>NC_137749.1:1800000-3000000 GCF_963264785.1 Psittacula echo | reverse complement strand
GCGCTGAAGTATGAACAAATGTACCTGCAGAAAACAAAGTGCATAAAATAACACGCAAAGTACGTATGGTAGAAGAGATTTATTTACCTGATACAAATGAAACCGGGTGTGATGCTTCGTACTGTCAGCATGGAAAGAGACAACTGATCTTATTTACAGCTTCTAAAGGTCGCACATGCAGTTGTGGTCACTGGGTAAAGTCGGTTGTTGCTGTTTTAGATAAATGCATCACGATAGTTTGTATTGCACCAACATCTGTCTTACTGCCTTAGATTTAAATAAGTTACATTGCAGTGCAAAAGAGGTCCATTTGCACACGATAGAAAAAAAAACAGCCAAAGTTCTGAACTGGAGGCTTATGGTTTAACATTCATCTGTAAGTTATTTCCCAATGGATTTTATAAATAGGATAGCATTGTACATAAGCTGTTCTAGAGTAGTACGGTTGGGATGATACAATACAGAGAAAGATTTGGCTACGATCGAAGGCATGCATTATTTTGATATTGTACATTGTATAAACTGACATTTTACATACAGAAATATGGGAAAATTGGCTGACAGCTCCACAATTCCTTGTTCAAGGATAACCCAACTCTTCTCCATGCAGCACAGAACCCAAACTTCTCTGGAGACAGAGTTTCCCATTCAGTATGCTAGATATTGCACGGTTGTACATCTGTAATAATGAAGTCCTAACGGTACCACACATTTCTTCCACAGAGAAACACAATGAGTGTTGTTTTAGGGAAAGCAAAGAATCTTTACACAATACATGCAGAAGGTTTGGTAGATGTGTTGCTAAAAACACATGCACGCAACAAAACAACCTTACATTTCTGCAAAATTGTTTAGGAAGCGATTACTCCAGTATTGCTGAAAAGGAAAGAAAGAAAAGGCATCAGTTAATGAAAGGATGAATGCTCAGTATCATCATACAAGCAAGACTAAGATCAACAGTGACAGAAGGAAGAATGTTAAGTTTGATAACTGGCTGCCCTGGCATTGGAGGGACACTCTCAGGTTACTTTGCTCTTAAAGCCCAGGACTCTGGATTATGGCTCAGCAGTGCTGAGTGCAGCAGAGCTCCCTTTAGCATCAGCCAAGCCAGTGCTTCCTATGTAAGACCTCAGTGAAACAGAATTAAGACATGTTTAGACAACTTTTGCCTTTCTCTGCCTGACCAATGGCAACAGACAAGCCGCCTCACTTGTAAGTTTTACTTTTGAGTTCTATACTACAAGGTTTGAGTATAAGAACTTCAGGTTCTTAAGAACTTGAAAGGGTGGTTTCTCTTCAAGGCATTATATCCAAGCTTGGCCCCAAAGTGACCTAACAATGTCCCTTCTCCAAGTAATGCAGCTTATTCTGGGAAGCAGTAGGAAAGCTTTGAAGAAGTCATTAAACTACACGGGTTAATGTGTAGGCAAAGGGTAGAGTACAATGTAATAAAGCTACTACTGTACTTTACCCCTAAGTACAGCGTACGGTTAGCCTTGCGTCTAGGAGAGAAGAGTACTCTGATTGCCTACAACTTGATGGTGGCTCTTCAAAACCCTGCTGCAACACTACGCAATTTAGGCTCTCCTGCTAAGATTTGGGAATGCATATTAATGTAATTAAGGATGTAATTAGCAGAGATTAGGGAAACAGTTAATGGTTAGAAGTGCAAAAAAAGTAAACAAGACAGGTGCAAGAGACAGACAGCTTTGGATCAGTTTTACCTCCCTTCATCTCAGCAAATTCAACCATCTTTAGGCTGTTTAGCAGGTATATTCTGTGCATCAGCTGTGTTCTTGGAACAGAGACCGAGGACTGCTGTACTGCATTCTATCATCCCATTAAAAACTCACTTTCTTTTGACTGCCCTTCCCTAAAATAGCCTCCCTACAAACATAAGCCTGGTAGCATTCTGACAAACTCATAGATACTTTCCTGCAGCCTCTTTCATCCTTATTTATTTGCAATAATGCTTTAGGGAACTAAGTATGAACTATTTTTATTGCTTGGAAGGCAGCAAAAAGGAGCCGCTTGCTGCGTAGCTCACAAACAGCGCTTTGAATCACATTTGAAAGCAGAGAGGGCCTGAGGCACTATAAAGATAAAAACCCCTGTCTAAAATTGCCTGCCTGCAGCTGCCTGACCCTTATCTCTGCTCTGGACCAGGCTACAGAACACTTGGGTTCAGGAGGAGCTGCTCTGGTACCAAACCCTGCTGGCTTCCCAGCATAAGCTGGTATCCTTCCTGGTGTTCATAGCATAAGGTAGCATCAATCCCATGATTGATGCTAGCCTTACACACCTCTCACACTAGAAAGTAAGTGGTGATATGTGAGGACACTAAGGAATCCTGAAGACAGTGGAGATGGAAAAGCTCAGTGAGATGAGAGCAGAGGGAAACAGAAAGTATAAAGCTGTTTTCTAAAAGATGGGCCAAGAGATAAAGCCTGGGTAACTTTTATTTCTGCTTAAATAAGTGCTTCCATTGGTATAGTCACAGGGTTAACACGTTCAGATAGGAGTTGCCTATTTCCATCCCCAGATGACCCTAGTACAGTGAGGAGGTTGGAAAGGAGATGTGTAGGGAACAAGGAAACTTAAGTGAGAGCTTCAACTCCAAGATGTTGGCGAGTCAGTCTGTTCTAAATGGAAAAGAACTCCCTTCCTGGCTTCTCCAGATGAAAGGACTGACAGCTAAGGAATGACCTACAGGATCTACACCATTAAGAATGAGCATTTTAATGCACACATTTTCCTGCAGTGCATTACTAACCTTGCACTGGTTTTCTATGGTTTCTGTAACTGAGAAGCACTGCCTCATGCTATTCCCATGCCAGAAGCACACACAAGAACCTCCCTCAGCCTCCTCAGCTGAGAAGGGTTAAGACCAGACCCACAGCTCCAAGATGCCAGACAAGGAAGCTTCCAGCAGAAGCTGATTTCACTGCCTAAGAGGAAGCTCATGGTAGGTCTTAGCATTTGGCCAGTCCAGACCACACAAGGCCGTTACTTACTATGTAGTGGCAGCACTTGGAAAGCAGAAGCATTGAAAGCACAGCAACAGCTACCATGAAACCCAAGGTAAGTGCACACTGATCTTAAGGAACCCTATTGCTCCATTCCTACAGGACCATTTGGACAGCAAGACTGGGAGAAATGAGAGACAAACCGGGTAGATGACAAGTGCTTGGGCTCTTCAGGAGCACCTTATAAAACCTGTTTCCATAACCTCAGGAGCCTGTAGGATGAATGCCATTCCATTCACCCAGCCATCATCCAGCTTTCAAAGGCAAACTCCAAGGAACACAAGATCCTAATGGAAGCACTCCCAAGACACGAGAAACGAGCAAGCTCTCATATCCACACGGAAATCCATGACACAAGCAGCAAGATTCATCTTCAACACAGATCGAGCTCCAATAAAGAAGCTGAAGACTGAATTCTACCATCAACAGTCATTTTCCTCTTCAGCATCCTAGAGACAGACGAAAAGGGGGTGTAGAGCAGGATTATTCAGCATAATACACAGGGATAGGATTGTACAAGCAGAATCCTTCATGGTGACAGGAAGACAGATGGCTTCAAAAAGCTCTGGAGGTTCACTCAGAACCAGTGTTCAAAGAGTTTGTGACCTGCCTGCCCTGGAAAATGTTCATCAATAACATTGGGAGCACACAGAACTAGCTTGCTAGTATTAGTTTCCAACAAATCACATACTTGTGATTTAGAATGCCTTGAGATCAAAATAGGTACATGACCTACTATTTTCTGTTTCAAGAAACAGGGACAAGTCTCCGACTGCTCATTTATTATCGATACAGCCAATGGCTGGTGCTGGCCATTGGTTTTGTGGTATGCAAAACCTTAGTGTGCCAAAAAGACACGTTCTTCCACACTGAAGAGGGCGTTCAACAGGATTTAAATGCTTACAGTTTGGCAACACACCTACTACATCAGCAGGTCCAGCTCCTCTGAGTCACTTCAGCATCAACTTAAACAAGTCAAAGTCTATATAAACAGTGAGTATTCACAATGCAGTGGGATTTCAGATAGGGCCGGTGTATTCTGAGGTTAGTATCTGTATTTGAAAGCTTGAAACCTAGAGAATTATCTGTGCTCACTGGATTCCAGCTGGCACGGATAGAACATAGCCTTTAACGATCATTTTCCTCTATGAGGAATCAGAAAGCTGTTTGAATGTGGTTATTCAAGCAGATGAGCCAGCACAAGATAACACAGCACCTGCTACTCTACAAAGACATAACGACCCCAGTCTGATTCTCAAAGACTCTCCTGTTAAGCTGAGACTGTCCTTCTGTCTTTTCAGATGACCACTGTACAAAGTGTTCCCACTCATGGGAAATCAGCTGGTTTTGCAAAGAGGAGTGCCTGCACTTTGAGCACTGCAGACAGCAGAGAGTAAAGAAGGGTACAGTCAGCTCAGAGCAGCATCCCCTATTTCAGAGCAGGAAAAAGCTTTGGAGTAAACCAGCACCTGACCACAAGTACCAGAGTGTTTTGGACACTGAACATACACATTAACAGCTGTCAGTGTCTTAAGTTACAGATTTGTCCAATATTATCTCGAACTTAAGACCAAAAGCTGTAAGATCTTGGGGCACTGAGGCTCCTGGGTGCTATAAAACAAGACCCTAAAATACACTAAACCCAAACGCAAACACTTTGCCTTTGGAGTCAGTAAATTTTGAGCTTCAGAGCACAATCCAAGAGTCTAAAGTGGTGATAATAATGTAGCACAGCAGAGGCTGACAAAACACAGCATGGGAATGAAGGAAATTACTATTTATTCTTCAACACGTATACAGCATATGCTATTTTACAGCAAGTCACCACTGGCATGGTGAAATGGGAAAGAAATACTCACTTTAGTCGATGAAAGTTGGAAGGCATTGGAGAAAAACACCACAGTTAGGACTGTTAATGACTTACACGTTGTTGGTACAGGACTGAATTTGAGAACATGCTTTAACATTTACCGTCATAATGAAGGTGGTTAGTGCCACATTAAAATAAAAATAGTTCTATACAATATGTTCAATTTGGTCATGTGCTATTTACAGATTTTACAAAACACACACACGAGCTTTGTTACTTCAAGTCAGGCTAACAACAGGCCAGCAGAGTAACTCCATGTATACAACTGCATCATTAGTGCCCTAAAGTGTAGGAAAATCCAATTTCTAGCTATGCAGTGCAAGTTATTTTTCCAGGTCTCATTAAAAGTTGTGATCTTAAAGGGGAGGGGGGGGGAAGGAAAAAAGAAAGGATCTGACACAGATAAATAAAGTATTAAAACCCAACTTAACCCCTCTTTTGAATTAAAACAGATTGTGGTTGTTAAAAAGGCCTGGTTTAGATTTAGGTAGACAGAAGTAGCCCTCCCTATCCCTGCATAATGGGCAACACTGGCAAAATAAGGTCCGTTACAATAAAATACAATAGACAAATAAATAATCTTAGAAAAAAAACAACCCTATGTGTGTGGAGAGGATGGAAGAACCCCACAGGCTGCACCTGGAATGGTGTTTTCTGCACGAGCAAGATTAGGCATACCTCATACAGAAAGTGGTGTAAACAAGGACAGTCAAGAACCAAGAGTGAGGGGAGGTGGGGGGGGAACCGAGAAGAAATCCTGACCGAGGTAGCAGCACTCTCTACCCAGCGCAGAAAGTTCTGCTTCGGAAGCAAACCTGACTTCATGACAACTTAAGTTTGGATGATCATGCAGAAGACAAACAGTTACATGCTTGTTTAGTTTTAAGACGACACACATTCATTCCCTAAAATCTGCTGCCAATTTAGTTTGATAGTGTCCGCTGGCTCAAACAACATCACCTGTTTTGTTTTTTGTACACAATGAATAGACTATTGAACAGAACACTGTACATGCTTTCATCTACAAAAAAATATTTGCATAAAATAGTGTTAGTTCTCTGTACATGTCAATGGACACTTGAACTGTGTATAAAAGAGGAATATATTGCCCCCACTGAAGTCAGAAAAAAGCAAACAAACAAACAAAATCTAGATTATGAAACCTCCATCACCGGCAAATATGTTCATGTGAAAATTCAGCAGAAATAGACAGTTGCTCTAAACAATAAAAAAATTAAGTTAAACTTTTTCTCTTTGAATGTAAAACTTGTCATCGTGTCAGTCAAGACCAAAACATATCACTAAAGTTAGTGTCTGTGCTGTAAAGCCAGATAACCAAGGGCATAGTAATGAACACAAACGGCCAGGAAACTCCTTCGGTGCATGCTGACAAAGAACACTCTTTGGTGGCAGGCCGCACACTATCTTTACCAGGTTCCAGGTAGTTACGGGCCACATATTTAAGTGTTTCATCCAGCAGAATGACAGGTAAGGAGATTTTCAATACCATCAGCCATTGTGTCACGTTCAGAGGTGTGATCTGGAAGATAATCTGAAAGGAAAGCCAAGCGTTACATCTGTTCTCCCTTCTCCATCCCTCGCCTTAAGCTGTATACAAGTTCTTGCTTTGTCCCCAAGATCAGGGATGGGTGTAAGACACGTGCACTTACTGGCAGAGGTTCCACATAAAGGATAAGGAAGTGGAGTGACATGGACAAGCAAATGGCGCCCACCAGCCAGATGTTTTCCCATGGGGGCATCCGCATCAAGGACTGGTTTTCTGATAGACTGCAACAGAAACATGGTACAGACGTGTCCATAAGACACCAACAGGAAATACAATGCATCAGAAAACTAGCTGGAAAGAACAGCAGCATGGCAAGTCACGGTTATCCCAGTCATGAAAGAAAGAAAGATACGGTTTATAGATATGTTGCAACTTTAAGCTCCCTTGGAAGGCTGCTTAGCAAAGCAGACCTAACTCAGCCTCACATTTGCTTCTTAAAGCTTTTATGTTCCCCTCATTCCTGATCTAGTCTGTTTTTCACTATGATGCTGACATCCTCTCCATGAGAGGGATAAGGGAAAGATGGGCACAGCAACATACGACAGAACTCTCCCCAGTCTACTGTATGCCTGGGGACCTATTGCATCCACTTCTGAAGTTCACCTCAAGACTGGCTATACAGAGGACCAAGGATCTGCATCCTCTTAATGCCTGTCCTTTCCTTCTGCTCTTCAGATTCCATCTGCATTTAGGCTATATTGTATTAAAGGCCATGATCCAGAACATCAGATGTAGAGCAACATCCCACTATGTAAGGCTACCTCAGTAACTTTAAAGTATTTAAAGTTTATTTTGTTTTTAAATTAACTGACCTCTAAGCTATTTGAAGAAAAATACCCTTGACATTGTGCTATTTAGTGGTTTCCATTTATAATCTAATATTAATTGGCTAAACCCACACTCCCTTAGGGAAGGAAAAACTATTTTCCGTATCTTCAGCATTCTTATTTTAGTTCTCCTTGATATCACTCGATACCAACATAGGAGGGATAATCTGATTGATTAAGCTTAGATTAGAAATAATGGAAAATATTTCAGTTGCTCATGCTTAGTAAAATACCAGAGTGAATTGGCAGACTTAAAAATATACCTTACGATAACAGATCTCAAGTGTTATCCCAGAGAGTCATTTTGTTTGCACTACAGGATTCAGAAAGGAAATGTGACTCATTCTTCATTAGCTGAGCTGTCCATAGGCTAGCAATCAAACTGCACAAAAAGCAGGATTTCAGATAAGCTGTGCAGCAGCTTTGCTCTACCACTTGGACATACAAACCTGTTGAGAGCATTGCACATCTCTATGGTGACAAGTACGGAAAGAGCCATTGTCATTGGATAGGGAGACTCAAAAACCACACAGTCGACACCGAAGAAGTCTGGATTGTCCTCTTTGCACTGCAGAAAATGGCTCTAGAACAGAAGAATGGGAACTCACTTTCACATCTTATTGACTTGTCTCATGAGATAAATGTCTGTAACCTATTGTTTTTCTACAGTCATTTCAATAACCAGTATGAAAAGAAGCATGTACCTCCCCCCTCTCCCCCCCCCCCAAGATATTAAACTGAGCAAATACCAGCTGGTAGAAGGAAACTCTTGGACCACCATCAGCAGCAATAAACCACCAAGCAGCAGCACCCACTGTGGCAGCACCAACATAACCTTCAAGAAAGCAAAGTGCTTTTATCAGTATTGTGAACTGTGCGAGAGACAAGATCTCCTTTGCCACACTTGAACTGCTACCTCAAGACCTCCAGTACTGTAGAAGAAATAGACTGTAATTCATCTATTGTAACTCATCTATCTCCTGTGGAAGAAATCTGTTCCACCAGTTGTAAATTACATAACCATTAAATACTCTCCTAATATCTGTTTATGGAAGCTGACAGCTAGAACAGTTAAGGCAAACAAGAACAGCACTTGGGAGTAATCAACTTGCAATTTTTCTTCCTTCCTCTCAGAACTCAACATGTCTGTACTTACACCGACTAACACTAAGGTTTGCTTTAAGATCTATCAAGTCAGTTAGGAAAATTAAGGTCACGACTTCTGGCATAAGACAGGGTGCATTAAATATCCACATAGATACTTATTCTAGCTTTAAAGCACTACAGCTGCATTTAAGGTTTAAATCTACACCCACAAATTGATACTCCTTTATTTTCCCCCGTTACAGCCAGGCCAGCAAACCTGTTGTCTTCTACTTAAGCACAAAAATGACAGTTGTCATTTTCAGGTTTAGGAGTAGTTCTATGTAGGACTTCAACAGCTAATGCAGATAGGCATTCACTAATGGCTGGTCTTGGTTCTTCACTCCCAATCCCACAACATGCTTGTCTTCCTAAGGCTAATTTCAGCATACAAGGAGATCAGACAAACTGCTTTCAAGTGGATCTCAAAAAAAACCCCACAAAACCTGCCTAAATTTACTTAAGAAAAAGGCTATTACTACTTACATCCAATAGCTAGGTAACGGAAGAAGAGCCATCCACTGATCAGTGGCTCTTTAGGGTTGCGTGGTGGCTTATTCATGATATCAAGATCAGGAGGATTAAAGCCCAGAGCAGTAGCAGGGAGACCATCCGTCACAAGGTTTACCCATAACAGCTGGACAGGAATTAGAGCTTCAGGAAAGCCCAGGGCAGCAGTCAAGAAGATACTATAAAAAAACCCACCAGTTACCAAGCTTATTCTTGTGCCAGTAAAGAAGTCCTTTTAATTCTTAAGCCTAAGCCTGTAGCATCACTTCTCTCAAACAGTTATCCATTTAATACCACAAGCTGAATATTCACATTCAGAAAACTAAAAACATAACAGCGTTTTAGCTGAAGAGACTAAGCTTCATTTATCTAGATTACTGCCAGTCCCTGCAAATATTTAATGAGCATGTAACTTTCATGGCTTTGAGCCTGTGTGAATAAATAGAACAGAAACAGAGGGTGCAGCAAAAGCCATATGAAGGACAGCTTTGAAGTTTACAAGAAACAAGGCAAGACAATCACTGTGTTACATCTCCACTCTGGGATGTAAGAAAGCATGCTTTGATATAAACAACTGTTAGGAGATCAGGATTTACATTCTGTTACCAGAAATGCATTCTGTGGCATCGGGTCACTACTCCTTCCAAAGACACAGAAGACACATTCTTCTGTAACTTGAGGTTAAACAAACATCTATATTATATCTGTGACTAAGTTAACTGAAATACCAGATCTTTTCATTTTTAAGGTTTTTATTTGCCTATTCTAGAGTATTACTCCAATCAGAGAAATAATTCTGAAGCATTTGGCCACTAACTGAACTAGAGCATTATACGCAATGTCAATCTTTTGTGGTATGCTAAGTCTCCAGTCAAGACTAGGCTGGAAGTACACAGACTTCCACACAATCACAATGATCAATGACCTGGAGAACCTGTTTCTCTGTTTTAGTGAGAAATATTGGAAGTGAATAACTAACAAAGAGTCCATCATCACTACTGCAGGTCAAACAAAAACATTTCCAACCTACCAAACAACTTCTCCAACATTGGAGGAGATCAGGTAACGGATGAACTGTTTCATGTTGTTATAAATGGCACGTCCTTCTTCCACAGCAGCTACAATGGTCGAGAAATTGTCATCTGCTAAAACCATTTCAGAAGCAGTTTTAGCCACTGCAGTACCAGAGCCCATAGCAATTCCAATTTCTGCTTTCTTCAATGCAGGGGCATCATTGACACCGTCACCAGTCTAGAACAAGAATTTAAAGTTGAAAGAAGAAATAAGGTGGGCACTTACATACAGGACCAGAAAGGAATTTTGCACTGGCTACGGTTCTGAACCATTAAAAATCACTTAAGTGCAGAACTATTCTGAGGCTTTGAGTTCTGGGAAATGTAAAAACAAGTGTTTTCCAAAGTAAGACATTGGTTTGAAAAGGCGTAATTTGGATGTAAACAGTGTGTGCCTTACAAACAAGAGTTCAATTACTTACCATAGCTGTAATCTCATCAAAAGACTGAAGAAACTCAACAATTTTGGATTTGTGGGAAGGCTCTACACGAGCAAAGCAACGGGCATGGTGGCAAGCGTCTCTCTGGGCAGCAAGTGAGAGCTCATCAAACTCACGACCAGTAAAGGCTTTTGTAGAAACATCTTCATCTTCCACAAAGATACCGATACGACGACAAATAGCCACTGCTGTGCCTTTGTTATCACCAGTAATCATGATAACTCGAATGCCAGCTTGTTTGCACAGCTTTATAGATGAAGCTACTTCAATTCTTGGGGGATCCAGCATACCCACACAGCCAACAAAGGTCAAGTTGGTCTGAAACAGGAGAGCACCAGGTTTTAGGAGACTTCTCATCTGACAGTAGTAAAACAATCATTTTGCTTGCTATGTATCTCTCAGCGTAGTGATGTTTGTTTTCACTCCTCATCCACCATGTTGTGTGGTTCTACCTCAAGCAATTAAGACAGAGGTCTATGGCATCCTGCCATTTGGTCAAACCCAGTGTATTATGAATGATATTTCTGCTCTTATGTCTTCCCCTCCTCCTGAAAGGGTTACTTCACAGATGTTCCCTGTTTCACAATACTGAGAGCACTTTACCTCTGACACTGAATTCATACAGCTGGAGAAGAACTGAGAAGTAACAGATCTATATACACATTAAGAGGAGATAAATAAGAATTGAATGCTTTTGGAATCGCAATGCTACATGGTACCACCTGCATGATGAACATATGGGATAACACAGTTAATTCTCAGAGCACAGCCACACCCTGAAGTGGGATCCTACCTTTACAAACATATCCTGCTTCAAACACACTTCAAATGTGCTCTAGTTGTCAGCCTTGCAAACTCAACCTGCAAGCAGTCAAGCCTCTCTTTTTTGTAATCAGTGCCAGGAGCACAGAGCACAAGCCAAAAGCTCTCACGTAACTGTTGTCATTCCCTCCCCTCTAAATCCCAGATACAGATTTCATTGGAAAATTACAGAACAGCTAAGATGATTATCATAGACCACGCTTTTGCAGCTGACAGTATGGAGGCAGGGAAGTGAGAGCTTAACCCTCAGAGCACAAAATGACAAGTATGTTTCATCACAAAATACCCAAAGAGGTCTTGGAGTTGAGCAACGTCAAACTGAAAACCAGTAAAGCTGAAACCACAATGCAATTTGTGCAGTATTTTCAGAGTTTAAGGTGTTCTGATCCTGAGGACCTCATGTATGCACATAAAATAATCCAATTTGCAGCTAGCTGTTTAACTGCATCAAGAACACAGTTTCTTCGAAGATATATATAGTCCCTTCTCAAATTGAGCATTCCCTCAATACATATGGCTAACTATTGTGTCTGATACCAAAAATACTCAAAGAGAAAACTCTCAGATTACCTTTCTCAAGAAGTAATCAGACGCAAGGAGTCCCCATTCTTCAGTTTGAGAGAAAGAGAACTACTAAAAGGATATTTTACTAAACTTACCTCATAGTTAATGAAATTTGAGGAGTCCTCAAGATTCATTTCCTCTTTTTTGGGTGGACTGTCATGGGTAGCCAGAGCCAAGCAACGCAATGTGTCTCTACCAGTTCCCCATTCTCTAATAACAGACATTATTTTCTGCTTAATTCCTGGGGTTAATGGTATTTTAGCATTTCCAACACGGACATGTGTGCATCTGTCAATTACACCTTCAGGAGCACCCTGCAGAGGTTAAAAAAAGAGTAATTTAGCTTAATAAGTCCCTTTCCATTACAACATCTGCTCAAATTACAAAGTCCTTGCTTCATCTTCAAGCTGCAGTTGTGCCATAACTTAGTACTGTGCTACCTCTGCAGCCATTCCGTAACTACACTTTCCTATGTGAGGAACTGACCTTAACAAACATCTTGCTCATGGATGTGCGGCTTGGTTTGTTTGGTGTGCAATAGACAGACATGGACTTTCTGTCTCTTGAGAATTCCAGAGTGAATTCTTTCTTCATGAGCTGTTTTATCACCTTATAAAGAAAACAATGCATAAAAATGCAATTAGATAATACTACAACACTCACTCCCCAATGAATTCAAGATAAAAGAAAGAGTACTGACCGAGTTGCAAGCATTTGCGCGTTCAATCCTAGAAAGTCCTTTCAAGTCTGTGTCAAACACGTTCATCTTTTCAACCAGACAGGTAAGCGCTGTTTCTGTGGCTTCACCAACTTTTTCATATACTCCCTTAGCCTTTAGTTAAAGCAAACAAAACCACAAGAGTTTACTTGAAACCTCACCTGGAACCTACCAGAGACAAATGCTCAAGTTTCACAACAGAAAACAAAGCTTAACAAGTCTTACAATGGCTTATGAAACAACCAAAAAATCCCCTAGTTTTAAAAAGCAGCTTTGATGAGCATGATTTGTAGGAAGATTCAAGCCTTCACTCTCAAGTGAAGGCTTCTCAAGATGAGCAGAGAAAGATGTCAGTACTTTATCATCAAGCATTTAAGTCATTGAGACATAGCGACCTTAAGAAGGTAAGGCAAAGCAAGAAAGCAGCAGTGCATTCTACACACCAGGAGACCTCTACATTTCAGATTACACGTGCTGTCTGGCTTTCATTTTATCACTGTTCAAACAAGTTGTTTCCAGAATTAACACTTAAGAGGTCCTAAATACTCTCCCTCTTGACTAGAAGGGCATTTACCACTGAAAGGTATTACACAGACAGATGAGAACAAACATTTATCCTTATTCTCACACTCTCCTCTGTTCTAGGATATGTACTTACTTCATTGTAATCCAAAGAGGAATCATTACAGAGCGCACAGATCGTTGCAAGTTCCACAAGGCCATCATACTGGCTACATTTAATAACTTTGTCATCTTTATGCCTTTCCAAAGGAAGAAAAGGGGGAGATTTAAGTTAGTTATTTAGTATTAGCATCTCACCTTTTCCTCTTCTTTAATCCCTTTACTGTATTTCCATTTAGTACAATGCTTATTAGTTATGGGCTTGGAACTACAGAACAAGAAAATGGTCGAGAAGAGCAGGTTTAATAAAAAGATGAGTTCTGCAGTTTAGATCAGAGTCATGAACAATTACATGATCATCAATGAAATCACTACCTGAATTACAAAACCTTATTTTCTCCAGTGACAGTCATACAGCAACGCAGAAGAGTTCAGTGAAGAGGCATATGAGAGCAGTATTAGAGTACGTGCAGGACTTGGCTGTTCCACGTAGAAGAAGGATATTGTTGGGAGTATTTAGGAGTTCAGCTTCCTTAACCTTACTGCATATTCTGCAGATTTACTGCCATGCATTAAATGCATCCTCTGGGCAGGCATAAAAGAGATTTGGCTTCTAATTTCTTAAATTTTACTCTGCCTTACATGTGAGCCCTCCTAAAGCAATGAAAAGCTAAGTAACTTCATAACACAAATGCCACTACAAAAGAAACACTCTTTTCTAGTAGTCATGTACACCTAATGATGAATAGCTGAAATCTTTCCTGAAGTAATGCACCATTTAGGCGTCACAAAGAAGCAGCAACTTCTCTGCTCTGACGTTTGGAGATAGGTAGAAAATGAATTCATTTTCTGTAACATCAGCATACTTCTAGAGCAAGCATAAAAGACCCAAGACAGTGTTCAATACTGTTATTCCCCCCTACCAGAATTAGTAAGACATAACTCGTATATAACATCTTCCATTGAAGCTCCCAGGGAGCAGAAAAAAGGTCTGGTGGTAGAAAGATGTGGATCACTACTCCAGAAGAGTTCCTAACACAGACTACAACGTGTCCAATTATGTAAGCTTTTGTTCAGTCTCTTGCAGTACTGCAAACAAATTCCAGTGTTGTATAACACAGCATGTGAACCAAATGCATCTTAGAAACACAAGTGTGTTTTGCAAGTGTCATTTTGCACATAATACTACAGCTGTAAGCAGTGGCTTTAAAGTGTCAACTCTTCAAACTTCCCAGCAGCTCCCAGTTTGTCACATTGTCTATCACAGTTAATACTTCCTGTTTTCACCTCTTCTGAACTCAAAGAGAATTAAGCTGTTTGACAATCTCCTAACATCCCTGGGAAATCTGTCACTGTAACAACATTTTAGTTTTTCCAGTAAGAAATATTCGTAATTTTATATTCTGAACAACATCTTAGGGGAAGGGATGTATCAAATACTGTAAGGGTGATCGAAAAATACTGATTTATTGCAAAAACACTTAACGGTTATGAAATAGAGTAGGTTGTCTGTACAGCTGTGGAAGACAACAGTATCTGAAATTAAGTACAACAGAAACATCTGTCGGGAAGGTTCAGATCTAGGGCAGGTCCTGCTCTGGGGCAGTGCAATGGACTAGGCTGCCTCCTAATTGTTCCCATGAATGTTTTTGTCAGTGACAGTGTGCAATTCAGAGTCAGTCACCTTAAAATCCTCACAAAGCCAATGATTTCAAAAGCTTTCCATAAATGCAGAAATAAATCAACCCCAAAGGTTTGAGCATTTAGCTATTTGTTTCCTTATGCTCCAGTAACAGCCTCTGTGGCCATTTCCCTCTCACAGAATGTTCTTTACGTACGTGAATACAGCACGACGAACATGTTTGTTCACATTTCCCTGGTTCCAGCAAGTAAAAATAGAACATTAACATACATTGATGGCTGTCATCTTATACTCAGCATCTGCCACCACACTATATTTTATTGTTTTGTTTATCCAGAGCTCTTGCAAGACCAGCTAAAGCGTAATAGCTGGATGCTTTGCAAGAGCTAGCATGTCACCTTGCCTAAGTAAATGCTGTCTCCTGAAATGAAGGCATAAGCTTTTGACAGCAATTAGCTCTGAAACAAAAGAGAATTGGGGAATTAAGATTGCCAGCTGCTGAGAACACCATGGTTTAACAGCTATGAAAATTAAACAGAGATAATCACTGCTGAGATCAGTGAAGTCATGGAGTCAGAGGCATGCATGTGGAACTCTGTAAGGTTGAAATGTTTACAATAACTGACTCTTAATTCTACTTCATACATAGTACAATTCTCTTCTGCAAGTAAAACTGAACTGGTGAGATTAAAAACACATGAAAGACTGAGCAAGTAAAAGGAGCTGTAACAATACAGTAAGAAAAGGCTCTAGAAGCAGAGCCCTAAAAGCACCTAAAATTGTCAGGATGAACCGCCTATCCCACTACTAGAGACTTGCAACTGATGAAGTAAACCAGACATTCCTTTCCTAAGTGAGTGGGTTTAACACCAGCTCAAATACCAATGGCTGAGACAAACACACATCTATTCAAGTACTGATGCAGAGTCCAATAAACTACTGAAGGTAGGGGACAGGAAATTGCGGCGCAAGTTTAAGAATTAACTCCAACACATTCATAGGAAAAAAAAATCTCCTACCTTCTCTGAGGAAAGGGAATAGAAACATTGAGTTCACAGGTTAACAGAAGCTGTTCAGATTTATGCAGCAGTTTAAGCACTGGGATAGCTCATCTCAGTCCAGTATGATTTCAGTAAAATAAATCCAATCAACCTACCCCTAATTTACTTTTAGATTGTCAAAGAAACATTGGAATACTGGAGTCTGTGTTCAGTTAGTTTCATGAAGGTTTACTTCAATAGAATTTAACTTCCTTTTACTGTTAATTACTTTCCCTTCTAGCCCTTCAGTGTGCATTCTCACTGCTTAAGCTTTCATTTATTAACTATCACTGCTGAATATTCCATGCATCACTTTTCAAGCCTAAAGTAACAGCGCATAAACAAATATTTAACTTCAACAGAACACTTACACTTCTCCCATGGGAGCGTATGTTGAACCAGTTACAGTAAATTCATTCAGAAAACAGGAATCTCCTTCTACTCTCTCCAGGATAAACATCTGAAATTAAGAGTTAGAAGCATTATTACTTTTGAACGATAATTAATGTAGGGATTTAAACACAGCTGTTAAGCAAGCAGGTACAAGAGGCAAGCTCAGGTTGAACACACGAACTAGACAAAACCAGATATGACATTCTGTACTTCGACCCCGTGTATGTTTGAACAGCCCCTTATACAGAAGCACAAAGTGCAGAAAATAGCATTTCTGCTCAATAGTTCTCATCTGAGAACTGAGTTGTGGCACAAGTACATCACATAATTGAAAACCACATAACTACATACACTTAACTTCAGCTGTGAAGACTACTCACACATCCACTGAACAATCCTGAACATAGCCCAAAGCTCTTCCTAGGCTTCAGACTTGTAAATCAATTCTCCAGCAGCTCCAATAAAAGCAGCACAGGGCAGCTTGGAAACTGGAAGTTCTTGCCAAAGTAAAAATAAAAGCATCTACAAATACCAGAAGCTCCTAGCTCTAAGAGGTGAGATTTTAGGCAAGAGCCAGACTACGGCCAGTTTCCCTTCATACCAGCCACTAAGTGTTTCCTTGTCCTGGTTTTGTAGTTGAAAGTCACTGTTTTTAAGCTACCAGTGCACCGGATGATACATTCAGACAGCTCAAGGGCCCTTCTAGCACAGGCTGAAATGTTATTTTCAGCTAGAGATTCAGTTGCACCCCATGACACCTGCATCTCAATCTTGCCTTTGTATTTGTTTCCTTTCTAGGAGACCTACAGGCAAAACCACATCTGGGATTGATGGGAGATAAAAACCATAGTGCCTGAAGCTGTCATACTCTTACCATGACTTGCTGGAGTGGTAGCAGAGAAGAAAATTTATCACTAATTGATTCTATATCTTAATGGAACATCTTACCCATTGGTTAGCATAAGCCATTTTGCCAGTGTCTTTCCTTCCCTATATTGTGCTGCCTTATGTTTTAGGCAAACATCTCCACAAAATACAGCCTAATAATTAGGAGTTCTGCAACTGATCTGCATCAATGTCCTATAATCTTCAAAGTGGTTTAAAGATCAAAAAGCTAGATAAGCTGATGAATTAGAAGTCCACAAAGAGAGTAAGAGCATTCTCAAAAGGGATATACTGCAGAAGGACCTTAAAACACATTCCCTCAAGTCTCCTCCTAAGGCAGTATCATTTCTGACTGACACTTTTTAGTATAGGGTTCTTTCAGACACTCAGGAGTTGCAACTCCTGACATAAAATCTAACTACAAGTAGAATATGCAGTCTTCCTCAAAAGCTAAGCAAGAGTGAAACCAAGCAGCAGCGTATAGTTCGCAGATACTATGATTTTGCTACATTTCACAAAATCTTGCAATTAAGGTTATTTTGTAGCTGTCAGAGGTTAACAAGGAACCAAGTAAGTTGCACTGGACAAAATCGGAAACATTTAGCCCTTCAAAGGTAAGGACTAGAGCAGTTTGAGCTTTTAAATAAACACCACTTAAAGGATGAGTTAACCAGGAAGCCTTCTGCTTTTGGCATCTGCATGATGAAAAAATCCCTGCAAAGACTAGGGCAGTTATGCAACTCTACTGCAAGTAACCTCCTCTAGAATACTGATGAGCAGCTGCTTTGTGTCTCTTAGGTATAAATACTACAATACTTAAGGAAGTAGAACAAGTCAACCACCAATTAGAAAGAAAAAGCCATCAATCACATGAGAATAAAGTGCTTAAGGCTTACAACCTTTTGCGACTGGTGTGCAGTGCTCAACATTTATGCATTTGGAATTCTGACCCAATGTAATGACTCTGAGTATTTGATGTCCTAGAGTTCCTACACCACCAAACATCTACAGTTACACAGAAGAGCCTCATGTTTTCTCCATGAAATTACTATACCAAACATCAAGTATAGGAGAAAGAACTGGCAGCTGAACTTGGGTCATGTTAAGCTATAAAAGCCCCACATTCATCAACACAAGAATGAATACTGGGGGGAAGGGACAAGGGGTACTAACTTATGCTTACCTAAAGATATGCCACACATTGAAGACAACCCTGGCAATGCTAGTGTCAGGGTCAACCACACCTCAAAGTTGCCAGATTAGTCATACAATACTGCACATTGGAAACACCAGTGATCTACACCAGACCAATAAGAGCTACTGAAGATAAAGTAACCAAATAAAGGTGGAACAACTCAGTAGCGAAAATACCACAGGCTATCCAAGTTACTGTAGTAACGGCAAAGTTTCCCCATCACTGTCATCTTGCTAAGTAAAAGAGGCAAGTCTTTTTACATTTACACTGTAGAAGCAGGATGTGTGTAACTATTTTACCTTTCTGAAACAGGCGATTAAATCATACTACATAGTTACCAGTAGACTGAATGGTTTACAGACAAGTCAATGGAAAGCTGCTTGCAAACAACTTTGCCTTCCATCAAGCGAGGGTACAACTATTTTTGGCCATGACTAAATAAGGGAAGAGATAAAAGCCTTAAACACTACACAGTGGAAAACTGAATTAAAAGTGGAAGCTTATCTTAGGAAAATAAAGCAAGATTTTTATGATATGAGAACCCAAAGACTTGCAATCAAAAGAATTCAAGCAATGCTGACTATTCAGAGGGGCTGAGGAGAGAAAGCAAAATAGAAGCAGCTAGTTGAACATACCCTGCAGACTGACATCTGATTCGTGGTCAGAGTACCAGTCTTGTCAGAACAAATAACTGAGGTGCAACCCAAGGTTTCCACAGAGGGAAGACTTCTAACAATGGCGTTCTTCTTGGCCATTCTCCGGGTTCCAAGAGCCAAGCAGGTGGTAATGACAGCAGGGAGACCCTCAGGAATAGCAGCAACAGCAAGAGCAACAGCAATTTTAAAGTAATAGATAGCACCTCGAATCCAGGAGCCACCATGAACCGGATCATTGAAGTGACCAATGTTTATTATCCAAACAGCGATGCAGATAAGCGAGATGACTTTTGACAGCTGCTCTCCAAACTCATCCAGTTTCTGTTGCAGTGGGGTTCTCTCCTGCTCAGTAGCCACCATCTCATCACGGATTTTGCCAATTTCAGTGTTTACTCCTGTTGCAATAACCACTCCCATAGCTTTACCAGCAGCAATGTTAGTACCCTATGTAAAGACAAGGGAAGAGAAAACTTACAGTCAAGCTATAAACAGGTTTTGGTGGTGGGTTCTGTTTGGTTTTGTTTTAATTTGATTTAAAAATCCGAAACCAACAAAAACACCTTACATAAGTCAAGACTGTGTTTCAGCTAGGATACACAGAAAGATGAGAATGACATTACCCTAATATCTGTAAGGGAATACTCCAGGGCAGAATTTGTGCTTACAGAATGGGCCAGCCCCAAATGAAACAGTACTGATCGACAATAAGCAACATAGTCAAACCCAGCTGCTGAATAAGCAGTATGTATTTCAATTGGAATCTTAAGTGGGTTTTTTTTCCTTCCTTTTATGAGGATTGTATTTTGCCATATTTAATGTTATTTACTATGAGTAATAGATGCGCTCTCCGGGGCTCCCTGTGAACACACTTAACATGAGAAAGCACAGTTAGATTTTCTTCAAGGTGCCTGCCAACAATATGGGAATAGTTATTTTGTTATCTGAAAGGCATTCAATGCTTCCTTTAAGGAAATTCACACAACCTGTTTAATTTCTATTGATAACTAGCTTTCTAAGTTTTAGCCATACAATCCCCACAATTGGTTTGGGCTTTCTTACCAGCCTTAACAACTGTTACTTTAGAAAAGCCGTGTAAAAGCACTTTGAAGGTGTGTGTTCAGCTTTCAAGACTTTCTTGTGAAGGACAAAAATCAGTTTCCTCATATAAACTCGTATCAAGCAACATCTTCACTCAGGACCTCTTTTGTTAGCAGTTATTTCTATTTTTCAATTCATTTAGTTCCATGTACATAGAGACACACATACAGATAATACAGCAAAGAAGTCCTACAGCTTTTAGGTGAAGGCCTGAAGTTCTGCACATTTTTGTTTATCAGCTTCAGTATTATTTTATAGAAGTTTTAAACATCTAAACCCAAGTAACTTACAGAAAAAAGCATGTTCTTCTTGTCTTGGTTTACAGCACGAGGATCAGGCACAGGGTCAGTGTGCTTAATAACAGACACAGATTCACCTAAAATGAAGATAACAGTCTTAAGAAGAGATTATACATATACCATCTGGAGTCCTACAGGGAATCAAAAAGTTATAATCCTCAGTCCTAACATTTTGTAGGATGTCAAACTTCTTTCCTCAAATGATTTTATTTAATTGCTGAAGTGAAACAGGAAATATTTCAGCTGACAAAAACCATGAATGGCTGGCTTTTAATGGAAATAGGAAAGTAAACATTTTATGGAGTCAGACTAAATGAAACATACACCACGTCTTTTAAGGAACAGGAAAAGTAAGCAGCTGATATTCCACCTCTCCTCTTAATGTAGGAAGATCTACTCCAGGAATTATTGTGTGTGTTTCTCATGTAATAACAAGCATTTCTGTTCTTTATGTGCTGTAAAAGGTATGTTCTCCTTTAAATAACCAGACGTTACCACAGTTATACATCTGTGATTGTATACATCATGGTTATACTGGCAGACCTGATTAAAGTGTCATGCACCCATTTGTTTGTTAAATCTTTAGCTGGAAGACTTTAGAGAACTCTTCCATAAAGACCTTAAGAGTATTAATTTCTGCAAATATGTCACACAGGTATATAAAGGTTTCTTTTCTATAGAACACAGATGTTAATTACCACATCAGATTTCGTAAGATGCTGCCATTAGCTTCCATCACTGAGTTATGCTATTTTTTTGTAAGCCAAGAGAGCCAAAGCTTCCTACTTTTAAAAGCTTTAAAGTTGCATCTTAGACTTCAGTTGTGCTTTATTAGTTAGGAGACTCAAGCATCAACTTAAAATAGGCTGAAAACAGAAAAGGCTTTCTTTAAAAAGTTAATTCTGTTATTTAAACAAAAGTAAGGACTTATTCCCATTCTGGTTCTGGTGCATGTCTTCTTCTACTTCCTTCAGTTCTGACAGCTTGACGAACATGGAGTGCCTACATTTTCTTATGCTAAACATAAGTAAGCTCAATCAGTTCTATGCTATTCAGCGTCTGTACTGAGAAACTTTGGAGCCTGTTTCAAGATAGATTCGAGGATCAAAAATAGGTTTCTTACAAATACTTTACTGTTTTAAAATTCAGAGCTAGTTAACATTAATTTATGCTACCAAAACAGGCAGACAGATCTTCATGTTCCAGCCAAGAGAATCAAAACGTTATAGCACGCCTGGTTGATTCCTAGCTTCTTTCCTATATTCAGAAGTACTGCTACTTTGTTTTGTTTTCAACAAATCTGAAAAGTGCTCTAAATATAGCTCCTGCATTGGAGAGCTGGTACCAGGAAACACATGAATGCTCGTGCACAGAATTTCAGCAAATAAGGCTTTAGGGCACTCAGTCTTTAGGAACAGTGGTTTAAAAGCTGCCTGAATTTCAAGTTATTCCTTCCTGTGAGAAAAAGAGGGGAACTGTTACAGAAGACATTTAGTAAGTTTTCAGTACTTTCATTTTTGAGCAGTGACAAGATGTTCAAACCTAGAAGACTGCACAAACTAGAATAGAAATCCTTCATTTTGCAGTTTCCCACAAGTTACTGGTGTGTGCCTCGGGAGGGGTAGGGAGAAAGAAAGCCCAAAAAAAGCATTACACTTCTCAGTAAGAATGTTTATCCCACTAAAGTCAATATGCAAAGCCAGTAATGAAGCAATGCATTCAGCTACTCTAAGAGTTAAGTTATTAGATCAGAAATCTACTGCTCTTTAATGGAACGGAGCACTTGAATAGCTACAGGCTTGTTTCTAATTGATCATTCTAAGCAAACAGTGAAAAGGCACTTGCAATTATGCACATAACTATCCAAAATTCACAGAAATTATACCTGTGAGAATTGACTGGTCTACCCTTAGAGTTGTAGATTTGATAGAAGTAATTCTTATATCAGCAGGAACCTTGTCTCCAACTACAAAGAAATGAACAAGACAAAGTTAGAATGTTGTTATCTGAGAGATTTCTAACCAAGCATATTATTACCTCCATCAGCCAGGAAAACCATTTTCCAGTAATGGTCCAGATGACTGAGATTACTATTACTACTTTGTGGTTTGCAATACTCCAATTTTCTGAGTATCCAATATACTTCAGCAATTGAGATTTGCCCTCAAGATCTCTATCCCTACCTAACCTCAAAGGAAGAAGCTGTAAATCACTGAATTGTTTTTCTAATCACATGATAACCACTTGAAAGCAAAGGGAAAACATTATCAGGAGGAAGAGATCTCTTTCAGAATATGTATTTATAAAAACCCAAACCCCAGAGCTAAAGTGCATCAAGTTTCCTTTTCAGGATGAGTGATCCTGGAAAGTTACCTGGTGGTTTTCCCTATGCCCAAAGCAAGTCCTCTACTCTCCAAAGACCAGAATGTTATTCACATTTATGTAGAAACTAAAAGAAGTTGTATTTCCTTTTCTTTGGCACCAACTGTGAAAATAATGCTTCTGCAAATCTACTCTTTCAATGTTATCCTTTAATACTGTGAGATGTTTCAGAGTTAGAAGTTAATTTCAGGTCATACACTAGCTTTATTTTTCAGTAATGCTTATTAAACATACCACAATCCATGTCCCCATTAGAATTCTCTCAGCACTCTTATGTTTATCTTGTCATATATATTTCTACTTTGCAGAAAAGAACACTGGAGGGAATAAAAACCCAAAGCCTCCAACCCTGGTGTTTGAGATACCAAGGCAGCAGGAGATACAGGATGTTAACAGTATGCTCCTAAAGATGGTAGAGGATAAAAAAGTCAGTTGCCAGAGCTGTGTGGCCAGTTTAGCTCCTGCATCTCTGTCATCCCAGAATTCTTCCACTTTCTTGCTTTCTCTTGTCTAACTTTTCCTAGTTTGTAAGAGCTAAAGCTCCACCATTTTGTGATTACTGTGAATAAATGGCTGCATGCAAATTAACTTGTGCTAAAGCATATTAATGAGAGTCACGTTTCTGACTCATATTGGGGGTTCTACATTCTGTATGTCAATATTGCTGATGAATGTGTATAATCAAACATTCCTAATGTAATTTAGTACTGCGTGTATTCAAGCCTCAACTTCCTTTTTATGATAAAATAAGGGAAGGAAACAGAGAAGGGAGAATAACTAGCTCATAAAAGCTGATCTTCTCAGTAGATGGAGCCTGTGTCTCTGCAGTAAAATTAAAACAAGCTGCAATTCCTGCAGGAACTGCTTATGCAACTAACAGCAATAATGCACATTAACAAATAACAACCATGAGAAACTCCACTGTGGTGTTACAGCCATAGAACATACAACCACTCACACAAAAGCTATGTAACAGAACACCAAAGAGAATTAAGAGCTGTTTCAAATGTTAAGTAAACTTACATCATGTGACTTCTTCTAAGGTCAAAGAAATCCCAACCATTAAAATCAGCAAAAGATTACATAGTCTTGCTTGTAGACTTAGTTACCTATTTTTGTAAGTATATGTATGTATGTAATGTATATGAAGGAATCCAATAAATCACCACAAATCCCCTTTCTGTATCATTATAGTATGTGAACACTAATTTAAGCCACAATGCCCTTGAGCAGCAAGAGAAAATAGCATTAGACAAATGGTGACCTAGACCAAAAATGGCAAAACTATTCAATATGCTCTCTTGATGTCATGAGGAGGTTTAGATGCAGACATATAGTAGCAGCTGGTTTTTAGATATCACTGAACAACAGGCTAATACTTCAGCACAGTGTGGTGTAACCCCTGCCAATCTGCAGAAACATTCTCGAAGTACTTAAAGCAGCTGGAAAACTACAGCCAACCCAGATACACCACCACATTTGACAATACTGTTAAGTAAGTATTTGTTCAACAGTAACACGAAAAAGCTGTGCAAAAATAATCTTAAAACATTCCAGTAACTGCACAGAACATATGGAAAAGTTTACAAGTGATTTTCCAACCTATTTCTTCTGAACAGCTCGAAGTTGTTCAAACTAGGAGAGACCCTGCTCTAGCAAACAACTGATACTCAAAGCATCAGTATGTCCGTGAAAACTACCACCATCATTATCAATTGTCTGAATCACCAGAACTGAAGTGCCAAATTTATTAGGATACTGCAGCTTTCTATGTTCCTCTCAACTATTTAAGATAGGACACATTATTCAATCACCATCTTTGCCTGAAAAGGCTGGAGTGAAATATTCAAGGCATTTCCAATAGGCAGGAAAGCTGTACATCAGGGTCAGTTACAGACCTATTTTAAGCAGCTCTTTGCAAAATAACAGCTCTGACAACCAGTCATTTATAGACTTGAAGATACTTTCATGAGCATAACTGAAACTGAATATACATAGGAAATCATCCTATGGTAGATAGGAACCCACAGGAAATTTCAGTCAGCCGTCTAGTGCAGATCTCATCTCAAAGTAGAAGGCTTTTTTCCATACACTTCAACACAGGAAAGAAACTAGCGGGTTGTTTAAATACAATTACATTTCAATCAACAGAACTAGTAAAAGTATGACCCAAGGCTTAAAAGACAAGAAATTAGAAGGTGAATATGTATTAACATAGCTAAGTACAGAGCTGCTACAGTCTAAATGGATATAAATCCAGTTTTACATCTAAAATAGCAAGTCAGTTGCAGAAGTATTTTCATCCATTACTTTAACCAAAGGTTTTTTAAATCCTAAATAAGTCACCCCATTTCTACACCACCTCGGAAGAAATCAAAGAAGCTGCTTTCAAAACTGCCCAGGTACATGTCCTTAACGCACAGCACAGTCAAACGCTTAACTACTGATTAAAACAGCCCTTCTAACTATAAAATTGACTGCTTCTTGAAAGAGCAGGAATAGGGTTTGGTTCAAATCATTACAGCTTTATTCATACAATCCTTTTATTCATGCACAGAATACTCTTAGAATTTTTATACTGAGATTCAGCACACAATAAAGGAATGTTTAAAAACAACCTAGTCCCTGTGAGGGGTAAAAGAGAATAAACAGCAATTTTATTTAACTGTGCAAGAGTCTATACTGAAGTAGAATATTAAAGTTTCCACTCCTTGATCAAACCTGGAGTGGTATTTAGTCATGATTCGAATTCTTAAAGTTTGTGTCAATTTATTTTAAACAAGCCATACTCCTTCACTGAAAACACAGACAACTGAATATCTAAAAATCCAGGATTCTTCAGCTACCAACCTGATTATCAGCAGTGTTATCTCGCCAAGATTCCCACTGATTACATTTAACACTGTAGCATTTCTTCTCAAGTTCAAAGCTCTCCACATCTTATCTTACTCCTCCCAATGCTGTGGCAATGTTATAGGTCAATTCCCACTCTGTATGTACAGTAATTTACGTGTATGGTTTAATTTCAAGCGCAGTACAACCCCACTTATCAGAGCTCATCAAAGCAGGCGTGTACTTGCAGAAATGATTGCAGTTCCCCAAGAAGGGGCTTCCTTACAAACTAGTCTTTAAGGACAATCCAGCACACAAACTGCCCTGTTCACCTTGCAAAGCTGCCTTGAAATGGAGGAGGATTCAAGTCTCCAAATCAACTACAAATATAGAATATATTAAGCAATGTTAGTCCCTATTTAATGACAAGCAGTGACTAAAACGATCAACTCATTATGTAGGTATTTCACTTGAACACTGATAATCCTTTTACTTTACCAGTTTCCAAGACAGCAATATTACTAAATATTTAATTTCAGATATTTGGTCAAAATGTGGTTTGAGACATTCACTGGGAGACCTCTACAGCCAAAATGCACTACTGGCATGTTGCAGGCTAGATCAGCCTGTGGTTTAAGCAACCAAGGAAGGTGGGTAGAAGTGCTGAGGCACAGTTCTATGAACAGTGAAGCTGAAGGCAGAATAAGCTTATTAAAGCTGTGCGGATTTCAGTCCCTGTTATATTTTTAGCTGTATCTGGGTTTCAACAAAGAACTTTAACTACAACAAGACCATACTTATCTTTCAAGTTTCAAACGTTATTATAGGTCTTCTAACCAAAATTGCTGGTGACAGGAGATGCAGGAAGCAGCATTAACTTTACCCCCAAGAAGCCACTATGATATACAAGAGTCCTCAAAATGAAACTACTACTTTAAATGTGTACTTTGAACACTGATATCTGCTCTGTTAACTGCCTCTGGTCCCTCCCACTTGCTAAGAGGAGGTTTACAAACAGGTACATTATAAAAAGTAGAAAGTCTTGCTTCCTTTTTATGTTAACAGAAGCATTACAAGAACAATTTATCTTCTTAGCAAAGAAAGTTACATGTTTGCAAACAGCCCATCTACCTGATCACAGTAAATCAAAGTAATTTTGCCTGTACAAGTCAGAATGGTTGTTCATATACAACAAGCACCTAAAGCTTTCTTATTTATGTTTATCATTAACCAAAGCTAATGTCAACCTGCATCTGCTATCAGCAGATTGGGGCTGGAACTGGAGTTTAGCAATAAAGATTATCAGTACAGTTCTAAACTATTCTGCCACTGCTGTCCAATATTGTAACTATGTTTAGGCAAGTTCTGAAGAACTGGGACACTATTTCAACACGTGGTTGGACAATGCAGGAACACAACAGTTCCCGAAAGCGAGTAAAAACATCCCCAAAAAACTGCCATAAAACACCAAATGGAGAAAACAGGAAAAAGTATAAAATGGTGTCATTCCACCCCTCCCCTTTTAAGTGTCTTAAGAGACTAAGGTTTATCGTTACATGTTCCAGGTCTTAAAAAGACACTATGGTCTTCTTTCTGCTCCATCAGGATGCTTTAATTTCATAAGCTATGGTAGAAATACTACCAAATTCTGCAGATATATCCTACCATACTGCTATTAAAACATTCCTGATTCAAGATACACCATGCATGGGGTTTTGCCATTAAAAGGGAAAGGAACAAGCTAATAAAGAATTAATACAATTCTTTTGCCAAAAAAACATAAAGTGTTAGCAACTCTTGCCTTTGTTTCAACATTACATATTACTATGGGTACAGTTACTTAATCCACTTTTCCTAATGAGATCTTTAGCTTCTTGGAAGAGTTAGTCATTCCAAAGTCCCCTTTCTTGGCCCAAATTAAGTTTCTTGTCCTCTAAATTAGAGGACACATCATTGTGTGAACATTTATTAATAAACTCAGGCAACTGAAGCTTCCTACATTAAGTATGGCCATCACCTTAAGGTTTAAAAACTGAAATGGGTAGGCTTAAAGTAACACATATGTGATGCTACACACTTTGATAAACCAGAAATGAGCATTGTTTCTGCTGGGGGACAGAAATAGTTAAAGCTTACACCTGACCAGAACAACTGCTTCTATTCAGAAGTACAGCTGTCACAGCACAACTGCTTTATATGTTAAACTTCCTTAACACAAGCTCAGTTTAGCCCCTCTTCCCCCCTTGCATGCACACAATCTCATCTTCCTATTGTGTTTCATTTCGTTAGACTATCAGAAACCTCATTTTTCTTCTGTAGTAACAGTTTTTAAGCATTTAACACTTCCTGAATAGGATATAATAAAATGCTACCAAAAAACAGCAGCTCTACAGAACAGGAAGATTGAGCCTATCTACACCTTCATACAAAGCCAAGAGTGTCAAATTGTCAGAATCAGAAGACCGACTATGAAGTATATTTTAAGTCTGAGTTTCCATTCCAAAGCAGTAAAATATAGCTTTTTCTGAAAAGAGATCTAATACCACTGGTCCGTTCAGTTTTAACTGTACCAGTAAAACACCATTTGCTTTTACTGCTAGGATGACAGAACAGCACATTTGAATACATTCATTCTCTGCTTTTATGATGCATGTTACAGATTAGACAATGTTCATGAGAAAAAATTATATACTGTATTAAATAGTGCATAAGACTTGAATCATTCCTATTGTATTTCTTATTGTTTTGTACAAACACACTTTTAAGCATCACTGTCTCCGAAGAGGGCACCAGAACACTGAATAAGATGTGCCAACGGACCCTGTCTGTAAGTCAGCACTTATTTCTAATCTGAATTTATCTACCTTTAGCTTTTAATTAGTGGTTCTATTTATATCATTGTCTTCTAGATTAAAACCTCTTGTGATCAGACTATAAAAATAGCAGAAAGAACAAAGTGGCAAATTAAGTTTTAACTTTTGCCAGATCAAGTAGAGAACAAAGCCATCTTCGCACCACAGCCGAAGCCTTGCTTCCAAGGTAGGTTGCATTTGGGCGACAGAGGAACAAGTAGTAAGAATCCTGGAAGGTGCATTATAACTCTGAGTGCAAGATGTCTTCAGTCTTGCTTTGCCAGGGTGATATGGTATTAACAGAACGTTATCTTGATGTTCAAGTATTTCTGTCAGTACTATCTGTGCTTATAATATAACCCAGCTGCAATATTGATTCTAATCAGAGTATAGAACATCAGACATGGTCTGAATTCAGATAATTAAAACACAGTTTCATTGTTTTTACCTAACAGTTTGGCAACTCTGGAGGAAAATGCTACAGGGATTGGGAAAAAATTGGAGATGTGCTTTGCAAGTTTTCAAATGTGTGTTCAAAGTGACACAAGTTTAGGCTGTGCCCTCAGTTGAACCTCACCAGACTTCAGTGGAGTGTGCAAGGGAGTTTGGACAGCAACCGGTTATCTCACAACTGCCTCTGACGTGTTCGTGTTTGACAACCAAAATGCCTGCTGAAGCTCAGATTTATGCAGCACTCGTAGGTGTGTTTATCAACCACTGATCCTACGTCTGTATTTTCTCTGGTTCAAAAGCAGTACTTTATGGAAAGACCAAAATATGTGCAAACCCAACAATTTGCACTAAGAAAACCCAAGCAAACCAAAACCTAACTTGCAGTCAACTTCTTTGCATCTCAAGTGACCCTCTCAGCAGTATGCTTTTATAACAGCCTCCAGTAGGTCACTATTCTGGACTTAGGTCTTACTCCTTTTCATTGTCTTTTCATCTCAATAGTTAGAAAAAAAACAAACCTACATCTCTAGTACCAAGTCTGAAAATTGATCCTAGTTATTAGAAAAGTAACACAGGCGGAAGGACCCAGATGGTTTAGAGTAAGATCCTCAATATCAGTGTTCATTGTTTATACTATCAGGGAGAACCTGGAGCTCTTCATAACCACACTGGAATTTGAAGGAGTTCAGTTTAAGGATCTGTCTTCCCAAGCTTCTTCACCCAGAAATTTATCTTTCCTTAATTATAAGGCATCTGCGCTTTAGGAAAAGTCTTAAGGTACTCTGCAGTTAGAATTAAAAGCCTCAGAAAGCAGTTCTTGCGTGCTTTATGCCAGGTATAATCTTGAAGTCTTCTGGAATACACACTAATTTAATAAGCAACAGCTTCTGGGAACTCCATGTGCATTTTTAAGCCATTGAGTAATTACAGATGTAAGAGTGGATGACAAGAACCATCATTCAACACTTCAGAGAAAAGAGGAACTACCACGGCTCCAGTTTGGTCACTTATTGATTGCAACTAATATACATTCATTTATTAAATTACAGAAAGTCAGATATACTGTACCTAAAATAAAACATTTTAGACCAGAAAATACAATCGAAGTGTCAAGAACTTCTGTTCCCAAATGTGCTTCTTTAAAACAAAAGTATTTGCAACCACTTTATCCTAATTTGTATACTGGACTTCATACACAACTTCTACGAACTAAAGCCATGCTGCTTTAAGTTTCTGTTTAAAATGTTACTTCAACCAAGGCAAACAAAACCTCAATTAAAACAAAGGACGTCTTTATTAAGATAGGCACTAGTTACAAATTTAAAGTGCACCCCCCCATAAACTTAAGCTTTTATTAGCAGCAAGATAATCCATTTAAGACAGGCAAACTGAAAAGCCATTTGAGGACAGCATCTGGCCTTTTTTTCAGTTCATCAATTCTAAGAAACAAACAGTGTAGCTTAGTAACCCTCACACACTACAGTTCTGAACTATGCCCACCAAAGGTCCACAAGCAAATTTCAGGCATACAGCCCAAATCTGTAATCCCAGTTTCATCCTGGAGAGTTCCCCTTGATAGAACAGTATCTTTTCCAGCATCTCTGCTTAAGTGGACATGGAAGAAATTCTTCCAAACATATACAGTTAAGAAGTGCATGCCTGCACGTTCTCTGGGCAAACATGGACTACAGTGTCAGCTCATATACCTGCATTTTAGTGTAGGATTACTGTTGAATTTGTTAACTACTGGGCATAAGGATCAGTAATTGCTCATAGAGTGTTCTGCAGTATCTGTATGCACACTGATCCCCAAGAGACACGCAAGACATTAGGTTATCTACCACTTGAGGGATCATCTAATTCAGGTTATTCTATATTTACTATGGGGTGACAATGCAGTCCTGCAGTTTCTTCTTATTACTTCTAGTCAAATAAACCAGCATCCATTTCCTCTGCGAACTGATCACTTAAAGAAAACATCTTCCAGGAGCTTTATTTTAGAAGGCCATGAGGCAGACTGTAGTCTATATAATGAATACTGTCAAACTCCATAAACAGCATAAGGAGCCGGAAGAAAAAGTAATAGCATAAACCATTATTGCACTGTCTTTGGCTTATGTTAAGCCAGCCAGATTATCTTTAATGGGTTCAAAACTACTGAAAATACCAAATGATTTTGGAAATGGTTCAATGCTACTTATTCTCAGGAAATTCTTGCAATATAAAGAGACAAACACATTCCCTCATTTTCAATCTACCAGTTCCTGCAACGAAGACATATTTCTGTGTCAAGCGCACATATAGCTAATTCAAATTAACAAAGCTGTTATAATGTTAAATACAATTGTTGTAATGGAAGATCTGTACAAAGCTGTTCAAAATTAGGTATCAGCATAGGGGAGAAACCTATCACCTGGTTATTTATGCCACTCGGTTGAAAGATATTTGCCTGGACACACAAATGTCATTGGCACTTTGCCCAGAATTCCATACCCAGATATGTATCCCAGTATGAAGTGCTCTGTCACTTCCCTACATGGTCATCTTTTTGCAAACACCATGTCAAAGGCCATCGCAGTACTCTTGCACTTGAGGCAGGGACATGCACACAGTCTCTCTCACCTCCAGGTCTTGACACTAACGCTGGTACATAGTGTCTTGCTCTTCTCTACTTGCTTGGTAGCTTTTCTGAGCTTGATTACAATTAAAATATCATCATTGTCTAGCTACAGGCTAGAATTTATTGTTTCAGTATCAGAGTTCATATTATATAGAAGCACTTCTGTATCAAACATCTATGTGACTTACACTTAAGGTACCTTCACTTAAAAAGCTGCAGTTGATCATATTTGTCAATGTAAGAAAAATATGCTGAGAGCTTAAGACAAACTGTTGTGTCATCAGCCCCAAGGCAGAATATTTTAACCAGCATGAGCTTTTATAGCCAATTCACAAGCTAGACCACCTACCATAAGGGACAGTCATAGAAGCTGTGTAATTTGTTTCCCTACATGAGCATAGTAGTTTTTAAGTTTGTCCTCCACCTCTTCCAAAACAGCAAGAAATCAAGCAGAAAACTTTCTGTGCTCTAGACACCTGGCAGAGCAGCAAAATCCAGCATTCTTCCTCAATGAGATACCTCAAACCAGCCCAAAATACATAGTCATCACTTTGCAATTTACCAATACTGCTTTAAAGTACCAAAAAACACAACCCCAGTGTATTCCCAGGATATAAACTGCTTCCAAAACTACCATTCTATTGCTGACATTTAGAAACAGGATGAAGACTTGGACTAGACATTTACTGCAGAATCTGTAATTTATACAGTTCTGTTTGCCTCCAAAAGGACACAAAAAACATCAGCTGCCGAAACCAAATCACATTGCAGAACTCACAGATTGGATTGCACAGTGCAGCAACAGTGAGTCAAAACAGCTGAGTAAGTGACAAGGTACCACAATTCACCCTTTACTTCAGCTATCAGCACTTTGTATTTGTACTTGTTCCTCACCAACAGATGCTAAGAGGAAACTAGCTTCAGCCTTCATGAGATTCACACTTTGAACTATCACAGCCAGGGCTGCTGTGGCTGAAATCATCCTATGCACAAAACTGAGCCTCCAGACAGGGCTCAGTGAATGTTAAAGTTTCTCAAGAAATGAAAGCTAGGCAGAGAGCCAACACCAGCTTCATTTTGAGTGCATACTCTCTCTGCTTGCTAATTAAAATAGGAGGATAGTCAAGTTTAAGGGTATATATTTATCTCCTCTTGAGACAGCTACCACCTCTAAAAGCAAAGTGACACTAGCGCAAAGAAAGTTTGATGTACACCCTAGATTGTTCCCAAAGGAACAATCACTCAACAGTTGATAATGACCTACAAAATATGAGTATGCAATCAGTTCTGACACTCTACAAGGATCACCTAGTTTTATCTGGGAAGGCATAGGAAACGTTAAAGTCACTGAGAGGTCCAGTTTAAGAGAAGTTGTTACTGGTACGGCATTATCACCAAAATGAAGGGGGTTTAGCTGTCAGTATACAATACTTCTATTTTTGCACTTCTTCCAAATAAAGATATACCTCTTAGGGCAAATCTAAGTTATTAGAAAGCTGGATGCAATAGTCCAGTCTTCTAAGAATGGTACTTCAAATGCTTGCACTGGAGAAACAGGAAGCTCTATTTTGTATAGTTCTCTATTTGGGGTCTCCTACACAGCAATAGGCAAAAGAAGCAATAAATTATGAAAGATGAGGAAACAATGATGCCACATGCTAGTCATACCAGCTGAGAGGACTGAGGAAGACATCTGTAAGAGAATTTGAAAGGCACTGCTACTACAAGTGTCAGAGTTGGAATAAACCTTATCTTTCCTTAGATAAAGAGCAGAGCGTGACTAAAAACAAAGTATTTTTACATTCCAGATCCTAAGGAAACTGAACGTATTTAAAAGCAAGGAAAAAGAGTATTTTGTGATAGAAAACAGACAAATTAAGACACTCTGAAACCAGACTTTAGAAAATAGCCCTGACAAGTGTTAAACCTGTGCTCCAATTAAGATACTTTGCTATTAGACCTACCAATTAAACTAAGTGGCAATTTGAAAAACAATTCCCTCAGTGCAAATGCACATTTAAGGTAATTACAGATGAAGAGAGGCAAGACTGTTCTTAAGTGAAAGCACATACTTAGGTGTCTTTGAAAACTCCCCCCAGGGCCTCAAATCATTAAGATAAGGCCCCCACAACAGTTTTACACTACTATGCTGATACATGTACGCAATACAGAAATGAGTCTTACCTGCCACTTCTACAATATCACCTGGGACAATGTCTCTTGCTTTAATCCTCTGTACACTTTTTCGGTCTTGTCGATACACTTTGCCCATTTCTGGCTCGTATTCTTTAAGGGCTTCAATAGCATTTTCAGCATTTCTTTCCTAAAAGACAACAAAAAATGTGTAATTTTAAAAGCCCTCAAGGGAAAATACATGTGTCAGATCTGTTTTTTCAAATGCATTATTATATGAATCCTGGTGACTCAGCTCAGTTACATTTATTAATACAGAAAATTATGTGACCTCTCTCCTTGTGAGGTTGCTGAATGGAAATAATTACAACATAATTCAGATATTAGAGGGCATTTACAATCTAGAAGTTGTTTATTCAAACCCTGCAGCATTTCCCATCAATAATATCTGCTGTGTCTTGTTACTGGGAGGCCACACAAAGAGTTCTATGTAACATACGGATGCTTTTTGACTGGAAAAAAAAACCTACTAAGCAGAAATAAGGCTTATGGGTATAGTCTTGTCTTAGGTGCATCTTACCAGCTGAAGCAGTTTAGACTCAGACTGGAGTGGACTAACACTCCTGAATTTTACTTACTTATAGAAATAAAGGGTTGCACTTGCAATGAGGTTGCAGCGAGGTGGGTGTTGGTCTCTTATCCCAGGTAACAAGCGATAGCACAAGAGGCAACAGCCTTAAAGTTGCACCAGGGCAAGTTTAGATTGGACATTAGGAAAAATATCTTCACCAAAAGGACTGTCAAGCACTGGCACAGGCTGCCCAGGGAAGTGGTTGAGTCACCACATCCCTAGAGATGTTGAAAAGACATGTAGATGTGGCACTTAGGGACACGGTTCAGTGGTGGGCCTGCCAGTGCTGGGCCAGCGGTTGGACTCAATGACCTTAAAGGTCTTTCCCAAGCTGAACAATGCTTCAGCTTGAACAATGCTTCAGCTGAACAATGATTCAGCTGGGACAGCCAGCTCAGTGTGTTAGACTATCTCCCCTTGTTCAGTTTGTTGCTTGATGTTATGGTAGTTAAGACTATCTTGCTGATCACTGAGGTACTAACAGATGGCACTTTGGGAAAAGTGCATGTGAGAGGAAAGGTTGAGGAGGGCAGATCTAAGGCAATGACTCAGTTGCTCACATCCAGTACCTGTATGAACAGATACATTTATGGGTGGAGACTATGTACTGAGACTTATTTTCCATACCCATTAAGACAAGGGAATGAGTCATTTAAGCTCTACAGCAATTGTTTCACAATTCCGTTCACTGCATGTGTGTGTGTGTGTGCATATATATATATGTATGTATTCTTTGTACACTATCATGTCTGAAAAGAAAGACTGGTTATTTCCTGCAACAAGGTATACAACTACAAATGAAAATTCTCAAACTATATAGATAGCTTTACCTTACATTTCATATTTAAAGTTACTACATGCAGAATTGTAACTCAAAGTTTCAAGTTAAAGATAAATTCTTGCACAATTATTTTATAAAGATTTGAATAGAAAATGACACTTCAGGGGCAATGCTGTCATCTCCTGATAGACTTCACCTTTTCCCGCCATACCAGCTCTAACAGCTGCACAGCAAGCTGCTAATAATGGAGTTTTTCCAGGGTTAGTCTCTTGTGCACAAGTTAGGCAGCTTACTTGGGCTAACATGGAGCAGAGCACAATAATGTGCAGTAATGCCACTCACTGCCCTTTCTGGTGGCTTGCAGTGTGTAGGTTCCTCTCTAACATGTTTTAACCTGTCAACAGGGCTCCACCTCTTAATTTGTTGGGGTTTTTTGACAGGTTCACATTTTAAGTATGAAACCTAACGTGCTAAGATAGCAAGTAACTATCACATTAACACCAGCCAACCAACCACCAAAACCAACCTTACAAAGAACTTAAATTACCCTAAAAGTCCTAGAAAACCTTTTATCTGTAGAAAAACAATCTTAATAAAAACACACCCTGCTTGGAGCAACCAAAATAGTAACCTGAAGTTCTATGAACAATTTTGTTCTGGCATCTCAAGAAGTGTTAGAATGTGTTACTGGTATTACTGCCTGTATGATTTATAAAAAGCCATCTGATTGATATCACAGCTGATAATGAAGGAGAAATTTCATAGCATGTAGAGGAAGCTTCTGCCTTTTGACAGACATGCAGCCTTTTGATGTACATTTAGCAGGTACAATAGTAATTGAATAGGAAGAATTAACACTATATTAATGTATTAATAAATGTACTAAAACATAGCACTTATCTCAAGAGGAAAGAGAAGAAACTAGATTACAAGTGTTCCATCCTTTGCTCCTTAGCTGGGACAAATTCCCTTTGTTGCAAGCTGATCGAATTCATTGTTTCTTGGCTTTGCAAGATTTAACTCATTTCCTTCATTCTGGACTACCCCGCCCATGTGTTCACCAGTGTGGGGCCAAACACACCGATGGGCACTTTGGCTTTTCGGCAATACTTCTGAAGCTTTCATTTTACCTTTAAGTCAACACTTTCTGTGCACAAGTTTTATGGCATGTTGACTCCTGGGAATCTAAAGTTAGTAACACAGATTACTTGCATTATATGAGGCACCTGACACTACACTGTATAGTCTCTCCTCTTAAACCAAGAAAACCCCAAACACTTGAGATTTGATATTGTAAAAATAGCTGCATACCTGCCACACTCCCACAATTGCATTAGCTACTAAGATGAGTAAGATTACAAAAGGCTCTACAAATGCTGTGATTGTTTCTTCACCTTCTTCAAACCAGGCCAGGACCTGGAAGAGAAACACAATGATTTAAATTACTAAATGATTTACACAGACATCTTGCAAACTTGAAACCCCGTAAGTTTCAGTTGAGTAATTCTGGAAACCCCTCAATCTTCCAAGTTGTAGTTCTGTAGTTCATGAAGGAGCTGGCAATATGCAGGGGAAAAGGAGAACGAATCTTTACTGAAGTAGTACAGAGTTTATTTCCAAGGCTGCTCTTCTTTTAAAGGAGCAAGCTATTTATCTGGGTAATGTATTACTACTTTTGCTTCACAAATGAAAGCAGAAGTTGTGACAACAGCTACACAATACAGATGAATTCAGAATTACTCAGAACACTAAAATTTTGCAGAATTTGAGTTTTAACCAAGGTCTTTACCAGTAACTCAGATACACAAATGGAAACAGCTTTAAGTGGAGGAGATATGAAAAATAAGCATCTACTTATTTAAACATAAGCATCTAAGTGAATTGTATAGTTACATCTGAAGTTGAATTCTGAGCTGAGTAGCTTGTAAAACCCAAAACTGGATTTTAAAGATTTAAAAAAGTAAATCAACTTGAAGACTTGCTTGAAAGGCTCCACATGTTTTATTTCAGTTCTTTTGCTTTAGAATGACACTATAGTTTTATCCTCCTGCCATTCACCTGACTTGAATGGGGATGTGTCAGGGCTTCTGCAGTGTTCTGTCACTACTGAAAGTCAAACTTATATGACCAGAGAGGAAGAGTTTTTTCGTCAACATGTTGAGCAACAGGAAGCCTGGAAAGTGACAGTAAATAGGAACAACGTGTTGAGATAATTAGGGCTGGTAGTCAGGCAACAGCACTCTGAATCACTAGAAGACTGCAGCGAGCAAACCGTTACTAAAGCGAGCGCCATAATTCCACCAACATGCTGCTCAGAGCTATTGCTCAATTGTGAAACACTCCAGGATGTTAAAAGGAAGGAGGCAGCAGCATGAAAGCCTCAAGCAGAAAACAGACTGTCAAGCAAATGCAATGCAACTACAGATTTTTATTACAAAAAGGATAAACTTATAAGATCCAGGTTATGATTAGTAAGATTGAAAGTTTCCAACTGGCAACACAACATGTTAAGGGTCTGTGTAATCCCTCTGGAGAAGGGATTTAGTTAGGATCTCTTATACTCTCTACATCTCAGTATATCTCCCCTCCTCCCACATCACTTATCTCCAATCCCCAGTAACAACTTTAGCCATTTGACCTGCTAGAGCAGTCATACAGTCTACACTGTAGTCTTCACTCCATGCATTACCCTTTATTTCATGGACAGCTTTTACTCCGCACCAGCACTGCTGCCTCGCATTTAGCTACACAAAAGGCTAATGGTACATTTCCAGTTTCCTTAGCATATAATAAGGTCACACACTGCCATCAGAAAAGCTGCTTCGTATCTGTTTCTCCCCTCCCTTTCTTTATTGGAACTCTGCAGAGCCTATTTTGCTTCCAACAAAGCAAGTAAATCTGATCATTGTGATGTTTGTAACAGAGCAGGCACCTACAAGGCACCTGCAATAAAACATCTGCTTTACACAATGCTAAAACATAATTCTTTCAGACTGAAGACCATGTGTCTTCTAAAATAACATTGAGAAAACCTGCAACTTTAAGAGGTAAGGAAAGTAGGTACAAGGACAGCAAGATCCAAGTATGTCAAGGAGAACCAAATTAAGTTTTTACAGGATCTTTTCTTTCAATAAGCCATTATTTCAAAAAGAGCACATGAACTCAGCTTAGAGATCCTGATAGTACAGATCTGACTGTTTAGATCTTTGGGGTTTTTTTTTGGCAAAATAATCAATCTGTGACCAGATTAAAATGAAGTACCTAATTAATGCTGGAAGACAGCAACACATTTCTCCCCTAAAAGGTTTCCACACCATTACTAGCAGTGGAATGACCTAAGCTCTAGTTCTAGAATGTTTTAGTAAATATAGTCATAGAAATAACAGAAAACATTGCGAGTTCCTGGGTTTGTCACAGCAGATTACAGCTATATTAACACTACATTTAGGATACTAGTGACATATAACATATACTACTGTAACAGATGAGGTTTATTATTTTATAGTAGCCTGAAGTAAAAACAAAACCACAGTAAAACCCAAAGAAAAAGCATAACAAGGAATACAAGTATTTAACTAGGCGTTTTTAGTAACAACAGATCATATGCTGAAGCCTGGTAGAGACCAGGCAACTCTTGTCAAAGGCACTGAGTCCTTGTCAAAGTTTCCACCAGTATACTTTTAAGACCCTGGAGAGGTTTACAGCGAGAGATCTTTTATTTGACTACTACTCAGAAGGGCCCCATCATATTTCTGCCCTTATCACTTTAAGACTCACATGCAGAACAGCTTCATTTCCAGGTCATTGATCTCCGATGTACTGCTCAGACAGTATGGTCAGTAAGTAAAGTTAGCATGCATCTAAGAAGCTTAAAAGAGTGGCTGGTGGGGAAAGAATAAGATAATTGCTCAAGAGAAATGCAAGTCTGAAAACATAAGGAGAAATTAATAGCAAGACATAAAAGTCCCATACCAACAGCCAATCTCAGCAGCAGCTTTCATTCAGCGTATTTGCTTTAGGGTTGCTACAGCTATGCCTTGCAGAAGTCTATTTTAATCAAAGCCTAATGGGGTTAACCTGCAAGATACTATGCACAGTGACAGGCAAATGGCACTTAAGTCTTCATGGTTATTGGTAAAAAGGGGGCAGAGGTACAATGCAGAAGGCAGCCGGCAATGAGATGGCTACTGATGCGAACAGCTAGAACAGCAGTGTCCTTGCAGCTTTCTGCATTTCTACAAGGTAACTATCTCTGTATTGTTAGGTAAGCTATGGAGGCAAGTTGCCTCAGGTGACTACTTATCATTAAGTAACACACAGAATTAAAGAATGGAAGTTTCAAGACAGAGCTGGGTTGCCCAGCAGGCTGTACCCGCTTACCACTAACAGAGGAAAAGCAAACAGTTTGTTGTCAGCAACTTAACAAGGGCATTTGTTTGGTTTTCCTTTTGACAATGGAAACTTAGAAGCAGGCTGAGCGAGCAAGACCTCATCCTAACAGAAAGGAGCCCTGGACTAATTAAAGCAGGTCATGTAAAACTATGGACTGCTTCTAAGAGCCTTCTTCTCACAGGATACTGTGAATTGAGATTTAGTACATTTTGGACAGAGTAAAAACTACTACTCAGAAACCTCTCTTTCAGTGTTTTCTCTTTTCAATACATGTTAGCTTAAAATTAAGCAGTTGCAAACTATTTCAGTAGTTCTGATACTTGTTCCATGACAGTTACACTGAACACCAGGAACTACTGCAGGAAAAACTCCCTGTTTTAGGTCAATTTTCAGTAGAGATTTTTATTTGCCACTCAAGGAGAGGAGTTAATAAAAGGAAACAACCAAAAAAAACCAAGCCAAGAGAGTTTGACCACACATGCAAGTACAAGAATTTTACCAGGTTAGCAAATTAATAGCACCCATCAGATATATGCTACTCTGGATTTCTGTAAATAAACACTTTTAGTGTAACAATAAGGAAATTAAAAAGATACTTTGTAAAAATCAGACTGTGGGTGCTATGTAAAATGGAATCACAATCTCTTCTCACAGCTTTAATCACCTCTCCCCATGAGCTGGTATCTCAGCTGCTATTAAGTAATCCGAGTTTAGCTGAAAGCATGTCAGTGTGATGTTCCACAGCAATCTTTATCTTGCGCCACATACTCATTGCTGCTGACCTTAACAGGTAGGTTTTGGGGTGATTTCAGGGCAAAGCCTGCACGTTTCTGCGGCACACCTTACTTCCTCTAAGAGTATCTTTGCTCACCTTTTAACACAGATTAGGTTATCCTCCTACTAATTTACAGGCTATAATCATCTCTGGACTAAATCACAATATATTGTTTTAATCTAAACTACTAGGAAACATTCCCAGAACAATCACAATGCTCTTAGGATGCTGTATTAATACTTCAGGTTTGGGTAAAGCTTGTAGTCTATGCTGCATCTTGTAGAAGAAAACTCACTCTATGTGAAGTCCAAACATAAGATTGCACAGTTAAGCATACAATCACTCTTTAAAGCATATATACTTCACCAAAGAAAAACTTTACATCAGATGCATCATCAACATCTTGCAACTTGTCATTTACACAGCAAAGCAAGCTGTTCTTTTATGTAAATAGTGTAGAACTAAGTACATGCTACACAAGCAGCAAGAATTAAAAGCCATAGTTCATGGAAAATTAAACATCCTTTTACTTGCACGCAGAGTCAGGCTGTGAAGGCCCTTGAACCGCTGAGATACACTCTACAGGTTTACTTCCATGCAGGCTTCATAGAACACTGAGACAAAGTCCAAGCCTATACATAGATCTATTTACTCATCATAAGAAATTATTTATATTGTTTCTCTTCGAAAGCCATACTTAAGGCTTTTACTAACTGGACACATCTGTAACAGCAGTTCTGACTTGAAACACAGGACATAGTATCTACAGCCAACAAACACGCAGCATATGATCCCTCCAATCAGCCAGGGTGACACAGATTCAGCTGTTAGTCTGATTTATTTTACTGACACATACCTGACAGGGGGTGTGGGAGTAGAGGACACAAAAGGCACTTCAAACAAAGAAGTTTATGTTGTATGTAAGAGGTGATGTTTCTGCACAAAAATCTAAAGCAGATCGCTGTTAAAAATGGCTTTTTCTGTGCAGTTACTCACAATAGAAAAAATCTAGTATTTATGATCACAACACAGTCACCAGAAAAGCTTCCACAGTGCAAAACAACGGTGATCTACACACCTCAAGATGCTCTTTCTCATACAGACAATACATGATCACCTTCTGAGCCAGAAAAAAGCCGGAAATACACAAAGTTTTTTAACGTACTAAAATTGTATCTTTTTTATTAACATTTCATCAGAAGAAAATCTTTGCTACTAACATCAATTCATAGTGAGTATCTGTAGCTCTCAAATAGGAGACAAAAAAGGCAGAGCAGTAGCCCAAGGTCATATAGCATGTCAGTTGCACAGAACCCAAATCTATCCCACACTCCATTAAAATACAGCCTCCTCTTAATTAGATAGTAAAATTAAGCATACTGAAAAAAGAAACTGAATCCAGATACTAATCAAGTTTTCAAAGAGGGCTTGGCAGTGTACGTTCTATGACCTCTGTCAGTCTGGTATTGTACTTACTCCGATTCAACAATAAAAGCTTCAAATATGGTGAATTTGATTTTCCACTTACTTGGCTGTAACAAAACCACATAAAGTACTCTGGCATGAAAGGCTAACAAACTTCTGCACTGTCATTTATCTCATGAGATGAAAGTCACGCCTCTTCAGGCACAGAAATACATCCCCTTCTTACCCTCTGAGAGGGGAAAACGGGAAAGACGAGGGAAAAAAGCTTTTGAATGACCTGTTCATTCGTTTTTCTACAGCCAGCCTGATTTACTCCCCATGAAACAGAAGAGTCAGTAAAGCACATCTGTCTCCATGGTCAAGACCAAGGCTCAACTGGTGATGGTACATGCATACCAAAACCCAAAGCGCTTTGAGAAGTGTCAGCGTGGGGATAGCTGAAGCCTCTCTCGGTGGAAGAAGAGCAATACAGCATGTGCTGCAACAGCCACAACAGAGCAGCCCTCCCCCATCAAACAGAACAGCTCCACAGCACATTCTCCTCCGACCATCCTAATTAGTTTGCCCTTAGCTAAAGGGTCACCACAATTTCCACTCCCCCCAAGAGCTGCAGCATTTATTTTTTCTTAAGCAGTTAATTACAACTCCAGGGCAAAGTCTACTATAACTTTTACTCCTACCTAACCAATTTAATGCTCTGCATGCTTCTATTTCTGTTGTCCAGCTCCCCAGGACATACAACCTTCATTTTCCTTTTGTACTTAGCCTTTATCTTCCTTTTCAGTTTTTCAGCAAACACATACCCTTTACCCATTAGGTAAAAAGATTGCATAAAAATGCTTTTAAAATTAAAAAAGTTAAAATTGTTCTTATTCTTTTAATCCTGTATGTAAAGCAAGATGTCCATTTAAATGACTAGACTCTTCAAAGGTCAGTTACCAAATTTGGTCAACAATGGTGCCATCACAGCCGTCATCATTCTTGTCACTGTCAAAAGCAACAACTGTCACCTTGCTATTATCAGGAAGGGAAGGCAACTGGAATATTCGCCATGTAAATTCTATTTACAGTCTGCACTGCATCCAAAACTGTCTTCCAATGATTATACATTGAGCTTGATAACAATTAACTCAAAGGCAAGAAGAATGTCCAGTTAAACACTTACTCAAGGTTAGTTTTCAAAGCCAACAAAAGCATTGGGAAATCCCACCTCAAATAAGCAAACCAGGCTGAATGAGAAGCACTTTTTAAAATACCTGTCAAGTGTGGTTACGTACTTATGACTCATGCAGTGAAAGATTCCCTGAAATTTTGGTTTCTAGCATATGGAAACCTCTGCACAAGGCAAGTGATTTAAGAGATTGCAAATTTACTTTGTACCTTATACTTCTAACTTTTGAGAAAGAGTAACTTCAGTACATACAGCTCCTATACATTGTCATTCTGCAATACAGAAGCCTACGAAACGAAAAAAAGTCATACTTACAAAAGATATGCAAGCTGCCAGCAACAGAATTCTAACTAGTAAGTCTTCAAACTGTTCAATCACAAGCTCGAGTAAGGTTTTTCCTGCAATACGTAGCAAAGCCATTTAGTTATGTACCTTTAAAAAAGGATGAATTATCAACAAGAATTAGCAGATTTCATGAACACACTTACCTTCCTCTGCTGGTAACTCTGTCAGTGGAAGATTTTTCCAGGAAGCATGTCAAAGAAAAAAAGATCATCGGAGAAACACATTAGAGAGCATTGCAAGGCATCCACTAGGTATCGTTCCTGGTTTGCACACTCAACTGGGTTGGATTTGACAGACATACTGAAAGCCTCATTAAGGTGCCTCGTTTCATTAAAGCATCTGAATAGGCCTGATGGGTTTGCATTTTAACGCACTTAGAGGTTAGCCGGAATGTGCCAAGGGTTACAATTCAGCCAAGTCATCACTCCAGCCAGCTGTGGGACTTGTGCTGTTGCTGCACACAAAGGGTCAAAGGCTCAAAACGCTTTTCAAACGCTTTCTGACAAAGGTTTTCCTCCACATTCACTTAAAAAAAACCCAAAAAACAAACAACAAACTTGGCTAAAGATATTTCAGATTCTTTCCTCCATTTTAAGGGCATTTTCTTATTTCTGCTCTCCCTTCCATTTCCTTACAACTAGATTTAGTAATTCCAAGAGGCAAAAAAGCAGTGTTAAAGCTAAAAAAAACCCCACCGTGTAATTTTCTCATAGCTTTTCAGTTTAGTACAGCGGCACTGGAGTTCAAAAGGGACTGGGAAGGCCAACAGTATGGATTAAAGGAAAAAACGAAACATCGGCCGAATTCTGTGACCCGACTCGAGAGAAGAATGTAAAATAAGGGACGGAAAAGCACTGAAAAGCAGAGGAAAATGAAGGTCAAGACGGACGAAACCCACATTAAAATCATAAATAAACAACCCACAGGGCTTCATTTCAGACTGGAAGATTTCCCAGCGTTAAGGTGAAAGGAAACGGAGGTGACATCCTCCTTTCCAAAGCAGCCCTGTGAGCTCGGGGTATGAAAGAAACCCACGAGGTGGAGTTCAAGTCAGCCATCTTCTCTCCCTCGCTCCTATTCCGGGTCCTGTAAGACATGCCGGCTTCGCAAATACACACACGTTTAGGCCTCGAAAGAAGGCCCCGGGAAGGATGAGCTTAAAAGAGGAAAGGGATGGAAGAGAGGAGAGGGGAAAGACGACGAGTGCCAGCGACAGCATCCCCGCGGCGGGGGGAGGCGGCGGCGCGGGCCGGTTCACCTACCATTGGAGCCCCATTTCTCCTTCAGCTTCTTGACTTGCTCCAGGCTGAGCCCAGTGCTTTCGTTGACGCCGAAATAAGCCAAAACTTCCTCCACAGTCTTTGTGTGCGCGTTCTCCATGGCTGGGGCAGGGAGCAGCAAATGGTGCCTCGCCTCTTCCTCCTCAGCGGGCGCGGCGGCGAGCCCCCTCCTCAGCCCCTCGCTCTCTGCCCCACCACCCCCGTGCTATCACCATAGACCCCCTCCCGCGACTGAGAGGAGCACCTGAGCCCACCTCAGCGCTTCCTGAGGGAGGCCGAGACGGGGAGAAAAATATACTTAAAAGATTAAAAAAAGGAGAAAAAGGAAAAAATAAAAAAAAAAAGGGGGGAAAGGAGCCGGAAAAAAAAAGAAGCCCTCGCCCCCCTCCCACCCCACACACCCTCCGAGGGAGCCGAGCGGCCTCTCCAGTGGGGATGAGCGGGGCTTCAGGCACCCCCCAGCTCCGGGCGGGCAGCTGAGGAGAGCGCGGGCCCCTGGAGCCGCTGTCGCCTCAGGGGCGCGGGCGTGCGGCGGGTGCCTGCGCGGGGATGAGCCGCGTCCAGGTGACCGAGCGGCCTCTCCGTTCTCCTCCCCGGGCTCCGAGCCGCCCCCACGGAGGACGATAACGGAACGGCACGCCTCACCTCGCTCGGCTCCGGAGGCGGGGTGGGAAGAAAAAGGCGTAGGTGCCCCTCTGCCCGCCTCTCGCCTCCACCGGGAAGAGTCGGAATCGCCCCCTCCCCTCAAGCAGCCCGATCCTCCCCCTCAGCCAGCCCTAGGCCGCTGATCGCCGTCACGGCTCGGGCTATGCTCGCCCCCCCTCCTCCGGCCTCGCCGCTGGCTCCCGCTCGCTCCAGTCGCGCACCGGCGGCGGCCGCTCTAATGTAACTCAGGGGAGCTGGGCCGCCCGGGCCCCTCTCGCCGCCGCGGCATGTGGACGCCGCTCATTGGCGGGGCTTGCGGCGCGGGGCGGGGCGAAGGCGCGGCTCCGCCCCGCGGCGCTGAGGCGGTGGCAGCGACGCCTGCTGCGGCCCTGCGCAGGGCGGACGCCCGCCCGCCCTCGGTTCGGAGGAGGCGGAGGCGGGTGATGCAGACTTCATGCGGCGGCAGCGGAAGCGCTTTCGCTCCGCAGTGGGAGAGGCCCACAGGTGGGGTGGCCGCTATCCCGCCCCTCTGCCCCGGCGTGAACCGTCGTGGCCGCCCTCTGTCCCGGCCTCAACCCGCGCCGGGGGAGCTGAGGGGGCGCGCGCCTGCTGAGGGGAGCTGCCCGCCCTCCGCCGCCCGCGATGCGCGCTGTCGCGATAGGCGAATCGGCGCAGGGATTTGGCACGAAGCTGCCCCGGCGCGTGTCGTGACAGGAGCTTCAGCCTTACTGTGGGGACTGCCCTCATTTCTGTCGTGACAGGAGCCTCATCCAGCCAAAGGGTGAGTGTGGGGCTGCCCCCGCCCCTGTCGTGACAGGAACCTCATCTAGCCATGAGTGTCCCAGAGGTGAAGGAGGGAAGTGAGGGCTTCGTGCCTTCACGCTAGCACCGAGGGGTTCGTTCCCCAGAGGTCCTGCCCCTGCTCTGATGAGGCCTGTGCTGATGCTGAGCAATGCCCTTTGCACAACTTCCCCAGTTCCCGTCACACGCTGCCCCGCCAGCATAACAGTGACACGCACACTCAGCCCGGGCTTGCACAGCGATAACAGAAGGAGGTATAAACTGCACGGTGTGATTTCAGCAGCGTGTGTGGTGTGAGATACCAGCTTTCCTCAGCACAGTATCTCAATAGTTGACACAGACCCACAAACCAATATAGAACACAGAAAACTGACTTGATTTAGCCACCCCACCACATAATTCACAGGAACTTCAATGAACACAATACAAACTGAGGGAGGTCAGCACCAACGGACAGTAACGACACCTGCAATAGGTGCACAACACGTAGCAAGCTATTCAGTACGCAGTGTAAACACCTTCCCTTAAGAACTCTCGGTGCCAAGTGATGTATATGCGTGTGCAAATATAAAAGCTGATCTCTACATGCGTGCTGGCTTACATAAATGCAGATCCTACATACAATCTGCATATCCATCACTGTTACGAACCACCCACAGTACCATGCTATAAGAAACCAAATGTCTGATCTGGAAGAAAAATATCTTAGTCTTACCTCTGTATTAGCAAAAGGAGTAAGGAGAAGGGACAGGCAATATAAAATCACAATTTTCTAAGGTATGTGTGGCACCTCTATACTTTCTATTAAAAGTACAAGTGCCCTGAAAGAGACTTCTCTGTAACTAGCCATTGTTCAGATAAGGATAACTTCACAGCATGCCTACACTTCACAGGGCAGTTCTGAATGAAAATCCATGTATTAGGTCTGATGATCCTAGTACAGGAATGGGAGTTACTTATTCCATGCATTTCCCATATTAATTTTCTCTTGCATATCAGCAGGATTAATTAGTGTGGCCTCGTGTGGCCTGAATGCAGTTATGTTGCTTCTACCACTACCTCACGCTGCACATAAATAGACATACCCTAACTGTTACAGAGATCAACATGACAGTTGCATATAGTTTACTGTATGTTTCTTAACCAGTTTTTACACTTTTCTTGATACTCTGTGAACACATCATCCTATCATCCCCAAAACAGAACTGAAGTCACAAGGTGCACAGGCATCTGAAATTAATACTCTCACAAAACAATATGTCTTTGAAAACATGCACTTGATGCCAAGAAAACTGCTGATCGATGCCTGTTGCTATGTGGGCCCACATAACCCACACCTACCTTCAGTGTCCTCTGAGACACAAATATGTACATGTACACCTCTGTCTTCAGACACCTCTGCGTGATAGACTCAGTGCCAGTCGCCATATTATGTGTATATGCAACATTTAAAAAATACATCATTTCCACAGTCATTATATACAGAATAATGCCAGCTAGTTGAATTAACATATTTCACTGACAGCACACTATGTCTGTATGAGTAGTTCCTTCTCCTCCACCACATTAACAGAGCCTGCAATATATGTAAGCTTTTTTTGTCAAAATACATTTACCACAGCAATGTTTTTACACAGAAACGTATTTTAGTAGCCTTCATATACAAGAGCACCTGTAAAGGACTTGAAAGTCCTGCCTTTCATTTTCTTTCTATTTTAAAGTATTACTTTTAATTGTTGTAAAAGAGCAGTACAATTAAGCATCAGTAGCAATTTTCAAAACAAACTCATATTAGAAAGAAACCTGGGTTACATTTCATATTCTTTTTCCCTCTGATATTTTTTATATGTCATTCTTGGTTTCCTTATTGTGCCTGTTTCCAAAAAGGCTTATGGAAAATTATTTTAAGCATACCAGAACCATGGCATGTGCAATTAGAGCTTGGCAGAGTGTGTAATAAAGGAGATATGGTGTCCTTTCAGTCTAACTTGTTAACAGGTGGAAATGCTGCTGGGAAAGTGAATAGAGTTTGCATTCTAGCGAATCCTGGGGAACTGTTGGCATTCTCTGGGATTCACTAGTTCACCTACAGCTTGACTGCTTCACTTCCACTGTTTGCTCTGTCGTGCATTAAGAATAGAGGACTTGGGTTTTCCCCTTTTTTTCCATCTTTTGAACATAGTCCTCTGCCTGTGTTTATTTCTGTCCTGTTTTCTGTTATGGCTCAGTGAATTCTGAGAGAAGAATGACTGAGTTAAGGACTATTCTACAGGTCTTTCGAGAGCAGAATGAACTCTGTATTTCCTTCACAATAGCTTGCCTGTCTTTCCACATATGTGCAAGACTACAGGTAGCTGACCAGTGTGAGGATTTCTTCGCAGGTGATATCCTCCAAATGGTTAAAGATCTGACAGATGCACGTTTGAATGACATTTGCAGATATGATGCTTGGACTGGACAGTGTAGTGCAGAATGAATAAACAGCCATGTACATACGGCAGCAGAAGCAGTACCTGCTAATTTTGGCATCACTTGGTATCACACAGAATTAGGATTGTCTCATCTCTTAAAGAAGGTGGTAAAGTAGTCCCAAATCAAAATGATGGCACCTCAGCTCTGCCTTAGGCAACGCAAGACCATGAAAGCTTCCAGGGGACTAATACCTTCAGCAGGTGCAGGTAGTTTTACATTCTCCATCTTTAAGGAAGAAGGAAACCAATTTATTTTGCTGTGAAGTTGCAGTTTGTTTTCAGAGTGGAATCCCTTAGAGTGGCACCTTGGAAAGAAACATGACACAATGGGTCAGCTTTGGCCTTGATAAAATTCCATTCACATAATGGAAGTACACCATTCATACATTTGGCCTATTATCTTTTTTTCACTGTAATATATTAGAAGAAGCAGCCAACACATCAGGCAGCAGCATTAAAACAGTTCCTGTAATGCTTACTAATTGAAGTAAATGGGAATTTGGCCTGAGAGGGAACTGCAGGATGCTTTCCTTCAAATTGCAATAACATTAAGTCATCCCTGTTGCTGCAAAGCAGATTCAGAGTAGAGTTACTGGTTGTACAAATTGTCTCTTGCTGTACACAAAAACATACTTTTTGTAGCTTAATTTGCAGATAAGAGTAATAGTTTTTACTGGAGCTAAATGTAGCACCGAAGGGCAGTACACAAAATGCCAGTTTGTGGAGCCAATACACCTGAACCTTCCTGTTTCAGGCCTGCATCTCTTTCAGTGCACACGGACAAAGTTATACTATTCGGCTTCATTGTGCCAAATTATGTCATGATTTTTACAGACTGGCTAATAGCCTAATGGGGCTTAGGTTAAGCCCACCAAATTCACTGCTCTTACTACCCCAGCTCCTTTCAAATCCAAGTTTTTGTGAGTGACAAATAGGGGAATTGTTTCTTCCTCCTACAGTACTATTTTATTCCTCTTAAATTACGGTTATTAAAATGTTTCAGCCACTTGAAATCTACTAAGATGTATTAAAATACTGCAAATGTGCTGTATCAAAGTGGAAAGGTTTTAAAACTGCAATTCCGTCATAGGATAATGCAGTTTAAATATAGTAACTGTTTTTTCCAGTCAGCTTGCTCTTTGATTTCATGGTATTATGTCAAGAGGGCTTTTTCCCCCCTCTATCCCTGTGAGACGCTTATAGCTTAAACAGCAAAATGCAAAAAATACTGAATTAAAAAAGTTACACAAAGCCTGTAGAAAAATCAGTGATAAAATGTTAGTTTGAATTTTGATAATTAAGATAATCTGAGCTTATTCTGAATAATTTTTATTCCAAGGCAGTGCGTGTTCCCATATCAGCAGCAGGTAGAATTTGACTTCGATTGAAACCAGGAGACTGTGAATACAAAGGGTAAGTGTTGTTGCTGGGAGATTTCTAGAATTGGATCACTGTTCCTGCACACAGCAGCTGCTTGCTGCCTTGGGAGTGTAAAAGAGACAGTGAGACAGATTCTCATCTCTGTGACAGTGACTATAAGAGATTACAGTTTGAATTGGTAGATTTCTTCCTTTGTTTCTCCATCCTATTGATAGTCAATTGGCTTGTTACCAAGGACTCCAGTAGAGTATTTGCCACAATAATCTACATTTCCCTGTTTGGAAAAATCTTTCTGTGTATCTCATGCTGACTTCAATAGACAATCTAGAAGTATGGGATAGAGCAACATTCTATCAGAACCAAGATCCATCATGCATATCTGAAAAACAATTTATCTTTATTTGATGGCCCAGTCATTTCTCTTAAAGGGAAATCAGCTTGACTGCTATCTTAAAAATGTACAACAACTTTAGAAATAAAACACTGGTCGGTGCCCATGAGATTTGAATTCTTATCTCATCCTGACCTGAATTTTCCATCTAATTAAGGTCTAATTCTGATTAATTTGGCAGCTAGCTGCCATTTTTCCTGTGTAAATATCCCTTGTGTGCTTCTGGTTCTCAATTTTGCTCTCTGTGGAATGGGCTGGGGATGCTACCAAGTTTGCAGGGGCTGTGTGATCAAACACAGTATTTATGAAATGGCAATTTGTGCTTTGTAAGGTGTTATAAAATTGCCCTACATTTTATATCTGTAACAAGTTGACGGCTAATTGGGATGTTATAGCTGTGATCATACTGTATAGTACTTAGCAGTAGAGCTTAATAGTGCAGTGAAAGTTGAGTTACTTTGCCCTAGGACATGGGCCACCACTTCCTGAGCAAAGAAGTTGTTTCAGTTTTGAAGCTATCAGTCAGGAGAACAGTACCAATTTGGGCACATAAACACACAACACAGCCTCATTTCTTACAGTGTTAAAACTTGAGTTGACAGTTTCTTTCTATGATTCTTGAGTATGTTAGAAACAGAAATGCAAACATGGCATTTAGAGTTTACCTTGACTTACTCTCTTCAACATATTGTGTATTAGTCAGGTCGAGGTGAGCTAGCCTGGTACTTAGCAGGCTAAAGACAAGTCCCAGAAACTAACAGGTACAAGGCAGGGCAATAATTATTGTAGATTAATAGTACCATTGTATCCCTCTCTAGGGGCACTATAAATTCAAATTCCTTTCCTGCTTCATAGGTATTTATGGGGATGGAATCAAAGTCTTGTACACTGAAAGTGAAACAGTGGATTGTACTTATCCACAGTGCTTTACATGATCCTGGCTGTGATAGGATGGATGAAGGAAAAGATGTCCAAGAAAAGCACACAGCTACACTTGCCAGATGTTTGCATTAGTCTGTAGGTATTGATATTTGTATTTGTCTGAGAGCAGCAATGACAACCAGAAGGTAGCTCAGTAATATCAGTTTCTTATCTTTTCACCTATTTACTCAGGCTTTATAGTAAGACTCTGGTTAAAGTGAACCATCTGAATTACTTGTTTTAAACACTTTTGTTTCCTTTTTTTCATCTCTTGACTCTATCAGAGGCTGCAATCAAGATGGTATAAACAATAGATATGTGCCGTAATCAGTTCCACCATGCAGTGGGTGTCTGGAATTCCATATATTTACTGAATCACACTGGGAAGTCACACTCTGATTTCTGAAGATTGAAAGGAAGACATCCAGATGCACTCCATGTAGGAGAGTAGCAATAATGTAAGATTGAAAAGCTTTTCTTAGTCATAGAGATTACTTCATTTTCTGCCATTGTTTGGGACTAATGGCACATGACTACCACTTTTATAAGCCTTGTGACATTCTGTGATATGATATCAGCTGAAGTTACTTTTGGTGCTTTTTGTGGAGGATTTCCTCCAAACTCATAGACAGATACCAGTAACAGTGAAGTAACACACTTCAGTTTTCAGGTATTCATAAAATTACTGTATACCATCAAAAAAGCTCTTCTATTGGTTATGTGGTCCTTTTATGTTGATTTTATTTCCTCTCTCATGCAATAAGACAAAATGAGGGATTGAAACCAAAGCTCTGTTTGGTTTACACCCACAATCCCCATGGGTTTTGTTCTTTAAAGGGCAATATCTCTGCAGTAAGATTAATGGGTACGATTACACTGTGTTTGTCACCTTCCTTTACCTTTCTTAAGGTCTTTACACCTGCTTTCTAATATGGGCTCTTCAGGAGGAAAAGAGAAACTGCTGGACTGCCTCCATTCCTAATTAATGTGACTTGTAGCAAATCTGAACACATTTTCTTTACTGGAATAAATGTTATATTCATCTTCCACATTCCTGCTTCCTCACCACATTTCTACAATTCGATACAATCTATGCAGGTATTTCACACAAATTACAGCTTTTTGATGGGTTTTTAACCTCCCAAATTACTCAGGGTAGTGTTGGGTCACTCATAGAACAGAATTCTTACAATTAATCTATCAGAGCTCAAGGCTTCCAGTAGAAGAGATCTGGTTTTCTCTGTTTGTGCATATATTTCTTATATGTCAGTGGTGTTGCACATGAACTTAAATTATCCTGACCTACAATACTTGTTCTATTTCAAGGCTCTGGCTTTCTAAAAGATGAAATCCTGGGTGGTTTGGTTTTATTATTCCTTCCCCCCAGTCCTGTTAGGAAAAGAAAACCTCTCCTGAGTCTTATCTTAAAAATACTGTTAAGCTCTGAAAGCTGCTTCTGCTCCTATGGCACAAAGCATTATTGAAAAGATATTAATTTTTACCACCTACAATTGCTCAGATGGAGAACTTAAAGAAGTCTTTTCCACTCCCATGTTGAAACGATGCTGGCAGCATTCTTGTTCCTAGAAGTGAGCTACAGTGATCTTCCTGCTATGTGCAGGTTGGGCTTTTTATAACAATGCTATTGAACTTCTAATATGATATTAAGAGCATTAACAAACATCAATAATAGCAATAACAACAATAATAATAGTAGTAATAATGCTGATGCCGTGATTACTGTTACTTGATTATTAATTTGCATTTGCAACTTCTTCCAATCAAGGATCTCAAGTATTTCATAACCCTTAATGAAAATTCTATGATACAAATCCCTGATAGAACAGTAAGAATGATCATCCCCCTTCACAAAAACGGGAGCTGTCATAGTTCAAAGTCATAGTCACACAGTCTATGATAGAACTAGAAATAGAAATAGTCTCCTGGCTCCCAGTCCTGTTTCTTCTCCAGTCACCCTAAATAGTTTCTAGTGTAGTTTTGTAAGACATTTATCACATGGTTTTCTAAAATCTTGTCCTCTTTGTTAAAAAGAATTACAAGTGATAAAAAAGGAGAGTACCTAATTTTTGAATGAGGTTGCTGAAATGATTCTAGCTGTTTCATGGGCAATGCCAGCCAAGTTTCATGAGTTAATCCTGACCCTAAGCACACCTAAAATAGATACCTTTGCCTCCAGCTAATCAACAGGCTTACTAAGATTGCCTAAATAATTTATGTATAACCAGCTAGTGAAAACTAGATCTTCTGTGATTTCCCTAGATACACATTCTGCATGTATCATGTATATCCCTGTCTATTTCTGATATTCATTTGAAATTCAGTTGGGACTTTTCAGAACACTTTTGTACTCCAGCTGTACAGCTCTAAGAAAAAGCCATCTGGAGACATAATACATTGAACTGGGCAAAATAATGTGTGAAATCCAAGTGCATAGTAGATGAAGATTCTGAATTTTCTGTTATTGAACAGTGGATTAGAATTAAAAAACCCCACAGTTCTAACTCTGTCCCTGGCCTGTGTGACAGTGGATAAGCATTTTGTCTCTCTTTGCCCTATATATACAATAAAAATAATGGCATTTAGCAACAACATTCAAAGACAATATAGTGATATGCAGTCAAGAGAAGTGTGAGGCCTGAGAGGATGATTAAGTAGAACGGAAAATTAAATAATCTCATTTTCTTGTTTACAGCACAGAAAATGTGAAAAACATACTGTCCCAAATTGTGCTTTTTTGAACACATTTGTGTAATGCTGCCTTCAGTAGAGTAGCGAAGTGAAGCTTAGGTTAAAACTTGCTCCATTGTGGAGCAAGCAGATTTTCTTTTCCAATGTCTGCAAACAGAAAGCAAAAGCATTAGCAGACATTGTCCTACATTGTTCTCACTGCAGATTCAGGAATCTGTTTCACATCTGTAGCTGAAATGGAAGGTACAGTATAAACTCTACCTGGAGTTCGTAACTTTTAATCCAGAATTCTTAACTGGAAAACATATTCTGTCTCTTTCGGATAGCAATTGTTAAAGGCCAGTTCTTGCTCATGTCTGCTTCACTGTGCCAGGAATGCTTTGGACTGTTTACTGGACTTGTTGAGACTACCTGCAAAATTAGGGCCAGGTTGTAGCTTCGAACACCCCTGCAGGTGGTAGAGGAGGAGCACCAGGTACTTCAGGAATAATTTAGGTGTGGCAGCCAGAAGTTTTGCAGCAGTCACTGAAAGAATCCAGCCAGCATTGTTCTTGCCCCTCATTGACTCAGCTGTACTGGTTTGTGCTGCCTTCATCTGGGGAGTTTATGGCAGCACTGAACTAGAACTATTGTTCCAAATCATATCATTTTACAGGCACCTCTACCTCTCCATGCTATTTTTATCAATCCAGTAATACCCATCTATGCTCACAGTTAGCAATGTCGCTAATGTTCCTCGTATTTCTGTCTTCACATATTCCATCTCTGCACAGTTGAAATTTCTTCAGGCCTGAGCCTCGGGGCAGTATGTTGTGTTCATGTACCATTCCCAAATGTGAACTTGATTACCCTGTGCAAACAGGAGTTTTCACATTTCAAATGTCACAGAAAAGACCAAGAAGAAAGACAAATGAAAATCTCATTGAGAATGTAAAGACATGAATTGTTTCTGGCCTGTATTCATGTAGCACCTGTTTATGACAACTGTAGGAAGGGATAAGTGCATTTGCTAATTCATATTTGCTGTGCAGAATTCCATGCTGCTCTGCAAGGCTGGAAGATCTCCACTGCTTAGACTGACCTTTAAAGGCAAGTACCACTTTTTTCACAACGTTCACACTCCCTGAGCCCTGGTAATCTGGCAGGTATTCTGTCAAAGCCTGTGGGTGCTCATCATCCATAAGAAAACTTGGAGCATTCAATATCCTTGTATGCTGAGACAAGTTTAGGTGTGACATCTGTTAAGGCCTCAGAATACTGAAATTGGGAATTTTCTAGCCATTTTGTGTTAAATATGGTGTGCTCGAGCCATTATCAACTTCTATTGCTTCTATGTTTTTTCTTTCTGTACAGACATCTTGGCTGATGGGAAAGATAAAGTCCTGCATCTTTCCCTGTGGCTAGGCTTATATGAAACTCATCTCAACTGTTATGAAATGCTATGTCCAGCTGTTTGGTTAAATCCCTTATCACCTATACTTTTACAGGTTTTGCTTAGAAAGCTGTGGTCATCACCTGAAACTATGATTTTCCAGTTAATCCTTTTCTTTATTCTGGCTGACATTTCTCAATTGTTGTTTGTTGCTCTTTCTTTATGTTTTAATTCCTTTTGAATCACCCAAAAAAGAGGCCTGAAGGCCATGGTAAACTGAAGTAGTACCGGTAGTTTCCTTTTTTGCTGTTTTGGCTCGATGAAGAATCAATTCAATTACTCTGATTAGGAAAGAGGCTCAGTTACACTCATTCTCACTTCAGCATGGTGAGAGGACATTCTTCCTTTCCTGAGTATGATGAAATAGAAAGCAGACATTGAAGGGTAGGATTTTTTTTATGAAAGGAATATAAAAATCTCAGGCTATAAATTCACCATGACAGTAAAAATGTGTATCAGACTTTTTGATGAGTTGGCTTTGTGCCATTCAGCAGTCTTTACGCTAGATCATATGTTGTCTACGTGAACCTTTTTTACTTTATGCTGCTATAATCTTTATGTGTCTGCCCTCCCACAATCTGAATAAATGTCATACAGGACATTCTGTCCCATTTGTCACAAGTGCGATTGTGTGTCTACCCTGGATCCATATTGGATTAGTATTGATGAGAGATCCTAAGCACTTTACACACAGAGATTATCAAGGAGGGTGCGTAGAAATGCAGATACAAAACCAAAGCTCAAGTGCTCACTTTTGGAAGTAGCTGCACTAAAGCAGTCTGCTGAAACATATTTTAGAAGGTCACTCTCGTTTCAGAGGTGTCTGGGAGAGGTTTGACATTTTTATTAGTAATTGTTTATTCTTTGAGCTTTCCCATGACTGTGTAAGTATCTGAGAGAAAACCTGTAATATCCTTTCAGAAAATTCTAGCAATAGCTGTGCTATACATAGAAACACCACGATCTCAGAACCTCCCAGACCGAAAAGTAAATGATACTTAACTGGTGAGATAGGGATCTCTCTTTTCTGAAAGCATAAAGTTTCCAATTTTAGCTCTGGAGTTTCATGGCCTTCCACCTGCCACTGGGCCAGAAGGATGACCATTTGTTGTCTTGCGGGGCAGTGTCAATCCAGAAGGACATTCCACTTGCGATGGAGAAAGTGAACATTTTGGGGAGGTATATATTCAGTTACTTACATGACAGCTGTTTGGAGAAGGGAGCCAAGCACTTACAAGAACGATTTTCAATAGGCAGAAATTCCCAGCAAACCATTCAGCTTTCTCTTAACTGGATTCATACAGAAATAGCAAATAATTAATTGAGGCCAAACTATGTCATCCTGAGTTTGCATTAGCTGGAAGGTTTAGAAATAATTAAGAGCAAAACTGTTAGTTCTCCATTTAAATAGCTGCTGCTTATCTGGCCAGTATGAAAGCCCAATCTGTTGTATTCAATCAGCTTTCAGCTGCTACTTGCCACCAGCCTAATTCCCCAGTCTTGTCTCTGTGCTGTGCTTGTGCATTCCACTACCTGCTAAGTTAAACCCTGCTGTCCTGGTTCTGCATGGAGATTTCTAGTGCTATTCAAACTATCCACCCTGGTTCAGAATACAGCCCCCAAACCTGTAGGCTGTGTTGAGTATCCATACAAACATGGTTTCAATGGAGCACCACATGGGTGAGAAGGGGAGTCAGCAGCTGCATAGCTTAGCTCAGAGGATTAGAATTGTGTGCATTCATACCATTCTCTGTGCATTTATGCAGTTTTGATAAGCTGTTGAGCTGCAATATCTCCACCTTAGCTTCTCCTTTTTAAAGTGATGTGCCTGACAATGCCGAATTGCTCATCCAATCTGCTCTTAACCATGGTCACACTTCAGATGATAGCATATCTCAGTTTTCCTAAATCTGTTTCTGTTTCAGCTTCAATAATCATTTATATTGCAAGAGGATTAAAAGAAGAATTGATAATTTAACTCCTCATGTGCTCAGCTTGTGCTAGCTTCTGTGCAACTTGTAAATGAATGCCACAGGGAAGTCTCTGACAGTTCTAAAGCTATATGGGCAGTGTTAGAAATATACTGAGATGAAAGGATTTTTTCAGGTTGAAAGGCATGCGAAGCCTCAAACCCGTACCACCAGTTCTTTGCTGAGCAATCTGTATTAAAAATGGCAAAGTTCATTGCACAGGCATTTGGAAGGAACTAAAGAGTAACTCATTGACCTTTGCAGATTAAGTAATCCATATTGTTATAAGGAAGTGATATTTGAGTGACTGACGGCAAATGTACACAAATATCTTTCATTAGCCTCTCAATGGAAGCAATCAGGATTTCCTGATCCTAACATGTTTAGTGTTCTTGGCATCTTCAATATCTGTTTGCTGTGCGCTGTGGACACATTAGTTCTCTAAGCATGTCAGAGGATGCTTAGTGCACTGCCTCCTTTTTTAGTCTGCTGGAAGTGCCCATATGGAGGACAGAAGGAAGAAGGCTGAGGCTTGGGTGTGCAGATGGGAGACTGAAGGCTCCATGCTCTGCTCTCAGATTTATCAGAGACCTCAATGTCTGTCTCTATGTGCCTCAGTTTTTACTGAATGAAATGGACTGAAGTGTTTGCATAATACAGAGAAACTCACTTTCCCTTAGAGGGCTTTGAGATAACAAACAGCAACAGAGCAACAAGGAGCAGTTTCGCTGCTTCTGCAGAGCGTTTCTATTACAGAAAGAAGACTTGACTGAAAACGAACCCTGTGTATAATTCAAAATTTGAATGCAATAAAAGTTAAATATGTTCCTTTTCCTTTTATAATTTATTAACTCAAACATTCTTTCAAAAATTGACGGGGAAAAAATTTATGGGAAACTTCTTTCTTGCTTTCATCTGGAGAATGAAATAATCTTGTTCAAGTGCAAATGAATATGTCACATTTGTACATGATTTGCAAGAAGATGAATGAGTGGGTCTCCTTCTCCAGTCTGTCTTCCATTTCTAATTCTACATGATTACTTTCAGATTCACCATGTTGGTCTTTATGTGGCTTGTTGCACACTGAAATAGATGGGCCACGCTCTTGCTCAAGCAGTGTTTTTAAAGTTACTTTTTTATTTAGAGCTTGTTGTGCAGTATCACATTGTTCGTCAGCCTGAATGCCTGAGCTCAGAATTGTGTGGCAGATGAAGGAAAAAAACCCTAGCAATCCAGAGCCCCTGGACAAGAGAATCACTTCACCTCAGGACATTGAGATACTTTATCTGGGTGGCTTAGGAAAAATGCTAGATAAGACTGAAATTTGGAGAGGCTGAGCATGGCCAGGCTCAGCCCTTGGATTATCAAGAAGAGAATAAATCCAGCAAGTGGCATCTGAATATGTTAATGCTGTAGATTCTAGCATGGAAACAGCAAACTATTTATGAGGCAAAAATATATCAGAGATTAATTCAGTTCTATATATAATACATACATTTTACATATACAAAATCCTTGCCAAAATATGAATAATTTGCAAGTACACCAAGTTAGAAAATGCCAGAATAAAGGTTGCCTTTCCATGTATATGCCCATATCTTTAATTACATGATTCCTGTCTTCTTTTTCTAACCCTGAAAGTTTCTAATTTCAGTGTGTGCTTGGTTTTGCAGTGCTAATACTTTCTCTTCTAAATAAAGACTTTTAGGATGTATTTCCCTGGGTTTTCAAAAAAGTGTTTGAAAACTATGATATTCCATCCTACTGACACCCGGATAGGTCATTATCCACCTGTAACCTTTATCTGTCACCCTAGGAGGCTCCAGAGCAGCTATAACTGATGCTGGTGTGATACTGAAGTCAGAGCAGTGATGCCGCGTGTCTTCTGTCATGTGACATAAAGCTATGGGTGTCAGATGAGAAGGCTGTAAGGTAAGGGAGCACCTGAACAGAGTTTTAAATAAGTTACTTATTATTGCTCTCTCTCATCCTTTTCTATTCATGAATGCTCCATCCTGTGCAACCATTAACAACCTTTCTTAGACAGCAGTCACGTAAACTTCATCGACCTCATTCTGTACTGCCTTGTACCATATGCATGGTCATTTCTACTCATGCAAAATGAATGTAAAATGTTGATTTCTGATTTGCTAACATTTTAAAACTCCTTGGCATTAGTTCATGCATCTGTGAATGGTAGCACATAGTGCTGCAGCATGCAGATCCAGGACCCATATGCTGAGGAGGGTTACACTTTAAGCTGATTTTTTCACCATGGTTGTAAGGCAGAGCTGTCACACTGGCAGCACGGATCCAGTGTGCTAAATCATTATTCTTTGTCTATCTATTGTGGATTGAAGAGGTTTGATCAATAGTGGCAGCTTGCAAAGCCTCATAAAAATTGTTCATTTCCAAAATCTATTTCCATGCTTAGGCATTTAGTCTTTTGTATTGATAACTGAGAGAGTAATACTTCAAATCTCTCTCTGGGCACAACAGAAATGCTCCAAAGCATTTGAGCATGTTGACCTCTGTTGCACTGAAAAAGCTGTGCAGTCCCAAGTTCTAAATTGTCACAGAAGAGGCACCTCCAGGACTCAGGAACCTAATGAGATAGCCTGGAGGTAGAAAAAGATCCTACCTGTGAAGATTCAGACACGGAGTGAGAGGGTTAAGTACTTGCTGTATGTTACTTTCTTTTTGATTCATTTAAGCCAGGACTATGCACCTGGTACTGAAACTGAAAACCGAAAGTTCTCTGTAGGAGCTGGAAAGAGTGACAGGCTGGCTTCCATAAATAATACTGGAAATTAAACAGTGATTTCACAAGATCCAGGACATAATATAAATAAGAAAGCAGAAAAATCGAGGAAATCCTTACTTAACAAATGTTTTCTTTTAAACATTATATGCTTTTCTTGATCTCTGAGAGTCGTCTTCACATTAGACACTAAACTGAGGGAAGTAAAAAGAATTGTTTTTCTCTGATTTGGCCTACTGAAAGCATAGTATGTTCTCAAGCTTTTCAGTTAATCCAGAATCTCACAGGCCTGGCCAAAGGTAAGAAGCCAGTGAAATAGTATGTTAACAAGAGACAAGCTTGTGTCAAAAACGCTAAAATGCTGCATGCTGACACCAAACATTACAGCATTTGGCAACTGCAGGAGATTGGATTAGTGCCATAATTTGAATTGAACAATCCCAAAGGATGTTCTAGGCATCCAAATCCAGCCAGGAGGTAACTGGACCGATTTTACTGGATTTATACCCGGAGGAATTTGGTCCTTTTTGTGGTGGCCAAAATGCAATGCTCAGGTTTCAGTTGAGCAGCTGTACAAATGTTGTGACTTCTTTTTTAAAGAACTGATTTGAAAAGTCATCCAGTTATTTCAGGTAAGCACAAGTATTAGTTCAGATAACTGATTCTGCTGGTTTCGTCTTTGGCTTCTAGAGCAAACCGGGTTGCTGAGAAGTGCAAAGGAAAGAAACGGGAGCAATTTTGAGTAAGTTTTTCCACTAGCGGTGTACACTGATATCTGCTGTTTCTATGCCCTGAGTATCCTCAGTACACCCCATTCAAGATTCAGGACCTGTTTAGGTCACAAGTGTTCCCGTTCTGTCTAAAGCATCATCTCTGTCTGCTATTTATTACATAGTCCAGTGGACTGAACGACCTGTGAGCGGGCCAAGTGCCAGAGGAAAACATGCACAGGCTGGAGGCAGTCAGAAAACTACTGGACAGTCACTGAGAAGCTATGAGGGGTTTTGTCCTGTTTTACTTTGTTTATGTTTTCTCGTATCTATGTGGTTCTGAAAACCACAATCTCCAGTCTGGAAAATACGTATTTTGGCTTTGTACGGGTTTCTATATTCTGTTCAGCCCACTCAGTAGTATATTAACTTTTGTCATATGATTTGTTTTTTCTCTTACTGTCTCCATGGGAAAAAAGTGTTGGAACTGTAGTCCTTATGTAGTGCTTAGGTTTATTATTTCTATGTTCGCATCACATGCAGATGAGGAACTGCATCTTGCTTAGGAGGGAATGGTAGCCATCAGTTCCTGAGCATGTTCAGGAAACCTGGTGCTTCTATAGAGCTGATGTCAAGTGTGGCAGTGGGTAGCCATTCTGTATCAAAGGGAAGGATTTTCCTTATCCTGTCTCCGAGCAGCAGGGAGGCATTTCAGCAGCCATTACAGTAATTTCTGTATCTTGGGAGGCTCAGAGTTGCTGTAGCAACCTTTCGCTAGATAGGAATTTGGCTGGTGAAGCCCCACAGGAATCTGCTCCCACTCTCAACTAACCTCTCACATCACCGAGCTCAGCCGCCAGGGAGAAACCCCAGCTGTGAGGCAGGCGGGGTGAGGACCTCTTTCTGCAGGTTCCTCACAGAACTTTCCCCTAATTACCAGGAACAGATGATTTCTGGCAGTTTGCCATGGGGCCGGAGCTTTGCTGTGTGTGCAGAGATATCCAGTTGTAAAAACGGTCATAGTAAATTCGGAGCATACAGACAAGCCCTTATTCATGCACTTGCGGATACAGAAACTGAACATACAAAAGCAGGGAGTGCAATTTTAGAGACCAGTGTGGGAAGTTTGACTGGGAGGCAGTGGTAGTTCTGGTGACACAAAAGAAGTATTATAAAGTCACCGAGGGGATCAGGCAGATGGGAACAGACTTGAGTAGGAAGGAATACAGACAAGGTCCCCAAAGCCTGTTACTTTGATTTGGATAAAAAATGAAGTGTGAAGTTGGTCAGAGCATGAGGGGATGCATCACTGCTAAACCAGTTCCTTCCAAAGTGTGAAGTAGTTTCTAGAGTAATGAAAGACAGTTTCTTGGCCTTCCAAGCTGCTGTATGGTGGAGAATAATATTTAGAAGACTTTATTTATAGACATTATTGTCCAATGGTTAGAGACAGTTATTGTGGACTCTAGGCTTTTGTTTCTAATTCTACAGGTGACTGGCATTGTCAAACCACAGCACCATGTATCTAAAGACTAGAAAACAATCGAGTTAAAACAAGACTTTGACATAATACGACTTAAGCTGGCCCAAATCTGGTACTTCTGCCAAAGGATGAAGTCGTGCTGCCACCTTACATCTTGATGCTGGTTTCCATCCCTGTATCCTCCCTCACTGTATGGGTACAGGCACTGGGAAGTTATCCATGACACAGCTGCATCAGGAGCAGGGAACCAATTACAGGCCTTAAACGCAGACTGAGATGTCAGCTATAGTCTCGATCACTGGAGGATTCAGTTAAGCAAGCATGCTCAGAGCTTACCTGACAGCTGTCAGGTAAGCTGGGCTTTCTTAGGACTGTGTACTGCCTTCTCTTTTTACCCTGTTGGAGGAGAAGGACATGGCATAACTATTGTTTTCCTTTTATATATTGTTTAGTGATTATTGCTTTGGAATTAAGACATGCAGGGCCAGTTCCTTCCCTGGTTTCCAGTTCCTGCTCCCAGGTCTGCTTCTGTAACTCATTAATGGTCTGTTTAGACTAAAATATCAAACAACGATGGAGCAGGTACGAAAATCAGTGGTGATTTGAATTAATATGCCAGGCTGGAGAGCTAGATGGGTGAGGAGCCAGCCCACACCCATTTTTGCCAGCTGTGTTGCAGGACAGCTACTTCTGACAACCAGAGAGTTGGGGAACTAAAATTTAGCATTGTCCAAGGAGCACCAAAGCAGCCTTGAGGCACTCAGAGGCTCTTTCTATACTAGAGATGTATCAGCTTAATAGAATGGATTGTGAGTCTATGAGGTTAAACCAGTTTGAATCCTTAGCGCTAATGCAAGCTTTAACTCTCGCAGACGTCGTTTGAAGTTCTACAGACAGGTCACTAAATACAACAAACTGTGAAAAAACCAGTTAAAGTTTGATTTTTAAAGCAGGGTGAATTCCAGAAAAAGACAATCTGCTTTTTTGTTTGGTGTTTCTTTTTTGGTCATTCTTTCAACCAAATCCCTCAGAGTCTGAAGCACTTCTTGGTTATGCAAAGAGGGAAATCTATCCTGACAGGTTTCTTAGGCTGCAGAGAGATGTTAGGCCTCAGACAGAAAGCGGGCCCATGTATGGTTATAGTCAGCTAAATGTGTCACTAAGTGGCAGCAAGGAAGGCGAGTGGGCTTTGGGAAGCTGACTGATCTCTGTGCACTAGCAAAGCAACAAGGACTGAATATGGACTGTGTCCTAGTTACACTTCTGACTATTTGGAGAGGGTGGTGTGTGTATGGTTTTTACTGTATACTTTTAAATACAGCACCCAGTTCTGAAGAATCTATTCCCAGCTAAAGCACACAAGCTTTGGAAAGGTCAGAGAGAGGCATCTCTAGCTTTGGTAAATAAACAAATCTCTTCTCTGTGGCTGGGATGTTGTATTAATAGCAATAGATTTGGTTTCGCATTGTGGAGCTCCTCCTGTTTCATTGCTATTGAAGATAAAAGAACACAAAATGTCCTGTCACCCTCCCTATGAGAAAACAAGCCAACAGGCGGATACTATTATGTTTAAAGATTACTGAGGCAAAGACTTGGAGAACGTTAACATTCAGGTTTATATTCAGTTACTACTGGATACCATGGCTGGCACACCAGTAACTCAACACTATTTAATGTCTTACATGAAAGAGTTTACAAGACAAAAATCACTGCAGCAGAAAGAACCTAAATAGAAGGGTTGAGCCTTATGCAGATGGAAGTTGATTTCCCCCTTTTGCATCTTTCTTAGTGATTCAGTTGCGGCAAAAGGTAACGTCTTTTCTGCTTCTTAACCCATTCTGCTGCAATCTGGTTTACTTCAGTTTGCAACCTGGAGTTTCTCAGACCTTCATTACATGATACTGGCACTGGAAAAGTTTCTCCAAAGAGTTCTGAAAGGAAAAGATTTCTGGTGAAATTGTAAAGCCCTCTATCTTGGCAGTAAGCATGTGTAAAATGCGTTTACAGAGCTGTACCCTAGAGCTTCTCTACACAAGTTAATTGGGAATCATTAATTCTAAAATTCCACATATGGAATATTTTACTTTGGAATATGTGCTCCTGAGAGGAAGACAGATATAGCCTATGGTAGCTAGTGAATAAGAAGTATGATGGGAAGAAATGAAGAATTTATCTGCAATTAGTTAGCATATATGACACATACTATTTCTTTTCGAACACTAGACACCTATTACATTAGATAATACGTGCTCAAGAAATACCTCTTGTCCTTAGTGGCACCTTTCCTTCAGATCGGGCATCAGTCCAAGAAGGAGACAGTCTTCTGCAAATAAGCATCTTCTGTTGGAGAGCAGATTGCCAGATATAAGTAAAAATAAACACGAACCAAATCAGATAATTCTCCTCCGAACAGTTGTGTCCTTGCCCTTGAAGTGTCACCAGCTCCGGATTTATTTCTTTCCCTCATGCACAGGTAGAGAATCTGTTCGAAGGGGAGTTCTTCCTGCATGCAGAAGCGTTCTGTAAAACTACACCTTTACGTAGGATACATAAACAGACCAAATGACTCAACAGGAAAAAAAGTTACATACAGTGAGATCTTTTCCTCCAGGGGTATTTTTACTGCAAGAAAATTAAACTATTGGCAGAAGACAAAGACGCTGAAGTCACCAGCATTGTTCTTTCTCCAGTCCAAGTCTGACCAGTCTGGAACTTCATTTTTGGATGTGGTGCCCGATCAGGCCCTAAGGTACCACTGCACCTTTCTATCTGTCCTGGGAAAAAGAGTCTCAGCTGAGGTTAGGATGCTGCTTACATGTATTTGTAAGTGAATATCACTTCCCACCTTCCATGCTCATTGCATTCTACAAGAAAGGATTATTTCCTCTAGATCAGTACATATGCAAATCCCTCTAAAAAAACAGTGAGAAATTCTGGGCAGACACAATGGACTTACTGGACAACTACCGATGACTCCTCAAGCTGATGATAAATGTTCAAAGTAGCAGTCTTTGTAGTTAGGTCATTGTTCCATATTGCAGTTTCCTTACCATTTGAGAACAACCCCACATTTAATTCTGCCACTGCAGGAATTTTGGCTGCCTTCAATGTGAGAAAAGATTTCGATTTTGAGCATGAAATTTCTTTTAACTGTGATTTCTGATACAACATATGCCATAGAAATGAGGAAAAAAACCCTGCAGTTAGTATGAGGGCCTCCTGATCTTCCTGAAGGATTCTACATGCTTCAGTATGTTAGTGCTTGAAAGGATTTAATACAGATGGGTTTGGAACGGAATTAGTTGTATTTATACCTGATCCAATAAGGTTTTCTTTTTCAAACAGATTTAATAGTCCTCAGAACTGGGCTCTGAATCAGATATTCTAAAGAAAATTTTAATTAAATTTTTATTTTTGCCCATTGTATTTTTAATTGAATTACATCATAGGCTGCTGAAATTTAAAATACTTATTTTTACTCCAAGAGATACCAGTATGAAATTGCAAAGCCATATGTAACCTGCTGCATTTATATACAGGCCACTGGAAAAATAGCTTGGGAAACAGAGTGTACCAATCTGAATTATTGCAAGAATATCATGTTCTTAAAGGGCAACAGACATTAAATACCCAATACATGAGAATAATATGGAAAATCATTCTATTAGAACTTCAGGATTGATCCAGTTTTTTGGCTTTCTGGAAGCAGATTTGTGTAAAGAATGTCTTTGCAGCTGAACTTTTGTGTGGTGACTTTGGCAGATTGAACCTGATACTAAGAACTTAAATCTATTTGAACAACACCTGCATTTGCCAGCAAGGTATAATAAAAGGCAACAAGCAGACCCCTGATGATCTAAGCAACAATATAATTGCTGTTCTGCTTGACAAGGTCATAATCTGATTTCTGGGTATATATTAAGAGCAACAAATTAAGACACTTCCAAGAAGACGGATGTCCAACATCATTATTCCATGTGTCTTTGAAAAACTCCTCTTTTCTTTCAAGAATGGAGTCTGTTCTCTGAGTTGCAGCTGGAGCATGAGGGCAGCTCAGGCCACCCCAGATCTCAGGAGATCAATAGTGTGAGCAGCTGATGATCTAATTATGGATTATTTGGGTCGGACTCTTTTCTCCTGGCTAGGTGGGACTTGATTGACTCAAAAGAGGTTAGTTCATTCAGTTCATGGGGGTTACAGCATGCGTGCATCATTCCCCTCATAACTGCCATCCTGTTAATCAGAACGAGAGTCACACATTTCCTATAAGCAGTCATTTTGACTGTAGATCACATTTTAATGCATATCTTAATGAATTGCTGGCAGTTGTGTATGTTATTATTACATTCCTATTAGTTATGTATATTTTTATTAAAGCTCAGGGTGAAAGCATTTACTCATAAAATTACTGTTTATGACCATTTCCTTTGCAACATTTAACTCTTCATTTTCCAAAGGCAAAAAACCAGACTGTTGTAGGGCGTAATCACTCACACACTCATACCTTAAGCTGCTCATAAAAAAGACACATGATGATGTAGGGCTTATTACATATTTTGAATGTTCATCGCTTAAGAGATTGAAAAATATCGTGTCCTTGAATTCCATCATAACCCAGAATGGATTCCAGTGTTTTGGAGTTTTCCACAATTTCTTGCATGAGCATTTTTACAATCTCCCTGTTGTTGTATTTTACTTCATATGAACTATCAGCCTGGGTATTAATGTCACACTCCATAAAAGCCATGAGTCCTACCTTACCATGAGCAAGGCAATGGAAATGATGGGGTACAGTAATCAGGGCAGTCTACTTTCTCCTTCCAAAATCCTGTTCAGGAAATCGGAAGGGCTCTGTCCAAGATATCACATCAGGAAAGTGACTTAGGCTGATTTATACGATCATATAGGCAGACATCTCCAGAACTTTATGTTCTAGTTTAACACATGCATACATTCCGTGAGGAGAGGACAGGGAGTTGACGGAGGGAAAAGCTTTACCTGGAAATTCAAAAGCCCAGGTGATCATTCTGCGTCTTTGTGTTTCATTTCTTGAGACTCACACAAAAGAAAGGAGCAAGACACCTCTGCCAGAGCTCATCGCAAGTTGCTAGGATTAATTTCCTGCCTTCCCATGCTGATCACTTGGTGAGTATTCCTTAGAAGATAAAATGTGCTTCTGTCTTGTTTTGTGTTACTTAACTCTGCCATCACTCACCATCCCATCGGGGGGAAGGTTTTGATGAAGGGGAGATTTCACCTTTGCTTATGAGCTTTTTAATAAAGCAGTTGTAACTTTTCTGCTCTGCGTTCAGATGCCTTGAGCCGATCACTGAAGCACATCAGGGACAGCAGGAACTGCAGACATAGGTGCAGGGCTGCAAAACGTTCTCCTTGGCAGGGAGGGCAGTGCAGGAAGCTCCTGCCCCTTGTTCTCTGTGTCCCTTGCTCCTTGCCTGCTGCTCTCTACCCCTTTGGTTGTGCTTTTATGATCGTTTGTGGCTATAAACTGAGTAACTGAGTTAATAATCATCTTTCACCAAGTGAATGTGATAAGCCTGAACGTGCAGCCCCACAGAGAGTTGTGCCAGCACAACTGAAAACACCATTTTCACAATCACGGTAATCTGTTTTAGATTGTGGTACCACAGGAGCAGGGCAGTCCCACTTCTCTCAGGCTACAAACTGGTTTTCCCTAACTATTTAATAACAGGTATTGCTGCATGCTGATGTAATCCATCAATGAATACACTAAGAGAATTTATAAGTCATCTGGGATAGGATTCTTCTGGAGGCAAAGCTGCTGTCTTCCATAGCTTTTCTCTCCAGCAGCCTGGGTTTTCTTTACAGCTGGGTTGCTCCACAGGCACTCTAAGTGGGAGTGTGTTCTGATCGTGACCTAGCTTCATTCCTGTACTTTAACCAGCCCACTCATCTTAGTGCAGACCCTTCTAGCTTATTGACAGCGCTTACAATACTAATTTATGTCTAAAAAATGAGCTTGCAAACAGCCTCTTACAGATACTGCACTGGGGGACTTGTGTGGCCCCAGCGTGTGGCTGCAAACAAGCCTGGAGAAGGGGTTTTAGATGGGTCAGTCCTCCAAATCCTGTAACCCACGGTCAGTCATACAAGCAGTTTGATGATGAAGGTGGTTACAACTGGAGGAACCTGGCTGTGGGGACTGATTTTTAGTTACCATTAGTGCAGTAATGGCTATGAAGCAGCATTCCCATGGGAAAAGAAAATCCTTTCTGTAGAAGATGTTTTCTGATGGCTCTGCTTTGAGCAGATTGGCTGGGATCGCCGCTGGCTCTGCTCTAGTGGCAGGAGGTGTGAGTGTGGAATGCATCTATATGCAGTTTGTGTTTTTTAAGCAGCCTTTTGAGAATGTTGGTTTACTGTCTATGCCTTTAAAGATAAATTGTGCAGAGTGGGTTAGTATATACCAAGTAATGATTTCAGTTAAATCAGAGCTCTCACTACAATTTTACTGGAGGGACTTTGGTTTGGAGAAGCTTTGGCTTCTCCAGAACTGCATAGAGTTCAGCACACTCCATGCAGCACCCTGCAATTTAAGCTCCATCCAAAAGGGATTTTTTAGCTTTCTTTTAGATTCCAGGTACAACTTATTGCTGGATTTAATCTCCTGGAAACCTACATCCTCATTGTATTCAGGGAGCAACCATAGCAAGTGCAGTAAGAGGGCAGGCTTAATCCATTCTTACTTACTGTGTGCTTTATCTCTGGCCAGTAATCACCCCCAAGTTAATTAGCTAATGTTGTGTTGAAGTATTCAATATGTGTGCATCAGGGAAGCAGCAACGCTGCAAACCACTCTATTTGTTGAATGCCCTTTTATAAAAACTGGATGTACCCATATGGATTGCTTCAAACAAAGATAAACCACAGCAGCACTATTTACTGCAGGTAAGAGTGGCTCTGATGCAACTGCTGTAGCAAAGAAAAATCCCCTTATTATGAACCTCCAGTGTCCATGCCTTTCCATGGAGAACATCATATTGTAGTGTTGCTGAGCCTGCTAGAGTTTATTGGATCCTTATGGAACTACGTAGTAATAGCCTGTATGTCTTCTTAGTAAGGAGAACATTTCCATCAAAACTCTTTGAGTTGGGTTTATTTTATTGCATTAATTAAAGAACCTTTTTTGGGGGTTTTGGTTGGTTTTATTTCCCCAAAAGTGGAAGTTTTCTTTTGAAAATTTTAACTTTGCATTAAAAGTTGTGGGTTTTTTAAACAGGCTTTTTCATTTTTTTTCCAAGAAGCATTATGAACATTTCATTTTACTCCCCTGTGGTACATGTTTGTATCAACAAACAGTCAGGGTTTTTTTAAGGCCAAATTTATCCATCTAAACAGGAGCGATCACCATTGACTGGTTATTCATTAACTGAGGTTACCCTGGTTTTGTTCTCATATATAAAAGCAAAATTGAATGCTCCAGTGACAAATCTGCTGCCTTCCGTTTTGAGGTCTAATTCCAACCAGTTCCATGTCAGCACGCTGAGGTGTACACCAGACAAGCAGAAGCAGCATCTTTGGCCAGGGCTGCCTGGGGTAATAAACCAGAAGCACAAACACCTTCGTCCCTTACCATGCTCTAAGCCAGCCACTTTTTCTCTTGTAGTGCTTTCACATTCATGCCTCTTCTCTGTTTGAAGACAACACTATCTTACATTCACAATCTCTTCATTTCCTCTAGATGTTTAAGATAGAATTTCTTCTTATTTCTGTGCTAGCTCAGGTGGTTAATGTGCTTCAGCTATAGCACAGAGTAGACACTTGTAGAAGACTGACAATGTACACAGAATGGGCACACAAGTAAAACATTGCCCCAGAGTGTTGTGTGCTGGTTTAGAAACAGAGCGCTAATCTTTGTTTGCATGCATGCATGCACAAGCACACACACAGTGGTTCTATTTAGGGCTGCTTCTCTTGATATTTATCTCTCTGGGATTATAAAAAGATCTCAAGATAAGAGAAAACCTCACATTTAGTTTCGCTGACTCCATTAGCTCAATGGAGGTACCTCTGATGCTTTATATGGTTGAAAGTCCTCGTTATGATTTAATTAAAAGCTCCTTCAGGAAACGCCTTTACGTTTCTCCGTCTCACATTTATCTGTATCTGTTATGACCTTTCTCTTACACCTTCCAGTGAATGATCACATTACAAATGTACAGGCATTTTACGGCTGAATTACTCTTCGGGAGTGTCAGGGGTCAGATGAGGATACTCAGAGCAAGGACACCGACTGCTGCACTGGGAAATTCTGTCACATTTGCTGTATCACTCCTCTGCGTTCAACTAAACCAAACCTCGGGCAGGACGAGGCTTTGGGGGTCTGAACTTGTGCTCAGGACAAGACTCAGGCGGTTTTCAGGGAGATCAGGTTGGGAATCCTGGGCATGCCCAGGGACAAGGACTACATCCTTAGTTTTGCTTCTGTTTCGTTCCACACTATGGTTTGTTCATCTAGAAATGACTATAAATAGCAGCCACTTGTTTTTCTGGCTTCACAGTCAAGAGGCTTTACTAAGAGTTGTTTGTAAATTAGTTTGAGGTTCTGTGATGAATGTTGCTATACCAAATAGTTTATTTTAACCTGGTTTATGCATACGCTGATATATATATATATACGCTGATATAGCACATACATACGGGTTCACAGGATCAGCTTCTCTTAAGCTGTCCACAAATGCTTTACATGACAATGTCATAAAATCAGGGAACTGGATATTCTAGAGTTAGAACTTGATTCATCGATCATAGTAAGTGTGTAATAGAGCTACAAAAATATGCATTGACACTAAGTGTGATCAAATAATATAAACAATATACATTTACAGCCACATTTGCCTACACCACTTCTGTCAAATAGATTCCACTGGCATTTCTAGGTTTAGAAATATATACATTTATATATATACACTTTGTATTTGATTATTAGGTAACACTGGACAACATTATCATTGAAGAAAGTAAATGTTGTGCAGGAGAAATTATGAGAATACTGTACTTTGACAATTGTCTTTATTCACAGCAGTGAAACTGCATTATTGCAACAAACTAATTCCATTTCGTTACAGAGCGCAGTATGCCTATAACAGAGAGCAATACAAATGAATTAAAAGATACTGATTATGTAGAAAATTAAGTGCAAACTGCTTAAAAAAAATCTTAAGTGATTGGATGTAATAAAATGGTACAGACACAATGGCACAGCTGGCAAAGCAAGGGAGAAGAAAACAGTCACCCCACTGTAGACGTTCACAGAACCTGGCTTTTAAACTTGAAGCTTGACAAACACTGTTTCTGCTGTGATGTGGACAGGTGGCAGTCCCATCACAGTGCAGGCATCAGCATTACCACTGTCCTCATTTAGACTTTACATCAAGTCTGTGTGAGCTCTGGCTTGAAATCAGATTCGTTGTGTCTATAAGCAAAGGCTAACACTTATTTATGAACACTAGTTCTAAAGAAGCGAAGGTATTACATAAAGGACCACTGCTGGTTTAGATTAAACAATATATTTAAGGGGCATGTGATGTATCAGAGGACTATTTACATGTACATTTGAAAGGAACTCTTGATTACCTAAAATAATTCTTCTCGACAATCTAAACAGATCAACACTGCTAAGAAGGCACAGAAGAACAATTTGGCAATGGCATAAACTAAAGCTGTCTTGTTTGCCGGCACACAAAAGGATTAAAGAGTATGATTTTACTCTCTTAGACCAAATGAAGTCCTAAATTGGAAAAGCAGCTCCATCCAAGGTCGCCTCTGTTGTTTCCAAAAATATCTTGAAACAAACGTAAGAGGGGCACTTTGTTGGGTGTTATCTGGACATATATAGTTTCAATCAAATTCTTCAAGAAGTGTCAGAATAAAAGCCGAACCTTGGCTTGACACTGCCAGGTCACTGCAAGTGAATCCCTTCAGAGCTTGGAAATAACTTTGATAACAGAATTAAGGACTAAGGGATGTTTTCTTTGCACTTAAAGAAAGAGCCACGTTAATTTCGGATGCAATTGGAATCACTTCTTAGCCATTTTGTACAAGGGCTCTATAATTCTTTCCGCTACATGGGGTGAAGCGTTACAGGTTGTGTTAATGATCCCAGGAAAATATTTATAGTGCTTTTTCCAGTATAGGAGTTCTGCCTTTCCCTCCCGTTGTATTTTACGATCAACCTTCACTTTGTTCAATTAAACCAAGCAGAAAAGAACCTTCAGTGTATATAGATTTTAAAGTGACGCATTTCACATACGAATGGTTGTAGTAAATAAAACCACAAAAGGAAGCACCATGGTAAGAACCCACTATACAGTACGCCGTGCTCCACCTCTTTATTAGAAGAATTCAGATTGCTTTCTAGTTATTAGCTGTGGCAGATACGTTCCTAAGGAGACTTCATTTGGAGGTGATGCTGTCATTGCCCAGGAAATAACAAATGCCCAGTTCTCATTACTGTCTACTGTACATTAACTTGATCTCTCACTGTTTCCTGGCTCACTTGTGCAGACCTGAGCAGCCCATGGAAAATGAAAATGGAGTAGAGAAATCCTTTAGGACAGAAAGATGCAACATGAATACAGGATATTAGTGGAACAGGTTGTCTGTGGGTGACTTTCTCATACAGTTCTGTTTTCTTTTTAATATGCTACAAAAACACGGCAAGCTTGAAAGCAGGGAATAACGGAGATGGGTACAATGGTTTATAAATACTTTAAAACCCTCAAAGTCTTAGAATGCTGCAGTCCGCAGCCTGCTGGTTTGGAGCACTGCATCCTTTACGTAGCAGCTGATAAGCAAAAGGCATAGGTTTCATCTGATTTTTAAAGCCTTCACCTTTAGACTCCCAAATTAATCAGCGCCTCTTGCTTTTGGGAATTCTTCACTAATGGCTCTATGATTTCTGTCTGATAACTGCCAGGAAATGCCTAAACACAGGTTTACTCACCAGAAAATGCTGCAATAACTTAATTGGAAACCAATTAAACTGCTGAATTATTCATATCGTATAACCTTAGAGTTACAACTGCTATTTCCAATAAACAGGAATACGGTGACAAAAAGGAACTGAACCCCCACAAATTTTAATTGCAGAAAATACTGAGATTTTGGGGCTTTTGTTTGTTGTCAGTATGAACCAGTTGTAAAATGTATATAAAAACGGTGAGATTAATTCCTTCCTTATTTCCCTATGTGGTTATTATTTGCGTGTGATGCGTGCCTTTCTGGTTTTGTTCTTGTTGCTCCCTCAGGGGCAGGCATATTTGCTATTCCATTCCAGAGAAAAGAAGTAGGGAGAGAGAAAGGATTTTATCTTTGAAAACTAAGATCCCATTTTCCATACTCCTCATCAACGGCATTTTTTCTGGTATTAACAAAATGTGCAGGATTTGCTTTATCCTATTTCAAGAACAGACCTAATGAAGTGCTTATTGTATAAATGAGCGGCTTGAAAACTTGAGCAGTCACAATGAAATGTAGAAGCTTAAACATGACACGTTATTCTGCAATGACAGACTGAAGCACTGTAATAGACACTGGCCTGAGTAGCTCCATTTGCAGGAAAAGAGCTCCAGTTTCTGGCATTCAGCAAATGCTGGTTCTGTGTCTCCTGATTTGCCAAAACATACTTTTTTCAAAACTATGAGGAATAAAAGTGCAGAAAAAAGGTAAAAATATACGTATTTTTTAATATAAGGCATGTAAGCAATGCCTTTAAACACAAGGTAATGCATAAAGTTGTATTTCAGTGCTAAATAGTATAAATACTTCAGTGCAAGACAGCCTCTCATAGATGTAATAAAAATCAAACCATATTGCTAAGAACTTGAGTGCTTGGATTGTTTGTGCTGGGAAAAACTTCCACAACCATTTGATTTTTGTTATAAGTTAGAATGTGTCTAAGGAAACATTGATTTGTGTTGGATGAAAGTCATTCTTTGGGGTAATTACAGTTCTTTTTTATCCTCTGTGTCTTATAAATCTAATGCTGGCCCTTTAATTCCCGCTTGTTCTGTCAGGAGGAAGAATACAGAGCTAAATCCAGCAGACCTTATTTTGGCAAACCTCCCACTGAAGTCAGCGAGGGGTTTGTGACAGTAAGGACATGATTTGTCTCACAGTTCCTGCTGGTTATTTGGAGTGTGTTTGCTCCCCCCTCAACCATCAGAGCTTGACATCACCACGGCACAGTGGCTCACAGTGGTTTTATGTCTCTAAACTGGAATCATGGAAATCAGTGTAATGCAGCTGTGACCAATACCCTTTTCTACTCAATGACCTTGGAAGAAGAGACATTGCCTTGGGAGCTGATGCCACAGAACTAAATGCCACAGAAACAGACACTGAGAATTCAGAGAACTTTTTAAACAAGCTGGAAATAAGTCAAAATCTGATTGTTAAGAAACAACTACCCAGATGGGTGTTGCCCAGACAAGTGGTACCTTGTGATAAAATGTTATGATTTGTGTAATACTTCCTCCCTGGAACACTGGTATATCCATGAAAATGTCAGTCCTGTTTCCATTCTGAACTGCAATAGAGAAAGGCAGCTGGAGAGTTAACAGCATTCCTTCAGCCCGAAACCTGCTGCTACAGATGATAACACAGACAGGACACACATTCAGATTCCTTAGGTTTTTTCACTTAAGTCTGAGCAAATACAGAGCCAACGGGAGAAACCAGATCTGCAGCCAGACAAGGCACTGGGGGAACAGCTTCCCACACTCACTGTGTCAATGTGTCATGACCTTGTTCCCAAGGGGACACCTTTCAGGTGACAGCACTTCAGCTTCCCTGGTCTGTCAGTCATACATCTATCTGTGTTCACTTGGAAGCTGGCTCCAGGCTCACCAAACACTGCCAGAGTGGTGATTTAGGAATTGGACTGATCCTGCCAAGTGGCTCTGCATGTATCACCTGCTGCGGACAGCCACCAGGACATTAACAGTGAGTGTTCAGTCGCTGTTCATCTGGGCCAGACACAAAGCACTGATCTAAGGAGAAGCAGCAGGTCACTTGCAGAATACATTTCATTTTGCTTACAGGGTACTACACTATCCATGCTTAGTAATCTAAACAGCCTCATTACAAAGACATCTTCTAGGCACTCAACTGCAGCTAAATACTTCTGCTGTGTTGTGGTTTACAACAGCGAGCAGCATCGCGCTGCAGGAAAGTTATTAAGCAAGCTCTGGAAATCAGTATGTTTAAACACAAGTACAATAGCAGGGCTTAATGGTTATGATTGTGGGCAGCTATGTGCAGAAGACTTTATTAGTAGTAATATCCATGTGAGTAAAGATATACAAATAAGCAATCCTAGATATGGGTAAAGTTAATATCTATTTTATTTATTATCATTGAAGTGGAAGTAAAGTGGTACCACTCATCTAAACACAATAATCTGATCTCCAGATGGTAAAATGGCTGGTCATGCACCACGGAGATGTTCTGTTTTCTCATGCCTGTTTCCGATGGCTCTAACTATTTAATCTCTCAGGTCCATGTGGAACGTGCCTGTAGCTCTCAAGACAGCCGAAGCTGCCGTGACTAAATAACACAAAGCTGCAAGATACTGTTGTAGTTTTAGAGCTGGGATACTTCTCATCCAGTTCCAGGTGAAGACAAGGAGAAGCCTTTTGAAACAAAGCTGCTTAGGAGGGACTGCACGGATCAGTGTTCCAACAGGAAGACATTCAGTAGGTGCTGGAGCCCTGAATTTAGCCGTGCACATTTCTGACTTATTTGGACCTTCACAAGGAAAAGGCTGGTATTTTCCCATATGGTGCATTTAATCTTATTAGTTAACCAGTTAGGTTATTAATAACAGCAAAGTAAAAAGAAAAACTAGAAGTAAGCTTTTAGTTGCAAGTTAGCAAAGAGAAAACTGTGATTTCTGAACTCTCCCCTCAAGTCATGAGCTAGGTTGAAAAGCCAGTGAACAGAATCCATTAAAGTTACATTTATTAAATGCCCACTTGTATAAAAAGCTAAAAATAGCATTGAATTTTTCCAATTTTCTTTTCATAACAGTTATTATGATTTTCTGCTTCATCTCAGAAAGTCATTTTGCTGCTGCTGCTGCTGCGGTGTATAATCTGTGTGCCCTTTCTTGCCGCAGTACAAATGACAGAACCTTAATCAGATCAGAACAACAATCACGTCATCTTTGAGTAACCAGCAATAAACTGTTTTTACAAGGAAGAAAGATGAACTATTTTTAGGGGAACTCTGAACAGAAAACCAGAAAATGATTGTACTCAATCTTACTCTACATCATTGCTATGAACGTCAAAAGCATTGCTTCCTCCTGGGCAGCAGGCTCATCCATGTAATACATCTTTGCATTAATGGCTTAGTCAGATAGGCTTTGTAGGGTTTTGTTTAAAGTTTTGATTTGAAGTATATAAAAATCCCCTTTCTCCCTGCCCTGTCCACTGACTCTGAACCAGAGGCTAATTCCTGACTGCCCATTTTTGGTGATTATTCCATGTTTTCAGCATGTCTCATCTCTATTTGTCTGTGTTATTTTACTATTGCTGCCAAGCATTCAGCACAACCCTCACCCTGGGCAACTTCACCTGTGCCCGTGTCCTACAAAACAGCCTTCCTTCCACACTCACTAAAAGTGTGCCTGGGGGAAAGCTGCTGCTTCTCCTTGTCCTGGGAAAGCTCAGTGCAGCTGTTGAGAAAGACTATCTTCAGCTACTCAGCAGCGTGGGAGGGCTTACATGAGGATGTCCTGGAAGTCTATAGATCTGAGACCCATTCCTTACACATACCCTGCGGTTCTGAACCCTTTGGTGGCAGCCAGATTAAATTTCATTAAATGACCCATTCAAACCTTTTTCCTGTGGCCCTGCAAGGCTCTTGTCACTGACAATTTACCTTCTTTCACCTAGGAAAAAGAATACCATGTAGACAAAATGTAGTCATCAGGTTTTATTTTAGTTCTGTTACCAAATACATTGAATGCAAAGCCAAACCGGGACCTATATAACCACCATCCTCTCTTCTTGATATAGAAAACAGCAGATCTCATAGCTGGGTATCAAAGAAAGCAGAATTATTTTTCAGGTCCTGAAAAGACATCCTGCTTCAGGTAGGCAAAACTAAGAACAACCCCAACCACCAAACAAACCAAACCCAAACCTATCAAGAAATTCAATAAGCCAAGAGGCTAAGGAAGAAACAGCCGCAGTTCTGGTCCTGCAGACTTATCTCTCTGCTTCCGATCTCGGGTTGTGGCTGAGAGGCTCTCACCCGAAATGCTGAAGCGTGAGGGACAGTTTCAAGCCTCACCCACATTCCTCTTACCCTGGGTCAGCTCTGGGTCTCATGAGGCAATATGAAGGGCAGTGACAGTTGCCTGTGGCTCACAGGTGAAAGCCAAGGGGGACACAACCCTCCCTCGGTACCTGCTCTGCACACCCTGACACACACAGGAACCTGAGTGCTGAATTTACACCCACCAATAACCCTCTGTGGGTGGTGTAATCACTTGGAACCACCCTGCACTGACAAAACAGCTCAAAATGTCCTCACTGGAGAAAGCTTTTAGTCAAGCACCGTTCACATTTTCACAAGGGCAACTCAGAAAAAGCAGAAGATGAACATGCAAGAGGGATACATTTGTCAAAATCAACCACCAAAGATAATGGAAAAAAACCTCAGACTCCAAGTAATTGTTCTCAGAGCCCGCTCCTGACGCTGTAGCCATGAACTGTCTCCTGGAAGCACAATCACTTGAACTCAGCCGTGCAAGGAAAGTATGATGAGGAGTGTACGCCGGCGAGGTCTGGGCAGCTGAGAGCCAACGGGGCTCCATTCTCACCAGTCACACTGGGTGAATAAAGACAATAGGGAAGGAGAAGGCCAAGACAGGAGGTCCACAGTTACACAATATCAGGTCCCAGACCTTGCAAAAATGTAACCTTAGTGATACAGAGTAAGGAGCAGAGCAATTAGGGAAGTTTTCTGTGACCCTGGAGAAGGATTCCTTTTCCTTTGATCTCTCTGCAGATGCATGCCATTCCCAGCCTCATAAACCAAAGATTTACGACGAGGTTCACCCCGGAGCAGCTCTCATAGCAGATCTTCCTAACCACATGATCTTCTCTCTTAAACAGTGGAGGAAAAGCTTCATCGAGTGCTCAGCTGCTCTAGTTGTTTATCCACCAAAACCAAACAACACACAGCAAATTGTAGAAATGATGAAAGCAACAGCATTTACTGAGGGTTTACCTTTAAGAAGCCAATGCAGTGTCCTCCTACTTTATGTTGGTATCAGGAGTTCATAATACAAGCCTGTCTTTACCTCCTTCCTGGATGACTTGACCAATGGCTGTTTGGTTTTGTTGTTTCAGAAAACATTCCCTCTTACATTGCATTAACTGCTCAAAATCCTGCCACATCTTCATTTGCTTCATATTTGGACCATGATTTTCGCGGACAACTTTCTGCTTCTCTCGTAATTTCTGTTAAAGATACAAAACTATCAGTTTCTGGGCTGGTTTCGTGCCACAGGAGCTGCTCAAAAGGCACCTTGGAGTGACAAATATTTCTATATGCTACTGAAATATCATTTTGTTTGCGTTGCTGACACTCTCTGCAAGTGATAAATGCATCAACACCTAGGACTTGGATCTTTGTGTGCATTGACAAGTATTTCAATGGTTTTAAACTAAACAATAGTCTTCTCTATCTGAGAAGTTATGCTAAAATCTGAGCCCATTTCCATACAGAGCTCTTGCATTATCCAGCTATAGCCTGCAATGGATTCATATCATAAAATGATGGAATGGTTTGTGTTGGAAGGGACCTTAAAGCTCATCCAGTTCCAACCCCTGCCACGGGCAGGGACACCTTCCACTGGAGCAGCTTGCTCCAAGCCCCTGTGTCCAACCTGGCCTTGAACACTGCCAGGGATGGGGCAGCCACAGCTCCTCTGGGCACCCTGTGCCAGCGCCTCAGCACCCTCACAGGGAAGAGCTTCTGAACCTTCTCTTCTCCAATATCATGACATTATACAAACAAAATCAATGCTTTACAATTAAACCCACTATTGATTATTAACAGTGGCAGCCCAAACCTGTACAAATTGCTCACAGACTGACTCAGAAAGAGGAAACTAATAAAAGAAAGCTGTCTGGTGTGAGCTGGAAAGCCTAACCTTATCCGTGCTCATCCGAGCTTCACGCAGGATTAAAAAGGGACAACTGCTTTTGTTTAACACTGCTGCGTTGATGATCCCTTGGCCTTTAATAACAGTGATCAGGCTGACAGGCTTGAAATTTATTGTCTTCAACAGGTTGCTTTATATACAACATAAAATCTGAGCTGGCATAGTTTGTTATACCCATGTTTCAGTTTCTTATCCAAATGGTTTTCAGGGAATGCGCTGTCACATTAAGCTGTTTGACTATCTTTTGCAAGCGGCTCATGCTACGCTCTGCAGGAAATCAAGCCCTGAGCATGATCTCTTTTCAGGGTATTAGTAACCAATGCCAGCAGTAATGGAATTTCTTTGTAGGCTGCAATATGCTTTTTATAAAAGACTGACCACAGCCTTTGGGAATAAGCCCCACAAAAATATGAACTGCACAATATTGTTACAAGGTAAAAATCTCATTCTTACCTTCCCAAGGTTTTCTTGCTCCAGGATCATTCGTGTATACTGTTCCCTAAAGGAAAGATAAGATAATTTGATTATGATTTTCTTTGGTTCTATGTAATAGGACAGAATAATGATGCAGGCATGGAAAATGATAAAAGTATTGGGAGGTTCATAAATAAAAGAGGAGGCATGAAGAATCGTTTTTGTCTTTGGACAACACATCAATCCCCTGGCATCAGGATCAGATCTCTGATTCTCCCACTTGTGCATTTGGGGTAAGTGATACTGGAGAAGATCTCTTACATTTTTGAAGCAGGGATGATCTGGGGAGACCTTATAGTAGGTCCAAACCATTCTACGATTTTATGATAGCTGATATATGAGATCTAGGTATATAATTTTTCCTTCCAGCTTGAAGACAACAGCAAGATCATTCAGGTAAGATATACTTGATCCCTTTCTGATAGTGCATTTATCCCAGTGATATTCTGAGGTCAGCCAGTGGCCTCACTTGTACATGTGTCAGTTTACAAGTCCACAGCCTTTAATTGCTGTGAATGTAGCGTTGGAATGAGTGGGAAAATACAGGAATGAAGGGGAATAGCATTTCAGCCCAGGTGTGGGGTGCGACGGATCCGCTGCACATTCCTCACTTTCAGAGAACAGCCGTCACATTTAGGTGCCTAAATATAGGCTTAGAAACATAACTGTTGACATTCATTATTACATATCTTGGCTGAACACCTTTGTCTGTAACAAGTGGCTGGATCACTTTAACATAGGCAAACTTGACACATGAAACCTGACAACATATTATGTAAACCATAACAGCAGGATTCAGATACATTGCTACATACTCATTGTAAAATGTGACAATAAAATTCACTGATTCACCTGAAGAAAAAAGATGAGGTGTTATATTTGGTGGGTAACAGGTACACTGAGTGGTCGAGAGCTTGCTAGCAGAATTAAAACTAACCCAGCCCATCTGAAGAGCTTTCCACATTGCTCAGGGAAGAAGACCTTTGCCTAATCCTCATTTCCAGAAAGCAAGCTCAGTCTTCATGACACCAGAGTGCGAAGGTTGCTAGAGCGTGGTGAGCAGCCAAGCAGAACCAAGGCATTGTGTTTCTTCTGTTCCTTCCATTCTATTCAGTACTCCAGGTTCCTGACTGGAGCCCCTGGCCTTGCCTGCCATGCTCCCTGCAGAACGGATGTGCAAGGAATGAAGCTGGATCACTTTATGATCTCTCCCTCTCAAGACAGCTCTAACCAGAACAAATCAGAGTGTCCTGAGACTGCTCAGCTGATCCCTTCCAGCCCTCACCAAAGCAGAGATGGAAAGCCACACTGCACCTCAATTCCACTGGCACACAGCAGATGTTCACATGCATTTGGCCTCAAGAACACAGTTGATATGTTTTTTTAATCAGAGTTTTCAAAGTAATCATCAGAAGATTGGATGTCTTTCCTACTAAGTTTTTCTTTACTATTTATAATGATGACTGGAAAGAATGCAACTTAATAACTTTATCAACAAAGCCACAACTTTCTATTTTTAGAGAGGAAAATTAACTTCTCACATTCCTAAGAAGTGACTCCACAAGACAGAGAGTTTATATTCAATAAAGGGGGTCTGAATTAAGACATTTTTTGTTCAATACATTGTTAGGAAAGTGCTGTTCTATTTCTGGTTCTTTTTTACTCCGTTTACATTCCAGTGTCTGCTGAAAATACACTCGCATTGTAAAAGGATGTCTAGAAAAAAATCTTATCGTCTCATTTGAGATGTTGCAATTTGCTGCATTGAACTTCATTGTGAGTTGTTTAAATGTGACGAGTCTGCGACCTCTTACAGAAGGTCAGAAATGTGCGTAGTCACTGTGTGAGGATGATTTCCCCAGTGAGACAGGGACAGCGGTAATGCTCCACTCACATTCTCCTCGCCATACCTGGAATGACAGAGCTGGACTCACGCTCAGTTCCAGCATTTGGCTTCCATGGCTTGTCTGGGTGAGAGCTCACACTGGGGATGGTCACTCCAGAAGCACCAGGGTCAGAGCATTTCTTACTTAGTGTCAGTGCACAAGTGCAGACCCCCCCTTTCCCCGCAAGGCCATAAAAGGCTGGACCCGCATTTCCTCTCAGCTGCTTGGCTGAGCTGGGCTGCTTTCCATCCTGATGGATATTCACATCATCACTAAGATTTTTCTCACAATCACTTCTCTTTTCACCCTTCTGCTTATTTTTGCTGTTTCATCGTCTTTCATGAGATAAATCTTTATTTCCTACAGCCTTCCATTACTGTGTGAGATGGAAGAAGAGGCTTCCTAGCCTCCATTCACATTCTATCTCCTCCCACCCTGACATCAGTAGTTCTGATTCTTTTCTTACTCTTATTTTTCCTGCATTGTTTACTGTCATATTTAAACATTTTCACACCTCGGATCCTTGTGGAAGGTCTCTGTGATGGATATTAAACGAATCCTTTACTTCCTTGAGGTCTCTGCCTCGTTCTAGAGCAGCAGGAGATTGTGGATGCCACAACAGAAGCTGTGGCTGCCCCATCCCTGGCAGTATTCAAGGCCAGGTTGGATGGGGCTTGGAGCAAGCTGCTCTAGTGAAAGGTGTCCCTGCCTGTGGCAGGGGGTTGGAACTGGATGGGCTTTAAGGACCCTTCAACCCAAACCAGTCTGGGATTCTGTGATGAGATACAGCTCCACTGGAGCCAGTGCAAGGTGCATAAGGACAACTTCTAGCTCATGAAGGATCTGATGGAGGGAGGTCTCATGTCTTAGTGTCCGGAGGGAATCCCTGGAATTTCTCACTCAGTTCAACATACTAATTTATTCTTCCATCTCTTTGGAGAAGTGACAGACAACTGCTGGTTCTCTCTTCCTGTTGTGATGTCAGCATGCTGGCAAGGCTGAGGCTTTCCGATGCAATGAAGAATGACTCTCAGTTACCTAATGGAGCAGTTCTCTCTTTGCTTTGCACTCAGTCATGTTTTTATCTTGTTTTGTGAATGGGACAATTTTGTGCAGCATTTTGGCACATCGTACAGAAGACTGTGCAGGAGCCACAGCCATGACAGATGACACAGATCCCAAGCAACAATCTGTCCCATCACTGAAATACATATGCAGAAATCTAAGAAGAGGCCTTCACCAAGGAATTCTATTGCTGGGGCTGTTTCAAGCCTAAATGATAAAGCAAACTGTAGGAACGCTGGCTGATGCACACTGTGAGATGGAGGGGTACGAGGCAGAGCTGATGTCCCCTCTGCACTGAACAAACATATTTAGCATTCAGTATAGAGTAAAAAACCATCTATATGACCTAGTAACATTTAGACTTCTTAGCACAGATAATTAATCCAGAACCATTTCAATCTTTGGCAGGACTGCATCATTTAAAATAGAAAATGACATGGAAAAAAAAATAAGCTATTCAGTTCATAACCTTTTGTGCTTCTCTCCCTACCAGGCAAAGAAAAGGGGTCCTTAAAAGGCTCACAGGATGAAGCAAGTGTCTTCAATGGAGTATATTAAATTGAGTGCAAAGATGAAGGTGAGTGTGACAATGCAGAACTGTATTCACTCTGCTTCCAGTCAGAATTACAAATAGGAGCAAAACAAAATCCATTTACGATGTACATACACAGTCCTCCACTCCTGTACCAGTGCTGATAACAGCTCTTATACTGGAAAGACAAGGAGAAGACTTGCAAGAAATGGCCAGAACCTGAGGGCAGCATATGGTGGCTCTCCAAGAGGTGGTAGACCTACTCCTGCATGCTGGAGTCTTGGGGGGGGAACTTGGCAGAGGCGTTATGTGTGGTAGAGCCATGCTTCCTGCAGGGTTTCTCTGAGCTTGTGCCAACAGAGGTTGCAAGTTAAAACCACTATCTAGGGCCTATAATCTCTAGCAGGAAGGGAAAATCTTTTGGTATGTCTGGGAGAACTCTTAGGTTTACAGCAGTATATACTGGAATTCAAGATGCTTATTTTTAGATTATTATAGTGTTTCTAAATTTATCAGGTGAACTCCTCTAGTTGAAATGCCAGTGAGAAAATTTCAAACTTCAACCTTAGTTTATGAATATCCCTCAAGTTAACACGAAGGAAAAGCACTAATGCACTTACCGAATGGCCTTTCGCCTCTCCTGTGGGTCTGAGGAGACATATGCCTTCATTTCTTCTTTAGCACGCTGCAGCTGTATTTCTAGGTTCTAGAAAGAAAGAGGTAATTAAATATACATATTATAATTATTATTTCATTTTATAATGAACAATTTGGACCCTCTTGTAATCTTACCCTTTTCATGCAGTTAATGTAATGGTAGTTGCTTTCTTCCTGAACACACTCCTCAAGAAGTCCTTTCACTTCCTGTGGTACAAGAATAAGATTTCAAAGCACATCAAAACTGAAGTCCACAGGAGATGCCCTGTGTTGCTCTATAAACTATGAGAGACTGGACAGAAACAGGCATAATACTGAACTGATAAATTCTCAGATGTTTATATAATTCGAGCTTTCCAAAAGTCCCTTTACAGTGAAAGACAACAGATTTGCAGTTTTGGTCACAGTTAGAGATGCTAAATGACTGTTAATGGCTGTTTATTAATATGACTGACTTCCAACAGACACCTCAAGTGCTGCCAAGACTCTTGTTCCTGTAAGCACATGGTAAGCGTTAAATACAGTTGTGTATAAGCATTTCCTGGTACTCATCTGCAAACTGTATATTAGAAGCTACAGATATGTTAATAGTATGCTAATTAGCAATCAATAATTACACTGAGGAGTATGGAGACAGTGGGTTAGTCCCATCTCTAAATGGTCTATACAAAACCACCCCAGTAATCCAAAGGGAATTCTTATACCCCAGGTCACACAGTTTATCAACTCCAAAGCTGACTTTCCGACCATCAGCTGGAAAATGGAATTCTGTTGTTCAGCTGCAAGAGTTTGCTGGCACTACTCATGTCCAGCTTAATTAGGGGATGTGATTGTCATCATGTGCTAGAAAATGACTAAGATTTGTCTGCCAAGAAAAATAGCCTTGATTGCTATTGTAAAATAGTTCTTATGGAAGGTCTGCTTCATAGTGGGTTCATCTGTGGATTCTTTTATTTTGTTGGATTAAGCCATACAAAGGTACTTTAGTGCAGGAAAAGAATTACCTAGATGTCCACCCACACTTTCAATGTATGCCTTTTTTATTATGACCTCTATTCTGTATGTGGGCAAGGTCTTGAAAAATCAAGTCCAGGCTCAATTCACAGGAGGTGATCTAGTGAGGTAAACTAGATTCATATAAACATGAACACTGTCCCCACAATAAAGGACTTCACTCGTTTAAATGCCTTCCTTCCTTAAAGTGCTACAGCACAAGTATTTTATGGTGAAATTCTTTCCCAACAGATAGTATTTAGGCCAGCAGGATTTCTGGGAAATGCACCTTGCTAATCAAAGCTGGATGTTGGTGGATGGACTTAAGTACCACCAGGTTCATTGGTTGCTGGAGATGTATGAGATTGTAGCCAGTCCACAGCAGCTTCAGGCACGATTTGTGTAGCTGTGGATCACCACTGACTCATTTCCACACGAGATGGATTTGTGCTTCCCATGTCCAGGGGGAAGCAGGGGAAATATTGTACCACAGAAAATAACAGGTTGCACAGTGTTTATGAACATGCATAAGCGAGCCACCACCTTACCTGTTCCAGCGCAGAGCGATTGCTCTCTAACCCTGCTGCACAACTGTTGTATTGCATTTTCTTCTCATCACATTCCTGAGTTAGTTCCTTACGTAAAAAGGGCAAAAGGAGACATAAAAGAACTCTTCAATTGACTGACATGTGACATTCAGGCAGACGGTGCTGCTCTCAGTCTCACACATCACCCTCAGCTGCTGGCACACTGGCAGACACTTACATAAATCCAGCAGGCATATGGGTGTTATTCCACAGGGAGAAGCCACAAGGCTCCACATGCATACTGGAAGCCCAGCTGAACATACCACAACAGGGCACATCTCCTCTTCACAGTCCTAGCTTTGATGTGCTAGGTTAGTAAGCAGTGTTTGCAAGAAGAAATGAAAAATAATCATAAAAATAGAGATTAAGAAAGGATTAGTGTATTTGCTACCTATGAAAAGCCAGCTTTTTAGTTGTACATGACAATCCCGCAGTGGATTTCATTTGCTGACACTTTTAATAGAACCATTAAAAGGAATTCTTCTGGAAATTCAGTTGACAGAACTGGATTGCTCTATTTACTTCTACAGCAAGGAGCCAACTTACAGCAGCTGCGGACCTGAATAATTTCTAATTTTTCAGCTCTCTACAACTTTGAAAACAAATGGATAAATCTGTTGCTCCCACAGACTAATATAGGACTTAGATCAATGAATTCAACTATTTGGATGAGAGATTTGCATTTTGTTTCAAAAGGGGAGCGTTAGTCGAGATCATTAACTCAGAGATGCACAAAAAGCTTTGAAACCAACTGAAAAAATCACTTTGCTATAGTTTTGAACCACGGTTTTTAAATGTTCTCCTGGTGCAGTGTTTTGAGTTGCTCTAAGGGACAAAATCTTCAGCCTCATTTTGTGTCTGCACTGTCAGCTTTTATGAATCCCAATCTTTAGCATGTTGCCTACTGCAAATCACGGCTGACCCATTCTGCTATTTCCAGCTTGTCTTTGGAGTTGATTATGTTCTTGTACAGCACTACAGAGATCCAGAAATGAGACTTATTTGGGATTCTGATTTTATTTACATAGCATGAGAGAAGTGCTTCTACTAACCTGGCATTTTTGACGTAACTGCCTCAGTTCCTTGATGACAGGAGCTAGGCTTGCCTTCTTCTCTGACACCATGCTATTCAGTTTTTTAACCTGAGAGTGACAATAATATACAATAACACTATGATACTAATAGTACATTTATATAATAAGGAATGTGAAAAGAAAGAGAAGTAACCCAAAATATATAGAGAAAAATGTGTGATGAAGCCGGAATTATATAGAAGTTCAGGCCTAATTAACAAAGGGAAAGAGCCCATCTTGCAGCAGGGTCATTACCACAGACAAGGAATTCTGCTCCCATTGTTTCAAGTGAGAACATCCCATAGAAGCCATCACATAGGAGACACCCTATGTGCCAGACACCTGAAGACCTTAAGAAGTAGGGGAAAATGAAGACTTTGCATAGAGGTGGATCAAGAGAAAGGAAAAATTCCTTAAGAAAACAAAAAAAGCTCTGCATAGGTTAAATAAAGTTTGAAAATGCTAAACCAGAATCACTTTAAATGATTTACACTGAAGATTCAAATTTGATCCAGCTTTCTAGTTGAGAATCATTCTGTTTTAATTACACCACTTCATTTTAAAAGCACCCTAATGATTTCAAAGATTGTCGTTTTGCTTTTTGCTCTTTTGCCATATTTTCACATTAGAAATTCCAGTTCTGTCTTGCTTCTATGGCTATGTGGGAAGTTAAATTAAAACATGACAGAACTAAGGGCAATTGGAAATAGGGCTACAGAATAAAACCCAACAGATTTAGCTCTTAAACTTGGGTTTATATGTTTATATGCCGAGGAACCAGGTACCCACATTGAGGAAATACAATAGTTTAAGTCAAACCTCACCGTTTCAGACATGTTATCTAGTGTCCGGCCTTTCATTTCATCCATTTCACTTTTTACTGCAGATACTCTTTCCAGCTCCTCCTGCTTGTCACTATATCCAGAAATGCCTTTCTTGTCTTCAATAGCTTGCTGCAGACACAAAAAGTAAACACGGAATGTGAGTCCATCAAGTAACATGGCAAATTCCTTCAGAGAGCCAAAATACTGTAAGAAATGGGAAAAGGGAAGTACTGTAATCAGTTTATTTTAAAAGTGATGAATAATCTAACTGCCAGGAAAGCCTCACTCTATCTAGTGCCTGTACAGTAGCATAGTAACAACTATCCTAACACTATTTGGTCATCCAATGCCCAATGAAATGAACAGAAAGTTTCCACAAGGTCAAGTGGGCTTTGGGTCAGGCTCTGAAGCTCAGTGTGTAAAATGCAGCTGTTTAATCTGAAGATGTAGCTAACTGTTTTTCAAACAACTGTCAAGCAAAACTAATTACTGGAGTCATTACAGTAACACTAATACCATCTTACTAGCAAAGTCTAGCACTACATCACCCAAGCTTTACATTTAATTATATGTTGATGTAATGCTCTTTAGCGACGCTTGCTCATTATTTTCTGCAATCTGAAAGCGAAGTGTTGATTTATGCATCCACAATTTGTTGAAAAGCAAAACATGCCTTCTAAAAAGTGCCACATCTCTCTGAACTCCAAGTCCATTATCCTCAAAACCCTTTTACAACCATCTGTTTAAGAAAAGATTTGTCTCTTTTCAGACTCTAATAGCAGTGGGTAATTTGACAGGGTGTTATGCCCAGGGCTACAAGAAGATTTGATTCTATGGGGAAAGAGTGCACACCAGTCATCTGGTAGGAAGAACTTTATGGAGTTAAAGCTCTGTAGTTTTACTAACAGGTAGTTTAGGAAAGGTTAGACCTGAACGACAATATACTGGTGACCACGTGCAGCCACTTCAGAGAAAGGCTTTGCCTCTGCTGTGATTTCCCTGTGAGATGACCCTTGTGCACTAGTGATCCTGCTGCTAACAAACACTTTATCAGTGTTTATTCCCCTTTCTTCTAGTGAGTAGCAGTCATGAGAACAAGCTCTAGTCCTACAGCAGTGGGGGCTTCTTTCAACCCAGGTAGCAGTGCTGGTCTTATTTTTAATTAAACAATGAAAGCTACTGAAATAGTGCTACGTCATCCACTGCATCTCTGCAAGTATCTCCCCAGAGCCTAGCCCATGTATTTTCACACTTTCCATTTTCTTTTAATAAGGCAAATACTGTTAGGTTTCAACATGCAAAATACGTGCATATAACAAACAGGACAGAAGATAAATAAAACCAAAGTGTTTGATAATAAGAATACTGGTATTGGAAGAAAACACTATGGCAGTGGCATTGCATTTGGGATGCACGTTTGTTCCCTGAAGGCTTCCAGTTGTGCATAGCAGAAATCTTTCTCCTGCTGTTCTGGCTAGAAAAAGCCCTCATCCAGTTTTACATTTTTCACTGACTGTGAAATGCATTTTCTTCTAAATATTCTGGGGTTAGAATGTTTCCTTCCTGCTGGCTCTGTTTTTAAATACTATTCTGATATATTTTGCAGCAGTAACTTGAATCCTATTTGCTGCTGGTAATTTTCAAAGCCCTTACTATGTATGTGGATTCCAGAAACTAATTTAAGAATCCAGCCTTGCTCTAACTGGTGTTAGTGAAGATCTACCATTGACTTTAAAAAGCAGGGTCAAGCCCCTCACAGTCTAAAAAGAAACTGCAGGACAGTCGTGACTGCCTGTAAGAAACAGTTGCTGAACATAAAGTACAGCAGCTTCACATAGTCAACAGACAGAAATAAACTTTATACCCCAATGACTCTTTTACTAATGCCAGCAGGAGACCTGAGGACGATACACATTAGAATCTAACAAAACAACATCCATGTTATTAGAGAGCTGTTCTCAGGGAAGGAAGGGTGATGGACTGTGGGACCAGTAAATGCCTGTGTTACCAACTGCTGCTGAATAGCCTCGTGGCGCTGTTTGAGAAGTTCTTCTGTCCTCTGGAGGATACCATACTCAGCTGTAATTTCTGCTACTTCCAGTCGCTTCTTCTTATAAAATGTGCTCTTGCTCCGGAGCTTATTAACATAGTGTTTCAACTGGGAAAAGAGATACAGAAGTATCATTTAACTTAAAGCAAAACAGAGCCTTATCACAGGCTGTTGCTATCTAAAATAGAATTATCCTATCTGGACTGCATATTGAAGATGAAGTGTTTAGAACAGAGACTGGAATTCAGGATTCCCAGGCTCCATTCATTTTCAGCTCTGCATTTGTTCACTGAGGGAGATGAACAAAACCAGCTCTATTGCTTTCTGTGTCCCAGTTCACCCATTTGCAATAGTGAGATCCCTCCATTCCGCTCATCACCGTTTGACAGTTGGAAAAGTAATTACTCTTTGCAGAATGTTGTGAGAATCACAGATAATAAAGAAGTTAATGTAATAGTAGTTTGCACTGGTACCAGAGCACCAGATCAGCAGCGCACAGCCCCAAAATGCTCTGCAGACCAAGAAACATGATAAGAAAGTGCAGAAAAATTGGAAGAGGGCCTGGGAAAGGACAACCTTTAAGTGGCAGTTCTCAATAGTCAGAATTTGTTCTCTTTCCTTGACTCTTGCAGACCTAAATGATATGATTGGCTGAGTTTTTCAAAACAGGAAAAGAAAGCAGAGCCCTTGCACAGAAGCAGTGAAATTCACTATCCATGTCACTCAAAAGCTACAGTAACGGCGAATTTAGATTTTTATTAAAGACTAAGTAAAATAGCCTTACAGATCAACACCTTAGCTAATTTACTCCTGAATCCGTGTGTGCTCCAGTTCTAACACCTATGAAATATCAGGCGTTGAAACAAACATGCAGTATTTTTCTTTGCCTTAATGTTTTCCATCTGTCGAACAGGCTTAGCTCTTCTATTTTATGTGAGAGCTACAAGACAAATGATAGTCACAACTAAAAATTGCATTCAGATCCAGAGATGGAAAGTAAATCAATTGGTTAAAGTAAATGATGTAAGCAAAGGCTTCAGAAAGTTCCTCGATGAGGAGGGGTTCCATGTGTGCAGTATGAGCACAGAACAGGCAGCCCCGCGGAGAAAGCAGGACTCCCACTACCACTGGTACAAGTTTAAAACTCAAACATAAAGGAACTTGGGGTTTGAAATTTACATTAATTTTTCTTTGCACAAAATTATGCCTCTCCTTTCCAAAGACTAAATCCAACAAACCGGTGTGACCACAGCCCAAGAACCCCCCGAGTAACTGTATGTTCTATAAAAAGTGTCCTGGGCACAATGCCCAAAATGAAATCAACCCTGTTCATCTGCCATCCTGTGCGATATCTAGGCCAAAGCTGCTTCTCTCTTGCTATGCTCCAGAACTATTTTTAAAGCCAAAAGCTATAAACGTTTTTGGTGAAAGAACAAACCCACAAATTACTCAATGTGCTCTATGCAGATTGGACGATGCGTGGCTTTGGAACACCGGTTTACATTGTGTGTACAACCTAGGACAAGGGTAGACAAGGTCACCTAAGCCACAGCACTGCACAGCAGAGGCAGCCCTGTTACTGTCAGCCTGGCTCTGTTAGATTATTGGCACCCTGAATAGAGTATTACCAGAATTAAGGCCTTTTTTCATAGCAATTCTGTTTCATATCCTCTTAGTTAACACAAAAGACATTTCTTTTTTAATTGCTTAGACAATCCCAAGTTTTCTGTGATTGTCAAGAGAGTACAAAAGTATAAGTACAACGTCTCCAACTAACTGAGGAAAACTCCAGTGAAGCACAGTCTTGATCGAGTAGTTCCTGAGATATTTCATTTGACCAGTGGAATATAGTAAAGAATGATGTAAAAGATTAAACTTACTTAAGACGTGACCACATTCAGCTATCAAATCTCAATGGTTTTCTGTCAGTTTAGCCCAGGATGAAAAGCCAACTATTATTCTCTTCACTTCTACAGCTACTTTTAAGGTCTTGAAAATAGCTTGAGTGGGAGGTTGAGTATTTGCATATTCAATATTCAAAGCATAATGTATTTTACAATGGAAGTCAAAGGATCTTGTTGATTAAAGAACTGGTTCTACCAATGTTCTATTATTAGTTGATTAAGTTAGGACTATATCATTAAAATTTCATCCAAAATGAACTACAAGTTGCTCACATTGACAAGCAAAACCTATTCATTTAGAGGATGCTGTCTATCTTTCAGCACAATATCTGGCCTTTTAAAAGCAACCTCAACCTCTCACATAGCTTTTATTGCAGCAAACAAGACAAAACAAGATATAAACAACGATAATATCTGTAGCCTCCACCTCCTCCAAAGGTTCAGCCCCTCAAAATCTCGCTAACTGAAGGCTTTATATCAAAGGCCAAAATCAGAGGTGGTTATTAGATTGGGATCCATTTAAGTCAGCAGCTTGCAGGGATCTTATGGCAAAATTGGGTTTCTTCAGCCTAAAAGCTGAGAATCATTCTGTAGGTTTCCAAACAATAAATATAAGCTGCTTCTAAAACACCAGTGCTTTCATCTGCATAAGCATTACTTTGGAAGCTTTGCAAATTTCCTGCTTCCATCTATATGTAAATGAAAAACCAAGCCCCTAAAGTGCTATAAAACATTGTACTTGGCTGTGGTGAAAGGTCTTTTAAACAATTTGCACAGTTCACAGCAGAATAACACTGCTCAGCCGTATCACTTTACAGTTAACCAAAAGGAATCTCTTCTCCAGCAGCAGCGGCATTTTCCCATAGACCAGGTCAACTTCTTCCTGCGTAGATACTCAGCAGGCTCAACCTACAGAATTCCCAGGGATCGGCCAGTGCTCGCAGCGAGGCACCATTCAAGGCCATGTCATAGAAAGCGTTTCTTTCTCAAGCAACTTAACACAAATAGTTATTTAAGCTTCAAAGATTACATGACTGGACAAGAACCAAATGCTGGCACTGAGTTAGCCGTTAGAGTAAACAAGGCTGAAGCCCCATGTTTGCTAGTCAGGTCAGAGCCCCCGCGATAGGAAAACTATCCGAATGAAAGCAAGGAAGGATTATGCTTTTTCACTTGGCAATTTTTATGGATGACTGGAACATAACAAGCGTGGAATCTAGATTATGAAACAGAGTGAATGAAAACAGGGCTTTGGTCTCTTTTACAATGCCCTGCAGGATGCAGGTATCTAGCATCCCTGTATTATGTTCTGTTATTATCTAAAGGATCCAGCAGCACTAGTACTTTGTGCTTCGCCACTTATTACAACCTGAAAGAGATTGCTGTCACCAGATGAATCTTACCACATTGTTGTGAAGTCATTAAGTTTTATGACAGTTCTAAATACACCAAGATGGAACCACAGCTATTGAAATGGCTTCTCCAGGACCATACAGCAGGTTACCCCACAGGAACAAACATAAGCACGTTGACTACATGCATCAGTGCGTTGCTGAACTGGGATCAAAGCCCAGCTTCTCTAATGCCTCGTTTTATGCCTTCACTATAAGCCCATCATTTTGTCCCCTTAAAACTAACATTTGCCCCATGTCTTCACATGGTTCTTATTCCAAGATTATCATTAAAGGAGAAAATGGATAAGCTTATTTTCAGGAAAGAACAAATCCCAGATTAATCCCTTACTTGCGAGTCACATCTTTAAAAACAGTATTTTCTGGATCACTGTATCAATTTGGTTGTGTTATAGTAATCAAAATAGTCTTCATACAAAAGTACTTCAGAAAGTAAAGTATTACTAAAAAATCCCAATCTGTCTGAAATACATAATCTAAACAAGGTTCCAAATTAAGGTTTGTTAATAAAATTACTTGCACAAGCCCAGGAACTGCAGAAAATCTCTATTTTTATTAAGACTTGATGAACAGATGTTTTAATTTTCTAACTAGACCAATTAAGGGGTACAAACTGTCCAAAGTGTTCAAATTCAGGCAGGAAAAGTTCCTGATCATAACAGATTTTCAGCAGTTTTTCCTAAGAGGCTCTAAATTTAAGCAACTGTTGGCTATAGCTAATAACTCCTACATAGGAGGACAAACTTCTACAATATAAAGATAGGAGCAGTATTACCTCAATCCATTAAAATGAAAGTATCCCACAGCCTGCTTATTGGCCAGCTCAATCAGGAAAATTCTTCATTAGCATTAAGTAGGGTATCTCCCCTAGGAGAGCTTGCTTCTAGTCAGGAAGGAGATATTAAAGCTGCCATCACTAATAATTTGGATCAATCAGAATCTTCATAATGAAAACCCATTCTTAGTTATCACTGAAAATGCACAGCTCAATAAGATGGATGATTTATTCATGCCAGTGGGTGCTGAACGAGCATTCAGTTCAGTACAGATTCGTCTGAATCACTGCATACATTTGGCTTAAATGATGGTTAACTTCTTACAGCAAAAAGCTTCTGGCTTCTGTAAGAACCCTACAGATTTGCCACTGTTGTTCTTACACCCTGATTACCAGCTACTCTCCTATTTGCGTGTGGAAGGAGCCTTTGATAGACAGAATATAACTGGACCTAGAACCGTAGTGAAAAGTTAAGAGAAAGATAGCAAAAGGATAGGATAACATCCCCTGGGTTCTGGCTTAAACTGTTTAACATTCAAGTTGTGAGCTCCTTTATAGCTACTTTCTTAAAAACCCACCCACCTAATTTGGAGCCTGGTAACTCTTTTGGATGGATTCAGACAGACCTGACAGTTTGAGAGGAAAAGTGGCAAGATCTATGGTCCAAAACTGTTTTCTCTGTTTGCAAAGTGAAACCCTTTTCAGATTGTTTTACCAGGAGGCAGGTAGGCATGGATGAGAAAATTAAACTCCTCATGTAAATGAATGTGCAAACCTCACGTATCTTAACAACCTGATAGGATTTTCCATGCTGCACTCTCAAAAGCACATTCAGTTCAACTACTGTAGCGAAGCACCGTGATGGCACTGCTGTTCTGATGCCTTGGGAAAGTCTAGGTCCTTGGGGCCCTATGCTGAGCTCTGAAAAGCACAATGCATTGTGTAAAGAACTAAAAATACCCCAGCTTTACCTAGGATAACTTGTAATTGAACCATCTAGCCTTCTAAGTGTCAACATTTGATTCCCTAATTTTCAGGATCTGACAGCTGCAGCGAGGAACCTGCCAACTCTACCCCATGCTCATTGTGCTTTGTTTGAAGTACTTGAAAAGATTCTGTAATCCCTGAAACAGACAATTTATTCCTGCTTTTTTTGTGTTTGATGTAAATGAGTTGGTTATTCCCTGCTGTTTCCTCTAAGGTCTATCGAGGTGTACAGCCTCTCAAATGCTGTAACATTCCTTTTTGCAATTACAGAATAAAGGAGAACACCAGCACCTGAAAACATGAGCCAGGATTGACCTTTTGAGGTCTTCTTAGCACTTCATTCACCAAGTGGAGATCCAAATACTGGGATCCAAATACCAGCACAAGCTGGGAGGGCACCATTTCTTTGATTGCCAGGTCTTGTGAGTGCCGTGATGTAAGAGGATACAGCAAAGTGAGACAGAGGGAAGATGAGAAATATCAGGAATGGGAGAAAAATAGTTCTTTGATTAAACTGTAGCATTCAAATAGGTAGAACGTGGCAGGATTAAAAGCCCATTTTAAACTTAAGACAGCAAAGCTCTTTGTTAAAACCCTTCTTTCTTCCTTTTTGAAACTGGAGGAACTAAATGTAAAATGTGTGTGTTTGCAAAGAGAAAGCATAAGGAAGCTTTTGGCTGTCTAAGAGGGCAAAGCGAAGGTTGAATGTACAACCCCTTTCTGTCCCCATCAAACACGTGTATTGCAGCAGTGACTCACTACTACATTAATCAAGATTTCCTTCAGTATTGGCTCAAAGCTGGAGTAACAAAGCACTGAACCGGAGAACAAATCTAAAGGCATAACATACCAGAAATGAACCTATAGCAAAAGATTGTCTGGTGAACTGATGAGAGAGAACCTGTTCACTTCACTTTTGCTTCCGTGCCAACTTATTTGTCTCATTTATCAGTGGTGTCTTCTCAAAACCTAGGCTGAAGCAGGACTGCATCTATAAGATGCATCTGCAATGTAATTAATGTACTTTAAGGAGATACAAGAAGTACAGTACCAAGGTCCTTCACAGCATTTTTGGCAGCGGACACTTATGAAATAATTAAATACCACTATCTCCATTTTCCAGATGAGGAAACTGTGACCTTTGAAAAAGAGGTGATCAAAATAATCAAGAATTCAAATCCTTCCCTAGTTTTTAGCCATAGGAAACACTTTTTAATGCTTTACACTACTGCCTGTGAGTGCCACTGCAGTTTACCTAATGAAATCATGATCAAGACATGGATTGTACAGTACTGCCTTCCTTGGGCCAATATTAGAAAGGATTTGACAAACCAGGAAATGCTTCCTATGAAAAGACAAACACTTCTTATTTTAAAGCTGATGGTTTTGCCCAAAGGGCTGTCATTTGTTTCTCATTCCTCAAAACTGAAGACTTGAAAGATTTAAGAAGTCAAAAGCAGAACACATTTGAACAAAAGGAAAGCAAGTTATGTTCAAAACAGGTCTTTTTTCTGTCTTGAGCCTCTTGTGTCAGACACTTAAAGTTTTCATTATTAAGCCTCTTAGGAGGTTCCTTCTCAGGAGGTTTCCCTCCTGCCCTGTTCTCTTGAATTTCTATGGATCAGAGTATGTTATCCTCCTCAAGAACAGACACAACACTAATTATTTCTGCACATGCATTATCTGTGCATGTGCAGATAATGTAAAACATATGCTGCTGTCTTGGTAATGCATTCTTGTTGATCTATTAAAAACTTCTTTCCCATCACGTCATGAAACACAGACTGTCTGCTTTCTGGCTTTATTTTTCACTTAAAAAGCTGTCAAGGACCCTAGCAACATGGCCCCTGGGACTCAAAACCTTGTAGTGGAGAGAAATCTAATGCAGTGGTCATCCTATTATTGCTTGGAACACCCTTGGAATGTGTATAGTGTGTCATGGTCAGAGAAATCAACATCTCACGTGTTCAGTGTCTGTGCCATTACTTCCACCTGTGGTTTTAATCTTGATGTACAGAAGAGGAGAAAGACAAGAGGCACGAGTGAAATATGCATGGACTCCATACCACACAGGAAGCTTGATGCATGGGTGTACACGTACACATTTCCACAGTCTCTTTAAGACTCCTTTAAAAGAAAACTGATGTTTGTGGAGCGGGCATGTCCTACGGGATTAGGAAGGGAGTTCCTGCTACAAAAGGCGTTCCCTGGTTTAAGTAGTATGTTAAAAAAAACACAGAAACAGGCAAAGAGAAAGAAAGCAGAGTGTTAGTCTTGATAAATGGCAGTGCTAATGACGGCAATACATGAGGGCATGAGAAGATACGTTAAGTCAAAGAATGATGTAGCTAAAATATTCCTTGCTTTAGTGAGTCTTCCTGGAAGTACACTTAACAGGCTTTATCCAAACAGAGAAAAATTACTGTCATCAGGAAAGTCAATTCATTTTCCTGACAAACCAGTACCCAGCTGCAGCAGCCAGATTCCCTGCAAACTTCTGAAGAAGAAAAAGCTGCTTGGTTAAGTACAGCTTCAAATATGACTTGCCTGAGCTACAGCGACTGTGCTTGTCAGAGGCTGTACTGCAGCTGAGCTTCAGGAGGGTCTGGGGAAATGCAAGTCAAAACTACAACAGGATTAACTGCATTTCTGATATTACTGGTATTATGCTTTATGATCATATAGAGAGAATGGACAGTAATGCAGAGTTTTATTACACACCAAATAATAAAATTAATCAATGTTACTCCTCACTTGAGCTCCTAATCAATGAGTCGTTAACTTCTGTAGTTAGTTATTTGCCATCACACCCTTGTGATATTGATGTTATTCTGATCCAGAGTCTGGAATTATCAAGACAGCCCAACATGAAGTCCTCACATACCTTGCAATGTATTAGGTACAATGTGAGGATTTTAAATTTGAATTTGAAAACAGCTACAACTCAAGCACTGTTGCAGTATAAATAGTGGGAGGCATTTAAAAGCACTGGACAGCACCTGTATTATCTGTACTTCAAAAAAACAAGTCTTCAAATATGATCATTTTGGCCTTCAAGCATTAGAAAACCCAGAGGCCAATGCGTTGCAATGCAGAGGACATGTAGCTTGACAGGATACTATAAAGGTGGATAGGATACTGTAGGAGCAGTTATTGCAATGTAAAGTTAAAAGGAAACTGTGAGTTAACAAAAACTGATCCATCTCTCAGAGTTCTTCTTCCTTATATCCCCTGTTACAGTGCATACCTCATCCCCTTTCAGAACTTCAGAGCCTTCCAACTCATGGGCCTGGCTGGTCTTCTGCTGCATCTGCTTTTCAACACTGGCCAGCTCTTCCTTAGCAGCCTGAAGCTGCTCAGCCTTGGCTTCCTTCTTCCGGGACATTATAGATGCCTGTGTGATCATTAAAAATGCATATGGACAAGTAAAGTAAAAACTGCCTTCTTTCAGCATTAGTAAAATGTAATCCATTAAATTTCAGGCACTGCACCACTGAAACCACATTTTAACTGTCAGAAACTGTTTTTCATTAAGAAATGTGAGCATGTCTCACTGCAGAGAAAAAAGCATTGATTATTCATTAGATACAGTGGGTTAAACCGCAACTCCTCTGAAGTTGACTGCAGGCTCCCAACTTCCTTCAGTATGGCTGAGATCCCAAACACACCCTTTTTCACACATTCGTGTTGATAGATTTCACATTTTAGATTTCCATTTCTTCACCTCATTTTTTCCATTTTCATTGAAGAAAAGGTAGGCATTTGAGCTGCTTCATTTCTTCTACTTCGTCCCTTTCTGTGCATATGTAAGATGCACCAACATGGCTTAACTGGAAAGTTATCCAAGATTTCACAAATGTCATAATACAGATTTTTATAACTCCAACCTACTCCAACCTACAGAAATATGTTATCCTAACAGCAGATCTGAGCCACTAAATCTTGGCAAATAGCTGGAAGACAATGAATAAAGCAATACAGTACAGAAATAGTGTACATTACAGATTATTCCTCTTTTTGAGTCTAGAAGATAGAGCATTTAAAAACCAATATTTTATACAAGACAATATTTCATAGTACCTAAGATTTGACCAGAAGCTGATGGATTTTAGAACCTAAGTGTACTTCTGTTCAGTGAAGAAAAAAAAAGGCATCTTTATCTACACAATGGATTAATTTTGATGCATGTGCAGGAATTTGGAGGCATGGCTGGTTTCTTCATACAAAAGGGAAAACTTACAAAGAAATGAAGCAAAATACACAGCAGCTTTCTCCCACTAGGTTAAAAGAACCAGCTTTATGTCTAAAAATATACCTATCAGAGTTCTGCTGGGGTAGGATCTCGGCTCTTTGCTTCACGAGGTATCTGCAGTGACAAACTCTGGAACAATATATATGATCATTGTGAGAAACAGAAGCCAGTCCCTCGTGGAACAAAGCAAAGACCACCGCATGCTTTCAACTCACAGCAGCAACCTCAACTCCTGCAGTGGTTCCTCCACTGAACACAATTATATCCCGAGTCTGCTGGTCCTGCTACCAGCACATTATGTGGCAGCTTTTCTTTCGGGAAGAAGAGCATCTCTTACAGAACAAACTGGGGCATTTCCTATTGCATATGTGACTGAACTGCAGGATGCATTTTATCACTATTTTTTTCCTCCCACTGATCCATTTTACTTCAGCCTTTTTATTTTTTGAACCATCACCATAAGCAGCATCATGAAAATCTTCATTAAAATTAGCAGTGGCACAGGCTGCCTGGAAAAGAAGCCACATTTCTGTGTAAGCTCTGAAAATCTCAGAGTTCATAAATCCTTTTTAGAACTTGTGAATTTACTCCGACTAGACCAGACAGCCTATTTTATAGAAAGACTATTTTATAGCCTCAGGATGAAAAAAAGAAATCAAAGAATGCCTTCTTAATAGATGCAACAGGAAAAATAGCATGTGGTCAAACACAAGCAAGGGTACAACTGAAAGCAAGCCTTGCCTCCAGGACTGGCTGCAGCCATCAGCCCACATGCTGCCTCTTAAGAATCTGTCCACAGCTGGAGCTTTACCAAAATAGCTCCTCCAAAATGATGCTTCCAGAATTCCTGGGATGCAGCTGAAGGGCAACACCTAACAGCAGAAGGACAGCAGTCGATACGAACTCACTAACGTGCCTGAAAGCATCTGACTCAGCCCTAAACATACATATGTTCAACAGCTATTTATTTGCTTTTTGTCCTCTCTTGTTATGCATTTCACTGATTCACTAAATAAAGACAAAAATCAGGACGTAAAACAATCAGGGACTGAAATTGCTGCACTGCTTCTGCTTAACAAACGCTTTGTTCCTTCTTACCTGTTGGCGGTACATGGAAAATTTGCTATCAGCTGGCTCATACTTCATCATTCTTTTCTCAATAAGCTGATTCATTTGTGCATTTACTTCATTTATCTGCAAGACAGAGCAGAAAATTAAGGAAATGGAGCTTTATTTGTCTTCTCCCACGAATTAAATGCTTTGCAAACCAGATTTTCAATCCAGCTAGTTCCATTTTTAAAACAGAGAAACAAACCCAAAAAACTCAGTGAGGCATTAAGCACTGGCCAGGAAGAGGCTACGGTTTTGCACTTCCAGTTCTGTGCCTTTATGATAAGGCAGAAGCATGACATTGGCCCTGAAAATGGAATAAACTGGTGTACAGGGAGAGCAAATGCAAGGGAATTGGTAGAGATGGAAAAAAGACTCATATTGTGACATACTGTATGAAAACTGTCATTTTATCAATATTAACTAACATTCCTTTTCACTCAACCATTTATCACAAGTTTAAAGGGGAGCAAGCAAAGACTAAGTTATACCAAATTCATCAATACTTTGAAGAGTTGCAGACCATCATATTCCGGCTCTATTGTACCTTCTTCCTACTGCTGCAAAATGCAGTTTCTCCATAGTCTCTTTGCTGGTCCACAGTCTCAAACTGTTGATGTTCATTCTAGCTGAAGCTTTAGAGCCCACTGCACCTGGAAATCACAGCTACACTAGTGTACTGATTCCAGCTTTTCCAGTCCTGACTTAATGCTACCCTGGGACTCTCATCAGCCATGGAAACCGCAGCCCTAGCAACCTTCCTTTAATTCTCTGCTAACTAGATGAGTGCTGATAAGCAGTGTAAATATGTGCTGAAATCCAATAATGTCAAATCGTACCACAGGTAGCACTGGGCATTCCCCAGACATTTCCATGAGCAATATCCATGCACTTTCAAACCTAAGTATTTCAAATAAAGTGCTCCATAGGACTAAAAATACTCCACCACCTGTGAATTCTATTCCTTCACAAAAGCTATTAGTGGTAGAACAGGCCTGAATTTGAAGATGGCATAAGAATTCCCTTGTGTGAATAAATTCCTGGTTTATATGTTAGAAAATGCAGAACAGTGGCATGCTCAGCGCAATCCAGCTCCTTTTTAAGACACTGAGAAAAAAGAAGGTTGACTTTTAAAAAAGGAAATGCTGTCCTAAGGCCATGCTGTGATAACAGCCAAGTAGATGACATTATCTATTTTGGGTTTATTATCTATTAAGAAAAGCATACTTCCAAAATATAACAAATTAAAAGGTGACCTCATGGAGAAAGAGGGGAAAAAAACCAACTTTGAATCTTTTTACAATATTGCCCAAAATATTGTAAGAACCCCAACAAGTCTTGGAAAAGAAAGTGCAAACCCAGGCTTCAAGTGTGGGTGAAAGAAATAACTGTAACCACAAACACTGTTGTGATTAGAAAACATGCCCGAGGAAAGCGGAGGCTGAACCACAGAGCTGGTTTATTATTTCAGACCTCATCTACCGTTTAATAATGCTGCATCCTTAAAAGTCGAATGATCGGGATCCAAAATAGCATTAGGCTGTCACTGACTTTACTTTTGTTAAAAGTAGTCTTAACCTTAAAATAGAATGTATTCCTGATGACACTTGACTGCTGATTCTCCTCTGATCCAAGAAACCCATGGGCATTTCTTTCTTGCATTACTTTGGCATGCTCTGTGTGTGAATGCACAGGCTACTGTGAAGTTGATCACTTGCTTCAAGACACAAGAAGGATGGTGAATGGCAGCCCTCACACCCATGGGTAAATCATTCTCTGATCCATTACAAGTACTCTGTTTCCTCATTATCATATTTCACAGGAGAGCCTGAGTTGGAGATCCCAGAGATGGTAAAAACCAGCTGGTAAAAGAAGCTGACATTGAGACTGAACAGTCTCATAGCTAGTACTATGTAGGACTAGTCTTCCTACCCTAGCTAATATTGTTGTAAATCTTCATCATCAGTAGGAATACTAATAATTAACATTCATATAAATTCTTCTAGAAGATAATGTTACTTATTTAATCTTTCATTTAGGATCATGCAAATAAGAAAACTTCATTGAGTGAAATATATAAATGGACTTCTGTGGCAACAAATACCTCTGCACATTTTGGATATATACTACAAATAAGGACTTTTGCTCATTCTAACACCATTTGGTTTTAACATCTGAAAAAATCTGGAAAGGTAAAGTAAGTATTTGATTCTCAAATTTCCTTTGGGCTTCCCAACTAAACCAGGCCTATTCCAAACACTAAGGAGTTCTGAGCCATTGCACATTAAAACACAATACTGTGTCGATGTATCACTCTGAGAACATTGTTCACCACCCCATAAACGCTCTCTATATGCTGCTGTAAACTCCCTTGATACCAGTGAGAGTTTAAACCAAGTGAAATCTGAAGAGAATTAAAATCAAATCTTTAGTGCTAATTTAACACCTCTGCTCATACCACAGCAAGTTGCTAACACGATTTCCTAAATAGCATTTAAGGACATTGGTTTGGGTTTGGTTCAGGGCTTGTTTTCTTGTTTGCTTTGTGGGTATTTTTAGAAACTTATCTGGGAGTTTACATTTAGTCATTAACACATCTTCTGGTTTACAACTGAAGGGATGTTCCTCTGGGAATTAGACATTTTCTCAAGGATATAAAGTAGTGTACAAGAACCTTAGACTATGCTATGGAATACAAATTAAGCGTGGCCTTGGTTAGCTTACCTTGCTTTCAAGTACACTGAGATCAGATTGACTCATAGCTGGCTCTGCAGCCACCTTTTGTAAGATATATGTTGAATTCTTCTTACTTTCCAGCTCTCTAGGTAATTTTTCAGTAACCAGATATGTATTGAAATTTATCTCCTCTTCCAGTTTCTTCATTAAACCTTCAAAGCAAATTAAATCAGTGTGTCTATAAAAGTAACATAGCAGATAATTAAGTCTGATTTCACCAATACATTAAGTATTTAGTAGCAGATTATGATAACAACAACATAACACTTGAGCATTCTTTTCAATGCTCGAAAAAACAGATAGTTTCTTGATTTAGATTTTCAATCTGGATGTTAAATAATATAAGTATTATTATCCATCTGTATCTCCAGCATATACCTATTAACTCCTTGACAGAATCTTTTCATCAACAAACAAGGAAATCCCTTCTTACATGAAATTCCAGCTGAATCAGATGCAAAATTCAACACGCAGCACTGACACAGAAAGCCATTAACCTGATGCACCTTACACACATCAACACACTGGATTCTGTGTTACTTGTGTTGTGAATTACATTCTTCTGAAACCTTTAAAGTGAAGAGCTAGACTCTGGTTGCTTATGCAGACACTGATGAGGGGCAGCAAAGCATATCACAGCTATGCTGTATCCCTTAGAACTTCCCTGGCTGGACCAGGGGAGTGTGCGTCCTGAAGCTGGTGCTACTCACAGAATGCAGAGTTCATTGTTTCATGTGAATTACTTCATCTATAGGCAGAAATTATCTCGGGATGAATCCTTTATCTGTACAAAGATCTTAATTTGGCCTAGCTCATGTATAGAGTTAGTATATCCTTGGAAAGTCTCCCTGAAAATAAAACTTGATTCCAATCTGGCATCTAAAAAGCCCTTTAAAATGAGCAGAATTTAATGTATGCCTACTTTAAGGGTCTTTTGCATTGCTGGAACACTTATAAATTGCCTCCCTGTAAATAGCACACTATTTTTTTCTTGTAAGAACAAGCATTCACTCTCAGGACAGGATATAGACTACGAATGCTGAAAATAACAATAAAACAGAAAAACCAAGAAGGAATTCCTGAGTAGTGATAAAAAATCTGTTCAGAAAAGCAACTCCATTTGTAAGTCTTGCTCTACACAAGCCTGGTGCACACTGCATGTTAGCATGCTTAGGATGACTTGGCTCTTACCAGGTAATTTAGCCTTCTTAGCAGATAAATACAGGTACCTACAGGTAAGAACAATACACAGCTAAAAAAAAATGCAACAGAGATGGAAAAGGACGTAGGTGAGAGCAGAACTTGTGGTTCTCAGGCTGGAGAGCCTGCTGACCACATCCCTAACTGACAAAAGGAGGAGGTCAGAGCAAAGTGAAATAGAAGCCTAGGAAAATGTGCCCCCAGGGCTTCTAGATCCTCCTCACCCTCTGCTCCCAGCTCAGACTGAGAGGAAAGCTACTGGGTTTAGCTGCCAGAGGGGAAACAAGCCATTAGATCTTGAGAAAGCCTCAAGAACTAGAAGAAAACAGACCCTAGGGAAAGTAGGGTTGCTAACAAAGTCAAGTCAACATAAACTAAACAGGAGTGGGAATTCCTCTTTTCCAGCAGTTTAGTTTGTTGATTCTGTGTTTATGAAAAGCAACACTGCAACAGGATCTTTTCTCCTTTGTGGAAGTCATTTATCTTGTGCAAAACAAACAGCATTGATACTGGTTTCAGAATGGGTTAACAGAATGGGTATGCAAAAGCCATTATGTACATGGCACTACAGCTATACCCTGAGAAACACACCTGGACTCACTGAGATTTCCCACTTCTTTCTTCCAGAAGAACTTGATTCCAGTCTTCCTCAGCCCACAACAGAGCTGGGCAGGAGGGACCACATTTTAATGTCTCACTAGAGATCTACCACCTCTGCAAATGCAGCAAAGCTTCCCACGTATGCTGTGAGCAGAATTACCACCTCAGAACTGACTAGAAACACAGTTTGATATTTAAAACCAAGACCTTTAGTGTTGAAAGCAAAGTGATATCAATTTAATTATGCTGATATTAAATATTAATATTTTAATCAAACTGATTTCTTGTTTTCCTCTTAGTAGCAAAAGAAACCTGCATCTACAGCCTATACTTTATTTCTTCCACCTCTCCAGTTTCCTTATAAAACTGTACATGCCTCTATGATTTGTTGTAGATATGACACTCAGGAAACAACCACGCCTGAACAACTGCTTTCATGAGAGTGGGGACATATGCCTTCACAGGGTATAGTCTTGATCACTATCTAGATCCATTTCTCAGATACCTCTGAGCTACTACCAACTCCCTTTACACACTGGCTGGTTCTGCATCACGCTTACTCTTGACGGCTCAGCAAGCAATGAAGCGAGTTAAGACTTGACATCTTTATGGAGAAAGACATGATGATGTCAACATCCCTCATGACTAATGTAGTTTCTTTCCTAACTACTCCGGATATATTTTCCCTCCTATACAATTCAACATAACATAGGGAGAAGTAACTACCTGAGAGCTACGTTTGCTGCTTAACAGAACCTTAAAAAACAAAACGTAGGGCAGGTTTTGGTTTAATCTTTTCCTCATTGAAAAACACTCTTGTTTCAAATTCCCAGGCTGGAGGAAAGAAAAGCAAGCATGCTTTAAATCTTTCCATTACACATATAAATTCTGTTTTTAATGTTTCAGCGTTGACTTATGGTTACAAAATCCACATACGTAAGCTGCACAGAAAGCCTGGCTCTGTGCCCTAAGGTTATTTTAGCAAGGTTCTGCCAACCAAGTATTTACATGTGGAGAGCTACTAAGAGCAACTCATGTTTTCCATTCAGATTTTTTTGTTATTATTATTACAAAGAGAGGGATGGGAGAAGAGTTTCTTTGTGCTTGCTCAGTCATGTAGAAAAGAAGCAATTTTCTGTGCATAATTCTGCTAATAGATCTAAAACCATTCTATGAAAGCTTGGTTCACTTACTTCTTTTCCCTCTTCAGGAAACCAATTGTGTGCATCATGTATCAATACTATTTGCAGCAATAACTGATTTTAAACGGAGAAAAAAAGGGGACAGTGCAAGAAGAGCACTCATTTCATAGACTACCTGCCAACACTTTGTTTAAGACCACATAGGAAGGCACATCTAGAACAAACTTCCATATGCCATTCACTTCCATCAAAGCCTTCACTTCCCTTTCTGCAACCACCCTCACTAAGAGAGTATGTAAATTATTCCCTCCACAGCTTCCAATATTTAGCAGAAGGAAATTGGAAGTGATATCAGAGGCCTGGCACATGCAAACACTGACAGATTATGATCAAAATCATCCCTTTGATATCTCCTTGAAGAACTAAAAAGCTTCCAGAATTTGCCTTTGGAAGTTATTCTTTCCATGCTTATCATTATTGATGGTCTTCAAAAATCTCTCTGACCTTTCAACATTCTTCCTGAACTCTGGTCAATGGACACAGTGTTGCAGTGATGAATACATCAGAGCTCTCCCACTCCATTTTCTTCCAGAAATAAATATATGGATAGCACCAAATCTTTCAGACCATTCTCCCATTTCATACTATCACCCACAAATCCTTTTCAGAGTCACTTCTTAGGAAAATGTCCCACATGCTATAATGACATCCTAGAGGAATACTGTGGCATTCTGCTATTCCTTAAAATACACACTGTTGGCATGGACTTGGGTTCCTAAGTGATTAAGGTCACTTCAAATCAACAGTCTCCTCATTATTCAGTCATTGCCCCTATTTTTAGTTCTCCTGGCGATCTCACCAGACCTCATCTGCTGTTTTCTTTCAGGTGTCCAGTGTAAATACTAAACAAAAAAGAGCCCCACACTGATTTCTGCATGCCCCAAGTAGAAACGCATCCACTCAGTGATGATTCCCTGATTCTCTTTCTAAAACCTTCAACAAATTCCTTTTAATCCTCTTAACAGAGCCCATATTGAATTATGCTGCCTTGTTTGTTCTTCAAAATAGGGTGCCAGTTAAGAGTCAATGGTCTTAAAGAAGTCAGCCACACAGCAATACTATGAATCTGACCAACCAGGCTTGAATTCTCATCAGAGACATCAGGTTAGTGTAAAAGTGCTTTAACCCCCGAGCTTGCATCAGTTGACAGTGACTTTATAATAAAGAAATCATTTCAAGATGGAAATAAAGTTCCACCTAAGCCATTCTCCTTTACCAAACACATCTATAATATACCACGATAATAGTATCTTGGAGGTTCTCAGTGCTCTAAATCTATTACTACATATTAACTTAATTTCACTGTTTATCAATAACCATCTTAATACATTCTTTTAATCAATATTTTCCAGTCATCCACTTCTTCACAGTTCTGCCAATAAAGTGAACAATAATGTCCTATAAAATGAACAAAGATCAAGAATTTCAATAATTCTGTTTGATTCTTGGCATTAAACATTTCTGGTTTTGCCAGAAGAGATATTCAAAGCAAAGAGACGGGAATCTTGCTGAGGAAGCACGAGCTAGGTTATGCAGGCAAGTGGTCAGTGCTAATAAAAATGCTATTCATATCTGGAATAACAAGACTACCACAAAAAAAACCCCAGAAACTCTAAATTCATGTTACTGCTATCAACAGCAACTGCCTCTCTGTAGTTAAATACACTTAGTACTGAAGTTAAACCATCAAGGAGTCTGCTGTAGAAACCAGTATGATCAACTTTAGTCCACAGAGCATTTCAAAACAATCACCTGGTTTTCATGATACAATACAAAGTCTTCTAAATATTCTGTTTCCAAGAGTTACAAACCTGCTAACCATAAGCTGTACTTTCCTGGCTTAGCTAAAGCAGACTGATGCTAATTGCATACAAATGACACTCATCAATACATGCTACTTGCATTCCTTTTCATTTCTTTAAAGTACTTCATCCTAACTTAATTATAGGATGAAGTGATCAAAGCAGCATCTGTAAGACACAAAAAAGCTTCTATTCATTATCAACAACTTCTATCATTGTGTCTTGCTTTGGAAGTAAAACCACCTGAAGTATTATAAACTCATTTTAAAGAGAAGTCTAAATTCCAGTGAAAATCCACACCTACCAAGCATCTCCTGACCTGTCAGCACACAAGTTATACTGACCTGAGCAGGCAGCTGAGGGACTAAACTGCAGCCAGTGGGAGTTTTTAAAGTAAAATAAATTGTGTTAACTGTAGCCCAACAAAGCTTTTAAAATAAATGGGATCCTGTTCAGTGCACTGTGGTCACCTCATCTCAATTATTTCAAACACACAGTTGGCATTCTGCAACTGCTACTACAGGCTTTGTCTTTGTAACTACTACAGAGAAAAGCAGTTGCAGAGCAACATCCTGGAGTCTTTGTTGGGGCAACATTTCAACGTAACTTTTCTTGAGTAATGACTCTGAATTTTTCTTCAGAACATCCAAACACTTTTTCCCCTGCAAGCAGGACTCAAGATAAGGAAATTAAATATGTTAGCTTTATCTTTATTTTCATCTCAACGATTAGATGACATATTTACTGCCTTTTCTTATATTACCTTTGCTTCTGTGAACCGAACCCATCAAGTTTCCATTGGCCTTAAAAAGAAAACCCAGGAACTGAAATAGAACTGTTGACACAGCTTTGCTGTATAAACTCTCTGATACCTACTGCAAAAATGGAACAGTTATAAAATCCACTGCAGGTCGTTGGAGTAGAGAAGATAGTTCAGATGCTTTTAGTTCAATCTGTGGTTCAGCAGCTGATGAGCATCATAAAAGAATTAAAGTAAAATCACAAAGTAACAGCAATGCAGTGTGGTGGTGATGGAAAAATCTCTCTAGCTCAAAGCAGCTGCCAAAGCAGTTAAGTGATGCAACGGGAATATTAACTGCACCTGAAAGAGCAGGACAATGACTTACTTTGTGCAGTTTAAATCTATAAACAGATTCTATAATTTTGGATGTAATTTATACAGATAATAAAAACCATTCTATGGCTTTTTTTTACCACAGCAACTTCGAATGCCACTGGAAAAGCCCTGAGAAAGGATCATTCTGAGTCTTACACCTCCACGCTACTTTACATGCAGTAAAGTATTTGCCTATAAATCAACCCTGATCTCTGTATGAACAGCACATAAAACATCTATCGATCTTGTGATGTGTTATTAGCGACTAAGTGCAGGAGACAAACTGAAAGGAGGTAAGTGATTTGCCAAAGATCACATACATCTGAAGCACCGAACCCTAACCTGACTCCCAGTTTTGTTGTCAAACTGCCAGGCTAATCCTTGTTATATTTCCCCTCAAAGTGATTAAACCAGCAGAAACCTAGATATTACCAAATCATAGCCTTTGGAGACAGTTAGTTATGCATTTATCTAGTAACTGCAACTCCTTCCCACCCGCTATTTTGATAAACAATCATATAGTACTAACCTGCTCCACAATTACTATAATTTATTTGCTGAGGTGATTTGCAGACTGAGGTATCACTGAAAATGAGGAGAAACAATCTTGCTGTTTTACAAGTGCCTGTAGTGATAGGACAGGAGGTGATGGCTTTAAACTGAGAGGGGATATTGAGATGGGTTCTTAGCTCATCTCAGCAGAAGTTCTTCCCTGTGAGGGTGGTGAGGGTGCCCAGAGAAGCTGTGGCTGCCCCATCCCTCGCAGTGTTCAAGGCCAGGTTGGACGGCGGTTGGAGCAACCTGCTCTAGTGGAAGGTGTCCCTGCCTGTGGCAGGGGATGAGCTGAAGGTCCCTTCCAACCCAAATCAGTCTGTGATTAATGTAATACAGCAACAGACAATCAGCTACAATTGTGTAATGGGAACAAAAAATTATCATACGTAAACAAATATATTTATAGCTAAATATACAGGCTTCAATATATACATGTATCTAGTAAAAATATTTATAAACATAATCATATGTAAGTGCATGTATATATATATAAACCATGATCTATAAAAATAAAGCCTAATTAGAAATTAGTTTTATTTTTAGTACCATGCAAAACTACAACACAAAATTGCACTACAATGAGAAAGAGGCCTTAAAGCTTTCCAAACTTTCAAAGTATTTATAGGAGGTAACTAGAAGAAACAAACCTACACTGAATAAACCAGAGTATTTCATATATCTGTACATTCATTGAGGAAAACAAATTCAGAAGCAGCATTTCACTGACACCCAATTACAAATATAAAAGGCATAAAACCTTTGAGAAGACAAGCTCCTGATTTAGTAAGTGGTTTCTGATTTTTTCCAACCCTTTGTATTTCCAACTGTGTATTTTTTTGCAAATTATTATGGTCAGTATTCAGTATTTAACTGGTTTAAGGCTTTTTTAAGAAGTGGACCTCAAAATATGATTGATATCATCTTCCCTTGTGATTGCTTCCTTGGCTTTTTGTAGCAAGGCATATTCAGCCATAAGATCTCCAGCATGTGCCTTTAGAACATGAGCTATTTCTTTCCTTAGATCCTCTTAAGTTCTATACACTTTCTGGCATTACCATATTACTGACAGCAGCCAATTTTGATTTCATTTCTAACAGAGAACTGTAAACCCCCAACCTTTATAGATTACTACTTACTTTCAGGTTTTGAATCCACTACTGCATGAAGCATTTCTTTCAGCTGGAGCTGTGCTCTTTGCAATCTCTGCTCTGCATGGAACAACTGTGGAGAGAGAATGGGACACAGATAAGCTCATTCCTTTGAAATGCACATTCAAACACCTAAAAAAAAAGAATATAAAAAAAATCCTAAATATAAAAAATGATAGCTATGAACATCTGCTGATTGTTTCCCAAGGGAACGTGCCAAAACAAATTCTCAGCAATTGGCCTGGCTTTACTCAATATTCTGTAGTGTTCATTGAGGATTCTTGTTCTCCAAAGTGGTTTCTTCTCTGTGGCAGAAATTCATTGCTTAATTTTTAACCAAAAATACAAGTAGCGTGAGCATCAGAACAACAATAACAAAAAGACGGCAAGACTCAGGATTGCAGCAGCTAACTATCCTTGTACTGCAGTTTTTGCAATGCAGCTGAGTTGTCACAGAGATCCACTGTCCAACCTGAGAGCACACTGGGAATCTTGTTGCCAGAAAACACCCAGTTGATGATCATTTTTGTGATTCAGATGATGTGCATCAAGAACTGGAATCAGCTGGATATCATATTCATTTACTTGTGATCTCACCCAGGTTCAAGCAAAGACTCAGCAGCTTGACAGCCAACTGAGTCACATGGATTCCACATCCAGACATAGACTGCAATACTAGAAATCTGTGGGGATTTCCCCTTTTAATACAGGTTTGAAGTTAATGCTACAGAATTTGGGAAGATGATATATCAATATTGCACTGGATTTTATAAAAGAATCCTGTTTTGACAACATAGCTGAGGAATTCGGATGTTAACTGCTTACAGTGTTTCCTAGGACAATCTTTTTGTCAAACTCAGGGACCAAAATCCCACGGTTGCTCCTGAATCAATATTCCCACCCAGTGAAAAGCTGAGGTACTTGCTGTGTTCCTCAGCCCTTGAAATCTTAGTACAGATGAAGAGATACAAATCTAAGGAAATATTTGCTCACTCCCATAAATATAAAGCATTCTCTTTGGGTGCTACAACAGTTAAGTCATGGAACATATCCTGGGACTGCTACATCATGATGTCAGTGGCAGCTGAAGCAGCCAAGTTCTTTGAATGAGGTCTTCAGATCTTGTAGGGTCAAGCCTCTTCCCTTAAAATGTACATAGATATTTTAAATGGGATTTAATTTTCTGGTGCTGGGAGAAACACTGGATTGTTGTTCCTGATGTACTTTTTTAATGCATTATTCCCAAACACATGTCAACAACTATTTATTTGAATAGGTATGCTTTTATGGCAGTACCTGATTTTTTTGTTCCTGCTTCTGTTGAGCCAAAGATTCTTCTCTCTCTTTTTCTACACGAAGCTGTCTTGCTATTTCAAGAATTCGTGGATGATTTTGTACTGTCTCCACCTACAGCAAGTGGATAAATAGTGCATGTTACTGTCAGATAGTTGAGAAATACATTAAAGAGATCATGTGTTTCACAAGTTCACTGAGCACTTCCTTTCCATACATGTTACTACTCAGAAATGACAGCAAAGTTCTGGACCCAAGATTCTTAAAAGGTCTGGACTAACGCCTAGGGAGATTCTCTGTGGGTCAATTAGTTACTTGATTCCTTCCTAGACACAGAGCATGTTTATCTTAATCCTTGTTTGCATTCCAAAATCAGAGTTGCAAGCCAAGGACTATGACACTGAAACGTAATAGTGTTACTTATTACCCTCTTCTTCAGACGTTCCACTCTTTTGACAAGTTGATCTTTCTCCTCTTCCATTGCATCGATGTCCTAAAAAGCAGAGAAAAAATAGATAAAGAAATGTTAATTTATTTACAGTATCATATGGATTGGACTAAATTCTGTTCAAATTAATATGAAAATCAGAATTCTTCTCTGAATACACTGAAGTAGTTATAATTTATTGATCTATGATCAGAACATACAGGATTCCAACCTCTCTTCTCTCTTCCCCCACAGTTCCCACTCTCTTTCTGCTGACATTGCTTCATCTGCACTTTCCATTATTAATGTGAACATTTAAAATAAAAGCAGGCGGATTTCTCCAAACTAAAACCAAACAAACAGAAACCACCTTGCAAAAATCAGTATAAATTCAACACCTCATACAGTCTAACATATGGTTCTTAATGTTAGAACAATTGGCACACAATCTTGCACAAAGTTGCAGATGAGTGATGTTTGCTGCCACTTCTTGTATTAATATTGTGTTAGAAGAAACACTTTATAGTGCTAAAACATGTATTTAATTATTATTCTCCTATTTTACAGCAGCAGGGCTCCACAGATTGATAGTTCTGAGAGAAAAGGAAATAAATTCTCCAAATTTAGACCTTATCTCAACATTTGCTTAACTTGTCGGTATGTCTTACTGAAAAGCTTTATACACTCTTCAATACTTTGCTGAAACAGGGCAAATCTCGTTGCTTAACACCTGGGCCACACAGGATCATCATTTTTATTGACTTAAGCTCTTAATTCATTCAACTCCCTCTGAAATTATTACCCTGCATCAGTAAAGCAAACAGCTTTGTAGCAGTTTGCATTCAGAGGAAAGGGAGTTCTAATATTTGCAAATCCTGCTGAACAGAGTCTTGGCAGCCTTGGTTCCCAATCTGCTTCAGAAAGCTCAGCTCTAAGCATGAGTGAGGATTTGCTAAGCTGTTTGCCAACAGAGAACAGTTTCAAAAGGCAGCTGCAGTGCCCACCAGCTCTGACCCCTACAACTTACACTGCAGTGAGTCCACAAACCCAACAAAAATAGAACTACTGACATTCAAAAAAACCCTAACAAAAAAAAAAAAGTGTGATTTTGTCAGATTTTTTTACCCTTCTTATTTCTGCAGTAGATAAACCAGATGTTTTGAGCTGCTCACACTCCTTATGTAGGTTTTTAAATGCTTCCATCAGTTCTTCATACTATAAAATGAAATAAAAACCATGCAGAATGAGCTCTCTAAGGATTTTCAGATCAACATGTTGCTTTGCTATTAAGACAACAAATATTCAAAAAGTAGTATGATGAGAACAAGAATTAAAGGTATTTTTTCCATAACAAAAGCTTGTCAACTTATAAAGCAAAACTTAAAAAACACAGTGAATTATCTTCTACTCAAAGGTATGCTCAGAAGTTTCACAATTTCTTTGGTATTTTCACCTTATAATACGCAGTGTGTTTTCAAAACAGGAAGATAAGATGTTATCTGAAAGGGATGATGCTATATTAACAAATTATTCTCTCTTACTGTGTGTATATCACATACATAAATTTATCAGCCCAAAAAGGAAGAGCTTGATCCCACAATATACTTGATCAAAGCAATGGGGCTTGAATTTAGAGAGCACTGAGCTTCAATCCATCAAAGCAGTCCAAGAGCACACCTGACTTAACACGTGAGAAACAGTTTTGACACATTGCATAATCATGCCCTCAGTATATTACAGGGATTTATACATGCAGTTCAGTAGTTAGAAAGAAGTAGACAGTGTGCTACTTCCACACCAGTACAGTGCCCACCAGTAATCTTAAACTGAGAGGCAGTGTGAAAGTCTGTGTGGGTAGAGAAATAACAGGGGACAGAAAGAGTTTAGAAATATGGATAGGAAATAAATTTAGATTCAACTTGGGAGAAATGCAAGCTGAGACACAAGGAAAGATAATCTCCACAGAAACAGCCATTCAGTGAGATGGAAAAATCTAAAAAGAGAAGATCAAGTCATTGCTTACTTCCTGGAAAGAGCAATTGATATGAATGCTGAAAACAAAATGGCAAGGGCCAGTTCAAACAAAGACATCCCAGCTATGAGCAGTGAAGCAGCAATTCTATTTTATAAAACCCTAGGGAACCAGAATGTAGAATGCTCTGCTCATTTCTGGTTGTTTTAATATCAACACACTGACAAGCTGGAATGAATGAATGAAAAAAACCCAACAATAAAATGGCTACTGAGAAGAAGATAAAATAATTGATTAATTGGCAAATAAAGGTATGATAAGGTATGGACACACTGGACAATGAAGAACAAGTTACAGAAAAGTAAGAGTAAAAATTCAACTGGCCTGCATGCTATCACTTGGGTGTTACAGAAATACTTTAACAAATAACAAATAGCAGGTAGTCTTCGAGCAACTCTATTCCTGATTGCTGATGTCCAGCAGCTTCCCTTTGCATGGATTCTCTACCTCTTGCAAAAGGGGATTTTAGTGAGCCTTTTCCTTATTGGGACACAAAATTTCAAGCCCAATGGCAAGATTCAAACAAGGGCAGAGCACATTTTGCCAGAGCATAATGAAGGGCAGGTTTCTCACCTTCACCAAATAAAAGCTGCAGCTACCCCATGTGCACCTGAAGTGCATGACACAATCAAATGACCAAAGAACACCCAAGTTCCTATAGTGGAAAGAAAGATACCTGGCACCTGGGGGCAGCTCACTGAAGACTAGATTTATGCCTGAAGTTGCTTACTTTTATATTAAGTACTGCAGCCAATCCAATGTTTAAATCACAAAACAACTGGGAAGGTGGCCAGTATCCCAAGTATCTCGTTTAAATGATCTACAAAAGGATCATCCTGCAAGGTTCCTTCCAACTCCAACCATTCTATGATTTTATACACCTATAAAACTTAACCATGTTCAAAGATTTCCAAGCTCTTCTATTTGAAATGTTTCTCTAAAAAGACACTATGGGAAGCCTGTATCTAAATTATTTAGGCTAAATTCTTTTACTCAATAGTATCTAAATATTTGCATTGTAATATTAACTTATATCGAGCCACTATATTATCCAGCTTCTGTTTTGAATTAATCAGCAGGGCATTAGTTAATAAGATGGTTATATTATTCTAATCCCAAAAAGGAACAATCTTAGGTAATGGAAATAATGGAGTTAGATATTTATACATACTAAGACTGTGACATACTGAAAAAGACCCCCATACAATCTGCATTCCTTTCTCTCTTTGCTACTTCTGCTTAGTTACTCCAAATTATACATCAATATTGTTAGTGGCAACAAAAAAAATAAAGGACTTAGTCAAGCTTCAGTTAAACTACACAGCTTTGCTGGTGCACAGTTAATAAATCAAGTTACCTGCTACAAACATTCAAAACCACTGTGATTTTGCACTGTAAATAGCAAAAGGCAGAGAAAACTGCATAAAAATTAAGTAAATATGTACCTCAGATAATACAGATCTAAAACCATAACTTTGGTTCACTTTTAAGCTTTACATTTCAAACCCACCCAGTCTATCTAAAATCAACATTTAATGCTCACAAAAGAAGTGGGAACATAATGAGCAGGAATGTCAAGCCAGGAAGAAGCAATTATTTTACTTATTCACCAAAAAAAAAATAAGGTTGAAGCAGAAGTGGGATAGGGCTAATACAAATATTAAGCTCTAAAGAAAATTGACTATTAGGAGACATTGGCTTTTGGTCTTGACATTTTCTGCACTAGTTTGAAGTAGTAATTTATGAAGTTAAAAGCATTCATTTCATAGTCCATAGGAGGGAAAAAAGTGTTTAAAAATTAAGAAATAAAAATCCACCTTGGCCAGCATGGCTGTGAACATTATTTAGCACCAAGTACTTAATGGGCTTAAAACTTTTCAATTTGATGCTACCTATTAACATACAATTTCAGGGTTATTGGAAGAAAGATGGTCAAGACATATATTTCCCATCACAAATCTCTGCTCATCCTTGATTCCAACATGCTTTTAATATACCTCACTTGAACACATCTCAGCAGTAACTCCTCCTGTTGGCGCTTGAAGTAATCAACATAAGATGTTGGCATTCATGAAAAATGGTACCTGTCTGTTGATGTCAGCCACAGTATCATCATGTAGAAACTCCGCTGGCACTTCCAGTTTTACCAAGAAACGTGCCAGGTAAGCTCTCTTCTTGAGTTCATTGGTCCTCTGAAGAAGCCAGTGTAGGAGAGGATGAATTACAGGTTTGCTTCCAGCCACTAAACCTTGGCGAAATGCACTCCTACAGGAAAACAACAAAAAGAAAATACCTCAAAGTAAAGAGCACTGGCTTGGAACAAACAATTTGCAGTATTTTGATGTTCCTCCTCCACTTGTCTAATGATTTCTTAATGCTGTTAAAAATCAAAACATTCATGATGCCAATTTGCTATTTATGATCTCAATTCTGCTACCCTGAGACAGATAAAACCCCCATAACACGTCAGCAGGTTAAAGCCGGCCGCCATGACTCTTACTTTTCTGCTATATTCTTAAGGAATAAAGGGGAAGAGTGTGGGTTTTCTGGGTTACAACCAGGCGCAGGAAGGTGCAATCCAGCCTCGGGCGGCTGGTCCGAAGGGGATGGATGAGGAAGGGAGTGCCCCTGCCAGTCATGGGGCACCCTCTCCTGGCTTCCTCCGTAATAGCAGCCGCTGCAGCATGGCCCGAGGGGCAGTCTTGGCTGGCATCCCCTATAGCTCACCCTATAGGGACAACGGACCGGCTGTCCTCAAGGCATTACATGTACCCACTGGGACAGTCGAGGTCAAAAATACACCCAGGTACTGAATTCAAGGTCCGGATAAACTGTAAAAGACGTTTTACTGTGGTTTGTAGGCAAATAGATACTTACAAGTCCGATACACTTCCTGGAGGTTTGTATTTAAGGATACCAAGAAGATTCAACATCCTTTTAGCTGTTTGTTCCGGCAGCTCTTCTCTAATATCAACAGCATGCTGGATAGTTTAAAATGAAAATTAATTACCCACCATTTGTCCAAGTCATGTTAATTAACTAGCAACACTAAAAGAATTTATGTGTTCATCATATGTCAATGAAGTGAGATGCTCCATTACAGAACATCCTTTTCAGCACTGAACTTCAATTCTCTTCTAATGGATTTATTCAGGTGAATTTACTCTAGGAATACATTCTGCCTGCTCATGGGACCTAGCCTATGCAGACAAAACAATTACTCCCACCAAAGAAGCCAGATATCCAAGCACAGCAAGGCACATGTATCTGCACTCCAGATGTATGAACGATCCCTTCTATCTTACATGGTTTTGGTAACCTCAGAGGAGAGGGATTCAATATCTATTGCAACAGCTAATTGATGGTTCAGTTCTTGGCCAGTTGTGCAAGACACAGCCTGACATTTGACTTAAGAACACAGTGGTTGGCAGTATGAACCCAGTTGCTGTATTCTGATACCCAAGAAAAAAAACACAGTCATCAGTCTCCAGAGACCAGGCATCCAATATCCCTGGCCCAAGAAATATTGCTGGGTTGCCAAAACCACTTAGATGTATAGACCCGAAGGATTCTTGCCAGGCACATTTATTTCCAGGAAGCTCCATACAAGCTGCTTTGGTAAATCAAACATGCCACAAGACTATGCAGAGCCAGATCTAAATAAAAGCAGATTTTTGTGTCAACCCCATCTGAGATGTCCACAACTATGCAGGCCTTAGCACCTCTGATTGCCTTCCTTACCTTTGGGTCAATCTCTCCCAAAACATCACTGAGCAGCTGCAACAGCTGCGTTGACCCTAAAGAGTCAAACGTGATTAAATTGTAGTTCTTCCTGAAGGGTTCCTGATTGAGCTTCTCAACAATGAACTGGATTTGGTCACTCATTATCGTGTCCTGGAACAAAAACCTCTGCAGAAGAACTCTCAGGAGGCCTCAGCAAGGCGCTGCCGGGAGGGCGGGTGAAGGCACCACCTCAGCGAGGCCCGCAAGAAGTGAACTGGCACCAGGCTCGGCGGAGCACAACCCGGCCGCTCCCTCACCCCCCTACAGCCTTCGAAGGACGGTTCAGGCCCCCCACCGCGACTGGGGGGGGGGGGAAGGGGCCAGCGGAGACCAGTTCCGGCGGCAGCGCCCTGAGGCACCGGGACAGCCGCGGCCTCGTCCTCCGGTTACCTTGGTAACAGTTGCCAGGCCAGGGCAGTGACGTCACTTCCGGCGTGTCTCTACTAATGCGCCTGAGAGGCGGGAAAATGGAGGGCAGGGGAAGACTGAGGGGGTGTCCGCGCATGCGCAGAGCGGCGGGGCGCGGTGAGGCGGTGCCGGGCTGTGGAGAGGCGCGGCCGCTCCGGCGGGATGGGCAGGGCTGGGCCGGACATCGGTGATGGAGGGCGGGTCCTCGCCTTCTCGCTAGTGTCGCTGTTCCTCGCAGCCCGAGGGGAGGTAAGGCGGAGCGGGCCGCGCTGTGAGGCCTCCCGGCTGCGCCGCTTTGCCAGCCCGGTGAGGCTCTGGGAAGCTCAGCCCCCGCCTCAACACACACTTTTCCCGCCCTGAGTTAGGCAGGAATTGGGATTTTCTCCTCGTTTCCAGACCAAAGTGGCCCTGCTTGTGCCATGGGGTGTAGCCCCGGCACCGTTCCTACCATGGGTTTATCACTGGGGTCCTGTCCATGCTGTGTGGGAAGCGTGGCTGTGGGTGATGCTGGGGTGTGTGCTCCATGGGCCAAGTCTCTTGCGGGGCTTCTTCACAGCACAAGTGCTCTTGATGCGAGGAACAGCAGAAATAGGTTTGAGATTCACCCTTTAAAGTATATACTTAGCTCTGCGGTTTTTTCAGAGGGAGGCTGTTGTCGCATGTGTAGGAGATGTACAAACAGATTGATGCAGTACCCAATTAAGACTTCTGGCAGTCTTTGACAGCATAAAGAGATGTCAAGTGTGGCTGATACATCCATCAGGTGAATGGTTACTTCATTGCTTTGAAATGGCAAGATGTTCAGAGGATGCCAGTCCTGTGCCCAAGCTTCATCAGGGGCAAATGGCAAATTTATGTCCTCGGGGTTGAACATCAGTTGTCAGCGTGCCTCAAAGTGGCAATAAGTATGTAGTGTGAGCTATGCTAAATGTGAGGCAGGGACAGGAGCTTCCAACACATCAAACAATCAAAAATAGGCTATATATTAAAGTGAATGTGGTTTATGAAATGAGTAGCTCTCGATCTGCAAGCTTCTCTGTTTCAGATCCTTCAAAACCCATGCTTAGACCTTAAATAGGTGGATTTTGGAGCCTTTGCTATTGCAATTAACTTCTTGGATAGTCTCAGAATCCCATGTGATTCCACAGATGATGGATTAAAATATGCAGTGAGTCATATTAAATTGGTGCCAATTGAAATGCACAGGTTGTAAATCACTGCAGAATTTGACTCAGTAAATAGCAATCATAAATGTAATACTTTGCAATTCTAAGCACTGCGTCTATCTTAGGTTAGCTCCTTTTTTTTTCTTTCTGAGGAACAGAAAATGCTTCATAAAATAGTGATTTACTGGTTTTAATGGGAAGCCTGAAAAGTGACATTGCATTGGTGTCCTAGCTTTTAACTGGCTAAACTAAGTTACAGGAGGGATGGATGGGTTGCTTGTGATTGTGCATGAAAGCTGTGGTAGAGCCAGGAACATAATCCAAATCTCCTGACTCCTGCGTTTGAACTTTAAAACCAGATCATGTTTCCTTTGTGCTTTCAGGCTGTATACTGACCTTTAGGAATTGTATTTACCTACAAGTTCCCAGAAGAGATCTGCTTTCCTTTGACATGTTTTCCAGGTATCAGTTACACTTTTCTTCTGATGAGTATTTTGAGCGTGTGGAGTACACACAGGGAGAAATTAAAATGGTGTTTCTTGTGGGTGCTCTGGGCCAGGTCTGCTTTAATAGGTAGTAGGGACCACTTCAGGCTAGAGAAACACTGTTTCTGTAGATACTCATACACATCCTTTCTTCCAACTTTGGTGTGGAGTAGAGAGCAGTTGTGCCTGCAGTGCTGAGGATGAAGAGGGCTCTGTGCTGGGTACAGTGGTAGGGTGCTGCTCAAAGAGTCTCCTTTACTTCAGACTATTTCAGTCTCCACACCTTCTAAGAAGCAAAGGACCATTCCCCTCTTCTCATGTCTCTGTAGCATTAAAGAGGCAACAGATAAAGAAGAGGATGTCTGAAAACTTTAGAAAACACCAAGATAAGACGAAAAAATTATGGTGAAATTGTTTATCTTTGTTGTGATGGAAACCCATGAAGTCTGATTGTCCTGACTCTGGGGGAAGGAGATCTCTGTGACCAAACATCATTAGAACTAGACGGCCTGAGCTCTGGCTTGCTGACCTATTTGAAAGCTCAAGTGATTGAAGGCAGGAGCAAACCCATATGTTGGAGGCGAGTTCTATGGGATTTCCCAACTTGGGGAAAGTATCAGGGATCCTGTGTTGTCCTTAAAGTTGTATGTTTTCATGACCCTTTTCCTCCAACAATTTTGTGCTACTCAAAGCAGCCACACTGCCACCCCAGGCTGCCTGCCTGCCTGCTGCTTGATACTTACAGTCTCTAGTGGTGTCTGGATTTTCATACTGTCCGAAAAGAAAATGAAGGCTTAGCTCAGCATCTTGACCTCTGTATCGCAACAGAATATTCACAGGCATGAAAGAGATGATAGCTTTCAGTGCAGCCCTGGGTAAATATTACAGGAAGTAGTTGAGATATTTGTTTGATGCTTAACTGGTCTGAAGTTATCTTAGTTGGGGCAATGCAGTAGCTGGATCAAGTCTTGCAGAGTCAAAGTGTTCATATATATTTGTTGTGTATTTTTCCAAATTCCCAAGTTAGTTTGCATGGAGAGTGATACAGGATTTCAAGCAGTTTCCTGATGCCATAACATGAGACTTATTATCACAGTTCAGCCCTAGAGTTCCATCCAGTTCTCTGGATAGGGCTTATATTTCCTATTGCTTGCAAAAGGCTTATGGAAGCTGCTAATTGAAAAGGGATCATGCAGAGGCGACATGTGAAAGGAAGGGAATGGAGCCTGCAAATAAAACTATCCAGAGCTCTTTAGATCTGCAGGCCTGGCTTCATTGCTCCCTCCTGACTTTCTCCTCCCTTTATAGCTACTGCTGTGTGGATTACTGCCTTGCAAAACTGAGAGAGCTCGGCCATAGAGGCAGCAAATCAGAGTGGAACGAAACCTGAGCAAATCCAAATCATGCTCCATGGGCAAAGAGAGATCACCTTATATGGGAACATCAAGGGCAAGAAGGAATATGTCCGGATGAGCTGCTGAGGTCAGATCCCAGACAGAGGAAAGATGTTAATGTGAAAACAAGAGCATTTAGGAAGAGAAGACAACACTTATTCCTGCTTTTCTTCTACAATCTGAGCCCTCCTGTTTGTCTCTCTTATTATAAATAGTGCTATGTGTATGTACACATAACAATAAGTCTGACTGTTCTATTAAAAATCAATTTCTCTGTGGCTCTTCTAGCAGCAAAATGAGTCCCAGGTCTGTTTCTAGTTCTCACTTGCAGGTTTTTCAATTCTTATTCTGTAGCAGGATTTTGCTTGCTGAAGTGGCACTGATACTAAGCCAGCAGTGTGGACTGTGGTCGGCAAAAGCCTAAGGAGCTTGCTCCTGTTTGCTAAAGCATTTAAGGCAATGCCAACAGCAAGAAGCCTGTCTGGTTCTGAGTGTCTTGTCATGACTACAGCCATAGGTAGCATCTTGGGTGATTTAAAATACTAAAGGATTGGAAGAAAAACATTAGATCTTTGTTGTAGGGTTTGTATGTTTTGTGCCTCTCTGTGGGTCTTCTGCTGCAAGACCCTAATCCTTTTAATCTGCGTCTGATGGATTCTGAGCTAATATTCTTGTCTTTCAAACTCTGAGCCTGAGATTTACAGGTCCCACCTTAACAGCTCTGCATCTTTACAGCTTCACCTCCTGTGTTTTCAGTGTTGGATGGTGGACTCACAAATGCTTCTTGACGCCCTGGAGCAGATACAAATGTTGGTTTGCAGCACACTGACCAGCTCTGGCTTGTGCATGGTTCTGTGTAGTTGAAGAGGCTGTATCCAAAGTATGTGCCATGCATTGGCTCTGCTAAGAGAAGTAGTGACTTTGTCACTCCCTTGTAATCCCATGACCTGATACAAAACCAATTTAAGAGCAAATAGCACAGTGTCGCATGCAATGTGAGATAAGAAACTGGAGATTTCTGTGTCCATTGGTGACCCAAAAGCTTGCTTTACCATTGCCTTCCATGGCCATTGTCACCCCTGTGAAGTGGGTGCTGCATGGGTCTTCCCAGTCCAGAAGTGCATTACGCTTTCTTTGCACTGGTGCAAAGTGTTGGGTGGTGGAGAGTCAGGCTTAGAAGGAGATCAGCCTGATGCTGGCTTCCATCCATTTATCCTCCTCTCTGCATTTGTCCCAGGGTTACTTCAGACTGGCGAAGTCTGGTAGTACTGAGGAGAGATGGTGCCACCAACAGAAGGTGGCAGGAACAGAGCTGAACACTCAGCTCTGGTCCTCCAGGGGGAATTATGGTGCTTTCTCTGTGAACAAACTGAAGAATGTGGCTCTTTGGACAGTTCCTGATTCCATAAGGCCTGAGCAAATCTCTCTTGTATTGGGGGTTGTCTGGTTACAACTTGGCTTTCAGCACTTTGAGTTTCGTGGCAGCAAACAGGATCATTGAACTGGTGTTAGACCATTCCTGGAAGGTGGATGTGGTTGTGGGAACATTGTGGTAAGAGTGTGGCATAGGATGTTATCTAACAAGGTGGAGTTGCTTGGGCAGAGTTAACTAAGCTTCCTCTAAAAAACACTTGCAGGTTTGTTTCTTGTCTGAAAACCCAAAATAACTCCATGGAATAATCTCAGATTTACACCAGTGCTTCTGAGATTAGAGTCTGCTCTGTGGAGTCTGCTATTCAGGGTCAGATGAAATGGCCACTCAGCCCTTGCACCAACCTTCAGGAACAATAAGATGTTTTAGGAATATGCAATAATTGATTGCCTCTAAAGGGCATATTTTCCTCTTTGCTGCCAAACTAGGCCTGTTCTCTGTGATAAGTGTTTGCTGAACAAAGTCTGCTGAAGTTCATGAAGTTGGTTTCATTCTCATGGGAGGGCAGCAAGCCAGGACATTGAGAGCAGTGATCCCAATCTCACGCAGAATCAAGTCTGCAGGAAATTCAAGTTGCCTTACTAAGGTACTATACCCACCTACTGCTGCTCAGAGCTGCCAGTTTCCAACAACATGGTTATCCCAAAGAACTGTTCTCCAGGAGGAAAAGACTCATCATAATAGAGGATATAAATAAAGGAACATTGATCAGCTGCTTTGTATTTCTGTTCTCCAGATACTATTTTATCTCCCTTCAGAACAGTCTGTTGTCAAACTGAAATGGTGCTAGCTCTTATGGCTTGTTTTTCAAAGCAAACCTTTTATATCACTTTTATGTAATGTAGAAAGTATCTTCTGAACATACAGTAGTTTTTCAAAGCTGACAGTGCTTTTATGAGTTAGATGAGCTCTATGACTTTCCTGTCAGCTTAAAAACAGAGGCATCCTTCCTTCTTTTATTAACACATTCAATTCATGGGAAAGTAAAAACGTAAGGCCAAGGTTTTTTGAAGCAGTCAGCATGAAGCACAAACCCAGTCACTCTGGAAAGCTAAGGACTGAGTATTTTAAGCTATCTTAAAAAAAAATCCATGGAGAGGATGTTCCAGTTTGGGACAGAAGTCCAAGTCTAGGTACATAACAACTCAGCATGGGTGAAAGTATTGGTGTGACGTCAAGCCCTGTTGCAGTTAATCTGTGTTTCACAAATGGCATTTGAGGAGCCAGGATGTCACCTCAGGTTGCCTGTATCATTTAGGATGGGAAAATAGAAATTCTCTTCTTGCATATATCAGTTTGCTTCTGACAAAGCCAAAAGTTGCAGAAGTAAAACCAAGGCAGACTCTGGTCAAGCTGGTGCAGGTGTCTCACTCAAAAAGGTTCTCAATCACTTGAAAATGACTTTTATCTTGAAGGGCATTTTATCCTAGAATGATAGAAAGAAGCTGACCTGGTTTATCATTGCGGACTTACTTGTCCATTCTGTTTTATCTGACAGTTGTATTGTCATCGCTTGCAGACTCTATAGGAGACAGATGAAATTAACAGCTGCATTTGCAATAGTGCAAAAGGAATTGCTTACACAAAGGACAGGATCTGAGATACAGCAGAATACACAATGCAGACAAGTCTTAATGTCAGTCCAGCATCAAGTTCCATTGATACATCTGGTTGCTTTCCTGACATGTCTCTATCTTATTTAGCATGACTACATTACACTGGAGTCACCAATGTCTAAAGCTAAATCTTCCATTCCTTCCTTTTTCCTGTCTGAGCCAGGTAGAATGTGGATGTCTGTCATGGGGAGGTAGAGCAGGAGCAGCCTTCTTGTCCTTCCTGATGATGATGACTTTCACTGGCAAAAGTATGGGACTGTTAATAAATAAAGAGTTAAATACTCCACTGTTAAAGTTATTGTGCTTCATAATATAGAAGAGTGTGAAGAATGGGAAAAGGTAGAAATAATTAAGGTAATTATTATTGTAGGCAAGGAATATTTCATATTTTTGCAGGTAGCTGAGCCTTTACCTCCAAAAAGCCGAATAATTATTAAGGATTATACCTCTCTACAGTGTTATTTTCTCTTATTTGGTAGTTTTACACTGCCCCTGAGTAAGACTTCTTACATAGGTATGGAAGGGGAGATATTTATATTGCTGTTTTATGTAATTATCACTTTCCCTGGTAAAGACCAAACACTCACAGAAAATGATTTCTAGGAGTGCAAAAAGAATTAAGGTTTTCTGCCCACCTTTATATCCTTGTCTTAGTCACTCACATTTACATAAACTTTTGACCAAAACAGTTGGTGTCTCACTTTATTCCGAGACTCAGATATGTAACTTCATATAAAACTCTGAAGGAAATTACTTCACCCTCAGCCCAAACAATGACAACCACTGTTGGTTGACCCAAGCCAATGGCTAAATAAGAATTGATGAGGAGTGGCAGGACCATGGTTTGGGTAGTTCTGACAGCTTCCTCCTATAGAAAGCTGTAACAATCTGAAATGTCAAGCTCCCTGTCTTACATTTGAGGAGGAATCCACTGACATATTGAAACTGTCTCTAATTAGTGAAAAATTCTTGTCTTTGCTAAGTAAGAGCTTGTTTCTCTACAGGAATTCCATCAGGAAGATGTGTGAATTATGATGATACTGTTAAAACCTGTGAGGTCAGGGCATGATGCCCTGTGGAATCCCTGGAAAACCCCTCTGGGTAAGTGAAATCTGCATTTATTTTATGTCAAAAGAAGGATTTATTTTGACAAAGTCATGATATTTTAGGATAATCCCTTTGCCTAGGCACATATAAATCTCATGTACATAAAGCAGCTATTTCCTTCATAGCTATACTGTTAACACTCATAATATCTAAGTAAATTACTTCTAACAGTCTGTCCTACTGTATGATTCTGCAGTGAAGTCATAGCTTCACTGATACACTTTGTATCATCATGCAGCTGCCATAGAAACAGTTTTAGATGTCACAGGCTCCTCTTGAGTTCACTAGAGGCATTTGGCTCATTAATTCAAATGTCAAGGAAAATGCATCAATGTAAGATGGGTTTAATCAGGGACAGAAAGAAAAAGTTCCCTAACTTGGAGTTTCCTCTGCAAGGCTTAAGGCTTTATAGTGTAGAAATTCTTTGTGGGTTCACTTCTCACAGTGAGGTTGCTTCCTCCTCCCAGAACAGTAGGGATGGGTTGGCTGTCTGCATACTGTGTTGCAGCTAGTGTTTGGGGATCCATGTCAGGCTGAAGAAAATCTCCGTCCTCCCTAGGTAGATGATAAAAACCTCAGTGCTGGCAATCTGTAGCAGTGAGCTGGAGAAAACTCTAGGAAAAGGGCTCCATGGAACAACGCTGCTCTGACCTAGGAAGTAGGATGCAGGGGCCTCATAGCCATCTTTTTTTGTAACCCCATGACTGTACGGTATTCTAAGATGAAAAAGTTCTATTTCTATTCTGTACCAGCCAAAGCATGAAAAAACCTATACAGGATTTGATTTCAATTGAAATGATGCAAATTATTCTCTAAGAGAGCAAATGAAGCAGCTTTGAAGTATATGTGCAAGAAACTAGGTCAATTATCACTTGTATTAACTCATTCCTTTAAAAAGATACAAGCATGATTCTATGCATATATCCCATCTTTTCCCTAATTTGGGGTTTTCTGCAGAGTCTGAGCAGTTTCTCCCCTGCCAGGTCCCTTCCAGAGCCCACAATGCCTCCTACAGCTCCTTCTGCTGACTTTTTTTCAGGTCTTTGAAAGAATTGCCATTCTTTTCTCCTGTGGACAGAGTTGGGATCTGAAAAAGGCTTTGTCCAACAACAGGAAGGCTGTAATTGTTCATACAGCATCCGGGAAAGATATGCATGAGCTTCCTGAGTTAATGAAATCCTAGGGTTTTTTATGAAGTTTCAGCAACTGCCAGTCAGTTTTAAATGTCACACTGTGTGGGCTCACTGCTGTGAAAGTTACAGAGGGAATTTTGCCTTTAATTACATGGCACAGTTGACACATTCTGTCTTGTTTCCTGACCTTCCTCTGAAGTGCCAAGAGTCGGTCACTACCAGGGACCAAAAATAATGGTTGAGAGGTTTGATCTGAACCTCTGATGTATAAAGTTCCTTCAGAAGTTCCATTGGCAAGGTTAAAATAAGGAATCACTAAAAAGCAAAGTTGAGTATTTGTTTTCTGCCAGCACAATACCTAAGACCAAGGTCAGAGCCCAGAAAGCTTTGCCGTCTGGTTGAGATACTGAGGTAGCAATGCTGGGCTTTGGTTACACCCATGATTGTCTTTATTGTCCAAATGCCTCTGAAAGGTAAGTTTCATGAGCTATACAGGAGGCCTCCATTTCCTTTCTCTTAGTTATGGCAGTAGCTGAACAAAGCCATTGCATGTTATCAAGAAGATTGATTGTTCATTTCTGCCTGAGGCTGGGCACAGTTGTTGGATTATCTGGCTGAAGGACAGCTCTTTATACCACCTTTTTCAGAAGAGCTTTGGATCAGATTCCAGATGTTTCCCAGCAGATGAATTACGGACTGTTTCACACTATCGATTCATTCATTTTCAGTTCTTTAAAAATTAAAATGTTATTAATGTCTTGACTATTACACACTGAGACTCATCAGTGACTTTCGTGTCATCCACAAATGTTAATTTGGTTTGCAGTCAAGTCTCATTCGTTGCTGTGGTTTAGAAGACACTCATGAGTAGTCCCTCATGGAAGCTACGTGTCATCCAGCTAATGTACTTCTTGTCATCACAGATCTCTGATGCAGAGGCATTGCTCAAAATACAATGATAGGAAAAATACTCTGTCTTAGAAGCACTGTCCTTTATGTGGGTGACTGCTTTGAAGACTGGGTTTCCTCTTTGGAATGGCTGTCTTGATGGAAATTAAGATATTCCTAGCTCATTCTTAAAATGGAACAATGCCAGTATTCCAGTTCAGCATAGTCCCTATGCTAGACAAACAGTGCTAAAAACTGTATCTCTTACTTTTATATAGCCTTGGCAAGTCCTGGATATAGCAGAGATTGTCTCACACAATCTAGACCAAGATTACCCAGCTGGCAACTTGTGGGGAAGATGCCTTCTTTCCTGCCACATTAGCTTCAGAGATATCACCCTTTTGAGGAAGGGTCAGATTGGCAGCCTGCTTTCCCTTGTGTTTGCATCCCACCCAACCTCTATATTTTAGTGACACAAGCCACCACAGGGGAGGTCCTCAAATGGGAATCTGCTAGAAAGGCAGGACAACCTTTGGTGATGTGATTGATACCTGACTTCCAGAGGCATCCTGTAGGATCGAGCACATGGTTCACTGTTTCACTGTCACTAGCTGAACAGCTCTGGTTTAAATGGCCACCTGGCTCTGGGGACCAGCAATGAAACTGCCATTTCGTTGTACAGAAATCATCAGCTGTCAAATGGTTCTTACTACTATTCTATAGCAAGATTTATATGAGAAGTCTCCTGAGACTGTATTTCAGCTGCATGTGGAGACTCCAGTTAGGCTTGGCCCACACAAACAAATGCAATAGAGAGAGAACAATCTATAACTAAAACTAAGAAAACAACCTATATCTTGATCCCCTGAGCCACCCAGCTCCCTGCATTTCGATGTGTTATTCTTAGCAACTTATTCCTCCTACTGACAGCTTTCCAGGTAATAGTAAAGTAGCATAACATTAACTCATGTGTTCAAGTTAAATAAAAAAGTTAGTTAATTTGATGTTTCTTTTTTAGGACTGCTGTTCTAAGGAGTTCTGAAGACTTCATTGTGCTAACAAAGAACAACATTCACTTCCCAAACTTTAATTACACCGTGGAAGTGCAAACATTCCTCAGTGTTTTCTGAAGAGTGAGTAGTTGTGCTTGGAAAAACCAGATTGTATAAATGGGCATCTTCTTCACTAAAAAGGGTTGTGAATTTAGATCTGTATCTTCTCGAGTGACAAATATCAAGTTTCTGTAATTCTTTAGCCCTGTTAATCCTTCAGGAAGTGAGAGAAATGAGGACAGCTTGGGAATAGAGCCTTCCAGAAAAACACTGTTTCTCTCATACACTGGACAACATAGTCTTTCACTCAGATACACTGGTTTATGTTAGGGTGAAATCACTAAAATACAGCACAACAGACATGTGCTTCACATTATAAGGTGAAGGTATTTAGTTTACACAGGTAAAACTTTGCTGGTGATAATATCCAAAGAGGAAAGAATTTGTGTTGATTCCCAGATCCTGGTGAGGGATGTATACATCTGGTAGCTACAAAATGAAAAGCTCATATTCTTACAAACTGCGCACATTGCACACAGGTCCTAGTAAGTGTGAAGTCCCTTACCTGTATCGTAGCTGCTCCAGCTTGCTTTGAAATTTAAACAATTGTGTGTGTTCTTCACAGACAAAATATTCCACCGAATTTAAATACCTCTTGCACGTACAAGATCAGTTCTTTGCTCTGTCCAATTTCCATCTGGGAGATACTCTTCAGGAAGCACAAGAGGAATTCTCTGAAGTGGCAGTGAAGGTCTGTGATATCACTATTTTTTTTTCATGCTCAGCGTTAAAACATGTATTAAATGCTCTTCTTGCACGTTTTGCTGTCTGACATGTAATGGAATTGTTCCAGGTTCAGGAACTGATTGTGTGAGAAGCAAAGTAAGCTCAATCTTCAAGAATTAAATGTGCTTAATATCTCACCCACTGGACCCATGCTGACAGAGTTGATATTATTTTGCCAGTATTATAGCACGTAGAGGCCCTTTTATAAAGCACAGTGCATTTAAATAGATCCTATACAAAGCTGTCACTCATGGTCATCTTTTGATTCTACTCAAGTGGATCCTAAATCCTAAAGCATGTTGAAGCAAAGGTGTGATGAGGTGTGGGGAATGATGACTTGGAATGATGTTTGATTCTCCTTCACTCTTGTAGCCATGCCCTTAACCTGCAGTTGCTGCACTTGTGTAGATGTATCATGATGGTCATCTTCCAAATGAGCATGATTGTATTGCAGGAGATTTTGTATTGAAAGGCCTAGAAATTTCCAGCAAGTATTCACAGAATAGTTGGAGTAGATTCTATCATAAAGCAGCTGAGGCTTGAAACTACCTAAACTTGTGAGTTTCCCAAAGCAATGAATACAAATAAAATAACAAAGTGTTGTTCTTCCATCTGGGTAACCTCACAGTTCACTGAATTACAATTAACTCAAAAGCAAATCAGAGCTTTCAGGTCTGTGTGCAGATAGCAGATTCATGAGAAGTTTTGACAAAAAATCTTGCTGTGACTCCAGTTGTAAATAATTACACAAAGCATTTATCCAATGCTTATCAGCATGTTGTAAAGTGGTCCCTCAGATCTAGGTCAAAACTCTTGTGTAACAGCACTCTCTTTTTTTGACTCACAGCATAACTGTTATTACACTATGGGTTTTCATCCTTTTGTGATGCTAACATGAGTGCCATAACTGTCTAGGAGCTGCCAACGTGTTCCAAAGCTGCACTGTGCTGGAGCTGTGCAAACACAGACCAAAGAGGTGTTCCCTCTGACCTGGCAACCAACCTGACAGAGCTCTGAACCTAAGGCTAGCAACATTTTTATAGGCAAAGCAGTTTCTAAGAAGGCTTTTGGAAGAAGACAGTGGAGTAGTTTTGAGGATGTTTAGTGTCAGATTAACACTGGGGTCAAAATGCCAAGAATGGCTTTGCCTCACATTTTTTATTCCTTTAAACGTCAAAATACCAGTCTGCAGAAAGATTATTTTGCTGCAGTTCAGCTGAAATCTCTGCTGCAGGAAGTGAGCAGCACAGGCTCACTAGCTGAATACAGGCTGCTGGCAGAGTGTGCCTGATGCCAGACCATATCCTGGTGGCCTGAGTCTGTATCTGTCAATCAGGGGGTTTATTGGCAAGGAAATGTCATTCTCTAATCTCTCTAAAATTAAAAAGAGGGGCAGAGTAGTTCAGTGCAGCTATTTAAAAAGCAAAGGCAATGAATGTTGAAGAGCAGTGAATAGATTGAGCATAATACTATCTAAAACAAGCATGGATGTTTTGGCAGAGATCATGCACAAACCCTGCCACGCTGCTGAGCTAGAGTGTGCCAGCTTGTATAAACAGAGTTGCTGATTTTGGGAGAACTACCCAAGCGACTGAGGGGGAGAGAGCTAGAAATGATCCTTATGATAGTTATGTTATATTAAATGATCCTTAAATGATAGTTAATATATTTCAAGAAAACCCCTTTTGACATCAGTGACATGTTATAAGAATGTAAAATATTATCACATCAGAGGTCCACCAGCCCAGTGTCCTAAAGCTACCAAAAAAGAAAAGAGAGAAATAGGACAGGTAGAGAATACTGCTCCCCCTGCAGCCTGGCTGCCCTGCAAGTAGTGAAAGCTACTTTAGACAGCTTATAGCCTCTGACTGCGTGAAGCCCTATTGATTTCCTCTCGGTTCCAAAGGGAATTTTGTGATAGACACATGCAAACAGCCTTTAGCCTTCCAAAAGAAAATAACTACTTGAGGTGCAAGGGAGCAAAGCTTCAGCCAGTGATCAAGAAAGCTCTTACTTAACAGGTCAGTTCTGAGCTGTTACAGAGAAGGCTTCTATGCCACCAAGAGCAGATGTGAAATCACCTCTCCCCTTAGGGCTAGAGAAAACCTCTGATCCTGGAAAGTGAGGAGAACTTTCAAATAAACCCTAAGTGTCCTGCAGGCTTCAGAGGCTGAGAGCTTGCCAATAAAACACGTCTTGGCCACAGACTGTGGAACTGTTCAGCACAGGGGAAAGGGCATTTCATGTCTGTGCCAGCAAGGAGAAAGCAGAACATATTAGTGTGATTTTCTGAGTGACTCACTGCTTTCAGAGAATACAAATCAGATCGCAGTGAATGGGAAGCAAATGATCGCATGATCTAGGGAACTCTGATTCAAAGCACTCAAAGTCTGCCAAACTTAGCTTGCAGTAGGATGTGCAGGAGAGGGTGGAATCAAGTAAAAGCTTTCTCTGAGTTGGTTTGTTAACATCAAGATAGCAAAGCAAAGCAGGGACTTTTCTGCAAAGAGAAAGGAAAGGAGGAAAACGTGGTTTTCTTTAGATGTCTCTTATCATCCAGATGAGTACCTAGAGATGGGAGAAGGCAGAGGGCTGAGCCAATGCCATTTACACCAGACATATCCTCTCGAAACAGTTTACTCTTTCAATACTTTATCAGGCGACCGACTATACAACAAATTCTGATTGGCAATGACAGAGTGAGCTGTGAGGATCTGCTGCCCCTGGAACTGACCTTCTGTCCCTTCAGCTAAGCAAATTCCCATTCAAATTCCTCATCTAAATGAAGGAGAACAGGACTTAGAGATCACTCAAATAAACCAGTCAAGAACAAAACAGCACTTTAAGTCCTGACAGCATGTCTAAGGCAGAAGACATATGGTTGTTGTTATCAGAGGTTGGATATTAGTATTATTGTGTGGATTAGTATGTCTTTCAGTTTAATAGTATGATTTTGTGTGTGCTGCCAGCTTTTCATTGTCAGATTTAAAAGGATCTCTTTGTTCCATGCTTTGTGACTGCTTTTTGATCCATAAGCTGATGTGAGCTGTTCTTGACAGAGTGAGAAACTGGAAGGTAGTAAAGGCTCACATGATTCTTGACACTCTCTAGTGATTGAAGAATGGAAAATATCTGATATCCAGCATGCTAAGCTCAGGAGTTCAGAGTTGGTCTTGGATAACATGATATTAAAGCCCTCAGGCATGGGCACTTTTGTCATTGCCAGCTCCTCACACATCCTTACTGTTGTTTTCAATCTGCTTTGTCTATGATTGAACTTTCTGCAGTTTCATGCTCCTTCAGTTAGTTCCATACCATGTCTTCCTGTTCCATTGTCCCCATAACTCCCCATGGCCTTGCTATCCCAGATACTGCAAATATGGGCAGCATTACTGAGGTAGAGACAGACGCCTAACCTTTGGGATCCTTCCTTCAGCAGGGAGAACTAAGGGAAATCATTCCAAACCGATTTGAGTTTCTGCCACTCTCCCATATTTCCAGATTAGATTCTGAAGGGCTAAAACTAGATTCCTCGTCTGCCTCATGGAAATAAGTCCTGTGGCCAGAGGATGTATTTTCTAGAGTCAGCTAAAAATTGCTGCTCTCCTGTGGTGGGTTATGTGCCAGCGGGAGAGCGTTGGTGTTGAAACAACTTGTGAGGTGTCGATTCGGTTTCGCTAGGGTGGGCGATGGCAACACAGAAAGACAATCCTCCTCCAGATCTGCTGATCCATCATCATTATCCCTATTGTGCTGTGTCAAATGAGAAACCCAATGGGGAGGATCACTGTTGTAAATTCTCTCTGCAGTTGGATGAAGCAGTAAATGCTTTTTTCTTTAATTTATGTTGGGAATTGTTGTCACAGAGCCACCCTGTGAAAGTTTGTGATGCTGGCAGCTGCTGCACCAGTGGGTCCAACGAGAACCAGGATAATGCAGAATCTGAGCCAAAGTGCACCAGTGAGTAGGTTGTTGGTTGATGAGAAGCTCAACATGACCTGGCAACGTGTGCTTGCAGGCCAGAAAGTCAACTGTGTCCTGGGCTGCACCAAAAGATGTGTGGCCAATAGGTGGAGGGAGGGGATTCTCCTCCTCTGCTCTGCTCTGGTGAGACCCCAACTAGAATACTGTGTCCAGCCTTTGCAGCCCCAACATAAGAAGGATGTGGAGCTGCTGGAGTGAGTCCAGAGGAGGCCATGGAGATGCTGCGAGGGCTGGAGCAGCTCTGCTCTGGAGACAGGCTGAGAGAGCTGGGCTGGTTCAGCCTGGAGAAGAGAAGGCTCCGGGGAGACCTTAGAGCAGCTCCAGTGCCTAAAGGGGCTACAAGAAATCTGAAGAGAAGCTTTTTACAAGGACATGTAGGGATAGAACAAGATAGAATGGCTTTAAACTGAGAGAGGGGATATTTAGATTAGATACAAGGAAAAAAGTCCAGTGAGGGTGCTGTGGCACTGGCACAGGGTGCCCAGAGAAGCTGTGGCTGCTCCATCCCTGGCAGTGTTCAAGGGCAGGCTGGAGCAAGCTGGTCCAGTGGAAGGTGTTGCTGCCTGTGGTAGGGGAGTTGGAGCTAGGTAGTTTTAAGGTCCTTTCTAACCCAAACCATTCTACGATTCTGTGATTGTACACTGATTTTAAGATGGAGTAAGGATGTTGCACAACTTGAGCTCATGCTGTGACTTCCTTGGACATTTAACCTTTTTTTTCTTTCATGGATCTTTAAAAAGAAAAGAGAAGCAAGCATGTGACTTCCCAAAATCTTCTGATTTCTTATATACTGAATTCTTATATACTGTCTTTGGAGAGGCACAGTGGCCTACTGCTCAGCATAGAAGAACAAATACTTTGAGCTAATGTGCTTTCTTCTTCTGCCTTTGCTTTACTCTCTGAGGGAATGGTTTGGAAATGCAGGCTCTGGGATGAGCTCTTAGGGCTTCCTTTTAGTGGGAGATTCCAGGCTCCTGCCTTTGCACTGCTGCACACCAGAATCCCAGCTGAGTCAGGAGATGACCAGCACCCTGAAAACAAGATGGAGCCAAGAATCATCTCAAAGCATGACTTCTGAAGGAAGGAAGTCCAAAAGAGAGATTGCTTGAAACCGTGGACCTGGGCATCTTCCTCCCCCAGCCTCACCACCTTCCTGCAGCCCTGGATCGAGAGACTCTGGAAAGAGGCCACAGAGCACATAGTTTCATAACTCGCTGTTGAGGGCCTCCTGGTCCATCCACATCAAACAGGCTCGTTTTAGATGATTTCAGTGACATGAAGCATTTTCTGAAAGGCCCAGCTGTTCTCTTGGTCCTTTAAGCTTGAACTTGGGAATTACAAGGAAAAGTGCTTTTATTGTCTCTATGTATTATTTTGGGGCATTTCATTCATACTCACTGAAACTGTAATGTTGGATTTTGGCCTCCTGTTTGCTCTTAGCTTCAAACAGGCCTTTCCTCCTTCACCTCCTCCTCCTGAGCAGCTCAATGCGAGTTGCTTTGTGCAGTGATGTGCAAGGGCAGAGTGCAGCTGAGGAGCACCGTATTTGGGGTAGATTAATCTGTGCTCCAACACCTTTTCAGTCCTTTCTTTTTGTTACACTTGGATATGTTCTATTTTTGTCAGAGCAAGGTGAGAAGGATTCTAATGTGTATATTCTGCCCTCCTTTCATCTAAGCTTTGTTCTTTGAGCTGACCCAGCAGTTTGCCATTCCATTTCCCACATATTTTAAGATATATCACTGGGAGATTATGCTAACAGCATTTATATCTTCACTGGTAATATGCATTAATTGTATTAGCATTTATATTGCAGTATCTTATATATCTAGAGTGGAAAAATATTACAGTTGGCATTAATGCGTTCCGGTTCTGACACATGAGCTCACTCTCCTTTTGGAAAGAATTACACTGAATATTCACTTATGACTGATTTTAATCTCCTTTCACATTTATATGCATATGTTCTTCCTTATCCTCTCCCCCTTTCTTTTTAATCCTGTCAGATTTGACTGTAGAGGGGTTTACTAACTTGTAGCTGACCTAAAGTCTCCTTAAATGATTTCATACTCCCTGGATTTCCCACTGCCAGTTTGTCAGTTCCCTTCACCTCCTTCTAATGATTTACCTGCTATTGTAAGTGTTATGGTGATGTTTCTAAAATAAGCACCATGTTGGGCAGCTCAGCATCATGGAAGGTGCATGAATTAGGTGGTGCAGATCTCTGCTTTTGTAGCAAAGATTAATTCTGTGAGATTATAAATATAAAGGATTTGCTCATTGGGGATGGGAGAATGACTGTCTTAGCTATGCTCCTGCTACCTCTTACAGGCAGTTATGTCCTTGCTCTGAGCTGTCTGAAGTGTTATGACGGCCTGAGGTTATCTATACAGCTTCTTTGTGAGACTTCGTAGCCCAGAGGAGGGCTGACAGCAGCAGACTTCCAGGTAATGCCTAACTCACGTTTGACCAGTATAGAGGTGAAAAACTCTTCGTAAGCTTGTTAACAGCGAGTAGCACGGGGGGTGGAAATTCTCCTTGATTTAGCAACTGGGGTGAGAGCATCCTCCTCAGGATGACCCACCATAAACCCGGTGTCTGTGCACGGCAGGGCTACAGCAGCGGGAGGCCTCGGGTACCCCGAGGGTTACCCCAGAAGGGTCCGGGCGGTGCTGAACTGCTCTTCCCTGCCGAAAGCAGCCGGGGCAGCGGCTGCCTCCTCCTCGCCCCGCGGGCAGGCGGGGCCGGGCACCCAGAGCCGGGGCACGCTGCGGGGCCGCTCTCCGGGCTGCTCGGGGCGCTGTGGCTCCGCGGGGCCGCGGCAGCCGCTGTCCGGCGTGTTAAGGGGGGTTCCCGTTCTCGCTCCCGCCCTTCCCAGGCCTCCGCAGCCGCCGCCATGGTGTCGTGCGCGGCTGTCCACAGCTTCCTCTTCGAGTACGACACCCCCCGCATCGTGCTGATCCGGAGCCGCAAAGTGGGGCTCATCAACCGCGCGGTGCAGCTCGCCATCCTCGCCTACGTGATCGGGTAAGCGGGACCGGCCTGACCCCCGGCTCCGGCTGTGGGGAGGGGTCCCGGGGCGGCTCCGCGCTGGGAGCTCCTGGTTGCGGTGTTAAGGGGCGGGAGCCAGCCGCAGCTACCGGCTGCTGGGACCCCCCTTTTGTGTCAGGTCTTAGGGATGAAGGGAGGGAGGAGCTTGCCATGAGGGCCGACACCAAAAGGTGACAAGCAGGGGGTGGCAGGGCTTAAATGGGATAAGAGGGCTGCTCAGGGAAGCTGTAGGCAGGGGAGGACCCCTCTGGAGTGGAGACCATCCCAGAGGGTGATCGACATTCACCCGGCAGGATGTGCATAAAAGCAGTGGTTAAGCCCTGCCAAACCACCCTGAGAAAAAGAACATGAGGGAGGTTGCTTGTCTTGTGACCCCTTCAGGTGACGTGCGAAAAAAGGAGACATCCCCACTGCCTGTGCTGGTTTATGGCATTTACGTGATGGTTTCTTTCTTGCAATCCTTCTTTTACAGGTGGGTCTTTCTGTGGGAGAAGGGCTACCAGGAAACAGACTCTGTGGTCAGCTCTGTAACCACAAAGGTGAAAGGAGTGACGCTGACAAACACATCCGCCTTGGGAGCCACGATCTGGGATGTGGCTGACTATGTCATCCCTCCTCAGGTATCAGTCACTTTCACATGCAAAGGGGGGGTTTTCTAACAAGCAGCTATTGGTCTGCCAAAGTCCAACAAGGTCTGAAGCAGCTTTGGCCCCAGTGTGGCCTTGATTATGAGAGAACAAAGCAGCTTTGCTTTGCTGCAGATCATGTTGAGCACCTGCACCCCTAGCCTGGGGAAGCTTGTTTCAAGAAAAGAGTGTCTGTGTGTTTGTATAGGAGGGAGAATCTTTCAGGCTTGAGGAACAGTGTTTCAGCAATAACCACGTGTGCTGTTTCTTACTGCTTTCTAAAGCAAACAACTCAAAGTTAACTTGTTGGCAGAAACCCCAAGAATAGCCTGCAAGTCACTTGATCCGGAACTGAACAGGAGGTGTTGCTGTAGTTACTGATTGACTCTGTGTGAATCTGGGCTGTGTGGGCAATATGTTCAGGGTTGGCAGGCACAGCCAAGCTGCTGGTTGTGGGTCACTCTGCATGAAGTGTAGTGGGGTAAAAGTGGCAGATTTAGCCAGATTTTGGCTGAGTGATCCTATTTGCGTGTCGGTGGAGAAGCAGCTAACAACAGATCCTGAAATGTGCAGATTTGAAGGTAATGGAAGTGGTGCTCCCTGGGGAAACCAACAAGGACTGGTCAAATTTCTAATAGATAATTGCAAAGAGTGGGAGTTGTGCTGAGGCTTGCAGCTGGAGCTTGATTTCTGCTTCTGCCTTGTGACTCCCTGAGGAGCTGTGTGATCCCCGTTTTCATATGTGAATGAGGAAATTTGGGCCAAGTGGGAGGACAGAAAGGGTTGCAAGTCCCACAGTCCTTCCTCCACATAAAGGCAGTGGCATTAGGCAATACGTGTGGGAATCTGCTCCTTCAGTGCTACACCAGCACTGCCCAAAGCAAGTTCCCTCTGTGGGGCCACCTGGGCTCTATCATGTGGCACAGTACCTTGGATACTCTTTGCAGACTCACTCTTAAGCTTCCTCCTTGTTTTGCATGCTCAGGAGGAGAACACGGTGTTTGTCATGACCAATGTGATACTCACACTGAACCAGCGCCAAGGCCGCTGCCCAGAGGTAGGTACAGGATCTGCTTATATCTGCCTTGTCAAGGTGGGAGTGTGGGGGAGAGAGTTCATAGAGTTTAGTGTAATTATTGCTTGTTTCCAGCTTCCAGATGATAAAACAGAGTGCAGGGTGAAGAACAACTGTGTTCCAGGATATGCCAGCACTCACAGCAATGGTAAGAAGCCTGCTGCAAGGGGTCCTTTCAGTGTGTTGTGATACCTCTGTGCTGTGTGCTGTGCTGTGAAGGAAACAGCATTTCACTTCAGTCTCCTTGTTCTCATTCTCTCACATCTAAGAGAACTGAAAGGGAAGCTCAAGTTTTTCTTTTGGGGGCAGAGCAGATGGGCTTAGTCTGTGTTGGGTGGATGCTGGATAGATGTGTGTTTTGGTGAGTTAGTAAACAGGGTGAGGGCTTTTTCAAGACCTTAAGCCCATGAAGCAGTGTTTCATGTAGATGAGGATTTGACTCAGAAAAAGGATCTGATGCTTCTTTCTCTGAAATTTCACTATAAATTACAATGGCGGTCTTGGTACTGGCACTTCACCTCTGAGCAGATCGCTTTTACCTTATAGAGTGAGGAGGTATCACAGGGCATCTACTGCCTCTGTATTTTTGCTTGGTAGCATCTTCATTAACATGACTTTCTAGGCATCCAGACTGGGGAGTGTGTACCATACAACAGCAGCATTAAGACCTGTGAAGTCTTTGCGTGGTGTCCTGTGGAGAATGATTATTATGTACCCAAGTGAGTGCTCTGTTCTCCTACTCTGCATTGGCCCTCCTGAGAAGAGGCTAGCAGTATGCAGATTTACTTACTTTTTCTGTTGTTTTGTAGGCCAGCATTCCTGCAAGAAGCTGAGAACTTCACCATTCTGGTGAAGAACAACATTTTGTATCCCAAGTTCAACTTCAGCAAGTAAATAGTGTGGGGACCATTGCACTGTCTGGACTTTTGGACAGTAAAGGGGAGCTGGAGGAGTGGAAGAAAATGCAACATATTTCTCTCTCTGTTCCCCTTCTAGGCGAAACATCCTTCCCAGTATCAACTCCACCTACCTCAAGAATTGCATCTATGACTCTCAGACAGATCCCTTCTGCCCTATCTTTCGTTTAGGGAAAATAGTTGAAGCTGCAGGGCAGAACTTCCAGGAAATGGCTGTGGAGGTATTTGGCAGATCCTTGTATCTGGCCTCAGCTGTGTAGAAGAGGAGTGATAGGTGGTTGTCCCCCCTGCCTCGTGGCATCAGGACAACAGAGTAGCATCAACAGGACACAGAGTAGCTGCAGAAGGGTGAGCTGTTCTGGCCAAATGGACTAGAGTGAGTTCTACTTAACAAATATTTGGCTTTGGCTTGTTTGGGTGGGGTGATGTGCAAGGCCCTTCTATGGCAGCAGGAAAGGATGTTTGGTTGGGACTTGGGACATGGGTCAGTAAATCAGGGTCCGGGTCAGTAAATCAGGGTCCTGGTCAGCAGAGAGCCTAGTGCTGGGCTGACTGGGCACTTGCTCACCTTTTCCTCCCCTTGGCAGGGTGGAGTCATGGCGCTGCAGATCAACTGGGACTGCAACCTTGACAGAGCTGCATCCCACTGTGTGCCAAAGTACTCCTTCCGCCGCCTGGACAACAAGGACTCTGCTCACACTGTCTCACCTGGATACAACTTCAGGTAGTGTTGCTGTGGAGGGTCACTGGTGTCCCTGAGGTTCATTCTGCCACTGGTGTTAGGAGGTGCCTGCACTCCTACAGCTGCAGGTTCTCCTTGCTGTAAAACATAGGGAGTTTCTCTGCTGCTAACACAGGGCAGGTCTGATCTTCACTGTGTGCAAACAGCAGCAGAGGGGAAAGGTCAGTGAAGCTCCACTGATTGCATCAGTGTCTGAGTCATATTTACGTCAGCATTTGCATGGCCATTTGGGCTAGCCTCCCGGGGCATGGCAATGTGAGAACTGCTGCAGGATGTCATGACAGGGGGAGGTTTGAGAGTGCAGGGGTGTGGAGGTTGGAGACTGAAGTATCTCCTTTACTGTGGACGGGGGAAAAACTGATCTCTAGAAAGTGGCTCTGCACCAGGAGCATCCACCATAAGCACATTGTGGCCAGTACAGATAGATCCAGCACCTCCAGTAAAACACCAATGCAGGGTAGCTGGTTGTATCCAGACTCAGATCTGTAATAACAGGGATTGGCCTCTTGCTGAGATCCATTTGTGAGAAAACATGGCTCAGGGTTATGCTTGATTTTAGAGCCACAAACTCGCAGTTAGCACAAGGGATCTCTTTGATGGAATGTGAGTGGTTTCACTGAGAAGCTGCTGTCATACAGCCACGTGTGTTTGGGAGGTGCTAGGCCTGCAAGTACAGGAGTATTGGGTGAGACTGACTGGAGGAAATCACAGCCTGGCTGGAGTGGGTTCTGAAGTGTTCTTGCTAACTCCAGACCGTAGTGCAGCCCCTTACCAATCCTTCCTCTTTTCTTCCACCCTCTTCTCTGCTTCCTCCTGGCTTAGTCATCCGTGCGGTGGAGTAAGTCTGATCTCACTTATTCTCATCCCCCTTCCCTATCATTTGCCTGCAAGTGACATTGTGCGGGACAAGGAGCAGCCTTTGTGTGCCAGGCTGAGCGGTGCTGCCTGCTCCCGGCCCTGCCCTCTCGTGGCTGCCTGCACTCCTGCAGCCTCCTGCTTGCCTCTGTCTGAGGGGGCTGATCCTCACGTGTGGCCGTGTCTCTTCCTGTCTGTCCTTCTGCTTTCTCCCCTTCCTGTGCTTTGCAAGTTTCGTGATTTGGCTTGTGCTAACCGCTGTCTCAAATTCGCCTGTTTGGGGCTTTTCTCCTCTATGTGCTTGCCTGTATTACATCTCCATCGTTTTGGTACTTCCAGAGACAAGCCTCATGTTCAGCCCATCCTCTTGGGATGGGGAGCACACCTAAGTGTTGGATGATCACATAAGCAGACTCAAGATTTTCCAGCTAAGCTCTGACCTATCTTTTCTCTAGGTTTGCAAAATACTTCAGGGATAGTAACGGCACTGAATCACGGACACTTGTCAAAGCTTACGGCATCCGCTTTGATATCATAGTGTTTGGAAAGGTGGGTGACTTAATTCCTGGAGGTCTTGTGGGGAGGGCTTTCAGAGATGCTGAGAAGCACATTGACCCTTGTAACTGTCTTCTAGGCAGGAAAATTTGATGTCATTCCTACTATGATTAACATCGGCTCTGGCTTAGCACTGTTTGGCGTGGTAAGTGACCTCTGTTCTTGGACTCAGTTCTGAGTTAGTGCCTCACTTATGAGGATCGTTGTTTTAAACTCTTCCACTGTCCACCAGGCAACGGTGCTGTGTGACATTGTTGTTCTGTACTGCATGAAGAAGAAATACTACTATCGGGAGAAGAAATACAAATACGTGGAGGATTATGAACTGGTGAGTGTCAGGGAAGGCACAGTTGCTTCTTTCCCAATCTGGAGAGATTGAAAATCCACATCAAACAGGGATTTCGAGCCACTTCTCTGGGGAAACTTTGTCTTTGTTACAGAAGCTAATTTTTACCTCAAAGCTGTTGTGGGGAAGAGCACTAGAAACAAATATTGTCATGTTTCCTGGGTAACCACTCTTGGAGAGGGAAATGTATGGCCAAGAACTTGTCATGTTCCCACTGCACCTCTTTTTTGGGTTGCAGTCCTTGGGAGTTGCCTTCTGAGAGCTGTAGACAACAGCTCTGTCCCTGTCAAATCCTTCCTTCTTGGCTTTGGGGGTTCCTGTTGCTATGAACAAACTTGTTCAATGGGTTGGTATTTTCTGGGAGACGTATGCTGACAGCCAGCCAAATGATCTCTTTGGCCAATAGGACTTAGTGATGTAGTGGGGTTGTGTGACTGCTACCAAGCACAGGGCTTGGTCCTGTTGCTGTGTTTGCTGGGAAGTGTTGCTACAGAAGGTGGATTTCTAAACCAAAAGACCTTGTGGCACTGGAAAGTAAAGTCAGAGTAGTGCAGAGGGGTTTATGTGAAAGGAAGGCAAAGAAAGAAGCTATTTCTGGTAGAAACTTGTGATCTCTGATCCTTACAGGGAGTCGGTGAGACATATGGAACAAACTCCTGACCTCCTGTGCTACAGCACAGACTGCTTCTGTGAACGTGATGCTGACCCTGCCGTGAGACCCGCCTGCTCTTCACTGGGGGAACAAACCTGAGAAAGGGACTTTTTCTTCACTACTCTTCACTACTTCAGCTGGCTGGAGCTGACACCCAGAGAGAAGAACTGGGTCTGCTCCTTGGCTGCTGTCCTTCCAGGTTAATTGCACTAAGCACAGAGGGAGAATTGTGCTTTTATGCCAGGCTTCTGCACTGGCTAAGCCTAGGACAGGGACTGCTCTGACATTCTCATTTTGGCAGGCCTCCTTTCTGGTAGCAGAGAGCACAGGGTGACAGGCACAGATTCTTCCTTGCGGTGAACATGGCCCCTGCTAGGTCTTCCCTAACCTTGGATGAGCAGCTCTTTGCTGTTGTCAACTCACTCTTCCTTGTCCTGAAGGATTGTCATGCTTAGCTGAGCCTCTACCTACCCTTTAATCGTGTCTCCATGCTCCAGTGGCCACAGACTGATACAAACCAGTGGCTGGTGCCATTGTGCTGAGGTAAATGGCTCACTGGTTACAGATTATTCTATTTTTTTTCTGTTTTGTCTAATTTTTATGGTACTACTTTAAAATTTACTTTCTTTTTAATAAAATATTACCATCTCTCAGCCCTCCTAAGGCCCTGCAAGCTGGGTTTTGCTTGTTTATTTTTACCCAGGGAGAACGTGTAAAGGTTAGGGGCAGTGAGAACTGTCTTCATTTTACACAGATACCGTTAGAGGAGGGCTATCAAAGCCAGTGCTGCTGTCTGCTTGGCCTCTTGGTTCTCTCAAGAGTGATGCAGTGAGAACAGCTTCTGCTTCACCTTGGATCTCTTAACACCACGTCTGGGTATGTTGCATTAAAAAGGGAAAAGGCTTGAGAGGTAGAGGTCAGGGTGGGTTAGCTGAGCATTGCTCACCTTTTGTTTTATTCTTTATTTGCCTGCTGCTGCTGAGTGTCTCAACTCAAATGGGCCAGAATCAGAGCTCCAGTCTGTACATGTGAATGGCCCAGTTTGGATGATGCAGTGGCTGGAGCCGCTGCGGTCTCATCCTAACCCCAGTAATGGCAGAGGACCAACCTTCACTAATGCAGGGAGGTGCTTTCAGGCTCCTCTTACAACAAGGAGGCTCGCGGAGCTTAATAAAGACCAGTCAAACAGGATAATGGTTCCACTTGATCACTAACTCTGGGTTTGGTTGCATGTCATTTATTTCAACTTGTACAGTGAAGCTTGAACAGCTCTGTGGAAAAACAGTTGTTGGTTGTTTTTTCCTTTCTTCTTAGATAATATAATTTAAAAGTGGTAAATACACAGTATTTAAACTTGATACACCTGATAAAGTTAAATGCATAATAAAGGGGTAGGAATGAAACACAAGCCTTGGTCATTAAACAAACAGTATAAAAATCAGCAATAGTTCAGGACCTTAGAAAAGAAATGGATCAATTGCCTGATAGGTAAGAGAGGACCACCAAGGAAAACTGTTCAGACAAGAGGCCTGGTTTCCCCTTAGCACTTTCCTGTGTGCTTTCAGAGCCAAAATGGCTTAGTACCCAGCATTAAGCCTCCAGTCAGCACTGGGCTTGCTTGAAGAGGAAGAAAGGGGGGGAAATCAAGCTAGAGCCCAGTTCCAAGGCACAAGCAAAATGTTTACTTCACTATAAGAAAGAAGCTAGCTCTACTACAAAGGAACAGCCACTGGGGAACTGAGCACATTGTTATATACAGCACAGCTTCTCTAACAGGTCATGCAGTTAGACAGCCCTTCCTCACACAGCCACACTTTATGCTTTCAACAGAACTCATCAGCAAGAACAATTGACACTGAGTTTGTTTCACAGATGTGCGTTTGGCTGTAGCCCACCTGGAGCTGGCACGGAGAGACAATCGTTTTGGAGCTTGAGGATCCTCCTGAACCAAGCCCATGCTCACTGTAAGACACTAAGCTATGGTAGTGCCTGAGACCCAGTGGCTTTGTGGCTGGGCATCGAGGAACTGGTACAGTTTCTTCTGTTTGGAAGCTGCGTTGCACCTGACAAGCCTGTTTGGTAAGTGTAAACTGTCTCACTAGGCACCCAACAAATCACACACCAGAGATACGCAGCACAGAGCATCTCTACAACTCGCCTTTAACAGAAACACACCATACACGTTACTATGCACCAGCTACAAACAATCACATTCCCTGATTCTTTTTAATTGTTTCTTTTTTTTTTTTGGCAGAACAAGTCCATTTGCAGGGTTAGAGGATGCCCCCTTCACATGCATTCCTGCAGTGAGAAGTTCTGTTTAGGAAGCGGGGAGCAGGCAGCTGTAGTAGTGCTGGCACCCAGGTTACCTGTTTGGTTTTCCCATAGCTGAAGCTGCAGGGCTTTGGCATAGCCTCGGAGTAAAATGGTAGGAAAACAGTGCATGTCTTATGGCTCCAAACTCCATAGTACTGCTCCTAAACCACAAACCATTGTCACTGGCTTTGGAGAGAGGCCAGCCCCAAAATGTTTTGGTAATAAATTGTGGTTTAGAGGGAGCATTAATTCAAGTGATCAAAAGATGTAAGGGCCAGTTTGTGTAGGCACCCGTGCACTTGCTAACGCTGCCCTGGCTTTAACAAAGACCTGTCTTAACCAGGAAGCTGCAGTGATGACAAGGACCTCGGCACGCTGCCCAAGGTAAAGGAAGACAAGGGGATGGTCACTTTCTGAAGTGTGGTCGGGGTTAGCAGGCAGAGATCTTACCATTAACCAAAATACTTGGGTCTCTCCTAGTGTCTTCTTCCTCAGGGCAAAGAATTACACCTTAAGCAGTCCCTTACATGCCTGGGACATGCGAATCCTTCCCCTCCTTCAGGTACGCCATCACTTAAACACCCCATTCAAGGTCACACAACCACATCAGACATTGTCAGATCTTACCCACCAAGTCCCATGCTCCACCCACAGAACAACTGTACTTACCGTGACCCCTTTCCTCAAGCAAACCCTGATTCTTCTGCAGCTCATCCATACTCTGCCATTCTCCAGCTTTGTCCAAGCAAATCTGGACATCGGAATCTCTCCCACCACACAATAGATGATTATTTTTTTTACAAGCACCACAAAATAATCAGAGTAATCTGACTGAAGGTGAAGGAGCTCTTCATAAGAAACAATCCATGAATTAGCTATACACTTAATTTACTAACAAGCCTCTGATCCACAGGCATTCACAAATTACTGGTAATGAACTTGCAAAAATACATAGCATTGGCCCCAGAATCCAGATTAAGAGTTTGGAAAATTACTACCTAATCTAAGTATTTCATTAAGATCTTAAATTCTAAGCAAGCCCTAAATCTATACTTAAAAAATAGCATAACTAGTATTATTTTTAATTGTAGTAAACCATGTAATGTACATGGAAGTGAAGGATTTTACCCTGAATTTTATATTTCATAATATATCTACCTAGATCAAGTAAAAGACTTAGAAACAAATGGTTATTAGTGCTGTTCAAAACAAACATTCAGCTAAACACCACCTTTCACTCCTGTGTCTGCAGCAAAAATAGTTCAGACTGAACTTAAGCCCTTAAATACCTTTTCCTTTCATACACTGAATACTCAACTTACCAAGTCCTAATCACACCAAGACCTTAGGAATGGCATTAATTACATTGGGAGGTAATTAACCTCGCTTTCTGAGCGTCCCAAAGATGCTGCTTTAGTACAACTTGGCTCACAAAGGCAGGCATTCTTTAGAAAGCTGGAAAGGTGGCTTTTTGCTTTGTTCCCATGCAGTTAAAAAGATGTCAATTAAAACCAAACCAGAATGACGAGAAATAGATGCAACAACATTTCCGGCAGGCTGTGAACCCTCAAAAGTGTAGTTTTACTGTTGTGTGTGTCACCTACACGATGGGCCTACAACACTCCTGCGATGCTGGCATCAGTCCCTGGAAACTACTTGGCATTAAAAGCAGTTCCAAATGCATGTTTTTTTGACTGCTTTGTTGGGTTCTTTTTGCTCCACACAAGCTCACCTCTGCTGCCAGCCAGTGCCTTTCCCGTAGGAAGTCAGCAGTCCAAGCGATCGGAGATGCTTGATGTTCATGACAAGTAGTCGGATGTCTGGTAACATGCTGCTATGTAAGCTCTACATCCAGCATTATACTGAGATAGCGCCATGTCATGCTGTGTTTGGTGCAGGCTCTGTTGATGTCGCTCATCCTCAGCTGCACACTTTGTAACATGCCCTGGACCAAGCTGCTCAACAGAACCATAAAGTCGATGTTCACGAAAGAGGTTCCTCCTCTCCCACGTTGGGCAAGTCATTGCATTTCAGATTATCTTCACTGCCTTGTTTCCTGCTTTCAAAGGAAATAAAATGGTTGCTGAGCGACTTATAAAAGCCAAAGCAGAGGCACCAGCATCATGGGAGCTTTGGGACCCTGAGCATGTGTCTTATCCCTTCCTAACTCCCCTGTAACAGGCTGGAAGTGCCATAGAAGGATGCTTTTCAGCCTTTTGAAGTAGCAGGATATGTCACATCACAAAAATCATCCCACAGCAGTTACAGGTCACACAGAGGGTGTGTGAACGTCCCAGCCACAGCCCCACATGAAAGATTCAAAGCCCAACTCCTCAAATTCTCCTCCTGTCCTTTGCAGTGATTTGTGGAGCATTAAGACAAGCTGCAAACATCATTTGAGGTCGAGGTGAAGCAATGACACTTACGGCAGCAGGTTCCCGGGGGCAGACAACGACCGCTCCTCCCTCCTGCTCCCCTCGAATGGGTTCCCAAAGGATCGCTTCCGGATCATTGTTTTAACCAAGATCTGTAAGACCAGATTGGAGTTCATCAGGATGCTTGCCTGTCATTCGAGAGCAACAGGAACATCCAGCCCTCAGGGCCAATTGATTATGAAAACAAGTGAAAACAAGTCAAAGTTCTCTTATAACGAAAAAGCAGAAGGAAACATGTTTACAAGTCTGCAAATGGGCTCTATCCTCTGAAAACCATGGTGCAACTGAACACACAGATGATGGCCACACTAGGTGTGAGAGGCTGGAAAGAAGAGCAAAGCCAAGTTTGAGAAGATTTTCTCCCCCCAGAAGCCAGTTTTACTGATTGTTACATCCAGTGCCTGCAAATCCCCAGTTCCCCGTCATTACCTGGCAGAGGAATTTATTGGAAAGGGAGAAGGGAAGGAAGGAACCGACACAGTTTTGCCTTAGGCTGCTGGGAACAGAGCAAGTGTCAGGGTTCTTTCCCTGACTTATTTTGCTGGTGGGAGCAGAGAACAACCAGTGAGCAGCACTGGCCCTGCCTCAGCACGTGCATCCTGCTTTGGGAACCCCTGGCTTCATTTGATATTGCTTCTCATCCTTCTGTGCCTTATTTATCTGCTCACCACAGTGCACCAAGAGCTCTTACACATCTGAAATGCATGTGCCATCGAGGTCCCACAGGGCAAGTCGAAGCCACGTGAATCTCAGTGTTAATGCCTGCAGTTGGATGCACAAAGATCAGGCACTGGAGGGTAATTCTGAAGAACAAATGCAAATGGGAAGCACAAGCTCTGCCTGGAGGTGGTGTTATTTAAGAGGCAGGAGTCGCAGGAAAAGCTCATTTGCCCTGAGCTGTGCTAAACACACCTGGATTTAAATGGGGCTGGGAGCCCTGAGGCATTCTCCACTGCATTACAAGAAGTCACCTCCGAACAGGAGAAAGGGGGAAACCCCCCCATCAGTGGTGATCTCATTAGAGTGAGATCTGCTCTTTCAGCTTGAACAGCACAAGGCACATTTGCATGTTAACATATCTGTGGTTGAAGAGACTCATGTGGGTACCGAAGTGGGAGAGAGCTCCAGAAACAGGGCCAGATGTCAGCACAGCCACGAGACAGAAAAGGGGCTTCAAAGAGAGACCTGTACTTCAACAAATCACAGCCTGGGTGTCTACAGGCAGATAACACTGCACCAGGGAACTGTGAGTGGTCACTTCTCCGGCATAAGGATGCCCAAAGGAATTGATAGATTTAAAACCCCCAATGATTTCACTTCCCACACAAGGCAGGGTTACGCTGTGGTTCTCACCACCACCGTGGGTTGCAGAGAATAAAAATATGAGCTTGAAAAGAGAGGAGTTCACCAAGAATAGCAGCAGATGGGGGCTGGAGCACACAGTGGCCCAGATAAAAGCTTCATCCCAGGAAGCTCCTGCAGCCCCTAAGGCTGGATGGGCAGAGCAGGGCAGGAGCACGTTGTGCCTGGCCAAAACACCAGCTCCCAAACACAGGCAGGTCTTGACCAGATGCTCTTTTGCCCTGAGCAAATATAGTGGTATTTAGGCAGCCAGGTCAAGTGTGAGGACCAGGAACCCACTGACAGGTCCCTTTGGGACCACTCTGAAATACTCTGGCCACCTCCAGCAAGATGCTGAGACCCCATCTTGCAGCGCTTGTTTCTGAGAGAGGGAAAGTCCTTGCTCTAATCCTGCCCAATGCTTTTGCCCTTCAGCAGCAACCTCCAGCTGCTTGGGACCATCGCCGGAGGCAGCGTGGACCCATCTGTGCACCCACAGACCATCATCTCCCTCATACTCACCACAGTGGCCAGGCTAGGGATGTGCTTGACTGAATTCTCCACCTCCTCCTCCGTCACCTCGACGAGGGTGCAGTTCTCATCCTCCGTGGGCAGCAGCTCCGCTCCGTTCTTGGTGACCCAAGGGTGCAACTTCAATTAATAACACAGCCTGTCAGGAACGATTTCCTCTTTTTCACGACTCCAACCACACAAGCCTGGCAAACGCATCTCCTCGCCCAAGCTACGGCCCCTATGTGCTCCTGAAGGACCAAGGAGCAGGGGAGAGATGTGCCACCTCACTGGTGAGCCAGCTCATCCCAACACCGCCAGGAGCAGAAAATGCTGTGGTGTGGCTCATCCGGAGCCAGAGCTGGCCCCATCTACACAACTGGTGACCTACTGCACTGAGACTCGGTGGGTTTTAGGGAGGAAGACCTATTTTCACTCTCATCTGTAAGTGGTCTAACATCACTGCAAGGGGGGTTGGAACTATATGATCTTAAGGTTCATCTTAAGGCCCTTTCCAACCCTAACTATTCTATGATTCTATGACAGTGCCAAGAGTGATTTATTCTGGACCATACGTATGAGCCATAGTGATGGGGAGACCCACCAAGCCCTAGTCTTGGACCTGAATTAATCCATGACGGAAGGCAGAAGCTCCTCTTTCTCCTTGCCCACACACCAGGCGTCCTGGGCAGCTGCAGGAGGAGCACAGAATGGTTCCACAATTCCCCCACAATCCTTTCCCCCTACCTTAGTCTCCATTTTCTCAGCTTCTCGCCCCTTCCAGGCTCTCGCAGGGGCACAGGACCAGAAATCTCTTACGAAAGGCTGTTGCACAGTACTTTCCTGGTAGCAGAGGAAATACTGTGCTCAGGGGATTTCCTTTTGCCTGTGACTTCTCTAGGCACCAAAGGTCCCAAAGCTGAGCAGGTCCCGGAGCAGGGGAAGGAGCTGGGACTTACCTGCCCAGGGAGCTGGGCACGGGGGGACCTAGCCTGGCATGATCAAACTGACTCCCAAAAAGAGACGAGTAAGGACAACCCAACAGAAGTGAAGCCACAGCCAACACCAGGGGGCTGGGTCAATACCTTGATTTCTGGGACCGAAATCCTGGATTCGGGATTTTTATCCAGCATCCGCGTAATCAAATCCTTCAAGAAGTCTGTAACTTCTGGCCTGGAGAAAGGAGAGGAGAGAGATGAGATGGGGAAGGGGATGGGTGCTGCAAAATATCCCCTTCCTGTGCAATCTAAACCATGATCCCACATGTACAGAGCTGGGAGAGCCCAACGCCACTTCCACCCAGGCTAAAACCCAACAGGCAGCAACTGCTGAGGTTAATCTGTTCCCTCAAACGCCTCTGCAGCTTCAGTCACTCCTTCAGCAACTGCAAACCAAGAGATGCTGCCTTCATGTTTAATGCAAGGGAAGTTTTCCAGGGCCAACAGAAGGGCTCAGAGCCTGAGTTTTGCAAACCCACAGCCCAGCAGGGCCAGCTCCACCCAGGCAGCTCAGAAATGGCTCAAATGAGCTTTAAAATAAGGGCTGAGGGGGTGGTTTATTGAGCACTTACTGGTCTGGGAACTCCAACGTTTGGGTCTTGATTTTATTGTGTAAACTGAGGATCCTTTCATCCATAAAAGGGCACTGCCATGAAGAAAGAAGCAATGAGAAAAGCAATGACCTCTGATGAGAGGCAGCAGTGGGGCAGCCAATTGAGCATTGGGATCTCGTAGTGTTTGAAGGAGGGTTATAGGGAAATACCAGGAGATTTTCTGTTATGTCAATGTCTTCTTTTAAACACAGTGAAAATAACATTGGAATAAAATGCTCAAACAGGAGTGCAGATCCCACCATGTATCTGGTACATGGGAGGCACACACCAACCACCCACAGCACTGGAAACTCAGTCTCATTACCTGCCCAAACACGAAGCAGTACAACGTGATCCCCATGGCCCAGACATCCAAAGCCTGCAGAGGGAAGGAAGCACAGTTAGATCCGCAGCAGACAGTGCGTGAACAGAAGATCAGTCCAAAAAACCTCAAATTGCTATTAAATACCTTTCCAGAGAAGATTTTCCTGGTTTCCGAGAGCGTCTCCGGGGCCATGAAGGCAGGGGTGCCCACTGTGTTGGTTAAGAGGGCATCAGCTCCCTTGAACTCATTGCTGACTCCGAAGTCAGCAATCTTGACGTGCCCATCTTCCCCCACGAGGAGGTTGGAAGGTTTGATATCCCGGTGGATTATCTTTTGATAGTGCACTGCAGCCAGAGGAGAAACAAGGGATTCAGCAGCAGCACTGCTCTGCAGCAAAGGAGCCACAAAGCCTTTCTGCTAACACCATGACCAGCTCCAGCTTCAAAAGAAGAAGCATGTGCCACCAGAAAGGGCACTGCACAGCAGCAGAAAGTGCAGTCCCATATGTTTAGAAAAGAACAACAGTAAGGAATACCATCATTTTTGCAGACACTTACAGTATTCAATGCCCTTGATCAGATCCTGGAAGTAGAACCGAGCCTGGTCCTCACTGAGAGGTTTCAGGGTGGGGATTTCCATCACAGGACTGCAAAGACAACAGAGAATAGAGCTCGATCCCAATCCAGATGTGCCAAAACAGGTCTCAGAGGCTTTACTATCATCTGGTGACAGCACACAGCCCTGAAGGCAGGCACAGCGTGTACACAGTTGTGAACAGGTTGGGGAGATGTGACCCAAACCCATAGGAGACCCACCATGAACCTCCCCATCCCCTCTGTGTCCTGCAGCAGCCTCAGGTGGCTGAGCTGTGCCACCACCAAACCCACCTCCTGCTCATGCTTTAGTAGGTTTAAATCTGGAATCCGATACTCACCCTTGCTTCACCAGTTCAAACACTGGAACACAAAAGAGAAGGTGATTACTGAGAACGTCCAGGTTAGAGCTCCTATGAGCACAATCTCAGCACAAAGCAATTATTTTAATGAGAAAAATGCTAAAAATACTATATTTTTTTTAAACAAGGAGATGTCACCTCATGCAAGGCACGTGGTGTTTTGGTTGCTCCCATTTTCAGTTGAGGGGATGCTGCCAACTACCTCATCAGTGCTGCAGCTTCAGCCTCGTGGAAGTGGCCCACTAAACCCCCCAGTTTGCCTGCAAAGCCCCAAGCAAACCCCCGCACTTGGCCATGAAGGCATCACACGCTCCTCTGCTGGCAGAGGCTGAACATAAGTGATGGGAAAGAAAAACCTCCTCCAAAAGTGTGTGTATTTACATCAAGCAGACCACTGCAGCCTGCAAGAGAGGTTGGGAAGTGGCTGATTTGTGCCGTGGATAACTAACACGTGCTTTGTGCTTGAAGCCAGAGAAATGAAGTTGCTTTCTAGCAGCCTGAGACTGGTGCCTCCCATGGCCAAGCAAGCCCTGATGTCCAGTTAAAGCCTATAAAGTGCTATAAGGCACTCCAGTCTCCTTTCTGAACCCCGACTGGATCCCTTTTTCTCTGACTGTTAGAGGGAATTAGCTCCTCTGGCACATCCAGGCCACACCAGAGAGATCCAACCCCAAAACAGTCACCCCAAAACACAGGAGCATCTCTGCCCTGCCAAACCCCATCCCACTGACACCCCATGAGCAGCGCAGGGCAGTGGCCAGTTACCCATGTACAGGTGGTCCTCACTGGGGTCATCCAAGACCTGCCAAAAGAAGCAGAAAGGCAATTAAACAGCACCCAAAATCCTTGCAAATTAAAACATGGTGGGTTTTTATTTAGCAGCCATCTCAGTTCTGCACCATCTGCACCATTAGCACCGCCTGCTAATCTCTGAGCTTCTACCCACAAGGGGTGGGGAAAATACCCAAGAGGATGGAGATAGAGCTGTACCTTAAGGAAGTAAATATTTAAAACACAGAGGAAGCATCATCTGATTCATGAGCCAAATCAACTCCAGCCTGCACATCCTTAAATCTTGATGGACATGCAGGCAGTGGGTGGAGGGCAGGGTGGCTGCACCACAGAACCCACAGAAACACCAGCTCCTCCTCAAAACCCTTCTGAGCACTTTGTTTCCTCCAAGAAAGTGACATTTTTCTGCATTTCCCTTTCTGGGCAGGGAAGAAAAAATCCTCTTTTGGGAGGTGAGAATAAAAAGCCCTTTCAAACCAGGGAAAACAGGAGTCTCCCATAGGCAGCACCTGCCAAGGCCATCCCTGCAGCATCCTGGCTCCTTCACACTCAAGGTAGACTTTGGAAGGGGCTGGCCCATGCTCACCTCCACCAGCTTCACCACGTTGGGGTGGTCCAGCTTCTTCAGGATGGCAATCTCCTGGTAGACCTGTTCAATGGGCCCTTTGGGCTGCAGGCAGCCTTCGGAGGCAGCTTTGGCTCCGCGGGGTGGTGGGCGGCCTGTGGGAAAGGCAAAGATGGGGTGTCCAGTTGGGAATGAACCTTCCAGGTCCCTAAAGCACCCCACAACCCAAAGCTTTGATGCCACTTACGGGGGAAGCCTGCCTGCCTCATCAGCTTCTTTTTGGAGAGAACCTTCATTGCCTGCAAGAGGGGAAAGAACATGGGAATTGAGGCAAAGCAAAGATAAAATAGGGCTGATGGGATGGGGCTTGCATGGAGCAGAGCAGGGAGTCAGCAGAGGGGATCCATCCTCATCCCACTTGCCTCTCTGTGGGCTCTGGGAACATGCACTACTCACATAGTAGGTGTTATCGTCCTCATTGTAGGCCAGCTTCACCACCCCATAGGAGCCCTAGAAAGGGACAAAGCTTTTAATTAATATTAAAGGGAGGAATTTATTAATAATAATTTTAAAGTAATAATAATACTAATAAGAAGAATTAATAATAATTTTAAAAATAAATACAAATCCATCAGCACCATCCCAAATCCCCACATCCCACCCCAAACCCAGCCCATATTCACCTTCCCAATCTCATCCTTCAGCTTGTACTGGTTGAGCTGCACACAGTCCTGCAGGGAGAGAAAAGGGGGATCCGACATGAGCCACGAAACCACTTGCATTCACTCTGCCCCTTTGCAATCTCCAGTAAAACTCTGTGCAAACTCACACCCAGCTCTGCTCAGGGCTGGGCAGCTTTGATCCATGAGCCGTGAGCACCAGCCACGTGTTGGTGTGTTTATAGGCAGCTAATTGTGAGCGTTAACGGCCGGCGGGCAATATTGTCTGCTCACGTGGAACAGGAGTGCACCAGGGGCACGCAGTGGTGGGGAGAGCCCTGGGGCTTTAATGCCAGCGACTTGGTGCTGAGTATTTCTGTTTCTCATGGGCAAAGTAGTTGCTTGCTGCCTGTTTCCTGGCAGCATGGGCAGGCTGGGCCCTTTTCTCTTTAGATCTTAGTGGGTTTTTCCCTTTCTTTTTAATAGGGAAATGAGGCAAATCACAGTGTGCCAACAGCATCCCCAAAACACAGCCTGGTGCCATATGCAACAGGCACAAAGTGAGGTGAGCTGTTGGCTCCCACCTCCCCAGGGCTGTCTCTATAGCCCAGGATGGAGCAGGATGTCCCACCACCACCCACCACAAAATGCCATGGGGTTTGATCCCAAAAAGCCAAGCAAGAAGCAATGCCACAGGGGAACAAACACGTGTAAAAGCATTCGTCCCCCCTCACCTGCAGCCCCGTGATGGACACGCGGTTCGACTCCACCGTCGGCCGCCGCGGCAGCCGTGGGGAGGAGTGTGGGGACGTCACTGGGGAGTATGGCAGGGACGGGTAGATGAAGCGCTCGTTGGTGCTATCGCTGCTCCCGGGGGAGCGGGCTGGCTGCGACCGCTCCTGCAGGGACAGCTTTCGGCCGGAGAGGTGCAGCTTTGCCCTGGGCTCCTGGCTGTCCCCAAAGCCCTCGTTACCGGACACGTTCATCTCCTCCTCGCTCACGCTCCCCGTTGTGTCGTACTCGGTCACCACGATGAGTGAGGCCATGCCGGGGCGGTGGGGGTTCAGCGCCGGGAGGTCCCGCAGCGCCCCAGGCACGCGGTGGAGGCAGCCTCTGTCACAGCAGACGGGCTGCAGGGTGGGAGAGCTGCTGGGGATGCATGATGGCATGGTGCGACCAACGGCCTCATCCTGGCCGTGCTGGGACCTGCAAACACACAGCAGCTCAGTGGGCTCCCCTGGAGAGCAGGATCTCCTCCCATGGGTTGTTATTCTATGGATTAATTTATTCATCCATAAAGGCAAGGGCAGCAGCGGGATGGCATCAGGATGTGCGCCCACCCTCCCATGGGACAGACTGCAGGCAGGGACCAGCCTCAGCCCCAAGGCTGCCACCACCGCTCCTTTCACTCCCTTTATTTAAACAAGCCAGGGAATAACAGCCCCATAATTTCTGCTACAGAAATACCCTAAAGGGGTACTTTACAGGGGCAGGATCCAGCCCTGCACTACACTGGCATAAATACCACTTGGTTCCCTGCTTTACTGCTCAGTCCTACAGTCAGAGCAGGCAAATCTCTGCCAAACACCCCCTGAACAATTGCAGTTTAGGGGTACGGAGACCCACTTACTGAGTGTGGGGTGCAGAATCAGCCCCCTGGGCTAACTGCCTCCTCCTGCAGCCTGTCATTGCCAGCGATTTCTCTTAACTTGCTCTGGGTTCCCTACGGCCTCCTGTGCAAAACTCAGGTTCCTGAACCTTGAGATACAAGAGGGCCACTTCAGTCAGCCACAAAGAACGCTTAAAGATTCTCAAATACTTCAATAGCAACTCAAGAAGGGTAGGAAACGGCATTGATTCACACACCCCAAACGTCCTGCAGCAGCTGGGGCACTCTGACGCTTGGCTGATTGTAAGCCACGGCTCTGCCCTGCCGCCGTTCTGGGGCTGGTTTTAATTTCTAGGTTAACGAGTTTCTGCAGAAGCAAGTGAAAAAACCCCATCCCAAAACACAGCCCAGGAGCAGGAACAAGGCTTGAGGCGTTTTCCTGCCTGGTTCCCACACCTCAGCAAGGCGGGCAGTTAAAATTAGCTCCACTCATCTCCACTGAAGTTTCCGTGATGTACCCGCAGCACAAGCACTCTGAATCAGCCCCGCAGAAATCACGGGTCAAGTGCAGAAATCAAACCCTCTCCCCCTTCCTCAAGGCTCCACAATGGCCTAATTGCTGTTTTCAACACCAATCCATAAACTGGAGGCTTTTCTGCCTGAGTGGGATCAGCCTGGAGCTGAAGCCGACCCGGCGCTGCTTGCTGTTTCGAGGCGCAGAGACACGCAAGGGATGGGGAGGCTATAAATAAGCCAACGAACAGCAACAAGGACAAACTATTCCAGAAACGCCGCGTTTCACAAGGCTGAAATCCGCTCCTGGTTGGAGCTTTGCTGGGCAGGAGAGCCAGGAGCTCCACGTCTTGGGCATCGTGGCTGCAAAATCCCCTCCCTTGTGCTGCTGGCAGCCACGGCAGCGTGTTTTACTGCACTCCCAAAATGGATTAAAACAAACAGGCAGCTTGCCCCGTTCATCCCGACCCCTCCAGGATGCATCTCAAGGCCAGTTGCCATTTGCCTGGCTTGCTTCGGGCATGCTGCCAGTGAACACATATAAATAGCTGTCCCCCGAAGCCGGAGCTGATCCGGAATGCCATGGCCTGTGCCCTCACCGTGTGCCACAACCGCACCTAAAAAGGCAGCTGATGGATGAGGGCACCCCAGGAGCATCGCTGGCTGCAGCACTGGTCCCCGGTGGTGGTACAGCACGGGTAGGCATCCTGCCTGCATCCGGATTTCCAAGGGTTCATGCTGAACTTTGCCAGACTAAACCAACACTGAGTTATGAAGCATCTGCCACACTTGAGAGCTGAGCGTGCCCTGGCCAGAATTGGCTTGACCAGGATAAACATACCGAGGCTGATGAGTTCAAGCAGGCTCCCCCAGAATCTCTAAACAGGCTAAAAGTCATCCAAGCACCATCACAGTATCAGCAAGGGTGGAAAATCAGGGGGCTTCTTCCCTTGGTGTGTGTGCAAAGGGACCAAGCATGGGGTTTTGCAGAGACTGCCCTGTGAGATGCTACCTTCCCCAAAAGAAACCCAAATGTGGGATCATAGAATCATAGGTACCACTGCTGAACACAGCCCCACAGAATGTGGGACAACTGCTAATGGTAATGCAACCTTAATAAACACATGGCAAGGCTGAGGAGGAGGAGAAGAGCTGTATTCCCATCCAGAGGGAAAACTGGAATAGTTGGAATGAGGGGAATAAACCCAAAGAGGGGAAACACAGCCCAGAAGCTTTGCCTTCACCAACCCACCTGGTTTGCCCAGGGAAAAGTGGCACATTCTGGTATGAACTCCAGCAGATCCTTATGTAAAAGCGAGCAGCACATGCCCACAAAATCCTCAGGAACTCTAACAGCCTGATGTATAGGAATGATTTATCGGCACGGCTTTTGGCTGCAATCCACACATAACCCATAGCGGCTGCGGCAGGATTATCGAAGCAATCAGTCTCGCATCTAATTCAGCAAGGAGAGGGATATTAAAATGAAAAGAGCTCTGTGAAACCCAGGCTCTCCCTCTCGCTCAGCGTCCACGTGGCTCAATGGAAACGAATGGGAGTGAAATCAGCCCCCGCAAGAGGGAAGTGATTTTGACAGCCCCCTCCTGCCGCCCCAGCTCTGCTGTGAGCATGTGGTCCCTGCCTGGTCCCTGCTGGGATGCACCCACCTCCGGATGGGATCACACTGCCTGATTTCAGGAGGGAAGAGGATGGCACCTTGCAGCCAGCACTGGCTGCACAGATTTAAATGGGAGCATATGGATCCACCGGCCTGTCTTTCCCTCGCTGGAGCTGTTTCTCTACCCCAGTGGAGGATGAGCAATGGCAGGGTGCCCCCAGCTCCTGCATGCTTGCCTTCCCCTGCCATGCTTCCCTCCAGCAAGGCCAGACACAGTGTCAGGGTCAGACCCTCCTATGGCAATATGACTGGGTGGCAGCTCCAGCAGTGGCACCTCCCTCCATCCTTCCATGGGGGTCAGCTTACGCACTGCAAAACCAAGCTGTTTATAACAAAACTGAACACAAACCACCTAAACCAAGGCTGGGTTTACTCACAGAGGATCCTCCTCCCGCTGCCACCCAAGGTCTGTAGTTAAGTTAACCATGGCCAGCACATGGGGCAGTTATCACCCTTGCTGGGCAGAGTCCAGGGGCTATTTTGCTTTCCCTGTGGTCACTGTGAGCGGTGGAAGTGCCAGTGCCAAGAGTGGTGTCATCTGCAGCAAATGGGGCCATCGATCACAGTTTCCCTTCCTATGGGCGAGTGCAAACCTTGCCAGAAATATATTAGTCACTGTAGTATACAAAGACCATATGCATGCCTGCCTGACTTCTAATGGAAAAACATCTCTCATCAGCTTCTCTAGAAGTCTGAAGGCACCCAAACTAATGAGATACTCAAAACAGACACCCAGCTGCCATCTACACCAGGTCCCTGTGCCCAGGCAGCAAAGGTGTTCATTGCCCCTGGGGTGAACAGAAGAGACTCCTGCACCGCCTGGCCCATCCAATGAGCGGAAAGAATTGGAGACAAAATGCAAACCCAAGCTGGTAGCACTGGAACAGCACAAAGCCCAGTGGAAGGTTTCAGTAGGAGTCAAAACACATCCTTACTGAGATTATAAGAAATCTTGATGACAATGCCTGATACTTCTTAAGCAATGAGTACCCCAAAACAAGAGCGAAAGCTCAGGACGTGGTGTTGAGCACAGGCCAGAATGCACTCAGGAAACCACCATCACCTTGTCCAGCATCCCAGCTTTCCTGACAACAGCCTCAGCTACAACACCCACAAGAAAGGAAACGAGAGCAGCTCTGTGCTTTGTGAACACCACTTAAAAGACATTAGGGCTGAGCTGAAAGCAAAGCCTCCTCCAAATTACCTCCCCAGTCTGAAAACAGCCACCTTCCCTGGAACAGCGCTGGTCGATCAATCCCCTCGCAGTGCACTCACGGATGGGCTCTTGGCTTCTGTTGGCTGCTTTTCCCAAAACTAAGTGCTCACAGAGAGGGGCCAGAAGAGAGAATGGGCTCCTTCTCCTGGGAGAGGGGCTACCCCTCCATTTAGGGGCCATGAATGAAGCTCCGGCATCCGCAGCCACCACAAATGACTCCCAGCACAGTCCCCTCGGCCCTGAGGACAACCTGGTCCTGTCCCTAGGGATGGTTTCTGCTCCCATAGCATCACACAGCCGCGTGGTCAGCTCATAGCTCCATCACAGCAGCTTCCTGTGGTCATCCCGCTGCTGCTTTTGGTCTCTGCCATTACCTTCATGCACCTTATGCTCGTGCACGTGGCCACAGGACTGCGTCCCACCTCCTAACCACGCTCCGGCACTCACAGCAACAAAAACAGTGGCTTCTTCTAACAAGATCTGTTCTCTGCACGCGGTCACTCCACCAACTCCATCCCCTCCATTGTCTCCTGACCTCTCATTGCTCCTTGACTTTAAAAATCTCCTCCTTTTCCCAACCCCACGGCCTAACTCTCCCGGTGCCCCCACTCCAAGCCCACACCTCCCCGGTCGGGAGCCCCATGGGGGTCTGCAGGTCGCCTGGTGTCACAGGGACAGCCACCACCCTGTCGCCTCCCCAGCCCGCGGATGCTGACAGCCCACCGGGTACCACCGGCACACGAAAGGCCAGCGGGATGCTGCCGGGCCCGGGCGGCCGCGGCGCATCAACCCGAAGAGGGACGGGGAGATGCCAGCACGGATCCCGCCCCGCCGGGATGCCCGCACAGGCCCCTGCGAGCCCCGCTGTAAGGAGCTGCCGCTCCCGGCTCGCAGCGCATCCCCGGCCCGGCCGCCCACACCCGCCGGTGCCGGTGCCTCCGGGTGCGGCTTTGTCTCCGCAGCCGCAGCCCCGGCCGAGCCCGCCCCGGCCTCCCCGCCCGCACCCGCGGACACCGACCTGGCGGGACGCTGCGCTCCGCCGGCCGGGGGAGCGGCCCCGCGGACCCGGAGCCGCCTTCGCTTTCGGTTCCGCTCCGGCGGCAGCGAGGGAAGGAGGGAGGGATGGATGGAAGGAAGGAGAGAGGGAGGGAGGGGAGGAGGGAGGGAGGCCCCGCTCCGCCCCGGGGAAGGGGAGGTTTCCCCCCGGGCAGCCGCATCCTGCCCGCCCGCCCCTGAAGCCGTTCGTTGGGGTGGGTTATTTGTATGGTTTAGGGCTTTTAGGATTTTTTTGCTTTGTTTTAGTATTTTATCCCCCCTCTGGCTGCGGCCCCGCCTTTACCGCGCAGCGCAGCCGGGGCGGGGGGCGCTCCGGCCGGTCCCCACTCGCCGGTGTCCGGCAAACAAGCCCCAGCCTCCTCCCGCCGCTCCTGGCCGGAGCTGCTTCCCCTTTTGCCCTTGTGCAAACACTGGCTTTGCAGCATGAGATCAACGTGTCCAAAGGGGCTGACCTGCACCAGCCCCCCATGGGCTCTGCTGAGCCATTGCCCAACGCTTCCTAAATAATCACTTAAACTGGTTTCTAAACCCCTCCTTCTCTGGAAATGTCACAGCGGCCACCACCAGGCCACTGCCACCACTTCTGAGCACAGCTCCTGCCCAGGTTGCTGCTCTGCAGCGCTGGGACAGAGGCAACGCTGCCACATGGGCACAGGCTGGAGCTCCCTGGCTGGCACCGGCCCTTTGTAAACACCTCCCTTGCTTTGTCCACCCTAATCCTGGTCAGTTTCTTACCAAGAACATTCCCATGAAGGACCCTTCTTGCGCTGAGCTCACCTGATCGACTCTTCCCTTCATGAAGCAATAGCTTCAACCTCGAGCAGACGCGAATGCTGTTGCTTTGTGATGTGGGCACCACTTTGCCAGTGTAGAGCTCCCTGGAGCAGAGCCATGCTTCCAAACAAGTGTTACGGATGAACGCTGCTATTTTGACCAGGATCTTGAAAGCCACTCTAGAAGTCAGGTTTATGCACTTACTGGAACACTGTAGGTGCTCCAAATGTTTTATGGCTTATGTGGATTAAAATGTAGCTGAGAGGGGGTGAGCCACCAAAACCAGCGTTCCTGTGAACCTGCGTTGCTCTTCCCTGTTAGAAATAAAGTCAGTGTTTTAAAATCAATGCACAGATTACCTGCCAACAACCACAATCCAATACAATTTAACAGGATGACTAAACCAGCACTGAACTACCCTTGTTTCAACCCCATTTTAGAGCTTCTCTGCCCCAGCAGAGCCATGTTTAGGCCTGCTCTTGCTTTCTCATTGCTAACAATGCCACAGTTTAATCTAGTGCTTCTGGGCAGGGCATCTCCAAGCGTTTATACTCATGATGTTCACCTTCTATATAGTCACAAGGTGAAAGGACTGGATCTCCTATCCCCACGGTTCAACCGCTCAGGGTTTACACTCACAAAAGGGCAATCTCATCTACATCCAAAACAAGGATCTAATTACTAGAACTCAATGGCAGCATATCAGATACTGAGTTAGTTGCAACTATCTTCATTTATTCACCCCTAAAACCAGAGCAGGTAAATAACACCAGCTCCTACAGGAGAACACGTACAATAAGCTGTGCTGGGGCTGTTGCTCATCTCTTCTCTCGCTGCTCTTTGCACAAGGACACACGGAACAACGCCGGGGCTCTGCACCATTAGACTTCAACTGAATCCTATTTTTTTCCCCTTCTGCCAGCACCATCTGTTTCTATGGAGTAAACAGCCACTGTAGACAGGTTAAATGCAAGGACATGTTTTAAATGAGACCCATTCTATACCACTTAAGGCAAGAACAAAGCAGCTTCGCATACATTTTCCACTAGTTTTTGTTCCTCAGCGTTCGTAAAGCCAGCATTGATTCTGAAAATGTCACAACAAAGAACAGGTATTATTTCATTGTGACTGCACCATTCCCCTCGGTGTGTTTATCATGCAGACAAGAAAGTCTGTCTGTTTTCCCCCCGTTCAATTCTTATTCTTAATTTACAAGTACAGAATAAAGTGAAATGGGTGGAAACCCATGCTTTCCCTTATGTCATTGCAAACAAAATGCGAGTTTGTTCAATAGAAGACCATGATTTATTGGCAGTTATTTCGAAACATGGAATACCGAATATAATAAAAAGACACTTGTAAAAAAAACCACAACCCAGGCAAACAAACAAATCTCATCTTTAAATGCATCACTTGAAGGCATTGATTAAGGGGACACCGTGTGCCGGCAGCTCCTGATGCAACTGACGGAACAACATGGCACATTTGTTCCTTTCCTGGGTCTTGCCTAGGGTGTGGAACAGCCGGGCTTGGAAGTAGAGAACGTCTCTGAGTTGCTCTTTACAGTCCACTTTGGCAAAATAAGTCTTGGCTTCATTTAAATTCAAGATAGCAGATTCCAAAGCTGTGGAAAGCAAGCGGGACAGTCATATTTAAGATAAGATCACCATAACAATTCCAAGTGATACAGCTCAATTCTGAGGAGCCCAATGACAAATTCCTCAGCTTTTCAAAAGAATTTGTGTCTTAGCAACATGCTCTTTCAGTTCTGTTATTCAGCCTCCCCTGCAAACCATGGGTGTGAAAGTATGCGGATACACAAGACTCCACTATAAACATCGTGGCTGTTGAATAACTCACTTTGCTATCTTAAATCTAGGTAGCACAACTGCTATATCATTTAGTGGTTTTTTTCAATGGTGATTGTGTAGCAAGACCCCAGTATATACACTGGTTTGCACTTCTCTGCACAGTGTCAGCGAGGAGAATCCCTCTTCACTCTACCTTCAATCTTCTTCTGTGGTGTGTAGGACGCTGCAGAAGCCACCTGACATTTGGCCACCAAGAACATGGCACAGCCTTTGTCTAGGACAGCTCCGTGGGCCAAGACAGGTTCTATTGCCATGTGCAGAATATTCAGGGCTTGTTCAGGAATGCCAAGGATCAGCTGAAAGAGAAATACTTGATGGTCTAATACTGGAATCCACTGGTAAGAGCAGCTTCTTCAGAGAAGAGCAACAGGCATTACATCTGCTTCTAATAACAAGTGCACTATAGACAAGGATGTATATTTATGTGTATTTTCCCCCCACAATCTTCTTTTAAATCAAAACGTACTAGTAGAAACAAGCTGCTATTTGAAATGATTAAGCATGGCTTCTCTACCACAGTCAGTGCTGACAACCACGTCTCTGCCAGCTCAAAATCAACAATATAACTGAACTCCATTACAAGTATTATTTTTAATTCAAACACATGCCAAAGTGTGCTACTAGAAAGCCAAAATACCAGCACAAAGAATAACAACTGAAGAAATTAAGGCAGGGGCAATTTATGCTTGGCTGCTTAATCATATGCAATAACTACACATCTTAGTGATACGCATGAAGCTCAACTTTTATTATCTTCCTCACAAGATCTTACACTTAGAATATACTTCCTCAGAATCAATAACTTAATTCCAACAAGGCTGCCTTCTTAAATCTCACAGGAGTAAAACCAGTATCCAGATCCCCAGAATAAATGTTGCCCTGTAGCCCCGTGGAAACACAACTCAGACATACCTGGGAGAAAGCCAAGTTCAGCACAGTTTCAGAAGCCAAGTACTGGAGGCTATATTCTCGAGAGAGGGCAAGAGCCTGCAGCAGGACAGGCAAGGCAATGGTATGACATGAAGATCTCCAGTAGAGCTCTGCTATTGACAGGAGTACGCTAACCAAAACAGGGGGAAAGAATTACAAACTTTTTCCTTTGATAAAACACCTTTACTTGTTTCCCATCTATTCCATCCATAATGGTATTGATTTTATTATGAATCACATTACGGCACATACAATAAACTTAAAATTACATCCTTAAGAGGAGATGCCATTGACATCCAAAAGATTAAACAACATTGCAACTACTCTGAAGGTCACCACAAAGGTACAACTACACACATGCATTTCTATTTCCTGTTTATTCTGGATGCAGTGTTTCCCTCTTCTTGCGTAAGTCTTTATGCAGCTTGAAGTCTACTACTTTTCAGTTTACATATTTAAAATGACAAGGTTTCAATTCTACGATATTTTGAGGATTCCTCCATACCATGATTAATAAATGAAATGATTTTTTAACCTCCAAATCATAGTAGGTAATCTGAAGAGTAGTGAGCTCAGAACACAGGCAAATTGAAATGGCTGATTCTAATCACTGCAAAGTGGCTTTAATACTCTGAAAATAAAACATTCTTACCTAATCACCATCTCGGTGTTCTTGATTTTCTGGCAGTGGATCAGCAATTTCTGCAATAGTTTGTGTGCCTCTGACATTTGATTTTGGGCTTTCAAGACAATGGCTTTTCTGCCGTGGTAGAAAGAAAACATCACTGATTGTGGTTTTGTGTTTTAGATACAACTCTGCTCTGCAGAACATAAGTAAAATAGGTGTCTATTGGTGACCCTCTGTTTCTTGTCACTGCAGAATGGTGTTCTGACTAAGTGTACACATGCTGTACATGCTGATGGGGAAAAACAGGCATCTCCAATTCCAGCTGGACAACTCCCAGGCAGAAAGGATCACACTCACACAACAGCTTCAGACAGAAAACAGGGATTGCCAAAACCAAAGGCCAAACAGGCAGCAGAAGCGGGAGCGCATGCAAGCTAGGAAGCACAATTAATTATCTGTAAGAAAAACAGGTATGAGGTAAAGTAGCTAAAATTGGCTTGAGCTAACAAGGATACGGAGCAACCGGGAAAGAGCGAGAACAGGGAAACGAGAAACAAATACACAGCAGTAGGGGATGTGTACAAACACCCTGAACGAAGACACTGAGTAGAATATTTAAAGATCAGGGAAATCACAAACCAGTCCAATTCCAGAAGGACAAACATCAGGTCCCACAGCTTGAATACTGACCTTCTGGCTTACTGGCACTGGTTATGTCTTTAAGTGTTTTGCCTCATCAACAAGAAATTGCTTTTATCAGGAAGTTGGTTTTCATGCTCTCAAACAACAAGTTTTAACTCTACCTATTTCTAACACATCCTTCTCATTTAGAAACAAGAAGCCATTAAAGTGAGTGAAAAAACGTATTGCTCCATTTTGTAGCTGTAGAAACCAGGACACAGATGAAGACACTCAAGCTCAGAGCAGGCCTGAGATCCACCCCTAGCTGCTTGACATAAAAATCTGCTTTGTGCCTAGGTTGTTTGAGCACAGTTACCATGGCAGATTTCAAAGAAGTATTTTGTGTTCGCACAACAGATCTACAGCTGTAGAATAACACCAACTTCAGCAGTGCTACTGCAGTTCTTAAGGTGTCCAGAGAAACGACTGGAAATTACGACTGCAGGAAATACTCTAATGGAATAAGCACTTCAGAATAGACAACGTGACCCCACTTAGCTTTGGAAAGGGAAGATCATGTAAGCACACAGAACAGAGCAATCATTTTGCTAAACTTTTCATTATCTTCATGGCAGACACCTGCAAGTGTACGCAGAGTCATGATTTCTTACCTGTACACGCCTTCAATGCTATTCAGCGCTGTAATTCCTGCTACAAGAGAATCTGCTATATGGTATCTGCCATCATTCATGGCTCTCTCAAACTGTATTTTCTGATCAAACAGCATCCAAAGCTAAACAAAGAGCACCAGGAACAAGTTTTAGAAGTTGTGCCCAACTCATTTTCTAATCCCAAGTTAGAATTGACTTTTTCTTTTCCCCTCTGCATATTTATTTCTAGACACAACTCACTGTCACCCTGCAGTTACTGGCTTTACTATATTGCTATCCTCAATGGAAAATGGCTCAGGTTTGGATTAATGTTTCAATACCAAAGCTCACCTATTTAACAGCATTTTAAGTACAAAAGCTCTTCTGAATCATTACTAATGCTTTGAAACAGTAGACTTGTTCTGTAATGAAAAGGACCAAACTATATTTAATGGAATCTTGAACACTTCAATGTAAATACTGTCTTAGACTCATGTGTTAATGTGTTTACCAGAGTTACACAAACTCCACCCTATTCTCTCAGTTATTTCTGGACTGCAGTACATCAAGATAAGCAGCATCAATTAAACAGAACTTTGAAGCTCCAAATCAATGCAGAGCATTTAATTCCTATATGTGCTCATGAAGCAGATGCACGTTCCTCTTGTCAATGACATTTCTACTCAAATAGCTTTTTCTTAGGAAGCTAGGGTGAGATAAATGCTTCACCAGTCTTAAAACAACAGGGCATCTTTTTTATGCTTCTGTAGCAGAGTTTATGCCACACGACTTCCTGTGAGGTCATGAGCCAAGTGAAATTATCCAATGTATAGCCTAAGGCATACAGAGGAAGGAATTCAGATGCAATGGAATTCAGATCCTGTTGTATAATAGTTACAGGATTTACAAGCTAAATGACATTCTACCTGTGCATGTTGACTGTTGGGAGGGAATCTTTCCTTTAGGTGTTTCAGTATTTCAGAAGCAGCTGCAAAGTATCCCTGTAAGACAGAAAGAGCACTGTGATTAATGCACACCAGGGCAAGCACCGCTCCCCTTCATTGCAACACAACCTTCACAGCCAGAACCTGCTGAGCCAAAGCCTGCATTTTCTTCGCCCCAATGCAGACATTGAAGTCAGAACAAAACACAAGTCAAGTCTCGCACTCCCTGTCAATAACACCCACACATCCTCTCGCCCAAATGACATTTTGCACAAATAGCCATAAACCTCACCTGCTCTGCGTGCAGCTCAGCCAGGTGACACAGGACTACAGCAAAGGACTCTGTGTTATTCTGCTGAACGCCCACATTCACAGCCTCCAGACTGTTCATGCTCAGCAATGTCTGGGCTTGTTGGAGTGCCATGGTGCTTGTGCAAGAGAAACATGTTTTAGCTTTCAAGCAATAAACACAACTAGTTTTAATCTATGTTCTTGTTATGACACTAGCCTGCATTTTCTGGTAAGTCAAGGACCTGGGAGAGAATGGAAGCTTGTAAAACAACTGCTATCCAGGAACTCTGGGCTACACATGCGCATCAAGTACTACACACCAAAAGCTGCACACAGTCTAAGCACAGAGATGTTGAAAACGGGCACAGGAACAACTTACAATCTATTTGCCACTACTAAATGGAAACTCAATCTCTTCTCCAGTATGAATTTCAGAGGAACACAACAGAATGGAAGTAATTGCTCTCAGCCTGTACAGAATCACAGTCTGATTGCTTTATTTTAGTGCACTGAAGAGACACAGTCACTTGTTGCTCCTGTATAAATAACTCATAATGCATTATGTGCTAACAAGTACAGTGAGCTAACCCAAGAGTTCAAAAGAAACAAAATACCTGCGGCCATACAATCTCCAAATGGCAGTCTTCTGAGCTATACTAATATCAATAAGCTCCGACAAGCTGTGTTTCCAATGCAACAGATCAGAATCTTTTAAGGCATCCATTAGTTTGTTGGCAGCCTTCCCTGCAAAAGCTCTTTGCTGAACCAAGGACTGTATTCCCAGGGAAGCAAGGTACTGGGAAGGAAAAAAGCATATATATACACATATTTGTGTACACACACACAACAGCACTGAAAGACTGAAAACAGAGTCCACTATACTTGCAAATTACACTGGAGCAAGAGTTCTGAACTAAGGGGAAAATAATCCCAGAGAAAAAGGGATGATGTTATTCAGTACAGACAAAGGAACACTGCTCCAGGCATTTCTTGAAATACCCACTTACGCACACCCACACATACGTGAATGCCATTTTGTTAGATGTGAAAGGTAATTTCCACTCCTCCACATAGAAGTCTTAAAAGAAGAAGACAGGACTTGTACCTGGATTTCTCCAGCGATGAGACAGCTGTGAAAACACAGAGCCTTCCCTCCCCTTCCCCACCAAGCAGCCAGGCCTGCTCTCATCTCCTAACATCAGCAGTTTAATTCCTTTTAGAACAATTCTCTTAACAAAGAGCTTGCCGATCTTGGGGCAGATAGAACTAAACATTAGCAACTAAACATCCAGGGTGCAAAACTATCAAAGGGGAGGGCTGCCTTGCAAGATCTCACAGCTGGGACAGAGCCCTACAAGTAAACCTGTGTTCAAAGCCCTGCCAGAGGCACCAGCACCGAGTTTGAGGGAAGGCAGAGGCATAAGAACCTCCCTTTGAGCATCAGCAGATTGTGCTATGGGCCTAAGGCCAAAATGGTGCATGGGGCTGGGCTAGAAGCCACACAGTTTTTCTGCCTGAAAACCAAACAAATTAGAAGGAAAAACAGTGAGGCTTGCAATAATGCACTGGCATTAAAGCAACTGAACTCTGGTTTGTTAATGTGAGGAGTGAAACTAATAGAAACAGCTGGATTTTGGAGTGAGATTTGCTTTAATTCAGTTACGTATTTTGAATAGACCAGCCACGAAACCCAAACCCCCTCCTACGCTCCCCTCACCACACGTTTTCCCTGGAATAAAGTTAAGGATAATTGAAATGAACTTACTGGCAAACCAAAATGTAAAGATTTGTTTACAGAGTGCTCCAGCAGAACACAGCTATCGAATATCTTCTGCTCCAAGATGTACAACCAGCTCTAGCAAGGAAAGAGAAGTTAAAAGTCCCATTGCAGACAGCCAAGGGCTGCAACACTTTAAACTTTTAGCATGGAATGCACAAGAACCTACTGGAAATAATAACCACTCTTCAGGATTAATGTGATACTAAGGCAACCTCTATTAAATGCTGCACAGCAGAATATATTAGAAGTGCAGCTCGGCTGCAACGCTTGCTTGACAGCAGTCAGCACTGAACTGGAGGTTGAGGGGAATGCAGGGAAAGTAATGCAGGAATCTGATACCATTGATGCCAATTCATCATATCAATAATACACATTACAGAACAAAATACAGAGATATCTAAGCCTTTCCCTCCTCCTTTTTGTTTGCTCAAAAGAAGGCTGATTACTCTTTCAGAATCCAAGAGATGGGAGGAAAGGAGGAAGTTTATGAAATGCTGTGTCTCTTTAATACACGTAAGACTAAACTTTGAGCTTGGTACTAAGGTATTTGTACTCTGGAATCACAACTCCTGTTTAAAAAAGTAATCCTGAGCTACAACAAAACCATCCCACGATCTCCCTACAGGTGCTGTGGGTGACCCACCTGCCACAGGCACTTTCACCCCACTGCTGGGCAGTTATACTTAAATTACTGATGTGATCTGATGAGCTACCACTGTAAAAGTAGCCCTGCAACAGTTCACTGAGCAAAGGCTCAGATCACAAAGGTGGCTTAACTTCGTTTCAACACAGCTACCTTACCAGGCAGTGCTGCAAGCAAACGTGGTCGTTAGACTCCTGTGCAATTCGGATAGCTTCCTGAAGTGCAAGTTCAGCCTGTTGGCTATCAGCAAACAAAAAGGGAGAACATATTAGTGCGCCCACAGTGCTTAAAATACATTACGATACTGAGGTATATTGATGTAAATTATGCATACAGCACTCAGCAGATAACTCTGATTAAAGACTGATGAAAAAGCCTGCATTTCCTCCAGGCCCTTCAGCAATATATTCTAGTCTGGAGGATAATAAGCAAGACAACATCTGCACGCCACTACAAAAACACAACTGTAACCCTAAGCAGGCTTTCAAACCCTGTACAGGCCAACGTGCCAAGCTATTGTTTGAACAAGGGCAATGTTAAGCATTTGCCTGTGTAGAAAGCGTCGTTGGTCTCAATTTTGCAGATGTCCTTCCCATCTCCAGCCCTTTTACGTGATGCCTCCAGGCAACAGTCAATATATGCCAGCCATATATGGAGGTGGGTAAGCTAGCTTTATCAATACAGTAACACCTACCCCTATGGCATTTTAAAACTAAAAAAGCTCAGATGGCTTTTCTTCCTTTAATGATCCCTTTTCCAGATCATCAGCTCTACGCTAATTTGAATGTTAACAGAAAACCAGCCAGTTTCTTGAGAATATAGCTGAAAATAGGCATCCACGTCCACTGACCTTTCTGAGGTCATGGAAACGTAGCAATGGAGAACTTAAATACTTAGGAAACAGTTGCAAAAGGACGCAGACAAATGTCAACTCTTACCCTGCTCTAGATGGCTCAGTTATTATGGAAACCAAATAAATGTCAAAATGAAAACAAACCAAAACAAATCAAGATTCCAAGAAAATTCCAACCCAACTGTAGCTGTTATCAAATTAAAGTCCCTTCTCCTCCTGAATAGTTTTCAGAACAAACAGAAGAGCTATCTATCAGCACTTACGAGATGCAACAAGGTGAATTTCAGTGGTGTGGTACAATACAGTAACTTACTAGTGGCCAAAGCGACAGTGCAGTGCAGCCAGGTTCAGAGCAGCGTATCTCAGACTCCGACCATAACCTTCATCCCCATTGCTTTTGCTTTCTGCTCCAGTGAGGATTAACCGGTCAAAGTAATGAAGGAGGCTGTGGGTTGAACTGAAGACATCTTGCACTCTGAGACTATTTAAGTAGCTTAAATAATGCTAAAAATTGAAGCAAAATCAGCTTTAACTATCCAGAACTACTAAAACAAAGGAGGGTTTATAATTACTATGTATCTTCTTACTGAGAAAGGTTGCCTAATAAGTGCAACCCTGCAATACTGCATGCCCAGGAAAGGGCTCGATCAGAAGTTGCAGTGATGCTGACACTACCTGTGCAGAATTCCTGTAAAACTTGGGTAAAATTGGTCATTTTCCCTAACAGGTAGCGTTCCATAGGCCAAGATCTGGCTGTCAGAACTATCCCACCAAGCCTGAGACCTCTACATTGGTAGAATTCCTATATTTATGTGCTAAGTGAGGGAATGGAGACATGACTCCCACTGTGCATGCACTCCAGAAGAAACTTTTAACTGTGAGCACTGCTTCCAGATGCCGTGCAGATAAAAAGGAGATGCTAAAGCTACATATTCTTTTCTTGGCACTGTGGGACTTGGGCAGAACGACTCTTTAGGTCAAATGGAACCCTGGAGAGGACTTCTTGAACATTTACATGCAACTTGCTCACATTTTTATCATCTGCTTATATTTCAATACAGAATAAATTACTCCCAAATAATCCCATCCTAGAGATAAGAAATCCCTTTACAACCATTTTGGATGAAAAAAGAGACGCTTACTGCTTCAGCAAAGTCCGGATTAAATTTTAACAAGTTGTTCAGTTCCTTTTGTAAGGATGCTGGAGCAAGAGCCTTTGTTTCATCATTCTTTAATAAAGAAGCCTGGAATGAAAATTTAAAAGCAAAAGTAAGATAAGTGACAATCCAGAGGGTTACAAATGTATTTTGATACATGCTTGTCAGTTTGTCATCTGCTTGGAGGTAACATTAAAGAGATTTCATAACAGCTCTGTCTGCTGTGACGCTGAAACATCAGTGGCAGTTTTATGCTATACTGTATTATAACATTCACTTGGCAGAGATCAGAGAGACCAAGTGAAACAAAAGCTTATTCAAAGGAGTGTTTAAAGGTACTTAAAGAACTCTGTTTAATTTTCAATTTGAAGAACTAATACAATGGATTGCTCACTGGAATGACATGCATCTTCTTACAGAAACAACCAGGAAACTAAGAGTGAATCCATGGTTTGCTTCGCAAAGTAAATCAATAAAAAACCTGGAGGAAGTCCAGACCTACCAGGAGGTCCCCAGCCAGCTGATGGAAAAGACTGTGGGGCCTTTGGGTCAACTGAGAGCTGCATTTGTATGTGTGTTGTGTCTTTCTGCTGGAAGCAACTGGAGACAAGGCCATCCAGGGGCCAGTTACTTGATAAACTGAGACTGTAAGCCCAGTTACTGGTGAAATCAAGAGCGAGAGAGCACATGCACACAGAAGCAAACATGTGCATGTATTTCACACTAATCATCCTCATCACACTTCATCCTCATCAGCCAGAGAGGGGAAGAGGGTAACAGACAGCATGCTGGGCCTCAACACTGCTTGCACCGGAAGCCATGGAGCTGCAGGAGCTTTGCCATGATCAGGCTACCAGATTCAGCAACCCCTAAAGGTAAAGAACCTAACAGCACTGAGAAGTTACTTTGAACTTTTAAAACATCTCATATTATACCTATTTTAATTTTTATATTTTATTTATATTTATAATTTGCAATTTATTTTATTTATATATTTATACATATTTCTACTTGCATTTTGTATTATTTTTATATATACGTTTCTCTTTATAAGCTATTAGAAGCATGCAGTGCTTTTACTGCCATTTGTGCCCATGTGCATTTCTGCTCCATTCTGTATTTATCAGCTGGAATAATCAACAAAACTGCACATTTCACAGACATCAAATCCGAGGCAAACAGTCAGAACGGAAGTGACCTTCTCAGAATCAAACATCATCATCTGGTGTGCAAGTCTAGATAAAACGCTTTTAGCCCCAAGTGCTCATACTGAGCAACTACATGCAAGCTATCAACCCATCTTTAACAGACCTAAGAAAACATCATGTCTGACACTGTGGATAAGACTGAAGGTGAAATTCACGTTGCAGATCATTTACTCAACTGTATTCAGAATTAACATACCTGCTGAGAAAGAAAATACTCTGCTTGTTTCTGGGAAAGAGGCCCACTGCAAGATATCTCTTCTTCCCTGGAAAGAAGCACTCTGGTTAGAAAGAAGGGCAATGAAATACATGGAAATACATTTTATTGGACACTGCACACTTTTGCTTTATGAAGTTTTAAGAGATATCACAGCTCAAAGCACAAAAGGAAACTAAAAGGAGAAAGCTTAATAAATGATTTTACACAGTTTAGTTGTAATCTTAGACCTGCAGACCATAGTCAATATGAGTATTACCCTGAATACATGTGAAAACCCAGTGGAAAACAGCAGATAGAAGATTTGGGGTTGCCATATTCCAATGGCTTTGCTCTGTTTTTCCTTTCTTCCAAAGACAGTCACAATGAAATGAACTGGCACTTGAGCCACACATATCACTCCAGAAAACAGCTGTTCTGCAAGAGCAGCTACCAGTTTGTTCCAAGCAAAGACAGCAAGTACAGCAGACAGCCAGGCTCCACGAGCTGTTAACTGACTCATGATATGGCAGAGCATGCACAAGCACAATTTTATAGAAAGGCAGTTTAGAAAGTAGTTTTAAATGTATGGATACACAAAATGCTCTTGGGATTATTCCTACAGTGAAGTATTTCTTTAGCATGTGAAAACTCACAATATTTGCTTCTCATTTTTGATATAAATAGATGTGAGTTCTTCTATTTGGAGAAGGGCAACAAGAGAAACCAAAACCATTAAGCTTAACTTTCCCCTTAGCGAGCAATCTTTCCTTGTTGGAAGCAAAAGTAAAGTCTCCAACAGCTTTAGCACCTCACACACTGGCACAATTCAACCGGCACTGGGCTGTGCAGAAGGAAACTGTGGGCAGCATCTGGCTTTTAACCTGCGATTCCCTAAGTGAGCATGAGAACCGGGACTGCCATCTTCTACGATGAGCAGAACTGCTGTCATTTAGAAGTGCTACCACATGGTGGCACCAAGGAAAAGCAGCAGCCACCCGGCTCTGCCAGTGTGCATGAGGCTTTAAAAATCACTACATCTCAATACTGCAGCTGGATTTGCTAGTGACAGGACACATACATGGCCTAGATGACCACTGGTGGAGCCTGGAAGGTTTAACAGCAGTAGCACCTTGATCTGGACAAAGCTTAAGTTTACTCTGATGTGCACAGAAGTAATCTGAAATAAGACTTAATTCTCTTAAGAAGCGGGAAAGACTTAACGTATCACCTTAGAGGTAGATCGAGTTCTTCTTTCTCCATCTTCCCTTCAAATTCCTCTGTATTTGTTAGGTCCATATCACTCTCATCAATTCCATTTTTTCTCTCGTCATCATTCTGAAAGTACTGCTGAAGTGCAGTGTAAAGCTTATAGACCTGACTAAAAGAAAGCTTATTGTATGCCAGGATCATATGGCGCAGAAAGAGGCCTGCAAAGGGAAGCATCTGTTATGACAACTGCCTGTAAGGTCGCTGTTTCAGAGAGGAGGCAAGAAACCATCATAAGCGGAAGCTTACATCACATTATTTGATTTCACTTCTGTGTCTCAGCCTACCAACTGATGAGACTATTTTGGAGGGAGTAAACCTGGTATTGCTTTAGTGGCAAATCTCACAGACCACCTGATCACAGCAAAATTAAGCTCAGTGTAAGAACATTACAATATGAAACATCTGAGCAAGAGAAAAATCAGATCATGCAATCTTTACACCACCCCAAAAAGAAAACCAAAGCTGTATGCTGAGTGAACTACATCAGTGATAGCACATCAAATACAGCATATGGATAACAGCTAGTTACCTACTACACTTGTTTTATGAACTTCTGGCTCCGTGCCTGTAAATGAATCTGAAAGGTCATCAAAAAATTGTTCCATATCTTTCAGTTCTCCTTCTGCCATAAGTTTTAACCTAAACAGGGAAAAGAAACCCACATTTTTAAGGGCATTATAATAGGCATCAAATAAAATCTTCTATTTCAGATCTAGATGACTAAACACAACCAGAACCAAGTGGCAGCTGCTTCATTAGGCCCAGAAGGGTTTTATACTCATAAGCCAAAACAAAACATACAAAATATTAATAATAAGGCTAATAATGATCAGGTTTGGTTGGGTTCTTTTTCCTTTATAAACAGCTCTTTCAGTAAAGAGAACAACTAGAAAAGATGGTTATTCTTTTAACATAATGAAAAACAGAGTGATTTTTAAAGCTGCTGCTGTTCAGTGAGTTAGACAATATCAAAACAGACCTTCTGTACATAGAAACTTTAAAGCAGACAGCTCTGGTGTCTGGGTTTGGGGCCTTTCAGAACTGATTCATGAGAACTTGGAATCATGGAATGGTTTGGGTTGGAAGGGACCTTAAAAACCATCTAGTCCTAAGCCCCAACTAAGGCAACTATAGAAGTAAATTTCTGCACCTTTTTAAACTACACATTCACACGTTACAGAGCACTTCTCAGCAGGTACCACGGTAGATCTATGTAACAGAGCATGCAGAGAGCACCTCTATCATCTTCCACAGAGCCACCCTTTGCAGCAGCGGTGTTTTCACCTTGGCCGCACAGAACACCGACCCGACGGGAGGGCAGGGATGATCAACAGCGCTCCTCAGCCTCCAGCCCTGGAGAACCCTGCCACACTGAGCAGCCTTCACCGCAAGCCCTGAGCGGGGCCCGTGTCCGGCCCTCGCAGGCCGTACCCCGCACCTCGGTACGGGTCTCCCTCGGACAGGCGGGGAAGGGGAGGCGCGACCCCGGCGCCCACCTGATGTGCACGGAGCTGGCCAGGTGCGAGCAGCACTCCTCGATAGCCTTGCGCAGTCGCGACAGCGGCATGTCAGGACCCTGGGGAAGGGGAGAGCGACATGTCGCGATATACTACAACGCGACTGTGGGGTCACCATCCCTCCCCCTGTCCCCACACCCAGGCCCCGACCTGTAGTAGCGGCAGCAGCAGCCGGTTGAGCCGGCGCCGCTCCAGCAGGCCCAGCTGCGCGCCGGCGCGGCCCAGCTCGCTCAGGAGCACCAGCAGCGCCATCTTATAGGGGGTGACCCAGTCCTTGATGCCGAAGACGTTGGCGTGCACCACGCCGTTCGTCATCATCGGGTTGAAGTACAGGCTCTCATGCACGCTCGCCATGGCGGCACCCGGAGCCCGCTGCCCGGGAAACCGGTCTCGCCCGCCGACCAATCGCCGCTACCGCCGCCATCACATGGGTCACACCGCGGCCAATCAGAGCGGGGCTGTGCGCCGCCATAGCGAGGCCGGTTGGCGGGATGATGCTCAGGGAGGACGTTCCGGGGAGGAGATGGATGCTGAGGGTAAGGGGGGCTTTAGCGGGGCAGCTGCCGGGCTCTGAGGCACCGTGAGGGGCCCCTCCGAGAGGCCGCGGCCCCTTCGGGCACGCTACAGAAGGAGGAGCTATGGCCCGTGTCGGTGCGGGTTGGGCACTGCCTGTTGTCACCCACAGCCCGGCCATGCCTCGTTCCTTACCTCAGGCCTCCATGCTGCTCCCGCCACAGCCCTGTGGGGACCGGCGGCTCGGTGGGGCCTGCACCCAAACCGCGAGGTCCTGGGGGCTCCGTGACCCTTCATGGACGTGCTGCAGCCCTCTGCGGAAGGTGCGATGGTCACCGGTGTTGTCCCTGGTGTCGATCCATGTGTCCTGGTGAGGAGAACCACAGCGAGGACATGGCATTTCCCCATAGCCGCATGGAGGAGGCCGTGGTGGGATTCTCTGTCCCATATGGGAAGGCTGATCTGTGCTCACATGCAAGCATTTCCTCCATAGAATCACAGAATGATAGAATGGGTTGGGTTGGAAAGGACCTTAAGATATCTTAATTCCAACCCCCTGCCGTGGGCAGGGACCACCACAGAGTGAATTGATTCCTGTTAGATTGGATTTCTTGCCAATTAATTATGATGCAACAGGGATATTTCCACACCTAAGTTTTAATTTTCCCAATAAGTCGTTAAAGTGCTTCATTAAGGAAAATACTCCAATTATTATAATAGTTCTCATTTCTGCAAGTGAGAGCAAAACAATACTCAATATTATTATACATCTGCTTGCCCCCGGGGATTCCAGTTGAGCTGCTCCTGATTCACGCCTGGGGGTGACGAGAGGAGGAGGCAAACCAAGCATGGAGTAATTTTGTAGAATACATTTACATTTAAGGAACTTCATGTTGTAGCTGGTTGTTGATGGTAGAATTAATGGTAGTTTCCTAACCCTCAATGCACTGGTACTCATTGAACTAGATCTGAATCTGAAACACAGGAAATGACTACAGCTGTTACGTTATAAAGGTCATTTTACTGCCATTTCCTGAAAATAAAGTGTGGTGGTTTGGGAGGAAGCACTGAAATGGTGGAGTGGCTTGGCAAGGAGGGGTGGAAGAGGAGACAACGGTTGGATTCAGGCAGCACAGGCAGAACTTGGAGGATAAAGGAAATGACAAACGCATCTGGTTTTGGTGTTCCTGTGTAACACTTTGAAACCAACGTGTGAACTCTGACAGCCCTTCAGCGGGTGGTACAGGGAACATTTATGCATTTTAAGTGCTTTTAAAGCATATCTAAATAAACCCTCACACCTCAAAACCAACCCTCCAAATAAGCAGCAAGGGATTATTTTGGTTGTTTGAAATTCAAGATTGGGTAGCGCAACTGAAAAAGTCCTCTTTTATCTTTACTTAAAATAGGCTGATGCTGGTGAGTAATAGGCTTGAGCTGATGAAACATGAAATGGCCACTGCTGGGTATGGGGATCCATGTGTTTTTCGTGCAGCTCTGAACCTGTTGAACCAAGCCTCGGCAACCTGAAAACCTGCTCAAAGGTAATTCCAAAGTAATGTGCGTCTGGTATAAAAAGTGAATGCTATAAAGATTCTCTCTATGGGTGTGAATATCCAACCTGAAATTCCCAAATAAAGCCCAACAGTTCATTATTATTAGTATTTAATTTTACTAGAAAATTTTGCATGTTGTTACATTAAACCCAAAGGAATATTCTTGGTGAGAATCACTTCTCGTGATGTGTAAAATCTTGGGGGATTACTGAGCTGCAGCGAGTCATCACCGCTTGTTATTTTGTGGCAGAAGGAAATGGGACATCAGCATTAATAGATTTAAATCTTTTAATGCTTCCTTGGCATGATCCAGAAGGCTCAGTCAGGGCAGGTCTTTTATTAATAGAACTTCTGCAAATGTGACTTTTCAGCCACAGGGTAGCTGGTGGAGTGTAAAAACAATCTCCACATTACCATTTAGACACAGTAATGCATTAAAAGTGCAGAAAAGATCACGTTACAAATATGATTCATCAAGATCTGCCCAGATTAAGGCGGGAGTGGCAACTGCAGCTGCCAGCACAGTCACCAGATCTCAGCTCTCTCAGTCCCACGTTACTCCCTAAAACATCTGTGTTTGGGAGGATTTCTTGCTGGCAAGTCCTCAGCAGAGCTAAAGGAAACATTTTTAGGTTTCAGCTCAGTTTGGCTCCTCTGTGGGACGGAGATTTTACCCCGCTTACAGCGACTGCATGAGGAGCTCTCACATTTTAAGGTTATTAACAAAAATATACATATGATTTGGTACTTCAAGGGTGACTCTGAATCAACAGGTGACATAGAGATTTTTAAAACCAAACTGTACTGATATTTCTTAAGGTGTCTGTCCTGGGTTCAGCTGTAAGTTATTTTTTTCCTTCTTACTAGCTGGTGCAGTGCTGCGTTTTCAGCTTTAGTCTGAGAACAACCCTGATAACATACTGATGTTTTCAGTTGTTGCTAAGTAATGCTTACTCCGATCGAGGACTTTTCAGTCTGATGCTCTGCCAGTGAGGAGGGGCACAAGAGGCTGGGAGGAAGCAGAGACAAAACACCTGACCCAGAGTAGCCAAAGGGGTAGCACATCATGCCCAGTATATAAACTGGGGGGAGTGACCCAGAAGGCCCAGATCGCTGCTCGGGTCAGGCTGGTATTGGTTGGCAGGTGGGGAGCAATTGTATTGTGCATCACTTGTGTTTATTGTTTTCTTTTCCTTTCCCCCTTTTTATATTCTCTCCCCTTGTTATTTCCTTTATCATTGTTATTATCGGTGGTGGTAGTTTGTGTTACACCTGAGTTACTGGACTGGTCTTATCTCAACCCGTGGGATTTACATTCTTTTTTGGGGAGGATAAAGGGAGGGAGTGTGTGAGTGGCTGTGTGGCTCTGAGTAACCAGCTGGGCTTAAACCATGACAGTGTCTTAAAGCAATCTCTTCCATAAGAAATGTGGGAAATGTGCCATTGCTCATTCCAACATGGTAGTCACAAGGCTGTTCTATCTTTTCAGTTGCTTTGACTCAAATGACAAGTTATTACTGGGGGGGGACGGGGGACACATTTTGTATTAAATCATGTGTAAAAGTTCATAGCCTATAAAAATCTTGCTGAGGATCAGAAGCATTTCCAAAAAGAGATGACCTGGTTTCGAATTAAAATATGGTGTCAGTGCAAACCCAGAAGTTGGGCTGCACGAAGTATCTGCTCTTGGTGCTACAGCAGCCAAGACTGTTTCTGTTCTCGTGGCAATTACATACCACTTTTCTCTTTACTCAGTTCTTGTATCTGACTTGCTCCAGAAATAGATCCTTCCTGCAGGAATTAGTAAAGGCTGCATGCAACCTTCTGTGAGGGTAAATTTGATTTGCAGTCACAATTTATTTTCAGCCACTTTTGTCTGTTCCTCGTCTTGGCAAAGGCCTCCTTTATTCTTGGCCTTGTGCACTCTTATGTAAAGCTTTCCTGAAGGCTTGGTTGGGTTTGTATTGTGTGGCTTTCTCTAATGTAATCCTCTGGTGAAAAGCTTTCAGTTCTTACAACCTATGGTTATTATTTTATATATATATATATATATATATCCCATTCACAGCACTGAGAAGCTAATAATGGCAACTAGAAGCTAGTTGGAGCTGGAGTTTTAAATAACAAACCTTCTTTCCTATTACTTAAAGATTATCACCAAAAGGCTTGGTAGGAAAATCAGCGCTGTGGCCTTTTGCTTGCAGCATGGGGGCTTTTAATTCCACCTCTGACAAACCCTGCTTGTTTGCAGAGGTGCAGAGACTCCAGAACTCTGGGGACTGCCAGACTCGACCCCAGCTCTGTGAGCAATGTGCTGGACACCATGTCAGTGCTTAGACCCCACGTCAGTCTACCTGTGCTTGACCCCGTCAAGTGTCAGTCTGCCTGTGCCAGACCCCATGTCTATCTCCTCACGCAAAGCCCGCTTGGCGGGTTACAGCCACCGTGGCTACCCTGGTCCGTCGGTGTACACAAGTAGAGCCCCAACCCCACGAGGTAACAGCTCCGTTACCCCGGTAACTCCTCACTCCCGCCCCGCCGCACTCTCCGGTCATGTCTCTCCGTTACCCCCCTCACTCTTCTCCCGCCAACGCACAGGCGCTCCCTCTCCTCCCATTGGCTCCGCCCGCTCGCCGTCGGCCGCTTGACAGCCAATGGCGTGCGGCGCGGTGGGAAGACCCGCCCTCCGTGAGGCGGCCCGCCGGAGCGCCGCGCGGGGCGGGGGTCGGCGCCGGGGGTCGCCGCCGAAGCGCGAGTGGCGGCGGTGGAGCGGCCATGAAGGTGAAGGGGGTGTGAGGGGGTGTCCTCTGCTTGGGGGAGCGCCTTTCCCCTCGCTGCGGGGAGGGAGGAGAGGGGCGGACCGGCGCGTGACGGGATCGGGACCCCGGTGGGACGGGCTGGGCCGTGCCGCCACTCCCCTTCCCTCTCCTCTCTCCCTCAGGCCAGGCCGCTGTCCGTCCCCGGGCCTGCCCCGTTAATGAGGGACTCCCGGGCCGGGGATCGCCTCACTGAGGAGCCCCAGCGCCCTGCACTGACTCAGCAGCCGGGCAGGGCCTGCTGCCGCCGCCTGAGGCGAGCCCCCGCCCCTGTCTGCGCACACCGGCCGCGGTCGTTCCCCACCGGCCGCCGCGGCTGAAGGAGCGGGACGGAGCCGGGCTCGCGGCGGTGCGTGGGGGTTGGGCCTGTGAGGCGGGCGGCGGTTGGGAGCCGGCCCCCGCCCGGCCGGTGTGCGGGGAGCGCGGTGGGGAGGCCCCGCTGAGGCCACTGGTTCGATCCCCAGAGGAGCCTCTTCGCCTTCGAGATTGTCGTTGTGTGTTCAGGTGAGGGCTGTGGGTTGTAGTGACCAGGATCTCCCAGTTCGGTGGGTTCCGAGGGGTGCTCGGTCCCTGAAAAAGCTTTGCTTTATCGCAGGATGGGGGTAAAGACGAAATTTGAGCTAAAAAGAGAGAAAAAACGTCTCTTCTGCTGCTCTCCTCTTGGTCTTGGCACATTCTCCTTGCACTGGTGTGGAAGGAGCTGCATGCAGCCTCCCAGCTTCTTGGGTGCTGCCTTTCTGAAAGGAGAGTCTTACCAGGTTACTGAACACCCTTAAAGCAAAAAAGCAAGAGCAGAGAAGTTCCAGTGCTGTATTTTGCTGCTATGGGATGCACATAACATAGGGAGAGAGAAGATAGCGGATAGCAGCTTGTGAGAAGAGAATATGGAAGTGGTGCCTGATGTGGTTGGAAAGGTTTTGGTACAGCAATCGGCAAAATTTGAATTAATTCTTAAGGGAAGGAGTTTCTGTTTTAGTGTGTCTCATTTGCACCTTGTGTTGCTGCTTCTCAGCATGGTCTCATTTCTTTAGAGAGTAATACGAAGAGTCTAGACGCTGTAATTCGATTATCAGTTAACGAGACACAAGTGCATAGAAAGCATCCACAGCTGACTTAGGTTAAGGAGAAGATTAATGCTGCCACGTTGCCTTACCTCTCACCTCAAAATGACTGAATGCTTGGCAGTGAATGTGGAGAGATTTTGATGCTATGCTCATTTATCCAAATCACAATTGTCCAAAGTATCTATTTTAGTGTTGACAGTCATGTCTGAGCACTTGTTGCAGGCTCTTGGATAAAACAAGTCTAGGAAGCAGGTGTTAAACTACCAGGGAAATTGAGAATTTTTAAATATTAAATAATTTAAAAATATTCTATTTTTCAGAAGTCCCTGGTTTTAAAGTTTTAAAACTTGGTGCTCTCTTGGCTTAAGTCGTTGGTTTTTGGAATGTATTTCTAGAAAGAGAATTACTCTTGCTTAATAAGCTAGCATAATTAAGCAGAACTTGTATAGGAAAAGTTGCTATTGATCTGTTTCCACTCTATTATTGGAAATTGGAAACCAAGTGTGGGTTTGATGATGGTTTAATGATTGCCACAGAAGTCTGATCACATGCTGGAGAGGCTGCAAGTGCTCTGTATATCTGCAGTGCAGCCACGTGCTGGGGCTACCTGTGTCTTGGCCAGGGGTCAAGGCAGGGCCACTGGAGCTCATCTCCCTTGAGCTCCATTCGCAGGAGGCTTGGGGAGGTTTTCTCCTGTGCATGGGGTGCTCACTGCGTGGCGGTCTCTGGTCATGCCTGGCATGGATTCTACTCTTGAAATACCTATAAAATTAGTGAATTTAATTTGTTGCATGTATATTTGGTGTTATAACTGCACAGAGTGTCATGTGATGTGCTGCTTAGGAGCAAAATGACTGTGTTCATTGTTTCACTGTATTGCAACACTTCTAATGTTAGCTTACAACAGTGAAAGTGAAATACTAGATTTGTGTGGGTTGGAGGGATGCTTTTGATCTTCTGTACTTAAGGCACTTGTATGAAGGTGGTGGTGTAGAATATGTTTGGTCCAATGGCATTGCTTCTCACCACAAAGTGAGGACTCTTTTCTTGCCTGTTGTGCTCAGTGGTTTGAAAGGAGATGTCCTGGCGTAGCCCAGGATATTGTGTTAAGTTCCCATAAATGTAACAGGACTGTGTTCTGTCCAGGGTAGATGTGCAACTTAATGTAGAAATTAATCCAGTTACTACAGCAATTAAAGCGCCATCATTACTGAGCTGAAGTGTATGTTCTGATTGGTTTAGGTTTTACAGTGAGAACTACAAGTCTCAAAAGCAATTATTTTATGTCTTGGAAAAAAAAAAGATGCTTCCCTGGAATGAAAACCAGAACAGCTGTAATCAGCATAGTTAAGAATATATATATATTCTTATATATATATAATATATAAAGTTTAAATGTTGTACCACTCAGCTTCCTTTCAGAAAGAACTTACTGTGATTTTCAGTGAGCCACATGACAGTGATTAAACATGTGCCCTGAACAACTTGGAGTCTAAATTCCAGCTTTAGTAGAATATGAACTTTTGATAGAGAATCTAGTGCCAAAGACTTCCAAGGGTAAAAAGTAGCCATTGATTTATGTATTTAGAGGTTTTGACAGTCTTTAAGGATTGTGTGACCTGGAACTGAAATCCAGTCAATATGGAGTAAGTTCATTTAAAGTTCTGTTAGACATTTTGTAAGACAGCAAATCAGGAGGCTAAGGAAGGTCTTGAAGAACATTTCCCTCTCAGAGAAACTGGAGTGTAACTATTTCTAATGAGGTTTGGTTTATACGTTCCAGTTTGACAATCCAGAAGGGTTTTGGAGGTTTTTTTAGAGAGTTGTGTGTGAGTCATAGAAGAGCTGGGTTAGTTCTGCAGAGGATCCTGTAGGGGATCTGCTCTAATTATGATAAATTGCTCTGTTGCTACTTGTCATCACTTCAGGTTTTGCCCTTCACCTGTGACTAGCTGTTAGTCTTGTTCTTTGCTCCGTTGTTGCATTACCTCCTCACTCCTTACCCTTTTTGTACACAACTGTGCTAGCAAAGGAGTTATAAAAAGCTAGCTCCTTGTGCCTGTGTTAGCTTCTTGGAAGCAAATCCCACCGACTTTGGTTTGCAGCTGGGAAGTGGGGATTATTGGGCTGTTCCAGCCATTAGCGTGCTGAATTCCTGGTGCTCTGGGCATTTGCACCACATGCTTCTGGGATGATGACAGATGGACTGAAGTAGCTCCAGTAGCAAGGCACATCTGATGTGGGCTTTCAGATATTAACTCTCTTTTTTTTTTTTGCTTTATGAATGTTTTCAGGCGGGAGCTACTTCCATGTGGGCTTCCTGCTGTGGATTGCTGAATGAAGTGATGGGGACTGGAGCGGTCCGTGGCCAGCAGGCTGGCTTTGGAGGAGGAGCTGGCCCATTCCGATTCGCACCAAACACGGACTTCTCAGCATACCCTTCTCCAGCTGCTGCAGGCACTAACATAGTTTGCAAAGCCTGTGGACTCTCTTTTTCGGTTTTTAGGAAAAAAGTGAGTATATTTTTACTCATAGGAGCTGATTTGTAGGCATACTGGGAGATGAATGTGTATTCTTCTTTAGATAAAGAAACCCAGGGCAGAGAGCCAGGGAAGGGAGTAAGTGCTTTACTCTGAGGTCACAGGAAATTAATGTCAGACAGGATAAGAAGTTAAGAGTCTGATGTTCATTAATCGGTGACACACTGGATCTGCTCTGACCTAAAAGTCAGAGGATTCTAATTTGTAAGATATGTGCTTTAGCTTCAGAATCTTAAACATTAAGACAAGTCTGGTTTTGAAGATGATACCACACATAGCGGTTGAGTACTGGAGTGAACAAACTGGGTGATGGAAAAGCTAAAAGCTCCCAATATAGTATCACAGCTTCTTTCTGTGAGTGTCATTCTGTTTGCTTCCAGACCAGGTTTAGTTCTGTTAAATGCTATTGCACTTCAGCAGCCTCTTGCTTCATTTGGGGGCAGGTTGGTGGGTTAGTAAATGAGTTTGTTAATACTGTTGCTATGTGTGACTGCCCAGTGTGACCTAATCCCCTGCAGCTCTTTTAGATATGAAGCCTCATTCCTCAGTTTGAGTGTTCAGTTTCCCCTTCCTGTGCATCCTGTTGTTCACATGGCAAACACGTTGTTGAATTGTTATGTAGGGATGTTTTATGAAGCTAATATGAATTTACTTAAAATCCTGAAAAACTTGATTTGCTCACAGAGGATGGGGTGACCATTTAACATCACTGCTCAAAGCACTGCCTGTTCCAGCTTGTGTGGGTTGTATGAGCCTTGTGAACAAAGCTCTTGTCAGAAATGACACCTGGGCATTTGGGAGTACTTACCTGCCATGCAGTTGACTACATTTAAAGGTTACTTTGAGTTCTATGAATCAATTGAGGAAGCTAAGTGTTCTTTAAAGTTTGGGGATTATACTGTATTTTACACATGTGACTATAGCTGTGACACTCAGTGCATTCAGATGTATTTTAACATACCATGATATTAACTGGCATTTAATTTCTTTTATTGTCTAAACTACATCTGGAGTACTTCATTCATTTGTTTGTTCATGATGTTTTTTCACTGAACCATCAGATATGATTGTAGCTTACAGTAATGCTACAGAAGCAATGGGGTTTCCTTGGAACTCCTGTTTGACAGGACAGCTGCTTGATGGGGCAGTTTTCTAGACTTACATCCTAAAAATGGTCTTTGTCAAAACTGACAATGGAAAGACTTCCATTAAATGACATAGCCCAGAGAAGGGAAGAGCAGGGTGTGCCTTGGTTACTTGTCCAGCTGAGTGGTTTTCTCTTTCTCCTCAGCACGTGTGTTGTGACTGCAAGAAGGATTTTTGCTCCGTTTGCTCGGTTTCACAAGAGAATCTCAGGAGATGTTCCACTTGTCACCTGCTGCAAGAAACAGCTTTTCAGCGCCCTCAGTTAATGAGGTTGAAAGTGAAGGATCTGCGGCAGTACCTGATTCTCAGAAACATACCCACAGATACTTGCAGAGAGAAGGAAGACTTGGTGGATCTGGTGCTGTGCCACCACGGGTTAGGTTCAGAGGAGGAGATGGACGCTAGCAGCTTGCACTCGTCACGGTCACAGACTTCAGGGTTTTTTACTCATCCATTTTCTATGTCTGTATCGGTGTCATCTCAAGCAGAACTTGCAAACAGAAGTGGAAGCACAGGAAATGGAACACCTTTACAGGTACAGGAATTACTTTGTGGGTTATGGTCTCGCATAGCTTTTTCAGTAGGTATGCATGGCTTTAAAATAAAATGCCAATTGGTACAGTTTGGGGTGGCAGGAAAAGTGCTTTTTTTTATCTCTGACCTGAAAACAGAAGATTATTAGGCAAGATTCCTAGTTGAGGTGATGGAGGTGACTTGACATAAACAGATAATGCTTAACAGCAACTGAAAATTCAGAATGTCCTTGTTGTGTGTGATCAGTTCGGTACAAAGGAAGATGTTTTGTAAGGGATAAAGTAGTTTTGTCCTGATAAGTTTTGTTTTGTACACAGGGACAAACGGAAACATCTTCTGTCAATAATGAAGAAGAAGAAAGTCCAGAAGAGCAGGTGAGATGCAGATTATCCACAGAATGCATTTTTGGCTTGTGATACCATGAAGTGTTTAAGTTGCTGTCACGTTTAGTACCTTGTTCTGATTAATTAGCTGTGTCTAGCAACATGTACATAACTTGCTTTAAAAAGAATAAACCTTTAGCCAAGCTAAAGGTGCTGAATGCAGCACCACATCTGGTGCTCTGAACTTACCAGGACTGCAAAAACCATATAATTGATGTGTTTCAGACCCCTGGACTGTCCAGAAAGCGAGCGAGGGCGTCCCTCTCTGATATTTCAAGTCTGGAAGACATTGAAGGGTTGAGTGTTCGGCAACTGAAGGAAATACTTGCCTGTAACTTTGTCAACTACTCAGGATGCTGTGAAAAATGGGAACTCGTGGAGAAAGTGAGCAGGCTATACAGAGAGAGCGAGGAAAACCACAAAACACGTAGGTTTATGTTTTATTCTCACTTCCATAAGATTATTTTGGGGGGTCTCCAGTTCTGTCAACAGAAGGATTTGGTATCTAACTTGGGTCTGCTCAGCTGGGCCAACTGGAAAAGTGAGTTTTAACAATCTAGGGTTCATCTAGAGTAGTTGAATGTGGTTCTAGGGATTAAATGAAGCTTTCCAGGATTGTGCTGGGGTTTTGAGCCTTTTTTCCAAAGCTCAGAGATCTCAGCTTTCCCCGTGGAGGTAAAATTGCACAACTGAGAACCGGTTCCTCAGAGAACATGAAACTTGGCACCTCTGCATCCTTTACTAGGTTTCACAAGGCATCAGTGAGAGCTGCCAACAGGCCAGAGCAATTCAGGTCTTTTATTGTGCTAAGAAGTAGAAGCTATGGTGGCAAAAGTCCAAGTGGTTTGGTCTCTGTACACATTTTCATTAGGTGGTTCTGTGGCCGCAGCTCGGTGATGAGTATTCTGCCCTCTGTTAGACTCAACCACTGGAGTCCTTCACTTGTGTGACTGCTGTATCTCCACAGACCGATTCATGGTCAGATGTTATAATCTGAAAAGCAACTTTTTTGGTGTCATTATTGGCTTCAAAAATGCCTGCCTGGCTCCTCAGTGCTGCCCCCAGCAGCTGGGCTCTGAGGAACAGGGCACTGTGGTTGGCTGGAGAACTTAACAACCCTGGGCCACTGCCCAGCCGCAGACACTGCAGGGGCTGTGATAATTGGGCATCGAAGTAGGGCTTAAGTGAGTGTCAAAACAGGGCTTAAGTAGGTGTCAGAGCATGGTTTAAGTGAGACCCTCAATTTGGTCGTAGACCAGAACTGAAAACCTGCCTCAGACCAAGCTTTGAATTTACCATTTTTAGGAATTTACTTATTTTTCCACCATGGTCTGATGGAATATTTGGTTGTTGCCAGGGGCTTTTGTCTATTTGCAATGAAACTTGACAGGCTTTGTTCAGTTCTGCCACCTTCACAGCTTCCTTAGAGCAGACTAAGAAGTGGAAGCCTTATTATTATTATTATTATTACTGTGTTTAATCTTCTGAGGAAAGCATTCTGCCAGTCAGAATAAGCTCAGAAATGGAAAGCCAACATGCTCTGAATGTTAATCCAGCACGTTACTTCACACTCATTATATTCTGAATTGAAAATGGTCTCCCACTTTAAAGAACAAAGCCAAATATTGGCTGTTCACTTTTTAGAGGGTTTCTAGTTCTTGTTTCTTTGCCTTTTTTGAAGGAATATAGACTAATTCTTAGCTGTGGGTTAGAAAAACCGCTGTGACCAGGCAGCAGCACCACTGCCAAGTGCATGATCTCCCTCTCTGTTGGGTTTCAGAGGGTGAGAAGATGCAGCTGACGGATGACGATGACAACCTGTGTCGGATCTGCATGGACGCCATCATCGACTGTGTCCTGCTGGAGTGTGGCCACATGGTGACGTGCACCAAGTGTGGCAAGAGGATGAGCGAGTGCCCCATCTGCCGACAGTACGTCGTCCGGGCTGTGCATGTCTTCAAGTCTTAACCCCCAGACCAAAGCCCAGTGGTGCAGTCACCCATCCAGGATTCCTGTGGGCAGGAATGCCGAACCTTGGGGTGCACTTCAGCTTTTCAGTAAACACCATTTTGAAGATTAAGATCCTAAAGGTTTGTGAGGGATTTTTCTACAGCGTAACTGAATGCTGGGGTTGGGCAGGACAATTCCTGTGTGTACAGTAACTCGCCTTACAACCCCCCACACAGTTGGATCAAACTGTTTACAGCAGTCCTTGCTCTCTTCTGAATAATACCACCTCAAATGAACGTGTTCACGACTCAGCAAGCAGGCAGGAACACCACTGCTTGCCTGTAGTTGCGTGTGACCTTGTCTAGTGCATTAGAAGCAACAACTATCAGTTGAATATTCAGCTTTTATGTAATTATAGAATGTAAGTGCTGCGACGCTGCTCCTGCAGCAGTGGTAGCAGTGAGCTGCGCCTGTAGGAAGCACTGCCATGAATGGTACCTGCACAGAGGCCCTTAAGCAATGTCTTGCCATTACACACGTGCTGTCCTGGCCCTTCCCTGGAACTGTACGAAAGCCTCCATTGCATTGTAGGGCACAGTCATTGGGCAGGGCTCTGCTGTGTGGTGTCCAGCTGCCCATTACTAAGTGTTTTTTAGTTAGGAATAACCTATTTTTTTAAGAAGGGGGTATATAGTAACCATATTACTGTGCTCCTTAAGCCACTCATGCCTATTTGTAACTATTACTCTTATGTGTGATGATTGTACTCCATCTGTACTGTGAATACTAATCAGGGTCATGAAACTTCTTGCTGCTAACACGTGGAATGTACTCATGGTGTTACTGACCTTAAACAGGCGGTTGTTGTTCAGGGGAAGGGAGATGCGGTATTTGTTTGAAACCTCACATTCACAGGCTTTAACCAAGGCTGTTTCACCAACAACCACGCTTCCCCTCAGCTGCTGACTTCTGGTGTTGCTGTCAGCTCTTGGCTCTGGTCCCAGCTGGGCTTTGTGCCATCAGCAGAGGTAAGGCTCCACTCGGAGCATGGGTTTAAGTGTCCTGTAGGATATGGGAGAAATTTGCTTGTGTTCTAAGGACAGGATGCTGCAGCCAGTCATGGCCATGGCTGCCTTTAAGTTCACTGTAAAAACCCAATGGAGGCAGAGCAGGGATGCGGATTTTCCAGGCAGTTCCTTTAAGCGGGGCTGCTCAGTGAAGCTGCAGCTTCTCCTTTTGATTTGCTGTGTGGCAGCAAAGTAACAGAGCCAGGGTTCTGGAGAACTCATAGCTCTGCCAGGCCTGCTCTCATCTTTGATGTGAAGTTGCACTGGCTTGAGACAGCAGCTCCTCGGAATAGCACAGAGCTTGCAGCCGCTGCGCGTTATTGTTCAGAAGGGAGCAAACCTCTCACTGGCTTTATTTTCTAGCAGTAAATTTTTAATGGCACTGAGTGCCCGGAGCCTCTGTTCTGCAGGGGGGCCAGTGAGGAAACCCCCTCTCTGTAATCTCTGCGCTGATCGTTGGCCACACAAGCGTAATAAAGATTTGTGATGGGCGTTCTCAGCCTCTGCCTCTTTCCTCAACTGCTGCCAGGGGCTCAGCTCAAGCTTTAACGTTGTTCTTGTGCCATCAGTGTTCCTAGAGGTACAGGACACGGCTCAAGCTCTGTGAACACGCTACCTGCGACACACCAAGCGGATCAAGACTTGGAGCCCTCCTGGAACCCCCCCCGCAGCTCCCCCCTGTGCCACAGAACAGAAACCCGCAGAGCCAGTGCCTGTTTTTGTACAATTGTTTATACAAATTCAACAAAGGTAAAACTGCATCAGGAAGGTCTACGAAAACAACACCGTACAACAATGGCACTTATGAATGCAGAAGTTTACAATCAGGAAATAACCATGTTATAAACCTTAAATGAGAACTCAACTCACACTTCAAAGAAAGAGAGACTACGTTTGACCATTTATTCTACCGCTGGACTCACTGTATAAATTAATTCCATATTGAGTACAAGAGCTCATGCTACAGAGTGAAACCCTCCTATGTGCAAAAGCTGAAATTGGAATCCTTTAAAATTTTGAGAAAAAAGGTGATTTCTATACAGATAAAAGTGGTTTTTTTTTTTACTTCAACTATAATTTACACCTTATTTCCACAACATGCTTATGTCACTTCTGAAGTATACAAAGCAGGATATAAACTTCCATTAAAACATGCTTGAAGGTTGAAAGTATGAACCTACTTTTTCCTGACCTGGGCACGGCTGTAGATAGATACTGTCTACGAAGTATAGGTTAAGTTCTCGCCTACCATAAGTAAAGATAAAAATTGGCAATCAAAACCGAAACACTGGTAATGCATTCAAACATTGCATAAATAATTTTTAAACAATTTTTGTACAAAAATAGTTCTGCATAATGTAAGATGTAACAAAACAAAACGTGGGGGAGAAGGCGGAGAGCTGTAGTGCGTGGGCCGCTGTCATGACACCAACTTCTCTTCTCTTTTTTGTGGTGGTTGTTTTAAGAAATGAAAAGCAGAAATCAAATTTACACTACCAAGCACATGCTGTGGTACTTTAAATAACAGTATTTCATGGAGCTCGGTCGTCTTCCGGGTGTGAACAACTCTCACCAGTAACAGTCGCCTTATGAATTTGCATAAGAGCCAGTGCAGGACACCCCAGGGAGACCGAGTTCACCAGTGGCACAAGTTGAACTTCGCAACGTGGGTAGTTTCGTGTTGTTCTCAACAGGAGGTGTAAAATCCCATCGCGGTATTTTCCAATAGTCCAAGTTCCCAATTGAAAATAAAACCCCTCCGTGGGTTCAGTCCCGTCCCCCCCAGCCCCAGTATTTACACGTGTCCTTTAACTAACTCAGTTTTTGCAGGAGTTTTTCTTCCACTTGCCCAAACTGAACACTTACTGACATCTCTGCGATGAACTGCTCGCAGCCTTCCTTCGTCACTTGCTTGCAGTACCTCAGGTCGATCTGGCAGATGTTTCCACAGCGTTTGAAGTAAGACAGGCACTGGTCAGTCACCTTATTGCAGTCTGCGGAGGGGAAACAGAAAATCAAGGGGGGGAAGTTCATGGGGTGTCTGGGTTTGGTCCCCAGCATGAGGATGGTTTGCCCTGGTTGCGGTGGGAGAAGGGATTTCCCGTCTCCACTCCCTGTCAAAGGCAAGGGGTGATCCAGGTTTGATATAAGGCAGAAGCTCTTCCCTGTGAGGGTGCTGAGGCGCTGGCACAGGGTGCCCAGAGAAGTTGTGGCTGCCCCATCCCTGTCAGTGTTCAAGGCCAGGTTGGACACAGGGCCTTGGAGCAAGCTGCTCTCGTGGAAGGTGTCCCTGCCTGTGGCAGGGGAGGGTTTTGAACTGAATAAGCTTTAAGGTCCTTTCCAACCCAAACCCTTCTGTGATTCCATGATTCCCATCCTCCTCCTCCTCCCCTGTGCTCCCATCTCTTACCTGATAAGTTAATTTCCGTTAAGGAATCCCGCGTGGTGGTCCCGACCGCGGTCAGCAGGTTGATGGACTGATCCGTCACGTGGTTACAGTAACTGAGGTTGAGTTTGGAGAGCAGAGGCATGTGCCTGATGATGAGCCGCAGGGAAGCGTCTGTGATATCCAGGCCAGCCAAGCGCAGCTCCACGATGTTCCGTAGCTTACTCCGGTTGTCGATCTGACCTGGAAAGCGGAAGCAGATGGTCACTCCCGAGTCTCCCCCCCGTGAGCCGCCAACAGCTGCAGGTCTGTATGAAATGCACCGTGACACACCACCACTGCTGCCCTAAGTCAACTTCAGGCGCTTTTGCCTGTCTGGAGTTTTGGAGGGGACATCAGCAGGAACACTTTGCCTGTGTTTGGAACAGGCACGTGGGCAAAGCCAGCTCCTGGTTTCAGACCCAAAAGGGATGAATGTAACTGCAGGGGCCCAGCAGAATTGCACGTCGGGAATAAGCAGTAGGCTGTGCAGTGCATGCCAGAAAGCAGATCTGATTTGCTCAAAATTTCACCTGAGCTGACATCCGGGCGAATGTGGCATGCCCCACAAAACTGCTCCCCTGAACTGGGAGGAAGTGTTTCCATACTCTCTAAAGTACACTCGTTGCAGCCTGAAGAGAAGAAAGTCAGACAGAAAACCAGCACAGTGGCTCAGACTGTTCAGCAGGCAGAGAACATCACTCGTTACCCAGTGGCTTCCAGCGAGGAGGTGTTGCAAGTCACTCCTATGAACACCTTGAAGCCCAGAACCCCTCTGGCAGTAGCCATGGGGGTTTCTGCCCGTTTCCTCTAAGGGGACTTAGCAGCAGTGACTGGGACAGGTCCCCGCACTCCTCCCGCCTGTTACCTGGCCGGTTGTCTGTGGGTGGTGACAAGAGGTCTCTCATTTGTGCGTCTTTCAGTCCTTCTGCCCACTGCACGTCCAGAGTTCGGAGTAAAGGACAACTGGAACTACAAAGTGCTGACACTGCTATCCACGAGCACCCTGATAACAGCAGGTCTCGAAGACCTGTGGATACAGAAGATGTTGGAGCACAGGGAGACATGCACCACAGTGATCTCTGCTCCCATGGACAGGAATGGGATGAACAATCCCAGCGCTCCAGGGCACTCATCAGCCTCCTCCCTGCCTAGCTCCATCCCTCCCACCATCTAGAACTTCATTACTGTGGGTGACTGCAGGACCATCCCCCAACCCCTCTGCTAACCCCGTCAGCACAGGCCCCTTCCACGGCAACATTCATTGCCCCTTGTTAAAGACCTGCCTCGAATTAGCTCATCCAACACATCCCAACAACCAGTTTGGGCCTATTTTAACCCACCAAGGCTTCATTCCTACAGATCTCCCCACCTAGGATCCCTGCAGACATTCCTCAGGGAACTGCAGTTCAGATACAAACTGGTTTGCTAAGTTGGGTGGTCCAAATAAGCATCACTTACCTGGCAGTCTGTTGATGAGCCAGCTCAGCTGCTTTTTAGATATATTTGTCCAGCTAAGATCAAGGGTTACAGGCTGTCTCCTAATAATGCCGCTGAGCATAAGTGGAGTGATGGATTTACAATGGTTTAAATCTATTTTGGTCCATAATCTTTTGTCACAGCACCTACCCAAAAAGAACAGAAAAAAGCCAACAGCACTTAATCTGGCACTTGTTCTGGTTTCTGCAACACTTTAAAAGGTGCCATTAAACAGCAGGAAAAACTACAGCATTTAACTCAAAATAGCAAAACTCAGGGTGAGTGATGCTAAAAGCAGCCCAACAGCAGCACACAGCATTACCTGGGTTTGAAGTTTCCCCATCAGGCAACAAAGCAGGGAGTTATTTCCACAGAACTACAAGTGTCAACAACTCCAGAGTCTATTTGAAGTCATCACAGCAATTACTAAACCCCGTTCTCTACCCTAAAGACAAGCCACAACTCCATGCCTACACTGAATACAACTGGGTTTTAATGTTACTGCCCTGATTTCCCTGTGCTTTCCCTCCTTAAGCCCACTGAACCCTCTCCTGTGCTGTGTGTTTGTGTTCTCCCTGGCTACATGGCTTATGTGTTTTCACACTCTCTTTATGGTGCTCTATGGGCACCCAGCAAGAAATCCTAGTGAGTGTGTGAGGTTCTAATGGAAAGAAGTGAGAAAATGCAGGAAACCCTGCACTGAAGCGGAAAAGGCATTTCCCAGCTTTCTGTGACACCAGGAAGCCCATGGAGGAGATGCTCACACACATCATCCCGCACCCAATTAGCAACCTCTCAACCTCCCTGTCTTTTAACCCACTTTGTTACTACATGGTGCTAGAGAGGAGTCTCTGTTACAACCTGCCCATCTGCGTGCACACAACAGTTGGATGGGAGGTGACAGCCAACAAGAGGCTTCTCTGCATGTTCAGTGGAAGATATAAATGTGTCCACTGAGGCCTCCTGCTGCTGCACAGTCACAACTGTGTCAGTGTTCACATGCTGGTAGCCCTGAGCAGTGAAAGGACACACTGTGAGTAAACACAACTGACAAAGAATTCCTCCATCAGCTCTGCTGATAGGGAACAGAGCGAACAGGATGGCTCTGCACGTGCCCTCTATGGGTAAGCAACCAGCATGGACCTTCTGAGGAGAGCCCCGAGATCCCTTCCCTGTATCTCCATAGATATTTAATAGCTGAACTAGCAAACAACTGCATTAGCAATCAGCAAGGCCTGGGGGCAGAATGACACCAAGACTTGGCAGGACCTAGACAGGCTGTTCCAGCAGGCAGGAACATTGTGGTGTCTGACTGCAGACCAGGCTGTGCTGGAGCGCTACAGCCCCGGCAAGCTGACGCCGAGGCTGACACACACACACACACACACAGAGCTCCCATACCATGAAATGTTGGAACTGCTGTTTCTGAGCAAGCACCAGAAGACACGATGCTGCTTCTGCTCCAGACACTGCGGGTCACCCCTTCCCCTTGGGCTCAACACAGCTTCAGTGACCTGCACACCTCTTCTAGGAGATGTTAGTGCCTCCATCACCCACTTCCCATTCCAGTCCAGCCCACCACACATTAGGCCTATCTCGCTCTCCCGCTTCTCCTTACCATCTGTTCCAGGTCTTGCAAACTCTCATACAGATGCACAAGTCCCTATGACTGAGGTAGCTAAAGACAGCCATCCAGACTTCCCTCTGCATCACGTGGGCTGCCCCATCATCCAGGGGGAGCGAGTCCGGAGGGGGGCTGATGGGAGGTGGCCGGATAACGTGCCGTTCCATCTGGATGCATTTGGGAGGCGAGAGCGAAGGCGGTGGCCGGGTGATGCCCCTGGGGGTGCTCCGCAGGCTGGGGATGAGCTGGTGCCTCAGCTCCCGGGGCGTCCCGTTCAACCCTTTGCTGAACCTATGGAGTCTCTCGCTGTTGTTCAAGGCGCGCTTCGGCTCCTCGTTCTCGCTCTCGGGTTCAGATTTGATGGGTTGGTGGTTCTCATTGGCAAGGCTGTTCTCGGTTTTTTGGATCTCCTGGTTAAGCTCCTTGCTGAGCTCCTTGCTCAGTTCCTTATTGGGAAGCCGCCTTTTCCTCCTCATCTTGAACTTCTTCTTGTCCCTGGGCTCGGCACCCTCTGTGCTGGGCCCTGCAGTGGGCGAGCTGGACCGTGACTGGTCACTATCCTTGGACCTGGGAGGTGCTTCTGGCAGGTCATCCTCTGGCTCCTGCTTGAGGCGCCGCAGGGGTTTGATCATGGCAGTTCGGTCATCCGGAGCCTTCCACGATCGCCGCTGCAAAGGAAGACACAAGGGCTGACTGTTGGAGCAAGGACAAGGAACTGGGCAACACTTCACATGCTGATGATGCTCCACACAGGCAGCCCTGCCCGGGGGTTGGGCCACCTGCCAGCACTGGGCCACCCCCCATCCGAGCACCAGGGTACATTCACCGGCCAAAGGTATCAAGTTCAAGTGCCACCATGGATGAGGAGCCCAGCTACTGGCTCTGAGGACTCCCAAAGAGTGACAAATGCGTTTATTCACCATGCATAATCCTGCAGATTTAAGGGCCTTACTCATTACACAGCGGACAATCCATGTATAGAAGATAAGCAGCACACTACAGACAGCCTCTTCCCAGCAGGCCAGAAGAAACCAGGCTTGGGACACATTCACTGGGCACCACTTTAAACACTGGCTGACATGCATTCAGTCATGCCCAATGGCCGAGTTCTGAAACCTGCATCGCAGTCACTGACTCGGACCGTGGCCGCGCTGTTGTGGCCCTCACTGCTGGATACTCACAGCCTCATTTAACGACGCTTTAGCTGCTCCTTTACCTCCCACTAAACCCTGTTTGTCTTCTCGAGCTTCCTCAGCTTCGGTGCATGCAGACTGGGGAGTGTGACTGACAGGTCTGACACGCTGCTGGCCTGACACTGACACCATCTCCAGTACAACACAGGCTGACAGGGGTTAGCTGGCACCTTCCTCCCCACCCCGGTCACTGCTCCTAACAGCAAACTGCACTTCACTGCTCACATTAATCACATCTCTCTTTGATGCACACCAGATAGAAGTGTGAGAGACGTGCAAACTGAGACCAGGGAAAACTTCAAGTCTAATCTGATCACTACAAGCAAGAAAGAAGCCACCAACTGTTAAATGAAATAACTCTAATAAGAAGAGATCTGGACTGGCGAGAAAAGGTGAACTGCTGTGAACACACTTGTTACATCAAGAAGGTCTGTGCTTTTGCAATAAACTAGTTGGATCAAGTCAGTGGATGCGCTCCTGTGCTCCAGAAAGCTGATCACCCTGCCTTTAAATTAACATCTTATCAAGGGAGAGGTCACAGGAAGTTAATGACAGGTTACAATTAAAGAATTACACCATCAGACTACTTGCAGCATCCTTCACACAAGGTGCTGATGGGTGCGCAGCTCAAAGGTACCACACTTGTGTTTTCACGGCAGATGGAGGCAAATCAATACCCATGTGCCAGGTTGTCCCTGGGGGGCTCAGTGGAGGGCTCCAGGGATGTGCGAGCGGCTGCGTGGCAGGGACAAGGTTCAACCACACAGGAAGAATAAAGCATCAATATAGAAACAGGATTTTAGTCCTCAGGTCATCAAAACACAGCTTCTGCTGCGATTTAATATGGGACACCAGGAAATGTGAAGCCAGACACTGCAGCTAAACTATCCTGGAGTGTAAAGATTTCCATGCGAGAGAGATTCTGCCATTGCAAGATGTAAATGGGGTAATAAAAATGCCTGCAGTGACACAAGGACATGACTGATAGAGAAACTGGCTCACCATTCAGCTCACATCAGGAGAAGGGATTAAAAGGGATTGAGAAGACATCTATTAAAAAGGCAAAGTACCTTCTTCCTGAAGAGTTTGTCTTCTTTTCCAAGTTTTAGCTGTTGGAAGAAAGAAAAGTAAAAACCCCAAACCACGACATTGGTTGTGCTGTCTGATGAAGGTTTGGTGCCGTCCTCACATGTTGTGAGGAGCAATTCAAGCCCTCCATGGACACTGTGGGCAGTCCAAAGGGATGGGAAAAGGAAAGCATGGCCAGAAAGCAGATATGCATGACGGGAGGCATGAATTTTGCTCTCTCACTCCACCAAAGCAGCCCCAATCCCTACATTTACTGTACTGCAGCATTCCCACTATCAAGCCTTGCAGGGCGGGCTGAATCCCTTCCTCATGTACTACATGTGCAATACAAAACCAGCCACTGATTCTGAGTTCAAAGCCATCAGCCATTTGCTCATGAGACAATACTCGTATCTACGTCTGCAAACCAGCATTTCTGTATGCACCGAGTATGGTGGTTTGCAATCCACAGGACAATTCACAGTGGCCCTGCCTGGCCCGAGAGCTCTGTCAAATTCAGGGACAAGCTGCCTACACGGCTGCTGTGAGCAGCTCCTCCTCTCTGCAGGCTACAGAAGGTGTCATTGCTAAGGGTCCTCTGATGGGTCCTCCCCGCACCAGCCACAAAGAAGCTGCCAGGCGCCACCGAGTGGACAGAGATGGAAGAGTTCCCATTACAAACTGACTTCCCCCTCGTTCCTCCTCCAAAGCATCTCATATAAAGACTTTTCTTCAGTTAAAGTGGGTTTTCCAGTATTTTGCATAAACCAACAGCCACAGCCCAGTGCTCTCAGCCTCTGAACGTGAACCCGAGTGGCACCGCTCAACCCCTGCCCTGGCACACTGGCAGTTCCCAGAAAGGAAGGCGAAACATCAGTTTCTTTCGGAACAACGTGGGGTTGAGATGAGCTGTCAGCCAGGAGGAGCCACCAGCCCCAGCCAGCCCCCGAGCACTGGGGAAGCACAAAGGGAGTGTTCTGGCATACCCGCTTTCTCATCGGGGATTCCTGGGGCTTCTCAAACTTCCTTTTCCTCCAGAGATGCACCTCGTCCGACTTCCTCCTCAGGATCGAGTCAACCGGAGCCTTCTTGGAATGTTCCTCCGATTTCCTCCGAGGGGTCTCCTCGCACTCCCCTTTCCTCTTTGCTGCGTCTGTCACCTCCTTGTTGTCTCTGTTCATCTTCTGTTCCTTCAGCAACGAGCCCGGGAGATTTGATGCGTATTTGAATCCTGGTCCCCGCTTTTGCTTGTACGCCAAAGAGACACAAAACACAAACAAACTTTATACCTTATGCCTTCATGTGGGCTGCCTCCAGCTTTAGTGGGTTGGATCGCTTTGTAACAGAGAAAATGATGAGTAAGGAGTTAAGAGGAAAGTAGTTTCAACCTTCATAAGGTTATTTTTGTAACTACGTGCTTGCAAGTGTCTGCCTCAGTGAAGAAAGAATGTTTCAGTGATTCCAACAGACACTGCAGGTTTTGCATAATTGCTTCTAGAGTTTGGGGGTTTTCAAGGTATCTGAATGTTGGAAATCAGCATGTGGTAATGCACAGAACTAACCCAAATACTCCCCGGGTTCTGAGTGAAGTGTTGGTACATGGAGCAAGAATACAAAGATTATTAGAGAATAGAAAGCCATCAGCTTATTTCCTTCAACTGAATTAAGCACAAAATGAGAAGCTGGTATTGGGCAAAGTTGGATCTAGAAGGCAGAGGGAATGCCTGAGATGTTGTATCTCATTCCAGCACCACTTATTCCCATTTAACTCACTTTTCCAGTTTTCCCTGCATGGTTGCACTTCGGACACTCCCAGCAGTTCGGCAGCTCATCATTCACCACACCATCCGATTCCTTCACCTGGGGAAAGAGAGGCACAGCTCAATCCACAACTGTGCTGCAGAAGCCTACAGGTACATCCTTCAGGGGCGTTTTGTACAGCTCCGTTTTCCCCTCCATCAACTGCTGCCCTCCCAGTGCCTGCAGAGAGGAAACCCAGATCACTCAGCACGTGTCGTGCCATCCTGCTGGCGCTGAGCAAGCCCTCGGTCCTGTACAATTACCCTTCTTATCATGCCAGGAGGGGAGGAAAGCACACTGGCCAAACAGGTATTTGACAATGGGTTCAGGTTTGGGCTTTTTATGAAGGTCAATGACAATCTCCATTAACACAGGGCCCATTCTGCCCTTGCAAAGAACCCAAAACACCAGAACCCACCCCAACAGGCCAAATCAAACCCCCCCAAGACCAGGGCTGCACCCACGCCATCCACACGTCCTCCTACACCAGGGAGTTGCACAGCTCGGTCCTGTCCCCCACCCTGGTGTGAGGCACGCTCTGATCTCTAACAGGAAGGGATTTTTCCCATAGCCACATTCTCACATACATTAATACCGCTCGGCATTTTTAGAAGCAAAGCACCCTGCACTGTAATCAAGTGTTCCTTAAAATACTTTTCTTTCTGGACCAGAACTCGCAGTCCCATGCCTGCAGCCCTCAAGCCCATGTGCCAATAAAGATGATGGTTGCCAAGTCAGCTGGAGAATAGGCACTTTTATTCAGAAGACTGGACACATGAAGGCATTTTGAAGGTTTCTCACACCCACAGCAACCCAGCTATGGAAGGAAGAGAAATGCTTACTGCTTCACTATGAGACTGACATCTGAAAGAGAAGACACACGCTCTGTGTTGTTACACTACAATGAAAGCATAGTCCTGCCCTGCACAGTTGAAAAGCTGCTGGTTTCTCAATTTCCATACAGGAGCCCACATTATCCTCCAAACAGGAGATAGGTGTTTCTGAAAAGATGTTTCTGTGAATGAAGCCGAGGATGAAAAGCAGAGCTAAGCTAAAAACACCCTCCACACAACTCAGTACACTCACTGACAGCACATTCATCTTTAAGGGTTTAGTTATATATGCAGAAAAAAGCCTTGGCAGGGGGCAGAAAACCCCATGCTGCTGTGAAGACAAATAGCTGGGCACTGGCACCAGCAGCGCAGGAGACTGCTGCTGGAACAGGCAGGGGCAGGGATCTGCAGAGCTCTCATGCTGCTGAAGCATTTCCTCCTCTCCTCCCAGCGCAGCAAAGAGGCACCGGCTGTGCAGGAACCAGCCCTTGGGTTTAGGGGAACTGCTTCCTCCAGTCCCGGAGCCAGACAGCAGCCAGGCTGGTTTCACTCTAGCGAGAGCAAGGCTATGTCAGCCTCTCTCAGCAAGTCTTCTGGAGTTAATAAATGAGTAAATGAAGTGGGCAGGATTTAAATACTGGCTTTATCACAACTGTGTGCCTTTGAACCTTCTTTCCCATGGTAGGTGTAAGATACTCCAGGAGTTGTTGTATACATCTCTGCCTCAGGGGAACCATTCCTGGCCCAAGCCCAAGCTGGGAACAAGTTATTTCCCGCACTGAATATGGAACAAATGCTACTGAAGGGAATGCATTACAGCTCTGTCCCCTCTGTGAAGTTTAAGGAACTGAACAGATGTGAGGGGCTGTAAGCAAACTAATTAGACACACACAAACCTGCACTGAATCCGTCCCAAGCCTTTCAGGCTGGGTGGGAGCCAGGTCTGAGTGTTTGCTACAAACAGCAGGTGGGTGTCTGAGCCACAGCGTGAGGCAGCTTCAGAACCGTACCTGCAGCACGAGATCAGCCATTCAGAAAGTCCAAACGTGAGACTATGCTACTGGGAACTCTTCTTGTTACGGAATATGGAGCCTTCAGGATGCTGATCTGACATCCCGGAGGCGAGAGCCATGAATTCTGGCAGTGCCGAGACTGAAACAACACAGGCAGTGGGACACAGCTGGGCTGTAGCCATGGGCAGCAGTGCAGATGTGCTGGAGAAGGTTTTCATATCTGCTGTTCTGACAAGACACCTAGATATCCACCTTTTCCATCATTATCACTATATCCACCTAAGATGAAAAAGAACAGGCTCCTACTGGGGAAAACAAACCCCTTGTCCTTAAAGAAGCAGCATCAGATACTGCAGGCACTCGCAGGAGTCAACCAGCTTCAACAGCAATTTGAGATGGAGCAAGAAAAATTCATCAATATTGGTTCCACTCAAATGCTCTGTAACAGCAAAAGGCAATATTCCTGCAGAAACCTCACTGGCTCCCTCTGGAAGCAACGCTGTGCTCGCAAAAAGGCTCACTGAGATCATTCTCCTAAGGAACTCTTCAGCAAAATGAGCATTTGTGTGGGTATTTCCAAGGAAAGAAGCATGTCAGAAACCTCCCTTGATACATCTCAGTGCGTGGAACACCCTGGTTGTCCATAGCACAGTTCTGATGCAAGCACCTAACATGCTCTCGTACCCAGGCCTCCCCCAGCAAGAGGCACCCACACTGCGAGTGTATCAGAGCACCTGAGCCACCCTTGATCTCCTCAAAGAGGTCACCCTCAGACACTGGTTTTTCACGGAGAAAACCCACCACAAACATACATAGCCAAATCATGAAGAGGTGAAGGACGGACTTCAAACCAGAAACAACCTGCCCTGGAGTTCAAGTTACCCCCTGCATGTGCCAAACTGCTCTGCAAGCTTTGGAGATGTCTTGGAGGGAATTAATTCCACATGGGAATAAGCCAGGAAAGGACACTCCTCCCTTCACTGACCCAGTTTACTGCAGTCCCCCCCAAAAGTACATTTGCCACACATTTAATTGGAGCTGACCAACAGTTCACATGTACTACAGCAGCAGCAGCTGTCCTGGGGCTGTGTCTGCATTCAAACGCACTTCCCACAAGGACTATTTATGGGCTCCATCCTCTGGGCTTAAGCTCATGTCAAGGGCTCGAGGACACGTAGACATGGCAACAGATCTTTCTCTCACAGAAAATCATGGAACATGGGAATAAAGAGCAAGGAGGGATCCAAGGAAGAGGCTCCATCTTCCTTTTGCTGTTCCCCTGTGCACAGACTCACCTCACCTTCCAAGATGATTCTGAAATCCTACCAGTGCCCTTTTGTCTCAGTAAATCAACAGCACGGCTTACCCCAACGTCTCATCCCAACAGCAGCATTGAGAAATTAAAACCCAAGACACACAAGACAGGCTGTAAGTCTCCCATTGCTTAATTTTCAGAGACACCCAAAGCAACATTGTTCCTAGTTACCGGAACAGCACTGGGAACACCACATATGCATAGAAGAACAAACAGCACTTGCTTGATGTGACAGATCTGACCCACATCCTGTACAACTAGCCCCAAATGTGGTGTGGGGGGAGGAAACTGTACTGGAACTGACACAACACAACAATTGTGCCCTCTGCTCTCAGCCACGAAGTGTCAGTGACGCTGTAAAGCCAGAGATGGAGGAGCGCAGGGCACTTTCAGCAAGGAGTGGGATAGCAAAACAGCGGCTACAAGCCAAAACTGAGGTACCTCTGAAGGTACAGCTCCTTCCCTTGCTTCATCGGCCCCCGAAGCCTTGTTTTAAGCACAGCCAAGCAAGCAAAGCTCCCTTTCAGAGCCCATCTGTGGCAGGAGCTGTGAGCACCGATTTCATGAATCAGGGAGACAGCCACAGTTCTGGTTTGCCAGCTACCTACTTTCTGCTCTAATGACACAGAGCTCAGTGCAATCCTACATACAGCACAAGACAAATAAAAGGCCAGGAGAGCATCACCCCAGGCCTGCATAAGGAACATACCTCTCCTCCCAGAGATCCCAGAAGAGCCAAAAGCTGCTTTCTGGGGCACGGTGTGTCAGAATACATTTGCTTTGGCAAATCACTTTAACCATAAACAAATCAGCAACAGGAAATGGCTGATCAACTGAAACAAACCAGCTCTGGAGAAAGGAAGCTTCTAAACGCTGATACCCAAAGATATGCCCAAAATGACACTTTTGTTACCAGCAAAGAATACAGCTGCTCACAGGACTCAAGTCAGCCAAGGGTGAGCACTCCTGCAGCTTGAAACTGGCTCAGTTTGTTCACCGGAGCTGCAGTCTTCCTACTGCAACATTTGCTTGCAACATCTTTAAAGCCAGCTGCTGCTGACAGGCGCATCTGTGCCTGGACAAACACCACCAGCAAACTGCTCCTCTGTACTTTGTGGGACACAGGAAGGAGCTATCGAAACGGGGACTGTGACTAACTCATCCAAAAGTACAGGCACATTTCTCTGTCCTCTTGAGCTTCCCGTCCCAACTGAAACTCCTCACTTCCTTAAACAAGAGGCAAAAAGAAAGAAGAACAACAGAACAAAACACAAGACCTTTGCATGCACACACACTTTCAAGACAAGTCTCTGCTTACAGGGGATGCTGTTACATGGAAGCCAGTCAGGGCTGCGTGTGCCATGGCTCTTGCCCTGCTTCTCACACCAACTCTTTGCTCCCTTATGTTTCCAAAGACAAGAATAGGAAAGCTTTCCCATTCCTGTGCACTGCTTTTACATTAAGGTGACAACCAGTCCGGTTTTGTTGCCAACACGTATCACATCCTTGTACTCACCTTAAGGCATCCTGGGTGTATGATTTCATTACAAATGGAGCATTCCATTAGCATGAGATTAAACTTGCTCTCCTCCTCTTCCACAGTGTCCTCTTTCCCAGCTTCTCCACACACCAGACACACAGCAGTATGAGGCAACACCGGCTGTGTACACACATCAGAAAGAAATCTCAATCAGAAGACATATGGGAACAGAACAACTCCATGTGCATTTACAGTATCCTCATTTCAAAGAGATAAACAGGGATTAATTGTGCAAAATGCTGAAGGCTCCAGCCCAGCAGAGCAATGAAGGCAAGAAAAACTGGTAACAGTCAGGGCTGGGTAGCCAGACCAAGCATCACAGAACACATTTCGTGCAATGGAAGTGCCCGCCCTGTACCAACACAGGTTCATGGGGTGCCCAGGGATGGATGGAAATGCTTTTTCTTGTGGGTCCCTTCAATGTGTGAGCTGACACAGACATTGGCATGCAAGTCACTTCACTAGTGTACAATGGGAGGGAAAAGAAGCAACCTAGAACACCACTGTTCACATCCATTAAGCTTCACAATCAGACCAGCAATTTGGCAGCTCCTCTATTTTACAAGCAAGGCAGACAGATGTTACGGGACCCAGTCCAGGTCTCCCAGCAAGCCCACAACAGAACCAAGAACAGACCCCTTCCTGGCTGACAGTGGATTATCAAGGGCCCTGCTCCCAACCTGAGCACTGCAAAAAGCACTGCACAGACACTTAAAGAGAGAATTCTCCTGCAAGTGTCAAGTGAGAAGCACACTGAGATTTTCCTGCTTGCTGAGGCAGAAAGGGACCTGCAGCACCTCACCTATCTGTCACCACGTCAAAGCCAGTCTAATTAAAAAGCCACCTTTGTGCTAACAAGGAACTAACTACTGGTTTGCGGCAATAAGGTATAAGCCTCATTACAAGAAAGAAAAGGAAGATCCTAATAAGAAGCCGGCTGTACTGTGAAATGCAATCGATTAGGTTGCAAGTCCTTAACTACTAAGCAGCCAGAGGCAGAGATGTGGCTTTCCACAGCAAGGATCTCTAGTAGACGGAGTGAATAAAATCCCTAAGTAGGTACTTGCACACCAAATCAAACCTATGCAGCAGCAGGGCAACCTTCAGCAAGTTTCAGACAGGGAAAGCCCAGCTATAGTAAGCTGTTGCAGAGCAGAGTGTGCTGCCCCACACACCAACATCTCATACATTAGCTACGGCAACACTTCCCTGCTTTCTCATGCCAGTACTTACCCACGCTCCATTTTAAAGGCATTTTGCAAATACTATTTGATTCCCACCCTTCCTCCAAGCACAAAATAGGCATCTCCAGGATCCTATTTCACCAGCAGGTAAACCAGAAGAGAGCAAAGTTGTGCAGAACAGTAAGAGCTCTGTCCACTCGTTTTTGTCCAATCTCCCACGCAACATTTATATCCACACACAAGGACCAGCACAATCTTTACTGTCCAGGGAATGTCCTCCGTGCCCCAATCAGCTCTGTCCCACTGCCGGGCTGGAACAGCAGTTGCTTTCACAACTCATACCCCCAGCACAGAGCCCAACGCTCCCTTCACACCTATTCAATGCAGCACAAAGTGTCCCAGGCACTCCTGTTTCCCTTCTTGATATAAGCAGTGATGCAGAGGAGTTTCCTGTTCTCCAAACAGCAGTACAGGCTCTCTGAAGGCTTCTGAGTTTAATGAAAGTCTGTGTCTAGTTAATATTGTCGATGAGTTTAATGAAAGTCTGTGTCTAGTTAATATTGTCAATGTTATTAACCAGAGGAAGCACACTCCCAGAACTGCAGGGATCATTACTTCCACAGAGCTTTGGTGGGTTTGGGCTTTTTTTTTTGGCTGGAAGCTGTTGGATAGGTACCACAATATACTACTACTACAGCTGTTAGAGAACATAAGAGTAAAGACAACAGGATTGCTTACAGAAAGGTAAAGCACCCTTATAAAGTTAAAACAGTTCAACTTGTTGATCTCCTATGCTTTTGCTGCTGTAAAGATTGGAATACTCCCCCTGCTATTTACATCAAAGGGAATGTATGAAGAGCAGAGATGTCTTCTTCAGGGCATGCAAGGACAGGGCAAGTAACCAGAGTACCTTGGCTTCCAAGGCCTGTACTCTAACCACAGCTTCTGGAAATAAAATTGCAGACACCAAGAAGAAAAATCGTTCTTCATTAGAAGAAAGGGGATGAGAGGATGACTACACTCAGCCAGAAGAGAACCTAGTTCATCTCCAAAAAGCTCAGCCTGTGTTGTCAGGAGTGAAACAGCTTAGAATGAAAGTTTCCTTCATCACTCAGGACAAGAAAGAACACTGCAGCCCTAATTTAATCCTTCCACTAAAAAGGCAGCACATTTTCACTATTTCTTGCCCCTGGAGAATTATAAATTCTTCATCCATGCTGTTCAATTCATGCCACACTCCGGGAAATCAAGTGTTCAAAGAAAAGACACTTGAGCTGCAAAAGCACTCTGTGGAAAGGTAGATATTCTATGTACTTTACTGAAAGATCCAGCAGAGCCGAATCCAATCCTCCCTGTCAAGAACAGTGCGTGGCTTAGAACAGGCCATGGAGTGAGCTACCAGGAGCAATGACTGGAAACCTTAACTGTTTTATCAGGCTTTTTTATCAGTGTCAAAGTCATTTAATGCCTCCACTTCAGATTCCTCATCAGTATTAAGGAAGGAAAAAACAACCCCTAAGTGAAAGGAACTGTAGCAAGGCTTTAGAGAGAAATAAACAACATTCCCTTCCTTAAAAAAAACCCCAAAACACAACAGAAAACCAAGCCCTTGACAACGGCATAAACAAGACCTATCAAAGAATTCAGATAAAAGCTAAAGCTAATTTTTACCCTTGAATGGGGACACTGTGGACATGAGACCTGAGGAGAAGATCTGCAACAGTCAGTATGAAAGCAACAGATTCAAAAGCCGCTTGGACAACTTAATGGAAGATGAATCTGTCAATATTTGTTAAATACAAAGCTATCACTTATGACTCAAGAAGCTGCTAAGCAAGATACCACAGGAGCCCAGGAAACTGTCTTTGACTGCCAGCTTGCTCCGTTCTGATGCTCATCCCCTTGACAGCCATCTCCAGTCCCCGAGGAAGACAAGATCCTGGCTTGACAGCTCTTTGGCTCATCTGGATCAGAGCCTCTGCTATATGCCCTTGTTTGCTATATGACAGCAAACACACTGAAATTCAGATGTTAAGTAACCTGGGGCTGGAGTCACGAGTGCCAACATCTTGGAGGATGCCAGCCAAAGATTTCCCCATATCTTAATTTGGTTAAGGAGTTCAGATGGTTGCAAGACAGCTTTTCTCAGGAAATTCACAGATCCAAACCAAACAGACCTCTTCTCCCTTTGGATTGGAACTTCCCTCTCCTCCCTAAATCCCAGAATTTCAGTGTGATTTGAGTGCCAACTTCCAGCATACTGATAATCTCCACTTCTACACTACTGAGAATGAAAGCTATGCTATTAAGTTTTAGTAGCATTCTGGTTTAAAGACCTGGGGGGGGATGAAAAGCAATGGGAAGACGAGAGGCCAGGGATCACACCAGTCTGTCTGATGCCCTCCAAGCAGAGTTCTCAGCTCCACACCTTGTCACCAGGAGACACAGATAGAGGACAGAAATCTGCCGATGACTCGTAGCACCAGGCACACTTACTGCGATACACTGCCTCATAATGCAGGACTGTTTCATCCTGCCAGGTCCCCCAAACTTCTTCATGTCCTTGCAGAAGTGACACTCGCCGCACTCTGTCCGCAGGCAGGCCTCGCACTTGCGGCATCGCGTCCTCCTCCGGCGCGCTCCAGCGGTCGTCCGGTTAGCCGCGAGCTTCACCGCAGAAGCAGTGCCCAGCTTCCCTTTGGGCCGTCCCACTGCTCTGTTCTGAAAGAGGCACACACACAAGGTTAGGCACACACCCCACTTACCACCTAAATACACAGCAGATGTACACATCTTTGATGTAAACTTGACAGATGTACAGAATTATACACAGATGGATAACGCTCAGCAGATGCCTACGACCACTCTTATGACTAAAGGAGTTTCCTCACCTTTTCAAGGAAAGATGCATTGTAAAACGACAAAGAAACCAAGGCATAAATGAGAGGTCCCAAACCTATAGCAAGCCCACTTCAACAGGAGGGCAAGGAGAATCAATTTATGCACAGCTCATGGCAGGACCAAAACCCAAGTGATGGGCTTGTAGTAGGTCAAGAGGTGATCTGCATCACAGAATCACAGAATGGTTTGGGTTGGAAAAGACCTTAAGATCATCCAGTTCCAACCCCCTGCCACGGGCAGGGACACCTTCCACTGGAGCAGCTTGCTCCAAGCCCAGTCCAACCTGGCCTTGAACACTGCCAGGGATGGGGCAGCCACAGCTGCTCTGGGCACCCTGTGCCAGCGCCTCAGCACCCTCAGAGGAGATTCTTCCTTATATCCAACCTAAATCTCCCCTGTTCAAGTTTGAACCCATCCTGAACCCCCTGTCCTACTGCTACAGTCCCTCATGAAGAGTCCCTCTCCAGCATCCTTGTAACCCCCCTTCAGATACTGGAAGCTGCTCTGAGGTCTCAATGCAGCTTCTCTTCCCCAAGCTGAACAGCACCAATTTCCTCACCCTGTCTTCGTATGGGAGGTGCTGAACTTTGGGCTCTTAGCGCTGTGCTCAGGTTAAGGCAGAAGTTCTACTTTTCTCCATTGGAAAAGGAAAAACCCAAGGAGGCAGCAGAAGTAATTTTGAGGTTAGGTACAGTAAAGAAACATTCAGCAGCAATGGCTCAAGCCACAGCAATCTCTCTATAAAACCAGCAGAGTATGAAGTACTGCCAAGTGATAAAGTAGGAAATAAAACACAAATAGTACAAAGCCCTTCTAAAGTAGTTCCCCTCATATCCAATACTAGCAAGTTCTCAAAAATAGAACACTAACTGATGCTGTGCAAAGGCTAAAAAGGGCATCCTAGGACTGAATTTCAATGACCTTTAAGACAGAAGCTAAAGGACCATGAAAAGATTTTAAGTGATGAGGTTAACTGCAACATACTCACTCTGGGTCTCTAAATTTCATGTTCTCATCAGAAACTCCCTGTTATACACAAGAACTTCCAGCTCAAGCCAAACATCACTAAATACCATGTAATTGTATGGGGCTAATTACACAAGAATTGGCTTGGCTCATTCTTGCCACTGACAGCTTTCTCCATAAAGATGATAATAACAGGACTGCAAAGCTCATCTGGTTTAGCATTTATACAATTTTCCCACCTTCTGTGCACCTCAGCATATGACCAACAAACCAGCAGGTTTCACTTGCTGCTGCTGCTGACTTCTGGGCAGCCACCAAGGCAGGGGAGGTTGCTGAGAGAAAGCCAGGCTGAGTTTCCACCACAGCTTTTAAAAGACAGGGTACGGAAACGTTCTACTCACTACTACAAAAGCTTCCCTAAGTGTCCTGCTATACAACGCTGAAGAAAAGCCACATCGGTGAGTATTTGATCTTCCTCCCAGCTGACAAAGCAAAGCTCCACTGACTTTCTCTGCGGTGCAGAAGAGCGCTGATACTTTAACAGTCTCCATCCCAAGAAGCTCTGTGCTGGGAGATCAGAGAAGCCAGGAGCTTGACCTCTTTGTTTTTCCTCCCATAGACCCACTTTGGTAACTGAGAGGGGAGAAAACACTGTTTAGTCCCTGAGGTTACAGAGATTCCAGCAAGGTTTTGATTCTGCTCCTCCAGAGCAGTTTGTGTTCTGCTTGCAGGCTGAGCCGCACCGTGCAAGTGAAGCTTCCTTCCCATCAGCAGCCGCTCCAGACGCCTGGATTACAGATCGATTTCAGACACTCTGAAGAATAAATATTTACCTTTTAGACCAACTTTTCAGCCTCTCAAGGATAAAGTCAGCACTGGCAGGACTGGCTTAGTGGCAACCTAGATAAGAGATAATGTCCTTCCTCCGCATGAATCACTCCTCCGTTCTCTCTAATAGAGTCTCCTTCAACTAGCAAGGGAAGCGAGACACACAAACCAAAGGCCAGACATCAGTGGGAACAAATTAAACCAAAATATGTACAACAACCTGGGCAGTTCTCTCTGCCAACAGCACATGGAAGATTCTGCATGAGCATCTGACTGCTTCCCACTAGGTTTGAAGAGGATTAAGGGCTCTTTTAAGGCGGCAAACCCCAGTTGTGACACACTCAGAATGGTCTTTTTAAAACACGCTCTCTTTCAAGGAAAAATCAAACTCGGTTCTTTTCCAGCTGAAAGACAACTCCTGATTCTGCCACAGTAATATGAGCCAAGTATAATTCTGAGGACAGTGTTTTAAGTGCCAGGGCACTGCAAAGATGCAGGCGGCAAAAAAAGGCATTACCTGAAACACAGAAATTGAGAATCCCCAAACAAGAAAGTAGAAGCAGGAAGGTGAAGAAGGTACAAGAACAAGTCAGGCCAGCCCGCACCACACAATTCAGGTTTCCTTAAAAACCACCACCCCCCCATCAGACACAGAGGTGCACACCTCTGATCTCACTGTATGGAACATTTCTTACCCACCCAGAGCTCTTCCTGCTAACAAATCCAAGCGACTGTCCTCGCTGGGTTTGCACTGATTTACCACCCAACCAATCCTCACTCCAAGCCACGTTTTCACTCCAGGATGTTGCAGCCAGCAAGGCTAGGGAGGCCTTGCAGGAATTCCCACTAGTATCTAGTTTCAAGGGGCTCCAAAGTGGTCGCTTAAAAACCACCACAGAAGAAAATCAGGCCTGTGGGTTGCTATCCCAGAAAGGGGCTGGGATTCAAGGGGGTAGAAGGAGCCTCCAACATGACTTGGGGTTTATTTAGCACATGGCAGACAGCCAGATAAATTCCAGGTCGATGTTAGTGAGGAGATGCTGCAGGATTTCCAGCTCAGACTGCAGTTTTACAATGTACCAGCCTGGGTAGGAGGAAATCTAGGTAAAGATTTCCTTCCCAGCTCCTGTTCCCACCCCATCACTGCCATTTCCCACCCTCTCAGCACTGCTCTGTGGAGCTGTCTTGCAAATAACGAATGAGTGACAGGGGATGGTGGGATTCTTTAACCTGGATTTACCATGGTGGCCAGCAAACAGCAGCTCCATGGCCTCAAGCTCAGGACTAGGTGACATACTAAGCCCTAAATTAGGCTCTGGACCAATGCTGTCTCCCATCTGTGCAGCAGATCCTACCGTCTCCTTTCCCAAGGAGATGAGCTGAGACCCTCAAGCTCAGCCTGTGACTCCAGCAGTCACCAGCAGCTACATCTGAGAAGAAATCTACACCAAACTTGAGATTTTGTTTTCTATTGAATCTTACAACAAAAATCAGGCAGTTGAGACAGAACCAGTCTGAAACACTACCAACAAGGGACCTCCTATGTTCTCCAGCACCTCCACAGAAACTGTGCCCATACTCCTCTTGCCACAGCAAGTCTTCAGAAGAGAAGGATGCTGAGTGATGACAACCGCTCTCCCAAGCTCCTAATGAAGGCTGTGCAAGCAGCTACTGAAACATATTAGGATTAATATACTAAATCTACCTTTATTATATTGAAACCTAGAAAGCTGGAAGACTAAACCAAGACCCGTTAACAGGACATCCTGCTAGAGCTTCTTCTCTTTTGCGTTTTGGAGTAGCTATTTTGTCCCCACCAAATTACTACCATGTAACACACAAAGGTAACCTGCTCCTACCCGTGAAGCAGACAGCGTGGCCTTCACAGCACCTGGATACTAGTAGCAAATTTAGGCCATCAGAATGTAATACACTATGAACTACAAAGCCATTCACTGCCTGCTCACAGGTACTTTAACACACTTTCACCCTGTGTCAAAGCCACCCACCATCATCACCATGGTCAGCAGCAGCAGAGGCACCTCTGAGCACAACTCTTACTGCAACAGAAACACAACTTTGATGTTTACAGCAACAACTCATTTCCCTCCCAGTTGCAAAGAATAACTCAAAGACCTTCAGGTAAACAAAAATACCAAGATCATCAAGCTACAGAGACAACACTTCAAGAGCTATCAGCTGTTAAATACATCATTAAGTAGGTGCTGATGTTCCCCAGCTGCTATCTCAACACCAAGCAGGCTCTGTTGGAGTTGTCACCAGGCAACTCCACATATAAACTCCTCTGCTCTGGAGAGGAAGATCAGCTGACCCTGCATCCACAAGGAAGAAGGACCTGGTCCTAAAAGCACGGCTGGCAAAGCCTGCAGCCTAGAAATGAGCTCTTCTGCAAGTGGCCTTTACCTTGGCATGGGTCTTATTCCACCACTCAGCTTCAGTGACCTGCTTACGCTGCTGCCAGTGGCGCTGTACCAGTATTTCAGACTAAATATCTCCAGACAGAGTGTCCAGACAGAAACCCAGTGACATGTGCAGTGCCCTTCTGAAGGGCTTATGGCCAGCTCAGCGAGTCCCTGAAGCACTTCGGCTCCTAACCAAGTACAATCTGAACAGGTTCTGTACCCACTGCATAAATCTCTCCAAGACAGACATCTTACATGTGTAGTGTTTGTTGCTTCAAGGTCCTGTGCCACGTAAATATATCCCTTCCATTTGCAAGACAGAAGTGATTTCCTTCCAATTATTCTGTTTTCCTGTAGTTTGACTAAGTCCACACAACTGCATCAGCACTGAAAGATGGATGAGGACCCAGGACTTTCCAGGTTCCAGTCCTGTGCTTAGACCTTTGTATGGCCCAGCATTCCAATACAATTGTTTTAACAGAATTAGAATAGACAAATGTAATTTGTTGTTTCTTTACAAGATCTGATAAATAAATATTGGTGGGGAAGGGGAAAAGCCACACACATTAACCCACAATTCATATCCGTTGTCACCTAAACCACCACCCTAAATGTGTTGGGTTGTGGGCTGATGCAGGGCACTGGAGAAGCCCACAGGGTGCCACAGCAAAGGCTTCTGGTCAGTTATTTCCTTGCCTCTTTCCATGGCATCAGGCGTGTGTGGATGCAGAGGTGCAGTTTTCCATTCCCAACAGGATGGGAGTTCTGGAGGACAAGGCTCCCTGAATACTGCCCAGGGCCAGCGAGCAGCACTGTCCTCTATCACTCCAGGGACAGGTCCCTCTCCTATCCTCTCAGTCACGTAGTTTTGGCCTTCCTAACAAGAAAACCAGTCAAATTCACAATTACCAGCAATGGTGTAGACCAGCAACACACACACCAATGCACTGGACTGAGCTCCAACGAAGTCATTTCACCACAGGTCTCTCTCATTTCACCCTGTCATTAACTCTACATTAACCCTGACATAGGGGTACGCACACATTGTCCTGCACTAGATAATCACACCAAGTCAACATATCTTCAGCATTAAATCCTCACATCTCTTCAGTAATTAACAGAAACCCTTGTAAGAGGAAGAACTTAAGAGGAAAAAGGAAGGAAGGACAAGATGATGTGACTGCAGGAATTCTGTGGGGACGAGGAAGAAGCCAGTTTAAGATGGCAAAAATCACACTGATGCCAGTAGCACCCTTAAGAACTGTATTAACTGAAGAACAGAAGCCAACACCACAATCTAACATGTCTGGCTACAACATATCTGCCCAAAAGTCTACACATGCAAACTCCAGGAGGGTTGTTTTCCTCTAGCAGTGACTGTTTACAAGAGTCACATCACCCATCATCAGCATAGGTTCCTGCCAGGGTGGAGGTGTCCTGCCAGACAAGTCCAAGGTCCCCCATTAAGCAAGCAGCAGCAGAGGGAAAGGGAAGGTGGAACTTTTTCAAGCCCAGCCATCCCTAACCAGGATTTCAATCCTCTCCACATGTTCACTGCCACCATCTCCTCCAATTCATACCTACAAACTTTCTCATCCTCTCCTGCAAAAAGCAACGTAGCTCCTCATGACCACTGCCAGGTGACCACACAGCTCCACTACTGAACAAACAGATCCATTTCTCACAAGCCAACAGACAAGTTTATACCTCGCAGCTTCATCTGGTCATTAGTGACACTCCAGCAGCTTTTCTGCCAACACAGCTATGTGGTTTAGGGTGTGATAAACTGGTTCATCAGTGCCAATACAAGTACCCCCGTTTATCGTCCTCTGGTGGCAAGGAGGTAGAAGTTAGGCCTGGAGGGTGGATTAAGACATATTGGCAAAAATATGCTTCTGTAGATAAGCTGCATCCAAAGCAGGAGGCTCTTAAAAAGAAAGACACCAGTAAATTACACAGACTTGGGGCCCCTTGTGCTTTGTAGCCTTTCTTCTCACTGCTACTTCAGGACAAATCCTCCTACCCCCCACCCAGGAGCTTTTTTTATCAGGCTGTTTACACATGCTCAAGTGTCACAGTCAGAAACTGAGTTTCTTCCTACCTGAGGAGCCTGTGGCAGGGTGCTGCCCTCCCCATGGCCAGCACCAGGCAGGATGCATGCCCTGGCATCCCACGCTTCTAAACCCCCAGTGCTGACCACAACTATTGCAAGTGCAGTAAATCCTACCCACTCTCCTGCTGGGAAACTTGACAGTCCTTCCGCCTTCTTAGTTTAGACAGGCTTGGGAAAGAGGAATGAAATCGAGAAGAAAGATGGGAGTGACAAAACCAGCAGCTCCTACCCGAACACCAGAGTTGTGCTGTTGAACTACACCTGTAGAACCAAAGCCTTTCACCTGTTAGAAAAAGCTATGTGACACCCATTTGACACATCCCGTGTAGAGAAACAGAGTAACTACACATCAAAGCAGGCTGGTACGAAAACACGGCTGGATCCATGTGAGGCCTTCTACCACCGCACAGTTTAGACCAGAAAGAAACCCACTCCACACGTCTTTGCTACGTAGGTCACAGCATTGTAATTTAGGATCAGACCAAGCCTTTTAAGCAGGATCTCCACTTTCTTGCATTAATTTTTGCTTTAAACTATTAAGATATCAAAACGCTATCAAAGCCTCAGGATTTAGAAGAGCTGAAGAAGCCCAGAATGTAACCAGCTTTCCAAATTCACCCAGCAAGAACTAGCTGTGATTCCACAGCTGGTACAATGCAGCCCAGGCCAATCTGCTCTCCCAACCATACAGAAATCACAGCAAGATACAGATGGGAAGGGGAAAGGCCTGACATGGGGCAAAGCTTAAGAGAAGGAAGGGGGCTGGACATTTTAACTCCCAGGCCTGTAAGCTGAGCAGTAGCACAGGCCTGTACATTCACACAACCTGCAGAATTAGTAAAGCCTTAATAAAGTTACTCATCCAAAGCCCTTGTGTGTCTTGCACTGACACTGCACCAGGCCTGTGTAGCCCATCAACATCTCTCTCACTGTTCCTGCACCAGATCCTCCATCCCTGGGCAGCACCCAAGGCACACCACCATCGTCACCATCACCACTCCAAGCTCCTTCTCAGCACTGCTTTCCTGGTGCGATTATGAAGCAAAACATAATCAAGTTATTAGAAACGAGATGGGTTTTGGAAGATGGACTCAGCACCCGGCCTAGGCAGAAACTTGTCTCTAAAAGCACATTATCAGACTATTTTAGAGAGCAAACCACCTTGAGTTATGAACAAAACGATCAAGTTGATGTTTAAATTGCCTACATATGTTTAATACTATTCCTGGTGCATTTCTAATTGCTTAGGCAGTTCTTAGAGAGTAAAATACGCAATCTAGAACACATGTTCTGGATTATTTGCCACAAATTACTTCATAAATTTAAAAAGTTTATCCTCCTTCCCCCAGAAATAAAATGAAAAAATAAAGAAAAAAAAAAAACACCTTCAGAGAATAAACCCTGGAAGTATTAATAAAAGTTCTGTTTTCATTTCAGCACGCATCTTTCTCTCTATTCTATATCCCTCGACCCTGGGAATGGAAAGGAGGTTCTGGCTATAAATCAAACTAAGGCAAGGTAGCCAGGCTCAGCATCACACTCTCTCCCGAAGTCCTGCAGCCCCCTCAGCGATTTGAGAAGCCTTATTAGCAAATAATAACAACAATAATACCGATGCTGCTCGCGGGGCCGGCAGGGACCCCCCCGGCACAGCCACACGCCCCGAGCGCATTCGCCTCGGAAGCGGCGCGGGGCCCTCGGCGGTGCCGAACTCCCGGTGCCCCCGGCGGGCGAGGCCGAGCGCCCTGGGCCGGCCCCGGCGGAGCCTCCCGCGCCCCGCGGAGCCGCCCGCAGCCGCGGAGCCGCCGGGCGCAGCCGCCCCGGGCCGGGCCGGGACCGCTCCCGACCCCACATTGTTCCCCGTCCCCGCTGCCGGCGCGGCTCGGCTCGGCGCTGCCCGGCCCCGGCCTCCTCCTCCTCCTCCCCTCCCTTCCTGCTGCAAACTTCGCCGCCCGCCCCGGACCTGCTCCAGCCCCAGCTCGGGCCCCGGCCCCGGCTCGGGCTCCGGCTCCGACTCGTAGTCCTCCTCGTCGGCGCTCGCAGACATGGCCATGGCTCATGGTGGGCCCAGGCGGAGCCGAGCTGACATGGCTGGAGCGGCGCTGCTGGCGGAGCCCCGCTCCCCGCACACACACACACACATGCAGGAGGAGGAGGAGGAGGAAGGGGGGCCGTGCATATTCATGCCAGGCAGCCAGGAAGGGGCTGGCCCTGCCGGCACGGCCAATCGCGGCCCGCTCGCACAAAGCCGGCCTGCGGGGACAGCGCGGCCGCTCGGCCGGGGCAGCGCCGGCCGCCCCCCACCGGGGCCCGGGGGGGGATGGTGGTGGTGGTGGTGGCTTGAAGGCCCCGTTGGCAATTAGCCCCCCGGTGGTAATTAGCTCCGCGATCGGCCGAGGGGGCCGGGCCGATGCTCGGCCTGCCTGGGTGTGCCGAGCGGAGCGGGGCGGGGCGGGGAGGGATGCGCGGCCGCCCGCAGGGTGCTCGGCGCTGCACGGGCTGCCGGAGACAAAGGAGGCGCGCACAGACAGACAGACACATAGCCCTCGCTACCTGCCGGCTCGCCTCCTGCGGCCGGGGTCGGGACGGGAGGAGGGAACCTCCATCCCTCGGGAGGAGGAAAGGCACCGAGCAAACTTCGGGATTGCAAGTGATGCCCCTGCTGCATCACTTCACGTTGGGAAGGATGGAACAGGATGGGATACAACGCAACCCGGCTTGCGGAGCTGCTCACATCTGGCCTCACCCCCTTTCCTGCTGGCTCCTGAGGAACCATTTCCAGCCCTATCCTGCCCCACCAGTCAGGTTTTGCTATAAAATACCCTCCCTGCAGTACGAGATGTTCCACATCAGTAGATCAGGGACCTGTTCTAGATCCAAAGGCCACGGTAGGGCCAGCACCTCCACCGGACACTGCCTTTGCCCTCGAGAGCTTGCAGCTGAGGGTCAAGACACAGAGGCCTGGATGTGAGCGCTGAGATTTAAATTTCCCATTGGATTTATGGGCCTGCTTTCAGGGGAAATCCCGATTCCATGCAAGTTGTTAGGATTTTGCCTCCGGCTCCTACGCCCACAACACAGAATTAAACACAAGATTAAATATTTGCATGTGCTGAGCAACCAAGAAGCCATAAAGAAGCACATCTAATGGTCCCTGCATCAAGCTTTTTGTCAAACTAGTTTCAGTTCAGTTCCCTGGTCTGAATTACCACATGGCCACATAAACACTTCAGGTAGCCCAGGAGAAGAGGCAGCAACAGGCAGGAGCTGGTGGCAGTGCTGCCTCAGGCCCATTCACAGTCCTTGGGACACCATGATCTGCACAAAGCCTGGCCACTCAAGTAACAAAATACAGTCAAACTTTAAGCACATCTTCACAGGCGACTGCTGATAAAGCCAAGTGACTCACGTAATGATGTCCCTTCCTTATTCTGAATACCTGATATATCCGCTGCCTGTATGTCTGTCCTCTCACAAACTCCAACTATGGATATGTGAGGGTGTTCTCCCAGTTCTGCTCATTTGCGATGCCAGGAGCGAAGCATTTACTTGCAACACATTATGGTTGGGTATGTTCAGCCTGTCTCCTCAGGTTTCTCTTCCCCCATTGAGTTCATACACAACCAGGAGCAGATGAAAGCTGAGGCACGAAAGGCATGTGCCTAAGGCCTTGGCTTTCAGAATCACAAGGTAGTATCAGAATCCAGTGTTTTCTGGATTCTGGAGGGGAGAGGAAGGGGGGATGCATGTCTCATGACAGGGCTACAAAGGAGAGCTTTACACTATGCAGCAAGGATAACCAACACCATTACAGCAGCCATTGTGGTTCCATTATCCAGTTGGCCTCCAGCAAAGGCAGGAGAACAGACGACATCCAGAAGGAGAATACCTGGTCCCACACCTGCCAAGACCCAAGTCTCCACCAGCCTGTGCCAATTCCACGTGAGGCTCTACATAACCTGCTTCACACTTGTTCGTCCCTCCAGCCTTTCAGCTCCATAATCCAGACAGAAGAAAAAAGACAACTTGTGACACCCCCCAAGGACAATCCACCAGTCGCACCAGTGGCAAAATGTCATTCATAGCACTTTAAGTCATGACATGCATCATCTTGCTCCTCTCATCTGCAACACGTACAGGCACTCTGGGTATATTTGCATCAGCCTAACAGGGCTGCAGCAGGTCACTAAGTGTAACCCACACTGAAGCTCACTGCTCAGCCACCGGAGAGTGTGTTCCACTCTGCTGCTTACAACTGGAACACAAGTGACAAATGAGCTCTAATTACAAAGCCTGCGTTAGGAGTGAAGCCACACATGCCAACAAGATCTCGGAATCATTTCCAACTGCTAGGAAAACTTTGCTGAGATGGTGTTTCAAAAAGCCCATTTGGATAGGATAGGATATCAAATAGGAAACTGGGAATTGGGGCAGGGGAACAACACAATAAAATAAACTTTTCTGATGATAATGGCTCTCAAAAGATCTCATCTTGTAGAAGAGCAGCTAACCATTCAAAGAAATATTTAATACACTGAAAGAACTATTAAGAGAGCATTTTCCAGCTCAATTCTTTCAGCTTGTCTACACTAGAGAACACTAAATTACGACAAATAGCGAGCAACAGCATGGATTTGACCAGCCTGGTACAGTTTACATCAGCTTAGAAAACAAAATAGGCAGCCCTGACCCTGGTCATGCCTGTATCAGTGTAACTGTGTCCACACTGAAGCTTTGCATGATATGATTCAGTAATAAATAACATCCTTAATTAAACTGCTGAATGAGCCTTAGTGAAAACTGCAGGAAAACAGACAGTACCTTCGATTCTCAACTATTGCTTTGATTGCACCTCACCTGAAGTCATGTATGTCTCATCAATATCATAATCTCCTCCACAGAAACCAATTATGTTGTCACAAACTGAGACAATACCCTCAAGCAAAGAATAAACAGCGGGAGCAGATGAGTGCCAAAGAACCAGATTTTATTCTCATGCAAATATCCTTAAGCAGTAAAACCAAGGTGGGGGGGAGGAAGACTACAAGCCCTACCTGGTACTCCCTCTGAGCATCTCTCCTACCAACAGATTTCAGCCAGTGCTAAACAGGATCTGTGTTTTTGTATGAGCCACCAGAGTTCATGATTCTATGATTCTCAATATGAGGTGAAATGAAGTTTTTAATGTGGCACGAACACCTTTGATTAATCTGCCCTTGAAGCTTTTTACGTATCCCTATAGAATACTGTATTTAGCTGCTATTAGAAAAATATTTACATGGAAACAATTGGAAAACAACCTCAAACTTGTTTATATGCAAGCCCTTGGATAAAGATCTTGTGATTTGAGCTGCTGCTGCTTTCTGCAGGCCAGCACATATGTCTTTGAAAAGGAAACCCACCGAGATGTTTATGAATCACTATTATTGACCTGTATCAGAATAAGAGAGTTACCCAATAGCTTTCCAGGGTTCATTGTTTTGGTGTAAGTGTCCATTCACATGAAATATGATCTTAATGGTTGGGCCTGGGCAAATTTCATGCCACTTTTCTCAAGAGTTCTAGCCAATATTTCAGTCACATTCTCAACACCAGAAGTGACATTCTGACAACCTAAATATCCATCTACTATCATGATCTTACTACTTCCTACTATCTATCTGAAGTATGACAGAAGAATCCTCACCAGATGCATCGAGTACCCATCACAATCTCTTTATTAATCAGCCTGATTGATCAACCTTAGATCAAATAAAGTAACTCAAGACAAGATACAATGATTGCTCCCTCCATGTAATGCCTACTGCACATACATTCCCTAACCAGCATCCAACACAGGACAAGCAAAGGCAGCAAGGGTTGTATGACTGTCTCTTGAAGGACAACCAAGGACTATCACAGTGCAGTAGAGGAGCAGCAGCAGCCCAGACAGAATGTGCTGATAGTAACTCACTCATTCTATCTAATAGGCCTTAAAAATCAAGCACCCCCCTCCCAAATCCCAACATCCTGTCATCTTAAAAACCTAATAAACAAAACTGCAGAGTAGTGAAACATCAAGTTTATCTACTACACAAGACAGGTTCTTCTCTACTGGAAGAGCCACAGCGTGATTGGGACTATCGACTGGGAAAGGAAGGAAAACCTGCTGTGCTTTCTTCTTCCACAGATCCTTATGCCACAGAGTGTTTCCCCAGCACAGTTTGTGTTTCCAAGAGCCATATTCTGTCAGTAAAAGCAAAAACTAGTGAAATAGGCTCCTAAGAAGATAAGAAGCGACTGCCACGCTGTGGAGGAACGTGCAAATAGATGTGGTTGAAAGAGTGCATTAACCAGACTATGTAACCTGCTTTCCTGGAAGCGCACTCTGACACATGGAACGCTGCAAGACAGTCACTTGTGCCCAACCTGTGGGCAGCAGCTTTAAAATCTAGAGACCAGACTCAAACATTCAGAGGCAAATGAATGGTAAGCAAAGGAAAAGCCCAAGCACAGTTTGCTTCATGAGAGCTCCGGTGTGCTCTGCTGTCACTGACAAACCTGACTTGGATATGTAGGGAAACATCCAACATATAAACAACCAAACCACAGTAGACTCTGCTTTTATCAGAATTTATCCCTATCTTCTTTTGTATTTGCTGATTTTCAAAAAGAAGAGCACTTCTGTACCTCTTCTATCTGGTCTATTAACGCCTGCAGGAAAGTCATGAAGTTGAAACAAGACTTCATTTATATTCTCAGCAGCTTTTAATTTCTATGTGCTATGGCACTAAAAGGAAGCCATCTTCTCAGGGACGGAACATACAATTCAATTCTGTTCTGAAAAGTGCCCACAGGATTAATGTCCATAATTGTGCAGCACGTGGAATGACAAACGCCTTCCCCATTGCTCTGCCAATGTGCTTCGATCCAGAAACAAAACTATTAAATCTCAGATACGTAACTCAAAGCTTCAATGGTTTTAATGCTGGGGTGGGGGAAAACGTGAAGATGCTGGAATACTTAAACTAGATTCAAACCTGAGCTTTTTGTTTGGTTTTGTTGGCCAACTCAGCACCGTAGACAATGTACACAAGCTCCTGGTGACAAAAACTGAGACCTGGGAACTCATTTCACACACACTAAGAAAGAGGTCTTGAGACTAAAGTAGTTTTTACCTGCTCTTTTACTGTCATGAAATAAAGAGAAAGCTGCTCTCTTGAAAAATGGGAGTCAAGATGCAGGTGGGAAGAATCCCTCTTACTGAATATTCATGCATATGGTAGAAGAATGACAATGGGACAGAACACATAAATCTTCTCGTGTGATACTTGGAGCACAACAGCTTGAAAATACAGATGTCTGTTCATTTTTCCCAATCCCTTCAAAATTTCTACTCAGAGTCTAAATGGCTCTAATTCACCTATTTGATGGATTAATCACATAAAGGCATTGGTCAGATTTCAAAGCAAGTGGCTGAGCGTTGATAAGAAGAGAAAATATGAAGTCAAAGATGGAAGATTAAGAAGGTGCTCATTCAAGTCCTTGCTATTTATAATTACTCCCTGAAGGGACACAATATTTCAAGTACAGCCTCTTAAGGTGAGAAATAATCCGTCAAGTCACCAGGCAAAGCTTTTTGAGAAACACTGAGGCAAGACACAGTGAAGCTCTTTGGGCACGTTTTGTATGGCAAAACCTGAAACTCCTCTGGCTTGCATGGAGTTACCACAGAAATGCATTTGTCTTGAGGACTGATGGTCAGAAGAGACTGAAGCAATGCTAAATAAAATAAACAAGCCAGGCAAGGAGCTGCCCCAGGAAAGCAGATGCTTGACAGAAACTCCCAGTAGCTTCACCGGCCTTTACTCCTTTGCACAGTACCCGAAGCAGTCTCTGGTTCTGGTGCATGAGTTTTTCTCCTGCTCCCAAATGCAGCAGGGAAAAGGCCCAGTTTCATACAGCCACTGTGGGAAGTCCCCTAAACAAAAATCCCCCAAACCTCAACTATGTGGTTTTGTTTCTTAATAGAGTTGTCAGGAGCCAGATCTGGGGTATCTTTCTGAAGAGCTTTCAGCTCTCTTCTACCACATGGCATCTACAACCCTACAGTAGTAAAAGAACAGAAATTATTCAAAATTATTTAAATCACTGATTCCAATCGCAATTTAAATCAGTGATGAGAAAAACAAATTTGAATTTATTTTAATCCTCATTTTCTTTTGTACTTCAGTTATTTTCTGCAAGAGAAATTAATTATTAGCATCTGATAACTACCCAGAAATGTCTGATTTGCAGCAGATGATGAACTTTATAATCAGGACTTTTTATCAACAAAAGGATTCACAATACACACGTTTGTATATGCAAATCTTCCTGCAGACTACTGGCATTTAGAACTGCTGTTGACACCAAGCAGAGTTCAGGCAGGGCTGTGTGAGATCACTTCAAACACCTTTAAACTGGCGCCTGGCAAGGACAAAACGTGACAGTTTTAGTCCCATTTTTGCTCCCGTGCCACTTGGAATGACGGATCTCAAATTTATTTGAATCTCAACCAGAAAAATACATCTTACAACAAATGACACCGGTTGTTTTGCTGTATTTCTGCTATTTCCCTCCCCCCAACTCCCTTCCCAGATTTCCTTCCAGCATTAGCAGGACTCCATTTTTACTTTAATGCTTAAATGCTTGTTTTTAATTGTCAGCATTTGCTTTCTAACACATTCAGATTCCCACAGGAAGTACCCTGAATAGATCTCCAAGGACTGGTCTCTCTTAGGGGATTTGGCAGAGTTTTCCCACTGCTACTACGAGGAATGCTGCTTTCCTGGTGGTAGCCCCCGGGCAGGCTCCTGAAACTGATGTTGTTTTGATGTTGTGCCATTTCTACTTGCTCAGATCTGCTGCAGACACTACTCTGGTTAAAACACTAATTGCTGCAACTAGTACCTCACTGCTCCTGCTCCTATGGGTGGAGCTGGCCCAGCGGTAGCTATGGCAGGAATTCTTAGTAAGCAAGCAAGTAAAAACTGGAAGTATTTATTCAAAGGTTTTCAGGAATGTTCTTTGTCCACCTAGCGCTTCTCCCCCCGCATTTAAAGAAAGCCTGATGTAAACCAATGCTCAACACCTGTGAAAAATCACATTAGTTTCAAGCTGAAGTTCAGCCAAACACTTGAATTTATGCTTTTACCCCCTAATTTTTGCAGAGAATCAAATGTATTGTGTCCACTGATTCTTTATCCATTTACTTACTATTTCTTGAGTTGATTTCGACACATGCTGTTGTGTATATGTTCAGATTGGGGTCTTACACAAAGGAGCTCTGTTATTAAAAACTGGTAGATCTTCTCCCTTCCCCGCACTTTCAATGTGAGATACCATGAATAGGGAAAAAGGTTCCTGGCTGGAAAAAGCCAGCAGACACATGAATGTGCCTAAGGACCTCAGTGGGCTTTCACATCTAGAGATGGTGACTAATACCACTGCCTCTTATTACTTCAAATACAAGTTATTTCTAAGAGTCTAACACCCTTTTCACCACAGGTGTCTATTGTTTTTCTTACGTGCTGCTTATTCCAGCCTATGCACAATGAGCAGAAATCTGATTTCCAGCCTAAATCTATTTATAGTAAGTTTATACACACTTGTTCTCATGCCAACACTGTCCATTAGCTTAAATAACTCTTCCCCTCCCCTGGTGCTGACACTCCCTGAAGTACTTAACCATCATCTCCCCCTTCAACTTCATTGTGCCATGTTGAACAAGACATGTTCTTCTAGCCTCCGCTCTTAAACATCACATCGTTAATACTATTTGTGTTTGTGGAGTCCCATATCCACCCTCATCTCCAAACTGCCTATAGTGAAACTAGAACAGTGAGAGAAATGATCAAACATATGGTATGGTTTGTGTACCAGAAGAGATGGAAATTACCAGTGCTTTTCAGCTTGGGAGTGAGGAGGGGAAGACTGAGAAGCAGTAACAGAGATATAAAAAAAATCATTGATAGCAGAGAGGAGATGAATAGAAATCTCATTCAGATTTCTGAAATGCATGATAGAGTGGGCACAAAGTGCATTTATGGTATTAAGGGGTACTTATCAGGAGGTACTTATCCACAAGGGCAGGGATGCCACAGGATGCTGTGGAGATCAGAAAGTCCAACAGGTTCCACAAAGAATTAGGTAAATTCACAGGAGGGTAAATATTCTACACCAGGAGACACTAAACACAAAAGATGAAGAGACAATCATCCAGTTCAACTGGGAAGATAAGCAAAGGAAAGATGGATGCATGTCTGCTGTGTTCTTACAACTCTTTCAATAGCTGCGACCGGCCACCACCAGAAACAAGACACCAGGCTACAAGGACAGGCTGGTCTGATGGGGCATGACTAGCTCAGCCTTCCCTCATTCACACTCATCGGCCTTTTGCTCTGCCTCTCACAGGTTAGTGCTAGGAGTTATTCCTTCTTTTCCAGATGCATGGATGTGTCTGTAGACTTGTGAAAATATATGTCTAATAAATATAATGGAGAAAAGAATAAACTGCTGTAAGACAGAACTCACTAGTGATGGGGATCAGCTGCTCCCCATGGTAATAGGGAAGTAGAGTCAAAACCCCTTTCATTGCACCCTCCAACTCCCAAAACAACAGCGAAAACCCAACCCGAGAGAGGTCTTTCTCTTGAGGCTTTTTATGATCACTTGTTCTTCCTGGTTCTCATGCCCTGATACAAAGCTATGAATATTATTTGCACTGCCAATTGTAGGGCAAGTTGGGGTTTTCAAAGCAAAAACCATAATCCAATTAAAATTTCAGTTTGTGGCCTCTACTAATTAATAGTGTTCCTTTAAATAAGAATAGTACCATTTCCTTGTTATACTTCTCTAGTACCTTCTCTTTAAATCAACAGGTAAAAATTACACAGAGAAGTGTATGAACATCAGAAAACCAGCCACATATTGCAGCACTGTCAACCAGCTACTGAAAATCACCACTTCACCTCCTGCTCACCACCAGACCTATATATATATTTGGACACTTTATCATTACAAATGCAGCTTTGATCCAGGTTAGAGAGATGAGAATCTGGCTCGTGGTCTGCATTTCTAACTCTTCACAGAACAAGAGAGTCCAAACATATCTTAGTTCTTTATAGCTGCTCTTCATATAGACAACTAGAGATCTTTATCACAATAAAAACAGAAGGCACTGCCATAGAATGTAATTACATGCTACTATAGTTGACTGTTGTCTTCCAGAATAGGAAATGGTTTGAAAAATGCATGGTTTCTGCTTGGGCCATACTCTGAGTTCCTAAAATAAAATGCTACCCTGATCTCTGTGCAGATAAAATGGGAACCCTGGTACTGTAGGGGCTGAGCATCTTGAGTGGGCTTCAAGATGTGGCTTGATGTTGTCAACTTCTGCACCAGTGATCTGCCCTGTGTCGCACTGGGGCAAACCGGGTCTCTTTCCATACCACCCATAAGTTCACATCCCAGGGATGGGGAAGGAGTTACTTTGTTAGGATTATTTCTTACTCCTCTTTAGTCACTTAAGAATCCAAAATCTCAAGGCAGCACACACTATGGAGTTCTTCCTTTTGGACAGCAGGCTACCATCACAAAGACCCCACAGGTAACACTCAGTATGCCACAAGCAAGGGCAATTTACTGCTGCACAAGCCCCTGGCAAAGGAACAGGGATGGGTTTCCATACCCACAGCTGTATCCATGCTCTGCAACCAGCTGGGAAAAAATATGCTGTCTAGTCTGAAGGTACATAAACTATCAGGCATCAGGACAAGTAGGTTTCAAGCATCCACTTGGTCCCACACTCCTGATTTCGTGAAGAGGCCTAACTTAGGATCACTGAATACTGAGTAAAGTCAAACATTTTGGTAAATGAATCATGATCACACAGAGACTTCTCGAAATGGACTGCTTTCTCTTACTCTACAGCTAAAGGAAACAGGCAGGTTCTTGTTGCTTCTGAGAGAGCATTTGCAAAAAGGAAGAAAGAAAGGTGACTGCTGGGGAGTAATTATTGTGTTAAATGATTATCAATAAATTACAAAGTACAAACGACTCCAAAAAGCTCCATAAAGATGAATAAATATCATCTGGAAGAGGAGCCTATGAATCACCCCCCATTTCTCTATTACCATAAAATAATAATGTTTCATACACTTTACTACAAACCTCTCTGCTGAGGGTGTCACAGATCTTTATAAACATTAATTTCACCTCACAAGCTCCCAGGATGGAAAGCACCATCTCCACAGGGAAAAGCTCAGGGAGCAGAAATGTGTCATTCGCCTTATGTAACACAGAGAGGCTGCAGCAGAGCTGGAGACAGACCCTTGCCTCCCATTTTGAACACTAACCACAAGACCAAAGGTCACCCATTTGTTTTACCTCCTCACAGTAACATTTTTGATCATTGCTTCTCTTTCTTTTCTCAGTGAATAACTGCTTTGGATGGCAAACTGCAGTAAAACTGACAGCCCCAAACGCCTTTAAAGAAGGAAGATGGGAGCGATGCTGCACAACAGGAGCACAACATCAGAATGGATCTTCCACGTACTCAAGTTACACATCTTGCCCGTTAGACCCTATCCACTGTGAGCTGTCATTTAACATGTTTCTTCCCTAAACCTCAGATTTTCAGTTTTCAAGCGACCATTCTGCAGTACAGCACTGTGCACACTTGGCATGTCACACCAACAACGCACAAAAGGAACTGTGACTCAGTTTTCAAGGGAAACATTATTTGCTGCTTCAAAAATCATCTCAACTATTAAAGGCACACTCTTTCCAAAGCAAGTCAATGTAGCTAACCCCACCCTGCCACAACTTGGGCTATTCACACAGTTTAAATCACTCCCTGTCCCTACTCCAGGCATCTTTTACTTTAGAGTTCTCTCTCCTTGCTCTATGTTTTTCCTGCTCAATCCTTTTTCAGTACTTGCCTCTCTCCTCACCCTGCTCTGTAGTTGTTTCCAGTCTCTTCCTCTCCTTTCTTTACAGTCATTTCCATTTTCTTTGAAATGTATTGGCATTAAACGCTGGCTTTATCCTTCCTTCTCCATCTGCTGCTCTTGTCTTTCTAAATCTCTTCTACAGTCTTCTCTTGGGAGAAAGCAAGAGCCATGTTTTACCGCTTATTGCCTTTTCTTTCCGGGTTTCAGTTCCCTTCTTTTTCTTTCTGGAATCAGACTATCCTCCTCTCTCTGGAAGCTGATATAATAGCTACAGTGTCTTCTTACCAGCCCCACAAGAGCTGGTACCATGCTTCATTGTATCTGCTGCTCCTTTTGAACACAAGCATCCCAGGAAAGGCACTGTTAAGTAGTTGGCATTTCTCCTATATACCACTAGAGCAATACATGAAAGTGAAATTACTGCTAGGTTTTACTCCCCTGCTTTGCACTCTGCATTTGTGGAACCTTCTGGCCATGGAGACTTGCTCCACCAGCTACAGTGCAATTTGAAAGGGAGTTTCCCCCTCCCTAAGGGTTTTCTTCTCTGCAAAATCTTCTATTTCATTATCAGGATTTACAAGGAACAAAGGGGGAATAACCAAGATTAACTACTACCACTGCCTTTACTCAAATCTCCCCGATTTTGTCTTTCCAGCATGTTTTCCTTTTGGATTCAAATGCTCAACTCTAAGATGTATCTTCCTCGCCTGTTCACTTGGCCTCTGTTCCCAGACAGGGGAAAGAGCTGTAAGTGGAAGATGACAGGGACAGCTGCCAATTAGAAGAGCACCAGCAAACTCCTTTTGGGAAGCAAGCAGCCATATCTGCACCTGTACCTTTTAACTAAAACATGAGACATAATGCAAACTGATCACAGATTAAACAAAGAGAATAGGATGAGAATGGTGAAAGGGTTTCTTCCTGTTACACAAATTCTGGGTTATTTCCAAACTTCAGCCCAAAGCCTGACTTTCTGTGGAAGTTTTCCTTGTACTTGTTATTAGATGATGTGTTTAATTGTTACTGTACACTAATGCTGCGAATGCTGCCTCCCTAAAAGGTTTTGCTTTCAGAAAGGCTCAAGGAAAATAAACACCAGAAAGTTAAAAAGAACCCCTTGGAGCCAGCACGATGGATTTGCAAAGAGGGATAAGATTTAAGTCACAAAACCCACAGATCTTTTACAGTTACAGTTATGCTGCCAATGCACAGAAATAAAATACAAGAAATGAGCCATTTATCAAGGATTCCAAAATAAAGCGAACAAGAGCATTAGCAAATGCCAAAGCTTATAAAGGCCTCGAAACACCGAGATCCACACTTCTTCCACGAGCTCCAAAGACACAGCACAAGAGTGAGGGGTTTCTTAGCTTTGTTTTATACATTTCACACAGCAGCTTTCCTCTGGTCACAGAGATTTTGGTTTATTCGGTGCCTGGAGTAGGTTTTGACTGATGAATGAACAGCAGCTATCAAAGCAGTGGAATGGAGACTCCCACACCTATTCCTCTCCAGGTTTTCCATTGTTGTTTTTAAACAAATGTTTGAAACACAAAGCCTATTGCTATGGGTTTATGACAAGCTAAAAGGGAAATATGTATTTAACAAGATAGAGCTAATCTGCAACGTGCTCAGCTAAAACCCAACGAGAAACCGAGAAGGAACACGATATGCTCGTTCTGCCCCACTCTCCCTTGGCAGTTTGATGTTTATGTCTCCTGCTTCCCATCTGAAAACAGAATTCTCGTGGCCACCAGTGATAATCTGCAAAGCCGCGACAAGTGCGGCAGCCCAGGGAGTGAGAACAGGGACAACAATTCACTCAATTACTTGAGAGTCCTTTGCAGTAACAACAGCAACAGCTTTGCAGCTCGAGGCCTGATCTAACTGACTGACCCTTGCAGCCTTTCTGAAGAAATTATATATTATAAAACTAATCCAGTGAAAAATGCCAGTAAAAATAGAAGCGATGAGACATCTTCTAAATAAGCAAAGCTGCTTTTACAGCATGCTGAATAACTGCAGTGTGGTAAACATACCACCGTTATAAATAACATCCAGCCTTTTAGCATTATTCTTTGCTTCATTATTTCAAACTCTTCAGAAGCATTAATGAAGCCAGCCTCACGGTTCCCCTGCACAGTGAAGAGATTTACTCCCATATGCAGGAAGAAAAATGAAGATACATGGACTGAAAGCACCTCTCCATAGTTACAGTGGCACAATTGTGCTGAGAATTCATTCAGGAGGTCTCGTAGTGCAAGAGAAAGCAACTTCTTCTTCTCACATCCAGATGCGAGTGCTTTTGAAGTGACCCATTTATCACTTAGGATTTACACATTGTCGAGCTTTACACAAAATCTGGCATCACCATGTTCACACGTAACCATGACCAGTAAATGACCAAGAGACACACACACGTTTTAGACTGAGCAGGAAGGCCCAAACATAGTATTTTTGAATGGAAACAAACCATTTCTCTCTGCTGAGGCACTTCCATGCTCTGCTTCAGCACTTAACCATGAAACGTTTAAAAATCACATTTCATGTTAGAACTGGTAGCAACTGCCACAGTGTCACATACAGCACCTTGTTAGGTTATCGATAACCAAACACCAAGACCCAGCGCAACAATGATTAGTACGAAATGATTGTGTCTCGTTACCTTTGGGGACTTCTTGGGCCAGCTGACCACAGGGACACCCGAAATGGCAAGATTTTGGTCATCATCAGCATGTTCCTTCAGGATGTTCTGTTGCAAATGAAAAGGCCTTTATTAACCAGGGAAACATTTCTTCAACTGCAGGGTGCAGACTCTTACAGAAGACAATATTCCACCCTGATGAAAGACAGCGTGACAAGATCTCTGCTGACTTGTGACATCTCTGCAAGTTACTTCTGCTTCCAAACTTTCAATTCACACCGAAACTCTCACACCTGTCATTAAGAGCCAAGATGGGGAGTTTCTTGCAGAACAGACAGCAGAATGAGCCATGAATTACCTCAAATATTACAGACTTCTTTACAATTGGTGTATCCAAAGGACTGGTGTGCTTCCGCTGCTATCAGTCTAATACTAGTATGATCTCTCCCTCTAAACCACAGCTCAACAAATCACGCAACACCCCAACAACCACCACAACCAAACACCTTCTCTCCCAGTGAAGGCTACAGAAGACCCAGGAAGCATCTAGGCTCTGCCACCATTATTTCTGCAGTCACAGGGCATCAAATGTGAAGTTCAGGGTGATCCTCAGATGCCTGAACATTCAGAAGCGTGCACTGTAACCTTTCATCTTTATGCATGTTCCAGAGCACCATCGTTTCCACTGGCCTTCCTTCCACACTGACCAGGGCAGAGCTACTGTGTTCACTCTATGTGCTCAGATAATGCAGTCAGGATCCCGAGTATTCACCAGGAAAGGATGTGACTCTGGCCATTAAGGAAAACAGACATGTCTCCCTTCCTTCCTCCCCCACCAAATCCTTCTGCTTTGATGCACTGTCCTAGAAATTTCATGAGTGGGTTGCACTGCCTTACACAGTTTCTACCGCTGTGAATCACTCCCATGACCATATAACTCAACACAGAGGTGGGGGAAGAGCTCTAACTGTACTCAACTGTGCAGTTGGGAATAGTCCACATTTGCTTCCCATGACTCTCTACATTCTTACTAACCAAGCTAGAGCTCTTCATTTGGAATTTAGGTAGCTGAAGACGACAACAAATGGAAACAAAAACCAAGTGGGAAGGAGGATTCTGCTGTGCTGCTGAAAACTGAAGCCCAAATAAGCACTAACAGATTAAAATGGGGGAAAAATGCTCCCATAAACCAAGAATTGCAGGTTGGAAATCACCTTGTAATAGAATTCAGGAGACAACCCCAGACAATGAAGTTCAATGGTGCTGCCACCAAGTACACGGACTTCTTGAAAACAGCGTAATTAGACAACAATAGGCACCAGGCTCTGTCAGTCCCCAGTGTAGAGCTTAATTATTAGAAACTTCACATGCTGTACAAGAGCTTAAAATACAGTAATTGTTTTAATAGGAAGCACAGTTGGAATTCATCTGTAATCATCCAACTAACGCCCTGAGTACGACGGCATATTACAGGCCCCAAGAGCCTGAGCAGGCAGACTAGCATCCAAATTGGGGTTTGGAGGAGCATCCCTGGGGCTGGCTTGCTTCCCTTGGGGCTCAGACAACCTGCTGGATTGAGCCCAATTCCCCAGACTGCGCTTAAATGAGAGATGCTAATAGGCTAATAGACACTGCAGCACATCAGCACAGTGCTGCTGCTGCTTCAGATACCATCACACCACTAAAAAGCTGTTCTTGATACTGATTACTCTGAAAGCAGCACCCAGGACCAAAATAAGCACTCCAGTACAAGCCCAGTTTCGTCAGCCCAGCACTGTGGCTGCACTCAGGAGCTTGCATAGGCACAGCCTGGCTGGTGAGGAGTAAAATGCAGCTTGCCTCAACCTGACCATGATCGGTCTCTGTTGTGCACCTCCAGCCCTGTATTCTCCGAGTGAAATGGCTAACAGCTTTCACACAGGGGCTAGTAACTGGCAAATTAAGTCTTGGCTGAGCTGAGGTTAACTGAGCATCTCTTGTCTCATGTCTTTTTTATCTGAGAGAGTGATCACTGCATTAACTGAACTGCAACCACATTCCGAGTCAGTTTTCAGTCCTAAAACCAGAGAGGTCTTTAGTATTCTGATAGCAAAGCCAAAATCCTACAGAGCAAGGTGGCAGCTCAAGAACCATATAAACAAAGGACAAATTAACCCCTCTTTACTTTGCTACTCTCAGATTTGAAAGCCTGTAAGACAGAAAACCTTAACACTTCCACTAACAACTGTCAGAGACACTGAGTTCAGTAGAAAGCAGAGTATATTCCAAGAACTTGGCAAGATAATGAAGGTTTCTTGTTATCATATGTATCACGTGAAAATATTATCCAAGAAGAAGTGTAAAACTATGGCAGTTTATCATCTCAGCCAGCAGAAAACAATGGATGTCTGAGCAGCAGAACCATAACCACTGAGTGCAGTGTCAAGTGGCAGCGCACAACAGGCTGAAGGAGGCAGACTTGTGTTCACCTGCTCAAAAAACAAGAGAAAAAGAAGATCAAGCAAAGCCACAGGGCTCCAGTTAGACACACGCTGTGCTGCTCTGCCAGCACAAGGCTGCCCGATGCACTACACTTAAAGGCTGTGGTGACAACAGCAGGTCTGAAGGAAAGAAAGTGATTAAGCATGTAAGAATTCAGCTTGGCCATTCATTTCAAAAGCACAGCAAGGAATGACTCCCCTGAACTGCATTCAGCAGAGGGAGTTTTTTCCCCTGTCATCAGAATGAGAAGGGGGTAAGATTTCTTGGCAAGAAGAAGTAAGGACATATTTCAGTAGATATCATCTGTCTTGCACAAGAATCTGCTGCTGCTGCCAAGGAGTTGCGGATATTTGACAAACTCTCTTCTTCCAACTGAGTTTCTTCTGCCCTAATGGACTTCCACAGTCCCTTCTGAAGAACAGCAGCATTTTTGCTTTGAAGTGGGGAAGGTCTGTGGCATTATTAGGAGGCAGATCTCCCAATCCTCTTCCCCAACAACAGCAAAGGAATTACCATCTCTCTGGTAACACAACAGAAACGTTGTTTGCTGAAATCAGAGGCTGCACACAGACAAGTATCACTGGCAGAGAGTTTAATGTGGGATGCAAACTGGCACAATCAAAGGTCTGCTCAGCTTTATGGGTCCTGTGATGTGGGGTGCAAACTACACCAAGGAGTAAGATGGTTACCTCTTTATTCCCTCCTTCATGCGTAAGTTCACCCCAACTGCTTCTTTAGTGGGCTGACATACTATTTAGCAGCTAAATACAAAGCAGAAAAGCCAGACAATGAAACTCTTCCAATCCCCAAGGCTACCATTTCAGTAAAATTACTTCTTAGTGATTTTTTCCCCTCCTTCTCTTCCTCACCAGTGTAGGTACTTTTCCAACAGTTCAGCTGGTGCTTAGTTTTTAAATTCAGAGCTGGAGTTGTTGCACTGTTTCCTATTCCACTTTGGGGCATGTATATATATGGAAAACAAGGTATGGCTGCAGGCTGCATGTGCCTCCGACAGCAACACGACCAGCAAGGATGAGAGGGCAATGGCTGCAGTATCTTCTGGCTGTTCCCCCTGCCAACAAGCACCCTGCCAAGCCTTCTGTCCTTCTGCAGCTTGGGTCAGCTGAGCACTTTTGGGGAGGGTGTGTTTATCCGTACAACAATTTCCCCTCACATTTGCTGCACATACAGCTCACACAGAGCCCATCCACAGACATTTGGATACAGAGAGTGTTGCATCTCCTTGGCTGATTGTTCAGATGCCATCTGCTGCGGAGCGAACGCTGCTGCCTGTAATCGCTGTTTGGAGGCCTATGAGAAGCTCCTTTGGTGGTGAACACAAGTCTCATGTGATGCAGTGCCCATACAGCAGAGCTCCAGCCAACAAGAATTTAATTCCTTGTTTGAGCTGAGGGAAGAACTGACCCGCTCCCCAAGCGAGGCCCATGTTATGCTCTGCAAATAAGCCTCCCTTGTGCTGCAGCACTCCATCGATCATGGTGATAAATGGGTTCTCAATCTGCACAGGCATTAGCTTGGCACTTCTGGATTGCTGAGTCCCACTGGATAGTTGCAGTTAGTTAGGAGCTTAGATGACATGTAAGGAATTTACACAGGCTTAGTTTGGTTTTCAGTCTCCCTTCTCATAAGGAAAATAAATTACTTCAAAGAGTCTCACCTACTTGACATTAAATAGCTGTACATAGTTGTATTTACCACTAAGAGCCGTAATCCAGTCACCCATCCTCTACTGTATTCTTGCTCAGATGGGAAAACACGGGGTTCTTAGTGAGTTATCTGGATTTGTGCTGTGAAACTTCACATCACTAAATAAAACGGTTTCCTTTCTCCAGTTTAACTACCCATATCCTGTTCTCTGAAAACATTAATTATCTTAGTGAAGCACAAAGACAAACCTGAATGTTGTACAGAAAAGCTCCTGAGTGTATTTAATTAACAAATAAAACTGCCACAATAACCGTGGATTTATTTTCTTCAGGAAGAAACCTGTTTAAGACTTTCCAAGCAGAGCAAGAGCTTTCAGACTTTGTCAGAGCATGTTTTTGCCATGCTTTTGTCAAAAATAACTCTCAAATGGGTGCACTAAAAGGGTACTCTTCATAGTACCTTTACTTGTGAATACAGTCACAGCACGTACGAACTGCACAGCTGCTTCTGCAGGATTTCTGCCTCCATTCAGCCACACAGATGACTGGTGCTCTGGATGTTCACAAGGGTGAGGTAAAGGTGCCAAGCTTCTGCTCACTCTGCTGCTAATGCTATCAGCAAAATCCCCACGTTAATTCCTGTACAAAGTGGAAAACTAGGAGCAAAGTAAGAATATGATTTAGTGGTCAAGGAGATAAATACCATTCTGGTAGAATGGACTGTGTTTCTTCCATCTCAAGATGACACAGGTCAAAGCTTTTAACAGGCAGTCACCAGTTGTATGTTCCTACTCTTCCTCATGCCTGGCTTGGGATCTGGATGCTAAAGATCAGAACTTCTGCTCTGCAGAACTGTGAAGCAATTACAGTTTTAATAGTATTAAAATTATCCTTTGCACACATTGCTCTTCAATAATGCTAACTTTTCTGAAGATCACATCTGTGGCACTAAAAACAGTATCCAAAACTATGGTTACTTTTATCTTAATCTCTTTGCCACCTTAGTTCTCTACCTGTGAACCAGAGATAACAACAGCTCATCAGTTACCACTTGTGAAGAACGTGACTACAGCAGCGATGAGTATCACCAGAAACCCCAAGGGAACACTGGTATCACTGTGTTCAGCTAAGGGTCTGAAGAGGATGACAATGTACCTAACAGCTGCCGAAGAGCAAGGACAGAACAAAATGCTGAACAGCCACATTTTGCACACCAAGACAGACAGGAATCCTGCAAGGACCATTACACTAGATGACTCCTAAAGGGCTGAAACCAGTCACTTGGCAACTTTTCCATCAGCATTCTCTATCCTTTGAGGGTAGAAGCCCTAAACATACACTCGTACACTTGGTTTGGATTAGTAGGGGTTTTTTTAAAGCCAATAAACTGAATAAAACAAACTTTATGCTTCGGTGTCACCTGGGTTACAAGGAAACAGGATGCTTTGGCTCTACCAGATAAGTGGACACAGTGTCAGAAAGAAGCAATATTCTGTTGAATCCAGGATCCTGGATGGGAATAGGATACACCTTATCAGTGGCTGCCTTGGCTTATGTGCTGATGAGGAGCAAGGGAAGGCCTGTGCTGGGAGTCCTGGATTCCACTCCTTACTTGAGAGGAAGAGGTCTCAAGCCGACACTGACCTGAGTACAACTCCCCCCAACTGCCTGAACTCCTTCAGAGCACCTAGCAAGTGGATGATGGAGCTGTATGGAGAGTCATAGAGGAAGCAGAATATGGGCTTTAGTTCATTTACTATGCTGTAGTAACTCCTATTCTCTGATAATTGAGGGCTGCCTGCAGGCCAATACTGTAAAAAAGATGGGTAAGAAAGTTCTTTAACAGTTCTTTAGACATGGTTCAAGAAAATGTTTAACACCCTTTTGAAGGTGTTGCTCTGGCTCATCAGTCACAGGTTCACCAAACATACAGAGGTGATTCCAGAGAAAACAATTCTGCAGCACGGATGACGTTTAGATGTGGTCATGGGCTCTTTAACCAGCAGGGAACCATCAGTATCCAGATGTTAGGCTACATCCTGATGGTTACAGTGTGTGCTGGCAAGGACAGAAAGTTCAGAAGCAGGCAGTTATCAAACGAGATGGAACAACTCTGCGAGATGCACAAAATAAACTGGCAAATGCTCACTTATTACCAGTTAAAACACAGTATCACCAAAAAGGGGCTTTTTCTTAAATGTCCATTTGCAGTTCTCCATCTCTGCAGCAAAGCCACTGAAGAGCAGAAAGAAAACATATTCCTACATGGGGCTTTAAACCAGACTCACATCTGGTATCTTGCCGTGTTCTAGTAGGATGTCTCACATTGCGCTGCAGTATGTCATCAAAAGAGCATGCATGATTTTGAACATCTGCCCTGGTTATGATGTGTTGTACCCCCTTCTGGGATTTCAAGAAGGGGCAGCTTACTTTCAAGTGAAAATAGGTTTGTGTATCAAGAAAAGTAACACTGCCATTCCTCCTCCTTCATCGCAGATTCAGCTCCTGGTCTTGAAGCTTCATTTTGATTTCTGATTAGAAGACAACTGATCACAAAGCAAGCCAATCTACAGCTCCACCTTGGGCATGTGTGTCCACTTTCATGTACAAAGCGGCTGATTTTGCAAGAAGAGACTTTCTGAGATCTTGTGGTTTACTAAAAGGAGTGCTGTGTATCACACTTCCAGGCTCCAAGACTGGTTCCACTGCACACTGCATATGTTCAGCCTTCTTTCTGAAGCCTTTTCGAAGCAGCTGTTATACTATCTGCACTAAAAAAAGCACAGGCTCCCTTTTACCATATAAACACATATTTTTCCCCTCAGATTGTGGCTTACATAGCTCTTGGATAGAGAACACAGGTAGCTGAAGAACCCCACTGTACCCAGCAACAGCACAAAACTAGCAGTCCACACACATGACCAGGAATCAATACTCATAGTTCCAAATCAGGCCAAATTGCCATGAGCACAGGCTGACAAGTTTAGCCTTATATGACAAGTCTCATCAAAAGCATACAAAGAGTATGCTGCTCCCAGGTTTGATTTGAATTGATAAACCTGTATTTGATACAGTGTGAAAACAGGACACAGAAAAGCTAACCGAGTAGTCCACAGGGATGCCACGGATCAGGGGCAAGGCTGGGAGCAGAAGCAGCAAGGCCATGTGGGTCTTCAGGAAGAACTTATCCCTAAGTCAGATGGGGATAAAGTGATCCTGGTATCACTTCCAGTATGCTAAAATCTAAAGAGTTCTGCCATTAGTGAGCATTCACTCCTCGCATCATCTCCAAAAATAGTATGTTGTACCAGTGGAGAGTAACTACAACCTATAGAGGGCAATGGAGGAAAAGAAAATGAAAAAGGTGAAAGAAAAAAAAGCAACTGAAAACATCAGACAATATAGCTCTGAATTACAATCCAGTGCTTACATTTTGTATGTCAGTTATTAAGGTGTACTCAGAAAGACACTAGACTAAAACCAGCAGGTTAAGACTACAAATGTATTACACACATTTGAGGTATTATTACAAATGGGACATAACTACGAGGGGATCTAAACTTTTGGCCACTACTGTAACAGTCAGGAAGCAGCACATCGGTTAAACCAGCCTGCAAACAGCCACCTCCCCAGAGCAGAGATAGCTTCTGTTAAAGGCTGTTTCCCCTCCCTGTGGCACAGCAGGCTGATATGAGATGGTCACTACACACAAGCTGCCATCCCGCCGCTGCAGAGCTTTGCTTTCTGATCTGTATTCTTTGCAGCACAAGGAGTACAGTTTGTGTGGCTCAGCAAGCTATCACACCTACCTTCATGTCCTCTAGGAGAGCCTGTGGATCTTCGATGCCTTCTGGAACACACTTCTTGTTCTCTGGGAGAGATTCAAGCTTTTCTACCAGGGCTTTCAAACCCTTCAGTTCAAATTCTGTGAGGTGAGTCCATTTGGTTGAAACTTCTGTAGCTGGAGACCCCGTTGGTGTTTTGGGATAGTCCGTGGGGGTCGTTGATTTCACACTGTCATCTGACTCATTCGACAAAGTTCTTTTTAGGTACCTCATTACTGTGGCTTTTTGTTTTCTTCCTGCACCTTCCTTCCCTTCTGAGTGTGTGCTATTGGGTGAGGAGGAACCATCCACCAAGGATTTGGAGTTCTTATCCAAGCTGTCATCCTTCTCCTCCCGGATATGGGCATCACAAGATTCTTCATCCATGTCTAACCACGAATCTGATGAGTAGCTGTCTGTGCTGCGTTTTCTTTTGGCATCTGAAAGTTAGAAAAAGAATGCTGAATTTCGGCCCAGTGTAGCTCAGCTCAAGCACTTCTCTATCACCGGAGCTAGGTGCTGCCTATTGAAAAGAGCACTGGATAACACCTACTAAGTATGTGAGAAGAACAGGCTTTTTTCAGCTGATTTCTAATCTAGGGGGGGTGTTTGTCTGTTTAAGGCTGGTTTTCATTAACATCTACTCAGTTCAAATGACTGGGAAACATTTAGGGAAAAATTATGCTTTCTTCAAAGCTTCAGTCCTCTATGCCTTCAATTAGGAGTAGGCAGAGCTCTTAAGTCACACACAATTAGTTTTCCCACAAATCCAAGAGAGACCAGATTCAGCAGCTTTACAGCTTTAAGAAGAGAGTTAGCACAGACAGAGGAGGGGAAAAATGATGGCAGAAAGCACGTTGAAATGCTCTACATCATCATTCTTCCAAGAACTCTGCACAGCACAAAACCAACTGCTCAATACTTCTCCTCTTCGTGAGCAACTGTTGGTAAATCAAGAACCCCCACTTGTTACCACAGGAATACTTACTGCTCTTCTGAGGCAGAGGATTACAATTGCGCTTATTTTACAGACAAGAAGCTAAAACAGACTGAGAAATACTGGGACTGTCACAGAGTTACATGATCCTAGTTTTCTTAATGCCGTCCCTGATACATTCTAGATGCTTCTCAGGCAAATCTGTAGGCAAGTTTCTGTGTCTAATGAACTATTAATTGTAGTTTTATATCAGGCTTCTCCCTAAGACCCCACGTGTTAACCAACTCTGTGCAATCAAGCACTGAAAGCAACGTAGGAAACTAGTGGCCAAGGTTCCCTAAAGCACACAACTCTCTTATTTATTTGACACCATTTCCCTTACTAAGTGAACAACACTGAATGCAACCAGCAACGGCAGGAATTCTGTGGAAAATACAGTTAACACTGGCAACACCCAGTTAAGCCCACGTGAATTTGAATGCTGGCTGAAATGGGTATGAGATCAAGCTGCAAACAAGAACACTCTGCAAAGGAAACAGAAGTCAGACAGCAAAAGTGAGTGAACAATTAATGAAAAGCTCCTTTCACAGCTCTCATGCTTTGCAACGCAGTAGCTTTGGATTAGGACAATGTGAATCATGCTTAAGGAAGGATTAAATGGACATTAACGAAAAAGCTCAGCATCCGGTTGTTTAATAGTGAGGTTCAAAACAAATGCTGAAGCCCAGTTTCAAGCTGGCAAATTCATCCCTTGTCACCGGATATATAGGAAATATATCTGAAAATATGGATGTTATCTGTCAGCTGGGTACCAAAGATGCAACAAGCAGTGACAAGAGCCACAGTTCGAGGGCAGCCTGGCCAGCTTTGCACTTGCAGATAAAAACTCAAAGGCCAAGTGCCCCTCTGTGTGTTGGTGCCTGAGAGAGGAGTTGCGTGCTTTATACCTTGCAGGACACGTGTGCTGTCATTACAGTGGCTGCAAAACTCAGGCATTTCTGTCCATTCCACTCCTTCAGTCATGTTTGCAGTTTTCCTCAGAACCAAAATGGCCATAAAATTACTCCTGAAAGGCACATTTAGGCTGAAATGCCTGTGAAAAGATGGCAGTGACAAAACCCACCAGGTACCAGTCAGGTTGGTGACAGCCAAATCCAGCTCCAGCCACAGTGCAAGGTGATTTCCTCCCTGCATCCCTCTCAATAAGCTTCTCCATGTAGAAGTAGAGCACAGTTTATTTTGTGTGCTGAGGTGGTGACTTGCAACACTCCACAGCAGCTCCTCCTCCCTGGGCTGTGCTATTACACCCCCATGCTTCTCTCAGAAAAATAAACAGGATTAGAGAATATCTTAAGCAGAACATTTAAAGCACACTAGTTTATCCAACTTGGATTTACCAGTGTTCTTCCCTTTGTCCACAGTAACTAGCACACTTAACCACCTCACAGGGCTATATAATCAGCTTATGTTATTCTCCCATTTTACAGCTGAGGAAACAGATGCTTGGGAGAATCCAGGACTTGGTCATTGTCACACATCAAATCTAGGGAAAAATCAGGAATCAGAATCCAGGCCCTTGGATCCAGGGCTGGAGCTCCTTTCTCAAGCCATGCTGCCCTGGTGAGCTATTTCACAATTGACTGAAGCATAAAAGCCCAGCCTGGATGGGAGAAGATGCCACTGATAAAACAGAAGGGGAAAGCAGATACACATCCCTATGCCACCAGCACAGCATCATTAACAGAAACTGGTATGAATCTACATAAAGGAAATACGTTTGTGTCTTCCTGTGCTGTGGCTCTGCTGAATAGGAACTAATGGTTGTAACTGGGGCAAATCACAAGTGCAGATAAGGCCTAAAGAAAGAGGAGGAGATCATGTTATGGAGGTGTGAATAATTTACTTCAAGTAATGCTCTGGCGCAAGGAGAAAACAGCTTTCAAGAGACATCTCCACTTTTTGTCTCTTGCTCTCATCTACAGAAACAAAAGGGAAGACAGGAGTGGAGCACCACAGCATACTGGGGACCTATTCCCATCAGAAGCAAGCACCCAGGGGGGCAGCAATTCTGTTCTGCCAGCTGCCACCCTTCCCCGCCATGGGCTGTCTGTGCAGGACAGGCCCTGCTGTGCCAGCTACAGGGTAAGAACAGGCAGAAAACAATCTAAACCTAACCTCAAAATGAACCATCTCCAGCCAAGAGCCCTGCTGTGGGCTGTTCTCTGTAAGCTGGGCAGTTACATGATGCCCTGCCTAACTTGATCTTTGAGGAAAGGGCTTGCCTTTAACCTGAAGTGTATCAGTGTAGTCTGGACCACAAGGGGATTACAGTGCTGGTGCACCATCAGATTAAGAGTGGGCTTTCAAAAGACAGCAACTGTCTGCTACTGCTGCTAATTCAAAAGCAAGCAGCCACACAAAACACTCCCACAAGGCAATCGATAATGGAGGGATAGCTGCAAGATGAGGAAGGTTCAGTTTTGTGTTTTCACGTGTTTTGTTGTAATGCAACATGCCATAATTTTTGTTTATCTGTTTTAATGAAAACAGCTGACTGAGAGTTACCACCCTGTCAGCAAGGCGCTACTAAGCATAATCTGCATTTAACTCTGTCAAGAAGTGCATTTTAAGCTCTGTATTACCAGGGTTTCACTCACTTGGAGGTTTTTGGTTTATGAAGTGTCTCTGTGAAGAAAAGCTGCTGCTGTGTGCACCTGAGATTTCTTCTTCTGAGCCAATGCACCAGGTCAGAACCCCAGCTGCAGAGCGGTTATCCAGTCTGGCCTCCCGTAGAATTCAGTGCTAAAAGACCTTTACCCCTCTCCATCTCAAAGCAGCTTATACAAACCAGGCAGAGACATAACTCAGTGAAGAGCAGGAGCGGCACAGGCTTGACCACAGGACAGAGAGCTACAAATACCTTTTCTATAGCAGTTCATTTCCCTGTGGGTTCTGGGCAAATCACTTAATTTTCCCCATAGTTATCCACCTGTACAAGAAGGATAATTAGACACAGCTTCCTTCCTTGCCAGAAAGCAACTTGCTGTATTGTAGAACTTAAAAGGGAAGGGGGTGAGGTGTAATTATGAAACCTTTCTAAACTCTTTAGAACAGTCCAGTGCAGAATATCTACCTTACCATTCCCAGCTCCAAACCTGACACTGTGACTTGGGAGCAGCAGTTGCTATTAGTCTGCTAAAGACAGCAATGACATTTTCATTAGCAGGAAAAACCTGAACATCCTGGAAATGGAGCACCCCACACAGAAATCACTCAATATAGTCTAGTACCTGTCTATCATAAGCAAATCTATTCTATCCCCTGAGAAGAGGGAAGTGGAAAATAAAGGACAGACATGGCATCTCCTCCATGCCAGAGGGTGCATTTTCTTCATCCATCAGGCTTAACATACAGTTAGAGCCATCCTGTTAAAATTTTAGCAATGGGAAACTTAAAAGCTGCAGGCTACAGAGAGAGCACATTTCTGATAGCCCAGTATCTTCTCCCAATTACTCTTTGTCAGCTCACTCTCAAGATCCGTATCTCACTGAAGGTCAATTGTGGTTGAAAACATCCAGTACAGACTCATTCATGATAAGAGTAAAAATAATGAAGACATATCCATCCCGAAACAGTGCATGTTCAAATCTAGGAGGAAGCCCAAATAAGATCCCTTTCTGATTTCAGCCAGCGGGACAAATGTCACAGTTGAGACAGGGACAAGGGAAAGAAAAGAGAGAAAGAGACTGTGTGCTCTTACAGCAGCCTGCAACTGCTGTCATGTCATCATTCCCCAGAGTGTTTGCCCTTCTGCGGCAGAGAGCTGAAAAAGAACAGTCTCACACACTAACTAGGAAGCAGCTGCCTGAAAACTCATTCTGGGCCTGGAGAATGGGAAAGGAAGCCATGGTCAGCATCTTCCAACTCACTCAGAAGCACTGACATTTTTATTTAGGGAGTGGGAAGTCGCGAGGTTTCAGCCTCGACTACATTGAGGTGGGTCTGGGGTTTTTTCCTGCCTGAAGTTTGGGGAGTTGAGCCATTTAGAAACCAGAAGGACAATGCAAGTTGCTATACTAGTGTGTAACTATCAGAACAAAGGTACTGCAACACAATCACAAAAATACACTGTCATGAGCAGGCGATGCCTTGAAAGAGTCGCTCTGAATTTAGCAACCTTCATGTCAAAGCAAACAAATACTATGCAATGAACACACAGTATGAAAAGTCTAAAGATATCCTTAAAACACAACTGCTGATGAACTCAGCTTTCTGTGTTCTCCACAAACGTTCTTCTATCACTGCACTCATCCCCTTTTTCTCACATAGGAGAACAGAATCTCCACCAACTCTGTGCAAACTACCTTGGGAATCTCAGAGACCATGGGCAGCATCCTGTGCTCTCTCTGCTGGACACCCTCCTCAGCTAAGAACCAGCTGTTGCTTCTTGGATCCAGGAAGACCACTATATCAGAAGGTATATAGATATACAAGAAAAGAAAGCAGCACAACCCGAGGGTGAAAATTAGCAAGTTCTAGCACCCAAAAGGAAAGGTAGAAAGCAGACATTTAGAACAAATTATGTTAAGGAAATGATTTAAAAACAAATAGGAGAAATATTAAGATCATTCCAGAGAAATTTCCAAAAATGAATACAAGGATGTGAAGGATTTTTTCTTAACCCAAGGACGACAGAAGACAATTACATCTATTAAGGGGCCTACAGAGAAGTTAAGTACTTTGTTTTCATTACTCTTTAAGAACAATGGGACATTATTTGTCAAGGGGTACTCTCTCATGGGAAATGAAGAAATTGCTTGCAGACAGAGAAGTCTCTAAGGAAGAGATGATTTAAGGACCTTAGCAGTCCTGAAGCTTAAAAAGTAACAGCAAGGTTTTGGAACACTGACCTCATGTGGATGTCCCATCCCACAGCAAGTGAATGGTACCAAGATAGACACCACAGACCAAACAAGTGTAATTCTAGGATTATAGTTCGTGGAGATTTGAGTCAAGAGGCTGGACACTGAGACCAGTTAAAAGATAAGTATTTGAAATGGTATTACTCATGCAGAAGAAAGCAGAAAACAGCTCTGTAAAGGTAAATAAGGTACCCTTAACTCCTTTGAATTTGGCAAATGCCAAGGTGAAAAAGATCCAGTAGATCCAGCAGATACAGATCTGGCCTTTTGAACCACAATCTCCAGCTGAAGAACTATTTTAAGGTTAAGATTCTGCCAAGAAGTAAAACGCAAGTTTCTGACCCCAAAAAATAGTACACATCTGTCTCCCCTGGAGAGAAAGGCTCTGGATGTCAATGTCAGAGATTGTGTCAGCATGCTCATAATCTGAAGTCAAGAGATAGCAGGCAGGTGGATGAACTACATGCTGTCAGTAGATACCACTTTGGTAAGATGAACGTACCAATCCCCTCAATAAAGTGAGAACAGGTCAAGATGTGCCCAGCCAGACCCCCTCAGCACCCAGGAGGGCTGCAGGTCAGCTCATCAATCCTGCCAGCAACAAATACATGCAGTTTTCAGTAGGGTTAATTTTGAGTCAGATCACAGAGAGCAGCTGTGCAACCTCTGGAGTTCACTAAACAGAATAGTCTTGTGAGAGCAGCATGTTTCTTAAAGCAGCTTGAAACGACCATCAGACCATGCTCAAACAACAGCAAAACAGCTTCATATTCACTGTCCACAAGACCAACGACTGAAGCCACCACAGGAGACAAATCCATTTCCACCACCAAACCATTTTCCATATAGCCAGCCAGGCTCCTTGTCCTGATGCCTTTGCAGCTGGCACTCTTTGGTCATGCAAAACAATCCTTTTCCCTCCAGATACTGGACATCTGTGGTCCCCAGTGAGCTTTAATATGATTTGAATCTCTCCGCTAGTGACTGGACTGAGGCGCATTTCATGGGGATCACCAAACCATTACCAGTAATCACTGAGTTGGGCTGGAATTCACACCGGTGATTTAGCTGGAAAAGGTCCCATCTCAATATCCTGAACCATCCACTCTCCACATCCAGTTTGTTCTGAAATTACACCTCAGGGATCTGGCACCCCCACCCTGCAGGATGAGCCTCTTCCCATGCCAATGCTTTAGACAACAGGAGGTTGTTCCTTGTTTTCCAGTGAATGCAGTTATCAGAGTTTTGTCCCTGCTTTATGAAGAGCTGATCCAAGGGGCTAAATCATCCAGGAGGAAAGGAGGAACTTCCATAACGAGAAAAATTCCTCCCCACAGAATTCCTCCTTCACTAACCCTTCTGACCAGTGTCTCACAGAGCTAAGGAGAGAAACAAAATGTAAAGCACCCAGATCCCAAGCAGTTTCCCTGGCCCCTCTGTGCAGACTCAGCTCTCTCACGTTATTCTTGGTCAGTAAAACTCACTGGAGAATGAAATCTACCCATGTCTTCTTCAATCCCTTCTACCAAGAGAAATGCTGGTAGGTGATCAATCCCTTCCTCTGTCCAGAACTTGAGGTAGTTTCAACCATGCCAGGTTCACTCCAAGTAGCATCTTAAGGAGCAGGAGGCACAGAAATCCTTTAGCTTCCCTCCATGCTTACCACAGGTCTGCCAAGAGTTTGCTGCTTGCACTACTTTCAGTCATTCTGCAACTAAAAACACAGAGGCCACATGGCCCATCCCCTTGTTCCATTAAAGGAAGGAAAAAGAGGGCAGTTCAGCAAGGCAGCAACTGGAATTGTCACACACTGATGTAAAGCTCACATCAGTGCCAAGGTAATGCCTTCCTGCTGCAGGCACATCTATCCATCTCTGCTATGGTCCATTTTCTGCTATTGCTGTAAAGGTCTCTTTGACCTCCCTGCACTTGGGTTATAGATCATAAAGATTTGTGTAGGTGTTTTCTGGGGTTTGTTATTCTGAAGAACTGCAAGTCAGTCACCAAATATAAAGAACTAAAGAGATTAAAGAGAAGAGAAAGAAGCCAGGTTTAGTGACCACAGTGCATTCCACAGAAGAGACTCTCTATAAAAGGACTAACCATCCATCCCACCAGCGCAGTTGCGATGCACACATTTTTGGCTACTAAGGTACTGTGCCTAACATGGCAGTAAATCATCTACTGTTTGGCAGATCATCTCAACACAAACACTACTGAAACCAAGGAACAAAAGCATCCAAAAATTATTGTTCTAGGATCCGCTTGCTAAGGGAATGTTCAACAAATATAACATGAAGTAGGCTGGTAATTCATGGAAATGCTGAAGAGTCGAGACCTTCCCCACCCCAAAATAAAGAAACAGTTCTCCAATTCATAATCTGCTTTGCAGAAAGCAAAGCAGCAACCAGCCTAAGGTGCCAGCACCAGTTCTGAACATGCACTCAAAGGATTCACTCACCAATTAACATTGATTCTTTCTGGTACTCTTTGCTGAGGTGGCAGCGCTGGGTCACACAGGACACGTATCTCTCCAGAACATACCAGCACATTTCATAGTAGAAAGGATAACGGAATTTGGCATGCACCTGAAAGCAAGATCAACACTGTCAGTCCATGGGGAAGGGAGAGAAGTTTGCAGCACAAGGGCCAGTCATCATTCTCATCGTGTTATCAGGAGCACAAACAGTATGCAGGAGGGGGAGGGGAGAGGGTGGGAGCAGAGTGAGATGTATGCCTTCAGCATACCAAATGAGGAGCCTGCCTGCCTGCCATGATAGCATCATTTCTTGGTTCACTAATTTGTATCCTCTTGGGGTGGTGGGAGAGGAAAGGGTTTGTGGTTCTTGGGAAATCATGGAACTGATGCATGGCCCCTACAGCATTATTTACCTCCTGTATAAACATAGGGTGGTCACATACAGATGTCAGTCACTAAAACTCAAGTTAAAATAAAAGTGGGTTTGTTTTATTTCCTGAACACTATGATTTTTATCAAAATGGCAACATTACCTAAAATGAGTCCAGCAGGAAATACACCTTTTTCAATTATGGCCTTCACAACAATTTCATTAAACAAATGAACACACAAATTCTTGATTACTGGTACCTACGCATTAAAAGTAAAAATCCCTCCTGTGCTTTACACTTTTGCCACAAACAGAATAGAAAAGCAGAGTTTTAACAAAAGATCCTGTCAAGCTGTGCACTTTTTCTTACATCTCAGACCTGTTGTTCTCACACAAAAAGCTTCTTCTCCAACACTGTGTATTTGTGAGGTTATTTCAGATTCAAAAGAAAACAAAGTGGGTTTCCTTCCTTTGCAACACGTTTTCTATCTACAGGAGGTCACTGTACCAAAGAATGTGGGAAGCTCCTAAAATACAAGACCAAATGCAGATTTACAGTGATTTGTTAAAATGGATGCCATGCACCTTGCATGCACTTGTACTTACACTGCACACTTCTTTCTCCTGTTGCAGGCTTACATGCATGCATTGCACTGGGATTGCAGGAACCGCTTTAAGGCATTCAGTGTATATTACCAGCTCACCTAGCCAAGAGGTGTCCCCCCACCTTTAATGGACTGCACCAGAAAGGAGCATTAACTTAGCCCACGTTTAAAAGGCAAAACCAGAACAACCACCCCACATCACTCCAAACCCCAAAGTCTGAACAGAGCCATTATCCCAGCACCTGGAAACTCAGATTCTGCAAAGCAGGCACTGCTGAAACTTCTGCCTGGTGATAAAAGCAGCCACCTGAGCTTATCAGTGATTTATTACAATGCCCATATGTGAGAACTGTCCCCAAGGTGGACAGTCAAAGAACTTGTATCTGCTCCCAGGGCACAGTAAGCACACCACTTTTAGAAGTAAATCAAAACGCAACAAAAGGGAAATATCCTGTATTGTCCCACTAAATGGATCACAGGGTCGGATGTAAATACTCCATGGCAATTCCCCAAAGTTTAGATCTCTTAAATTCAATACAAATGTAGCTAATCTGAGCTATATGTTGCTATGGGTCACGCATCCAGTGGTGCTGCACCTTTTCCCATGCCTCCCTGTGTGGTTTGTTACCAAAAAAAGAATGAGGGGAAAAAGACAAAAAAAGGCAAAATCCAACCAACATCCCCCTAAACGTGAGAACATTTAACCCCAGGGCCTTTTTGCATTGGAGAATATCTTTCCTTTGGTTTAGTTCTTTGTCATAAGGAAGAGATCAAGTCACTTATCACTATGATGGAACACAGGGGAAATCAGCCATGCTAAAATATATGCTAATAAAGGAACTCAAATTTGTCCAAGAGAGCACTGCAGGAAACAAAATTTGCAAAGAATTGACTTACAAACAGGGAGCCGCCTTCCACCCCTCAGCCTTCAAAAGGTTTTCAGCCACATGCCTGGGAATATTAAAGACATCATTGCTCAACATTTGTTGACAGATTCTGAGCTTCACCAAATTTAGTTGTTACCAATGTTAATTCAATGTGAAAGACAAGGAAGTAATGCATGCAGTGCTCCCATTATGTATATCAATCTTTAATATTCAATTTGAGTTCCTAATTGCCTCACTAGCAACGTTCCAACCCACAGCAAATCCCTCCATGCCTCTGTAATGCGCTAAGTGCTGGGAAGGCTCTGCTTTTACAAACCTTCAGAAGGAAGAGCTACCATATGTAGCAAGAGATACAGTGCAAAGATCAACAGTGCCTTCTCCCTGTAAAGCAAGCCTAACAGTCCTTTAAAAGTCTTTTAAAGTTTGCCTTATGGAAAAGCATAGAGAATTATGTTATTTATGATATCCTTGGATATTTATTAATTATAATGGATGGGAACTGCGTTATGTACATGTCCATACTTTTTCCATTGTACACTTATGGCCAAATGAACCCTTATGGGGAGGAGGAATAAAAGAAAGAAATTAGAAATGTTCTGTGATGAATTTAAAGTGCAATATCTGATACAGACACTGCCAGAGGACTAAATCCCCCACCAGCAGGGAAATACATTGGATCATCTAACAGGCATTTCCAGCTCTAACTTCTGTGATTAATAATTTACAATCCACTGAATATATTTTTTAATCATTCCTGTACAGCGAGAAAAATCCTCTCTGGAATATGATCCATTTCTGCAGCGGAAAGGGAAATTATGTGAGAGGCTTCTATCCCCCTCCAAAATCGAACCAAGAAACCGAAACAAGGCACATGTTTTCCTGAAGGAAGCGTTACTCTCTTCCACAATGTCCCTTAAAATCATTACAAACTCCACTTGTGTTTAATCAATCTAATCACAACATGGAAAAACAATGTCTGAGTGGTTATAAAATAATGAATCTATCCACTTGGAACGTTCTTTTACACTTCAGAAAACACAATCAGTAGCAAACACCATCATCTGTGAGTGACCACCTTACGTATCTATTTTGAGTGCTTCTGGCCCTATCCATGCCCTGATACTTCAAGGCAACTAAATTTAGATGAGTTGGGAGTAAGTTGGACGTATTCTTCCTCTTCAGTACTACACAGCTGTAGCATCCCTATGCCAAGATGATGGATCCCTGCATGGCATTCTGTTTGCAGTTATCCAAGCTGGTCTAGCAGAGCTAGAACTAAACAGCTTGGCCTGCTTGACTAGCTGTTAACTGGCCTCTAGGAAAGCCACACTGCAAAATAAGAGGCTCTACAAACTGCAAGGCTGAAGAATATCTGTTTACCTCAATTGCACATTAGGAGCTGTTGCCAACAACAGACATGGGTTTTATTACTCCTTAAAACTATTTTTAAATGGCTATAACCCTCTTCAAAAGTCTCCTAGGGATACGAGAAATTAAGCTGGAATAAGCATGACAAGTATATAAACCAGGCAATTTTATCAGGCTGTAAATCAGTGTTGCCGTTTCAACCATGTATTTATTCTTGTCTTAGCTGCTAAGACAATAACAACTACACCTAGTATAAAAATGACTCTGAGTATCAGCAAAGATGATTAAGCATTATACAGCAGGTTTAAACACACTGAAACCTCCATAAAATCATCTCTGTGCAAAATGAAGATGGGAAAACACACCTGTATTACACTTTGCTTTGAGTGTGGCAAATTACTTCGTCAATCCCATCATGTAATTTACTTCTGTGCCATACACAATGGGGAGATCAATACTGATGAGGAACTCATTTGCAGTACGTTCACGCTGGTGAATGTGTGTGAGCTACACACTGTACTGAGCCCTGCTACACCAGCCAGGGGATGAACGGGATTATTTGAACAAAGACATTACAAACTTTGATTGCTAAAGCAAACAACATAGTACACACTGGAACCCTGTTTTGAAAACATTCACCCCTTCAAGAGTCCTGCATGATATTTTTAGGTGGTGTGGGATGTTATTTCTAAATAACAGTACTGATTTACCTGTTTTCTATCATACTTCAGCATGCCTTAGTTGCACATCTTATCTTTTGAAGAAAATCTAAACCAAAACTGACAAGAGGAAAGGTCTGATTTGGGACTTCCAAATGCTGCAGCACCCCCTTCCAAAACGCTGTGACAGGACATTTCCAAAGAGGCAGATGCCCAACTCCCAGCACCTCCCCAGAGGATCAGGCTGTTAGTGGCTTTTAAAAGGAACTTTAGTGCAACTGGCTGGCAAATTCCTAAAAGTCAGCAAAAAGTATTTGACTGTTACAGGAATTCTGCCTTCTGGTATAAAAGCTTAAGAGATCAAAGCTGCACCCAGCTTCCCAAGGAGAAGGGCCTGACATGAAGCACTACTGAGCAGTTACAACCCAATCTGTGTGATGTTGGGTTGCTCAAGTCCTGTGGGAACAAAACATTAGCTTTTACACAACTTCAGGAACAAGAGCATTTCCTTCCCGTCTTCCCCATAGACATGAATGGAAATAACTTGTTTCTGGCACTGATCCTTCCTCCCAGTCCCCTCCATTCTCTGTAAAGTTGCCTGTGCTTCTGGCAGCAACACACCCTCCCCTTAAGCACCTGCAGCACATATATCAGCATGTATTGGTGGTTCTGATTTACACGGATTCTGAAAACCTCCCTGTGCCCCGTACTTCTGTCTGATCACAGTGAGCCATCATAACCTTTTCCTGTCCAAGTCCCTTTATACTTCCTTAAGACACTGGACATCCTTTCCTCAGGACACCAGTTCAAAATCAGGCCAAACTCCACTCCAGTTCTCTACCTCCACTTCTCTCTGTTACATTCCCTCCATTCCAATTCCCCTGAATTTCAGCCTTTGTCTTCATCCCTCTTCCACTGAGAATTCATTTTTTCTGCTTAATATTCCTTCTCTTCATTAAAATCACTCCAGGAAGCCAACTGCTCCCATCACTGTTTTGCAATGGGAAGATTACCAGGCCTTGTACCCCCTGCAAAGTAAGGGAGGGTGAGGGGAAGACCCCCCCCTCCTCTCATCAACTCAGAGATGGATTTCAGAACAGTACATATTTGCTCCATGCCTATACACTCTCACTGCAAATAAAGCAATTTGGGGTAAAAGCCCACTTTGAACCAGAACTGTGCCCTCTTGTAGAGGTGAACAACAGTGAACTGTACCAAAGAATTGCAACTTCCTGCTATTTTACCAGCCTCAATCTCCATTACCACCACAACCAGCACTTGTGCCAGTGGTTGATCAGCACTGGCTCAGTGCAATGCCTCCAAAAGTCGGCCACAAAGCCCCCATCCAAATTTGCACATACCACTGGTCCATTTTTGCACACGAATGCTACAGTTGCCTTGCACAGCTTATTTAATAGCTTACTAAAACAGTGGCACATCCTTCAGATTCTGCTGCTTTATGAATCCGTTAAGCATATGATGACTGGTGTTTATGAATCAGGGGTAACCTTTTCACTCCAAACAAGGAGGCTTCACAGTAACCTCCTCCCAAAGGCAATAGTCCTTCCACCAGGTAGATGCTACAACCAGACGAACATCACAGTGGTCGAATTAATGTCCCACCCCAGATTCTTTTTATTCCAAGAAACTCTTGTATAGTATTGAGTCCTTGTAGGAGAAAATCCTGCATAGTAGATAAGAAACATGGGGTTTCATACACAACTTCTGTGCAGCTTTGTCAATTCAGCTGTGGGCAGGAGAACCATCCTAGTCCCATTAATTCTCCAGGCTTGGATATCCACTCCAGGTGTGCAGAGAGAGATGATAAGCAGGGGGTTACTGGTGCTGGTACAAAGGTCTGTAAAGCGCAATATGTTTTCATGCAAAAGGGAAGGTGTTTGATGAAAGTTTAACAGACAAAAGACACAAAAGGGACACGTCTGTGGGAAGCAGGGAAAACAGATGAGTAAATCCCACTAAAAATAGCCAACATTTGAAAGTCTCATTACTTCATGTTTACCTCGTTTCAACAACTCTGACACGGAGATCCCGTCAGTTCTTGTTTGTCAGAAGGGAATACGACAGGGACTATGACAGATCACAGCCACAAAGAACTGTTCACTTAAAAAGAGAATGAAATATCCTTACCCTTGTTCTGTCCTCAATTTCATAGATGCGAAGCTGCATGGGAACATTAAAGCTATGCAGGATATTTCCACCAAACACCAGAGAATCTACTGGAGTATAAACTGCATGTATCCACCCTAGAGAGGGAAAGCAAAGAACTGAGAATGCCTCATGCTATGTAGCATTACAGAGCAACTTACAATCAAGTCTGAACCACCCCACAAACCCCACTCTGCAGGGAATGAGAGGTTAAAAGGTTAAATGGTATGCTCACAGCCACATTTCAAGACTAGTCATAGCAGAATAACAACATCTTATGATGTACAGTCTTAGAACCCTCTGTAAATTGGGTTCTTCTATTTATTCACAGCACAGTTACAGTGTTTACTGGGAACACACAAGCTTGTGACTCAACCACATCCATGACTAAGAAGTAAATTCAGTCTGTTCAATACACTTGGCTCTCCGATCTATCTACTGGCACCTCCAGTAGGGTTGCAAATCGTGTTAGCAGTGGTGGTGGGCTAGGGCTGTGGAACTGAACTGAGTCACACCAAACTTTTCGCACCAGCACCAGAGCATCCATCTTCAGATGTCAACAGCTTCAAATGATTACCACCAGCCCTCCTTCAGAGGTGAAAGTTTCACATCCTATTATCAACTTCCTGAAGCAACCAAATAGGTTTTTCACTGCAAGCCATAAGGGAAGGGATTTAACATTTCTAGTACTGGAGCTGAAGAGGCTGTTCTGACCCAGCCCTGCAAAGGACTGAATTCATCTCACAGGCACCAAAGCGAGGGAAGAAAACCCAGGCATAGCAGTTCAGGCAGCCACACTCCAGCTCTTCTGTTTCTGCATTGTTTGCTTGGTATGTCAGCAGCTGAAGCACTGGCTATGCAAGACTGTAGCCTCTGATCTCTGCAGTGAAAAAGGAATTGATGCTGCTAATGATCTGGGACCCACAGAGACCTGACACTTTTTTCCTTCTTTTTTAATGAAAAGCATTACAATTTACAAGCCAGCAGACAGCAAAGCGACAGAGGGGGCACTCAATTTCCTCCTAACTGTGCAGTACTTCCCATTAAAGCTGTGGTAGCTCTCCTTCACTTCCAGAGCAGTGAGGGAGCAGGAAAATGCCATTCAGTGAAAGGGTTCTCCAGCCAGCAGCCATGAACGCTCTCCTCTGCACCAATCTTTATAGACCAAAAAGGCCTGCAAAGCAGCATCTGACAAGTCCTTGAGCCACAGCAGACGGCAAACCTGAGGCTTTACTTTCAGAGATTATTGGTAGGAGAGAGACAGGAAGGAAAAGAAATCAGCACTTCAATTTTCTCCCTGGAAACAAAAGCCTATTGCTCTAGAGACACGTCTCTGAATTTCAGAATCAGAATGGTTGTGGCTGGAAGGGAGCTCTGGAGGTCCAACTCCTCTGCTCGAGCAGGGCCACCTAGAGCCAGCTGCCCAGAACTATGTCCAGATGGCTTTCCAGCATCTCCTAGGATGGAGACTCCACAACCCCTCTGGGCAACCTGCTCCAGTGCTCAGTCACAGCTCTGATTCCACATGATAAATGTCATGCATATAAAAACAGCAGGTGGCTCAGAGCTCTGGCACTCTCGGTATTATTGCATCTTTCCTGCTCCAGTTAGTATAATTTTGGTTACAGAGTCACTCACAATGATCCAGCCTGTTTATTACTTCCAAATCAAGAACAATCAACCAAGAGGGAGGGAATTTTGTCACATAAGGGTAGTGTGGCAACTATGTACATCAATACTCTAAAAACTCTTCAGAGCTGAGGTAGTTCACCACATGAAATACATCAATCTGTACTAAGAGCAAACTACTGGAAATACAAATGATCTTCCTGATCCTAGTCTTTGGGAAGGAAAAAAGATCCAAGATCAAGGAACCTGGGGCCACTGCTTCCACTAGGTAATCAAAGATTGATGTGACTGGGGGCAAGAATGGAAACCATGTGCTGAAGTGTATCTGCTGCTGGATCCCCAAAGCCAGCTTACTGGGTAGGTGCTGAAAGACAGGGTCAATCTGTGTGACAATTCACCTTCATTGCCAGGTTTAGAGCTGATCAAACTGAAGCTCAGAAAAGCGCAATGGCCAAGTGAGTGGTGGCAGAAGACAGGCTCAGAAACAGCCAGTTACAGCAGAACACTGCTGAGTCCTCACCAGCACCTCCCACTGCAGTTCTCTCAGCACAGAGCAGTCAATGTACTGCTCAATAGACACACTGGAGCTGGCAGTTCCAGTATGTGTACTGGCAGCTCCAGTAAAATAACTTGTTATTTTAATGGAATGATCAACATAATTCTAAATACAGTTTGTTATCAAATATTAATAACTTCAGTAAAGGAAGTAACAGAGCTGAAACCTGGCTTTTTAGTCCTGTATGAAAGGTAGAAAGGAGATACCCTTAATTTTGCAAGAAACAAAATGAAATTGCAGTTGTTCCTCAAGTATATGATTTTGCTACAACCACACAGTTGCCTCCTCCTATAAGTCATATTTCCTTAGTGAAAACTTCACACCGGAGTGCAGTTGTTCCATTGTTTCTTGCTCTTTGGGTTTCACTCCTCACATCTTCCCTGACCTCTCGACTTAGCCCCCACTAGATGCCAAGGGTCTTTGTGTTAATTACCACTAGGCTTCCTCAGTAGTAGTCCCAATACTTTGGGGTGATGTGAAAGGGTCTTTCACTGGCTTGAGCCAACGCCCCACAAATGGTGCCCCAGACAAACCCTCAACAGAAAGATTTAACCAACATTAATAACAGTTTCAATGCTGTATCATTGAAGAGCTGGCAGAGGTGCAAAGCAAAAGTCTTCTGCAAAGTATCTTGAGACACCCTCTTGCTCTGCAGATAATGTATTTAATTCCCTACTTACATCTATAATCCAAGTCTAAACTCATCTTAGAGTTAGCACTTCAGCTCCTAACTTCTGAACCAACTGAACACTGTGTCTTTCAAGAAGCGCCTATTTCTAGTAACAAGACTGAAAATGCTGCTTCTTATGAGACAGTTCTCAATAACAAAACCCTGTAATGAAGAAGCACTAAAATCCATCAGGGTTGGGAAAATACAAATAAACCAGAGACCAAGCTACAAGCAGAAAACCATTAACTGTAAAGTCCTTGGAAGTAAAGTTCCTACCCGTAGCCAAAGCAAGGTGTGAGATGATGCCCAGGCATAGCTCAGGGATGGGTAAGGACAATGCCTGTGGGTACCACCCTTTCACTGTTGAACACATTGAGCCAAGTCCCAGGGAACCCCCAGATCTCCAGCAGTTCACGTACTCCCACAGGCAGGATCCAGCCCACAGCCCCTCTGCCAGCTACAGGACACAGTCCTGTTTGAGGAGTCACCTGCTCATAAGTGATTTTGACCACTCAGCTATATCACAGCTTTCAGTCACACACTGCATCCCAAAATAGCTTTGACTTGCCTGAGGAACATACACGGAATATTAAAACTGCAGAGACAAAAGCATAGGACACTATGGGCAAAATCAGACAAAAAAGATGGAGCATTGACAAGGTAGAAAAACCACAAGAAGATTGGCACAGACATTATTACAAAAGGGGGAAAAATCCCCAAACTCCTGTTCTAGTATTAACAAGGCCATGTAGAGAGAAAAACTGAAGAGGCCAGCACCACAAAAGTAGAAGTAGGAGGAAAGAGATGAATAGAAAACAGGAAAGAGTTTCCATAAGGGTAATATATTGCAGAACTAAGCTCTGAAACGGATAAGCTTGGATGGCACATTCAGTTCATTCCCACAGCTTAGTTACAAGCACTATTCAGAAATAAACTGAGGAGGATGAATGCTCAGCTCACTGTGACCATTTACAAACAAGAAACCCCATCCTTAAAGCTTCCCAATTGCAAAGGTTTTTAAAGAGGAGCTCCAGAACAGAAGCAGCTGCAAGTATGCGTAAGACAAAAGGGACAGCCAAGGAGTTGCTTTCAAATCATCCACACCGATACATCTGCCTGTCTCACCTTCAGCCATGCCATTACTTTTCACTGGATGAACTGACAGGTCTGTTGACACGTACGATCACATCACTCCGTGCTGTCGTGTCTGCTCATGTATGTCTGCATCTTTCAGCTCTCACAGCAAAACCTTGCCACCCAGCCTCTGATACAGACACCTCTGAAGTGAATGTCACCAGTTCTCCCCTCTGTGACTGCTTTCTACCGCTGACACAAACCCTGCTGCTACTGCACAACCCTGTGTGTTTCATGGCTTAGTGCAAGACAGGAGGCAACATCTCTCCCCTTGGTGAGAATCTCAAAAACTGTAATATTTTCCAAAAAAAAAGGAAAGAAACACAGAATAAAATGGCATAATTTAATTTTTCCTTAATGATAAAAAAAGGACAGGAGTAATATCATGAACAAATGGACTGAAAAAGTCGAAAGTCAGTGGAATAAAGTACAGTTCACTTTTGGCTGAAAGAAACAAAAGCACATGCTAAACATTATCTAAGGCTACGATTAAATCCTATACATGAAAGACACACACTGTGTGCTTCAAGGATTAGTCATGAACTAGAAAACTCTTCCCCATGGGTGACCAGTTTCAAAGCAGCCTGTGCTGATAGCGGGAACAACTGAGTGGATGTGGATCCAGCCCATCCTTCCTTCACAGGCTGGTCCCAGAGCTAGAGCCGCAGAGCAGCTCCATGGCCATGGCCACCACACAGTCCTGCCCTGGGAGCCATGCACCAGCCATGAGCTCAGCTAAATGGGGATAACAGCTTTGGGAGTCCAGACACTGCACAGTCACTGATCACAATCCTCGTTTCAAGCCTCAACAAGACAATTGTCCACTTACTGTTTTCCTCAAGTGTTTTTTCCGTCCCAAAGCCATCCTAGTTTATGAAGCCAAGCCAACATCGAGCAGGAATTCTGTTCAGGAGGCTCAGAAATACTCTCAACTGATTTACAGTTAGGAATTATTCCACCACTAAGATACACTTGAATATTTAGATGTTATCTTCTCTAGTAAATCAAGAAGGTAAAATTAACAGTAACAAAAGCTTTTCTGAACAGTTAAAAGAAAGATACGATCTCATTATCTTTTGAATTTTATAGAACAAGTATTATTAAACACTACAAACTTGTTAGAAGATTTCAGGGGGCTGCAAATTCCTGCTGTATCTTCAAGGATGCAATCACCCATCTGAGAGTAATAAAAAAGACTATTAAGTTATAAAGCTATGGGGCAAACAGAATACAAGCTCCAAGCCAAACCCATGGTGCATCCGTTTCCGGTAGGAACTGAACACATATTTGTGATATAGAAGGCATATATATTTTCCTGCAGCTTGGGGTGCAATAGATGAAATTTATATGTCTCAAAAATAAGAAGTGACTAAAGAGACAACCTCAGAGTGGGCACTGCCAGCAAACGAAACACTACTTCTCTCGGCTCAAAAGAAGGATGATTGAGTTGTAATAGTGCCCACGACCAAATGTATCAAGAAAACATCATGTTTACAGTTTAAAAGTAAAAAACCCTATTCATTCTGTCCCAGTAGTAAAAGCAATACAGCAACTCTCAATCTGATATCATTTGATAAGAATTAGGCAGAGCACTGCAGAGGAATAGAACTAAAAATCCATCATTACACTGTCACCTCCTATCTGAAAGCACCAAGGGCAAAAAAACTCTCCTCTCTGATCCTCTCCACTGATTTTCATCACTTGGTCCCTAAAGGTTCCAAGCATGGAGCTTCCATTAATGTCAGTGGAAGCTCCTGAAACACTAAAGCTAAAGAGCAACCAAAAATAGCCAGGCAGCTCTGCAGCCCCAGCGCAACTCCCTGCAAAGATTTACCAGTCAGATTTTAATAGCCTGTCATTCTCCTTGCTATAAAGACTCTAATGCTACCTTCTGGCCCCATCACATAAGAATTCACCAACTACTGACTGGCAGAGCAGAGGTGACCTAAGACTGCACACTCCTAATGGGCAGAATCCTACTGATAACCACTGATACAGCATCCGAAGCACTTCAAATCCTTGCAAACGGCTGCCTAGAGTCCAGCACAAACTCCTCTCCCTCCTTTCCTTCCCAAAAACATTCATCTGAAAAAACCATTATTTCTGTACTTGACTGGAAGCAAGAATTTTGGAGCACTCTCATGTTACCATAATAATCACCACAGACCAACAAGAACACTGTGTTAAGACTGTGGCTCATTCTTCACCTTTCAAGAAATTGAGACACTATAATAGCATCTTTCCATGTCAAAGGCCCCAAAGTGCATTATAAAGAACATAAGTAAAGTAAGACTAACAGCTTACTCCTCAGTGGAACACTACCAACTCCGAGGTGAAACACAACTGTTGTAAAACAGCAACTCTAGTGAGAACTTTGGAGAGGAACCAGAAAGGGACACTGTGTCCAGTTTACACTAAGTTACCCTGCCTGGACTTTGACCATAGGAATGTCTGATAAATCAGCACTGCAAATTTCTTCTGCAATATCTAATTAAGTGGCAAGTGACTTCTTGGACCATTATTTTATGGACCGCACAGTGGTCTGTTACTGAGACTATTACCTTCAGAGTTAAAGAACAGACAAGAGTCACTCAAAACGGCCCAGCTACTTGAGGATTTGTGCTCCCCCACAAACACAGCTCCCTGAACTACCAGCTCACACATGTCACATTTCATCTCTTCAATACACTCATCACATTAAAGCTACATGTTTGGAAAGCCTACAGTAAGAACACCCATGCAGAGTCAACCCAAAACCATCTCTGCTCATGACTCTCCTGCCTTCGACCAGCAGCAGAGGCTCAGGAGATGGTTAGAGACAGAGTAACCCTTGGTAGTATTCACCATCTCCTATCAAAGCAGCGTGTTTGCTAAGTTTCTTAGACCAACCACAGTGAGAAGCCTGGAATCAAACTGTACCCCCAGTAAGCATGGCAGCTTCCCTGGAGGTCAGCAAAACTGCTCTTCACAAAGAGAGAAGAAAAACCCAAGTTTATCCATATTCTGGCAGACCACATTAACAGTAACAATCCAGAACTGGCTCGAGTTCACCTTTTCAAGGCAGAAAATGATTACACTCTTACTTTACAATAGTAACAGAGACAAATCCTGCAAGACAAAGTTTCCACAAGAGACTACTCACTGGCCTGCTTTTCTATGCCCCAATCCTGCATGTGCAAACTCTTCTGAATGTGAAGTGCAAGTCTCTACACCAAGCATATATGAATATATATATATATATGTGTGTGTGTGTGAAAGGTCTTTGTTTTTGAGAGATGCCTAGTGGGAAATTGAGGAAAAAAGCAAACAAGCTCAACATATTTCAAACTACTGCAACACCTTGTCTGTGGAGGGCAAGAGGGAAGGACAAGGACAATATCCACGTCAGAGCTCTACCACTTACTATCAAAATGACATATTCAGCAAGACTAAAAGACTCAAAAGAGCGAGTGGATTGAAAAAGGATTCATTTTTTATGCTTAGTTTTGAGCTTGGGTTTAGGTAACAACAGGGTTTAGAAGTACACAGGAGAAACTAATGTGGTTTTCAGATAGCCCAGATGAAAGGGAATTCAATGCATCATATGCCTACAGTAATCCTGAGCTGTACAAACCCAAGGGATGCTGCCCAAACATTGTCCCTGGTGATGAGAGATACCCAAACTGCTTCTCCACAGCACCTCCACAAGGGACTCCAAGCATTTCACACATCCTCGCTGCAAGTTATCACTGGACACACTCATGGTATGGAAGAAAGCTACAGCACAGTATTGTCCAGTATTATTATACTGGACAAGCTCTAGATTTGATTGTGACTGATAAAATCTTGTTGTTTCTCTACTGAGACAATAACTGAACACTGAGATGATGCTTTTCCTCCTCCAGGTCGTCATAGTTTACACCTGAAAAGAGAAGCACACTCCATAAAGAACTTCCCTTTTATCTGGCATGTAGGTCAGATATGCAACAATCCACTACAGCAGAGTAAGATGTGTTACCTTGACTGAATTTCACCCATGTTGAACACTTATCCAAAGATCAAACATTGCTGATGGTAACACACAGAGTGAAAACACCCCCAGGGCTGCAGCATTCCTTACTAAAATCTTCCTGCATAAGGACAAGTTCTCCCACAACCTGGGAAAACAACAGTCAAGTTTCTACAGAAAAAGAAATACCCGTTTGCTGACCCTGGCAGCAAGTACAGCTTCCTCCCTTCTTGAACCTTCAACTGGTTTAACACCTTGGATCCACATCTAACCTCAGCAGGGCACAATGTGGTATATATCTATCAATCAACAACTATGCTGACACTGGTTTGAACTATTATATTAATGGAAGAGGCCAGATTCCTGGTTGATTTTATCACTTTACCACAGACTTTACCAGAGTTGATCATCCTTGACTCATCAGTGGGAACTGGGAAGGTGGGAGGTGAGAACTTGTAACGGTGCTTTGCTTGTTTGAAGAAGTCCTATGAGGCCATCAGGAGTACAGCTTGGCTCTAATGCAAGACCCCATACAGTATCCCTCAGAAGCTCGCTTCCCCCAGCCCATACTTCAGAGGGACTCCTAAAATGCTGCAAGAGGCACCTTGGCCTGAAACCACTCACTATGCTGACAATACTTTGCTCAATTTCTCCTTGATACCAGAGCTGTAATCGTGTCTCTCAGTGCTTTGCAGATTAGAAGCACAGGTAGAAATTAACTGGTTTAAACTTAATCCTGAAAGGATGACGGCAGTGAGGGAGAGGAAAATACCAGGGCCCTGGTGAGCACTATAATTATGCCTTCTGCAAGAATAATTCCCATTCTTGTCCAAGTGGTTTGTAGTTTCAAGGATTTACTGGATCTGCTGCTGATCCTAGATTTCCAGAGAAACCGTCCATCTCCCACAAGCTTGTGATTTCACTCCCTCACGTGTCTCGTTACAGTCTTCTCTACCTACTTCATCCTTATACTGCTAGGTTATAACCACCCCCAAAAGTTACTTAAAACCAGGAGCAGAGCAGGATATTTTATGGAAGAAGTCCTTTCCTGAAATGTTCTCCATTCACAGCTGAGCATTAACTGCATCAATCCATGTTTTCTGTGACCAGACCTGTAATTAGAACACATTTTCCTCATGGATGAGTTGAGGCTGGTCAAGAGTTTATCAGGCTCAATGGAAAGTATGGGACACAGTGGTTTTGTCACACCCATTATTGGAACCTCAACACTATGAGCACTTATAAAGTACCTACAAAACACATTCAAACATTAACTAATGTGACGGGCACATAAACCAGAGCAAAGGGGTTGTAGGAACTGACCTATTTTACACAGCCACGCTCAGTTCACTGACCTGGAACAGCCTTTAATTAGGCATTTCCATGCTCTTAAAACAAACATAGAAATAATGCCCTTTCACATAAATAAAGAGATTTGCAAATAAGTTTCCTGAATGAAATACAGCAGAGCCAAAACCCCTGAATCCATGAGGTGCTTACAGAGGAATTATTCATTTGTGCCTTTCAACTACGGAATGGAGCCTAAAGCGTTTGAGGTATCGGCATTTCTGTACTTCGGGCCTTCCTAAGAAAACAGAAACTAAAGTCAAACTCCACATTTGGAATCACTTCAGCCACCATGTTACAGCTGTGTCCTGTACAAGCTCCCACAACTTGCTGTATTCCAACTGCTGAGCATGACTAAACTAACACACAGAAAGTCTTATTCGTAGGAGGCTGCTCACAGGGGAATGAAGACAAATACAAAGATGCAGTAACGGGATCTAAGCAAACAGCACAGGCACACTCAAACAGCCAGTTCAAACAGTAACAGCACATTCTGACCTGTTTCAAGGGAAGACCTAATTCCTTTAATAGATTAACTCTTCCACCTTCAAAGTCATTTTGCCTGTCACCTTCCAGGCTGATTCTTACCCAATACTTACAAACTCACACTAACAACACTCCCTAGTTGGCAAGAACACTGTTGCTGTCTTCCCATAACCTGCATTCTCTGTCCCCAGGACTGAAAAACAATCCTATCTCCACAGAATCATTCTAGCACTGAAAAACTACCAAGCTATCCTCCTGTCATGCACAACAGCTACCTGTATTTCCCTGGTAAGATCCACTAAACAGATACAATGTGTTCTATCATTATAAACCAACTTATGGTCCCATAATAGCCAAAGGAAGCAAAGCCTGATACCATCTCACTATCCTTAATCCAAGTTAGGCAGGAGGAAAAAGGGCTGAAGCCACTAGCCTTGAAAGCAGCAACTGTTTTGTCGCTTTGCAAGAAGAGTCTGAATCATCCAACCCAGCCACTGAGGTGGGCAGCAGTGTAAAATTAAGTATGGCTGGGCTCCTGGAAGGTGTCCAGATTCACACAATCTCCATCAGCAGAGATTCTGAAGAATTATGACAACAAAATGCAGTTGTTTCCCCAAGAAGCAACCCTGAGGGAGCACAGGGCCTGCTCCTCCGTGTACTGGGATCTCCACTGAGCTCCATCAGGGAATCAAGACCCACCTCTGGCTATAGACAGAGGCAAAGCAGTAGGTTACTGAACTGCAGATGAAACCTGCCAGGAGAGATCACAAAACCAGACTATTTTTCCAAGAAGGCCAACAACAGCAAAAGTCAGTGTGACTCTGATGAGAAGTGGTGGACTGACAGCCCTAAAGCCCCAAGTCCTCTCTCCTTTTCCGCAGTACAGCATGAGAGATCACTGCATGCACTTCCTCACAGTACACTTCCTATCAGTCTTGATTTCACTCTGGAAAATTAAGTGCATTCAGTCCCTAGCCTTCCTTCTGCCACAGCAAATGAAGAGTCAATACAGAGTTTAGAGGTGAAAGACAGCTCTATAGAGAGCTGTTAGTCAACCACAATCCCAGCAATTCCAAACCCAGTTAGTTAACAAGTGCTACCTGAAGGAATGAAGAACGTATAGCCTTGTTTCAGCTCAATTCTTTGGCATCGTTCCACCCTGTCTCCCAGAAAGATATCACTTTGCTTTCCTGAGAGAACCCATTCTTCATAAAGTTCTAGATTCTGCAGAGTAGGCGGAATCAGCCAGAAGATCTAAAAATAGAAGAAAGATTTAACTATTACCACCAGTCAACAAAAATACAGAACTGAGAGGCTCCAACAAGGTTATCACTTGTCAGACGAACACACATGGAACACCAAGCCTGCTTTCTGCATGAGGCCCAGGTTTTCGAGGTATTGTGGACAGAAGCACACAGCAGACAGCAGCAGCAGTTAGTCCACGTGCTGGATGTGGCAAGGTAACTGTCAGCTGTCATCTCTCTTCCATGAAACATCTTACTCAGAAGATGCCTGCACAGTTTACTTACTGTTTAAAACTGTGTGTTGGTACAGTACATCTTCATTGGACTATACGGATGAACAGTACCTGGGCCCCATTTATTTCAGTTCCTAAAATACCCTGTCTATGCTACAATTGGGAAAAGCAGCTTAAAACAGTGAAGATGCAAACGTAGCCATCCCTACTGTATATGTTAATGCTTCTATATCCCATAGTATTTCAGTTCCAGCATAAACTGCATGTGCACACTAAAGGAACATGAAATCTCTAAAAGAAAACAGCAGCTCTAGGTACAGGAGACTTGAGGGCACTCTGACCCAACAAGGGTATACACAGCCACATACTCACTGCAAGACACTTCTAAACCATGCAGCAATAGCAAGCCTAAAAGCACCACCAACAGCAAAGAACTCATTCTGTACTTCAAGCAAATTACTGCTCTGTTTCATGAAGGTGAATGGTGTCCTTCTAGTTCAGCAAACCCTATGTACATCAACAAAGGGAGCTGAAATGGAGTGATCATTGACTAGCCCCCTCTCCAAAAAGGGAGCAAATAAAGGAAAAACTAAAGCAAGCAACCCCTCCTCTCCGTAAGAGACACAGAGAAATAAACCCAAATATCAAACACGGTTCACCTACCTTCCCCCCACGGAACACGTGATACCACACTGAAGTGCCACCAAAATCAATGTGAAAATCAGTGAAGCATCCTTTCACACTCATCAAACAGTACCTGTAAGCAGAGTGAAGGACAAAAATGAATCAGGCTGAAACAGTTTTTTCCACATCTTAATCTGCAGAGGTTAACTGCATGTGCGATACTACTGCCACCAATTAAGTTCCAGCATTTATAGAACTGGGTTTGCCTCATGAAGTAACTGTAAGTAGGTTTCTGCTGAGAAATGTTTGGGGTTCCTATTCATACAACTGGAATGAAAGCTTTCAGAGTTAAGGAACACAAAACCATTAAAAGTTATGCTGTTCACAAGTATTTCTTATGTCACAGCCAGTCCCCGGGGGGAGCTGGTTAATGCTCTCCTCCACCGCCCGAGAGACATAACCTTCAGCAGAAGTTGGACACAAATGGCTTCAAAGAGCAAAGTTTTGAAACATGTCATTTGCTTAATAAATCCTCCTGAATGTTCTTTACCTACTTGCTATTTTTGCAGAGACTGGGGGACAGAAACCTCATTTGGCAAATTAACTCCTTTTTGTTCACATTTCTAGGCATTTCTGCATCAAAATACATCAAGAAACAAGCTGGCAGCATCACTAAGTATCAAATCCACTCTTTTTCTAATGCTGTCTTGATTCAGGTTTTCAAAGCAGTTTAAAGTCAGCATCACTGGAAAGAGATAAGAGCTTTCATCTCGCTCCACGGATCTCAAGACTCCAGCCACCATCTGTAACTAATGGCCGAATTACAGCCGCCCTCCTCACTAGAGGCACCTTTGCAAACGCAGGAAACACACACCACTTAACCCACTAACCTCTTTTCCTTGTTCCGGTCTCCGTTTCATGGCTTTTTTTTTTTGGTTGGGCTTTGTTTGGGGGTTGGGATTTTGTTGGAAAGGGGATTATGGAAATAGTGCGAGCAAGGGATTTGTCCAAAAAAAAAAAGAAAAAGAGGAAGAAAGAAAGAAAAAAGGCTTCATTTAACTGTATCTTTTTCTCATCACATTCAGGTAGAGAGAATCTCAGCAGTATGCAGACGGCGTGCAAAAGTCCCTCTAGATGATAGGCTGGAAAGGACCTTACCATGTGTCTGCAGAAGGCTGGCAAATCAGAGCGACTATAGGTACATAAGAGCCCGCTGCCTAGCAACCACATCCCGAGCCCGAGTTGACAGAATGAGACGCAATGCTGTCATGAAGACAGTCAATTTGTGGGCTTCAAAAAAGGTCCTGCGCCTTCATCTCACAATTAAAACCTCTCCTTGTGCAATTCCACGTCTCCCCTCTTGTCCGCTCTGGAATTGTGTTGGGGTTTTTTTTTTATCCTTCGGAAGCAGGAAGAGAGCTTTTTCTGCCCCTGGGGTATTTCAGATGCTTCAAAAATCACAGCTCGCCAAGAAGCTGTCTACACTCTCAATATGCTCCACTTCAAAATATGAGTCCTTCCCTCCCAAACACAGCTCTTTTTCTTTTTTTTTGGTTAATTTCTCCTTTTTCTGATTTCTCTACCAAAATGTTGTTGATTCCAAGTCAGATAGAATTTAAAAACAATATAAAAAGCCCAGAAAGGAAGTAGCCTTCCTTCCAGCCAAATTGCACAAAGTCACAGATTGAATAATTGCTCATAAAACACACACAAAAAAACCCAACATGGAAATTCTCAATTTATGGGCACTGTTGAGTAGTAAAGGTTCATGTTGGTTTCAAGTAAGAAAATCCAAATCCTTATGGAACCAATTATTCTCAGTTTTCAAAAGGTCAGATGTAAAATACATCACACTAACAAAATTCTTCTAAGACAGTGCTACCTACCAACAACCACCCGTTCACATCAAGAGATTCCAAAAGAGCACAAATGGTCCAAGCATTTGCAGGTTTTATTTATTCCCCTGTAGTCCACAATCTAAACTTGAAGCTGCTAATCTGTTTGTGCTCAGAGAGGAAATAACAGATTGAATTCTCTCTCAAACCAAAGTGTTTAAGAATAAGTTTCGGGAGGAACACCAAGGTGGATGTAGCTGTGAAAACGCAACTCTCTTTTCTTTTTTTTCCCCCTATTTTCTCTCTGTTTTCTTGAAACTCCCCTAAACACAACAATTTCCATTCCAATAAGGGTTGGTTTAGTGAAAGAGACACATATGGTGATTAATAAAAACCTACAAAGCATCTGGAAAAAGAAACCACCAGCTTTTATTTCCATCCACAAACGAGCCCTGCCATTTCATTTCTGCTGTTAACCTTACAGGCCTGCTTTTGTCCAACCCCATCAGCTACCTAAAGGCTCAGGAGCCTGAAAAAGCCATCTTCCGCCATACAGCGCTCTCCCTTGTTGCCAGAGTCTGGCACAATGCCTTTGCATTGACCTCTACAGCTTCCTCTTCCAATGTACACCGCAGTCACATGGTCCCAGCACAGCTCCACGCCACAGCTAATCTTATACACGGCTCAGCTCCAACCCCAGCAAGCGCCTTCTCATCACTAACAGCTGCTAATTTGGGGAACGACTCCACTTTTCAGGTTTTTCCTTAACAACAAATTGAAATAAATAAATAAACAGGGATTGGGGGGGGGAAGCACCAGAACACAGCATCCATGTTGAAAGAAACCTAGAAACTCCATCCCACTGCGTGTGCACTGGTCGCAGCTTTCCTGCCTTCAGCGCCCTGGGCCACAGCAGGTAAAGTGGGTTACAGGAACACAACTCCATGCAGAGCACAGGGAGACAGCCTGACCAGCTACACCTTGAAACAATAGGCGATGCAAAAGATACCCCAACTTCAGTATTTTCTTCCACAACTGCTACCCCATCCACTCCTGCACACTCCACTTTATCTCCCTGCACAGCCTCAGTGAGGGTTCTAAAACATGCAGCTGCTTGTAATCTGTTGTGGGGGAGCTTCCCTTCCCCACTGAAGAGTTTGGTTTATGCTCTCCACAAGCCTGAAATTGTTCAAGTTGATGTATTGTTATTTTGGAGGAAGGGTGTGTGGTGGGGTGAAAAGGGGAACTTCCCCCCCAGAAAAACACAAATCTGGGATGGTTTCTTAGAGAAATGATGCGAGGAAACATGGAGTAACCTGCAAACTCCCAGGCAAGAACAAGCACAGAGATCCCCAAAAGATAAAACGAGAGAAGGAGATGATAGGGATGAAGCTACACCACTAAGCAAACACAGCGAGCTGGGAACACAGAAACAAGGCAGAGACACGGCTCCCTAAGCCAGCGCAGACACCACACTCCCAGGCAAACCCACAATGCACTCGCCACGCATAGCTACGAACCCGCAAGCAAACAGAGAAACAAAGACAGCGACGGACACGCCGGGATGCGAAGGCAACGGGCGCGGGCAGAGCCCCGGCGCAGGGGAGGCAGAGGCGCAGCGTTACATGCACATGGACTCGGGGAGACACGCGAGCACACGCAGAGGCAGCGTTACCCTCAGCTTAAGCTCCTTTTCTCTGGCAATAGGCACAGCGCACCATACGGCTCTATTCCCTCTGGCATTGCGAGGGCTCCCCTGCCACTGAGCTCAGCCCATAAACCACTCCCAAACCCCAGCAGAGGCTTCTGTTTTTTGTTCGGGCCAATGAGAAAAGTATAGCTCACTCTTCCTTCCTCCCAGGAGCAGCGCCGGCTGGTTGAAATCCCTAAGCCTGAAACCGAATACCACAAACCCATGAGGCGGCCGCAAGTGCCAACGCGAGGGGAAGGAGCAGGCCCTGCGCTGGGTGCCCGCTCCCGCCTCTCCCCCAGGTGCTCCCGGGGCTCGGACCAAGGAAGCATCCCGGCACCCCGGCGGTCCCCCTTCTTTCTTCCCAGGCCTCGCCTCACAGCATCTGGAAGCGGGAGCTGGAAAGGACGCAGCGGGAAACAATAGCTACCTTTGGGCGACTCCGCACGCTAACGGCCTGACCCGCACCGAGCAACGCTCCCACACTGGGGCCCTGCAACTGGAAGCCACAAATTAACGCCGCAAGACAAAAGAAACCATTGTCACCCGGGAGACACGGGGCCAGCCCGCCCGGCCCGTCTGCCGCCCCACCCCCGGCCCCCCGCTGCGGGGCACCGGCCCCAGCTCAGCGCACAGCCCGGCTGCCCCCTCGGGGAGGGCCGCGGCTGCCCCCTCAGGAAGGCCGCGGGGTTTCTCCCCAGGGACGGCCCCTGCAGCACCCACCTCCGGCCGCCGCGGCCGGCTCTGCCCGTCGAGGGGCCCTCCAGAGCCGGGCCCGGGTAGGAGCCGAGCTTTGCAGCCGGCCCCCGGCCTTCCCACAGGCATCAACGCGCCCGGCCCGTTCCCCGCCTGAGGCGCGGGGCAGCCCGGCTGAGGTAACCGGCGCTGCCAGCCCCGAGTAAGCGCAAACCACCACCTATCAGCACCAAATAGTAACTAATCATTAAACAACGGGTGTGCTCGGCAGGCACTTCAAAAGCACATGAAAGACCCGGTTCCTGCCCTGAGGGGGTTACGCTCTGAGTCAGCCGGACAAAAACAACACCCGAGATAAGAGAAAGGCTGTTCTGAGGCACCAGAGATGATGGGGGGAGACTGAAAACTACACTCGTGAAGCTGGGACCAAAGCGGCGACACTTCCCTGGTCCCACCCGAGGTGAAACACCAAGCCCCGGTGTGTGTTCACACCCGGGAGCAGGAGTGGGGACTCCAAAGGGAAATCTTATTTACCTTCCAGCCATCAGACTGGCATTAAAAGCGCACGTCAAGGATCAGAACTGCGGCCTGTTGGGCTGCCCGCACATCCCACTGCTGCAGTGTATGTTTAGTGAGCACTGCGAAGGTTACCTCTGAACTTAAGAGAATGAAGAGGCCTCTTTTTTACTTTGATTGGAAGCTTAAATTTATGAGAAGGCACCCGCCACAGCGAGGAAATGAAGCTGCCAATCCACAGCGAGCGGAACAGCACTTGGGTATCTGTGAGAACACAGCTCATTTCTCATCCTTGTGACATGGCTGGTCAGCTCTACACTCCCCACAAACTAGTTTAAACACTGGTGCTCGTTTCGGTTACACGTGTGATGCTGCAAGTCCTCCAAGCTCCACACAAAGGAGGATTTGAGCCCAACGCACCCACCTGAAGACATTAAATTCTATTTACTTTGCTAGCTTGGACAGTTTTAATGAGAACTTGCACTATTGGTCTCATCTTCTTGTACTTAATTATATCTATAGAGCGGGTTTGTCTCAAAAGCAATTCACAAATGACATACAAAGTGCATACAAGTATCTCACATGCATAAAACAGCACCAGGTTGCATCGGGAGACCTGTGAGCTCCCTCAATTCAAAGGGCAATCTCTGTCTCCAGAGGCAAACCCTCAGCTTCTAATTAGACCACAGCTCAGCAGAGCATTTTATCATCTCTTTAAATCCAACCCTACTTAGGAAAGGAATGAATAAAAAGGAATGGATGGTTGAGTAACAGCCTAGGAAGGGGAGATAGGGCTGAGTATACGGTAACAGGGCAGCATCCTTTCATGAAGTTAGGTTCCATGCCAGATTCCCCATCCTTAACTGAAGGACAACAGCAATATAAACACCTATTATAGTCACGTTTAGATACTTTAAGTAATAGGAAGTTTTGAAGGCAAAAAGGGTGTTGCAGGGACTGAGACTTTGGTTTCATTTGATCTAAAGCACAAACACCAAGTGCCTGTTACTATTTCTATTGCCGTCATGTCCTGGCACAGTAGCTACACCACTGCTTTGCAAATAATCTTGCAAGGCTACAAACACAAAACCTAATAAAGAGGATAATTTCAGCAGGGCTATCAGCTAATGAGAAATCAAACCAGCACTTTTGGGGGTTGTTTTGGTTGGTTCAGCTGTGTCCAGATTGCTTCAGTCCTGGTTGAATTTAACCAGAAAACTAAATCTGAGCTTGTTTTGAGCTACCTGAAAATGGTTAAGGTGCACTATGATGAAAGGAAGCAGTTCTGAGCCTGGTTCAGTTTCCCACCCTTAGGATTTGCAGTTTCACAGGCATCTGAGGTGATATAACAAGCTTCTGCCCCTAAAAGCTGACATTACAACCCCACCGCCCTTTCCTCCTGCCCTGGCTCCTGGTTACACAGCATCCTGCCCACTCTCAAAACAGGTTTGTGAGGCCCTTTGCAGGAACTTGCACTCAGGGATGTGAAAGAGAGAAGCAGGAGCAGGCTTCCTCCATCCCATTGCTATGGTTTTTTCCACACTCCTGCACTGCCCTGTGGTTGGCACAAGCATTTATGCAGCCATGTGGTGGTCTGGATGGCCTGAAAAGTACCCAATTTTTCGTTATTTCTGAGTCGGTTTTCAGCCAGATCAGTCCCCAGTCCAGTTTACTCTGCAGCTGCACCACGGCGTGTTCTAGCAACGAGGATGGGACAATGTGGGCATGGACTGGTTTTTCAGGGGCAGTGCCAACTTATCCCAGTTTGAACACTACAACCTCAGCTTGCCATCATGTTGGCTTACTGCTTGTAAGAGGTATGACTTGGAAAGTTTTACATATTTTGGACATAAACTGTTTCCCCACTTAATTCAGTCCTCCAAGGCTCCTCATAGGTATGTTGTCATTACTTCCAGACTGAAAAATAACCTCATTACCCAGAGTTTTTAGAAGTAGTTAATAGTGCAGGTCCAAGTGAAAGTCAGGGCAGGCTCCAGCGCGTGCAGTGCTCCTGGTAACCGAAGCAGCGCAGCAGATGGAGCGTTCTCTAACTTCACTCCCAGCACGGAACTTGACGTGCAGGAGCCAAGACAGACATTTGTGTCTGGTAATGCCATCTGTGTCTGCAAAACCGCAACGCGCTCGCTGGAGTGCTTTTTGTTTGGAGGGAACACGGGGATGGTGGGGATCGCATGCTGCAAACTCTGCGCGTTACGAGAATGCTGAGAGCAAGAATGAAATGAAACAACCCCAGTTCTGAGCAGCAACAGTCATTAATAAAGTGTATGAATATTGACAACTCACATAGAAGAATAGGCAGCATGGAACAAATGACAGCACTGACATTTAGCTCTGCGATTGAACATGATCTCTTTAATAAGGGCTTATACCCTGGGACTACTGTCTATACAGGAAAGGGTCAATCTGAATTTCCAAAGGTGGAGAAAGCTAATCTCTTAAGGAGTTCCTATTCAAACTGGACAAGTTAATGGAAGAGGTATCTCTTGAGAGTCCCTAAGCACACAGAAACCACTTCCACCTCAGGACAGCCCCTCCTTGGGCTGCAGACAGTGGAAGTTCAGAAGATAATTTTAAGAGAAGGCATCATTTTATGCTCACAAGATTCTTATGCTCCTCCCAGAGCATCTGTGATAGCACCCAATAGCAGTTAGGTTACCAAGCGCCGTGGATCTTTGCCCTGACCCTGTACAACTTCTCTTGTGCAACTAGACTACCAGTGTTTGTTACTGGTTTTACCTTTGTTGCTTCTTCAGACTGATGAGGGTTTTGTGTCAACAGTGCTGCAAATCAGCTTTCTCTAGTCTTTATACCAGATGATGCTCACTAGCAACATCCTCATCCTCCAGCCACATCACCCTTGCTTTTCATGCTCATGCATGGTAACTTCTTTTCCCACATCAAACTCCAGTGCCACATTCCAAGTGCTCACAGTCTTTCACTGTTTAGCTTCCCTCTACCTATCACATAGACTAGTTTATCAAGCTGTCAACCTCCACCTTCACTTTGCCAGTGACAGCAACCTCAATGGCTCTGTGTCTGCTTCTTCATCAGACATCTTCCTTTCTACCAGGCCATCCTCCACACATGGGAAAAGCTCCATGTTAAAATCTGTTGAATTGCTACTTCTCTGAAATCCCTCTTTGAAACCTACCATCTGGCATTACATGATGCAAGTAGTGAACTGCAAGAATATACTTTGCTTTCTCTGCTAGATTCTGTTAGTCATGTTGCTACCTTATCCTTTAAACCATCTCTGCCTTGCCTTGTTTACTTGCTACACTTTTTTTGCCAGCATCTGGACTGTGCCTGCTCTAGGAAAGGGATCGTTTTCTTTACTTCTTTCTTTGTACAATCCCTGAATCATCACCCAGTTTCTTAGCTCTAGCAGATTATAAATAATGTTATTTAGTAGACTAACCACTTGGGAAGCAAGTTGCCTGGATTCTATTTTCTGCTGTGCCACTGGAGGACCTTAGGCAAGTCACTTAGGACATTTCCAAACGCACAAGTGAGACTTGGCACTCCTATCCATATGTAGTTATTCTAACAAGCACCTTACTCTTTTCAGAACAATACAGCATCTTTAGCTTCCATTGAAATCAATGGTACTGCACACATCATAGGACCAGGCTTCCCCACGGTGCTTGCCACAGAGGCTCTGCTATTATTACCTTTACCTCCCAAAAGGTTACTTTTACAGAACAAGAGCAAATGCTGCATCCTGCTTTCTGACTGCACACTCCTTTGTATATGTTAGTACCAATCTATTTTAGACATTGCAGTTTGGAAAGAGCTCTGAGCCATTTGCAAAACACCAGAGGTTGGTTCAGCAGCAGAGCCTGGGATGCCGCCAGCACTAGGTTTGGCCAATAGAAAATGCTTCTAAAGCAGAAACAGCAGTGAAGGGTTTCAAGGATTTTATGGTGTTCATCAGTCATACAGCTCAGTAGCTATTGTTATCATTAACAGTAACCCCTACCTGAGTTGTACTAATTCATATGAAAACTACAGTGAACATTTTGAGGCCCCCAAAATAGTTCCTTTTTCCAATCACCATATAAAAAGTTCAAAGAAAGACATTCAAACAGAAGAAACAATGAGGTGAGGTAATGCTGCCATAACTTGCTCAAAACCTAGAGATGCAGAAACAGGACAAACTGCTCTTGTGTTTGGCCGCAAATCTGCCTCCAAAACAAGAACCACAACCTAAGAGTCAGTCCAATACTGGAGCTTGCTGGTGAAAAAGTCAACAGAAAACTGGCACGAAGGGCAGTGACAGGGTTTTGGGGGAGACACACACCTGTTAAACACAGACTTCAAGTACATCTCACAGATCATCTCTACATTTCAGTTTAGAACCTTTGGGAAGGAACCCAAAGCCTATGGAAAGACTTTGACTACACTGCGTGAACTGAAAGATGAAAACACACTTTGCAAAGAGACTGGATTAAAGATTACATTCAGCAAACCGTAAAAGGAATTAGTCAAAGGTGTCAAGAGTAGAGCTTTTAACAGACACAAACAAACTTACTTTTTCACTTTGGGGTATTTCATCTCTGAAATGGCATTGGTAGCATCCGTCTGCCTCTCCTTCAAATGCTGCGGCCACACATTGTCCACCCAGTCAACTAAGTCCACCTGAAAGCCCCACCAGAATCAACTGTTAGTTACCGAACATATGGTAAGACCCACTCCCATTGGCTAAAACTAACGATGCAGCAGCAGATGCTCATAGACAGCAAGAACCTTGCTGCTCAGCAGGTGCAACTTGTTGAGGTGCAGCACTTCATCACCACCCCTCAGCCCTTTGCAACCTAGAGTAATGCAGTCAAAAGTGGTACAAATTCTGTCCTAGGGGCACCTGTGAGCACCTTCTCTTGCAGCATCACCTGCTCTTTGCATTCAAATGCATTTTTGTAGCCAACAGCCTAGAAATTGCATTTAGAACTATTAAAATACAAACATAAAAGACATCACACTGTTCCAAATATCTTACATTTCAAGGAACATTAACACCATCGTTCTGGCCAAATTCTGGTTTGAGTAATTACATTATTGCTTATTGTGCGCTTTCCTTCATCACTTGGGGATAAAATTCATCAAAGTTCTTGTCCAAAGGCCAGACTTTTAGGAAGTGTGGACAGGAGAAACCAGTGAGAGCTGAGAAACTGGAAACACACTGTCAGCAAGGTGAGGAAGAGGTGGAAACTGAAGACTGTTCAGAGACATTGAAATAGCTCCTGCACTGGGTGCCAGAGCATGAACTGCAATCTGTCCATCCCAGCCACAGCAAGGCCAAACCTGTGACTCATTCTTTGGTCTGTTTTATGATGGAGCCTGCCCTAGATACCCCAACATTCCCTTCTGGTTAGGCAAATGGATCACATGTGCCAGGTTTCGAAACGGGAAAACACCAGTCAGTTTGGGAAGTCCAAAGCAGGCTGTAGTGCTGGGTTTGGCCACAGTGTGGCTGTACATCCCGACCCAGCTCAAGACACCGTGATGTGTGAGTGAACCTCCATCTATGGGTCACTAACGACTGCAAGACCTATTCTAGGCGTTGATGACAAAGCTGTCCTCTGTCTGCCTGCAGCAAGAACGGAGAAGTGTTAGGCAGCACCCCACTTACCCTCTTGATTGCCAAATCTTTTCAAAGGCCCACCCAAGAATGTTATTTGTATGAGTCAACTCAATTCTTTGTATCCCCAGAGGGTTTTCATGACAGGGCAATTAACACATGGAACTCTTGCAGATTGGGGCTGACCTCTAGCTATTCTCTATCTGGTGGTGTTGATAACACACAGTACTTTCAGAAGAGGCAAAAGGAGATAATGCAGCCAGCAGAAATAAGACCAATTCCATGAATATCATGGTTGTATGTGAAAACGAATTTGATAGTTACTGCTCTGATTCTGAAACAAAATAAATGTCTTTACGCAACAGGGAAGAGAAATCAAGTATTTCTGCCTTACAATGGGCTCATAGAGCTCTGCAGAATTCAAGGGAACCATTTATACAGATATAGATTTGACTGGTATCTGACTTCATGTATTGTGCTTCCTATCAGTACCCACTTCCCCAGCACCCTCTTTTCTATTCCCAAGTACATAACGTGAATTCAGATCTATCACGAGATGGAGATCCAAATATTCCTGGGTTAACAAATGACTCAGGCCATATGAAATAGATATGAAGTATTCACTTACATGTGGTTACAGGTACCTAGCTGCAATTTTCAGTTGTGAGCACCCAGGAAATTTGCACAGCTGTTTTACAAGCTCACTGAGCATGATGTGCTTGGGACAACTGGGATCAGCTGAGCACCAGAAACTCTCCAGAGCACTTCCTAACTGCCCACTAGTGTCTGAATGACAGCACAAACCTGCACAAACGTCAAAATACACGCTTAGTATTCAGTTTGTGATCAGAACACAATGCCCCAAACTCTGCTGAGTGTCCCGAGGAGACACTCTGAAACACCAGTGCTATTCCTTCCATCACTGTGTGTTACTGAGTTGATGCTCTAATACTTACCTATATATGGGCACATGCTACTGATAAATGAAATCATCTTTATCAATAATACCATTGTTTCACTGCCAGTGGCCCCCTTGGGAAATAAAATCACAGAGCCCTCTACCTTAAGAAATGTGTACAAATCTACCCTCCTCCTCTGACACTGCCAGTTCTGACACAGCAGTGACTGTGCTGATTTAACTGGGTATAGATTTCTACATTTAACACATAGGATTTCAACTTTTTTGTTCTGGAGCCCCCTGAACATTTTTTAGTTATAGCAGGGTTCATGCATGAGGAATTTACGCTTTATGATAATTTAAGCTTTCTTAGAGAAGGAAAAACAATAGAGGGGTATTTCATTTTTGGATGGAAATTCCTCAAAGTACCCTGAGAGGAACTGGGTATCTGTGCAAGTTGCATGGTTAAGAGCTCATCAGATACCTAATTCCTGTAAAGTAAGTTCCACTGTCAAGGAGCCCAGCTCTCTACTTGGATAAAAATGAGATCCTAACACTAAGTGGAGAGGTGTTACAGGTACTTCACATCACACCTTGTTTAAACTCCATGTTTTATTCTTACAAAGCAACTTGTGAATGGGAAGAAGCTGAGAATAAACCATCACCACAGGATCTCTTACCACATTGGGGCGCTTGACAATGTTCTCCAGCTTCGTATGGCTGAACTCCAGGCTGATGACATTGTAGAGCTTTTCACGCTGAGCCTCTGGTGTTTCATAGTACCTCACAAATTGAGACATGCTCATTTCAACGCCCTTCTGTGTGTTCACATCCATCACATCCACTATCCGCCGGCTTCCTGCAAACACACACAGACAGTCTCAAAACATCTGCCTTGACTTCATTTATATATATGTGTGTGTGTGTATGTATATTATTATATATATGTATACATTTTCAATGACTGCAGACAACCTGTTATTAGAGGAAGATGAGGGACCAGCATCAGACCCTCTATGTGTCCTGAGCAGCTCAAACAGTGAGCAGGGAACTAACTTGGGGCTGCCCTTTTTGCCCAGTATGACACCGAACAAATCATCCAGTGTCTCACTGCTTCACAGAGATGAAGAGAGTAGTTTCCTCCTTTATATGAATTGACATGAGTAGAAGTACATTAAAAACTATAAAGCAGTGATATAATATGGTAGCAGGGGGCATGCAAGACAAATAGCTCTCCAAATCATACTCTGCAATTTTCTAAACATCCATATGCCTCTCAAGATGCTTTTACTCATGTACAAAAATTATCCATAAAGAGAAAACTGCCTCACAGCACCAGATGCTATAAACTGCTGAACACCTTATACAGATTGCTGAGTATCCTCCATTCCAGCTATCATCAGTGGAGATGAAAGCACTAAATGCCATAGAAGAGCGAGCCCCCACTTTGGATCTCTCAACAAAAACTACAGGACATACTTTCAGCTTCTCGAGTGGCAGACATACAAATCTCATTAGCACCAGAATGTTGAACAGCAGTTTTAGTCCCAGCCTTTAGCTTTACACAGATTAATTCACAATCTTCTCTTTGGCCAACTGGAAGGTTTCACCTCTCCCAGCGATTTCATCATCCTAATTAGCAGTTCATTTGTGTGCAAGCGAACGGGAGCCCATGAGGGACAAGTCTCATTTCCAGGATAGAAGGATTCCAGCAAACAAACTCACAATGCTTCCAAAAAATCACTCCAAAACCAGTTTCACTGCTGAAGAAACAGCGCAAAATAACTGGCATTAAAGCAAAATGGAGGGAAGATACAGGCCATCAGAGGGAGTTATTAATAATTGCAGCACCTGGGCTACTGTGTGCTTGGGAGCAGTATTGCAGCAAGAATGAGAGTTTGGATTGCATCACTCCATTAGAACCATCTTTAGGCACTGATAGCAATGACAGTGACAGATGTGATAATGATTCTGGAAAGGAACTCAGGACCATAAAGCTTTGTAGTCGAAAACAAGAATTCATACAGTGTAAATGTGGCACAGTCCCACTGGCCCATCAATCAAACTATCCTACAAGGCCGGAGAACAGGATTTCATCCTTGGTCTGAGCTCGGGACTGGTCCTAGTGTTGCCACCTTGAGGCAGGACTGGAAGAAAGTTCAGTTATGTGTGATGCGGCACCAGAGTCCTTAAGTTGGGTATTTGCATGTTCAAAACAACGCACATAAAATGCAGTCTGGGGTTGGGGCTGTTTGTTGTTGGGTTTTTAACTGTTAACTTTATTATCACGGGGGAATAGACTTTTGTCAACTCAACGGATTAGCAACTGGGGTGAAGTCCTGCTAAACAGCCTCTGGATAAAACCCAGCCTGATTTCTGCCTGGGGATTACAGCAGCAGCCACAGCCCAGAGGGGTTAAGCACACAGATAATGAAAAATTATATTTGAAGGACTGCGTGGCAGAGCCTGGGATCTGCCATAGCCCAGTCCAGGCTTGCTCTCAGCGACCCGGTACAGCCTCAATTACCCCTTCTGAGAGAAAAATCAGTAGTTACTTGAAGAATCAGAAGTGTGAGGCCCAGTTCAATAGTGGGTTTGTTAAATGCACACCATTATCAATCATGGGCAGAAGAGCTGAGATTTGAATTGATAGTCTCTTGACTTCCAAATTAAAGAGTAATTTGAGGGGCTGTTTTTCTCATACCTGGATCCCTAACTGGCAAAGGGCATCTCTTACTACTGACATGGAAAGCTTCAGTGCACCCTGCACCACCTCATCCTTGGCTTCCCAGGATCTTTCTCCAATATAACTCTTGACTGGAGAGCACTTGGACAGCGCAGGATTAGGAGGCACTGTTTCTTCTGCTGCAACAGATACCACTCAGAGGCAAAGTGGTGATGCTGGAGGGGATTTTACAGCCTAAAGAAGAAACATCCTCCTCCTCTACTGCTGCTTACTCATCAAGCACAAGTGAATGCCCAAAGGATCACAAAGACAGTAACTAAGAAACAAGCTAGTGCCACCTTTGACAAGTGGAACAGAATCAGTTGCAGAGATGTAAGCTGGAAAACAAAATCAATCAGGAAGAGCTACTTAAGCACTGTGCTTCATTTGAAGCCTTAAAAACAATCAAGTTACTCCAGCCCACATCTTAGTAAAACCTACAGTAAAATGAAGGGAGGGAACAGCACACACACACACACTGTTCCCTTTATTAAAGGCCTAGTGATGAAGATGCTGTAAAGGTTTTAACAGATTATATTGCTATATGCCGCAATAGCATTATTTTTTATATAGAAATGAACATCTGGAGGAGAAATTATTTGCGCAGGGTCCCCGCCTACAGCTTCTGACTTGCATTATCCAGGCTACCAAACTCCAATCTTGAAAGTAGCACAACCCATTCCCTGACATGGAAAGATCTGGAAGGCACATATTCTCCCACTATCCACAGGAGACCATTATGCTATCCCATACTAACTGGGAGGGGACGTGGATCAGAGCAAGTGGAGCTATTCACAACATTCCCTGCATTTCAGACCCAGGGTGAGAACAAGCTAAATTAAGAGAGACACATACCAATACCATTGGCATGGACCGACACCATAGCTCCCAGATCCACAAGAGGGCACAGAAGAACAGTGGGAAACAAGAATCCAGCTCCAACACTTATTCACCCTGGAGAACAGAAGACCCAGGGAAGACCTTAGAGCAGCTTCTAGTGCCTAAAGGGGCTACAAGAAACCTGCAGAGGGGCTTTGGACAAGGGCCTGTAGGGACAGGCCAAGGGGAATGGCTTGAACCTGCCAGAGGGGAGACTGAGATGAGCTCTTAGGCAGAAGCTCTTCCCTGTGAGGGTGCTGAGGCGCTGGCACAGGGTGCCCAGAGAGGCTGTGGCTGCCCCATCCCTGGCAGTGTTCAAGGCTAGGTTGGACACAGGGGCTTGGAGCAAGCTGCTCTAGTGGAAGGTGCCCAAGCCATCCAGCTCCTTTCCTCATTACACCCCTCACCCAGGTATCTGCCCCACAGCTCCCCAGCACACCCCACACCAGCTGCACGGTGCAGCCTTTTCAGTGGGTTAAATTACTTCCTTCTCATGGAGATGTAAAGCCACCAGGACCTGACATGTACCTTTCCCCCTCTTTGGTGCCTGCAGCTTTATCATTTGGTACAAACCTGCCAAATTGCAATAGCCCGTGGTATCAGTTGTTTTCATGCAACAAAAGGCAAAGTATTCCAAGCATGTCCACAGGAAGAGCATAAGCCAGCAAAAAGTCTTAAGCCTTAATACCACAGGACTAAAGCAAGAGGCTCAGGACAAATCATGTGTTTTAGTGACATTCTATAGAATCAATTTGTATCCTTACATCTACCCAAAAGATAAACTCTTAATTATCAGTGACTGAAACTTCAGCCAGTGAAAACCACATGGGGGAAAAATCCATATACAAATAAACATTTGACTTTACATTTTTATACAGTATCCATACGCATTAACCTGTAGTCTAAGCATGCTCCAGGCAGCTGCAAAGACAGAGCTGGCACTCAAGGAACAAGCACAGAAAGAAAATTAATATAAGTAGTAAGGAAAGTGGGAAGGGATAGAATTTTGTTGACTATCTCATGTTTTATTTATCCGTCAAATCTGTTTTAAGACCATTGATCGTTTCCTAAAGCATCTGAACATAAAATATATTTAACAGTAACAGATAAAATAGAGGAAAAATGTTATAAAGACTAAATAATTTCACGTTAATAGTATTTTATAGTAGAATTGCATTCTCCACTGTCAAGAGCATCTTTGGGCACTACAAATCCCATAGAAATGAAATGGTGTTAAGTGACATGTTAATCTGGCAATAGCAGTTCAAAGGAGCATTGGTTGAATCAGTGCAATCCATTCCCCTGTTATTTTTAGGAAAGCTGCCTCTGGCACAGAACACCGCCCCAACAAGGAAAGGACAATTTAGGGGTTTACAACCTTCTTCACGTGGTGAATTCCAAGCTCTACCTTCTTCTGCTCCACCAGTAGTATCCACAGTGGAAAGAGGAGCGTATCTGTGCCTGGGGCATCAGGCAATGCACGACAACGTCCAGCCTGCAACCCAGGGTCCAGCTCCCAGGGACAGAGCACGTCTCACCATCAAGGAAAGATCTGGGAGATGGCTGAGATGATTCAAAAGCTCCCTGCTCCTCAAAGGCCTCACCTGCCCCGTCCTGGCTATGCAGGCTCTGACCTCTCGCTTTGACTCTAACATTCCTCCAACTTTGAGGCAAGCAAATGGAGATTCCAAGGAAAGCAGGAAAATATGTTCCTTTGCCTGGTTTTCTAGTTTTCTGCTGATAGTGTGGGCTGCATCAGCTCCCTGAGGGGTTGGGCATGTACCAAAGCTGGACCAGGAGAAGGATGTCAGGATCAAGAACCAGCACATCACAAGCAGGGATGGAACAGCCAGAACTGGGAGGGAAAGACTGCTTCATCCCATAGAATGCTTCTTCCCTTTGCTCTTCCGCCCTCCTGAAATCTCAGCAGCAGCCCATAATGAGAAACACTATGGCCTTGATCCATTTGATACTTGGCAGTTAGGAAATGGAAGAAGACCCTCAACTCCTGTTCATGTTACCAATTAATGTCTAAATTCCACCAGCAATCCTCCAGCTCTCTTTTTGGTCTAGACTGGTCCCATTAAAGGGCTGGCAACACCACCACACACCTAGTGTCTACGCTTTAATGAGGACATCTCAAGATGCATAGAGCTGCGATTGCATCAGACCTCCAAACATGCTGATATTAACATATATCTTTAGATAAAGCCATAGATACACTTGAAGGTCATTTTGGATTAAGGTAAATTATGACACTAAAACGTAACAGCTCCAATGAAACAGCGAGGATGTTGGGTGCTATTCCTCCAGATTAAGACGGCTCTTTCCTAGTATGGATGAGCTAAAGCAGAGGATGCTGATTGCATAAGAACAGTTTGTGTGCAGGGAGCTATTCTAAAATAGCTGCTCTGGTTCATTTCCCCACATGGACAACTCCTTTTTACATCCCCTTGCAGACAGAGGCTTTGAGATGACCATGACCACATCAACACATAGTTCAGTTTCACTTTCCTGTTTTGACATCATGGAAATACCTTCTTTTGAGGGGTTGAATTTCCATCAGAACACCCGTTCAAAGCACATTTTCTGCTGTTTATATCCAGGCACAACATGCCTGTTTTTAGCAAAACTGTCCCACTTTAACCAAGTTGGGTTGTTTTTAAAGAGTTTGACTGTGGTAGGCAAAGGACAAACTTAAAGAGAGCTCAGACAGGAAGCTCAGCTCTAAAAATAGGACTGGTTCTACTTCCAAAATGGCAAGTCAGCGGACATGCTAAACATAGGCAAGTCAGTATTGTAATACTTCATTTTCATTTCTAAGAGCTCCCCCAGAAAAGCATAAAGAGAGAGCATCAAATACCTTCTTTTTGTTTATTCTATTGCACATTATCATGGATCAAGGCTCACTCACCAGGCACTCTTCTCATGCACAGCTCCTCAGGGGAACCTCATGACAGAGGTAGAAGGCTACATCCATCGTGTGTCCGCCCAGCATTGGTTAGGGCTGAGAGCTAAACAAGCATTAAGAAATATACACATCTATATGTTCCCCCACCTCTCTGCAAGGAAGACACTGAGTTTTTTGCAGTTCAACTCTCTGAACCACCTTACTGCAAAAGAAAGCAAAGCCTGCACCAGCACACATGAAGGAGATAGGAGAGCAATGCCAGAAGCAGGGAAGGAAGAAAGAGAATGAACAGGACACCAACTTACACTTAATTCGTGTGGCAAAAAAAGCAAGCTGTTAGATGCAGTGGGGAGCATGGGCAAGAGACGCTTTACCCAGCACATAACAGGCAGCAACAGCAAAAACTGGCAATTTAGACGACAAAAAGATGAGCCTGGCACCAGAGCGCAGGACTGGAATTAGAGGGACAAGTTTCTGTTTCCAGTCTATTGGAACATTGGGTAAGTTTTGACCTCTCTCTGCCCTAGGTCCTGGTGTCATGACACAAACTGGTCACCAATACTCCAGAAACCAATGAGGCTTGAATAATGTTTTTAAGCAGGGCCAGCTCTCTTGCCTGCTCCTCAGCATAGTTCCACAGCTTCAGGGAAGGCATGTCCATCCAGCACCAGGAGCTGCTGCGGGGAATGTACAGAGACGCCAAACCGCAGCCCCAACATCCCCTTCTGAGGTTACAGACTGGAGCTTTTCTTCTTGAACAACAGGCTATTTAAGGGGCACAAACCCAGGGTGGGTTAAGCGAAGCAACATCCTCTGGAAGTCTTCAATACATCACTTTTAATACAGAGAGATTTGCACTTCATACGTGCACTGCTCTACCTGATACCTGTGGATGCCAAAGTCCCAAAGGGCTGCTTTAGAGCTGCTACAAAGCATTCCAATTTCCAACAAATTAGGCAGAGGCCTCAGACTGTAGGGAAATCACTGATGGAACCTTCACTTCAAGAAAATCCATTCAGGAACTCTGAAGTTTCCAATTTTAATCCTGCCCAGGAGAGAACACAGTGCGGCTCCAGAACACTTCCATTCCTCCCAGCCCTGAGCAAACAGGGAGCAGAGAGAGGAACAGCTCAGAAAGCACATTACATTGTCTGATCCACTGGTGTCACACACAGAACTAATAGTTCCCATGAGAAACAAACAAAAACCTACCTGTCAAGTGTGCTGTTTACAGCAAAGTATGCTGATCTCCCTATCATTATTGGCTCATGGTTGGGAAGAATATCCTTGCTTGAGTCTGGAAGGATTTATCTGTACTTGCTCATAAACCACTATGAGATTAGGGAGTAAACAAAGTGAGGTCTGTACAGCAGAGTAGCTTCATCAAAGAAAGAGGGATACAGAGGAAACAGGAGAGGTCGCTCAAGGGAAAAGAAAGGAAAAAAGACAAGGACAAAAGGATGAGCCAGGAAGTCTTCAGGGCTGTACTTGGAACAGAGAAACCTGCAAGACAGAACTGGACTGCATCATTTCGATAAGGCAACGTTGCTTTTTCTTGTTTCTTTTTCTATTGTCCAGATGTTTCCTCTTCGGACTTGTCACATTTAGAAGGAACTGCAACAGCTCAAAGGGTGGCCAGCTCACACCAACAGTACTTATAACCCCTTTGCTGATAGAAACCCCATTGGTTTGACTCCATCCTCACTTACAGGCACTTGGGAGGTATCACTTGCAGTGGCAATATTTCCTTGCTGATTTTCATTGAGGTCTCACTTAGCAGCTTTCCCACTACAGAGCAGCTTCAGACATGAAGCACGTCGGCAGCCTCAGCAGCGACTGCGAGGACATTTGGAACTTGCATTTAAAAAACAAAGTGTTTTTTATAGAATAGTGGGAGATTTTCAAACAAGTTTTGGCCACAACACATGATGGAGGAACGGTTTGTTTTCCTGAAGACTGGATCTCAGACATGTTGCTGTAACTGTCTAATAGCCTTACAGCACCTGAAACAACCTTACTGATCTTCACTTCTCCCTGGCACCCAGCTCCTTTAAAGCACAGGTTTTGGGTTTGTACCCCCAGATCAATGGGAACTGCACTGGTAGGCAGTTATTTTAGTCACTGGTGAGGAAAATCCAAGCTCAGCCTCATCCTGCAAGGAGCCATCCCTATCTCCTGTCTGCAAAGTGCTTCTGGATCCCCCTGCTCCTCTCTCAGCTATCAGAGATGTATCTCTCGTGGATCCAAATCCCTTGATGAATTTAGGGTGTGACTTGCAGGATCCAGAAACTGAGGACCCTCAATCTGAATCCTCACAGGCTGAAGAACATGTTCACAAGTTGTTTTCTACAAAACTACTCAGACATTGGCCTTCCACACCATGGGATCAATGAGGATGCTTTAATCAACTCAATTTTGGTTCATCCTCCAGCAGTCCTGCATCCATGAAAAAGGGAAAAGCAGAGCCCGAAAAGCAAGCCAGGCACAGATCACACCATGGGGCACAAAAAAACCCCAAACGTGAGCAGCAAGAGGAGAAATATTACAATGAATGGAAATATTTCATGCAAGTTCCTCCCCTCCCATAAGGTCAGTGTTGAATCCTCTCCCCTAAAGAGCCTGGTTGGCTGTGTTTTGGAGTATCAATTATTTGGACACTAGGAACAGAGCAAAGCCCTCACTGCTGCCTCAATATCCCTCCACACAGGACTCCTGGAGACTCAGCAGCTAATGACCGACTCAGCTCTTCTGCTCCCCCAAACGTGGCATTCCCATTCACAGGACAAATCCCTGCGCAGGGGGAGAACCATACATCTTAATCAAGAGGTCGATGCAAGTCTGAGGGCAAACTTTTGCACTTCCTTTGAAGAGGCTGCTTTAATTTTGGGAAGCGCTCCTTAGAACAGTGCTTCTCTAATGAGCCTCCCTCAACTCCTCTCCAGCTCCAATTTCACAACTTCCTTGAAACAAAGGGAGTGTTGCTCTATAGAAAAAGCCACACCAGGTCCCTATTGAGCAGAGATGATGGAAGGTTTCCCGAACGGCCGTGTGTGGCTGCTTTGTCCTCCTTTTGTATCTGCAGGGCTAATTTTCTTTCACAGGATGGAGAACTGTACAGTGATTAAGACAAAATTTCCCCTACTCGCCCACAGACCACACTACGAGCCTCTCGACTCGCTTTGTAGTTTGCTGGGAATTCCACCATGATACCATTTCAGAAGAGATCCATTTGAGAGGGGGAGCAAACAGGCAGGAGGAATGAACCAAAGAACCACCAGGAAGCAGTTACTCGGAGGCAGTTATCTGGTTTGCTTTTGCTTTCAGCTTCTTGGAGTAGTTACTAACAGAAAGCTGAACATATTTGCCGAGCCAGCTGAGAACCACTGTGCTAACACACCACAAGGAGTGTATGTTAATGTAAAGGGAATGTTTTACATGGGCTCTGCCCTCCCTCCTGCCTTTACCCACCTGATCTGCGATCACTACCACCAGTGTTCTCTTCTGTGGAAACACCCCTTATGATTCTCCATTCAGTACTGAGTGGAGTTTATACAGATGTATATGTATGCATCTATAAATGTGTGTACAGCTTTTAATATACGTAAAAATCCCATTTTATAAACCCAGAATAATCATTACCTATAACATTTGCATCTCTTTACGCTTCCCTTTCATTATTACCTACTTCTAGAAGCATGGATTAAGGTGGTTCTCATCTTTTGTGAAGTACGTGACATATACGTTCCCATTTTAGCTGCAGTTCCTGGAGACTACAGCAGCATATGTATTTAACAGAACAAAACACAGATAGATAAAAGATACAGAGCCCCACACAGCTTACGGCTGTTACATTCACTTGATGGGCAGTAATCCTTTCTGTCCCAACTGAATGTGTTGCCACACTATGTGCTGTGTGCCATTACACTGTGGAATTGCAGTTATTCCTACAAAGAGCAAAATGTTGCAGTGCCCAACTTCAGGAAGCTTGCTTAGGTCTCTCCCTTGTGACAAAGCCTCAACAGCCAGTGAAATACTCCTCTGCACATCTAACTTCTTCCACTGATGCTACAGAAAGCTCAGCTGCTCACTTCAATGCGGTACAACTGAGTCCTCAACATCTTGTTCACTTAGTGAAGAACCCATGAGCAAATGTCTGATGGCACACAGCATCTCCTCCAACACAAGGGAAGGCTGACCTGCACTTGCAGGGCCAGCTCCCCCTATTTATAGGGCTTGTCCCTTGCAAACATCTGGGATTTGATGATGTTGTTTATTCCATTATCTTTCTCCACTGATTATAAACTCAGACTCAAGGCAGGGACCTTCACTCTTATTTCTTTAAACACTCCATTTGAAACTGAAATTTTTGGCTCAGTTCCTGTTCTTTTGGTTTTTCTAATGAGAAGGCAAAACCCACCAATAATCAGGTATCTCTCCAGCTATTCCCAGCAAAGAAAGCAACAGGGTACATACAGCCTTGGTCTTCCTTTCACCCTTTGCCTTAGAGATCAAAGCCTCCCACCAGGGCTTTAAAGATTTGACAGAATCACAGAAATCAAATAGTGAAATGATCTATTAGCTACCACCTTGTGCATCATCTCCTTGGGCCAGATGAAGACTTCTCTCTGTAACAGTGTTCAGAGCTTTGCCATGTTTGCTTTTTGCTGCCATACCTGAATGCACTGATTTTATCACAATTAAAAGCTTTCCTGCTTTCGACTTTACTTGAATCCTTTATATAACACAAAACTACCAAAGCTTTTCAACACAGTCTGTGAATACAGGAACTAAATGAAGGGAATCAAACATTTTCTATCCGTGTAAGCATCATGGCCAGTCAAATCTACAGCATCAGAGTTTAATAGCAAAAATACATGATACAGCATGACTGATGATACATTCTTCACTGCTCCTATACTTACTTCTATAAATAAACCCTTAGTGAGCTGGTTAAATAAAATCGAACAGTGAGTTGGTGTCAGTTGTTAGACCACCCCATGAATACTATAAGTCCTGTACTTGCACTGTTCCCGCTGATACAATGCCCGACTTGGCATGGTGAATTCCACATAACAATGCTGCTGATCCTACAGAAGTGACCGCCGTGGTCACAACTTTAACCTCTTCAGCCCAGGGATCACAAGCACTGAAAGTCCCTTTTCTTCCTTACAATCCTTAGCATGTTTGGAAATCGTCCCTTTTGCCATTAGCTGGGACTGCAAGGTTGACTTTGGGGGTGTAGAACACGTATCCTGGCACACAGAGCTCCACCAGCCCACAGAGGGAGGAGGGGACACACATTACAGACCCAGCAGCACCGCGGTGGTTTATTTAGTGGTTTATTCAGTTTATTTAGGTCTGAGTGTAGAAGCTGGGATTCAATGGCAAGAGACTGCCAGGCCGTGGCAAGCAAACTGGAGAGAGGTCAGCTAAAAATAACAAAGCAAAGCAAACGCACCCAGACTGGCCATTACCTTTTGGATATAGACACTGCTTGTGCAGGGACTCCACACCTACCCAGGGAGCTGCTGTGACAACCCAGGAGGACAAAGGCAGTGCAGACATCCATTACAAGTCAAAGGGTGAGACAGTGCAGATGCCACAGAAAAGCAGATACTCTTTTAAATTCAATCAGTGCTGACCCAAGCCAACCACTAAAAAGAAGTAAGCAAAGAAAGAGAAAAGAGCTCAGGCTGGTAGACTGGGGCACACATCCCTGGATGTTTCCTTTTTCTCCCTCCTTTACATGGTTCGTAGCTTTCAAAACTACCCAGTGCTTCCTTCTTCACACTGTATGATGTCCGTGAAGAATAATATCAAGACAAAAACCAAACAAATGAAAAACTGGAAAGCTGTGCACTTTGGCTTTCTGACATCAAAGGCTAAAGCAAATGACTGCATTCAGTCCTTGAATACAGGAGCAGCAAAGGCTAGAGATGGTCAACAGCCACCACAGAAGCCCTGGCTTGCTGAGCAAGGCAGTCACCTTTCTCTTTGCTCAATCCCAGGTTAACCTTGGCAAGTGCACTTCATTTGTTCTCTAGAGTCATTGGCATGAAGCATTCACACAGGTATGCGTGTGCAGAGACCCAAGCAGGCATCTGGGAAACACACTTTCTTTTCTGCCTGTCTATGACAGATACCTCCCCATGCAGTGGCCCAGAAGCACTGCTGGCAGAAGAAGCCAACACAAGAGAGCTGGGACATAGATATACTCTGTATAGCTGCCCCTCCTGGGCATGAGCAGTCACCCAGAATCACACTGAGGAAAAACAAGTAACAGCTATTGCGCTGCCCCAGCACTTACCACTTCACTGGCAGAAAGAAAGGAACAAGGACATAAGATGCTGTGCAAATTTAGAGACAACAACTGCAAATGTGCAGAAAGTTTTGGGATAAAACAAAGCCCCGATATTTACTGGCTACTGCTGTGCGCTTGGGTTTTAAGTAGCCCATACACTTACACTAACGCCAGCCGTACAGCAGAATGGCATACCAAGAGTGAAAAATAAGGAGCCTGCAGAAATAGCACTCATCAAACTTTACTGCAGACGTGGCAGATGTTTAAGGAGATGTTAAGAGGACCAATGACCCTCTTAATCAAATTTGAAATCACCTTATCAAGGGAAGACAGTAACATTCTCTCCTTCAGAATTACCAAGCAAATCTACCTTAGACAATGAAATTACAAAGCTTAATAGTTATTAAATTACAACAGAGTTTTTCTTCTTTCAAGAGTGGTCTCAAGTTCCTAAGCAGGCCACTAATTCCTCTCCACTTCTCCATTCATATTCTTGGCTCACAGCCATTTCAGAGATCAGACAAATTCCAACTGCTGAAATTAATCCACTGTCTCAGGTTTAAAGAGCACCCAGGATATCTTTCATACAAAGGTAGGAGTCTACTTATAACCATGGTTCCAACCGTGCAGTTTAAAGTGTTTGTTCTTTAAAGTAAAGCCACCCTACGGGAGGAGTGTTTCATCCAACACATCACACACTGGTGCACATTCATGCACGCTAACATGTAAGCCATAAGCACCAGGTCATAAACATCACCAGACTAAATCACAGCTGGTATCTGCATTTGTTACACAATTAGCACCAGCAATGGCAATGTTTCCTTGGAAGTCTGATGAAACACTATAAAAATAGACACCCAAACCCAAGTAATCACAAACAAGTAACAAACCCCCCACCTTTCTTTTCTCATTATTATTGCCACAGACTAGAGCTTTCCAAGGGAGATGAAAAGAACCAGGCTACCAGTTGTTATTTCCTTGTGATTTACAGGTACTCAAATATGGAGATGATAGAACAATCGTGTTAGAAAAACTGCATGGAAGATTTCAGAATAACTTGAGACCAAAGGCTCAGTGATTGGAATTGATGTGCTTTGGAAAAACCCAGCCCTTCACTTTGAAATGGTCTGTAACAAATATGCTTCCCTGATTTGAAAAGAGAACAAATGATGGGTTTAAATAGCACCAGCGTGCAGTAACGATGAGCACCAAAAACCCAACAAGCTTACACAGAACACAACATTTTTTGAGCTATGTTCTCTCTCAACTCCCACACACATTCAGATGCAGAGTTATGATCATTCCTTTTCACATTCACAAAACATCATCCCCTTCCCAGGTTCAGCAAGGCCTTGGATAAGTTTGGAAAACATGGGGCTTCAGAAAGGCAGAAGGTTTCTGGAGGTTGAGGCAAGATCTGAGGAGTCCACCAAAACAAAGCACGGATAATTCACAGGACGTACTAATAAAACAAGACTTTTCATATGCTTTATTTGAACCTTAGACTGGCCTGAAAGTGTTCGAGGCCAGGTTGGATGCGGCTTGGATCAGCCTGGCTTAGTGGAAGGTGTCCCTGCTCATGGCAGGGGTTGGAACTGGATGAGCTTTAACACCCCTTCCAATCCAAACCATCCTAGGATTCTGTGATTGTGTGTGCAACATATATATCAGCAATGATATGCAACAGGGAAATTGCTCACCAGTGTTTCCTGAAGTCATTAGTAGGTAATTTAGACGTTTGGCACAGAGACAGCAACTGCCCCATGTGCTCTCAGTGTCAACGTGGCTGTCTCACACAGCACAAATCCCACGGTGACAGAAACGATTTGCCATAAGAACCACGACTTTCAGGTATAATTTACAGTCCATTTCCCAAATATTTTAGACCTTTTGAATCAAAGTTTCCACCTGTGTTGCCAGAAATCATCAACTGTATTAAAAAAAACAGCAGGTGACAATGGTCTTGACAACATCACAGGCTCAGTCCAATGACTCCAAAGGGCTTTTTTTGCCCAAACACAATAGAAAAAGACCCATGAGGTTCAGCATCTGGTCAAGAACACATCCATGGATTGCCGAAGCAGCTGTGAGAGACACACGTTTACATTAAAGGTAATCTCAAAGTGGTATTTCTGCTCTATTGTTTTATAAACCTAAATTTATTGACAAATATCCTGGCCCTGTACACAGGAATCTCCACCCCCCCAATCCTCCATAGGACATCAATCTGGAGGAAACACAACTCCCACACTTTGACTGTTACACAGGAAAAACAATGTTGTTATGCAACACCACGCTGTTCCAAAACATCTCAAAGTCAGGCCCTCGACTTCAGCAGCTTCAGAACAGAAACGGCAGTTCATCAGCTATGGAACAAACTCACAGAACATTTCAAACAGGGTCCAGGTAATGACAAGGCTCCTCCGCAGCAAAAGGAGAGATTTTGTACCTACACTCTGCTATTTTGCACATCAGTGACATTTTGCGCTTCCAAATACCCTCCTATTATCTAATTTAACTGCAGATTGACCAACAGAAATAGCATTTCTCACCCCACTTCCCTAACGTTTTCTGCCAAAGAGGTTTGGGGCTTTTTTATCCCTTATAAATGGCCATAAATCAAGCAACATTGCCAGGTTTTGTTTGTGAAGGAAGGTTATCAGAGATAACCCCTCTCTCGCAGATAACCCCAAGTGAGCAGAAATGAGGCACAAGCTCCTCTCCCTTGTTTTTCTTTACATCTTTTCCAGACCTGATATTCCCATTGATCATTAAACACCAGAGCCATTCTCTAAAGTTTGTCTTTCAAAATGCAGCAATTGGGCTATTTTAAAAGCTTCAACTCCTGCCACAACACAGGTAAATTCTAACCAGCAAGACCGCAGTTAAAAGTCTCAGTGAAGGACTGCAGCTACCACATCCCAGCCTCCGCCAGCTCCACAGCGACAGCTTCACAGAGCTCAGTATCACTATTCAGTAAGGATTTCAGACAAACAGTGAATAACACATCCATCTTCAGGAAAAGCAGGTTTCAAAGACACACACAGCACAAATGTCCTACTCAAAATGTAGCTTTTCTTAGAGTCAAAAAGAATTTCTCTTGCAGAAATTGCTAGGAAACACTTGATGATTACAGTCACCCCTCCTCTGGTTTGTGTCTTAGCACAAAGACAGGCAGGCAGTTTGTAAAGCTTTGTGCTCAGTCTCTTTCACAACCTTCCCTCAAAACACTGACCTGACACTGACAAAGGCTGTGGGGGAGCACAGGCACAAGGTGATACAGCTCCAATCATACCTTTAGCAAACAGATGCTCTACAACAGTTAAAGAAATAAAATGGGAATTCGATCAACAGAGCTGCTGCTTTCCAGGATCACAAAAGTGTATGTAGGACACCTGTTAAGAGCAAAAGCATTCCCTCTCTTTCAACTAGGCAATTATCCAGCATGAGCTCAGGGTCCAGGCAGCACAAGGACTAATGAGGGTTCTCCCAGCCTTTTTCATTTACAAATTGCTTCTCCATGCCTTCTCCCGGGTTCTGAGAGTTATCACAAATGTCTACAAACACAACTGGACAAGTATTTCAAAGCAATTCTGTTCTGTATGGAGTTAATCCAACGTATTCAAAATAACTTACCCACTAATAGCTTCACATCCCTGACGGTGAAATCCGGGTCAGGCATTCTGTAATTAGCAAAGAAAGCAATGTTAAATACTGTCAGGATAAGTATGGGTACACTTGCTTTACCATAATAAAAGAGAAATAAATGTATAGTGCCCTTTGTCCGCAATGCAGTAGGTGGAATCAAGCAAGGCCTCTCTGAAGTGTGGACAGTGCAAGTTTTAACAACATACATAACATCTTTGCATTGGCAAGTGTACAAAAGTTTCTCTACTCTTAATGAAAGAGAAGCATCTTTTCAAGCACTAACACAGCACTGGAGCGGGAGGAAAGGAAAGGTTTGGGGGTGATTTCAATACAATTCTAAACCTTTATAGCTTGTCCCTGCTGAGTGGTTTGCAACTGGCGGTGCCTCGCGTGTATCCCTTGAGGTGAACATCAGCACATTTGCCAGTGGATACAAAGTGAGGCATAGAGCAGAACACCAATTTGTTCAAAGTCCCATCAGCACAGGTTGGATTCACTGTTTGGAAATATCATATAAAAAATAACGAATTAAAGCCCTTTTGTTTTCATGCCTATTCCAAACTTCCTTGTCTGGCAGAAGACAACCTGGCTGTATTGGGTGAATAAGGAAATCGTTGGTCAATTCAATTTGGGCTAATGCAGAGCTAAATTAAATAGCAGCATAATTGGTTTGCCCATGTTGATGCATTTATGCAATCTCTTCTACCAGGCACTGGATTAGGGTTTAATGTAATTAGACAATAGCCCAGTACATCAAATGAGTGAGGTTTATGTGTCAGGTAGGAATTCTACAACAGACAGACTGGACTGAGAAAGAGAACAAAACCATGGTGGGGTTTTAAAGCTGCCTGACTTCCTGACAGCATTTCCCACCACATCACACAAAACCTGATGAAGGAACTGCAACACAAACCAGCCCTGTGGGACCTGCCAGTTGGTGCTGTGTCCCTCTTATACTGCCCTGGATGAAGATAAACAACTTGCTTCTGGTCATAAATGACTTGTGACATAATCCAGCTAGAAATCAGAACGATCCAGCCCCGAGGCAAACTTTTAGAGCAAGTTTTTACTCTTAAGAAAACACTAAAAGGTAAGTTAAAGAATGCATCAGCTGCCTTGCATGTAACTTGAGGACTATTTGCTAGATTCTGTTTGTCCACTTTCTTTCATCCTTATCACCTTCCTCCGGCGGGATGGGAGGCTGGACAATCTCTTTTGTTAGTTCTCTGCCAACCCTCACATCTTTGCATTTAGCTCAAGGGCCCCACAGCTTTGGAATTCACTCCCTTGCTGGAATGAAACAGCCTGAATCTACTGACCTTCAGGGTTCATTCAGAGCTCATCTTTCTTTTCTAAGCACTAGAAAGTCAGAAGTAGGGGAAGGAGGAACTATTTGTGGGTGAGCAGAACATGCAAGGCTTATCTTCAGATGACACAGCTTGCCTGTATTCTGGGTCAGACACGTAGAACAATTACAGTTCTGTGGGCAATCTTTTTCACATCTGCACAAATCAAAGCAAAATCAAGACAACATTACTACAACCAAGATAAATGATGACCCTAAGCCAGATGCATACAAGCAAATCCAGCAATAAACACTACTCAAACTGGAAGAAACCAATCCTAACAATGAAATTGCATGGGTAGCTCTTTTTAGAGCACACTTGGCATAACCTTTTTCTTCTCCGTAGTCTCAGGATGTATGATACATTAGTGAAAGATACTCCCAGGGAAGAATCTCAGGCTTGAATACAGCAGGTTTCAAGTACAAGAACCCATTTTGTACTTGGGGTGCCTTGGGAGGCCCACCTTTAATTCAAACCCATTCTGCTGGCTGCTGAGACCATAAATGACTCCAGCTTTAAACCTCTAGCCCCGCCCCCAGTATAACTGCCACACTCTTACACACTTAGGGCTGGCTTGCTTCAGCTCTATGATGGCAAAATAAGTCACCAATCTTACACTGATCAGTAAGTGTTGGTATGGTTTTCTGCATATAAATCCAGAATACCAATAATGCAAGAATTGAGACTTTTTTTTCCCCCTCACTGTTATGCAATTTTCAGGCAAATGCATCTTGTGTAAAAACACTCTGAATGCTTCCAAAGATTTCGTATGTCACAAAATGTAGGTGAAGAATAGCACGGCAGGGCGACTTCACACCAAAATATGACTGACACCATCTGAGATTCCCAGCATTTTGTTATATACAAATCATGTTGCCTCAAATAGGAAAGAAATGCAAAGGCTTTGGTGTGCACTGGGTGCAAACCTGCGTTTTAGTAAATGTTTAAAGAAGTCTCCTATTCAGATCCTAATGAGGATGAACTCTGGCTGGCAGACATAGCTGCTTAACCACAGTACTATGCAAGATGATCACTGTTCAGCTAAGAGAGCCATCTCTCCAAACAGCATTCTGTCTCCAAGTTACAATCCTGGAAACAGGCGAAAACCCCCCCAAGAAAAGCAGCTCCTCTTCTGCTGCAAGATCTCAAGTGGACTTCCCTGCTTCCAGCCACAGTCACAGCTCATGATAGTCAGAAACATAAGCAAAAGCAATTTTCAAAGTATCAATGTAATTTCTCCCCATTCATCTCATTTCTTGCCATTTCAGAGCATCTCCAAGCACAGTAACCAAACGGTTCAGCTACGCTCTGTACATCTGCCAGGCACAGACATGCAAGCTGACTGCTTCACAGCAAACAGGAGCAGAAGCTGTAAATCATCAGTTGTTCAAAACGTCACAAGTCTAAAAATCATCTTGTATCATATCTTTTACAGACCATTGTGTCTCAGAAGCCACCCTACATGTATGTGGATCACCTCATCTACCGTATCATGACACACACGGCCTCCTCTGCACAAGACAGCAGTGCTAGAAAAGACCCAGTAAAGCAGAACATCCTTCAGAGGCTGAAGTGGCTCCTGAGTCTCATCAGCAAGTGACTCTGATCCAGAGGCAAACTGTCTAGTCTTGCTATAGTGATGGAACACAGCAGGCTGTGACGCTCCTTAATTCAAGCAGTAAATGTCACAATGATGAGACAAAAGGCTCTCAATGTTTTGGATCAGTTATGCAGGTGTCAATATTGCTTGGTCTCACACACAGATTTTATGTATCCACACAATTCCTATATTGCATGTCAGCTACTTTTGATAGATACATGCAAGAAGTGGAAATGTAAATAAAATTAAATCACGTTATCCTGCAGAGTGCCAGATAGGGAAGACTGCTGATGCATTTCACTTCTGTCATTTAAAATACACATAAACTGGGTTTCCAACCTTCTCTCACTCTAGTGGCATTTACGCCCAAGTGCCTACAATTCCTTTACAACATCATTTCAAACACGTAAGTCATGCTTATTTAAATGAAAAATATTAGAATGGTCTGTAAGAAATGGCTGAGCTACAAAGTCTCATGTTTGAATCCCCCAGAGCAGCCAGTACGCAATGATTCAGCACAGAATGGAAATATAGAAACAATTCACCCAGTTAACTGTGAAATGGAGAATTCAACTGATTCCATGCAGGAACCATCCAAAGCTCCTGCATCAGACAGAATTAGCTCTTACTTCTGCTATCATACTAATTCATCAAAAATGTCCTTAGAAGAAGAGAAAAAAAAGGCTTCAGTATTTTCACTCTCTTCTCTTGACAGAGCATTCCAGCTGGAGGAAGAAGTGGCCATGATGTGTGGATGGTTTATTAAAGGGAGAAAGGGAAACAGCCCTAGAGAGGAGGAAGCATATCAGAATAGGATGAGAAAGACACAAGCAGTCAGTGGGAAACTGAGAATTTGGCTAGTCCAGCCGGGCTGCTCATCACAGCAAATGAAATGCATATTTCTCCTTCACTATCCAAAGCCTTAGTGTGTGACAGAGAGTAGGGTAAGTGACTCCCAAACTCTTGCTGTGGATTAACATTCCCTCTTCTTGCACCACATCACAACACAGTTCAGAATTCATAAGATGCTTTATCCTAACTGCCAGAGCTGCAGATCTTCAACTGGAAATGAAGGCATGCAGCATTCAGCCTTGCTGCTCCTTCACTTCCAACGCATGTCCCAAAACTATTTATTTGACTGCTTTGCTAATGCTTACAAAAGAAAGGTACGTGATTTTCAATGATGATCTTTGAGGCGCAGTCGTCTATACACGGATTCATGCTGTCTGTGTAACATGTACATATGTGTACGTGTACATTGACATCAGCATTTGAGGCCACTTTTTCTGCCTCAGTAAAACACAGCAGTGGATACAACCTGGCCTGTCTGTCCACATGGCATAGAACCTAAGATGGGGCAGGCACGCAGCCAAATCCTCCTCTTCTTCAAGGTCTTAACAAACATTACTGGTGGCTTCCAAGAAGGAAGACAAATAGGAATGATGACGGCAAATGCATCTAAAAGCAACACATCTTGAAGAAAAACAAGCCAACACATGACACAGAAACCCAAACTACTCACTACATGATCCCATTAGCTTGAGGAGTCTCTCAATCCCTGGATCAAGAAAGACCAAAGGCCACTCTCTAAAGCCAGTATCACATCTGGAGGCTTCAATGAAAGCACACAGCTAACCAAGTTGAGGGGAGTGCTGGGGGGCAGCTCACCGAATTTTGGGCACAGGAACAATAGGGAAACCAATGGTAATGAGTGATCTGAGTGCTGAAATGTCTACGGTGAAAACGGCTCACTACAGAAGCCTGAAGCTCTCAAAGAAGCAGCAGATATCACATCTTGTGCCTAAGGACACCAAAACACAAGATAAGTTTGTGAAGGATCTTGTGCAACATCTACAGCACTTCAAGAGCTGAAGCCCAGTAATGTTCGTGTCTCTAGGATGAGCTCTAAGTCCCAAGGAAAAACATATCCCAGTACAACAACATAAATGTCACTGTAACTACTCCTGAGTGCCTGTAAGTGCTTCTTGGTCAGAGTTCAACATATAAACCAACTTTACTAGATCATGAAAAGCATCACATCAGCTCCTATTTGCTGTTATGGTAGAAGGACGCACTGCTGTCAAATACCCCAAACACTGTTTCTTCTCTTCCTCTCCACAGGTTATCCTGGGGTACCTTGATTCTTTCTAATTAAGTAAGTTGCACTCCTCAGTGCCCTAAACTTCGAGCTGTTCCAGCTGAAACTGAGCAAAGTAATTATGCTTTCAGAAAATCCATTTTCTGTCTTTCAGATATAATCAGTTACAAAGACCTAATTTCCAAAGCCATCAAGGACCATTTATCTAAACTCTGGACTGTGTGGCTGATAGTGTATCATTGTAATATTTCGCCCTTAGACGCTGTCACTTCTACAAAGAAACCTGCAGGATTCTCTTATTAAGATACCAAATCCTTTATGACTGGATATTAACAAAACACAACCTCAAAAAGATTCTAATAACACCACGTTTTAACCAGACATAATTAAATATTTACAAAGCTGTAACAGTCTGAGGAGACCAATTATCATGGAAAGCGATAGGTACCATTAGACATTCCACCTGTAACACACAAAACAATTGAGAAGTCAAAAATTGAAGGAAGGCTCTTGTGTCATTCCAGCCTGGATTTGATACAAGAACCTTTGAATTTCACTCCTAACTTTCATCAGTGAGTTGGTTTTGATTGTGTAGTACTACGCTGTCTGCACTTAACTTTCAGAGGTCTCATTATCTGCTTGTTTATAAGCGGAAAATAATCATTCCTCTTCTCCAGGGTGCTGACAGTCTCACTAATTGCAATGCATTTTGAGATCATCAAAAGAAATACCACATACAAGTGGAAAGCATAATGGTTATTTTATAAAAGCATTTATTAATCATCAAGACTTGGTTGTAACTTACTTAATTCCCAGTCCATCCTTATTTCTGAAGATGAGGGGAACTCTGAGAGCTTCTCTTTGCACGTACTCAAAAGTAAAATCTGTTTGAATAATGGATAAAAAAATCCAGCATCAATTACAACAGCATCAGCACCTCACATTCCATTTCCTCAAAACACTCCCCATTTCCCTTTTCTCACCAAAGAACTCCACTACCAGTTAAAGGAAAATAGAAAGAGAATGCATATTTTAGGGCCAAAGCGGAAACCAGATGACAGACAATGCTCTCCCAGCTGCTCACCATTTTTCCTGTGCATTGATGCACAGAAAACAGAATCCACTCAGAGTTTGTCAATTAAGGTCTGGGGTGAAAGACTCAATGAAATACCAAATTAACAGTTAAAAGATAACTAAATGACTGCACATCAGCCTGCTACTTTGGGGGCAAATGTGTAGTTTAAACTGAATTTTAAGGTGTACATTTCTGTTTAGGAGAAAGCCATGTGAGCATCATCTGTGTAGAGCAGAATGCCCTGATTGTGTGAACACAGAATTCTCTTTTTATGTGAGGGTTACTCTAACTTTCCACCAAGTACTTTTTAATTACTCAAAACCTGGAGGAGCTGATAGGAACCTTATATAGCTTCAGACGCTTGGGAAGACAGTGAAAAATGAACAATTCTGGGTGGGAGTCACACGATCAAACTGAAAATTAAACATAAATGTGTTATGTTAACACTGCCCAGTATCACCTTGTCACTTCAGTGTGAGGATTAGGCAGAACTCGCCTTGCCTGAGGATTTCTTTATGCAACCATCTGATACAATGGCAGCGACTTGGGGATTAGAGAGGAAGTTACAAGGCAGCGATTTGGGTGAGCTGAGCCTACAAAACCTCACACTCCCTTTGGAGCCTTGTGCCACAGAGAGAAGAGGAATTCCTGCAGTGGCCATGTATGTTTCTATGGTTCTGCTATTCTCCCATTCCTACAGGAAAAAATGACTTTCCTATAGCATCCATACACTACCTTAAAATGGAAAACACTGCTTGACTCTCCAGCACTTCAAAATACACTACATTGTGTGAAATACACCACACACTTTATGTAGTATATTCAGATACACACGAGTACCTTAACTTCGCCAAGATTCAGCCAGCAACATGCAAACTTCCTGGGAGAGATGAGAACCTCAGACCTGAGCTTGTAGCAGTGGTTTTCTCTATTACAGAACCCATACTGACAGAAACAGGGGACACAGAGGCTCAGCTTCCACTCCTGCAGATGTATTTCCCTCTGGTTTTACAACTTTTTCTTTGCTGTATTCAGTTAGTAATTATGACAAGTAGGGATATAATATTCCTACTTAGAGTTAGCAAATCAGAGCACTGTAATTATCCATTTACGAAACCATTAAAATGATGGCAACTTTACTGCTACTAGTCTCAAAATAAGTGTAATGAATGCTCCAATTAACTAAGGTTACCACATAAATACTTCTGTACTAAAGAACTCTTCCTTCCCCAGAGGCATTAAACTACTGCCTTTAGGTAAGCAAATAAATAAACCGCAGATATTTTCTTAAGGACACTCATCCAAGTCAGAAAGTCAACAAACATTAAGAAGAAGCTGGGTGGAAGAAGCAGAGGCAGCTGTAGGGAACAAGTAGCTCTGACAGACTGTACTGAAGCCAAAAATCACACCACTGCCTGGCAGCACCTCGAGGAAAAACCCTCCAACCATATTCCTAGCAACAAAATACATCAGTTATCATGAAAAATAAAACAAGAATCTGGGAAATGAAAATAAATGCATCTATGGCTCAACCAATTCCATGTGTGCACATAAACTGCTTCATTCTTACTAACCACTGTCACTGTCGTGCCTAGATTCAACTCTTGGATACAAAAATAAACCAATAGTAAAACTCAAGGCAGAGCAAGTAGGAAGGCAGAGCTTTTCTTCCTAATGCCCCAACAAAGCACCTAAATCCCTTGCGGGGCTGAACAAAGCAGACTCAGACCACAACAAACTAACAAAAGACACTCATTTATTTTCAAGTTCCCTAGAAAGGAGAAGGCAACCCAAAGATTGGAGAGCTGCTGCGAGAGGGAAGCTCTGGGTTGTACTACAGTTAGTGTAGCAATGGCGACCACTGAGCATTTGGAAGGTGAGGGTAGAAATCCATCATTTTCTGGAAAATTAATTAACATTTTCCAACTCAAAAAAAGAGGTGTTTGTGTTTTGTTTGGAGGAAGAGGGGTCAGGGTTGAGCTTATCTCCTAAACAAATACCTTCCTCAGTGAGATAGGTATTTAATTTCTCCACCACATTAACTTTTCTAAAAGGAGCTTAAAATGCTCATGCAAAACGAAGCCTAAGGGAGAAAAGGAAATTTTCTAAACTAGATTAGTGGCTCCCCCGTTAGAGCCATTGCAGAAGGATTACAGCCACGACTCCTCTTTCCTGAGAAAGCCCTCGGGAAGGCCGAGTTTTGGTGAAGACCATCTGGGAATCAGGAGCCTTGTCGGCAAGGCTGCAGTAAATAAAGGTGACCTGGAAACCTCTCAGTGCCGTTTGATTCCCGGACAAAGCTCTCCCGTTTCCCTTCTTGCCAGGCAACCACGTTGCCCTTGCTACCGCTCCGTAATTTAAGTCACCTAAGCAAACCAAATCACGTTATGCTTTAACATATGATAGGAACACAAAGTGATTGACTTTAAAGTCTCCGACCCGGGCGAACATCCGTTATATCCCGTTGCAAAAGGATTCAGCCAGAGCGGAGGGGGAGCGGGAATCACCTCCGGCAAAGCAGGGGGCTGGGGTTGCAGCCTGTCCTTTGCCAGGACCTAATTCCTGAGCATCCCGGCGGTGCGCGGGGTCCCGGCAGCAGCGGATCCACGCCACCTCCCCAGCACCGTGCTGGGAAAACAACCGCTCTACGGGTGCAGGAGCGGGGGTAACGGGCACACGCGGGGTAGCCCCATGGCAGGGCGGGCTGCAAGGCCCCGGTGCAGCAGCAGCCGCCCCCCGGCGTCGTCACCGGATCCCCGGGCAGGGGGCGCGGGCGCGAAATACGAACCCAGGCGCGGAACTACACGTGGAGGCTCCGGGAGCGCAGCGGGGCGGGGGTAGTCCCGGCCCGGCAGTTACCTTTCCCGTCCATGGCATGCACGAAATCCCCGTGATACAGTTTGCTCTTTAATTTCTCTTCCAAATTGAAACTCCTGATGCTGACAATTTCCTCCACGTCCGAGAGATCCTCGTTCTCATCGTACCGCCTTCTGCCAATGGAGCGCTAGAAAACAAAACAAAACACAAACACATTGTCCGGGGGAAAAAAAAGAAAGGAGGAAAATAAATGAGAGGAAAGCGCATGCATCGTGCAGCCGAGTTGATAAACAGCTCCGGGAGGAAATAATTAAGGTGGCAAGACACAGATTGAACAAAACCTGAACCCAAACATGCAATTACAGCTGCGTGCACAACCTTTTCCATCCCGCGGCACGGAACTAGACCCGGATAACAGGTGTTTGGCTGCGGGAACCAACGCGGGGGCCGCGGGGCCGGAGCTGCCGGCTCGGGGCGAACGGGAGGCCGACGGCTCTCAACCAAAAGTCACGGCCACGGCACCGAGGCGGTCCCGTTAAACCCCCCCGTGAGCGGCGGCCAATGCTCGTCAGCGGCCGGGTTGTTTTTATTAATATTGTTATTTCTGCACGTGAATACAAGGCGATTTCCCAGGGAAGGGAACGGGGGGGGTGGGGGTGAATCATTTAATCCCAGGCACGGCATCCCGGTTTCAGGATTTACATAATCCCCGTGTTTCCATAGTCACACCGGAAGCCGCGATTTAAAAATCTATGGAACGCCGCGATGGATGCGCAGCCCCCGCCCCACTCCGCACCCTCCGTTCACCTCCGCGGCGAGGGGCAGGAATGGGTTAAATGGGGGGGGGGGTCCCGGTGCCCCCGGTAGGGGCTGGTAGATGGTGGGCTGAGTGCTAAAGGTAGGTCGGTGGGCTCCCAGTCTGGGGGGTTGGAGGGGGACCCCCGATGCAGCGGCCACCTCCAGCGGTTCTGCCCCTCTCCCTGCAAACCCGGCCCGCGGACACAAGCGGTGGATCGGCATCAAACCCGCAGGAAAGAAAGAAAGAATAAATTCTATCTATTATCGTCCCACCCTCCCCTTCGGTTAAATTCCACCCCCTGCCCCAGTGCCTAAGCTGCTCTCTTGCAAACTACGTCGCTCTGCTGCCTCCGCTCTCCATGCACTGCTCCCTTTGCAAACGATTAAGCAAAATCAATGAAAAGGCACGAATAGGAAATCGGCAGACGCCAGCTACACACCAATCTTCTTCCAGAGTCTGTCTCTGCCTCCATTTTTTTGGAGAGTTTCATCACTTAATTGTCAACAGTTCCTGTCCTGCATTTTGGGCTCACATGGGGAGGAGGAGACCCAAAAGCCAGCGAGCTCTCGGTAAAGTTTTGCTATTTTGCACCAGCACTTTTTTTTTCCGGGGGGGGGGGGGAGGAGGGGGAGGGAAGGGGAGGGGGGTGGCGGCCGCGATGATTCCTTTTGCAAAGTCCTAAGGAACCATTTTCAGGCGCTGCGTGCGGAGCGGGGCGCAGGCGTCGCAGTGCCCGGAACGTAAACACCGCCGGGGCTCGGGAGGGGGGGCCGGGGAAGCGGTACCGGCGCTGGGCCCGGGCCGCGGCTGGGTCACGAGTGCGCAGCGGCCGCACGCAGGCGCTGAACGGGTGCGCAGGGAGGGGAACGGACGGAGAAGGGGGGGACCCCACGAGTGCGCGGATGGTCCCTGTGTGGGTGCCGCCGCCGGGGACAAGCCCTAAAAGTGGAGCGGTTCCGCCTGCATGGAGGGAAGCGGGCTCAACGTCCACCCCATGCTGTAACCGGAGCACGGTTTATCAGACTCCTGTAAAGGGTGGCGAGTGAGCGTGGCAAACGCTGTAAAATAACGTTATAATAAGTGGATTGGGGGTGAATTCCAGCTGTGTTGCGCCCACGCTGTGTGTTCATACCACGCGTGCAGCGAGGCAGCCCCGCCGGCTGCTAAGGGCGCTCCGAGAGCTGCGCACCGTGTCCGCCCAGTGCGAACGGGTCCTGGTGTGCGGAATGTATTATTCGGTGCGAAATAAAGCAAAATTGCCTTTATAATACGCATGTGCAGCAGGTAGGTAGAAACCGCGTGAAAAAGTACATCAAAATAATAGGAAATAGCTGCTGATACAAAAGAAATCTCCAGACTGGCGATGCTGCGGGCTTCTGAGGCTGTCCCCAGAGTCCTCTTTCTAAAACACCGATTCCCATCTACTCTAAACTGATGAAAAGTAAATACCGGTACCATGTGATGGCACCAGCGGGGTCAGAGTGCAGGATTTGAACAGCCTCCAGGTTCCAACGCGTGGCTCCTCTCTGCAGTGACATCTTTACCACCCGCAAGGAGGGGAGCATCAAAGAGTGCCTAAACGCGGGGCCGGCCTGATGACTTTGAGCTGGGCGCTCCTCTGCTTTGCTTTTTGCAATTGATGCCGAGAATAAGCGTGTTTATATTTTCGGTATGGTCCTGGCTCACTCCTGGCTCTCCTAGAGCAGCACACATCAGGGAGTGCTCAGATCTAACTAGTACAGATCTCAGAAGGGAATTGCAAACTGTCTTTCTATGGCTTTAATTCTCACATTAGTTAAACACAGACTGAAATCTCCGTTAAAGAGGGATTTTTTCTTTCCTATTCTTGCCCACTTCTACCAACAGAAAGCCTCACACAGCACCCAGTTACCCCTTGCATACCCAACCCATCACAGTCTAGATACTATATGAAACATTAACTATTATACCAAAGCTAAAACACATTAAAGTTCAACTTTGCAGGCCCTGCCAGTCATCTCGTTGCAAAGATCCATATTTTAGTGAACCATCACGTGCATAAAGGCTGGAGAAGACAGAGTTCTAAGGATTTAAGGCAGTGACCTTCTCATTGTGCATCTGCAGAACCCTGAAAAAACATGTAAGTTTTCTCCAGTATCTCCCTATTTGCAGATGATTGAACTTTATGATCATATAGAAGTGTTGTATAGGCTATATATTGAAGTGTGGATTCCAGATGTCTGTTCTAGCAAATGCATTATGAATCCACAATCCTGAAGAGATTTACGCATACGTTCACCTTTCTGCCAAGACTACTCCATCTTAAAATCAAAGGCATGTGTACATCTGTGGGTTTGAGGCTGCAGGACTTATACAAGACGAATGGATGTTGCTAGAGAATCATCAGATAAGAAGCACATCATCCATTCCACAAAAGTCCACCAAAAAAGCCAGAACATAGAAGAAAATCAACTAATTTTTCTAAATCCTTTTTTTTTTTTGGACATGAACAATCTGAGGCCCTTTGTGTATCAAACAAAGCAGGGGCTGTATTCACCACATACACCTGAAACGCCAGATACTCAAACAGGAAAGTAAATATGTGGTTTTAGAAATACCACATACTAAATCTATATATCTCTGAAAATAGAAAACACATTTTAACCTTGTTTCAAGACAGAAATGATTCCTATTAAACTACAGTTCATTTTACCATTGAAGTAATACTGTATATAATCGATGTATTAATACCAAAGTCTAAAACTTAAAAGAAGTGGGGAAGAGGAGGCAGCTGTGGGTGATGAGAATATCCACAGCTGTGTTACATAGGATAAAGCTATTTAGAAGCAATATTAAACCCAGGTGCTTCAGCACACAGGTGAAGTACTGGCAGATGAGGGTTAGGGCTCATTTCCCCTCCACGTAGATCATGCAAAGCTTTGCAGCAGTGCCTGGAGCTGGGCCCTGTCAGGAAGGGCTTGGTATGGGACAATGTGGAGCTGCTGAAAGCCTGGCTTTGTTCAGTGTAAAAAATGGGGGGAAAACCACTTCAGGTATCCAGAGTGTGACAAGGGAGCAGTGGTCATTGAGAAAGGGTCTGGCCTGAACTACATTGAAAGGAAATACACTGACACTTATTTTCTGGATGTTAATGTAGCTTAAATTATTGAAGATCTAATCATGCCAGTGTGCTGGATCCTGACCTTGCTAGCCTGAAAGGAGGAGCTCTCATTTAATTAAACTTGTACTGCAGGACTCTGCTAAAGTAAGAACTCCAGAGCTGTGCTTGGGAGGGCTGTGAAGAAATGGGTTTATTTCACCCTTATTGAGCTTTCAAACATAGTTATTTCCCATTGCATAGAATAGACTGAAGTAAACTTAAAACATTTTTTAAGGTGTCTTTGATCTGTAAGATCTACCATTCTATCCATTACTTTGGGTTAAGATGGAAGACTAGATCTTTAACCGTTGTTTTATGAAGGAAGTTAAAAATACCATTTTTCTAGTCATGATGCTGATACGCGGAGAGACTCCACAACTCGTAAAAGTTGTAAAGTAGGTATGCTTTTATTCAGCGCTGAGGTGCATCGGGATCGCTCCTTCAAAGTATGCACACCTCAGTGTCGTTTTCCCGCTACATTTATCCTCCAAAGTTACACGCCTATACATATTCATGATCTATCCCCGCTTCGTATTATAATGAGCTAAAAGGTCCTTTGCACATGCGCAGTGCCTCCCCGAGGTCATGGGTGAGGGTCTCAGGATGAAGTAAATGAGTCTTCCTCTTGTGGGCAGGGGTCTTCAAGATGAAGTAAACGAGTCTTCCTCTTCTTAAACTTTTCACCTTTGTCACATCTGGATGCCCCAGTGATTACACAAGTAGCTGAAACCAGCCATATCTGTCTGTCTTTGGATTAACTGATAAGTAGAGAAGAATGAGAAGGAACAGTAGAATGGGCCAACTGATATGTAGATGTGGTGAGGAGAAGGAGAAGAATGGTAAGGAGGATGGGTCAACTGATAAGGAGGATGGGCAGAAGAATGGTATGTAGAAGGCAATTTATGTTTAGTGGGGCCCCTAAATTCCACAGCCTTCCAGGCGCTAGCGTTTCTTATATCAAGCCCCCTTGTATCAGTCCCCCCTTTTCTATAAAGTGAGTAAATTCTTTTACTATTTTATGATTATTATTTACGACAGAGCTATCCATGTTCCTTCTATTGATTTATGGAATAGCTTCAATATATATTGTATTACACACGGTACAATCATTAAAATGAATAATACTATCACTAAGATTAGAAGACCTTGTTTAAGTATGTCCTTGAACCATCCAGTAATTCCTAGGCTATTTAGCCATTTATCCAGTCCGCCTCCAACAATTCTAAGCTTCTACGGAGGCTGCTTCTTGGACTAAATGTCTTTTGGAGGCTGCAAACAGGGACAATTTACCTAGATAACATGGTCCCCCAAAAGGTTTGGAAGGAATTCCTGGCCATGCATGGTCTCCACATATCAAGAAATATCCTGGGGGTAGAGCTTTGGGTATTTTGTCATTGTATTGTAACTCGTTTGACCATGTACTAAAAGTTATGCAGCGCTGATTGGTTCTGTCAGATCCCAGGAGTTGAAATTCTTGCATCGGGATTGGGCTGATGCAATTATCCAACTGGTTCCTCGAGCCCTTTTGACCATTTCGGTTACTGTGGTAAAATTTAGAATCGAGTCATCCCTTTCCTTTACCCATCCCCGAAAATCAAAGGGGCTCAAGTATGGTACACCAATTAAGCATGTTTGAAAAGGATTTCCCACCCGTGCCAAGGTCAAAACAGAAATCAGTAGCCCCAGTCTTGTTTGTCCATGTGAGCCAGATATTAGTGTTTCCATGGAACACTCTATCTTTCGTGAGTTAGTTTTAATTTCACGGCCCTTTCCACCTTGGTTCGAGATCTTCTTCTTTTCCTGTGGGTCTGAAAGATTTTATATACACATAATCTCCAGGTTGTGTATTATGTACAGGACTATCCAGTCCTCTGCTTCGAGTTCCAGCCACATGTTTTTCAATTTTTCTGAGTTGTTTTCCTCACTCTATTATATAGTTATTCATAGTTTCTTCTCCCACTTGGGGAGACGGTCCTTGTTGGACCCCATGTGGTCTTCCATAACCCTTCTCGAGTTCTTGGTTTAGCTCGAATTCTCAACAGAGTTAATGGAAGTGCCTGGGGCCAAGGTAGGCTGGCCTCCTGACCCAATTTCACAATTTGTTGTTTAATTAAATGGTTCATTTTCTCCACCTGACCACTTGACTGAGGGTGGTAGGGAGTATGAAGTTGCCAATTGATACCTAAATATTTGCTAATTTGTTGTACCACATTTGAAATAAAATGTGGTCCTCTGTCTGAAGATGCAGTGGCTGGAACTCCGTATCGTGGTATTATCTCCTGTAACAATATCTTAGTTACCTCCCGGGTCTTTGCACTTCTTGTTGGAAAGGCTTCTGGCCAACCTGAAAAGGTGTCTGTTAGGACTAACAAATGTCTATACCCCCCTTTTCGTGGCAGTTCTGTGAAGTCAATCTGCCATTGTTGACCTGGTCCATTACCTCTTCCAATTTGACCTATTTTAAGTTTGGGGGCATTTTTGGGGTTTGTTTGAAGGCAAAGGTCACATTGTTGAGTTACTTGTTGAATGGTAGCCATGATTTTGTTTAGTAAATACTTATGTAAGGCATCCACTCCCCAGTGTGTTTTCTGATGCTCATTTCTTACTAATGCCCATAACAAAGAAGAGGGGACAACTATTTTCCCTTCCGGTGTGTGAGCCCACCCCTCCTTATTTAGTATTCCATCCTGATCTGTAATTAGTTTCTGATCTTCCTTACTGTAATTTGGCTTACCTTCCAAAGAAATTTCCCCATCAGAAATTAGGGCTCCTTCAATAATTACCTCTCCTTTTGCTGCTTCTTTTGCCTCTCTGTCCGCCAGCTCATTTCCTTCTTTCTGCTTCGAACTCACTCTCTGGTGTGCCTTAATGTGCATAATTGCTACCTTCTCAGGTAGTTGGACTGCTTCCAACAATCTCACTACCTCTTGTGCATGTTTGATGTTTTTTTCCGTGCGAATTCAACAGTCCTCTTTCTTTCCAGATGGCTCCATGTGCATGCACAACTCCAAACGCGTATCTTGAGTCTGTATAGATGTTTATCGCATATCCAGCGTGTCGTTTCCCACTGATGACATAGCTGCTTCCATCAGTAAACCAGGTTTCTGCGTTGTCCAAAGAGGTATCTTTCAGGTCTGGACGGCTGGAGTATGTGTCCTCAATGGTTTTCATACAGTCATGATGTATAGGTTGTCCTTCGTTTAGCCTCTTTTGTCCATTGAAGATCTCCGCTGAGAAAAGAAGCTGGATTGACAATGTTAGTTGTTAGTATTTCTATATCATCCTGTTCCACCATGATGGCTTGATATCTCAGGAACCTCTGATGGGAGAGCCAATGTCCGCCTTTTACTTCCGGTACTGCAGACACTGTATGGGACACTAGCACTGTTATTTTCTGGCCCAGGGTGAATTTGTGTGCTTCTTGGACATTCAGCACAACTGCTGCCACTGCTCTAAGGCACCCAGGCCACCCTTTAGCTGTAGAGTCCAATTGCTTAGAAAAATAAGCAACTGCTCACCGATATGGGCCCAAGTCCTGAGCTAGTGTTCCCAAGGCAATCCCCTGTCTCTCGTGAGAAAACAAAAAGAATGGTTTACTCACGTCTGGAAGTCCTAGGGCTGGAGCTGACATGAGAGCATTCTTTAGTTGGTCCATCAGCAGTGAGTGCATATAGAGGCTTTACATGCAACCCATAGTTGTCTGAGGCTTTGGGGTCTGGCATATTGCCTCTTTACGGCTCCGTCCCAAAGTTCGCTGTCCGGCACTTATCTCATAGCCCAAGTAAATTACCTTTTGTTTCACTATTTGGGCCTTTTTCTTGGATACTCTGCATCCCTGAAGTCTCAAAAGTTTAATAGGCTTACCATCCAGGCCACACAAGCTTTCTCTGTCTGGGTAGCGATTCAGATGTCATCTACATACTGCAATAGTTTTCCTTCTTCAGGTGGGGCCTCCCAGGATTCTAGATCTTTTGCCAGTTGTTCTCCAAACAGGATGGGGCTGTTTTTGAATACTTGAGGCAGCACCGTCCATGTGAGGTGAGTTCTGCATCCACTCCTAGGGTTTTCCCATTCAAATGCAAAGATTTTCTGGCTGGCTTCGTGGAGAGGGAGGCAAAAGAAGGCATCTTTCAAATCTAAAACAGTAAACCAAGTTAGCTCTGGTGCTAGGCATGTTAACAGGGTATATGGATTTGCTACCACAGGGTAAAGATCTTCGGTTACTTTGTTGACAGCTCGTAAGTCCTGTACTATCCGATGTGTCCCGTCAGGTTTACGGACTGGTAAAATAGGGTGTTAAAATCAGACTGGTACTCCTTTAATAGCCCTATCTGCAAGAAGTTTTCAATTATTGGGCAGATTCCTTCCCTGTCTTCCTTTTTCAAAGGGTATTGTTTGACCCTGACTGCCTGTTTTCCTTCCTTGAGCTTGACCTGTATCAGGGGTGCATTTTTGGCTTTTCCGGGTATATCCGTAGCCCATGCTCCTGGAAATTTTTGGTCTAATACATCCTCTCTAATCTTTTTCCCCCTGTTTGGTGTGTAATTAAAATTAAACTTAGCACTTCTATGTCCTTAAGGTGATCTCGCCTTCACTGAAGGTGATGACTCCCCCAATTGTTCTAATAAATCCCTTCCCAAGAGGGCCTTTGGGGAGTTAGGCATATATAAAAATTTGTGAATGCCCCCTTGTTAATGGTCTATAAAAATACACCTTTTCACTTTGGCCAGTTGCTCCTTTTACAGTAATATATTCATCCCCTAAAGGTATCAGGGCTTTAGTTAAAACTGAATATGTTGCACCCTTATCAACTAAAAATTCCACTTCCTCTTTATCCCCTAGCTTCACTATAACCAGTGGATCTGCTAGGGAAGATTCCCCCGGTCCCCATCAGTCTAGTTCCAATTCAGTCACCGTCACCGGAGCCACCCCCATGGCACTCCCCCCAGGGCAGTCTCACTTCCAACGTCCGAACTCCCCATAGCACGCACACCGATCCGGTTCCACACAAAAAGAGCCCGCTCCCCCACCTCCGCCTGACCCGGCACTCATCCTAGGCTTAAACACAGGAGCTACCCGAGCTCCCCTCCTTTCCCCCTTTGTTTTCCTTTTTTTTTTTTTTTTTTTTTTTTTTTTTTTTTTTTTCTCACAGTTGCTCACCCTGCTCTGCAGGCGCTCCAGATGCCTGCCTCTGCAGCAGCACTTCTGGTTTAACCCCTTCTTAACTCTGAATGTGAATCTGCTGCTTGTTGCCAGTGACAGCAATCTCTTCCTCCTTATCAATATCTGATAGGACAGATATAGAGGCTGCTCCTCTTGGAGGTACTTGTGATACATAATTTTCCTATCTATCTACCTGATTACTGATTTTTAACTTTAAACATCATTTCCCCAGTATCACAACCTGAACAACATCTCTCCATCTTAACTTTCCGTTTCTCCCTGTCCTTTTCCAAAGCCCAATTTAAGGGATCTGGCGGAGCTATATTAATTTTGCATTGCATCTGTCACTCCGGGTGGTTTCTTAAAGCGAAAAACGTATCTGCATACTTCATATTTCATCTCACTTCCCTTCCCTTCTTAAAAAATAACATTAGTTGTAACATAATATTATAATCCAATGTCCCATTAAGTGGCCACTTCGCCCCATCTTCTAATTTATAGAGAGGCCACCATTGATTACAGTACTTAATTAGGGTTCTCTTGTAATATTTCCTTACTTTGGTTTGTTCCCATTTTATCTTCTTCTTTTTAACCACGCCTCCTCAAATTCCTCTGATACTCTTTTTTACAAATCCTTTCCCAGTTTTCCCTTTCTAACTTCCCGGAGGTCCTCCGGGACTTTGTGGCTTACTCCACAAAGTAATCGTTTTATTTCTGGTCCCAAAGAATAACCGATTGGGAGACTATAATTTCCCCCCCCCCGCCAGAGTTTCGTAAGACACCCCGAGCAATATCCGCCCCCCCACTGGTACCCTGAGTGGCTGTAAAAGTGGAATTTACACCGAGAGCACTGCCACAATATCCACGTGAAATACCACCTGTAATATACAGTTACACTCCCACAGGGCACACAGGGAAACCCCTCGTTCTTGTATCTAGATGCACATTCTGCATATCTTATTAGAGGCTCGAGTTCTGCTATTTGGCGTAAAGCTATCCACTGCGGGAGGGGTAGCCGGACCCTCCCCCACTTTCTATGCCGCTTAATGGTTACACACAGACAAGACACACAGGACGGCTCTGGCAGCTCCGGCTGCTATGTTGCTGACGGAACTGACGCACGACACACAGGGCAGCTCCGGCTGCTCCGGTTGCTATGTTACACACAAACAAAACACACAGGGCACTTCCGGCAACTCCGGCTGCTACACACACAGAAAAAACCACACAGGACAGTTTTGGGCAGCTCCGGCTTATGCTGACACCCAGGGCAGCTCCGGCTGCTTTGCTGCTTACAGGACTGACACAGACAAGACACACAGGGCAGACAAACATAGACGCTTCGTCCACCTCCGGCCGCTCTCCTCGCGGAGACACGGAACCGCGGATTAGGACTCCACACTCGCTTCGTAGCTATGCTACGTCTCAATCACACACAAACACTTACACACGGGATCCCACACACTCACACTGTGGTTCCGCTTACCCTTCTCCTGCTTCTATGGTAGCAGGTCCGTCCTGGCTCCCAAAACTTGAGATGCAGCGGAGACCTGGTGGGTTCGCCTACCCTTCACCTGCTTCCCTTAGCAGGTCCGTCCTGGCTCCCAAAACTTGGGATGCAGCGAAAACCCGGACTCGCCCGATCCGCTCTCAGGATCGCTAGCAGCCGCTCTATCGGTCGACGAGCCCCTTGCTTGCAAGCCCTACCTACCAAGGGGAACTTCGCTGTGCGCCAGACGTCTCTGCACGCCTTACCAGCAGCCCCGGGCCACGCGTACGACTTATAGGCCCCCAAATTACGACCTATAGGCCCCAAAAATTACAGATTCTAAGCATACCGTTTTCCGCAGCCTGCACAGGTTGTTGTCTGTTCCTGCAGTGAGCGGGCAAGAAGCGGAGCTCCTCCAGGCAAGTGGCCTGGGGCGCCTAGGATATCCGCCCCTCAGCCGATCCTGCAGTCGAACAGACGATCTCCTGGCTGGCTCGCCAAATTGATACGCGGAGAGACTCCACAACTCGTAAAAGTTGTAAAGTAGGTATGCTTTTATTCAGCGCTGAGGTGCATCGGGATCGCTCCTTCAAAGTATGCACACCTCAGTGTCGTTTTCCCGCTACATTTATCCTCCAAAGTTACACGCCTATACATATTCATGATCTATCCCCGCTTCGTATTATAATGAGCTAAAAGGTCCTTTGCACATGCGCAGTGCCTCCCCGAGGTCATGGGTGAGGGTCTCAGGATGAAGTAAATGAGTCTTCCTCTTGTGGGCAGGGGTCTTCAAGATGAAGTAAACGAGTCTTCCTCTTCTTAAACTTTTCACCTTTGTCACATCTGGATGCCCCAGTGATTACACAAGTAGCTGAAACCAGCCATATCTGTCTGTCTTTGGATTAACTGATAAGTAGAGAAGAATGAGAAGGAACAGTAGAATGGGCCAACTGATATGTAGATGTGGTGAGGAGAAGGAGAAGAATGGTAAGGAGGATGGGTCAACTGATAAGGAGGATGGGCAGAAGAATGGTATGTAGAAGGCAATTTATGTTTAGTGGGGCCCCTAAATTCCACAGCCTTCCAGGCGCTAGCGTTTCTTATATCAAGCCCCCTTGTATCAATGCATCAAAATCCTTCCTCTGCAGAAACTCCCTCAACTAAACTTTAAGCTTTGCTTTCAGTGAGGTCTGCAGAGATGTTTGCCTTGACCTCCTCACTGCTTAGGATTGCTGACAAACCTTTATTTGCTTCTTGCAACTTCTGATGTGTTATTTTTCATGCAGATCTACCATCATTTCCGTTCTGTGGTAACCTGATTTGGTTTTGGTACAATAACAGGAACAAATGGAAGTGATGATTTGCATGTGAAGCTGGAAATATGCTTTAGAACTGCTCTGCAGAGGGTAGAACCTTTGCATGCTCAGTGCCACATCCATTAATCATACAGTACTCAGCGAACCCATTCTTCTTATTTAGTCCTCCTACAGAACATACAGAAGTACATTTTTAGCAGAAAAAAAGAACTATGAGTATCCTTGTGACTGTGTACAGATTTCTCGGGGCTTTCTGGAAAGAAACTTGGACTTCTGCCACCTGCTCCGATTGTGTTCATGCCTAAATGATCCAAGAATGGGTTGACATTACCTCTAATTAGAGGTAATAGCAGCCTGCTGCTGCTAGAGCCAGTTCCTTTTCTCTTGCTATGTCCCTCATTTCTCCTGCATTAGGTGCAGTGTTCATGCAGCCACGGGATAAGTCAGTTCAATGACCTGATCCAGTAGAAAACTCGCCCATTAAGAAGAAAAAAACCCCACTTATACTTTTCATTAGGTCAATTCACTGAAGCTCTGTAGGCATTTGATCGGTGTCATCTACAGGATGAAGAGGAGAGTGTGGGGAGATGAAGGAAGAGTGCAGGACTACACCCTTTTGGTGGCCTTCCGCAATTGCACTGATCAGAGGTAACAACAAACCCCAGTTCTGAACTCCAGCCTGATTTCAGAACTCCCTGAAGCACTTCTAGGAGTTAATTAAGCATGACAGAGTCTTTTTGTTTCAGCTCACTCTAGAGTGGCAGTGCAGAGGTGTGTAATAACGAGTAATTAGGGCTGGAAAGAAAACAATTTATCCTGTTTAGTTTGTACCTCAAAATGGAGCTGTAAAATGTTCTGAGCATCAAGAGGAAGAAGGGTACTCTGCTACAGCCCTAATGGTTTAGCTGCAGAAGAAGCCTGGAGCCTCAATTTATGTTCTTCTATTTAACAAACCGACTTTTTATTTCTGACAGGAAAAGAAATGATGTTTATTTCAAAGCTACAAAGCTGGGAGCTGAAAGTTACACATGGGTTGGGCTTGGAAAAAGGGGATGGGATGAGATTTCTTTACTGATTTGGTAGGTCCTTTTCTGTACTGTTTCTCTGAATGAAATATGAACTCAACAGTTCATCAGTGTGCAATACTGTTATAGCTTTCAAAGTCCTTCCTGATAAACAGGATTAGGAGTGACGGACAGAAGAACAGAGAAACAGTGATTTCAAAGAGTGTTTTAATACAATTCTTTAGAAAGACACTTCAGGTGCTTCTCAGATTTATGTCTCTTGCAGGTTTGTGTTTTTCTAGAGAAATCTGATTTTAGAGAACAGGTCAAGACCTAGGTATTATTTATGCAGTAGCACTGACCCATGATGTTAAGAGTTCAGCGGTAATTTTGTGCAGAAATGAGATGAAATAGTGAACAATCAGTCTTGGTTATGAACATAAATATTTTTCATAGCTTATGAGCAGCAATGCAAAATATTTTTAAACGTATGAATCCACAGAAACTAAACGGCAGAGACTGAGTTCGCTTGAGATACAGAGGAAACTACATCACTGGGTTTCGATGGTTATCTCATCTCCCAAGGAAAATGCAGTAATGAAATCACAAAGGGGCTGTTACTCACTGCTTTGCAATGCGGTGCTCAGACTTAGCCTAAGGCATCAAGTGGGAGTCACACAAAAAGCCGACTGTGGTGATGTCTTCTGGTTTGGGGTTGTTTTTCATTTAGAATTAAAGCACACTGAACAAAGAGTATTTATAATCATAGAATCATTTCGGTTGGAAAATACCTTTAAGATCATGAAGTCCAGACGCAAACCTAACCCTACCAAGTCCACCATTAAATGCTTACACTGGACTTTCACACAAACGGACACTATGCTGTCACACATAAAAGAAGGTGGCAAACACTTCGTAAAGGATCTGGCACACCAGCTTTTAAGGAAAGGCTGCAGGTCAACCTCATTGTAGAAGAATGAGTTTGACTCATTCATTGAGGTGGTTTAATGCCCCCGTAGATCAAAATCTAACCAGGAGCTGTTTTATAAGAAGACAACTCCATTTATTTCCTGAGAAGGGAATGAGAAATCAGATCTATGTGGTAAAAACCGGTAGTTTCAGGGAATGCCTCTGAAGAGCTCCAAGTCGTTAAGATTTTCTTCTTGGCTGCTTCAACTACACCCCTTTTAAAAGAATGCCATGTAAACGAAGAGCATTGAGACCTGTGTGGGTGTAGACTGTCGGTGTATGCTGTGCATACGTAAATGAATGGCCTTGCAAATCAGGGAAGGGTGTGAAGAGAGGAACAAAACAAAACCGTTAAATACAATGTGCTGCATTTTTCCTACTTGTAAGGCGAAAAAAGTCAACGCCACAGAAAATCACCAGTGCTTTTGCTTTCTAATGGAAGCAACAGTGCGGTATGTGACCATCCAAATACCTGTAAATAGTACAAGCATCCTTGTCCGGTGTTATTTATATTGTTAAAATTGTCTATTTCTTACTAGAATTGACAGCAACAGGTTGGTTCCTTACACATCCTTTAGCTCTCCAGACCCAGCAGAGCGACTTGGCAGCAGCACTGTGTTGTCTCACCTTTTCAGAAACCATCTTCAGAGCTGTGCCATGTGTTTGCTATGGAGTTCTGCTCTATGCCTAATTTTTCCACTCTGTAAAACACAAAGAAATATAAAGTATGTTTTAAAAGGTTTGCATGAACGTGGCAATAAAATAAGCTTTCAACAATGGTCTGTGTTCTCTGTTGAAATGTTCTGCTTGATCAAGGTTATCAGCTGTTTGCTGATAAAAACCGGGTTTATCAGGAGCTCTGGGCCCACAAAACATCTATGAAACGGTTCGGTACATGGCAGAGGGTTACGATTTTAACTGGAATCGAGGGTAGCTGCTCTCAGGTTCAGATCCACAGGACAGACGTAGATTAAACGCTTAAGCTTTCTAGGAGGGGAGGCAGCTGAGAAAAGGCTGTGGCTGTGTTCTGAGGGAAAGCAGCGAGGCTGGCGCAGGGGGGACACCCCGACCCTTTCCCCACAGAGCTGTGGGGCACCTACCGCCGGTCATCGGAGCACAAAGTGATTGAGACTGCAGGCTCCTGTCACCTACGCTGCACGCTGGGGCCGCTCACCAACCGCGGGCTCCGGCCGGGCCCTGCAGCGGCGCTCAGCCACTCACAGCCCCGCTGAGGGCGGCAGCGGGAAGCGGCCTCTGGGGCGCGACGCTCGGGCTGCCTCGTTCTGAGGGCCGCCGGGAAGCGGCCGCGGAGGGGAAGGGCCGCGCCGTGCTGCCCAATCAGGCAGCGGCGGGCGGGGCCCGGCGGGTGGTGGCGCGCAGGCCCGGAGCGGCGCGGCGGCAGGCGCGGCCCTATCACCGGCAGCAGCCGCGGTCGGGCCCATGCGGTGTTAGTGCAGCGGGTGCCGTCGCTCCGCCGGCGGAAGCAGTCGTTGTGACCGCTTTGTGCCTCCCGCTCTGCTGTGCTCCTCCGCCCGCCGCCCCGAGCCCATGAGCCTGAACGAGCACTCGATGCAGGCGCTGTCCTGGCGGAAGCTCTACCTGAGCCGCGCCAAGCTGAAAGCCTCCAGCCGCACCTCCGCGCTGCTCTCCGGTTTCGCCATGGTGAGCGGGCGGGCGGGAGAGTGAAAGGGGGGCTGGCAGGCGGCCCGCGGCCCTGACGGCAGGGAGCTGGGTGTGGGGAGCGGGGAGCAGAGCCGCTACTTCCCCGTTTGCTGACAGGAGACCTCGCTGCTCTCCCCTCGGCCGGTGGCTGCAGCGGGACGGGACGGGACACGGGGCAGCCACTGCCCCTGGGGCTGGCCCTGCGGACAGCGGGGTCAGCGCACCCGGGCGCAGTCAGGCCGGAGGAGGCCCAGGGCCGCCCCGGGAGCAGCGGGGCCGGCGGGGTGCTCTGGTGCTGGGCGGTAGCTCGGTGTCCGTGGAGAGCTGTCATGATACAAAAGCTGCCTCACAGCTGTTATCTCCGGTTAACTGCAGGGGTTTAGTGCTTAATACCTCCCGCGGAGGATGCTCGCTGCGGGAGCCGCGCTTAGCGGGGTGCGCCTGCCGCTCGCAGGGTTCGGGAATGCCAAGGCAGCGCCTTGTTTCGGTGCTTCACTTCGTACTCTGGTGTCGGGAGCACAGCGGGTCCCGCAGCGCTGCCCGGGCTCTGCCGCTCCCCTTCCTCTTTCGCACCGCAGCCGTTGTGCAAACGGAGCCAAAGGCAGGTGTTGCACTGGAGCCATCCCTGGTTTTTATTTAAGGGAATCTTGGGTGTTGCTTAGTTTAGAGTTTTGTGCATGTTTTAGAAACGTCTTTTTTTTTTTTTTACTATGTTTTTTGCTTTCGTGGTTGATACAGAAACGACCAGCAGTCCTTATTGTCTCGAATAAGCACTTAATATAGATTGAAATATGGTAACTTAAAGGCTTGATCCTGTAGGACAAGGGGAAACGGCTTCGAACTGATAGAGATGAGCTCTTAGGCAGAAGCTCTTCCCTGTGAGGGTGCTGAGGCGCTGGCACAGGGTGCCCAGAGAAGCTGTGGCTGCCCCATCCCTGGCAGTGTTCAAGGGCAGGTTGGACACAGGGGCTTGGAGCAAGCTGCTCTCGTGAAAGGTGTCCTTGCCCATGGTAGGGATTGGAGCTGGAGGAGCTTTAAGGTCCCTTCCAACCCAGACCATTCTGTGGTTCTAGTGTATGTCCATTCGCCTTAATGTACTAAGCTGCTAATTCTGCTATCAACCCCTTTATCATCTGTTTAAAATGCTTCATAGCTGTCAATACTGAATTGTACAGCTCTGACTTTTGCTCTGCTTTTAACGATATTTTCATCTGTGATATATATTCCCCTTTAAGAGCCATTGTTCTAATTAGAGGATGCTGTTTGCAAACATAGCAGCCGGTCTGCAGCAGCCTTCTGACGGTCAAGTAAATGTCACTGTTCTCCTTCAGTAGCTAAAAACAGACTCCGGTTCCTCAGGGGTGGTGGTGGACTGCTGTTGGTTTGACTGACAGGCGACTGTGCTAGTGCAACGGCATGTTTGAGTTGGTTCTTGGGTGACATGCACCAGGCTGGGAGCTCGGGCTCCGCTGCTGCTCCTGAGGTTTCCTTATGGTGCACCCGTTTTCCTGTGTCAGAGCTGTTTGTCAGGGTGGTTTCCTGAGTCAGGCTTTTACATTGAGAGAACATGGAAAATAACCGTGTGGTTTGTTGTTATCTACAAATTGCATCTCCTTTAATAAAAAGACTATTATTTAAAAGTCATATTTAATGTCTTAAATCCCTCTGGCTTTTCTCTAAATATGTGTTGTGTGGAGTCTCAAAATCCCATGGATGTACGAGGTGAGGCTTCTTTCTTTCTTGATTCTCTAGAAGAGTTGTAGGTGTTCAGTGTCCTGCAGATGAAAACTGCTGCTTTTGATTTTATGGTGCTTAGGGTCTTCCAGGAAAAAGCCGCTTTGTTCCAATTAACACAGTCTCCAGTTGCCAGGAATGTTACATGTGAACATTCAGTGTATTTTAATTTTCTGGAAGTTGTCCCTCTCAAAAGTTCCACTTGTTTTCTTCACTTAACAAGATGACACTGGAAATAAACTTGTAACCTCATTGGCTTTGCTGTGACTCTCTAGCTGAGACTTTCTAATCTATTTTCAGAAGAGCTGACTTTAACTGTCAGGTATTTTTAGGTTTCTTTGTACTAACTTTGCTTATCTTTTGAAGTTCTTGTGCCTTGAGAGGCAGGGCCACCTTCTGCTGTCACGCCTCTGCATTGTTTACTAAATGCAGCAGATTCCTTGGCACCTGATATTTGAACAAAAGTACAGTCTAGTTTTGAATCTCAGGTTTACAATAGCACTTCACTGTGATTGTTCCTCTGTTTTCCCTATAGACCCGAGCAAGAAAGAGCCTAAATGACACATCCGGGACAACCCAGCAAATTGATGGGAATCGTTAGGAGTGCATCCACGCCAGCCCCATTAATCCTTGCTTTTTAGTTAAACAGTACTTGCATCCTTCTAGCTAGAGCAAAGCTTATCCCCACTAAACTCTTCCTTTATTTTGGACTAATTTTGTGTGTAACTGCAGCCATTTTGCAACACTTATTCCCTCAAGATTGGTTACACGTACCCTGGTTAAATGATGCATGCCAGAGTTAAGAGACTGCCTGGCTCAGTGATGTGTACAGTATGAAATGCTCAGCCAGGTTTCAAACTCAGAAGTGTTATGTTTCCACAGAGAAGACTGATTAAAAGCCTGGTTTACAGTTAGTTTTGGTTTTGAGCTGTACATCACTATTTGCCACTGTGTGTTAACTGCAGAAACAGTTCTAGAGTCTGATGATTGTAAACTGATGTTGAAGCTAAACTCTTGCGAGTAAACCAAGCACTGACTTTGTGCAGGTTTCCATGGATGCTATCACCTAGTGCCCTATGCCCAACAGGAAATCTGTGAAGCTTATAAACTTGCATTTAGTGCAGTTTTCCAATCTACAGGGCCACCAATTAATACCAGGGCCCCAAATTGTTAGAGATAAAGAAAGTAATTGTAATTTGCGGGGTGTGTGTAATTCATGAAAGAATGAAGGATTCCTTCCATGCTAGTGGAGGAGGCATCAAGTACTTCCCACTTTCGTGTTACAGCCCAGATATTGAGGTGTGATTATTTTCCCCCTTCTATGCCTGGCTTCATCTGGTTTTATTTCTTAATCCAGTTTATCTGAATGCTGGAAATACTTTGCAGATTGGATCCAATATGACAAGCACTGGCTCATCCACACCACCAGTGGCAGTATTAAGAGCTCCAGTATAGACAGGCTGTTGGCAGGTTATTTTTGTTTGAACTATTAAGCTGACCTGTTAGCATCATTTTGTCACCAGGTCACCATCGTGCAGTAGTATGACAATGTCATGATACTGGAGTCACAGACATAAGGAAGTTGTTAAATTGCAACAGTCATCAAACTGTAAAACTCAAACACCTCCTCCCTCCACCACTTAACAGCTTTGTGGAAACACTTGAGCCTAAACTAGGGGTCTAAATTACACATTGTGGTTGGCTTCCTTATGCTTAGGATTTAGAAGATGTTATGTACCAGACAGCACAATTTTCTTTTAAATACCTCTAACAAGGCAAGCTGGCTAGGCTGTTGTCTAGATCGTGATAGATGCTTCAAGTATTGAACATCATCAAAGAACTGTCAGCTCCTGCCTTTGAAATATAGCCAATATGGTCTTCTGAAGACAGCTGGAGTCATCTTTTGTAAAGACTGACTGCACTGATAAATATTTATGAAACTCATTTCCATAATAACAGTTGATGGGAGGACTTGAGCTCTGCTGCTGTCACTGCTGTACAGGTACTCAGGACAGCTTAGTCCTAAGTTAGTCCTTAGGTCTAGTAAAGGTTACTCTGGTTACGAGTACAAAACCAGTCTCTTTTCTATAGAAGCTTTTTGCTGTATTCAGCTGGATTGCTGTTAGAATAACACAGAACAGTGGCATACTGTAACCTGCGAGAAAGTGTTACAGGCCCAGTTTCATGGCTTCTGCTGCTACTCTACGTTTTGTATCACTATTGTACTTACAGATTAGAGCTGTGCACTGAAGAATCTTTCCCCTTATAAAAGAGTTCTCCTCTTCCAGTCATGAAAGCAATGTTTTGTTGCTCCTTTGAACATCCCTGTCTCAGGCAGTGTGGAGTACTTGGGTCTCTCATTGTTCTGTCTTACACCAGCTGCGAATGGAAGATGTAAAGGTGATGCTGAGCTGCTTTTTCTTCTCCCTGCTGTGCTGTCTTATCTGACCTCATACTTACTGAATAGATTTACGCTTAACACCGTGTAGAGATACTACCTTCTCAAAATGCATTTACTCTGATTACGTGGGTATTGTCTTTTCATGCTTAGTAGCAAAATAAAATTAAATCCTGTGCTTGTATTCAATTTTCAGTGACTGATTGTGGCTCATACAGAGTCTTTCTGAGTTGTTTATAACCCATAATGAATAGTGCAGGCACTGTGAGAGCCTGGCTCTGCTCCTCTGCCTCTGGGTATGAATAGTGCTGTCAGGAAAATGGAGACCGACCGAGCAGCTCAGGAGCTGAGGAGACAGTGCTATGACACCAGTCTGGTTCTCGACTCTGGTCTGTGGTCCCACACACAGACACAAGCAATGGGGTAGAAGATGGAATTTGTTACTGAAAATAACTTGGGATGTGAACCTGAGGCCTTGGAGAAACAATTTCTGTGCGCTTGGGGCTTTTTTTCCCCCTAAGAGTAGCATGTGCTAAGAGCCACTTGCACATGTAACTATATGGGTAGCTAGATGTAGTCAAAGCTGCAGCAAGTGAAGGTAGAAAAATATTTCTGCAGATAGGTGTCGATTGAAATATTTCAGTGGTCACCATGCACAATTCTACCTCAGTGTGTGTTGGTCCACAAGGTGAAGGTGGTGTAGCACTGATACCTTTCTCCAGGTAAGATTCACATCCTCTTACTGTGTGGACAGACCCTTACACAATGCAGCTGTGATGTTGCATCAACACAGCTTTCTTTTAAGCCATTCCTGACACACTAGGCTGTATAAAAATCATCTTGTCCTCTTCATTTCCTATTCAGGAATGGTGCTTGTGGCCAGGGAAGAGGAGAACAATTTTGCAAGGGTATTCAGATAACTCTAAACTTGTGATCATGAAGAGGTGGTTAGTGGCTTTAAGACACATGTCTGAAGCTGACATTGACCTCCTTTCCAAAGCTGTTTTGCTTGTTACAATCTGTGAGGCTTCTAACTGCATGAGCAGTAGACATAGTGAGAATGTGATCATACCAAGAGCCAGTGTTCCTCAAAGTATTCCATTAAATAGGTCATTATGACATTGTCTATATTTAAACCTGGTCACTTTTAATGAGATGGGTTTCTTGCTCTGTGATTCTTGTCTGAATCTGTCAGATACCAAGGATAGGAGAGCACTTGTAATTGGAGCTTTAGGCTGGTCAGATAGCATCTTGTGGGGTACAGGACACAAATCTACAGCCATCCCATCACAGGGCCATTGGTTAATTGTTGACTGCAGCCTCTGGTTACAGAATGTGGAGAATGGGCCACACATGTTGTTCAGAGCTATAATCAGCAGTGAGGAGTCTGAATTAGCTGTGACTCTGCCTGATTTGAAGCTCTCTGTTCATGGCATGCTGAACTCAGCCGTGACTCGCAGCTGTACGCTAACGCTAGTATTTGATACCCTGAGAGATAGTGAGGCAGTTACAGCACAGCTTCCAGCACGTGTTACATTCCTGCTGACCAGAGCTCAGAGTCATCTCTGTGGGGAAGGGGAGGAGAGGAAGTAATCTATAAATAGCTCATAGATAATACAGATTTACTTGAGTTAAGGCATTTTATTTCCCTTTCTCTACAGCAGTGGCTACTGATTCTGAAAAAGATGCAAGCCTGTGATTAAGTCCAAAAGCTCTCGGATACTCTGTTCACTGCTGTTGCCATTGCACATGATAACAGAGAGCAGTTACCTTTGTTCCTATGTTGAACGTCTTGAGTGTCAGTGTGACCTGCTACATGGGTGGCTCTTGCTGCAGGTCTTCCTCTTGTTTTTCTTCTTCTCTGCATGTCATGTTTTTATTTCCCTGGATACTTCTTACTTCACAAATACCTATCTTGAAACATGAATGTGAAGCTTGCATTATGCCGGAATTAAAATCAATCTAAGTGAAACCAACATGCTGCCTTATCAAACTTATCAAACTGGGGAATAATGCTAAGATCCGAAGCAACTCATCAAATTCAACAGTCCTGCTGCTGTGGTAAAAACAAAGAAGTGACAAACCAGGACAGTTGCTTATCCTGCCTTTCAGTACCAATATGAGCTTAATTTACAGCTCTGTATGTGACTGGTTCTTTACATTAATTGTTATTGCTGGTGAAAATTGTTTTATTAGTGTATCACAGCTCGCTTCTGCAAAGTGGTGGAGTCAATATTTGTCAGCAGCGCTGTGTAAGTGCTCTTGTATGGACAGAAACCTTCAGAGCATGCAGGACTTGGATTTGCATTTAAAAGCAAGAGCTTTATTTAAGCCTCCCCCCATCAGTAAGGCATGGAAGCACTATAAACAAGTGAAAGGAATTGATTTCAGGATATGAACACCTTAAATAAAATTGAGATGCTGATTCTTCTAGAGGGCAAGCTGTTGAATTTCATGCAATGTGGTTGTATTCAGGCTGCTATGACTCTGAAATCCAGGGCTGTCAGAGCTTTAACATGTTTGTGTGCCCAAGTTCAGTTACTTTCTGATAACATCTGAATGCCCACCTTCCGTACGGTTATGAGAACTCCAGTATTGCATCCTAATGTCATAAGAGCCTTTTCATTTTCTCAAGAAGCTGTATTTCAGATTCACAACTTTGTCAAAAGCTGTAGTAAACCTGTCAGTCATACCTGTAGGATGATCTGAAGTTAAAGTTAGCTCTTTGAGCCAGGGGTTAGACTAGGTGACCTCTTGAGGTGTCTTCCAACCTACATTATTCTGTGGTTATGCAGCAAGGCAGGATGCTTGCAGAGTAGAAATCCTGTGGCATGTGTTCAAAGAAGCTTTGAAAGTGGTGAGGGAGAAGGTGCTGAGACATGTCACACTGGATACTGTGCAGACATCAGTGACAGTTCCTGCCCTGAGGGGCCTGTCTTCTGAACCGGCGGAGAAACCTAATAGAGGGCACAGGAAAACATTCTCCTGCGTAGAACATGAGGACGTACCTGTGAGTTCAGACTTTGTATGGGTTTGAATCGTATCAGATGACCTCACTGGGACCCTGTTTTCCCAGGCGTTACCTTAAAAGAGCAGTTGCGATCTGTGCACTTTGGAATCACAGAGCAAAGGAGAGAACTTCCGATGCTTTGCATCGCTGTTTGAAAACAGGCACGGGGCCTCCTACTGAAAAATGGAGCTTTTTGTTTAGGTGCCTGGCTCAAGCTTGGCCCAGGAAGTAAAGAACAGAGGCTTGCAATTGAAAAGAGTTGGCAGGTTTTCTGCTAGTTTATAGTGAAAGGGGTTCCCAAATTAGCTTCCTTGACAGAAAACATGAACTGTTTTTTCACTTACGGGTCAAGCTGGAGTTACTCTGCTAGGCATGAGCACAAAGAGGCTGAATGAATGGGAAAGAGCAGTGTTTTCTTGCTTCCCTACTCCTGCTTTTAAGGTGTTTCTACCACCAGTGTCAGTTACAACTGCAACCTAAGTGCATTTTCTTTTGAGAGATTATTTGGGACCTATCTGCACAATGAGCTTCCTGTGCAAAGCAGGTCTGTGTTAATGTATTGGTCAGCCATAGAAACTGAGGCCTGTAAACTTGGGTTTAAGCTATCTTATTAATATTTAATGGTTGTAGGTACTCCTGGGGTCACTGTTTTAGGGAAGCACCCAACAATATTAATATGAAGTTGTCTTATCCCAGGAAAACTTGGATTCCTGCTATGGGCATCTCCTTTTAATAGTTGTCCCTATGATTCTGTCGGTGGTTATCTAGGCACAGAGCTGAGTATCTGAAAGCTGCTTAAATTAAGCTAGTCTCTTACGAGATTTGTTTTGATCATGCATGTCATTATAGCCAAATCAGAAATAGGTACATTTAGATGTAATGTCATTATTTGGCTTTTTTGTTCAGCTCAGGGTAGGCTGAGAAAAGGAAGAAAAGATTTCTTCTTGATGCTCTGAAGTGAGAACAGTAGCTCCAGGACAGCTGGTACATTGCAATTAAGAGAGTCTGACTAAGTTCCAATTCAGATGCTTGATATCATTATTACATGGAGACATTGATTAATGGAAATAGAAAATGTCTTCAATATTTGGCAAATTAAATACATCAGTTCTTAAAAGAAAGTCTTCATCTTAAGAAGCTCTTTAATGTCACGGCTATGTTAATATAATGAGTATTAGGATAAAGGATTAGAATGTCTTGCCATGCTTGATGGTTTTGAGTCTAGACATCAGAAAACTTACAAGACCATTCTTTAAGTAAGAAAATGACTTCTCAGTGCTGAAGGGTTGCAATTGTTCTGTGAAAAACACAGGAAGCCCAACGTCCCACGAGTATGCTGGGACTTAGCAAGAGATGAGAGACCTGAGGACTGAGTGTTTGTCCTCTCAAATGTAAAGTTTCCCACGGCTGATAAATGGTGGTTTTAAATGTTTGAGCAATAATTGCAGCTGCGTTAATGTAATTTCTTGGTGAGCTTCTTGTAACACTTGGAAACTGGTAGCTGGCTGGGTGCTCAGGCTTGTGATGGTAAAAGCTTTCAAGAAAGGAATTAAAATATTGGCAAATGGCCCTGAATGCCTGTTGGAACATGTCTGAGCAAAACCCTTGGTTGGCTTAATGTCTGGTGCATTAGCAGACAAGAGTTCTGGTGTCCTAGACATGCTGGTTCTGAGAGCAGAAGGTGGGATCCCAGGCTAGGTGTAGCTTGATTCAGCTCTTGCAACATAGTGAGGTTTGGATGTTCTTACTGTGTTTGCAGTTGTCTTTGGATCCTAGTTTCTATGTCTCCCTGCATCCCTGTTACCTGTGCTTCATGAAAGTTCCTTCATAGCAGTTTGATGAGAATTAGGTGTTTGAAATGTGTGCTGCAGGCTGAGAACTGCCTAAACCATTGCTAATGGCATGTGGTAATAGCTAAACCTGTATTGGTGGGACTCAAAGGAGCTGATTTATTTCAGGCACTGTGTTGTATGCACTTGTTTCATGGTCTTTTTGAGGGTGAACTGGTATGTTACAGAAGAACTAGGTTCATTGCTTAGTGCTACTAGGAGAGAGGTCCTGGTACAACTGCTGCTGCTTCAGTTACATGGGCCTGTGCCAGCTTTGTGTTCACCAGAGGCATTGGCAGAAGCAGCTCAGCTAGCGGATCTCCACTTCTAAACCAGGTTAGCTTTTGCTGGGCTAGCAAGTTGTATTATTCCAATGAAAGATTAAGAGTGATCTTGATCCTTTGTTGAAGAAAGGGCTGGTGTGAATCAGCCTGAACTGTGCTCAGCAGCAGCCTCCACACCTCCCTTGCATTGTGTATGTGTGTTTATACTTAAGATTGCTGTTAGATATTTTCTTTTGCCTCTGCATTTTAAGCATATTTTTGTCTATTTATTTAATAAGATTGTTTGAGAAAGAGCACTCAACATAGAGACATTGTTGCATTATTCCCTCTTTGGGACTGTGCTTTGTCTGAAAGGCAAGGTTATCAGGAAAGGTTATTTTTTAGGAGAGCTGCTGGGATTAATGTTACTCATCAATTGCACGTGCATAAAACCACCTGACAGTTTTAAAAGGCATTCTAATTTATTTTCTTTATTAAAAAAACCTTTGAGCTGAGTTTGAGTTTTCTAATGCTGTTACTTAATGCTGATTTCTGCTCCTTGAGCATAGGCATGTTTGGATATCTAAGTTTATAAAAGGGCATGGATCCATACAATAGTGGAGGGCTGGACCTTGGAGCATCTTCGTGAGATAGCTCTTCTTGCCTAAAGATGAGGCTAAATGCAGTTTCCAGAGTGAGTAGCTAGTGATGTCTGTATTACCTGCTCTGGGAGACCTTTTTCTTTCCTTCAGCCACTGACAGGCCTGTTTGATGCTGTGGACATGGTGGAGGCTGTTTCGAATCTGTGTTCTAGAGTCTGCTTAAATACTTATTTTGAGTGAAAGACTATAGCTGAGAGCCCCATGGAAAGGTGTTCTTTCTACTGAAAGGCTCCTGCTCTTCAGAACTTTAAGACAAATATCCAAGGAGAAAGGACCACCCAAGATTGTGACAGGCAATCCGCTGCCGTTGCAGGCTTTCACATTATAGATAAGAAAAGTTTCACCTTTAGTGTCTGAGTATGTCTATTACAAAGTTCAGCTGTTTTGTTGGGGTAAGCGGGAGGTAGCAAAGTGGTTGTGCTGTTAATAGCTTTTATGCATCCTGATGGTTTGCTCTACAGCAGGACAGTAAGTATGAAAAGAGTGGCCTGTGCTTGATAGCTCAGACCTAAATGTGAAGGTGATTAAAAGGGTGCAGATTGACATAAAGAGAAATTTAAATGCAGACTGTTATTTTCTTTGGATCAGATGATCTTCTGGAACTTTTCAATTTAAAATAATCTATAGTGGAATTGTATGTAAATGCATCTCTCTCATCTTTCCCTTTCAGGTGGCTATGGTAGAAGTTCAGCTAGATGCAGAACATGACTACCCTCAAGGTCTTTTGATAGCCTTCAGTGCCTGTACTACTGTTCTTGTTGCAGTTCACCTTTTTGCACTCATGATAAGTACCTGCATTCTTCCGAACATAGAGGCTGTTAGCAATGTGCATAATCTCAACTCCGTAAAGGAATCTCCTCACGAGCGTATGCATCGGCACATCGAGCTGGCATGGGCATTTTCGACTGTCATTGGGACTTTGCTCTTTCTTGCAGAGGTGGTATTACTGTGTTGGGTGAAGTTTCTTCCTTTAAAGAAGAAAACTGACAATCCACTCCAGAGCAACAGTACCACTACCATCACATCGGGACAGGCAGCAGCCATTGCATCAACGTCTATTATGGTTCCCTTTGGACTGATTTTCATCGTGTTTGCAGTACACTTCTACAGGTCACTGGTGAGCCATAAAACAGACAGGCAATTTCAAGAACTGAATGAACTTGCTGAATTTGCACGGCTCCAGGATCAGCTGGATCACAGAGGTGACACCATCTCCTCAGCAGTTACCCATTTTGCGTAAACCTGCACTTAAAATAAACCCACTCTTCTGCTTCTGCCTTGTTCTGTTGGCTCCCCTGTGGATGAACTGGTCAAACTGTTGATTACCATTTAAAGAGAGATTATAAATGTTGTTCTGACCCTTGAGAGAGGAGGAAAACATGTTTCTTTCATAAAACTTTAGCTGTTTGAAGGTATGGTTGGTAGCATGTGCTCACGCTGTGTGTGCACCCCTCCTCTTGTGAACACTTGTTTCTTGTTAATGCTGGATGGTGGCTGTATAAACACACGGAAAATAACATTGTAAATGAGGGTGTTTGTTAGGGATGGATAGAGAAGCTTCCTTTTTCCCCTCCTCTCTGTATTTGATGTTGGCATTTACTAGAAGATACTGCTTGTCCGATCCATATTGCATGGCATGATACAAATTACTTGGGATATGCAGCAATTAGCACTTGGTTTCAGTGCTAGTGCTGTTCTCTCTGGAAGGCCTGACAGATGGGAGAAGTGAAAGCTTTCCGCCACCTTCCCCACTAGGTTTTGCTGCCAAGTAGTTGTTACTCTACTGATTTCTCCAGCGCCTTTTCACGTTGTATAACCTGCTAAACACCCATGACTAGTCTTACTGTGATGTGGTATGGCCACATGAGTAGGAATGAGACTCGACTCTACTCTTCCTTGGAAGAAAATAAAAGCAATAACTGTTTTTAAAGTTCTCACGAGCTGGCACATATTATCTGAAGAGATAATTTGCCTGTTTCCCATTTAGGAATCTCTTTTTAACAAGAAGGAACTAAATGGAAATTATCACTGGATAATTTTTATTGCTTGAAAATCAAAACCACTGCTGTGTTTTTTCCAAGCCAAAGTAGTGATTATTTTATACTTTTATGTTAAAAATGTATTTTTAATAAATCCTCAGATACAAGCAGCAAAAGGTGCTTTCTGTGCATTGAATTCCCAAGTAATTCGCTATGCCTTGGTCTTCCTTGTTTAGAAAAAGCCTTCTCCTTGCTGAAGTGTTGTATTTAATAACTTTTTACACAGTTTTGGCTTCCAAAGGATCTGGAAGACTCCTTTTCTCTATGTGTATTTATTTATGGAAGTAGGTTATTTGTAATTAATACTGCTGTTTGCTTTCAGACACACATCTGGCAGTGAGGCTACTGTGTCGCTGCTTATTTCTTCTTTAAGCAGAAACTTCCTTTTGGTCTCTCAGATAAGAGGTTTGTCCATGAAGGGTTGCAGCATGTGTCCTGGGCTGCTTCAGGAATTCCAGCTATGTCTAGAGGTGGAATTTTTGGAATGCAGTTCTTTTGAACACAAATTGAGACAGATTTCAAGTCAAATGGAACAAATCTTGACCTCCCCTTCAGCGCTAACACAGTGGAATAAAAACCTGGGATTTTGAAGTTGGACAGGAGTGTGTGACAATACAGTGAGGCTGTACCTGACTGTGCCTGGGCTGAACGTGGCCTCTCATACCCAGCCTTGCCTCAGGTTATCTCAATGCGTTTACAAGCTGTAGGATGTGTTTACTACAGAGTTAGTGTGGCAGAATGTGTTTAGTACTGAAGCAGCCTTGTGAAGCACATGGGACTGATTCTTCATGTCAGCACCACCACAGTGCAGCATGTTGACAAGGTTACCTGTGGTGTTTGCATTCTGAAAAACAGCTATAAAAACCAACCTGCTGGGCTTTCTTCCCCAGCAACATTCTTGGTTCATAGGCAGAAAAGAGCTTTCCACTTCCTATCTTGACAAGTCCTTTTGGCTCTAGTTCTGTCGTTAACATTGTGCTTCAAATACATTCTGTTCCTGATGTAAATCTGATGGTGAGAACTGTGACTGCAGTCCCACAGCTGCTTATCCATGGAGCACTGGAAGGATTATGTTAGTGAAGGCATTCATGAAGCAGCATTCCAAAACGTGAAATCTTGGTAGTAGGTACAAAATACATATTCCCGTTACAGGAATACTCGTCTTTAGGGGAAAAAGACTCTTAAAAGTCCTCAGTAAAGCAAGAAAACCTTTCACATTAGAGCTGGGGTGCTATCAGGCTTAACAATTACTCTTCTGTCCGTAAACTGAGTATATAAAATGTGATTGCCATGTGATTTTGAATGGAAGTCCAGAAAATGTATTTTGTAAGTTTATTTTGTAAAATTACTTGCTCTCATGGATAAGTAACTGAATTTCTCTTTATTTTGTGGATCTTTTACCAAGTGACAGAGAAGTGTGTGGAGTTTTTGTTTGTATAAGAATTGCAGACTTAGAAGCTAGTGGGACAACCTTCTTTTTAACTTTCTCAAGCTGGTAGGTTCTGAGCTAATGGTGCTGTTACTACAGCTGCTTTTCTGACTGTTTTCTGCACTTTAAGCCATGATATTGACTATGTGTCTCATTTTCCACCTGTGGAAATGGTCATGAAAGTTACACCTTGGGCACAGTCTTGTAACTGGGTGCCAGAGGCAGTAACCAGACCTGGACAGATGGATCTAAACACTGAGTGCACTTAGAATTTTTTAATCCCTTATTTATACTAATGGTGTTATGCATTTACCTCAAGCCTTTTAAACACTGGTTATTGTATATCTCTTATTTAGATATAAAATACTTCAGTGAAATAAAATGTACTCTATTGTAGCTGATTATTTGTTATCTAGAGGCCTAAAATAGACTTGTTTTCTCTATATCCCTTATCTCTTCAGCTATATTGTGCTAATCCCGTGTATTTCTGAGGATGCCTTATTCATTTCAATCGTAACATGAAGATAAAATTCCTGTTCACAGAGACAGGTACAAAGAATATAATTGAAATGCTCTTTCTCCTGTCAGCACTGCTTAAATCTTGGGATTAAGCATGTTGTATTGCTACTCTCTGAGTGCTTAAACAGACAAGTAGGTTATCTTTCAGCCTAGGAAAGGTGAAGAGTCAAGGGACCAAATGAACTGTAAGCAACTGATGCTCAGAAGCAGGCATTAATTAGGTGAACTACTGACCCACTTGGCTGGCCAGTTCTTGCCAGCCAGCTGCAGTGCCACCTTCCTTTGGTCTTGTGTGTGATACTTGGAAGTGGTGCAGCTCTTCATGGCTTGGTCCTTACATTGGGTAGAACTGGAGCAGCTAGCACAGTGCTGGTGAGTGCTCTGAGTCCAGCACATGGCTGACCAAGGAGCAGAGCCAGGGTGAGATCCAGTGCTTGTGGGTTAGGGAGGAAACCCACGGTAATGTTATGGAAAATGCACAGAGAGAGCACATAAAATGGTATTAATAAAATTATATTAATAAAAACATGATCCGCTACAACTTTAAAAACCATTTTGGGTCAGAGGTATATATTGGGACAAGCTTGGTGGGAGGAGAGGAGAATTACTTGACTGTACTTTTGCAGAGCTTTTCTTTTATAGCATATAACCCAGACCTTGCTGCTTAGAAGTTAATGTGAAAGACCTTGGTCCCAACAGGAGTGTGATTTCTTTACAGAGAAGATGGGAAAAGTTACCTTTTCCTTTCCAAAATAAGGGGGAGTGGGAGAAGGCTTCTGAGCTAAGCCCATGTCAGGGGGGTTGGAAGCAGATGATCTGAAGGTCCTTTCCAACCCAAACCATTCTATGACCCTACATGAGCAGCCCTGAGGGAAAAGTAAGGGAAATGAAGACACAATACACCACAGTGTGCATTTGAGGCTTGTTTGAGTAACTCACTCATTATTGTGTTCTTATCCATCTTCTTTTCCTTCAGCATCCGGTTCTTCATTTTGACTGTCGTCAAACATTGCCTGGGCTTCTTCTAAAACACCATCTGGATCAGCCAGTTCGATCTGAATAGAAGGAATACAAATCATTTATGCAGTGTAATTGAAAAAGCGTAAGGTTTTATAGATCTTGATTACTCGAGCAGCAAATGAAGCTCCCATGTATTAGGATTTTGTATTGCAGCCTTTCAGTTGCTGTTCTAGAAGCATGCTATACTTCCCTAATTTTATTGGCATGTTGAACATCATCTTGGAATAGCTCTGTGTGGAGGGGAGTGATTTGCCTTTAACAAAAGATATATTCTTGGGCAGACCTGGTTTTGATTTGTAGCCTGTGGGTCTCCCCTATAGTTTTAAAAGTTTATAGTTTACAGTCACCCAAGTGAGTGTTAAGGCTCCTGTTAAAGCAGGAGTTTGGAATCGAGTAACCAGACTGTGACTGGATGTAGACTCTTGAGGGGGAAATGCCAAAGCCCTGACAGCAACTTGTCATCTCACTCTGACCTGCTTCTATATCTTGATGCTTTCTGAGGGGTTCACGTGTATGGTGGTCTTTCAGGTGGAAGATGTCCAGGTTTCTTATTGATTTTGTTAGGCTTCCTGAAGCCTTGGCTTCAATAATTATAACAGCAGATATCCCAAGTCCACCATGTTGTGTCTTTCCCCATCTCTGTAGTCATGTTTAAATTCTGCCTTGATGCGACCCCATCATCTACGCACTGGATTCCTTCAAAACTGATGACATTTGCTCTCTAGTTTTCAGGCATTTTCTACCCTGTCCATTCCCTCTGTTTGCGCCTTTTTCCTCCAGATGAGGACACATGCTGATGCTTCTCCCATGAAGAAGCTCAGATCCTCACCTTAGTCTCTTGCAGGCAAAAGCTATTTAGTGTAGATCTGGTTTTGGCAGTTTCTAACATTGGCCCTACTCATTCTTTAACAGCTGCTTGTGACAGTAATTTAACAAAAGGTTTATGAAAATCTGAAGTCAATTATCCTTCTTTTATCTGTTATTTCCTTCATATTCTGAGATCAATAAATCTCTTCCAACGAAAAGCTCAATAACGGCAGTGAAAGCTGATGCTTTCTTTTTGCTTAGAGAGCAGAAGAAAAGTGGGTCATAACTTGGTCTCTGTGGAGTTAAATAAACAGCCAAGGTTGAGCATCCTGCCTTGGCAAAATACTGACTCCTCCCAGGCTGTTTGGTGGGTTGTTGAGGCTGTTCTTGGGTGACCTTTAACAAATCTTATCAGATACATATTTTTAGCTGCAGAAGTACTGCTCTTTTCCCTCTTTTTGCAAAACAGAGATTGTGTTCTCCCCAGTGAGTATTTGGTGTTTGTTATTCTGTGCTGCTGTGGGTGTGCCTAGTACTTACAGGATTAGCTGGCTTGTCAAAAATGCCTGTGCTCAAAGGGCCCTTGCTATAGAAACCAGCCTCAAAAAAGGAAGGGAAGATGGAACAGCTGTGAGCTTTTCACAGGCTGTGTGTGCTCAATATCATCTGTGACAACCTTGTTCCTGGAGCAGATGAGGAAGGGAGGCAGCTTCTACATGCCACGGGGCTGTGCCATTCTCTGTGTTATGGGCTAACTGTCCTGGTTATCCAGTGTGGTTCTGCTTGGCTCTAAGCAAAGAGGAGCTTCCCCACCTGTATCCTGCAGTAACTATCCCTTGGAATATGAAGCCTGTTTCACATGTGTAGCACAGGCTGTGGGCATTCAAGCTGAGACTTTTGGCCACTTGAACACCTGTCTGTTCCATACTGATCCCAGTCCCTGCTTTCCTCTGAGGGCATGGAGCTGGGGATAGGCTCCCGTATCGTCTCATTCCTGCATCAAAGTGGTGTGATGGCCCAGCATGCCGCATGCCTTACTGGGAGGAGGCGGGACCAGCTCTTCCTCTGCAGCCCCTGTCAGCCTTAAGGGCAAAGGGGAGTGGAGGCTTTTGGCTCTCAGATGGCCAGCTGAGACGTCACCTTGGGGTAAGGTGGGCAGCTACATGCACCCCTCTAGACATGGGGCTGCTGGATGTGGGTGAGCCCCTGACTGGGTGCCCAGGTAAAGGAAATGGCTGACATCGGCATTGCAGCCACACATGTTTCAGCTCGGTCTCGTTGGCTTTAGTACTTTGGCTTGGTGAAACCATCTGGTTTTGACGTAAATCCCACTATTGTCTCTGCCTCTATTGTCCCTGTTTCCTTTGTGCTGCTCCAAGTCTCTAAGCAGTTCTGGTGCATGAGAACTGCATTTTTTCAGATGTAGGTGAGTGGGAGGCTCCAGCAGTGGCTGGATGAGTTGCTTGTCCCTACAGGGCAATTTAGGACACTGCTGGCCAAAAGACACTGAGCACACACCCTGTGAGCTGGGAATCCCATGGGAGTGCTCACTTAAAGAGTGAAATGCTACCTGGAAAGCTGACCCAAGCACTCAGGAATGCAACATCACCAGCAAACCCAAGATTTCCAAACAGTTACCTTTGGGATTGGATACTGAGTAGGGGCAGGAGCTTCATCTCTGTTGAAGTCAGTCACAAGTCCACATTTTGGTATATCTGATGACCAGATACCTTCCAATAGCTGCCCCTTATCCAAGTAGAAATACATCCCTGGGCCATGCTTTTTTCCATTTTTCCAGCCTCCTTCGTACCGATTTTCATTGGCTGCAATTACATACGTGAACAGACCATGAAATTTGCACCATTTCATTAAAAGGCTACAAGCAAAATCAACCATCACAGGGAATGGATAGAAGAGGAAATCTGCTTGGCTCCTCCTAGTAATTTTAAGGGGACTCTATTTGCTGGGCCACCAAGGGAGGAAAGGCTGTGGAAGGAGCCCACACTTGCCTGCTTGGCACACAAACTGTGTTCACTTGCTTTGTTCTTCTCACAGTGATATAATTTTTTTGCTGATATATGGAGCTCAGGGTAAGGGAGTAGTCACTGAGTCACTCTTTACAGCATGGGAAATTATAGGATGTAAGTTTTAGGTTTGTCACTGCAACAAATCACGCAGGATCTGTGGCTTGAAGAGGTTCACTTGTCTGGGCACGGAACAGCAGCACTGTCTGACTGCTGCCCAGTCAAAATAATCTTGATTTCAAAGAACACTTGTAGCTATGTTTTTCCTCAATGAATTACAGGGCAAGAACTGCTGAGTGTCTGAATGGTTCAGGCAATCAGTTGCAGGCTGTTTTTCCAGCTTTACTGTATCTCTTGGTGTTTTCCTGCAAGTTGAGAGAGGATTTTTTAAGGCTCTGTGCTGCTCTCCAGGAATCCATCCATCACCAACAGGGAAAGCAGAACTGCAAGGGGAAGAGGGCAGTCTCATCCAGGGATGCTGGTTGAGAAGAGGCACCACAGCCACGGTAATGTTTTGGCTGGAATACATCCAGGCCACCTTGTTGTCACTGTGAGAGTCCTCTGCTATCTCCTTCTTCTGCATACAGTGTTTCTAAGCCAAAAACCATGGGGATTTCTGACCGAGTTGTTTAGTGGAAAGATCTTTGGGTCTCAGCTGAACTTGGCCGTTCTTTGTGGCAAGAGCTGGCCAAAATACCAGGGCCACAGAGTGTCACACAGTGCCACAGAGGTAGCTGGGGACTGCCAGGCTCCTCAGGCAGGGGCTGGTTTACAGCCTGGAGCCATGGCAGTGGTTATCTTCAGCTTGGATCTGGTGGTGTGCTTATGTGCAACACCAACCTGTCCTGCTCACTGATGAGAGCAACTTCTGCTCTCCAGCCACTGACAGCTCAGACACCACCAAAATCACAGACCTGGCTATGAAGGAGGGACCACTGAGTGCCCTGACTGCACCGTGGCACCTGCCTGCCCCCCTCCACTCTCCTAGAGCATCCAAGAGCTGTGTTGCTCACTACTGAGATCCCTGCCGATGTGCAATGTTCTGGTTTAAAAGCCATTTGGCACTGGGCTGTAGCAGAGCAGTGCTCCCAGCCAAGCTCACCCTCACCAGGCACACTGCCACTGTAAGCAATTCAGTCTTGAGCTGCAGCTCATCGTGACCTCTGCTGAAGGAACTCAGTTCCTTTCACCATCTCAAAGCTGCCGGCACGTGGGCACACTTCCAGCAGCTGAGCTGAATACATTGAGGTTGTGGGTATGAAATAATTGCTCTGGCTAATTTTAACCAAAAGGAATCTAGCTTGTAAGTGGCTCCAGGCTATGCTGGAGGCAACCAGGCTCTGAAATGGTTCATCAGCTGCAGCTCAGCCTGCAGGGGTTTTAAGTTTATAGCAATGGCTTTGATGGGAGCAAAGCAGATCAGTGGAAGGAGTGACCCCTGGAAGTGGGTGCTGATTTCACCTGGATGAGCCATCAGTCCAAAGTGACTTTACAGTCAGCAGAGAGAACACAGTCATGCTTGTGATGTGCAGTCAAGGTCGTGCTCATTCCTCCCAGCTGCTTTGCTTAGGTAATTACCAGCCTTGAGATGGCTTTCAAGCAAAAAATAGTATGGATGAATAATAATCATAGAATCATAGAATAGTTAGGGTTGGAAAGGACCTTAAGATCATCCAGTTCCAACCCCCCTGCCATGGGCAGGGACACCTCACACTAAACCATGTCACCCCAGGCTCTGTCCAACCTGACCTTGAACACTGCCAAGGACGGAGCATTCACAACCTCCCTGGGCAACCCATTCCAGTGCCTCACCACCCTCACAGTAAAGAATTTCTTCCTTAGATCCAATCTAAACTTCCCCTGTTTCAGTTTGAACCCGTTACCCCTTGTCCTGTCACTACAGTCCCAAATGAAGAGTCCCTTCCCAGCATCCTTGTAGGCCCCCTTCAGATACTGGAAGCTGCTCTGAGGTCTCCATGCAGCCTTCTCTTCTCCAGGCTGAACAGCCCCAACTTTCTCAGCCTGTCTCCATACAGGAGGTGCTCCAGTCCCTTGATCATCCTCGTGGCCTCCTCTGGACTTGTTCCAACAATTCCATGTCCTTTTTATGTTGAGGACACCAGAACTGCACACAATGCTCCAAGTGAGGTCTCACAGGAGCAGAGTAGAGGGGCAGGATCACCTCTTTTGACCTGCTGGTCACGCTCCTCTTGATGCAGCCCAGGATACGGTTGCTTTCTGGGCTGTGAGCACACACTGAAGCTGGCTCATGTTCGTTTTCTCATCGACCAACACCCCCAAGTCCTTCTCTGCAGGGCTGCTCTGAATCTCTTCTCTGCCCAACCTGTAGCTGTGCCTGGGATTGCTCCGACCCAAGTGTAGGACCTTGCACTTGGCATGGTTAAACTTCATCAGGTTGGCATCAGCCCACCTCACAAGTGTGTCGAGGTCCCTCTGGATTGCATCCCTTCCCTCCAGCGTATCAACTGAACCACATAGCTTGGTGTCATTGGCAAACTTGCTGCGGGCGCACTCAATCCCACTGTCCCTGTCACCGACAAAGATGTTGAACAAGACCTGTTCCAACACCGATCCCTGAGGGACACCACTCGTTACCGGTCTCCAGCCGGACATCGAGCCGTTGACCATAACTCTTTGCGTGCGGCCATCCAGCCAGTTCTTTATCCACCGAGTGGTCCACCCATCAAATTGATGTCTCTCCAATTTAGAGACCAGGATGTCGTGTGGGACAGTGTCAAACGCTTTGGACAAATCCAGGTAGATGACATCAACTGCTCTGCCCCTGTCCCTCAGTTCCGTAGCCCCATCATAGAAGGCCACCAAACTGGTCAGGCAGGATTTCCCCTTAGTGAAGCCATGCTGGCTGTCACCAAGCACCTCCTTGTTTTTCATGTGCCTTAGCATGCCTTCCAGAAGAATGCGCTCCAAGATTTTGCCAGGCACAGAGGTGAGACTGACTGCTCTGTAATTCCCCGGGTCATCCATTTTCCCCTTCTTGAAAATGGGGTTGTATTTCCCTTCTTCCAGTCATCGGAAACTTCACCTGACTGCCATGATTTTTCAAATACGATGGCCAGGGGCTTAGCAACTCCGTTGGCCAGCTCCTTCAGGACCCGTGGATGGATTTCATCAGGTCCCATGGACTTGTGTACATTTAGGTTTTTAAGATGGTCTCGAACCAGATCCTCTCCTACAGTGGGCCTAGGGTCTTCATTCTTACAGTCCCTGCGTCTGCCTTCCAAGACTTGGGTGGTGCGGTCAGAGCCTTTGCCAGTAAAGACTGAGGCAAAGAAGTCATTAAGAACCTCAGCCTTCTCCAAACCCTGGGTAGCCAGTTCTCCCGATATCTTCCGGGGGGGGCCTATGTTGTCCCTAGTCTGTCTTTTATTCGCTACATACCTATAGAATCCTTTCCTGTTATCCTTAACATCCCTAGCCAAGTTCAATTCTAACTGGGCCTTAATAATACAAAGAGAATATTTATTCAAATGTCCCTGGAATGCTGAGCTTGGTATTACAGAGGATTGGGATTCTTGGCTTTCTTTGCCAGAAAAATGTGTTAAACTCCATGCAAAATAAAGGGGGAAAAAAATCCAAATTCCTATTTTTATGCTGAGATTGCCCCCCAACATTCCCAATCTGTGATGTGCTCGGTGTTATTTCTGGGAAGGGATTGTGTACTCCTGAAACCCCTGAGTTCACTCAACATGAGCCAGTGTCGGAAGTAAGAGAGGGGATGGAGTGAACTCAGAAAGAAAACTTCTCTTTATTTCTGTGCTGGAAACTGGACTCTTTGGTATGCAGCAGTTAGAAAGCATGTCTGGCAAAGTGCCTGGCTTGAAAAGAGAGACTTGCTCTTCTCTGCCCTAACAGTACATTATCTCTAACCCTAAGCATCCCAGCCATTTAAATGTAAATCACAGCAAAAACAAGCTTTCAGGCATGTGGGCTTGAGCTGGCCCTTGCGCAGCTTGCGCTGCCTCAACCCAGGAGGGGAATACAACATGGAGCAGCCACAACCCTGGTGCAAGGCTGCAGCAGGAGATGTGATGTAGCATACAGAAATCCGAATGGCACCCAACACCTTGAAAGGGGCAGCAGATTCCTAGGGTGAGGACGATTGGTACCTACGCAGCCACAGCGTTCCCTGCCCATGGGGCTTGTCCAACAGCCATTGTCCCTCATAGACGGATCCATTCAGGTAATTCATCCGTCCCCAGCCGCTCCGCAGCTCAGCGCTCCACTCGCCCTCATAGCGCTCCCCATTGGGGTAGATCATCAGCCCATAGCCCTGGAAATCAGCACAGATATAGCTATTAGGAGCCTCTGTATTGACAGGGGTTGGTGTTCAACTTTGGGATACCACTGTCTTGATACGCTACTCCTGTGCTTGCCTCTCTGTCACATGGCTGCTGGCAGCCCAGCTGGGTGGCTGGTCTTGTGCTGGAAACAAGAGGTGGTGGTATGGGATTTTTGGAGGCAAGTGATTTCATTCCCATGACAAAACCACAGGTTTATATCTCATTGTGTTATTATTGGCACAATTGCCACTAATATTTAGCTAAAAGCGGGTTTTGCTAGCATGTAAACTGGCCTGGGATAGGCAGCATTAAAAAGAATTTCTCAACATGGGGATTTCATGCCTTTCAAACCTGATTTCCTACTGGGACACACCAGGCTTGCTACTGCCTGGTGTGTCCCAGGCCAGGCAACTCCTTCCCTTGGTGCTGGGCACACCAAAGGTCTCTTACCTTCTCCTCCATCTGTACCCCCAAAGCAGTAATGTCCTAAAGAGCCCCTCACTTTGCTTCCTTCCTCCTTCCCAAGGAACAAAAGCCAGGCCTGAAGGCTGCCTGTGGTGTGACCAGCCAGCTCAGGCAGCAATGCCATGTGTGGCTCTCTGGAGCCAGGCCAGGCACCACGGGGGAGGCACCACCCCAGAAATGAATATACCCTGTGATACTACAAGAGACTGGAGCCATAGAGCTGCATGCCAATTAGAAGTGTAAGAGGCTACTGATTTAAGAGCAGACACAAAGGTGAACACAAGAATCGTTCCTACAAGGATTTTGCACATGAGATTGCAGTCATTTTACCTGATGACTTCCTCATTACGTTCCCTTTACAAAAACCACTGGTTTATGTGACAGGCTTATTTTCAAAAAGACCTCATGTTATTTGTCTAATGTGCTGTAAAAGGTACATTTTCCTGCAGCGCTTATAACACAGGTTCCTCCACCTGCTTCAAGGATGAGATGAATGAAAGGGATGGGTGGGGAGGGTTAAGATATGGAACATGAAACCTCTTATCCTGCTTGGCCAGGCTTCAGGAGAGTCTGAGCAGTGATCACTGCTCTTTGGCAGCTGGAGGGAGGTTGGGGCTGTAGCCTGATCACCAGGGATGGGTGGGATGAGTCCCCTTACAGTGGGGACACAGCAGGCGATGGTGTGTTCTCAGCCACACTTGGCTGTTCATGAATGATGGATATTTACTCCTGAGCTTTCTGTAGGTTCAGACTAAGATTTAAAGAGAACCCAAGCCTGGAGGAAAGGCTGTTCCCACAGCTTCTACCTGGAGACACGCTGCTGCTTCCCTATTGCCAGACGTGGGACACAGTGCAGCTCCTGCAGCATCTGACATGGAGAAATGAAATGAGCCGGAGCAGTGAATTGGGGAGGGCAGGGGGAGAGGGCTTAAAGACCAGAGCTTTTACTCGTGCTTTCATTTCCTTTTTTCCACCTATTTGTTTAGCCAAACCCCCTCAATTCAGCCTCAGTATTGGAAAAATTAGTATTTTAAGTGATCTTTTTGGACATGTGCACCTGCTTCTTCCTCATGTTTTGGAGGATGCTGCTTCAGCACTGGCTTGCACAGGAAATATCACTTACACATTTTTGGTCGTTTTCCCACCAGCCTGTGTACACCTTCTTGTATTGCTTGGTTACAGGGTCAGGAATGCTGTATGAGCCATAACCATTGCGCTTCCCAAACTTCCAGTCACCGCTGTAAATAGCTCCAGTGCTTTTCCATTTCTGGATGCCTTTGCCTGTTTACCAAGCAAGTAGAATGATGGAATTGTTAGGAGAAGGGATTACAGGGCTGCCTTCCTACAGCTCCATCCCAGGCAAGGCAGCACTCCCTGCACCAAAGCAGGTTTATGTGTGGAATTCAGTTTAGCTTCCCAAGTCGGAACCATCATTAACCTTGATCAGGGGCTTCCTGTGTGTCCTTTGCTGAATGCACTTAAACCTTTCCAAACCTCGCTTTACTGCTTGTAAACAAGCCTGTCCTGCTCTGGCACTCAGGGCTCGGTCAGGGTCTCCTTCTCTGTCTCCTGTGGAACCTGCCACAGCTTGAGGATACATGAATATTCCTGAGGCCAAGTCAGGCACCAGGAGAGCTTCAGGGGCTGTGCAGCCAAGGCACATCCCAGTGTGTGGAGCTGACTGCAGCTTGCTGTGTTTGCAGAGAATTTTTAGACATTATAATCTAGATATTTTGGGTGATTGCCCCTGAGTGCATGTAAAAGCTCTTCAAGTTACCATTTAGAAGTATTTCTGAGTACACTTTTGCATGGCATATATCAAAGACATATACAAATACATGAATGAATCCTCTTCCAGGAGCATATACAACCCCTGACCACTCCCTGCCCCTAGGAACTTTTGCTAGGACACCTAAATTGGTACTTTTCCTCAAAATGATCCATCTTACCATGTTTCAAGTTGTCCTGCCATTCTCCAGTGTACTTATCTCCGTTTACATCATAAACTGTGTGTCTTAATCCATGTTTCTGTGCTTTCTGGTCCCATTCATGCCAGAGAGGCTCTCTAGTTCTTGGTTTTTTTACAAGAGGCATATTGTTCCTGGCTGGAGAGAAAAGAAACTATTGTCAGCAATAAATTAGAGAGAAATGACTAAAACAGGTACAGGCAGAACAATCTATTTTGAGCTCTGTTTCAATATTCAACCAAGTCACTAATTGATGTCTGGCTTTGGAGGGGTAAAACAGAGATAGAACAAACAGAAGGTATCTAAAGATACCGAAGTACAAACCAGCACTGTCTGAAAACAGGCTCACAGCACAGCCTGGCCTGCTAGGAGATCTAAATACGTCTCAGCAGGTCGAGTCTGTGGTGGGTATCAATCTCTGTGCCTGCCAGACGCCTTGGAAAACACAGAGAAGGGCAGCCTCTTCTCTGTACAGCTGAAACCTTGCTGGGCTCCTTCCCATGGCTGCTCCTCCAGTGCCTCTGTGTGAAGCAGAAGCAGTCATTTAATCAAATTGGAAAATTATTCATTTGCTAGGAAATATCTCAGGCTATTGGAAAGCATTCATGAGATGGAGCAGCTCAGAGAGTTGGCCAGTGTCCCTGGGGCCACAGGGAGCTGGGACACTTCAGATGCCCAGGAGCAATGAAGCTAAAGCTCTTTTACTGCTAGAAATATCCTGCAGGTGTCTGGTTAAGAGGGGTTAAACCCACAATGTTTCTATGTACCACGAGGCTGCAGCTTGCCCGGGGCTGGACAAGCAAGCTGCAAAAGGTGGTCTCCTACAAACCATAAATAAACTGCCAAAAGGTGGCTGTAGACACAAAAAGTAAGTTTCTATGAAGGCCGACAACACCCAGAGCTTGGCTGGAGCTGGCGGAGTGGGATGCGCCCTGATTTTGTCTCCCGGGCTCCCCCTTCTGTCCTGAGACATTGTCGTGGTTTAAGCCCAGCCGGGAACACAGAACCACGCGGTAGCTCGCTCACTCCCCCCCACTTCTGCCTCCTTGCGCTCGCGGATGGATGGGGAGGAGAATGGAAAGGACGTAACTCCTGCGAGTTGAGATAAGAACAGTCCGGTAACTCAGGTATAATACAAAACTACTACTACCACCACCAATAATAACAATGAGAAGGGAAAATAACAAGGAAAGAGAAGGCAATTGCTCACCACTGATCAACACCCAACGATCTAGCACTTCGGGGTACCGCCCCCCAGTTTATATAAGGGGCATGACGTGCAGTGGGATGGACTACTCCTTTGGCTAGTTTGGCTCAGGTGGTCTCTGCTTCCTCCCGGCTTTCCCTCCTCCCTGGCAGAGCAGGAGATTGAGAAAGTGCTGTATCGGAGTAAACATTGCTTAGCAACAGCTGAAAACATCGGTGTTATCAGCGTTGTTCCCAAACTGAAGTTGAAAACACAGCACTGCACCAGCTACTAAGAAGGAGAAAGATGACTGCTACTGCTGACCCAGGACAGATCTATCCAGTGATTTTGTTGTTTCTCTCCTTTCTCAGAGCAGAGATCACATTCCTGCTGTGCTGTGGGTGCTGTGGAGCCAGCATGGTGAAGGCATGGGAGCTTGGGAGGAGAGGGGAAAGGAGGGTGTTTTGGGTCCTTGCTAGGCAATAAAAGCTAGAAGTTATAACTGAGATAATACAGTTTGTGTTCATCCTCAGTTCTCCACATGGCTGTGGAAATGGTCATTCAACAGCTACTTGGAGGGATATCATTGCTAAAAAAAAGTACTTCTGTGTCCATGATGAGCCTTCCCCCCTAAAACGCAGCTGAGTTGGGTAGTGCATGTCCCACATGGCTCCTTCCCGTGGGGCTAGGGGAGTGCAGGCAGGGCTGGGGAAGCACAGGCAAGGCTGGGGGAGCACAGGCAGGGCTGGGGGACCTGCCCGGGTGATGCAATATCAGCTCGGACCCAGGGAGGGGTAAGGTTTCCTGTGGTCATTCCTCTTTCAGCTGTCCAACACAGGTACGTCCTCCACCAACCTCAAGGAGAGGGGGGGGAGCTGAAGACCATCATGTTGCCAACTCTTGAAGCAGATGGTTTGGGGATGGCATTGGCTGTGAGGGCAGAGGAGGATTTGGCAACTGAAGTCCCCTGGATGTGCCACCCACCTGACTATGATGGTTTGAGGACACCGAGGTCAGGATCTGTCCCTTGGAATGATGAATTAGCAGCCTGCTGCAAAGGATGGTCTTTCTGCAGTGCAAACACAGGATACCTCACAGCTGTAAGTTCCTCCTTCACCCTTGTGTGCTGCAGCCTCTCGAGAAGGGGGCTCTTGCTAACATTTGTCCAGGGCCGGGGGTTTGCAGGACACAGAGATGTATGTTGCCATCTCATTTCTGCCCTCCCCTTGCTGAGGGAGCAGAATAGCCAAACTACAGCTGCATGCACCCACCCCAACATGGGCTATGACACCCAAGCATCTCATGGCTGTGAAGAGAGACATCCTCACCACACCCAGATGGGAGCATCACCGCCCCACCACCGCATCTGACCACTTCTTCAGCTCAAAGCTTAGGATCTAAAAACCCCAGGGACGATTCCTAGCTGCAGGGGCAGCCACAGCACCCCACTATGCCCTCCAAGGCACAGCCCCCACCGATCACCCAGGATTTTGCAGGCTGGTGGGAGCCAACTTTGCTGAATCCCTTTCCAGGTTCATGACAGTGATACCAGGTTTGTGTAAGTGATAACGTAACTGGTGTTTGTCACCCTGGATGTTTTTAGCCACCCACTGCAAGGGTGTGGGGAAGCTGGCAGCAAGAACAGGCAGTGCAAGGTCGCTCCAACCTCCCAGCAGTGGCTGCAGGTCTCGATGCTGACGGCTAGAGGCTGCTGCTCCCATATGTCTCTGCAGCTGATGCTGCGCTTGGGGGTGATCTTACAGAGCCCCGTGTCCTCCTCCAGATAATGCTCTACCAGGTCTCCGTTAAATGCAACTTCAGTTGGCACAGCCTGCAGGAAGCCTATTTTTTCCCTGTCTTTTCACAGAACGCCAGAGCAATGTGATTTAGCTACAACTATACTTTTTTCCATCTTATATCTTAACGAAGAGCAAGATGGAAAATACATCTGGCTGCATAGAGGGGGCAGCACCCTGCCTGCCACCGCACCGCATCCCCGCCTGCAACCTCTGCACCAGCTCTGCCTGACCATTACCCAGCCCTGGGTGAGTTCAACCCACGCACTAACCTCCACACCACAGCATTGTCCTATGCCACAGTTCCTTTGCCGGCAGCCTCCGGCACGGCCAAGCCACCCCTAGCCACTCCTCAGCCCCATCGTGGTGCCTCTGTGTGGAAAGCTCAGGCTGCCGGAGCAGCAATGGGAGCGGACGATGGGGGAAGCCGATGTGCTCAGTTTGCAAAGCACCTTCAAGTCTGGCCCACCCCAAAAGCCGCCCTATGGACACCGACCTGCGCTGGGTTCAGGCTGGGTGCTGCGGCTGTATCGTCAGGGTCGTCATAGCAACTCTGCCAGGCTCCTGCGCGAAGGGTCATGGGAGCGGCTGGATTGCGGCTGCGGATGGAGACGGATGTGGTGGTACACGGGAAGCACGAGGGATGGAGGCAGAGCCGTCAAGCGCACGCCACTCCGTGGAACTGTGTGTTCGCGAGTTAAGGATTATTCAGCAGGATGTAAAAAGCTGATAAGCACCAAGTGTTTCACCTCTGGCTGTTCTTTTTAGTACGTGCGGCAGCAGAAGGCTGGAAATGAAAGCACTGATTACAGTACTGATGTGTAACAAAGAAATCAGCCTTGGAAATGTCGGAAGAAAAAGGAGAACCCACCTGAAAATGCACATCAGAGTGCTTAAAAGAGAAATCTGAATAAATCTGACACTAATTCCCACATCCATTACATTTCTTCCACAGCCCCAGCCAGCAGGGATTGCTATTATGGTCTTGTGGGTGTCTGTAATAACCTTCCCTAACAGGTAGTTAACAGTGCATATTTCAGATAGAAACCAAAGTTCTTGTGTCACTCCTATGAGCCAAAGGTACTTGTTTATTCCCATTCTTTTACCACAGTTTTGGTATACAACACGGTGTACCACGATGGATGGTTAGATGCAGGCTGGATGGTAGAAATTTTGAAGTAGGTGGGGGATGTTGGAGCCTCTGTGGCGGTGGAATACAGCTTGGTATTCCCTGATGGGTACCCATTTGCCATCTTCAGTGTCTGTAGCATTAAAGGTGGCTTAAACACTGTACCCACACTTGGGTAAGACAGAAGGTGCACAGGAGGGGATGGTGAGTGCTGGGATAACGTGCAATTTCAGCTGGAAGCAGGGAAAGATCTTTCAGGTTTGATGGCAACAGGGAGTAACAGGGAATATGGGAAATAGTGAAACTGTAAGGCTGTTTCATCCAGGACTGTCTCTGCTGCAGTCAGGATGGGCAGAGGATGTGCTGGTGCAGCTGCATGACTCTGCATCTCCTGAAATCCAGGGATGCAGGATGCAGGTGGAAGTCAAAGACTTCTCTAAGCGGGAAAACCAGACAGAAAACTATGGAAGTTGACTAAGTTAGGAAATACTTATACAAGAGAAAGTATTTCCTGTTAGTAAAAATGAAATGAAGATGCTCAGGAAGGATTTATTCTCACTCATCCACTTAAACATGCTCTGGTTTTGGGCAGAGCCTAAGACTTACTGAGGACAATCATTCCTGTGTTTTCCTGTGGCCAGTTTATGGGGGAGAGTGAGGACAGGGGTTAGTGAAGGAAATGAGAGAAACCCATGAGGGAGAAGAAAAAATGCTTACTGCAGCCCAACAACTACAGCCTTAAATTACAACCAGAAATAGCCCCTTCAGGAACAGTACGATTTTGAATATTTCAGCCCTGTATTGCACTGCAGTTAACTGAAGGTTTGTCAGTTGAAATAATCAGCTCATTCAGCCCATTTCACTTATTTTTAAACAGCATCGGCTGCTGTTTAAAGGTTTTTGAACTGCCAAAAGGTTTTTGAACTGCAAGTCCAAGCTATGTATCACCCAGGCACAGCTTTCACTGACCAGAAGTTATAGACATCTTGAAACTCAATATATATCTACTTGATCCATGACTTACAGAAATATGGACTGATAGTGGCAGAGGAAAAGGTTCAAACAAACCCACCTTGGCATTATTTAGGGTGGAAGTTATATGAATATCTGTGGACTTACGGTATGGTCATCAGGAACTGTTATTCTGACTCAGCTGCATTGAACTCATATACTGAATCCGCCAAGTTTCCGGCCTCTTTCCTGTTGGGATCTGTCACCACCACTCAGCAATAATAGTACTGATTGGATCAGTGGAGTCTAGCTGGCATCGGATGGTGCCCAGTTAAATGACTCGCATGAAATGAATACCTCATTTTATGGAACTGATTTGTTTCCCTTTTGCCTAACAATTAGTAATGACACTGAGAATGGTTGTGTTCAAATACAACCTCAAAAACACTTGATTGCTCAAGAAGGTCAGATTTGTCGTTCATATACACTTGTCACTATTCCAGGAATAAAAGGGAATTAATATTGATTTAATAAAATGTCCTGGGCCAGGCAAATTCCTGATCTGCTTCGTTGGAGACTTCACAAATTAACATTTACCTCACCTATGACATAGAATGCGTGCCTGGGAAGGTATCCTAGAAATCAAACACCAGCAATGGATGCAATGATCGATTGGGTCCCTTATGGACAATTATGGGATAGAGAACTAAATACCACAGTACCCTTTGGTAAACATAACCACAGTTTGGCATAGCCTAACGGAGGATCAGCTGGAGCTGTGTTGCAATTTTTTGAGTCTTTAAATGACACAGCATCAGCTTTGCAAACAAATATCTGGAGACCGGGTTTTGCCTTTATGGAAAGGCAATTGCAACATTTATATTTAGATAATGTCACAGCCAATGTAACGAAAGCAACTAAGGAGAATGTGTTATTTGTACCACATATCCATACAGTTTTGCTTTGGCTAAAGATTTAATGATTGTTAGGAAAAATCGCTCATATCATATGAATCTAACTCATGTAAGTTATCACACAGGTGTTTCTAATCATATTAGAAGTCAATCTTTTAAAAATCTGACTGTATTACAAAGACGATCTGAAATGTGGATTCCTGTGAATTTAACGCATCATTGGGAAGAAAGTGATGGGTTAAGCCATTTTACTGGGATATTACAGGAAGAATTAGATTCCCCTAGAAAAAGAGTAAAGTGTTTTCTAGAATGGTTTATATTTGCCATTGTATCTGCCATCAGCAATAGCAGCCTTAACTGAGTCCATTCCAACAGCAGAAACAGTAAGAGAGGTATTAACTGATATCGTATCAGAATTACAAACACAGGAAAATATTGATGAAGATATTTTGGCTCGATTACAAGCGTTAGAAACAGCTGTTGTGTGGATAGGAGATTGACAGTCAGCCATGCAATCACAATTGTCTTTGCAATGTGATTGGGAACATACAGCAGGAGAAATGTGTGTTACATCCTTACCCTGGAATGAATCAGAACATGACTGGGAAGTAGTTAAACAACACTTACAAGGAACCTTTGACTTTTTCTTGCAAACAGATTTTCAATCGTTGCATGATTTTGAGGCCACTGCGAAAAGTAGGGTCAAAATCCAGGTTATGATAGGCTGGGAGGAGAAGTTCGTTTTGCCTTGGTGCAATTTCCCTTTTTCCAGCTTTTTCAGCCAAAATTGGGCCCCAAATCTCCTTCTTGGCTGGTTTTTAGTTATTATTTTTAAAACTGCTTGCTTGTTTTACTCTCACAGACCTTGACCACTGAGGAGCACCAGCACAGCTTCCTCCACCTGGGACTGATGTAGCTTCAGTTCTGTTGCTGTTCGTACCATTGTTGCATCAGTTGTCTGGCATTTCATTAAACTCTACATTTATTAAGACCAAAAAGAAGCTCTTAAAACAGTCGGCGTAAATCATACTTTAGCTTAGCCCATGATAACTGCCAATACAATTCATTGCAATAGATTTCCAGCTCTCAACTTTCTTCCAGGTTGGACACACTGAAGAGCAAACTGAGCAATGGGAGGGTGCGTGGGGAAACATGGCCAGAACCACTTCATTTGTGGAGCAAGGTCCCACAACATGTGACGTTTAAAGAGGAAGGGCTTTTTTCAATTAAATAAACCCAAAGGACCTCAGTATTCTGAAACCAGTCATTTCTGCAATGAGAGGAGGCAGCTGCTCCAAGCTAAGTTTGGTCTCACAAAGCTTGGGGAATCACTCAAGTGAAATGCCCAAACCAACTGAAAACTGTCAGAATCAATAACTTAAGTTTATTTTGGGAACTTTGTAGAATAAATAGAAGGAAAACGTTTAGAGGAACATATGTTGGAATTCTTGAAAGGTGAAAGATGTGACAACAACATACTGTGGAAGTAGGATGCTCAGATGTGTGTTTTATTGCTGCTATACTCAAAAGAAAAGCCAGAGGAAGAGGTGGGAGTGTCTTGGACACCAACCAAGTGTATGTCGGGTTTAGCTGGATCAGCACCGAGTGGGTGCAGCGCTGAAGGAGTTACCCCATCACTCTAAGACATATTATTAGCAGGATTTAGGAGGAATAGAAAGTGGAAGGTTTGAGATGTAAATGTCTCTGGTTGACTTCGGCTTAAGAGGCAGCCTTGTGGGAAAGGGTTCCTTTCCAACTCTTCCCTCCTTTCTGCTGGGAGCAGCTCTCTCAGGGTACAAACCACGTTGGGCTGCAGTTTTCCACAGGCATCACTAAGAAAGCTCTCTGGATTAGCGAGTACCCTCTTCCTTTTTGCAGGCTCTGTGTTAAGGAGAGCACTGATTTGAAAACTTGGTGCAAAGTTAAAGAATGAACGTTTATTAAGGTTTTTTGGGTCTCTTCTTTCAAGGAATCTGGTTTTGGAGCATGTTTGAGTTGTAGAATGAAAAATTGCAAAAAGCCTGAAAACTGCAGGAGAAGTTGATAGTTAAATAAAACGAATGCTGAGACTGTGGATACGGGAATGTCAGTCACTCAGGGCTATAGCCAGTGATATATATATATGATGTGATATTTTATTTAATAACTCCTAGCTCAGAAATTAGAGTCCTTTTAAAATTGATAAACCTAATTAAAATATGCAGTTTCTATTCCTGGCAAGCCAAATTACATTCACCATAATAAACAAAGTCTCGAGATCAAGTTAAAAGAACTCACTGTTATTTTACCTCGCTTTGGTTTTATTCCCAAAGATGTGATTGAAATAATGAGATTATACAAAGAGCTGTGATCTCCCAGGAGGTGGAAAGAGATTACGGGCTCTGCCGAGGGGAGCGATGGCTGAGGGGAGAGATGGCCGAGGGGAGCGATGGCCGAGGGGAGAGATGGCTGAGGGGAGAGATGGCTGAGGGGAGCGATGGCTGAGGGGAGAGATGGCTGAGGGGAGAGATGGCCGAGGGGAGAGATGGCTGAGGGGAGAGATGGCTGAGGGGAGCGATGGCCGAGGGGAGAGATGGCCGAGGGGAGCGATGGCCGAGGGGAGAGATGGCTGAGGGGAGAGATGGCCGAGGGGAGAGATGGCTGAGGGGAGAGATGGCTGAGGGGAGAGATGGCTGAGGGGAGAGATGGCTGAGGGGAATGATGGTCGAGGGGAGCAATGGCCGAGGGGAGAGATGGCTGAGGGGAATGATGGTCGAGGGGAGCAATGGCCGAGGGAGCGATGGCTGAGGGGAGCGTGGCTCAAGGGAGAGATGGCCGAGGGGAGCGATGGCTCAGGGGAGCAATGGCTGAGGGGAGAGATGGCTGAGGGGAGCGATGGCTGAGGGGAGAGATGGCTGAGGGGAGAGATGGCCGAGGGGAGCGATGGCCGAGGGGAGAGATGGCTGAGGGGAGCGATGGCTGAGGGGAGAGATGGCTGAGGGGAGTGATGGCTGAGGGGAGAGATGGCTGAGGGGAGAGATGGCTGAGGGGAGTGATGGCCGAGGGGAGAGATGGCTGAGGGGAGTGATGGCCGAGGGGAGAGATGGCTGAGGGGAGAGATGGCCGAGGGGAGCGATGGCTGAGGGGAGAGATGGCCGAGGGGAGCGATGGCTGAGGGGAGTGATGGCTGAGGGGAGTGATGGCTGAGGGGAGCGATGGCTGAGGGGATGGTAGCCGAGAAGAGCAATGGCCGAGGGGAGCGGTGGCCGAGGGGCGCGTGACTGAAGGGAATGTGACTGAAGGGAACGTGCTCCTCGGTGACCGCTTGCTGAGGGGAGCCATGACTGAGGGGAGCCATCACGGACGAGCACGGTGCCCGCGGGCGGCCGGGTGGGCGGGAGACGGGGCGGGGCGGGTAGGGCGGGCTGCCGAGCGCCACCGCGGCGCCGCGCCCAGCCCCGCGCCATGACGTCATGGGCGCACGTGGCCCTCCCCGCGGCCCCGGTGCGGGCTCACTCCGCCGCCGTTGCCGGTTGCGCTGCTGCGGGTCCGAGTCAGCGCCATGAGGGTGCAGCTGGAGCGGTGCTGCCGGGAGTGGCGGGAGCTGGGCGAGGAGTTCCAGCAGCTGCAGGTGAGCTCTGGCGGGCGGCGGGGCTCCGGGGCCGTGCGGGCTATCGCGGTGTCTTCGGACGGCTTCGCGTCTGCTGCATCTTCCGCGCCGCCCTGTCCCGTGTCGCCCTCCTCGGCTTTGCTTTTGCATCGCTTTAGCGGCGTGAGGTTCTCCCCCGCGCTCTTCTCTGCTGCAGGCTGGGAGGGAGCCTCTGTAGAGCGGGGTTCCTCTGTCTCGGAAAGCAGCTCGCAGGGGTGCGGGAAGGCTCAACCCCCGCCCGGGTGGGCTGCGCTCCGCAGGGGCACGCGTGTACGGCGCCTTTGCCCAGGCCCGAGTGCCTGCACTAAGCAGAGCTGTGCATGGGATGCGCATTCTTGTGCGGCACCTCAAAAACACGCTGTGCCCGGGGCTCCCGGGTAGGTGCTGTGTGTGCCTGGGACATCACAGACCAAACCATGGCCGTGACCCGGGTTCCTCTGATGAGGCACCGAGGGGACACGGTGCTATGGTTCTTGCTGCTGGAGCAAGGATGGAAAAGGGGGACCCGGTCTTTTTGTGCACCCATAACACTGCATAAAGAGCAGCGCAAGTAGCACCAGTGCTGTGAACATCTCCTGACCGGACTTTAATTTCCTGTGGTGGGATATGAAGGATGCAGATGATGTTTTCCATCTTGTAAAAGTGCATTGAGGGACAGAAAGACTAAAGAGCAGGGGCTGAGAGCTGTTCTTGCAAAATGCTTTTACCTCCAGAAGCCTTCCCTTTCCTGTATGTCGTCAACGCTGCACCTACACACGTGCTTTACATCTTCAAGGCAGTTTTAAAGCACCGGCTGTTGAGGCTCCCCGGGGCTGTTTTTGCCTCTTTTAGGCTGTTAAACAGAACGTGCACCACAGGAAAAAAAGAAGTGTGATTTCCAGATTTAGCTCGTTGTCTTCATTACAGTCAGTTCAGGTTGTGGGCTTGTTAGCAGAAGGAAAGGTGGTGGTTGGGCGTTGGGGGGGGAGCGCCAGCTGGTGTGATTTTGTTGATCACTTGTTTGCTGTGTGTGCTCACTGGCCTTCTGGCCGAGCAGTTTGCTAAGGTCCGACCTAAACCACAGCAAAACGTTGGTGATTTAACCCCTGCCTCAGTTTCCCCATCAGTAGAAGGAAAATAGAAGTGCTTTCTGTGTGGTGGTAGCTGCTGGAGGTGTCGCTGCCGAGCAGTTAGTGCTGTAGAGGTGAAAAGCTGGAATAACATCCATGATCTGAGAGCTTCAGGGTGCAAAAGTGGGCTTTGTGTCTGAACGCAGTGTTGTCATCTCCAGCTCTGTGAGATGCTGGTGGTGCTTAAATGTGCTTTTGGAGGACAGCTCTGTGCTTCTGAGCTGGATTCAAGTCAACCCACGATGTGTTGGCATAGAAAACTCAACTCTTGAGTAAGAAAGAACTTCGATGTGGCTGTCTGCTCATGCTTGCCCTTGCACATGGCTTTTTGGATGCACTCACAGCATCTCTTGCTCTTGAGGATCCTGGTTTTCCTAGCAGCAGCTTTACCCCCTCCATGCCTGTATCACCCCCCTTCAGCACTGTATTTGGCTGACCTGGCTTTCGTCTTCAGCTGGAAATGCTGGTCTGGGTCTGTGCAGGAGCTGCCCAAAGAGCTCCATGGTGTTTTCCAAGGGACTTTGGTCACTCCCATTAAAAGGGTCCCTTGTTCAATGCTAGGAGGGAAACAAATTGATGGTGGGCAGATTTTTGTGTTGAGAGCAGCCCTGACCCCATGGGGCAAAACAATCTCAGTTTCATTGCACTCGTACCCGGTTTCGTTTTACAGTTGCAATGTAAATTCTGGGTCATGGCCTGTGTTCTTCTGCAGAGGAGCACCTTGGACTCTGGTTGTAGCTTCTGCCCCAAATGTGCTGGGTGAACTGGGGGTACACTTGTATTTGGGGGAGCTTTGACTTGAAGGGCTTCAGAGGGGCTGATGCTGCTGCACTGAGCATCCCCTTGGGGCAGTCACGGTCCTGGTGTTGTAAATCTTGTAATTCAGGTGTGGAGACAACCCCCACGTCTTTGCTGGGAGCAATTGAACTCAGGGCAGAGATAACTCCTCTCCTTGGTGCATGGCTCCTTTGTTTTACCATGCATATTGTTTCCTGTGTGGAGGGGGAGTTGGAGCTGAACCCGACCCCTGGAGCAGGTGTTTGACTGTGGGTTATGTGTTAATGTAAAGGCAGTGCTGAGCTCCCGTGCTGCCAGTAGAAAGTCCCCTTTCTAAGTAGTTGCCTCTCTTGATGGATAAATAACTGCTCTACTAGCAAATGTTATGTTCTAAATACTGGTGTCATTTTGAAGTGATTATCCTGATGTTTTTGGCGAGCAGTAGAATTTACCAGCCCTCAACTTGCCTGTTTGTGCTTCCAATAAATACTTGAACACTCTTTTGGCAAAAGGAGCTTCTCACACCCTTTGAACCAGTTTTTTAAAAGACTCTGTTGCGTGACATCTAGAGAAGCAGAATGAGTTACTGTGCAATCCATGGAGCCCCGAAGTCCTGCCTGTGTTAGGCAAAGCCAAGCCAGTCCTAAACTGATTGGAGCTGCAGTGTCTGGACGTGGTTAGTTTGGTTACTAGGGTTTTTAATTGGATACCAGAGCTTGTTTTGCATTGCTCTTGTGAATAATGAGCAGTTACCAGCCTGGTCCTAATGAGGAGGAGAGCAAAGATTTGGTTTTTTGGTTTTACCACCATATTTATGCGCTGGGAAAACCAGTGGTAATTTTCTCTGGTCCTTGATGTGCTGGTAGATAAAGCAGCAAGTGCAAATATCTATTTAACCCACAGCTTCTCTTGGCACCAACTCTGTAAACTCTTGTATTTTAGATCTTACAAGTTGCCCAGAGGACATTCCTTGGTGCCTGGTCCTCCTTTCCTGAGGTTTCCCTGCACTTGGGAAAGCACTGAAATCATTGTAAAAGGTGGAAAAGCAGAATATGCTTATTCCCAAGCAGAGGGGAGGGGTATGAGAGCACAGGCACCTTTTGGTGGGCTTGCAGTTGGCCAGCACATCCTTGTTATGCCCAGTCAAACACTGGCTGGGGGCTTCAGAGGATCAGCGAGCTGAGATCAAGAAGTTCTTCTCAAGGAGCATCTAATGCCACCGGGAGGGGATGGGTTAAGCTCTTAAGCAGAAGATGGGACAGTTGGTTGCTTGAACATGCCTTGGGTGGAGATGTCAGCGGTGGCCAGGGAGTGCCTAAACCCCCAGGCGTGGATTTGTGTGATTTTCTTTTCTGCTCTGGGTCCTCATCTTCTTTTTTTTCCCCTCAGATTTGATCTGAATGTGAAATCAGTTCCTGCACTGTGATTTAGCCACCCATTTGATGGGGACAGATTGGGATTAAATGGAAGATTAGGGGTTTTGTTACAGGGTGGGATGGGAATGAGGAGCTGCCAAGTGGAACAGTTCATTGAGAAGACAAAATGAGATGAGTGTAGAGAGGATGCTCTTCCTTTTGCAGGACTTTCACTAGTGTCCATTTCAGCTGTGTTGGATTTGGGCTGGTTGGCATCACCCCCTCTTTGCTTCTTTGCAGGGGTGTGTATTGACTGCCAGAAACAAAGGGTTTTCCTTGCTTCCTTCAGAGGCAAGGACCAACTGCAGTGTGTAACCTAGGAGGGCTCTTCCTACCAATTGTCTCCTCTTCTCCTGCAGGAAACACACAAAGTTTACAGACAGAAACTGGAAGAAGTCACTGGCTTGCAGGCAGCCTGCAGCAGCTCCATACACCGGCAGAAGAAGACACTAAGAGATCTGAAGCACAGCCTGCAACGGTAACGGGAGACCTGGAGGATGGAGGAGGCAGGGATGGGATGTTTCCCCTTCCCAAAAGGCTGGAATGTTTGGATTTTTAGCATTTTAACACACAATCTGTGTTGCAGTGCTGATTTTGCTCCATATTGTTCTTGATTCACCTCCATCTATCACAGCCAGGTCAATGTTCATAACCCCATGAGGGATGGAGTCCTGTAAATAAAGATGATCTTTGAGGATCAAAGGATCAAAACCTGTGTGGATTTGCATCCTTGCAGTATGTGCCGTACGCTGCAGGACTGTACAGATTTTGGTCCACTTGTCTTGCTAGGTGAGCAAAGCTTTGCTCCGTAAGCTATGCAGGAAGAGCAGCATCAATCCCTGAATCTGAAGGTGTAACTTGCTGCTGGTGGATTTACAGGAGGGACCTGTCTCTGGCTGCTCGCAGCCTGCACACAGGCTAAATTCCTTGTGTGCAGCTCTGAATCCACCACCTCCAACACCAGGGGTTGCCAGCGCTGCTGTGCACTGCTCTCTGTTTTCCATTAATTGGTAAAACCCCAGTTTGTCAGTAAATCATCAGCTGTGTTTGCTACATCCTGAAATGTTTCGTGCCTGAAGAGCTGCAGCCTCTGCGATGGCAGTGCCTGAAACCACACACAAAGTTCCCAAAGTGGAAGGAGTCCCTGCAGGAAAGCACGATATTCCCCAAGTGTTCTGCTAGGGAAGAAGGACAGGATCCTGTCACTGAGCTGAGATGAAGAGAGAAGCTGATTTATAAACCAGCTGGTTGAAATAACCTCCAACAACATAAACCAGGCAGTGAAATAAAGCCATGAAGACAAGTGGTGCTGCAGAAACACAGCAGCAAAGTGCACAATGGCATCAACTCACATGGTTTGTTCTGTAACAGCGTGGGGTTTAAGACAATGTTATTTTCCTCTAAACAAAAAAGGAAGTGAAAACATGACCAGGAATATCCTGTTTCTGTGTTCTTGCAGGTGCAAGGCCAGAGCGAGTCCTGAAGAGTTTGCTCTCATTCAGGAGATCAGCGGCCAGATCAAGGAGAGGCAGAATGCCTTCTTCGACATGGAAGCCTACTTGCCAAAGAAGAACGGGTACGTGCTTTGCCGGGGAGGCACGCATGCTGCTTATCACAGCGGTGGTGTTCCCAAAGGATAATGTGCGTGTTGAAGAAATACATGTAAAACTGGATTAGTCATAAATCTCTTGCTGAGCTGCTGTGTCACTTGTGCACAGCTCATTAGCTGGAAGTGTATGTAAATGTACTGTGCGTAGGCAGTGCAGGTTTTCTTGTTCAGATAAAAGTGACCCTGCATTTAGGGGAGATGCTGCAATTCACTGTTCCACACTGATGTTGTCCTGTGCTCGTTTTTAAAAGACCAAATCAGCACAAGGACTTTTCTCTCTGTGATGTTTAAATAGTGTTTTCAGCCACTCTAGTATCCATACTTTGCTTCGGGTGGCGTTGCCAGGACAGGTTTCTTTCTGTTGTCAAGGGCTGTTTGATGCTGCAGCCCTTCGGATGTTTCTGTTGGAGTCTTTTCTTCCCATTTCTCCCTGTTATTACTTGTTTTGGACAGTGCACACTACAAATCCTGCCCTTAGGCTGTAGCGCAGTAAAGGGACCAGGAAAATAAACCTTTTCTGTAATTTCTTGGAGATGCTGACCAATCTTTCCTGTTTAAATCCTGTTCTATTGGGTATTTTTCCAGTTTGCCTTAATTAAAACCCTACAGAGACACTGGTCTCATCTGCTCCAATCTAGGTCATCCTGTAGTGTTGAAATCAAAGGAATGACTTGGGTCTGCTTTTGTTTTCTGTCTTCCAGCTTGTACTTAAATCTGGTCCTGGGAAATGTGAATGTAACTCTCCTGAGTAACCAAGCAAAGTGAGTGAGTGTTTCTGCATGTGTGGATTTGGGTTTCTCTGGGGCCAGCTGTGCAGGTGTGGACTCAAGTCCAGAGAAGGGAATGGGTCTGATAGATCAAATGTTGAAAGTGGGCAAGTTGGACCATGACATGGGCCAAGCTAATGCTTCGTATGACTCCAATGGACAATCACTTGCTTTAAGCCCAGCCCATCCTATTGCCTCAATTGTATAAGGCAGGGGTTGCAATGAAAATGGCATTGACTTCCAGGCGTATGATGCCCCAGAAATTGAGATTTATGGGGTTTAATATTTTTTGGGGGAAAAAAAAATAATCTTAAATTTAAAAGTCTTCTTTTTAAATCTAAACCCCAGAAACCAGCTCGGATGCACTTAAGCTGTTGTCTTGCAGCATAGTGGACCCTGCAGGCAGAGTGCTGCCTTTCACTGCTGTCTGCTGGTTTTCTAAGGGTTTCAGGCACTGCCTGTCTCTGGACTTGGCGTGTGGGTTTGTATTTGGTTTGAAAGCAGTGAAGCCATGTTCGATAAAACACCCTTTTGAGTCCTTCTCTTCCCTTCCAGGTTTGCCTACAAAGATGAGTATGAGAAGTTCAAACTTTATCTGACCATAATCTTGTTACTCGGGGCCATCACCTGCAGGTTTATTCTCCACTACAGGTAAGCTGCAAACTGCTTCTAATCAAGTATTTTGCATAGAAGTGTGCTGGGTTTGAACTAACTTATCTTCTGTTAAGATAAGGTGGCGAGACAGGCTCTGGCAGTGATTAGGCTTTGAGCAGTTGGACATCCTAACAGCTTCTGTACCTCTTCAGCAGTGGCAGGAGCTGTATTTTACCTACTTGCTTTCCCTTGTTTAACTTTTCTTGGAGTCTCTCATAACTAAGAGAAGCCCAACATCAAGGTCCCCTCCGACCCAAACTATTCCATGATCATGTGCCCTGATCTGTTGTTTTTCTGGCATCACACTGTGCTTGGGAATGAGCTCATGCATTGTCTGAGGTAGGGGCTGGCGCCATGCTGCAGCTCTGGGGTTGCAAAGGCAACAAGATTTGCATGAAATGGTCACACCTGAAATGTTACCTCTAGGTTGTGATAAAATGAGCACAAACAAGCTTCCACTATTCAGTTTGGCTTAAAAAACAGAAGGTGTTGGAGCTGGGCTCTTCCACTGAGGTCTCTGTGGGTCTGGGTGAATGGAAGGTTGTACCAGGGAAGGATGCTGCCTTATACAGGTGCTGCCCCGAACCCCTTTGGCTGGAAGGGTTTGCAAATGGCAAAATCAAGTTGGTTTGTTGAGGTTTTTCCCTCCCTAGAGTGTAGTGCACTTCTGCTCTTTTAGTTGATTGGATTTATATAGATCTCACGGAATCTCCTCATTAAATTAGCCTGGAAATGCCTCTCTAAATTGGATCATCTGCTGCTTTCATGGTGCTTTCTCTCCTTCAGAAGGAATTAATGTCATCTCTGCATACCTGCTTATCAGCTAAAGATCTGCAGTGCTGTATCACGAGGCACTTCCCAGAGGAAAGGGCTCAGAGCCTGGGGTACTGCTGATGTGTGCAGTTCTGTGTGGGGGTTAGAGATGTTCAGGACTGGGATTTTGTGCCTGTGGCCTCACTTGGGCAGGTTTCATTTGTCCAAGGGGAGGGAGGAAAAATAGGGGTTTTCTTTGAACGTGTCCTTATAATTAACAGCATCTCTTTTACCGTGTGTGTTTTCTGTTTAACAGGGTGACAGATGAAGTGTTCAACTTTCTGTTAGTGTGGTACTACTGCACGCTGACGATACGGGAAAGCATTCTCATTAGCAATGGATCAAGGTACTGTGCCACCTGCGGGCACTATTTAAAGCATGAAGTGTCCTTTAAAAGAAAAACAAGCAACAAAAGAGGATTCAGCTTAGCACTGAAGCCCAGCAAATCCAACATGCTGATACCTCTCTGCAGGGTCTCTTGTCTCCATTCCCCTTCCTGGTTGCTTCCCAAAGCAGATGTGACCACCTGAGGTCTGGGGGAGAAGGAGAAGGTTCTGCCTCACTACCACCCTGTACTTCACTATAATTTTCTGGCCTTTCTGCAGCATTCGTGTCTGAAAGAAGCAACCACCTCATAGGAAGGACTTGAAAATGTCACTTACTGGCTTGGAAAGAAAAAAGGCTGTGTGGGTTGCACATCATTAGTCACTGTGGTACCTCATGCTGCAGGGGCTGCTGCTGCTTGCTGTGCTGGAGAGCTTGTGGGAGCACGCAGGATGTGTTCTGGTCCTGAGCCTCCCTCCAGCAGTGATGGATTCATGCCCCAAATTAAGCCATACTGCCAGGGCAGTGTTCCACAGTCCTTTTGCTTGAGTTGTGCCATCTGTTTTGTTTCCTGACATTCCCCCCTCCCAAGTCAGAATCACTTTCTGTCTGTAAATGTAAAGCCAGACTTAACAGTGCTCAAATCCATGTTTCTGGTCTAACTGCCACATTTCGTCTGTTCAGGATCAAAGGCTGGTGGGTCTCTCATCACTACGTTTCCACGTTCCTGTCTGGAGTAATGTTGACATGGTGAGTCTGCTCTCGCCTGCTCGAGGTGCTTCAAGACTGCTTCATGGTGTTTGCATCATCTGAGTATTTAAATCCAGCATGACCACAAAGCTGTGGCCATAGGATCATGGTGAAGCTTCAGACTTAGTGTATGTCTGATGTTACAGATGTTTTCAGTGATAAATACAACACTTCAATTTTGTATTTACATTGCTGAGCTAAAAAAGACAGAAACCAACCCAAACCCTCAGCCATAATTGTGCTGATGGTGGGCCGATCTCTGCAAGTCTCTTGATTTCTGTCTCTGTAACTGAGCAAACAATCATCACTTTACTTTAGAGGGAGGACACCACAAAATGCATCTGTTTGGTGCCTTCCCTGAACCCAGATGACAAACAGAATATAAAGCCAAACATGCAAGTTACCTTCCAAGGGGTGGTGGTGTTGGTCAAACAGTGCAGTAGTACAGCAGGACAGGCCCCTGTGCAACCTGTGTCGACTTTGGCATGAACTGATTAGTTAATAATTAAAGGTTGTTTTGAAACAACAAATGTTTCTGTTCCTGAATGTGTGAGGGGATGATGTAGTGGCAGGAGCAGAAGGTCCTTTGTCCTCTGTCCTCAGCTACCTTTGGGATAAGGAGCACAACCATGCAAGTGCTGCTGAACGGCTTTGCTGCCTAGAGAAAGCTGTGATAGGCAAATGAATAAGAGGGGGCAGCATTTATACATGTTGGAGAGGGGAAACCCAATCAATGCGAGCATTTCCTACACACCAGAGTTGGAGTATGAGGCTGTAGCATCCTCTCTGGGCTCCCGATGGGGTGGAACAGGCTGGGTATCAGCTGCTTGCTTCATTTGCTAATGGGATCTGGCGTGGTGGTGAAGGGGAAGGGCACTGCATCATCTGCTTTTGATCAAATAGACCTCCTTTGTATTTTGCTTTCAGGCCAGATGGACTCATGTATCAGATGTTTCGCAGTCAATTTTTAGCATTTTCAATATTTCAGAGTGAGTATCTCTTCCCTTGCTAATTCATGGGCTAAAAGAGCTTCGTGTCTTATGTGCTTAGAAGAAAACACTTCTGCTTGGTAAATACTGGAGCATTAAACTGTGAGAATATAAAGATAATAAATATGCAGTGTGCAAGGATAAACACTAATTTAAATGCTCTTGGATTAAACATTATGAAAATGATTTGATACCTTTATTGTGCTTCCAATAGCTAGCCAATGCAGTGATGTTTTTTCTTTCCTTCTCCAGGTTGTGTTCAGTTCCTACAGTATTATTACCAAAGGGGCTGCCTTTATCGGCTCCGTGCTTTGGGGGAGAGAAACCACTTGGACCTCACAGTGGGTGAGGTTTTCGGCAGTACTTTCTTTGTAATGATTTGCACAGGTTTTGAATGCAGTGATAGGGAGGTGTGGCCTCCTGAGAGAGCTGCCACCCCCCTGCCTTGCCAAATGTCCTAAGGCAGGAAGGGGAGTGAGGCTTTTATCCCCCTCCTTGGGTCCTGTGAGTTGGGAGCAGAAGGCTCTGATCTCTGTCAGCTCTTCAGAGGGTTAAGATGAAGGTTTTGGTGGCAGAATCACAGATTAGTTTGAATTGGAAGGGAGCTTAAAGCTTATCCAGATCCAACCCCTGCCATGGGCAGGGACACCTTCCACTAGAGCAGCTTGCTGCAAGCCCTGTCCAACTTGGCCTTGAGCACTGCCAGGGATGAGGCAGCCACAGCTTCATCCTCCCATTACCACACCTTCAACTGTATGTTTTGAATTGGTAGGTTATTGCAGAGCAGGACAGGAATAGCCCTTATGGGGTGGTCTGGGTGGGAAGGCTGCAGCTGTGCTCCTGGCTGTTACTTGCTCACTCTCTGCCTTTTCTGTCAACCTTTTCCAGAAGGATTTCAGTCCTGGATGTGGCGGGGGCTGACGTTTCTCCTTCCCTTCCTGTTCTTTGGGCATGTAAGTTGGGCAATCCCGTTTCTCCTTCTGTGATGCAGGGCCTGGGTGGCTGCAGCACCATAAAAAAGTGCTTTGGATCACGTGCGCCCTTAAGAAATGTTTCTAAGGGTTTGGTTGGTTGGTTTGGTTTTCCTAGTAATGAAATGGCTTTTCTTTCTTTCTCTCCTTTGTAGTTCTGGCAGCTCTATAATGCAATCACACTTTTTGGATTGTCGAGGCATAAGGAGTGCAAAGAATGGCAGGTGCGTGTTGGTTCTGCTCAGAAATAGCACAGAGCAAGGGGAGAGGGGGTGTATAACCACATCCTTAAGGATATTTGGACATCTGACTCCATCGAAACATCTCGGGATGATGTGGGACAGAGCCTACGTAAGGGAACTCAAATGTGAGTTACTGTAGGGAAGCTTGCCCCCACCCATGGGTGACTGCACAGACTGAAAGGTAGAGTGTGTAGGGGCAGAAAACACATGTGGGTAAATATCACATTGTTGATGTATGGGCATCTAGTAGCAATGGTTGCTGAGTTGCTGGTGGTCCTTTATGGCTGAACCATGGGTCATATATACAGGAATATGATGACAAAAAAATGATGGCAATGAATCACTTAAAAACATATTATCCCCATCACTGCCCCACTTTTAGGGATCCTTCCACTTGTTTTCAGTTGCTGTCACCTATCAAACATGTCTTTCCAGCTGTGCAATTGCTCCTGTAAATCTGGGTTGGATTGCATCACATGTGCAGTGGTGCACATAATCTGATGGTCTTTACTTTGTTTGGATCTTGCAGTAACTTGTGTGCTCACCTTGATCAGGAGGAGCACACCTTCCCACAGAAACATATTGTTCCCCACGCCTGTGTCACTGCTGTTCCATGGACATAATGTTAATCCATTAAATTTAACTTAATGATTTGGTTTTACTGTCTGGTAGAGTCTGGGAGTGTTAAATATAATCCATCTTATAATATTGAAAGTAGTAAATGCTACTTAAATGATCATACTGTTAACCCACACAGCTGGATGTGTGGATATATATTGAACTATGATCTTCTCTCCTTGGATCTCCATGCTAATGGATATGCCTGGACTTGCCAACCAAAGCCCCATCAGAACTCATTTAATGTGGCCAAAGCAGTACCTTCAGCTCTCACCTTGGGTGGTTTTCCCCCCCTTTTCTCTCCCAGGTTTCTGTGTTGGCTTTCACGTTTCTGCTGCTCTTCCTCGGGAACTTCCTCACTACCCTCAAAGTCGTGCACACGAAACTCCAGAAGAACAAAGACAAAATGAAGAAGCTGTGAACTCCCCTCCCTGGGTGCTGGCTGCTATCCCGCTGCCCGTGGCAGGCGCTGGGTTTGGGATGGATCCTGCTAAACCCCAGCTACACAATGGACAGGCTCGGAAGGACTCACTGTCCCTGTGTTTGGTGAAGGATGTGGACTCTGCCAGCACGGACTCAGTATTACCACAAGCATGGCTCTCCAGTCTGCAGTCCTGCTATTTATGTCTATTTAATACAAACCATGTTTGCTTTTGGGGTTTTATTTCTGTATATAGAGCAGCATGCACCTGCCCAGCGAAGTGCCAGCATTGGGAGAATGTGGGATCTACTGTAATTCCAGTTCTGGAATGCTATTTAACACTTTTTCCTGCTTTATTATTTAAATTCTGGGTACTGGATTTGCAAAGGATTATGAATGCTCCAGGTTGGTCAGTGACACAGATCAAATGCTGTTTTTAAAGGCATCTGTTGAAGGTGTATTCTCAGTGGCAATAACAACCTGTGTGTACTGTGAAAAAGAAGCCCATCTTTGTACCATATTGCTGCTATATATACACTCTTCAGAAGCTATTTAAGAAGAGAAATCCTCTTTTGGAAACAAAACCAAGCAAGCAAAAGCAGTTTTTAAATGGCAGGGAAGTCTGCTAGCCTTCTTCCAGGGAGACCAGGTCAGCTGGCCAGGCCTGGAAAAGACCTAAAATAAACCATTCAATATACAGCCGCTTCAGCCCCTTTTTAATAACACACTTTGCCCTTTGGGTTGGTTTTTCAGACAGTGTTCTGGAAAGGTGGGGGACAGGCTCAGCAGAAGTACTAAATACTGCCTTTAGATGCTGCACTTGTACCAGTAATTAAGAGAATGTAAGGACTCATTCAGGAGGATGGCATTAAGTACTGCCAGTACATTAAGTACTGGCATCCTTCTGAGCTCCTTGTGCTGCTTGAACTTACTCATCCAAATCAGCTCATTTTGGGTGCTGCAACATCTGTACCTCCTAAGGCCAGCTCAGTATTGTGAGCTGCTTTAGGCAATGTTCTTCCCAACAGTAAACCCTGCCTTTGAGCTAGCACAAAGGCCAAACCGGGCCCATGCTTTGGCAGAGTGTGATCCCAGAATGATGCCCTCCCAGCAAGTGTGCTCCTGAAGAAACACGTCCACACCACAGGCTTTAACTGGTTTTATCAGTTCTGTTGCTGCGAGGCAGCAAACTTACAGTGTCACTGTCCTGTGGGCACGAACAATATTGACATGAAATAATGAAATGCAATTTGCATATTTTGAACAACTGTCACGCTAGCTGGGCTGTATCTTACTATGTTACCTTCTGACCTCTGCATACCCTGTGAGCCTGGGGTTTGTTTCATCCTTTGAACTCTCCATTTATGAACCGTAAATTGCTTTATTTTGAGAGCGATGCTGGAACCTGCTGGATCGGAGCAGTGGACCTGCAGGGATGGGCAGCTCTGCTCATGGTGAGTAACGAGTTCTGCAGCATGAGAAACTTGGATTAAAAGAGCAAGAAAGCTTCTCACGGTGGAGCTGAGGGTAAAGACGTTCGCTTCCTGCATGTTCGTGTTTCAGTTTCGAACTGGGTAAGGTGAGGAGTGGTTCTTTGTCTTTTACTGACAGTTCTCTTCTTGTGGCTGTACTGTACAACTCTTCACGATTTTTCTATAATCAAAGATGTCTGCAAACTTCTTAGTTTTTAATTTTCCATTTTAAGCTAATAGGGATTCGTTAATTCAATGAATTAATTGATAAAAGACATTGGGGAAGGAGAGGGGGCATAAAAACAAAGAGTAAGATTTCAAGGATCAAGACCTCTTTATCCTGCATGTAAAATACTAATGATGCCTCACTCCAAACCAGTTTTTCACCAGCTGGTCATGTACCCAGCAGAGGATAAAACAACATGAGTTCTGATATATAGTTACCAGGCTGTATGCGTAATGTTTAATAGTAGACTCCTGGCATGCACCACTTACAACCTTTTGCCAAAAGTTCTATCTCATCACCTTTCCATGAATCCTATGCATTTTCCCTTCGGATGTGATATAGTTTACCTTATCTTTCAGCAACACCTGTACTGCAGAAACCTCCTTTCCCCTCACAGGTTTGGTTTATGGTGGTTACAAAACAGTGATTGCTCCTGAAATCCTGAGATCTCACTGCATGGGATGTGCAAAAGAACCAGAAGGTTTGAGGTACATATACGAGGTTGTGCAGTGGGAGCATCCCTCCTCCTTAAACAGAGAGCTGCCACCTTCATCACAAAAGGGAAAAGTTTAATTTACAGCAAGAGAGAAGATTTCACCAGGTAACAAACATGAGTTAAGTATTTCCCCTAGAATGCACCAGTATTTCCATCTGTGATGTATAAAATAAGCTATGTAAGTTTATTGTAAAACTAACTTTACATTATAAAATAGCTGCTTGGACCAATTCTAACTGTAAATTATTTTCCATGATATTCTGAACTGGAAGCAACCAATGTATCTCCACTGGTAAATGCCACTTTCCATTGTGGCAGCAGGACTTGCAAGGAGATCTCTAAGGGTGCAGCTCTGCAAAGCTGATCCAGCAGCACAAGTGAGTAGTGGATGCTCCATCAAGAAGTTAAGACACAACATCATTTCTTTATCATCAGAGCTGCTCCAGCATCACTTCTTCTAAAAGATGTGGCTTTTCTGCTTGAAAAAGACAGGAAATTGTAGCTATAATGTGGCACAATTATTCTGCAGAGTTAAAAACACCCCCTGATTAACTCACACACTAGCAGTTGCTTTTCATTGTAATTTAAATAGCGAGTCCAAAACCTGACCGGTGGCTGGCTGCAGTCAGGAGCAAAAGCCAGGTGGACAAAGGCACGCTGCATCAGTTAAACCGGATTAAGAGCTTTGAAAAGTTGGTGAGAGCAGTGCCACAAAAGTGCAAAACTAGTAAAAATAATTAAAATTGAGTATAAAAATTGTTCTAGAAACAAAAACGTGCGATTAAAACCCCAGCCTTTAACCTCAGACTGTTTCTAACCCTGAATGGCTTGGCTGTGATGCAGTCAGTGCTCTCTTACAGTCCGGATCACAACACCGAGCACACTCGCTTGTTCTTTTGCCTCTTGGCTTTTTTCAGGGCGTTCAGTGCAATGGTGGTGGCTTCTTTAAAAACATTCTCGATGTTTTCCCGACACTTGGCCGAGCACTCCAGGTAAATTTCAGCATGAATCTGCTGACAGGCGGCTTCCCCCTGCAGAGCACAAAAAGGTAAGGGAAGATGTAAAGCCAGTGTATGAGAGAAGGAATCTGAGATGGGAAAGAAAGGGAGTTATTTTGTACATCATACCATGAGCTCGGGAAGAAAGAAGCTGCCTCTAAGTACAATATTAGTGTGTAAGTGGCATTGGTAATAAACTGAGGCACTGTTAAATAAACCATTTTTCCCCCTCTATGTTGATCCAGAGCCTGGCCTAACAGTTCAGTGCATTAGAGACTAAGATAGAGGCTGCTGATAGTGTAAAAACATTCTGTGTTACATTTGTTTAACAGAAATGCTGAGGTGGATACTCACGAGGATAAGATGTCTGCACAGCAATGTTTCTTCAGGCCTGACCTTAACTGTTACGTGATGTCAGCTTTAGTAATGAGTGTCACATGCAAGAGCTGAATCTAGACCAATGTCTTGCCTTCTTTGCTGGTGCACATGCAAGAATCCCAGCTTTGGCTTTGGAGCATCACAAGGGCTCAGCCAAAATCCTCGTATACATAAATGGATGTCTTCATAGCATTTCTCAACCTCACCCCAGTGCATGCAATGGGAACAGGCCAAAATCTGAAACGCATGCAATCCTGGAGTGTGAAATCACCACAGACATAAGACAGTGACTTCTTACTTTGCTTGTGATCCTTTTGTCATTGCAGTTGGCCCCCACTTTTGAATGCTTATGAGCCTTAGAGTGGGAATTTCAGGACCACAACCCACAGCTCACAAACTCTGTATTTATTCATTATAAGCCCTGGGGGTGGGGTCACTTGAGCACTCAGCGTTCCATAGGGGAGTTTTTCTTCATCATATTGAAGTTTGTCTCCTTCCAGTGGTTTGCAAGCTGCAGTGCTGGCAGATACTGTTCAGCTCCTCTGGGCCTGGCACTGGAAGCATCACTTTGCATGACTCGAGATGCCACCAGCTGTAAAAGACTGAGGTAGTGTATATTTAAGGGGAGAAAAACCAAGTGGGAGGGTTCACATAGGAGATAAAGTTCATACATCATGTGGGCCCTGGGATTTAATCGCATGAGGCCCCAGCAGACTTGCCTAAAGTGTCTGTTGCTTGTCCTCAACCTCACAGGTGAGGGTGATGTGAATTAATAACACAGATGAGGGAGCAGCTGTTCACAAAGCAACAAGATGGGCATCTCATCTTGAGCGCAAGGAAGACAAGCTGAACATCCCTGTGTGCTTTAGTGGTGATGCAATTGCAGTTTCTTTTCATGCTGCTTAGAAAAAGCAGCGATTCATTCAAGGTCTTGTTGTACTTAACCTTGTTCCCTGGACTTGCGTCTCCAGCAGTCTGGAAGCTGCTGTTCTTGCTCTGAGATGAGAGGAGAAGATAGCTTTGTTGTTTAAACAAGGTAGGAGATGAGCTGAAAGGGCCCATGTGACATGGAACAAGCTGTTCCATCACTGTTTCCCCTGTACCTAGGACAGCCATGTCAGTGACGTAACAGTGCTTCAGAATACTTAAATGGAAAACATTTGATAATACGTAGATATTTTTAGGATCACTTGAAAGAGAAGCCTCTTACACTAGAGAAGCCTTGCAGATGTTGTTGCTGCTGTCCTTGAAAGGATTTATTTTTAAATAGGGTTTGCAAAACTGTTTTTTCCAGAGGTGTTTTTAATTCTGTAGCCTGTATCCTGGCATCTCCAGTCTTTATCACAATCCTGATCAAAGTTCTAGTCATAGGAGCAATGTATGCTCATCAAAATCATGAAGGGAGTCCAACAAACTCGTCAAAGCTTAAAAATCTGTAGCAGTAATAACCCAGCTGTGAAAGGAAACAAGAAGGAGAAGTAAAGAGCATAGAAGGAGTAGCCAGTAGTGTCCTTTCAGACACCCCAAGATATGCAAAACACTCTTCAACTTCTCTTAACTTTGGTACTAAAAGTGAGTGGTGATTTGGCCACTTCCAGAAACAACTTCTGGAAACCCCTCTTAGCGCTGTCAATAATTCCTTTATCTGGATGCTGGGAACACCTCATTCTGGAGTACCTGGGATTGTACTTGTGAGGAGCGATGCTATTGAAGTGTAAGTGTGCTTTATCTCTTGCAAAGAGGACACCATTTTAAGCGCACTTGTACTTACCTGGTTGTAAGTAATGGGTTCCTGCTTGGAAGCCCTGAGCTTGCGCAGCAGTTCCTTGTCTTTGCGAAGGTCTGTCTTGCAGCCGATCAGCACGAGTGGGACACCGCGGCAGAAGTGATTCACTTCAGGGTACCACTGATGGTAGAAAGACACAAACTTTACATCTGTCTTCTTTCTTGCTTCAAATCAAAATAATAAAGCCAAGGGACATTTATTGTATGTTGCAATTTCAGCATTTTGGAAGCTTTTCAGCTAGTGGTAGGGGCCCAACACATGCTATTTACATTATACAAACATGTAAATGTCCTACCCAAAGTCAGTTGCTTTATAAAATATAGGTGGCATCTATCACTATACCAAAGTGCTTATTTAACATCTGTTCAAGTTCAGAAGAGCTCCTATTAGTTGTGTTTAAGAGCAGAATTTGGGCCAAGTCTTGCTTTGTTTTGCTGGTGTCATGTACAGGGGCACTAACTTCTACTTTGGGGCATTACAGAAATCCTAGTGCAGACAAGGGGTTGCTTACATCTCTGTGCTGTAGCTAAGCATGCATGGGATGGAATCTAAACTGCTTGTGTGCAATGCTGGTTGTGTGACATCAATACAGATAGGACAGGTAAAGCTGTGATTTCACCACTGGTGGTTGATCTTGGTGGTGTACTGCAGAATCCCAGTTCTGAGCTGTGGAGAGGTGAGCCCCAGATGCGAGCTCTGTGACCTGCAGCTCAGTGTGTGGTGAGTGCATCCACACGCCCAGGGTATGGGACACTAAAAGCACGGGCTGTTTCAATCTGACATCTTGTCCTGTATCAGGCCTATGCAATTCATTTAAAAGGCTGAAGCAATTACAAAAGCCTCTTGCCTTGGCTGCCACGTTATCATAGCTGGTGGGGTTCATGACATCGTAGCAAATCAACACGACGTTGGTGTTCTGGTAGGAAAGTGGTCGTAGCCGATCATAGTCCTCCTGCCCTGGAACACAGAGAATGTTTGGGATAGAAAAAATCTCAGTCCTTAACCAGCCATATGATGGGAATAGGTAAAGATACACACTTGAGATCAAGAACAACGGGACTGTAATTGCAGAGACCGCAGGTTTTCCATTCTTGTAAAACACCTTCCCTCAGCAGGGGGTTGGCCTAGCTGATCTCCAGAGGTCCCTTCCAACCCTATCGATTCTGTGACACGCAGGAGATTCCTCTTCACTGACAAAAGTGATGCTTTAGAAAATAAAGCATGTCATTGGCAAGTTAGAACAGAAAGCCTGCTAAGTACTTCGAAGCAGTTCCAACCGCTGAGTGCCAAGTGGCTGCTCACAAGCAGGATCAGAAAGAGGAATTTGACAGTTATCGATTAAAACATTTGCAATTTGGCAGTGGCTTTGTCCTCCCTAATATATTATTTGTACACGTGATGCTGTGAGGAGAAGAAACACCGTGTTTGCTAGACACAAAGGCTGGAGTAAAACCCTCAGTGGCAAACTTGCTTTTCCCAGCCCAGTGAGCTGTGAGGAAGCAGCTCTCAGCATGCTCTGCCTTCAGCAGCACTGCTGCTCAACATGCTGCAACAGGAGCCAGGCTTAACTGGTCTGTGAAGCCAGGACTACACAGCAGAGCTTAGGGATGCTCTGGATTCTGGAAAAGGAGAGGATTTGTCTGATTAGGGCTATTCTAGCACATGATCCATTGAGGAAGCTAATTTGCTTCAGACCCATGCTCTTCCCCTTGCTGTACAGATGACTTAGCAGTAAGCACCACACTGAGATCTGAAGGTATCTTGCTCTGAGAGATTAAGAAAGAAATAATTACCAGATAAAGTTGCCAGCTCAGGAAAAAACCCAGTCTTTTACATTTGAGTTTTCTTCAGAGACTTCAGGAAGACACCGTAACTTAAGCAGTCTGTAGATCTATTTGCCATCTGAATGCTGCCCCTGCAAGCAGGTACGTCTCTGTGATGCACCAGATATCCAAAACAGAACTGGGAATGCTATTCCCTCCCTCAATCATCACAGTGAACAGGCAGCCTAGAAACTGCCCTACAGGGAAGTTACACGTCTCAAATCTTTGTACTGGTATTTCAAATGAAGGGATGCTGAAAATTTCAGCATGCCCCCAACTTTATATCAATTATTGCTGCCCTGGCACCTCAGTCCCCAGTCACAAACCCATTACTTTGGTCAACATGCTTGTCTCCAGCTGCAAACTGAAGGACTGCAGATATCGGAAAGCCAATAATTCTACAATACTTTGATCCCCTCCTTCATTTAAATGATGGATTGAGGTACAGGTTATTACAAGGCAATCCCTACTGAGCAAGCCATTACTCAGTTTGCTTGAGGTGTTTGTAAAACAGGAGTCTTAGGTTTGGACTACTCCATATTTGAGCTTCCGCAAGAGCAATGTGTTCTGTAGGCAAGGTGCAGAACAAAGAAGGACTGATCCCTCAAGGTTTAATCCAGAAATAATAGACAATTGACAATATTATCCATGTTGTAGAAACACTCAGAGCAAAGACTGTACTGCTCAGCCCTTCTTATTCTCCTCAATTCTCCTACTTGTTTGCAACTGATTTACCATTTTGTTGCTGATAATCCTTTAAATGCATTGAACACATCAGGTGCCACCGAATTCCTCTAGTGCTATGTATTCTGTATGATTTTCCCTGTTCAAGTTCATGCCCCTCAGCTTCTACCAATGTACCTTGTAAAATCACAAGGACCTCCAAGTTATTGCTGGCCATTTGTGAGGCAGACAGGACTGTCCCCTTGGAAGAAACATGTTTGTTTGCTTGGAATCAGAACATACAGCTATGTTAGTACTCTGGATAGGATTAACAGAAGAGGTGTCTTCAATGATGTGACACACATATACTGTATTGCAAGCCAAAAACTGTAACTATGCCCCAGTGAACTGCACCTTCATGTTCAAACCAGCTGTGCAGTTATCTTCTTTCTAAGCAAACTGAGAAGATACATGCATCAGGAAATGCTGGTGTGCAAAATGCAGCTCCATGTACATTTGGAATTTCAAATACAGAGCACAGAACAAGGTAGAGTGCAGAGACCACAGGGGGAAGGTTAGGTGGTAATTGCTTAACTTGTATTATGGACGGATGATTGTGGTGCTCACTTGGAAGGAGAGAAAGCTATTTTAAGAGCTCAGATGCAGTTCTTCAGCTGCTGAGGATGTAACAGGACCCAGATCAAGCTGAGTCTAACCATTGACATCCCTCTCACTGAAAACAATCCCTTTCACCCCCTGCCCTTAAGTGCTGCTGATGAAATGCAAGAAAGGGCCCGGGAGACTTTTTCTCTGTAAAGCTGCTCGGTCTGTGGTCAGAGCTAATTTGGCACAGATTTAGGTCTTCTGCTGGAAGAGTTTTACAATGAAGGAACAGGGCTGAATCTAAGCAGTAACTGACTGTGTGTGCAAAGCCCCCAAGTGTGCTTCCTCAAGCACAGGTAGCTGCTTTCTTTCCCCAATTAACAAAAAGCATGCTGTGGAAGAACTGGTTAAATACATCCCTACGTGTGAGCATAGCTGTCGCTCTCCTTTGCTTTCCTTAATTCATTGTAGCATCAGAGACCCTGTTTGGTGTTTTCTTTCAAAGAAAAAAACCCCATCCAGCTGAATTAATCTACAATTGGTTAGTTCTTTGCAGAGATCACACTCCTGCATGGCTCTGTGCATGCTGCACAACCCACATAAATGCAGTCGGGCCCTGCAGTGGGTGGGAGCTCAGGAGGTGGTTGAAGTTGAATGGGAGAAGAAGTGAAACCACAAGTCTCCATCTCACGTGCATCTCATGTTCGCCTCTGTCTGCTCTTCCTTACCCCTTCAGCAATTTACTACCAAAGAAGTGCCAGGCTGTGTGTTGCTCAATCCACAAGGGAGCTCAGCACCCACTGACAGGAGAGGGTAAATGGTAGAGTCAAGACTTGCAAGCCTAGGAACCTACCAGTATTTGCAAGAGTGCTGTGCATTGCCATCAACTGCCAGGGGGTAAGGAAGAATGTAATATCCTGCCACCCTGACCCGTACAGCTGACCACTTCCTACATATGGCCATGTGTTGTCTGTAACACTCCACACTCATGGTTTAGGATTGACATGAAACCGTGCAATGTTGAGGCCTCAGAGGCACACAGAAATGCACCCAATTTGCTTTAGATTGTTATTCTGCAGGCTCCATGGGAACACCATGGTTATAAGCTTGCCAGCTATGTATTTTTCACTACTCAGTTCAAAAAAGAAATGGGAAACAGTCATTTTTGGCAAGAATAAAACCAGCAGAAGAGTGTATTTGAGGGGTGGAGCACACACTTCAGTTAAGAAGTTGGGGTTGTCTTCTTCAGGTACACTCTCAAAGTTAAGGAAAGTTATTCTTGCATATACTGGCTTCTAGAATGTCTTGTAAGGCCTCAGAGTGCTGTGCATCTGTCATTACAGATCTGAAAAACCTCACTGGAGTGTGCTTCGTGCCAGTCAGAGTTAGCACCCACAATGATGAGGCATTGCTTCCTCCCCAGCTGAGCTCTTTTCTTTGGTCTGAGTAAGTCCTGTGCTGAACACTGTCAGAAATTGAACCTTGTGACTGAACTGCAGCTAAAGCATCTCCCTTAGTAGTTAATTTGCCTTTCAATGACTTTGCCTCTATTGAGCACAGCAAGAAATGGAAACTTTTAACTGAATAAGCAGCTGCAAAGCCTGCTTGCAGATGAGACAAGTGATGTTACAAAGCCCTTTATGCATTGCATATGTATGCCACCAACTTCCTGCAATAGCAAGAGGTGTCTGATGAGGAAGACAGAGCAGCATAGTACAAAAGTCTCACCAAAGAATGTTATGCCAGTATATTTTAGACTAACTTATTAACTTCATTTGTTGTTACTCTAGTGTATTTTAGACTAACCTATTCACTTCACCTGTCCTTTACTTCCTCCTGATGCTGAAGTGCATGCAACTCTATTTGGTGTTGCTCCTAGCAAGATCCTAAAAATATCAAAGTCCCTTCTGCAGTGGGTGCTTCATGAAGATGCAGTGACTTTATAGAAGAACAGCTCTGCCCTTTCCTCTACACTGCTACATGGCACTTTGCTGAAGCCTTTCCCCTCAGAAATGATTTCACATCCTTTTGATCCCATTTCAATGAATGATTTGGAACCCTTCAGACTGAGGAGCAAAACACAAGCGTGTTTTAAAGAGCAAGACCAACTCAAACAGCTCAGTAAGTCAGAAGATGATTCACAAAATATGGGTGATATGCTGCGCTGTTAAACCACAGTACTTCCTGTAGTAAGTCGTATGTTTAGACTCCTCTTTAACCTGCATTTTGTGCTTTGCACCCACCCCAGAGCATTATCCCCCAGCTGAAAGAGGAATTTAATGAGCTGTTGGTGCATGATACGACAGAAGCAAGACAAGGTAGTGGAACACTGACTCCAAAACTCCATCTCCCATGCTGCATCCATGTGCCAGAGGGATAGGAGCTCTTGTCTCCTGAACTGGAAGCTCTCCTTGCTCTTCTCTTACTGCACTACTTGAACTTGGAGGGCAGGACACAACTCTTGGTCCTAGTCTAATCCCTAAGGAACTCTCAGCATCAGTTTTGTGTTATTAAAACCAGGATGGGATTAAAATGTGTGCTCAAGATCTTCTTCTAGTCTGACAGCTTCAGAAAGCAGATGAAAAGCTGCTTGAATTACAGAGTATAACAGATCTGTAACATAAAGCTACGTCATTTAATTTGCCTTTCAATGCCTTTGCCTTTATCAAGCACAGCAAGAAATGGAAGCTCTTAACTTTGAAACAGAAACAAAATCCAAGCCTTTCCTCCTCCCAGGCAAATGCCTCAACCAAGGTGGCAACGTCCTCCCTTTCTTTGCACCTGATAATCTTGATGTGTCTCATGCAAAGCAAAAGGAACTTGACAGGAAGGGAGGAGACAAGTGTTAGCAGCCTCTAGCAACTTGTCACCTGGTGGCAATGACACTCTTCTGGGTGGTGAAACATGTTGGTTTCAGGGTTTCCAGATGAGGGAGGGAAAGCAGTTAGGTCTTGCGCAGGGCTAAACTCTGCCTGACGCAAGGCGCTGGGCTCTTACGTTGGGCTTGCAAGAGGTCAATGCTGCAACACTGAACCTGCCTGACCTACCACCACTTCTGGATCCAGCCCATGTTCCTTGGAGCCTGGAAGGGACTCCAAAGGCAAATGTCAAAATGAGAGGCGGCCAAGTGTCAAGAACTGCGTGACAGGGAAAAATTCCACACTGACAGAGAGCAAACATAAGAACTCAACAACGTCACTGTGGCAAGTCCTTTGTGCCAACATGCTGGGTTAAGGAAATCCCTCTCTGATTGCTCACGGTAGATTTCAGCCCTTCTCTTTTTCAGCACAAAAGCCTTGCCATTCAGTAGAAGCTACATTATCCAAATCACTGGACACGAGAACAGCAACATTCACACAAGAAGATGCATTATCAAAATGGGTGCTTAGGATCTTACTCTACCGCTGGAAAGATTAGCAATAAAATTCACTTTTAGATTCAAAACTGTTCTATACAGATATGTACAACATGCAAGAAGGTGAGTGTGCTTTACTACTACTAGAAGTGGACTGCACTCGGTTTGTATTTGTCTTGGTGTAAATCTGTAACAACTCCACAGCGTTGAACTGAAACAGATGACTTACACTCCAGTGAAAGGGAGCACATGTCAATTCTAGGGTTCATTTAGGAGGGCAGCTGGATAGCAACTTTGACTGAAGTTGAACACAAACCATTTCACAACTTTCTGACATGAACCCAACTGAATTAAGCACCAGTTTCAAATGACTTTTACTGCTGTGGCCTTTTGAACACAAACCAGCCTTTTTCCTCCTTCCCTGTTTGATCACATGTGGCAGAAGATTAAAATACTTTCCTGGTTGATTGTATTATGCTTTGCAGCTGGGAGCTGGGGTTTAATGCCTTCAGATATGGCTGCTATTTGATTTTTCTTAATAAACAGGGTTGTTACATTAATGAATGAGTCCCTGGCTAGAGCTGCCTTTAGACAAGCAACCCCTTTTTTCTGGGAGGCACATTTACGCATGCATCAGGTAACGGTTGTTGTTTGGTTTGTACTTTACTCTCTAGCAGGTTGAACTGTGATATTATGCTAAAAGTATGCCTGTAGAAAAGCAAGTTGAGAACACGTTCAGCTTTACAGCCTTCGCCTACCAGCCTGGTTTAAGCTGACACTACAAAAGCTGCTGGAACACAAACAGGGGCGCGTTCACAGGAGCAGCGCTTTACACCGGTAAAAGTGGTTTCTGCTTATTTAGCTGAAGGGTTGGGTTTGGGCTCAGTCCCAGGCCAATACCCTAGCACAGCCCCTTCCCAGAAACTGCCTCCTGATCCTGCTGGGATGGGGGAAATGGAAAGCGCGATGTGAAACCCGCTTACCTGCCGTGTCGTACAAGTTTAGGGTGACCTCCTTCTTGCCCACCGTAACGCTGGTAGTGTACTTCTCGAAGACGGACGGCGCGTATTGCTGCAAAGGGAGGAGAAGCCGCTCTACCCAGGGACAAGCACTCGCTCCGGCCGGTCCCCAGCCCCTCGCCCCCCGTCCGGCCCGGGCCCGGCGGCGGGGCTGCCCGCTCACCTCAGGGAAGGCGCCCTTGGCGTACACCATCAGCAGCGAAGTCTTCCCGCAGCCGCCGTCCCCCACGATCACCACCTTCACCTCCTTCCCGCCCGACGGGGCGGCCGCGCTGCCGAGGGAGCTCCCCGCCGCGCCCGCGGGCACGGCCCCGTTGGCTGCCTCCATGGAGCGGAGCGGGGCCGGGACGCGGCTCCCCCCCTCAGCGCCCCGGGGCGGGCAGGCACCGCCCGCGCCCCGCTGGGGATTGGTCGTGCCCCGGGCGCCGGCGCCTCAGGGCCCCGCCCGGGGCCGCGCCGCTGCTTCAGCCCGCGTAACCCCGGGGCCCGAAGGCCTCAGCTCTCCGGGTGCCGCCCTACGCCTTGGCGCTGAGGCGGGGCAGTCCCGGTGGGCACCATAGGAGCCCCTCAGCACCCTTTAGACCTTCTCCCTTCAGAGCCTCGGGGGCTGCTCACGCCATCCTCCTGCTGGGCCTCTGAGGTCTCCACACACCGTGGCTGCTGGGCCATGTCTTCTCTGTGCTCCCCACCACCCGCCATGTTGCCCACACTTGGGTGCTCGTCCCCAGATAGCAACTGTGGCACCAAACCTCTATCCTCCTTTATTCCTCCATGGAGCCCTTTCGGACCTCAGGCACCACGTTGTTTTACACCAGGGAATGTCTCCAGTCCAGCCTCAGCCTCTGCAGTGGTAGATCCCAGTCCTGATGCTGAGGGGTGCAGTGCCAGCTATGGTGGGAGCAGGCAGAGACTCCCTGAGGTACCCCCTGAAACCCATCTTGTTGCTGGCACTGGAAATGACCTGCTGCTTGTTTTCTACAGCCTTTATTGCTCGCGTGGGACCCAACAGCTCTGCTCATTGCTTATTCACCCAGACCAAGGTGAGCGGGCATGAAAATAAACGGGCATTTTGCATTTTAATTGCAGATGTGGTGGCCCAGGCACAGGCCTGGTGTTCTCACCATGGGAGGCCGGGGCTCACAGCAGCCGGGTACGTTTTGCTCTGATACAGAGGTCGGGGAGCGATGCTGTGTTTGTGCCACTCTACCACCACTCTGCACAAAACAGGGTGTTTCTGTCCTAGCAGCGTTTACCGGTGGCTCCATCCCAAATAACCCCCCCCCAGCTCTTAAGAAATCCAAATTGACACTTAAACGTTTTCAAACGCCACTTGCGGGAACAGCAAGAAACCCCCAAGGGAACGCTTTGAGTGGAGCAAGGTCACTGAATGCAGCGAAGGTGAAAGAGGTGCCAACTCCAGCAGGGTTTGCGTTGCCTGCTGCACGCTTGTGTCACTAGATGGCCTTCCAGACCCAGCGCAAACGCTGCCGCACTCCGGATCTCTTCCAAGGCAAGGCTGCTTTGTGCAGAGAGCGAACAAAAAGGGTATTTCGGCGATAGGAAGTTGGAGGGACGTGGAAATAACAACAAATAATCCAACTAACAACAGTAAAAAGCAGTCAAGTTCACACCTGTTCAAAGTAATCCTTTCACTAAGGAAAAAGTTGATTCGACAACATAGAATACACAGGCTGTCAAAAAGATGCTTTATGAACCACAATCTCGTATCTCTTATCTAGAACACAGCAAAAGCTGCCAGCTCCCGTAGACTGCAATGGCTGAGGGCATTCAGAATCAGCCAGGAAAGAATTCTTTTACCCTGAAACAACTTATTTGGAGCTGGCTCAACCCCAGCATCACGCTGTGTATGATATGATCAGCAGATAGGTGTCATCCTGTAGCTGAGTGCTGGGATTCAGGTGGTTTCTTTCAAGTCAATTATTGCCATAAAAGTGCTAGGGGGGGCTAAAAGTATTTTGTGGTCATTGTTAGGTTGGTGGTGTTGCTTTTTGGGGTTTGATTTTCTTTTGCAAGTCTCACAAAACAATATTTACATCTCTCATAGCTTTGTCTCCTTTTACATGTTATAGTTCAGGAAACCTTTTAGATTCGTACACCTTTAGGTTTGGGACAAAACAATCGAAAATGAGTAGATTGTAAAATCAACGCAAAACACTCCAAAGAGTGTTTTAAAGTAATGGATGGTTTACCTGTGGTGAGTCAACTTAGTGTGAAGAAACACAGCACTTCAGTGTCTCAGTTACTTAATTAATGGGTATGCAGAGCTTCAGGCATATAAAGTCCTCTGCAAGAGCTAAGTGCATGTTGCTGACTGTGGAAAAGTAAAACCTGATCTGGAGTTCTGCCACTGATTTAAATGGAGGAAGATTCAACCCTCAATTAGTAAAATTCAAATCTAATCATTATTAATTACAAGTGTCCTTCTCCTACTTCTGTTTTGGCCTCTGTATTGATTTTGGCACAAGAGTTTCACTGAAAGCTTACACATCTGCAGGGCAAGAGTCAGTGTGCACGTAGAGATTTACAGTGAGCGTACCAAAGTCAAGACTTTAATGGAGTATGGTAAATATCTGCATTCCCATCCTGCTACCAATTGGTTGCTTCTCTATTGCCAAGGAAAATAATAGGGAAGAGTGAAAGGTTAGGAAAACTGCTGCAAGTGTACGCTTTTTAAAAGATGCTTTAACACTCTAGATGGTATTGATGGGTAATTCAGGTTAGTATGAAGACACCCAGAAAAGTCTCACAGATGGACATGGAATTGTTGGAACAAGTCCAGAGGAGGCCACAAGGATGATCAGGGGACTGGAGCACCTCCTGTATGGAGACAGGCTGAGAAAGTTGGGGCTGTTCAGCCTGGAGAAGAGAAGGCTGCATGGAGACCTCAGAGCAGCTTCCAGTATCTGAAGGGGGCCTACAAGGATGCTGGGGAGGGACTCTTCATCAGGGACTGCAGTGACAGGACAAGGGGTAACGGGTTCAAACTGAAACAGGGGAAGTTTAGACTGGATATAAGGAAGAAATTCTTTACTGTTAGGGTGGTGAGGCACTGGAATGGGTTGCCCAGGGAGGTTGTGAATGCTCCGTCCTTGGCAGTGTTCAAGGCCAGGTTGGACAGAGCCTTGGGTGCCATGGTTTAGTGTGAGGTGTCCCTGCCCATGGCAGGGGGGTTGGAACTGGATGATCTTAAGGTCCTTTCCAACCCTAACTATTCTATGATTCTATTAGGTTTAATATTGGAACTCTGACTTCTTTACAATACAGGGTGATGAAATAAGTTGATGCTCCTGTTTCTCAAAAACACAAAGAGTAAATGTTACCAGATTTGACAGAATATTCTGGGTAGCTATTTTCTGTCTGGAGGAACTATGAGTACTGTCAAAGTTTTACGTTTCCAGTCACTTAAGCTCTACCATAGTGCATGCCCTTACATTAAGAAGCATGGCTTGCAGTAATATTTCTGATGGAAAATACAATTTTAGCTAACCAGCAAGGTCTCAGGCTACTGATACGGATACAACTGTGTAGCCACAATTGCAATTGAGGAGTAACAGCACACACCATCTGCTGTATACTCATATTATTAGTTTATATAGTAAGATAAGCTAGACAAGAATGGGGACCTGTTCTTCCTAAATGTCTTTAGGACTATGTTTTTCAAATACCCTTCAGAATTTTCTTGTGATAATATAGACCCGGGTTTACAAAGACTCAAACTTAACAATAGTTTAGCCCCATTTATATAAAAGCAAATGTTAATAAACTTAGTTAAAAACATGCATAACGAGACAGAGCCTTAAATATTTATTTTTAATATTACCACTGATATTAATTATTTGTGTTTTAAGCCATGAATTCCCACTGCAGCATGTACATACAGAGCAAGAGATGATGCCCCGAAGAGTTCACAATAGGAAAGACAGACCCGAAAGAATGGGACTTATCAAGTAAGTAGTGATTTTCTGATAAATTTAAGATATTACACAAGGGCAACAATTGTTTGTGATGTGCACAGACCCCACTGAAGAACAACCTCTGCCCCACAGCATTTAGTGTGAACAGGCAGGGCAGATAGAGAAGGGGAAGCTGTCATGTAGGAGAGCTGAACTGACCTTGCACACACATAGAAGTTGTGGGTGACGGTGTAAGAGGAGAAGCCTATGACAAACTCAAAGGTATATTTTCAAGGTAATTCAGTTTGTTTACAGAACAACTGTACAAAACTGTCCTTTCAGCTGTGTTTTGCTCATGGTGCCAACGCTCCTTTGGCCTTCCCTCAACACTAGAAATAGCTTTTGTCCAAAATCAAAGCTCCCAGTCTCCTTGACTTTCAGCTGCTTCTCAGTATCCATGGCTGTAGCGTTTCTTGCTGTTCCTCTTGCACATGCACAGCTCTACCATCTGGTCCTCATGGCCTGGTATTTTACACACACGCCCCCACCCTGAAAAATCCCCTGGGCCACATGATTCACCATCTATTCAAACCTTGCCATGTGCCTGCTTTTTGTGTAGTAGCCCTGACTGATGTAAATCCCTTGTTTCATAAGGGCTCTCTCAATTGCCTTTTTCACTGAAGGCAAGGTGGCTGTGACACCTGCCAGTTTCTGAGACGTTTAACCCAACCTGAAACATGAGGACATTGTTGTTTGGCAGAGTAGGAACCATATTTTTTAGTCCCAGTGGGAAGTGCTGCCAGAAAGGTATTAACCTTCTAGACTATTAAGTAATGTGGAAAAAACTGTATTTCAAGGAGAAAATTTCCTTTCTGCCTTTTCATGCCTTAGGAACATAGTTCCTGTTTCACTTGGCTCAGGTGGCCCGTGCACTAAATAAGTGCAAAAATCTTTCAATAAACTCTACATAAAACCTGTCCCAATGCTAACATCGGGTTCAGAAGCCTATGAAAGAAACCAGGACAACGGTCTGCAGCAGAGGTGTTAGCCAAATTAGACACACAACTCAGCAAAATCAGGCACTTTGATGCCGTTTGGGCAGATTTGTTCATAAACCACACACCGACTGCCAAGAGAGCAGCTATTTACAGGGAACACATACTGTTTCTTGGGTTATTTTCTCTGGTATGCTTTAAATAAGGGTGCCAACTATGTGGGCCAAACATGGCCTACCTGATACATGTGTGGCCAGCATGCTGTATTTTGAACCTCACCTTTCATTAGAAACTGAGTTGTGGAGAGAAAAATAACCCCTTTACAAATGTGAAGAGTATGTAAATCAACATGGTAGCATCTCAGCCTGATACAGTAGGGGCTTAGAGGCAGTTTCAAGTTGCTGTTCCTCACTGAAATGTAAATTCACAAGCCAAATTCTGTTGTAAAAAATAGGCAGCACAAGGTTAAGACAAGCCAAAGATCCTGTGTTTTTCTGGAACATCAAACACAATGACTGATCTCTGAAAAGCATGAAATGAACAAGCAACTGTCTGCCAACGGCACCATAACTCTGCCCCCACGGATCTGGGCGATGTGTGCGTCTCCCAGATGTGCTGGCACAGCTACACTGAGTGATGGGGAGGAATTTGTCAACACAGGCTGGCAGAGCTCTCACAGAGATGCTGGATCTCATCCTCCACCTCTGTGCTGAGAAATGAGGGGGATTCAAACTGCCTTGTTTCAGAAGAGCTCTGCAGGCTGTGTTGGCGTTGGGAGCTGTGCTTGGTTTTACCATGGGAACAGTCAGAAGAAGCAGCAGGTTCAGGAGCGATGCATGGGCTTGCTCGTGGCTGAGTGTGAGCACAGGGCTCTGCTGCAGATCTGTGTGAAACTAATCAGCACCAGATGCTCTCCTGCATCCAGATCTGCAGCAGAGAATAAATCCCATCAGGAAGTAATTTTGGGAAACGTAGGGAAAGGAGCTGTAAACAGCTTTCCTTGCAGTAGAATGTATTTTTACCCATTGCTTTAGTATACACCCCTAAAATCCCTCTGGCTTGTGCCTTCCTGTGCTTTCATTACCCAACACTCCACCTGACCCAGCAAGCACAGAGATATTAGGTTTTCTCCAAAGTCAGAGCATGCTTTGCAGTATCTGCTTTCTTCAGATTACTTTTCCCTTCTTCTCCCATTCCCAAAGAAGGTAATTCCTGATAGAGAGACTGAGATTTTGTTTTCGTGTACATGTGGTTTAGAGTCAAGGGAGGACTGAAACCAGTAGGAGTGTATGTTAATGAAGATGACCACAGCAGCAGAGCGGGAGCTACATTCAGCTACTTTAGTTTATGCAGTAGGGGTAAGCGTGGAGTAGGTGATTCCACTGTGGATGGCCAAATCCGGGTTACGCTCCATGAAAATTGGTTGGTAGATTCCACTAAACCTGAAATGTGTGGAGCTGTATGTTTTGGGGAGGCTTTTGAGAACCTCAGGCTTAAATGATCCCAGGTTTGGCTTCCTGAATACGCTTTTCAGTGTGTGAGCTACAATGCAACCTGAACATATGTGTTTCAGAGCCATTTAGAAAGTCAGGCTTTGATCAACATTTCCCTGCTGCATTGGCTATGCAATAGCCATCACTCTTGCAACTGGGCAAGGAAGCTCTCAAACCTTTTGGACAAGAACGTGGGGAAACTGGGAATATTCACAAGAGGAGAAAAAAGAAAGCAAACTAGGCTGTAAGAAAAAGGGCTGTGGATGAAGTAGGGGCAGGTTTTGCTGCATAGTGTATGGCACCGATGTTAAAGAGCAGTTAATGTGTGAAGTTGGTGTCCTCCCATCTGATATTTGTGCAATCTTCCTACAGACTGAAGAGAAGATAAAACCCTCTGTTTATATGCTTATAAGAGACACTGTAATTTATGCTTGTTTCTGGTAGAGTGCTAGATGTATGGGGAGAGCTAAGTGGGAAGCACTTGCTCTCTTGTCTGTCTGGAAGTCATACATAGGGATGGAGGTTTGGCAGGAGCCAGAGAGGTCTGTAGCTTGTCAGAGCATTGCTAGACAAAGGACAGGCCCAGACTGAGCTTATCTCAGACCTGAGAGTAGCCATTAACCCATCCAGAGCAAACCCTGCAAAGAACGAGTGATACTCAGAGCAGGCTAATTAATAACTGGCCATAAACCCAGTTGTAGTTGTGTCATGTTTGCTTTAGAGCTCTGATTTTTGGCCTGTGCTGCTCTTACGGGAGCTGGACAGGCTGTTGGTGCAGAATGGCCTGGCTGCAGGCCCCTGTTGTGAGCTGTCAGAGCGGGTTGGGGAGGTGTTTGAGCAATTGTGGTGGTGTGATCTGGTGTGCACAGGCACGCAGAGGGCAGCAACCTCCCAGCCCACAGGCCATCTCCGAACACGGGCTGGCGCGCTGCCTGCGGAGCTCGACACCGCTGTCCTTGATGGCATGTTTCCTGTGCGTTTCTCCCTTCCTACACACGTTTCACCCTTCCTGACTCTCATTGTAACAACAGGAACGGTGTCAAGCTCCCAGTTGCTTACTGGGATTAACACAGTAGCTCTGACTTCGTAAGGCAGGGAGATTTCCTGGTGAAGACCATTCCAATTAAACTTACATCTCTCATAATGTTAAAAATGTCCCCATGTAAAAGGCAGCTGAATCTACTTGTTAAATGTCAGTGCCCCTATATCTTTAACAGCCTTAGGAGTCTCTAGAGAGTGCGTGTTCAAAGAGACAGGATTGCAGACAAATGGAAGAAGGAGACAAATATAGCACCTTAGACAAAAATCTCCCACACACATGGCTGTGTATTTGTCAGTTTTTCATGGGCTTGAATACACACACACAGAGCCCATAGCAAACCCTTTCCACTGTAGATCTGGGTGGGCACCTCCGTTTTCCTTTTAGGACTCAATCTTGGACCTGAGGAAACAAGTTCTCAGTTACAGGCCTCCAGGCAAGACAGAGCTGGCCGCAGAGCAGGGCAACAGCTGCATGAGCTTCCATTCCTCTCCCCACCCTCCTGCCTAAATGGGCCCCTCAATCCTGTGTCTGGATGAGCCAGGAAGAGGAACGTGCTGGCATTTCCTATTATGCAGCCAATTGCATGTTAGGCGCTGAGACCATCAAGTGTTTTTTCATGTGGGCAGCTGAGCAGTGGTGGAACCAGAACCTCTTTTGGTCACAACACCCGCAGACGTTAGTGACATTTCTATCCCCCTCCTTATGCAACACGTCAGGCATTTGTGATAATTTGCTGCCACAGGGACCACTTCCTGCACGCTGTTAGCAGCGTCTTCCTGGCCTGCTGGCAGGCACTGTGCAAGGAACAGGGAAGATAATGTGCAGAGGAAGGTGTCAGGAAGCAAAGGGAACCCTGCTCTCCATCAGCAGCTCCTGGAAAAGAGAGGAGGGGAGAAAAGCAGCGACAGCTTTGAGGATGTAGTGGGAGTAACTTCAGTTAGGAATTAGCAATGGCCTGCCCTCTGGAAGGTTAAACAGTTAAATAAAAGGTATTTGAAGACTTACCTTGGAAAAAAGAAACATCAAAAAAAAGCTAAAGCAAGTGTGAAAATAAATTAGAAGCTAGCAAAGATAAGAACAGAGCCTGCAGGAACTGAGTGTGAACAAAAGGCAGGGGCTGTGCAGCGAAAACACCGTGAATGGCAAGGGTTGAAATGTACAACCTACAGTTTACTGCCAAACATGAAAGATGCTGTTGTATTCCACACCTCCTCTTCCCGGGTGTAGCTCTCTCCACAAGGTGAAGGGCAGTAATGGATCAAGCTCCTTCCCTCTCTTCCTGTGTTTTCTATTCAATTATTCGCAGGCTGTGCAGGTTCTGCTTTCTTTCCTCTCTCCATATGCCGCACTCTCCTCCTGGGGTTTTTCTGTTCCAAACTGTGCATTTGGCCTCTCTCCCATTCCTTTCTCCCCGGTTTGTGCCCCCTGCTCTGCTCAGATCTGCTGTCTTTGTAGCCTCTGCTGTGCACATATGCTGGCTCTCCCTCCCCTCGCCGCCACCCCCTGCTCCTGGGCCATCCAGTGTCCCTTTGCTTCGTGCCGGCATCTTTGCCAGGGGGCCCATCAGAAAAGGAAGGATTTTGCTATGGCTCCCGCTCCCGTTTCATGCTGCCGGCTTCTCTCCACCGCTCAAGGGGAACCCATGTTGCTCCCATAGTACAGCTGATTGGTAGCGAACGCAAAGCGGGCTCTGCAGCTGCTTAGCAACTGGGAGCTGCTGTTATGCAGCAATGGATGGCACAGCACTCACTAATCCGGCACATTCTGGCCCATCACTGAAACCCGTGGCTTAGTGGAGCAGCTGGGGCACTCCCAACCGTGCTGTCAGCAAATAAATCAAAATCAGGATCTTTAACTGCAGGTTTGAGAGCAATGGTGACAATGTCAAGGGCAAAACTGGCTTGGCCTTGTGTTGTCCACTGTCTGCATCACACCAGTTAGAAGAAACTGCTCTGATTTGTAAGCTAAACTCATTCCAGTTGATCTCTGTCATCGCTTTTCTGGCTGCAACATTTTATACCCCATCACTTATAATCAGAATGTTCCCTGAATGTGCTGTTCAAAAGGCTCCCGGCTCTCCAGCTACCATCACATCGAGACAGTTTAACAATAGGTGTCCAGACACACAAGCATTCTAATGCATAAATATCCTTTTAGAATACTTACCTCTATCTTCATCTCCTTTTGATACAAGCTCTGCGAGTGCCCGGATTCATTAAATGGAACATTCTTTTCATTCCTTTTGGTAAAACTACTGGTTAGGCCAGGAGGCACTGAACTGAAGTGTTTGGTAATTGGATGGCTTTAGAACATTGATTACAATTACCAACCTTCTTGATTTATGTCATTATTTTTACGAGCATTATGCTACAAAATAACCCGTTGTACATTCTGAGGGGATCATCATGTTTCAGTAGCAGCTGCATATCAATAGGCAAGAGGCACCACAAAACATTCTGCAAGTCAGGTGTTGAAACAGCTTCTTTATTCCTTTATAGCTCCCGAATGATTAGATTGCTGAAAGCTCTCGCTACCTATCTTACAGAGGTGTCTTTGTCATAGCACTAAAATAAAATGAACAGATAGAGCTTAAAAAGAAGCCTAAAAAAGCCCCAGCCCTGGCAAATATCCAACATGTCCCATCAAAATTTGTATGGATCTTAAACAGAATAATGGTTATTTCACTATTGGGTATCGCCACACATCTCTGCATCAAGGCAGCCAAACAACACAGCACACTAGTGATTCCCTGTCACTGTTCAATGCTTACTTACATCCCAAGCATCCTCAGAGCATGCTGGGACACAGGTGAAACCTGTCAGGAGGTTGCTTATTTTGGCTGAGCAATTCCCCAGACAGATCATCTGCTGTTCTTAGGAAGAAATGAAAAATTTAATGGCAAAAAAAGAACCCTGAACAGGCAAATACCCTGTCCATATTCCTACTCAATATTCCTCTGATATTCTTAGCCTGGTTTCCTAAAAATAAAACAGTCTAATGTGACTGTGTTGTTCTATGTGAGTTTTCTGCTCCTTCCTCCAATCTCAATCAAATTTGGCAGTGAGGAAGAAGTCCCAAATGTATTTAGGTATTGAATGAACAGCTGAGCAGGGTAGGAGTAAAGCCTCCACCTCGGTTTTGGGAAAAGGCTCATACCCAGCGGCAGCACTGCTGCCTGGCTGGGCCCTGTGGAGCTCCCACTGTAATAGCACTAGTAGGTTTCTGCAAGAGGGCTGATGTGCTGTGCTTCAACCTCTGCGAAGCATTTACGAGAGTAGAACGAAAAGACTAAGGTGGCATAATTCAATGGATTAAAATCCATTGAACAGGCAGGTCTCAAAACACAGCTGTAACCTCTGTCCCCTACAGCTGTCACCTCTCTTTTCTGGGTCCGGTAACTACCTGGTTTAGGCCCTGCATTATTTAATGGCTACGTTATAGACACTGGGGAAGGCAAATCCTACAGTGTGCTTCCTGGCTCCCTTCCAGCTCCTTAAACTGGGCTTTCTTCCATGAAACTGGGGTGTGGCAAGAGTATGGTGTACGTCCCAACCTTCTCCTGACACAACATTGACTCAGTTGAGGTGTGCACACGCCCAGAACCAGGAACTCCTAGAGTAGAGGCAGAAGCAGTTGTTTATCTGGAACAAAATACAAAAGCAGGTCTGTAGGGGACCCTCAATGGCAGCAGGAGGGGATTTTAAGAAACAAAAAGGGTGCTGCAAGCAACAGTGCCCTCTGAAGACTTGTCCTTTTCAAGATGGCCAAGTGTAAAGCCACAGATGCAGGACAAAGAACACAAACCAACGGTATGGGGATGCCATCCCAAGAAGGAGCAGATCTGACAGTATTTTAGGAGCCGTGCTGGGAACCAGTTGACCATGGGCTGGTGTAATCCCTGGACGCCTAGCAGAGCCATTCCAGCCAGGGGGGATGGTGGTGCTGGTATCATTACCATCGATCACTCCGGCCCTTTCTGCCCAGCTCAGAACAGTAAAGAACTGGAGTGTTCAAAGGGAATGGCGATAGGAAGGATTATAGGATTAGTGAAGAAGGACCCGAGGGGGAGCTCTGCAAGTCTGCAAGGGGAGTGTTAAATGCTCAGTTGATCCGCCCGTACACAGCTACAACAGGGACGGAAATCTGGCAACAGAGTGTTCCTCCGTCAAGCGGACTGAGATACAGCAACATCCAGAAACTGAAAGCAGAAACTAGACAAGTTAAAAAAGGTATTTTGATTTCCAGTCTGTCAGGCAGCTTTTGATGGAAACAATTTACTCTTATTTGACTCTCTCACAGCCCATTTTAAAATGGAAGCCTGAGGGTTTTCTAAGACGCTGGTATGCTGTAGTTAAATCCTTTCAACTGAGAAAAGGAACAAATTCACAAAGATCTTATGACCTTCATAATGCAGGAAGTTAGACCAGATGAACCTGGGTCTCTTTTGTCCTTTATAATCTAGAAATCTAGTTTCCTTGCACAAGCAGTGGATTGTGACATGAAAACCTTCGCTATAAAGGATTTTGTGTACAAGCCACTCTAAACCCACTGTAAACAGTCATGATCATTGTTTGGCAGAACAGCTGCGTATTTCTGATTTCCCTTTGCCTCTCAATCTAATTTGTTCTCATTGCAACACTTTGCCAAAGAAATTAAATCACTTCTTATTGATAACAGACAATGAAATAACTACCATAAAGAGTTTTCTACTCAACAATGCAGGGGAGGGCAAGAACAAACCCCTTTGCTTCAGGAATGCGCACAGAGTCACCACAAGCTGTTCAGAGGGAAAAAACCCTCGCTTTTTCCCCTTTCTCCTGAAAGATCTCTTTCTTTCTCTGGAGAGTCTCACGCAGTAAACCAGGGTCAATCTAACCCAAGTATGAAAGTCTCGTTTGACCTTTCTGGGATCTAAACACGCTGTACCAGAACATTCAGCTTTTCAGATACAAGGTTCAGCCATGAAACCACCCACTCCAAGAGTGCAACCGGTCTCGACTGCGTCGGTGACTTTTAAACTACACTGAATGTTACAGTCATTTAGAAACTGAAAAACGGAAAGAAATCATCGTCTCAGACTCACAAACCCCATTTCCAGACGTGCTGAGGACCCACACAACTCACTGGGTCCAGACGGCGCGCTCACTGCACAACACTTGCTGCCCCAGCCATTGCTGGCCCTGGTCTGCACGTACGCGGCGTCAAGACCTCTCCCAGCTGGAGCAGTTCATGGATTCTACCATCGGGAACGGCCGTCCTGAACAATGATTAATTGCAGACAAAGATCATAGTCATGGAAAAATGCACAGAGAGGTGCAAATACAGACAAAGCTATCTGAGCTCCCACAGTATTATGGGCTGGCTGCATCGGTTCAAAGCCTGCGTCAGGCAAAGCTAGTTTGCTTCAGGGTTAACCAGACCAACATTAAGGTTTAAAAGCAGCTTATTACTAATATCCAAATATCTATTTAAACATCAGTTTTAAATCCCAGGCAAGTTAATAGCTGATGCTGCTGTTTAAATCTGCTTTCTACTGACTTCACGTGCTGGCTTAACTCACTGCGATGCAAGCTGCAGAAACCAGGTTTTGCTCCAGTTCAAAAACCCCCTGCAAAACCAAGAACAGATCCACGCTGCACTTTGATCCACACGTCGCCTGTTTCGGCCATTTCCAGGAAGCTAAACTGCTTTTCACCTCTATTGAGAATCAGCACAGGAGCATTTTAATGGTGTTTAGCTAAGAGAAACGTCACCGCTTCGTCCCAGTTTACCAGCAGATTATTGTTTGGAGCCATTGTAAACCAGGCAGGCGGTTGCAGCCGTGGCATGAGGGCCAGGCGTTCCCAGCCGGTCTGGCCGGTCACGGCACGCCTTGCAGGGTCGGAGCAAAGGGTCCGCCATGGCTCCCAGCACCGCACAGCCCGGAGGCAGCGTTTTAAAGCCAACCTGACAGTGCGGAAACACATATATCTATTTTCCCTTCCATGGAAACGTGTTCTGTTTGTGCGGACGGTTTGTCGCTTGCTCTCGACACAGCCTGACCCGGTGAGGAGCGAGAAGGGAGGGGGGGGAACAAGAGATGGAGAGATGAACATAAGCCCTCGCGTCGTTGCGAAACGGTGCCTACTTCGCGGCAGCAGCCTGCTCCCTCGCAGGAGAACAGCACATACCGCAGCACGGGTTTCAGAGAGCCACGGAGCGGCTGGTCCTGAGCCGCAGGAACAGGCGGGCAGGGCGCACCCTGCCCCGCACATGCCGCTCCCGCAGGCAGCCTCTGCCAAGCAGCCACTTACCTTCTCCCTCCCACAGGGTCCGCAGGACGGTCCTGCTCTAGCCTGACCGGGGAGGCCACCTCTCTCTAAGTGTTTGCTTTTCCTCCCTGTCCTGCCCTCTGCAGTGGTTGCTCAAGCCAGGCTTTTCCTAGCTCATCTAATTTGGGTTTGCAGTGGAGCACGAGGTGCAGCTCCTCACATAGAGCATAGCCAGGCTTGTGAAGCTCCGAAATAACCCCCACGCCTCCACCCAAAGCGAGCTGCAGGAAAATCTGCTCCAAGGAAAAAAAAAAAAAAGGGGAAAAAAAAAAAAAAGGAGAAGGAAAAAAAAAAGATAGGAAAAAAGGCACATTGACACCTCGGGCGGCCATGGCGGCTCGCACTGCAGCCGGCTCCGCGCCAGCCCAGCCCGGCTGCGGGCCCGGGGAGCTCGGCGCTGCAGGCCGGGCCACCCCACCCCGGCTGCGGCCGGGCGGGCGGGTGGAGGCAGGGCAGCGGCTGCCCCGGCGGAGCGATGGCGAAGGGGGGGAAAGCCCAGGAGGGGCAAGGAGATGGAAAACAACAAAGAGGCATGTGACGAGCGGCGGGGAGCAGGGCGCAGCGCAGCCCGCTCCGGGCGGGGAGGATGGCGACGCCGCCCTGCTCCTCCCGCGACCAGCGCTGCCGCCTCATTTGCCTGAAGCCCCCCCGCCATCCCCCCCCAGCTGCCTGGGCTTTATTTGGAGGGGGAGCTGTTTGTTCCTTCTATTCTTCTTTTCCCCCTCCCGCATTAGGCTACTTTAATCTTTTGGTATTCACAAAAGCGAGCGGGAGGCTGCGGCTGGGGGAAGGGAGGCAGGCGAGGGGCGGGCGGCGTTATTTATAGGCACCCAGGGCTTCGCCTCCATTATGCGAGCTGCCTTTGTCCTCCCCGCTCAGCCCCCCCCGCCTTCCCCGGCCGGGCTGGAGCGCCGCCAGCCCCGCCGCCTCTCGCTGCTGCAGGGCGCTTCCCGGCGCGGCCATGTTGTGCTCGGCAGCCAAGGGGAGAAAAAGCAGCCAAGCGCCCCGCTCCCTGCTCGGCTTCGCCTTCCACATCCCCTCACACAGCGATAGGGGAAGGGGGAGGGAAAGGGGGGAAAAAAGGGGGGAAAAAAAAAAGAGACCATTTCCCTCCAGTGATCGGGACGCGAAGCGCCGCCAGGCAGTGGGGGAGAGCCCGCCTCGCCGCCGCCCCAGCGCTGAGGAGAACGCGGCGCTGAAGGAGAAGCCATGATGGCGGCTACTCTCACCCAACATGGAGCGCAACCGGGAGCGCCCTGCCCGCCGCCAGCCGCCCCTCCCGGCGCCCGGGACACGGTGCTTCCGCAGGCTTTCACATAATAAACCCACCAGACTCCGGCGGGGAGGCCATTGCATGGGCTGGGTGGCTGCACTAAAGCACAACTGCTGTGAATATCAACTGCGTCACGGCTCTCCAACTGTAAAACTCAGGCTGCAAAGGGTCCCTCACTTGGAAGGAAACTCCCTCATTTCGGATTTACTTCCAGACCTCCTTCTTTTCCCCCCTCTCTCCAAGTCACTGCCTCTCGGTATGAAGGATTTTTACCGTGCTTTTTAGTGAGACAGCCGCCATTAAGACTCACCGTCTTGAAAATACACCCCCCCACACCCATTTTGTTGCCTTTTTTCTTGGTCAAGCTTCTGTAATTAGACGGATAAAACACGTTAAGGGATCCCTACAACCACCACCGCCGTTCCGCCTGCTCAAACATCAACTCCACTAACATCCTCCTGTTCGCAGGCAGACTTTGATTGGGGTTTTGTGTGTTCAGTTGAACAGCCACATTAACGCCTGCAATGGATTCACCAGAACAAACACCCCAGGGCTGCGGACGACCAGAAAAAGAAATCCCTCCCTGAAAATAGACCTTTGAGAGACGCTGTTAGATGTATCTGAGGAGAAGGAGATCGCCAGCGCTCAGACAGACGACCATTAGGATCGTTCCGCCCAGGACAATAACGTTAGCTGCACAGGCCTGGGCTCTGTCTTCCTCTGCAAGGGCAAAAGGGTTTACTTACCCGCGCACCATAGTTGAAAGCAGCTCTGAAGGTGAAGTTGTTATGCTTTTTTAAAATAACGGCTATAAATATATATCTGATTTGTATCACCACTTGTCCCGTACGTTTGCAAGTCAAAGCGGATCCTGGTCAGATAGGTACGGATCTTTGTGTGGCAGTGGGCTAGCATCAAAAAAGGAGAAAAAGGCAATAGAAAAAGTTGTCCAGCTCTGTTGACTGACCATACGCAGCGAGGACTCTTACTCGAGGCTTAAATCTACCTTCCTGTGGCAGATTGACTCTGTACATAAAAAGGACGTTCAGTGTTTTTCCACAGAGCACGCAGACACTAAAAATACTCCCCTTCGTAGTTTTCAGCTGCACATGTTAAGTGTGAAAACACCTGGTTAACGTTTGCTGGCTGTAAATGAGTTTTTAAGCAGCTCTTAGCTAGGTATTTTGCTTAACATAGTTCAAAAAGCATAAACTGGTTTTAGATGAACAAACAGAGAACATAAGACATGCAAATGAAGGCTTAGCAATAAGGACCACTTCGGTAACATTAACATGAAAACTACACTTAGCAAGGACAGAATGGATTGGGTACTTACAACGTAAGAGGAAACAAAGAAAAAAAGCTTATCATAGCAAAACTGCCCCCTTTTTTTTTTTTGCCAGAATTCACTATTCCTATGCCTGAATTTAAAACATTACCTTATAAGCACCAAAGGAGTTAATAAAAATGGCCAGGAACCGAGTGTTTAACATAGGAAATACTCTCCAGAATTTATTGCTCAGGCATTAGAGAGCTGTATAAAGCTTAAATCCCCCCCCCCAACCCAACAACAGAAAAAAAGAAGAATGTATTTACTCTTATTTTGGCATTCGCAATTGCTAACTGCTGACATAGGGTGTGCCGTGACCTAGTTACACAAGACAAAGATGGATCCCGAACCATAAGGGAAAGAAAAAAAATCCGCATTTGTTTTCTAAAGGTTTTTGGTTTTTGATTTGTGGTGTTTGTTTAAATCTTCCTTCTTCAGTGAGTCCTCTAGCATGGTGCCAGACATTACCACCACCCCGAGCGCTCCCCGCGAGTGGCCGGTGTGCATTCACATGGCGGATCCCCCGTTTAGGAACAAAGGAAAAGCCCAGTTGGCCATTTCGCTCCACTGCAGAAAAATGGCTGCCGGGTCTCGCGGCCTCTCCTCAGCCGTCTGCTGAAGGATGGCGTTAACACCGCCGTCTAATAACTCAAGCCCCATGGAAGCTGCGAGCCCATTGGCTGCGGCCGCCCCGCTGCCTTTACAACAGCCAATTACCCAGCTCCCGGCCCGGGCTGCTCGCCGCGGACCCCGCAGGACCGAGTGTGCAGCCGCGCACCACGCACCGCCCGTGCTCCGCGCCCCGGTGAGCGGCGGGGGGAACCGCGCCGCCCGGCCTTTAATACCGAAAACAAAATGGAAGCTCCCCGCTGATTGGCTGCCGCCGGGCACGGACCTTTAATAAGCAAAACTGCTCCCCCTTCTTTACCCCTGTCCCTAGCCGTAGTGCCGCCGAACGGCAGCGCTCCCCCTCTCCGCCGCCACCCCCTCCTTCTCCCCGCCGCAGCGGGGCGGCGCGCTCCGCCCGGCCCGGGCTCGGTGAAGTCTTTTCCCCCTGAAAAAAAATAACTTGTCCCACCTATAGGTCCATCTTGTTTAGAAACAGTTTGCGCTAAGGTAAATGCAGCGGGCAGATTCCACTCGCTCCCCCGCACGCCGTTAACCCCGGGGCGGGGAGAGAAAAAAAATCAACCCATCCCGGCGGCGGCCCATGCGGCGGTGCGCGGCGGCGGCGGGGCGGCGGGGAACGGCCGCGGGCCGGGGGCTGCGCGGCGCGGCCGCCGTGAATGTGCAGGCGGCGGAGGGCGGTTAGGCGTTCGCGGCGCTCGCAGCGGTGGATTGTGGGAGGCCGCCGCCGCCAGCAGCGAGCACACACAATATGTGGTGGCTCGCGAAAACGGGAGGCAGGAGCCTGGCGGCCAGCCCGCGCCGGTAACCGGCCCCATGTGAGACGGGAGCTCGCCTTTCGCCGCCCGGAGACGATCGGCCGCCGAGCGCGATGTCTTTCCGAGAGATCAAGGCGGGGGAAAAAGCCAAGCACCCTGAAGATCATGGCAAAAAGCAGAGTTCAAGTGAGATTGGGTCTTTTTTTTTTTTTCCCCTCTCCTCCTCGTCTCTCCTCCTCCCTCTCTGCCTCTTGTCTGGCTGGGGTGGAGGGGGGACCCAGCTGGCAATTCCCCCATTTTAGGGCTCGCTTCGCGGTGGATTTCCTCCCTGCCTGGGTGTGTAGAGCGGGCGGCTCGTTTAAAAAAAAAAAACCCGACAACGAAGAGGTCTTTGTTGAATATTTTTTTTTTAACTTTATGTTTTTCCGTATGTTTTTTCTGTCCTTTTTCCCCTTCTTCCCCCCCCCCCCCGCGTCCAGGTTGGATCAACGGAATGGAGAACAGCACGCAAGCCAGCACTTCTGTCGAGAAAAGAAATCACCATTGGAGAAGTTACAAGTTGATTATTGACCCGGCTCTGAAAAAAGGACAGCACAAACTCTACCGTTACGATGGGCAACATTTCAGCATGCCTGTGAGTGGGGGGGGTCTTGGGTTTCCCCCATTGTGTTGTACTCCCCCTCACCCTTCCTTTTCCTGTGTCTTACCGGTGTTCTGGGGGGCTAGGGGGACCCTCCGGGTCGTGGTAACCCCCGCTGTAGCTCTTGTGTATGGGAGGGGAGTTTTGGGGGGACAGACACAGCCACCAAAGTTACCGCCACCTGACACTGTGTATTCAACTGTCAGGAGCCCAAACCTGCGGCTTTATTGCCGTCTTTCCAATCTGTGTGCATTTCCCAGCAGTATTGCAATTTGACACGTGTGTGTATGTGTGTGAGTGTGCTTCCCCCTTCCCCCGAGACAGCCCGGGCTTCCTTGGGGTTAATTTTTTTCCTTGTATCTTCAGTTTCAAGCCCTGCTATTGCTGGTTTTGTGCTTTCTCTTCTCCTCTTAGAACTCGGGAATCGCTCCTGTGGATTGTGTCAGGGATCCCAGAATAGGGCGAATATGGACCAAAACTAAGGAGCTGGAGCTGTCTGTCCCCAAATTCAAGGTACAGCCCTGACTTTTGGGTTTAGCTCTGTATTCCTGTTTATCTGGGAGTGAAGCCTCAGTTCCAAATAGTTTAATGGACCATTTAAATGACAGTCATACTGTTATTAGCATTATTATTTGGCAAGCTGTTAAACAATAATCCTTTTCTATAAAGATAAGGAGGGATCAATACAGCTGTCTGACGAGATCACTTTGAGGTGTTGGAGCTGTGTCTTGAGGGGCTCTTCGGGCAGGGGGCAGTGGAGGAGGGCTCTGCTGACAGCACTGCTCAAAACACACATTTGTAGCCCCAAAAGGCACCGGTTTCAATGAATGGCTGTGGCAGCGGAGGCTCTGCTCAGCTCTGGGTTCATCCCAGACCCTTGGAGGCAGTTTTCTTTCCCTAAAGTTTGCAGAATACTGTAACTCTCTCCTTCTCATTAACTTCCCCCATGCCTGTTGACGATATGACCCCCCCCCGCCCTTGTGCCTGTTTCCAGATTGATGAGTTTTACGTGGGGCCAGTGCCCCCCAAGCAGGTCACCTTTGCCAAGCTGAACGACAACATCCGTGAAAACTTCCTGACTGACATGTGCAAGAAGTATGGTGAAGTGGAGGAGGTGGAGATTCTCTACAACCCCAAAAACAAGAAGCACTTGGGCATTGCCAAAGTGATCTTTGCCACTGTCAAGGGAGCCCGGGAGGCTGTCCAGCACCTTCACAACACCTCTGTCATGGGCAACATCATCCACGTGGAGCTGGATACAAAAGGTAAGGGGGCACATTTTGGCCTCATGTGTTTGTGGTTTGGGGTGATGCTGCCCGTCCCCCTCCTAAAACGAGAGGTGATGAGAGTCTTGTGGTTACCAGTCTGAAAGGAGTGCTGCAGTTCCCCTGAGCGGGTCTGGTTTCTGGGGCCTTTGCAAGTCACGTGGAGCCAAATGTGTTGTCTGTTGCTAGGAGACAGCCCTGTAATTTGCAAAATGCTGCCATCCTGCCCGTCCCCTGCCCATCCCCTGCCTGTCCCTTGCCCTCGGAGGTCTCTCGTGTGCCCCATCTCCATGTCCCAGCCTTACGCTGCTCAGCCACCTCCCAGGGCTACCGGACCCCGTGGCACCAGCTTTTTGCAAACTTGGGATTTTTGGTCAAACCTTGGAGGTTCCTTGGACCCAAATGTCTGGATTGTCTTGGCAGCAGCGGGGCTGGGTGCTGTCCTCTGCGTGCCTGGCATTTCATTGATACTTAGCAGCAAACTGGAGGCTGGCAGCAAAAGAGTGCACACGCAGCACTTGTCAGTGTGTGCGAGTGTGTAAGTGTGAGACTGTCTCTTAAAGCGACAGGAGCTCCCAGTCCCGGAGGTAACCAGCCCTCAGCCCCAGAGAGCCCAATAAAGTTTCTGGAAGCACCGCATTTCACTGCTTTGTCTTTCTCTTTTTCCTCCAAGCTTGTCAGTGAAAGGCTTAGCTAAAAAGTGCCTAAATTTTAGTAAATTTCTGTATATGAAGAGGTGTAAGTCAGTTTCTGCTTATAATTCTTCATTCCTAACATGGCATTTCTAGTTCAGATCTGACTAGCTGCACTCTTCCTTGTGAAGAGGATGTTGTTAACACCATTTTCGTAAAAATGCTGGTATTTTTGTTCTGATATTAAAAGGTTTCAGTGATTTAGTGCACTACCTACACAGCACTTGGTGTGCCACATGTAGTAAGAGGGCATAGTAGGATGTTTATTGACGGGACTTATCACCGTTAGAGAAAAACCACGGTAGTAGTATAATATTTTCTATTGTGAGTTAAGTTTGACCCTTGCATATGTGTACTTTGAAATTCTAGTATCATTAGTTTTTACAGACTGGCTCCTTCCTCTGCTTACTTTGAAGGTAAAAATTACCCTTAAGAACAAATTAACCATTTGTAGATTTAAAAACATAAGCTAAAGCAGGCCCATAAGTGGTGCACATCTTAATGAGAGGCATTTTAAATAAGCTGATTGTACAACATTCCTACTTCTCCTTTGATAAACCACTTTGCAAGCCTTGAGCAGGCAGCTGTTAAGGAAAGTTAGCTGCATGTCAGGCAAATGAGGGGCTTTTGTGCTTCTGTTTCTTAAGAGAAAACATTGAAGTCTTAGTTTTTAATTGCATTTTTGCTTGCCAGCTGTATGCTTCCAATGTATTTTTTTTCACTTGCATCTCTTTCACTCTAAAAGAGTAAGACTGTCAGTGTGCTATAATGTGTCAGAATCAAGTAAAAATGTTATTCCTAAAATAGCATTAGCAGGTTAGGACATTCTTAAAATAGATAATGTAGAGTTTTCAATGTATCTTTCTAGGATTCGGCTTTCCAAGAGAACAAAAGGTTGGTTAAAAACTTGATTTTCATAGTCTAGCAAATAGATATTTGGAGTCAATGTGGTGTTTTATCTGTCTGGCCAGAACACAGGGCTGGGAATTTGGAAGTAGTAAATCCAGCCTCTTCATATGAGACAGGCTAGTTTAAAGCAACTTCTCTGCCTCAGTTTATTAATCTGTAAAATGGATACACTTAATAATTACCTGTCTTTAGAGAAACAAGTAGGAATCATTTCACATTCATAAACCTCCTTAAAAATGAAATTGTAACTTCTGTTGCATTATGTTGGAGATCCAGGCAGAAACTTTCTATCTTTCTGACAATTACTTTGTGTTTATTTAGAAACAGGTTTTAGAGGAAGCCTACCACATCCATATCCCTGCCATTGTAGTCCTATGTTGGGGTTGTGTGTGTTAATACTGAAAGCACAGTATTTCAAGCATCTCTTCAAGATCTTGCAGTGAAGAGATTTCTTTTGTCATGACTAAAGTTTGCAGTTGAACCAAAACAGTTTACATAGTTGAGCATGTGGCTCAAGGTTTTGTGAAATGAGATTTGATACCCAAATAACCTCATCTGCAGCATTTATTCCACAGAAATGATAAATGAGCCTCTTCCAGTCTGGAGAATCATGCTAAAGGGTGCTGTGCTTTGAAATTGTACAGAGTGATTCATAGGCAGTTTGAGGTTTGATCCTGCAGGAATTCCTCATGAAAGTAGTCCTGTTTAAGGGCAGATCTTGCCTGAATTAATTTTCTGGGCTCAGGTGCTGGATCTGTCCATTTTTCTATGTATTCTTTAAGAGCAAAATTCATACAGTTCCAGGGTCTGATTCTGTTGCCTTTGAAGCTGATGACAGATTTCTTGCAGAACTGCAAAATCAGTAGGATTGGGGTTTTGTGGGAATTAAAAAAAATCCAATATTGAGAAACTGGGTCTTCGTAGAATTTTGGAATGAAAAGGCTAATGCTCAGTAACAGTATGTGGGACAGTTTGCTTCTCTGACTCTTACCCTTTGAATTATGCCACTGAGCACACCTTAAACTAGGGGGAAAAAAGCAAGGATTAGTTGGTGTCTTTTTAGGAAAGCAGCATTAACGGTTTTGTCCTTGGCATTCCCAAGCATTGTGTTTGCATTAGTAAAAGCCAGTTTCTACTAGCAAGGTGTGTTGGGAGAGCTTTCTGAAGTGGCTCTGGGTGTTGGCAGAGGCTTGTCCCTTGAGTGAGAGTTTCACTTCTGAAATCTGCAAGCTATTTGCTTGGCACTTTGGAGAAGAGGGAAACTGCCGCTCTCCAGAAAGCATGGTAAAGAGCAGAGCTGCCAAGCAGGCTGAGAAGAGGAAAAGGGATTTAGAAACCTCCTTGCCTTGGCTAGGAAAGGGAGTGTCTGACTTCACTTGCCCGGCAGATCGCTTAAAACTGATCCCTGCGAGCCTCAGAGGTGATACCTGCTCCTCTTTTGCATGGATGCAGCAGGCTGGGAATGGTAGCAGGGTCTTAGGGGTGTCAAGAATCTTTTTGCTTGGGGTGTGTTATTTCTGATTATCATCAACTCTTCATTGTGGTCTGTGCAGGTGAAACCCGCATGAGGTTCTATGAACTGCTCGTTAATGGTCTTTACACTCCTCAGACCCTCCCTGTGGGCACTGAGCAGGACGTGTCGCCAACTGTGAATGAGACTCTGCAGGTATGTCTGCTTGTTTGGTTTTAAGAATAACTTTCTAGAAAATTCCAAACATGCATCGTTAATGTGAGCATTTTGACGCTTTTAATTTAGCTTCTCTTTGTTTTTTTTTTTTTTGTCTTGCCATAGTTTCAGTGGATGTTACTAATTAACTTTAAATACAACTTGCTTCTAATTGCCATAGCAAATGTAACTCTGTGAATGCAGTGCATGTGGCTAATCTGTATGCTGGTGTCTGCATAGCATGGTAAGTGCTTTTTGTCTTTGAGTGAAAAATGCTTATAGAGCTGACAGTATGTGCCCTATTAACATTAGAAATTCCTGCAGTTATGTCTGGATCGGGTCTGTCCCTGAGATGAGGTTATTCCCTTGAAGTCAGGGGGAATGATTTACAGTGGTACATTTGGCCAAGTATCTGCAGTGTGTAATCTTTAGCGCGTACGTTCTTCAGCCTTGCTTAAAGGCTGAATGATAAAATGTGTCTGCTCTTGAATAGTGGCATCAATTTTCCAGAATCTTAATTAGTCACTGGAATCAGTTGCTAATAAAAGCAGTGGATGGAATTCCTGAGGGCTTCCAGGGGTCCCTTGGTATCTAGGGCACGATTCTTTAAATGGCATTTACAGTTACCTGCTCCCTTGCAAAATCCACTGGGATGAGAGGACGAAGGGGAAGTGAAGCCTGTTTGTGTGAATTCGTTAACATTCTTGGCTTGTCTGAGTGTACCTTGGCTCCTGATTGTGGCTTAGGAATTCACTTTAAGGCATCAAATTTGAAAGAGATTTGACAGAGATTTCTCTTTTTTTCCCCCCTTCTTTCTAATTCTCTGCATTCTTAGGAGTTTTTAAAATGCCAGAATTTCATTAATTCCATGATCAGATGTTTTCAGGACAGGGGAGAGCTGCACATTGAATGTGAAAATCCCATTGATCTGAAAAACAATAAAATTCTCTCCTCCTACCAACTACCCCACCAGCAGCAAGGCAAAACACCAGTATCCTTTTAAGAGAATCATAAAGAGGCTGATCCTTCCCTACCTCCTAGCAAGGTGTTTTTAAAGGCAGGAGGGAGACAAGTAATGATTTTCCTGGGAGCCCTGCTAAGAGCAGGGCCTGGCTTTTCATTTCTGCTGGTTACACATCTCAAATGAAAATGCCCAGGTTTGTTCTTACTCCTTTTTCAGGGTTAACAGCAAAAATTGATGGTATCCCCCAAAGCAGTCCCTGCTGTAATTGTCTTTAAGATTGTTTCTCTAGATCTTGTGTTCATGTATTATATCATTATTCTGAATTGATTTTTTTTTCCCAATTACCATCAAAATTTATTGCTTTGCGGGGAACTTTTAACTGTTTGCATCATGTTCTTGTCACTAGAATCTGCCAACGAACTTGTTTGCTTTTGTAGTTTAGTAAAATACTCCTGACATTTGCTTTCTCCGTCATGCAGAGCAACAAAGACCTGACAGTTCTATGAGCCACAATCCCTGCCTGCAGACTATATCCAAACCCCACTGAAAAACAATCCACATTGTATCTACACCAAAGGTGCAGAGATGTGGATTTTGGCAGGAAGCACATGGCTGGTTCTTGACCCTTTCTGCGAGTTTTAGGACAGTTGAGGAAAAAACTAAGAAACTTCCCTGGTGTCCATGTGGTCATGGTCTCGAGGGGGTCACACCAAGAGCAAGTCCACACTTTTGAGTGGGTGCGATGTGGTGAGTGAAGCAGGCAGGGGAGAGAGCTCAGCTTTGGAGGTGCTGGTGTGTTACAAGCAGATAGTTTTAAGGGTGTCTGTACCCACCTGTGCTCTGGGAGAGGAGCAGCCAGCCTGTAGTCTCACCAGTTCACTGGCCTTTTGGGGATTTGGAGCTCAGTCCTGCCTTTTGCTACCAGGTGAATTCTCACTGAGCTCTTGTTTCACATTGTAGAACATTGATTGTGGTGCTGATCATTAGAGTGGCACCGTTATGACTCAGCAGAGTCTTGAGTTGGAGCAGGGCTCCTCTTAGAAACCCCCTGAATGTGCCTACAAAGTGACTTGCATAGCAGTTACTTGGCTGCTCTGTAGCCTTGTAGGGTTTCAGTTTCAAATGCCATGGTCAGTAGGGCTCTACTTCAGCATTTGTCTTTGGGAAGGGGTTTAAAAAGGTATTTCTGGCTGCAGAGAACTTTCTGTGCCTTTTATACCTGTAACCTCCTCCCTTCTTCTTAGAGGTGATGGTAGAGAGGTCTGTGGCTCAGCTCCCTCAGCTGGACCGACACAAAGCCCTGCAGCATAGGTTTGATTGCAGTTTGCTGATTTGTAGGTTTTGATTTGTTCACATTAAAAAAGATAAATTGATAATTTCATAGCTCGCAATTTTTTGAATTATCTTTCCGATTTGCAATTTAGACTAGCCTTACAGAGCTGAAAATGAAACGTTTAGCTGAAAGTATTGTGCAGGTCTCCTGTTCACCTGATGCTCTTGGGTATAGCTCATAAGGAATACTACTGTATCTGCTTTCTTCTTCCTCCTCTTACAGACAAGTTCCTCTTTGCTTGCCTTTCAAATCCAAGGGAGCTCTCAATAATGGATAATGGTTTGTGTTTTCAGAGATGCTGTAACCTATTTTGTTTTGCCATGGAAATCAGTGCACACTCCTGTGTGCTCAATCCCCATGAAAACCGAACGGATTAGACAAATACCTTTTAAAAAGTGCGTGTTTAAGTGCTTTTCTCTCTTCTGCTTTTATAGTTGACGGATTCCCTGAAGCGCCTGAAAGACAGTAACCTGTCCTCTGCGGGATCCTCTGTCACCCCCAACAGCAGCACCCCGTTTTCCCATGACACAGCCTATTCCAGCTGTCGGCAAGACACCCCCAACTCCTACAGCCAGTTTACCCCTCAGTCCCAAGGAACACCTCACACCCCACGGTTAGGGACACCGTTTTCCCAGGACTCCACCTATTCTAGTCGTCAGACAACACCCGTGTACCACTTTGGGCAGGACAGTGGGTACAAACCCAGGAGACATGAAACTAAATTTACAGATGCCTACAACCGTCGGCCAGGACATCACTATGTCCATAACTCGGTGGGTGTTTTCCGAGGGACGGAGCATCAGTTTAGTACTTACAAATCCCATCAGCCGGAGCCAGTTCAGTTCTCTCACACTCCTCCCCTGAGCCACTCTAGTTCTTCGAGCTACAAATCTGCCTTCTCTCCCTACCAAGCACCAGCTGTATTTCCCCAATCCGATGAGCAGCCATTTCCCCAAACTTCCAGGGAAGCAGAGTATCGAAGACCTGCACCACCTCCCACTGAGATGGTTGTGGAAAGCAGCGCTGCCCCTAACATCGATTTTGTCCCAGTGAAGGAGAAACAGGAGGAGCCTCCTCCGCCCTTGCCTGAATCGAACTCTGCTCCTGAACCGAGCACGGCATCCTTCTCTCAGACCCCAGAGAGAAGCGAGACCCCTGGCACCCCCACCATGGAGTCTGAAATGCAGCATAACAGTTTAGACTCAAGGATTGAGATGCTCTTAAAAGAGCAGAGAACAAAGTTACCCTTTCTGAATGAGCATGACTCGGATAACGAGATCCGAATGGAAGGTAGCCCCATTTCCTCCTCTTCTTCCCAGCTGTCTCCCATCCCAATGTACGGTTCAAACTCCCAGCCCGGTTACAGAGGTCAGACACCTTCCTCGCGCCCTTCCAGCACAGGCCTGGAGGACATCAGCCCCACGCCATTACCTGACTCTGACGACGATGAGCCTATCCCTGGGACAGCTTCATTGAGTCAGAATTCCCGGGGGACATCAGAGGCCAGCATGACTCCCATTGAGCTGAGCAGGACCTCCAAACTTGAGACTTCAGAGGCTAAAGAAATGGTGCCTGGTGACCAGACTCCAACGTCGGAAAAAATGGACGAGGTAAGTGAGCTGGAGCTGAATTCTGAAGCTCTTTGTGTATCCCTGAAGGTGGACAGGGCTGGGAATTGCGCTCCTGGTGTTGTTAGAGCGTAAGGTTTCTGGAGCCTTTTTCTTAAGGCAGCTGGAAACGAGTGACACAAAGTGATGGTCTTAATCAACTTGCCAGTCTCCAGCTTCCCTTGTTCCTGATAGCAACCTGCTGCAATTTATAGCTCCGGGAGAGTTCAAGGACTGCCTAAGCCACAGAACTTTGGCCAGTGCTTGTGCTGTGTGAATGTCCTGAGTGTCGACAGACACTTAAGCCACTAGAGGAGTTAATGGAGCACTTTCTGCCATTACTTTGGTCCCTGAGCACGGGTGTGTAAGTGTGCACATGCTTGCTAAACGGGGCTTTCATGTTACAGCGAAGTATTGAATGTGGACTTCATTTGATAGCTCTCCAGCTATTTATGCCGTCTGGTTTGAATGGGAGACAGTTGCTGGGTTTTAATACTCACTTTGCTCAGTTGAAAGTGGGAGGTAGTTGGCTTGTGGGGGATGTGCTCCATGAAGTCTTCCAATAATAGAGCAGAACTTGCTGCCTCTGCTGGGGCATTTGTGGCTGAAGGGACAGCTAGAGCTTAACAGTGTGGAAAGCTGCCAGCAGGCAGAGAAATTACCTTGCACGGCGTGTCTGTTTGGGAGGTCTGTTGCAACAAATGCGAGTATCGCTGCAGTAGATGTGTCAGTGCTATTCTGCTGTGTCAAAGAACAGTCAAAATATGGATCTTTGCAAATGCCAGACTGTTTCTTCTCGGTGTTTATAATAGTCATGCAGGGAAACAGAACTGCTGTACCTGGTGTGCAAGAGCTCTGCAGTAAGGGGACCTCAACCATCCGAGTGGGCTGGTCTTACGTAAATGACCCAAGTGGGGCAGATCAATTGAATTTACTCATGCAAGTTTGCTGGGGTTAAGCTGGCAGAGTGGGTTTCCCTCCAGTGGTCTGCAGTGGTGAGATTTTCGCTGGAGAAGTGGCTGCATTTCAGTAAAGGAGGAGCTGCTCCTGTAGCTATGGGCTTTGCAGAGTGCTTAACTGAAGGGAGAGCGCTGCAGCAGTAACAGAGTGCAGGGCTCGGAGCTAAAGACAACAAAATCCCAGTAACTGTAGTGCTTATTTTGTTGTTTCTACATGCCTTTCCAAGCCTGCTTGTCCTTGCAGTTGCCAGTTTAGCCTTTGAAACAATTCAGCTGCTTGAGGTCTCATTCATCATCTAGGCTGGCCCAGGATCTCCTCCTGGGAGGCAAGTCCCTGGCTGGTGGGACCTGATGATGTGTTAATTAGGAATGGAGTTTTGATTCCTTGAGTTCGGGCTGGCAGGCTTCAGAGGAATACTCTCAGTCTGCCTAAAACAAGTGAGGAAGGCATCTCCCATCTCCTTGCCACTCTGGGTTTGTCTCTGCTGTCCTTTACTCTCATGCAAGCCAATACTAAGCATGTTTAGGAGGGTGTGTGGGGTCAGGCACTTTCCTTCAGCATTGGGGGATTGGCTGGGCTGTTACATTTGTAGGTTGTGATGTGGGGCAGCAGCGTGATCACGTTGAAGCCCATGTTCAGTCTTTGTCTCCCGTTAATGAGATGCTGGTGTCAGAAGCTCACATTGATGGTTCTGTGACACAAAATGATGCAAATGCCTCGATCCTCTGCAGAAGTCAGCAAGGTGGTAGCAGGGTCTCCAGGCAGGTCACTGCTGCCTTAATTGTCTCCTCCCCACAAAAAAGTTTGATGTTTGTTGTTGGAGCTGTTTATTCAACCTTCTCTTGGTTACAAGTCACACTGAACTATTCTGGCATGTTTGAAAAGTTGCCTGTGCCTTTCATTGCTCCTTCTGATGCACAAAAAACCATCTCCATGTGTTTTGCTTCCTTTCTCCACCCTTCTCCCCCCGCCTCCCTGTTTTTAGCTTTAGAAAAAGGCTCTTCTGGCTTCCTTCTCTCTTGCTGGAGGAGCAGAGCTGAACAGTGACTTAACATAGGCTGAAATTTGAGCTGCAGCCTTCCAACTGAGTTAGAGAGGGGCATTGAGTCTGTCTAAGGGCTGGAAAGCTGAACCTCCAGCTTCAGCCTATTGTGGTACCCACTATTCAACTTTCAGTCCTTCAGAGAATCCTCCAGCAAAACAGAGGGAAGGCAGACCCGAATATTTCTAGTGACTGTGGGGAGTGGAGCAGAGATGATACATTAGTGCAGGGAGGGCTCATACAGTATTATAAGGAAGCAATGAAGGGCAGAGAGATCGAACTTCTTATTTACTTCATGTTTGGCTGTTCAAGGCTTGGAGCAGCCCCAGGCCAGCTCTCTTTGGGCGGGTGCTCCAGCTAGGAAAATCTCAGGATTCAGAAGGATGCCAGCAAAGTTGTAGGGAGGTTTTTCCCTAAGACAGTAGGTGCTTTTCAAGGACTTGCTTCAGTTTCCCATCAAAACAAGCACAATGTTTGTCAATGATTGTTAATATGGTAACATTTGTACTATAGGTGAAGTGCTGTCAAAGCATCAATCACCCCACACTTGCCATAGGTAAAGGAGGTACAGCCAAGCCCCAGCAATTGCTCTGATTTATCATGCAAGACCCTGAGTTTAATTTCAAGATCTGGTCTGATACTCCTAAGCCAAGAGTTTGGCAGGGATTTGGGGTGTGGGAGGGGAAGGGCTGTGCATCTGCCTGCAACACCTAACACCCATAATCGGAGCAGTGATTACGGTCTGCAGAGAAAGTCCTGCTAAGCTTAGCCGAGAGATGAGCGCCGAGAGGAGGAACAGATCGGGATGTGGGCAATAGGATGTAAATGGAGAAAAGGGATCCCTGACAAACAGCACAACCTGCCAGCAGGAGGGGAGGGCATAGAGGACTTTTTCAAGAAGCCAGAAGATGGCAAGGAAAGAAGGAAGCTATTATGCATTATTATGTATTATATATATTATAATAATGCATACTATATGCATTATTATTGTTGGGGGTAACAACGTGCAAGCTTACCTTCCTGCGTTCTGAGAGGTAACAAGGAAAGAACTTTCTTTTTCACAGGATCTTTGCTGTTTCAGCAGTGCAAAGGTTAAGTAAGTACAGTTTGACTTTCTGGCATCCCATTTGAGCCAGGTCTTGTTTTTGCTTGGTTTGTTACAGGAAGAGGCCCTGCCTGTGTGTGCTGGGAAGTGTGAAAGGATTGTAACAAGTCATGTTGTTGTATATTGATGATGCCTTTCATGTTTCAGCTTATGGATGTATTAGTTTGTGTGCGTAGCAGGTGGTCTGGGAAGCAAATGAAGTCTTACAGTGCGCAGCAGCCCTAGAGCCTCCAAAAGCCACTGCTGTCACCAGCACAGTGTCACCTCAGTGTCTCACCTGGCTGTTGTGAATGTTTTTAATGCCGTGCTGGATGCTGAAATGCCTCTTACAGGACAGTAGCAGCATCCCTGTGACAAGCTGTGTGTGTGCAGCAGTTACCCATGGGGGATTTCTGAGCCGTGCTTACGCATAGATGAGGTGGGTCAGGCTCAGCTCCACAGTGGGCTCTGCTGAAGTCCTGAGGTTACATCTGAGCTGAATTTGTACTTTGCATTGAAGTATGTTTGGGTTCTTGTGTGGTCGTGGCCAGAACTGGAAGAAATTTATGTGCAAGTGTCCTCACATTGTCCCTCTGGAGCCTTAGCAGGATGTGATGACATTCTCTTCAAGACACTGCATTGTGTCTTGCGCCACTCCACACTGCTGCATCCCCATCCAGACCGGGCTCTGTTTCAGTAGCTGGTAAATGATTCCGCTTTCCTCCAGAGCCAAGTTCAACCTTTAGCTGTCATGAGAGAAAGCAGTGCCCTGATGCTGTCCAGGCAGTGAGAGGAGCTGCAGTGGAGTTTCTCTGTCAGCAGTACCTGCAGTGGTCACCCCAGGAGTGGTTGATGTGCCTTGGAGCTGTGCGGTGCAGAAGCAGATCAGTCTCTGTCTGCAGAAGGATGCTTTCCTCATATACCCTGCTCCCACCCATAGCTTGTTTGGGGTTGGAGGCAGTCCTGTGTTCTTGGTTGATAGTGGGTTAGGTGAAGCCTCCTAAAGATGAACGCAAACACACTCTCCTAAGGGATGTTTCTAGGCTGGAGAGTGCAGAAGTGATTTACTCAAGGTAAATGCATGCTGAGATTGAGAAGGTAGAGTTTTAAGAGCCAGGAAATGTGATACCTTCGTTTCCACAGTAACTGTGCATGAGCCTTTATGCCCATAAGTAGCTGTTATGTATGTATAATATACATGGGTACACCTGGGATCCAATTTACTGCTAGAGTGGCATTCATCATGTCTGGAGGGAGATGGGGGAGTAGATGTGGGGAATGGCTGCTCTGACTGTGTTTTTTCAGTAAAAGAGGGGAGAAAACCCTGAGAGTTGTGATTTATGCACAGTCTCATAAACACTTTTTCACATTTTCCTGCCTCCTGAGCTCCTGTGAATGCCATCATGCCTGACAGAACCTGTTCCTAATGGAAACTCAAAAAATAGGTGTATGTTATGACCATGACTTTCCAGAAATGCAGCCAGCCAGTGCCCAGGCAGCAAGGATTGGGATGACTGCTGTGGTTTGACATGTGAGCTCCACCAGCCACGCTGAATGTGTGAAATGAAAATGAGAGCAAGCTGCTTAAATTGTGGCTTCAGTTGTGCTCTCCCTGACCCATGCACTGCAGCAGTGAGAAGCCATGGGGACTTGAGGGGATCTTGCAGAGTTTAAGTACTAAAGTTGAGAAAAAGGCAGCAACACAAATCCCTCAAAGGTGATTTAAATATGACATGACACTGGACCCTTCTGAGAGCTCATAGGTTGGTTCAGCCTCTGTGACCAGAGGAGAGAGCATGCTGGGGCAGGGATACATTCCCCCAGAGGTGCTCAGGGCTGAGAGTCAGTTCCAGTATAGCCTGGGCAAGATAAGGATGTCCTGGTTCCTGAAGCAGTGGAAACACACAGTATTTTACCTTTATTTCAGAGCTAACAGTAGAAGACCAGAGGCAGGGACTGCTTCCTTGAACATCTGATCCATTTTCCACATGGCAGCCTGCTGCCTCTACACAACTTTATATGAAGCAGAGAAGTCTCTGTTTCCTAAGTTGTGTTTCACTTTTGACTTGCTGTATTTGGCTCTGGTTTGATTCTTAGGGTGCTTGCAGAGCTGGTGGTCAGCAGAGCAGAGGCCTTGGCCAGCCAAATGCGTTCAACAGAGGAAGTAGTGAGAGGTAACAAGCCCAGAATCGGTTTTTAAAGTCACTTTTTCAGAGCAGAATTGCATACGATTCACCTTATGTTCGTGGTGCTGCCCTGTATGTGTTTACTCATGGGAATGGGGGGGAAAACTAAATGGAGAAATACTTGAGTGTTTATGGTTTGGGTTTTTCGGATATCCAACAGCTTTTGTAGAATGAGAGAACATGTCTGTAGTTGATAACAGAGTTAGAAATGGTGAAATGCTCTGGAGTGTAACTGAAAAAATAGAAAGCAGGCTGTGGTTGGGAGGCTGAGTGGTTCTTTCACTCTTTCATAGCAGGCCAAGACTTTGAGGCTTTTACATTTTGCATACCTAATACAAATGACATCGCCATTCCATTTTATAAATCAGTGTTGCCGATTATGCCCTTGCCACTGGCTCAGTTCATTCTGTTTTGCCACCAGTCACTTTCTGTACATTTTCTGTTCCTGGTGGAGGGGGTATATATCATTGCATTGCTTGTTAATAGGTAGAGCACTGCTTATTTTGTGTTTATGTAATCTATAGATGCTCTGCCGCACTGGAAACTTAGCTCCAAATTACAGTGTTTGACCATAGCATATAGCTTATGGCAGAATAATATTTGCAAGTCTGAGCTCTGCACCATTTGCAGTTAGATAGCCCTGGGCATCTTCCCTTTGCTGCTTACAGAGCTCTTCCTATTCTTTTCAACACTCAGGTTTTAGCAGTGATGATATTGAATGTTCAAATGTCCTAAATACAGCCTGTGAAGCCTCACATTGAAGTGACACATTTCCCTCACAGTTTCTCCAGCCCATTATCATTCTGGTTGCATTTCACATCTGATGGTTGTGAAGAGTGACCAAGGGGATACAGACAAGTTACTGGATGGCAGCGTGTGTTGCAACGTGCAGTGACACTGAGAACATGTGCCAGTATGTTAGGTAATCAGTAGAAATATTGAGAAAATAATTGCTGTTAACATATTGTGCTGGCAGGCACCAGCACAGCACTAATTTCTGGGACTGATTTTGAAGGAGATGGAGCAGCCGCTGTGTTCTATATGTGTCTGTGTCTGACACAGAGCACTGAACAGACGAGTGCTTATTGAAATTTCTGCTGGCTCTTGCCTTTCCTGGAGTCCTCTAAATAGATACAGTTCATCAGTAGAGTGGGGGTTTTTTTCCGTATGCACCATGACTTTGCCACCCATCTTCTATTAATTGTAATTTTCAGTTTGCGTGCTTGTTTTTTCCTAGTGAAGATGGGGCAAAACTCAAAACGAAACCTGTGAGTTCGTTAACTCAGTGCATCACGTACCTGCCCACAAGGGCTCCTTTGACCCAGTGTTACTGCTGTCTCAGGATTTAGTATGAAAGTGCAGTGCTTGCCTTTGGAAATGCCCATGCATCGGGACAAAAGATTGCTCAGAATTTTTCAGCTCCTAGAAACAAATTATTAAGAAAATCATAGAATCTCGGGCTGGTTTGGGTTGGAAGGAATCTTACAGCTCATCCAGTTCCAACCCCCTGCCATGGGGCAGAGACACCTTCCACTAGAGCAGATGGCTCCAAGCCCCTGTGTCCAACCTGGCCTTGAACACTGCCAGGGATGGGGCAGCCACAGCTTCTCTGGGCACCCTGGGCCAGCGCCTCAGCACCCTCACAGGGAAGAATTTCTTCCTATTATCTAATCTCAATCTCCCTTCTGGCAGGTTAAAGCCATTCCGCCTTGTCCTATCCCTACAGGCCCTTTTCCAAAGCCCCCGTCCAGGTTTCTTGTAGCCCCTTTAGGCACTGGGAGCTGCTCTAAGGTCTCCCCAGAGCCTTCTCTTCTCCAGGCTGAACAAACCCAGCTCTTTCAATGGTTAAAAACCCCAACAGTGTTTTATTTGCTTAGCGCTAAAATAAAGCCCAGTGGCTGCTTTCCCAAGTTCCCAGCTGTGCAGACAGGCCCGATGAGGTCAAGATGTGTATAAACTAGCAAGAGAGCAAATTGGGGTTTCTCATTTCTCCCCAGGTTGGACTAGGTTCACTCCTCTGGGTGTTCCAGAAGTGTTGCTTCAGGAGCTGTTTGAGGAAAGGAAGTTGTTCGCGGCTTGGGCTTCGGCAGTCGCTCTTTGCATAGAGGGCACTGTGAGCACTGCGCAGGCACGGCACGGCGAGGAAATGAAACTGCTGCTTCAACTCCAGGCTGGCAGCAGCTCCTATGGTTTGGAGGTTTGGTTTGCAGAAGGGTCAGGCAGCTGTAGCAGAACTTCCAGTTTTCACTTGGGAATGGGGTGTTTTGACTTTGACACTTTCTAGTGGCGTTGGGATTTGCTGGCTGCTCTGAACCTGTGTGTTTTGTGGAGTATGTATTGATGTGGAGTTGATAACTGTGTACTAAGGAGAATTTATTGCACACCTTTGACCAGCTCACCTGTGTTTTGCCCAGTCTCTCTCTATACATATTGGGCAATGGGTCTGGGAGATCATTAGGGAAAAAAGCTCTGAGGATGGTGAGGAGGGGAGGAAAAGGAGAAGAAGAGATGGTCTTACCAGGGTCCAGGCCTTGCCTGCGCCTTCAGGATGGGATGTACTCAGACTCGCCACTGCCAAATTCCCTGTATCAATGAGGGCAGTGGCACAGAGCCTTAGGAAGAAGAGAACTGAGAATGGTGCAGGTTGGGTGACATGGAAAAAGACCTGGGTGTTGCTTTTCCTGGGATTGAAACTGCCCTTTGCTAGTCTGATTAAGGAATCAGTTGTCTGCTGCTTTGGTGGATGGTGTGGAGTGAGAGCTGCTTTCTTATATCCATTTTTTTCCCCCAAAGAGCTGTGTTTCACAATGAGCAGTATAGTTTTGTGCTAGTGTCCAAGTGGTGTGTCCTCCTTGTGCTGTGCAGGATTATCATGTGTTGCACGTGTCAGAGAGACATTCCCTTTGGAGCCTGGGGAGGGATTGATGAAGTTGGTGGCTTTTTTCCAGGCTTCGTTTCTCCCGAAGGAGCTTGTTATTTCTGGTGCCTTGAGTGTCCCAGGCAAAACAAAACAGATACATTTCAGGTGGAAGCAGAGGCTGGTTTAATGTTGGAGCACAGCTCTGGAAACAGTTTCCCAATCCAGTTCTTGTTGCTAAGGGGTCACCAAACGTGGCATTTTGGTCAGCAGATGTGGCTGAGAGTTTCTGGGGCAGGTAATTGGGATATTGTCTTTGAAAAGGATGCAGGTAAATGTGAGCAACTGTTATCATGGTGCTCCGAGCATTTTACTATTGTCCAGGAAAAGAATTACTTGGAAAATATGAAAATCCTTAGAACTGCATAAAATTATTCAAATGACAGTAAAATATAAAGGGCAATCTACTATTTGAATACATGCCATGGAGGTGTACGTGAAAGGATGCCTTTTGACAAGGGAATCTCAATGAATTGATTGGCTTGTTAATACAGTGTCAGGTGGGATGTAGCTTCCAAATTACACTAAAGAAGTGCTAGCAGCAGTTACTGAGGTGAATTGCAGGTCAGTGAGAAGCAGGAAGGCAGTGTGGGTTTGGTGGGGAAGGCAGCCTGGTCCTCGCAGAGCCGTGGTGAAGGATGGAGACCTCATGCTGGGGTTGCTTTGAAATTCCCTGGAAGCTGGCATCATGAAGGGATCACCAGCTGTGAGACACCAGAAGTAAGTTGTGCTCCTTGCTGGGATGGATGTTCAGGCTTCAACTTGAGAAAATCTTGTTGCATGACTTTATCTTGGCTTCTTTCTGAGACACATGGGCTACAAAAGGGCTGTAGCACAAGGCTGCAGAGAGGGGAAGTGCCTTTTGGCACGGCTGCTGTGGGTGCACAGTGCTTGGGGGGACCCTGATTGGCTTTTTCAGCCCAGCTGTGTATTGCTGTGGGGTCATGGAAGAGGGGAAGCAGACAAGGGAGACACGCTTAACTGTGGAGGTGGGTTTGCACTGTTTTTTGGGGCCAGCCACTGTGCGGTTGTTGCTGCTTCCACATGGTCTCTGCCTGCTCTGAAAGGGTGTCTGTGGATCTGCTTTCAGTGTCCAAACTAAAGAAAACCTGAGCTTTAGACAGTGCCATGCCTTTGAAAAAAATCAGAAGGGCAGCTCATAGCACTTCCTGGAGTTCTGAGTTGGGATGGAGATTGTGTGAGGACCAGATGTTGGGGCTAAACACAGTTGTAAGGATGGATGTTGGACCTTTGTTATGACTCAGGTTTTGCAGTATTTTTACTGTTTTAGCTGAACTCTGATATTTAGAGCATTGCTCAGTGTAATTGTTCTAGTGAGATACAAACATCATATCCAGTGAGATGTATTCACTGTGGTATGTGGAATAAGAAGTACCATGCAGCTCTGGTGCTTCAAAAGGTGCTGAGGCTAAACTGTAAGTAAAATACTAAGGCTTGCAAACCACTAAGGCAACTGCTCCTGCACAACTGCTGAAAACCAGAAGATGTCCATTGCCTTCCAGCTTGTCACCTGCATCTGGGAGCACATAGCCACATTCTGCTGTTCCTGTGCCTTTCTCACAGCTGTTTCACATAGCTCTTTACATGAGTAACCTGTCTTTTCATGAGTTCAATGTGTAACTTCAAACTAATGAGCCAACCTAATGGAAAAGCTGCTTTAAAAGATAAAAATATGAGCTGTGTGACCAAGAGTGGTTTAGGTATGTCTGGTCAAGTATTTACAGTAAGGATGCTGTACTGCTGTGTGCTTCTGCAGGGCTTTGCACTCATCTTGATCATTTTAGCAAAGCTTTTTAAAGCAAGTATTAAGTGAGTAAAGTGTCACCAACATGGGGAGGCCTGAACGACTCTGAAGGCTGAGGTGGTTCATGTGAGGAGTGAAGCACCCAGCACTGGCTGTGGCTGGATGGCTCTGCCCATGTGCAGGCAGCCCTTCCACTTGAGCGGCCATCTGTGGGAGAGCTTGATTATAGCTTTGCTGCAAGAGAGAACAGAGACTTTGGACTAACTCCTGAGTAAGCAGGGAAAAGGCATGTCTTTACCTTAGTTGTGTGTGGTGCAGGGGTTATTTCCTGTAGGTTTCCAGAAGATCTTGAGTGGGAGGCCAGAGCAGTTCGTGCCATGCAAAAATCCCCATCAGCAGCAGGGCTGCTCCCCTGGGGTCCCTTTGCTGCTCATGACCAGCAGATTAGGACATGATCTTGTTTCAGTAGTTGCTGGTGAATGTTTCTTACACAACTATCTAATCCATTTTTAAACCCATCTGCACTTCTGAGTCTTTGCAGTATCCTGTGGCAGTGAGGCGCACAGTTGAAGTTTGCTTTAGGTGAGAAGAGTTGCCATGTGTTTGTTTTAAACCTCCTGCTTGCTAATGAGGAGACAGGTGGGGAAATCAGCATGTTTTACCTCTTGTCTCTGTTCTGAATATTCTGTGCCTGCACAAATGGCAGTGGGAGTGCAGCCCAGCTGTGGGTATTTCCACTCTGGTAATTTAGAACAGTTGTGGTTATTTTGCATACCATGGGGATAGTTTAATTGCAGAAGTTTTGTCTTTTCTAGAAGGCCATGAGAGATGTCATGTCCTGCACAGAGATTGTTTTTTGTTAAGGGGTCAGTCAACAGTTGGTGGGCACATGGGTTATGTTTGCATCACCTGAGAGCAGAGGTATGGGGGAAAAGTTGCCTTTCTCTCACTGTGCAGGTTTTGGAGAGGGTTAACTTGAAGGTATTACTGGCTGGATATTGCTTCAGGCTTTGTCTTAGAATGAGGAAGACTTTTAATGTTTTAATGAGTACATTACATACTTCAGCCGATGTGGTTGCTTCTCTCCTCTCTGACTGCACTTCAGAGTACAAATCAGAGTATAGCAAGAGAAGAAAAATCTAAGCAGGAAATAAAGCAGTGAAAAATTCAAATTGCCTCTAGAGAGATCTGTTAAGAGAAGTGTTACCAAAGGGGAACTGTTTCTTGCTGGCCTCACCCTTACTTTTGAGGAAGAACATCTCTACTGAGCCTCTTTCGCTGCTTGAAATAGGTTCCTTGGAGTGAAGCGTCTCCTGTGGTCTAGTTGGGTTTTAATGCATCCTTTACTGGGAAGGACTTGTCAGCTTGTGTTGTAATTCTCAGAAGATGAGTGGAGCTTGCTAAGCTCATTAGGGTGCCCATCATCATTTGTGGTCACTGCTGCTAAGGGCTCCAGCTCCAGCCACAGCCAGTTAAAGAGAATTTTTTGTCTTGCGAGCATCTCATTCCTCAGGGTCATTCTCTACTGCTGCCTCCCAGTACCTCTCTTGTACCACCTGCAGTAGGGGCTTTATGCAGAGTGGTTAAATGCTTTTTGTCAGGATCAGGTGGATTGGCTGAGCAGGCTTCTCTGCAGCAGTTTTGCTGAGAATTTCAGAAACACAGCAGACGTCTGTTGTCCTGTCCTGGGATGATGGCAGTGGCTGTCTCCAGAACAGAAGGCCACAAGTTCTCTTGATTTGAAACCATACTGTGTTGCCACTGTGACTGCAGGCAAAAGATGATAATGAGATCCTAAAGACTTTATTAACAGCATGTTCCCTTTTATGTGCTTCCTTAGTTCTTAAATAATAGGTACTGGGATAGGAGAAAGCTGCTGGGAGGAGAGTAGTGCTAAGTCTGTGTGACCTCCCAGGCCAGCAGTGGAGGGCTCAGGAAGTCTCAGCAAAAGCCTTCAGGAAAGGGAATGGGTCACTTGAAAATCAGGTCTTCAACCCTTTCCCCTTGCTTGTTTCACACTTTTTGGGGAAGTAAAGCTTGTATTTGTTTGGAAAGGGCTTTTCTGGGCTACCTCCATCAGCTGTGGGTTTTCCTGCAGGTGCCGGAAACAGTTGGGCCTCTTTGCTCCCTGGTTGCGTGAATGGATCAGGACTAGATCCTAGATCTGCATCCTAGAAATTCAGGGCAAGAATAGTTCCAACTGTTGGAGAGGGGAGGGAGAAGCCAGGTTCATCATTTGCTATGCCTCTTGAGAAGGAAAGCGAGTGTCTGAACTGCTGCCTCGGGATATACTAATGGTGCCTGGGTCTGAGAGCAGACAGCAGCGAGCAGAAGAGCATTAAAAGATGATACTGATGAATCATCTGACAAAAGCTCTTTTTTATTTCCCTTGTGCCCCTTGTCCTTCAAGACTTCAGCTCCTTTATTTCCACCCTCCCTTCTGAGGAGGCTCAATGTTGGTCAGGTTGGATTGTGGGCATCCAGGTCTTGCAAATGAAACTGCTGTTGCTACTAACACTGGAAATGCGGAGAGCACTGAACAGAGCACTGAAAATGCTGCCATAGCTGTCAGCCATGTGATTTCAGATACTCGAGGGTGTAGTAGTAGTGTGTGAAAGGAGAAGAATATCAAACTGGCCTAGTTCTGCTGATTAGAACTTGTTTAAATACAGTATGTGTACAGCCTGTTCTTCAGTAGGCTGATATCAGCTGGAAGGCTAGACTATTTTCTAAGTTTATCTGCTTTCTTATCACCCTAGTGGTAGCAAGATCTGAATTCATGGCTTCGTTTGACCTAAGGTTTAAGTATAAGGGTAAGCTCAGGGGATGGCATGTGAGCTCCTGCCTGGCACTGAGCTATAAGGTATCTGTGTACTCTGCACAGACAGTTTTTGCACCTTTATGTTTTACTTATAGGTGGACTCTGCTTTAATGTTGCCAATTCCCTTTATCTCCGATTGTAAAAATACCTTCTTTCTAGAAACGTGGGTGCATTTGTGCACACCAGCACAAAGAACAAAACAGAGCAGAATCATTTGGGAAATGAGTTCTCCATATACAGTGTGATTTCTCCTAAATTCCTGGCTTTTCTTTGCATCTTTAGGGAGGGAGAAACTGCCTCAAGCTCTGCACCTTTTGTGTGTGGACAGACCTTGGAATAAAACCTACTGATAATAGCTGAGATGGCAGAAAATGACAGAAGCCCATTGCATGCTTATTGCTGCCTTTCTCTTTTTTCAGAGAGACTGTTCGGTTCCTCTGTTGGATTTGGCTTGTTTGTTCCCAGGACTCTGCATCACTGAACCTGGTGTCTGAAAAGGGCTTTACCTGGGTAAAGCTGGTCCGGCTGTATGAAAGTCTTTGGGAGAAGCAGAGAACATTCCCTGACTAATTTATCTGTAGGGGGTATTTTCTTGCCACTCTGCCATCCTTTTATGCATGACTTAGCTTCCCAGCCGACTGAAGTCTTTGAAGTTCGATTGCAAATAGCTCTTCAGCTATCCCTTCCCCCTGTCTAATATAGGGAAACCAGAACAACCGTTCCTGTGGAAAGATCCTGTCTTGTTACATGGCTCTTCAATGTTAACACTCCTCTCTTTTCCTCCTTCCTTTTCCCTACCTCCTCCTCCCCCCCCCATAAAAAAACCCTTTTTTTCTCCCTTAATAAGATCTACTTAAGACTTGAGGGAAAAGGCCATGGTTCCATGAGATGGTAAATCCAATTTTAGGGTGTTTCATATGTAATGAAAGCCACTGTGGCCGCATGAGGCAGCCCCTGAATTGGCACACATTCATCCTACCAGTTCAGATTTGTTCATATAATGCAGAAGGGGTGACTGTCCAGGCCAGCTTCACACTGGGGCACACACAGGCTGCCCAGGCAACCCTGAACTCAGGATGGGGGCCACTGAGTCCCCATCTCTTACTCTCACTGTACTTTATGATCTGCCCAGTTGTACGTTCACGTTTATCTCTGCTCAAACCCGTGCAGCTGGGGGGGGGTCTGGAAGTTTCCAGTCTCAGCACTGATGTACATGGACCCAAAGGATGTTATGTGAGCCTGCACTCTTCCTAGAGCTGTCCCTGCAGACACCAGAGACTCACGTGCACGCAGGTAGCCCAAGGGCGATGTCTGGCTTCTCCAAGTATCTCTTTTTCAGTGATCTTGCCTGGAAGCTTGCAGTTTATAGCCTCTTTTCGCTACTGGAAGGGAGAAAGGTCTGAATGAAACCACCCCTTTTGTGGGAGGTAATGCACTTGCTAACAAACAGAGCAAACCCCTCAGCATGTTATTGTCCTCTTTGCTACTTCACCTCTTCAGGCTTTGTGCTGAGGCAAATCTGGCAGTTGTTTTCCCACTGGCTTGATTTAGGGCTCTGAGGCTTGCTGTCCTAGGAAGCTCGTGCGGTGGGCTCTTGAAAGTCGTGTTGAAAACTGAAGTATGGTGCTTTTTTGCCAAGAGAATGGATTTTTGAAAGTACTAAATACTGGTTGAGTCTTTTCCCCCTGTGATCACATTTCTCAGGTTGTCTTGTTTCTGAATCAGTGAAGATCTGGTTACCTTGGACCACTATCGCACTGTGTTTGCTTCCCATCTCTGTTCTCTTTGCTTTACTTAGTTATTCTTCCCTGAGTTGCTTGCTAAATAAAAGAAGTTTTTAGCTTGATGCATATGAGGGCCTGCAGGAACTTGGCGGTGCAGATTTGCAGGAGCCTGGGATGCTGTCTTTAGTACTTCTGCCCATTGTGAACGAGTCATTTTAGCTCATTTTGTCACCTTGATTCACTAAATTTTCTAATGATGGCTTGGACCATTGGGCAGCCTTCCAGCTCTCCTGCTGTCCTTAAAACACAGTGTTTCTAGTGCCAGGAAGCACTGCAAGTGAGTGAAGAGACCTTTTCCCTTTGTAAACTTCCCTCTCTCAGGAACCCATCCTGCTGTGCACTGAAAGCCCAGGTGAGCTCCTCCTCACATCCTTCTAGATCCCAACTTGTGGCATCTCCCCATGTGCAGGACCATCTGATTAGGCAGCACATTGTGAGACACAAGCACAGCGATGGGATTTCCTCACCCCTGTCCTGAGACTGACGGGGAATTCTTCCTCTCTCTTCCTATGGTTTGAGGTATCGACTTAAAGTTGGCATTAGAAGAAAAGAAGAAAGTGGCATAAGTTAGGCTGGTATTTGGAGTGCTCTATGTTTACAGTGAGCACTTGAATATTATTTGCACTTGTTCTACTTGTTGTGCAGCCCTGTAGGTGTGGAGAGAATTGTTTGTGCCAAAGAAGTGCTGCAAATAAGTACCAGACCAAAACACAAGCTGGGCTGACAGTGTATGTGTCAGGTAGGGTACTGTCATCTGACAGAGCTTGAATTCTCTTTTTCAAGCAGTGAGAGTTACTTTAGCAGTTGATAATAAAGAAACCAAAACACCCAAGTAATTCCTCTCTTGTGAGAAATCCCTGCTCCATTGCAGCCTTTTTGATGTCCCTTTCTGAGGGACACAGGGGTGAATCTGTTGCGCTGTTATATGTGTGTTCTGCTCTGCTTTGTTTGCAACCTTTGCCTGTAAGTTAGATTTGCAAAGTGCTGTATAAATATAGAGCTATATTAAACAATCTCGCAGTCTTCTGTTCTTGAGATAGAAATACATGTTGCTGAAGATATTTATAATCACTGATCTGTAATATGTTAATCTTTCCATTTGCCTGTTACTGGCAATGAGCTGTGCATTTTATTACAGTGCAGCTACACCTGAAAGCTGTCTTTATCCCAGTTAAAAGCTGCTGTGATTGCAGTTGTGTGCTCTGACAGTGGCAGGATAACCTCAGGGGTGTCCAGGGAGGAGGCAATAAACAAACTTCAGCATAGATCCAGGCAGCAGTGGTGGTGTTCTGGCCACCATGGTCACTGGTGATGGCACAGTTACCTGAACAGGCTTGAGAGCTCACCTGGGAAGGTGCAGGCAGTGGTTTGTTCTGTGTGCGGTTTATCTGCTGCTGTAGCTAAACTGCTGGTAAACCACCTATGCTCTGCCCTCTCATACTGCACTTCTGCCACACCAGCAAAGTCCCACCCTTGTGTGTGTGTTCTTTCAGAGGGAAAGCTGTAATTATAGCAAAGTGAAAATATTTGTATGTATTGTAAATACAGTGCTGAGTCTGCTTTGTTCACGCCTGACACTGGGAGGTGTGGATGCTTAGCACGGTCCCTCTGCCATGTCATCCTGCCTGAGTGTTGCCCTCCCAGCAAGCAAAGAGGCAGTTTGGACACATGGTTCCTCTTTACATGCTTTGCCATGGAACCTGGAAGCTCTTCTCTAGCTAAAAGCAGATTTAAAAATGAACACAATAGTACTCTCTGAAGCCCTTGCTGTAGATTTTGGGGACAGCAAGAGGTATTTGCTCTTAGTGAAGCAAATGGTGGGATTTTGTGGCCCTAACTTGAATGGGTTTGTGTTTTTTAAAGCAGTTTTTAGTTGAAATTGTGTCACTGAGGAGGAATTGCAGGTGGCTGGTTGGCATCCTCAGGATCCCTGTCTGTTCTGCAAGGTTTAAGAAACGTGGCAGGTTTGAAACATCTCATTCTTTTTAATGTGCTCTGTAGAAGGGCTCTGTGAAGAGAGAGGTGTATGTTAGAGAGCTTGGGCTCTTTTCACCCTGAGATCACAGCACGTCCTTCTGGGGCCGTTTCCCTTGTCAAACACAGGGCATGGTGAGGAGAGGCAGCCAGAGCCACAGCACGTTGAGTCTGTTCTCGACCCTCTGCAACGTGGTGTGCAGCCCTGTTGGGTCAGTTGTCCTCTTCCCCTTGCCTCTGAAGGCTTTTCTTTCCCTGCCTCTTTGTAAGGTTAAAAGGTGAAACTTGTTCACTTGTGAAGTTGTTAGACCTGGGTGGACTTAATCCAAAACCAAGTGATGGCTGTTTGACCAGGTTTTGTCTGGCAGTCACTTTTGATTTTAGTTCCGGCTTTATGGAAAAGCTACTTCTTAACATTTTAAACGGCAAAGCTTTTCTGTGTTTAAATATGGAGTTTTTTAAGGTTTAGGGCTTAAAGAGTGAATTCTTTTGTTGTTTCCTTTCTGTGAGTGCAAGTTGCAGCATGCTGAAAGGTTGCTACTTCTTGCACAGCTAATGACCTTGCATTGTGCTGAATGCCATTGATCCTGCATGTCATTATTTTGATGCACCAGAGCTCAGCCAGGCTATGTCAGAGCAGTTGCTACATTCAGTGATAGAAGTTCCCAACCTCAAATGTAAGTAACATGGTACCCAGCAGAATATTTAAGTGGAATGAGCTGTAAGCTGATGGTATTCAAAATGCATTCTGAAATTCTGAGTAAATTCTTTCTCAGATGGCCTTTTTTAAAGTAAATGAAAGCATGTGAAGTTCCTCTGCACGTAGGAAAGGTACCGAACAGCACCTACGATGAAGCTCCCAACTGCTGCCGCAGTGTCACTGGTCCTCTGGGAACAGCCTCTTCACATCTGGAAACTGCCAGTTCTGCATACAAATATTAGGATGTAGTTTCTTTTTTCTGCAGGTATGAACATTTGGTTGCTAAATGCTGGGTATTGCTCTGAGATTAGACCAATACCCTGCATTCAGTGGCTCTCTACCCTGTCATTATTCAGGCTGATGCAGGAGTGAGATCTTGGGATGTTCCCTTCACTTAAGAGGATCTGCCTGTGCTGAAACGCACTGTACCAGTATTAAAGGTGGCATTTAGCATTTTGGGTGAACAATGAATGAGGCCATTTATAACCAGTTACACTGATGTGAATCTCTCCCTGCAAATTTGCATCATTAAAACACCTTTGGAAAAATGTGTCATGCATATAATTAAATACCTGTTTTGCTAACTCTTGATTTAATTAATGCAAAGTAAAGGTGGCAGCACAGATTAATTTAGTTGGAAATGGCTTTTCTCTCAGTGGGCTGAAGGGAGGTTTTCTGGAAGCGTTGTACCAGGTGCCCTCAGAAGCAGGCGGGTGAGCTCCAGGTCTGATTGACAGGTTTTTTGATAGCGATGGCAATGACATCCTCGTAACAGTGCATATGCCTTACATCAGCTCACTTTTTTCCCCTTGCACGAGCAAAGAGGGAGGCCAGCTAGAAGGCAGTTTCTTTGGGAGGACAGTGTAGCTACTTTTCAGTTTTACCCTGAGAGGTACTTGGTAGCAACCACAGTAAATCCAGGTTCAGACAGGTGAATAAAAGGAATTCCATATAACAGAAGATCTTTCGATGTCTCCCCATGGTTTTTCCTTCTGTACCTTGATCCGTTTCACTCAGTTGGTGCCCATGTTTCCCCTTGCCTTAGATATGGCTTCCCTGTAACTGCTCATCCGCTTTAAATATTCATTCCTCTTAACTTTCTTTAAAAGACTCCCTTTTAGACCATCTTCTTTTAGTTTGACCTCTTTCCTAACCTTGGCTATGCTTTTCTCAACCCCTTTGCCTTTTTGATCTGTTTCTCCCTGCCGCTTTGTCTCTTTCCCTTTCCATCTTGCTCAGGGTAAAACTGGAGCACAGACTGTCGCTGTAAAAGTACAGGTGAGTTGTCAGCCCGGTATTATAGGAAGCAGAGGATCTGTTGTTGCTTCCTGGAGACGCATCTGAGCACCAAAAGAAATTAAAATAATCTTTCATATGTGAATAATGCTACTTATTGCTTTAGCAGTTCTTATTTCATCTTAAGTAAAAATAAATCGTAAATCACAGGCTGGTTTGGGTTGGAAGGGACCTTAAAGCTCATCCAGTTCCAACCCCCTGCCATGGGCAGGGACAGCTTCCACTAGAGCAGGTTGCTCCAAGCCCTGTCCAGCCTGGCCTTGAACACTGCCAGGGATGGGCAGTATATATGTAACTATATATGCAAATATTTGCAACTATAAATACATGTATGTAGGAAAAAGCATGGACTCCAGCTTGTCCTGCCACCTCTCTGCAATTTCAGGATTGGCTTTTTCCAGCTGATCTGTCCCTCAGGAGGGAAAACCAACATCATTTGTCAGGCAGGATTCTTTGATATTGAGACTGAGCAAAGGGCTGGTGTGGATGGGAGTGGGCTCTGGGTGACAGGAAGGAGCACGGAGGTCTCCTGCAGCAGCACTGTCTGAGATGGGCTGCTCTGCGCTGGTGGTGCTGCAGAAGGGGGGAATCCTGCAGGGAGGACTGGGGATTGGGGAGGATTTGTGGCTTGGAGCTGCCCATCATGCTGCCTAGTGTTGGTGCTCCACTGAGGAGGCTTCATGGGGTGACTTTCCTCTGTACCCCATCAGATGAGGTGAATGCGAGTGTGAAGCTGATTTTGTCTATCTTTGTCTAAATAGTTGTGGCTTCCTATCTAATGCTGACCTTTAGCATCATCCAGCTTTTGCAGTTGGAACCAGTGCTTTTAACAGTGCCTTTTGTGTTCACTGACTGAGAAACGGTGTCTGTTCCACAGGAAACTTGTTTACACCTGCCACAGTCCTCATCTTTGCTCTTCCTTTGCTCCTTTCACTGGAGCTGCAGCAGTTGAAACTGCAGAATGTCCTTTCATTCCCCAGCATCCTCGGCGTGGGACGTGACTGCAATAGAGCAGCTGGGGAGAGGATGCAGGGGGTGAGACCCGCTTAGAAACCTCAGCCAGATGTGTACAGCTCAAGGAGGAGATGATACAATTCAGCTTTGGAAAGAGTCAAGTGCAGTGGGTTATTATTTCTGCTTCTGTTTTTTTAACTGTTCATTTGGGGGTTTACAGAACAGCTCTTGGAATACCTCTCTGCACGTACAGATGCAAGTCCTCTCTCCATTACTCTTAGCCCTTGCTGCAGGGTTTGCCAGGCTTGTGCTTTCAGCCCTTCTGCAGGTGGTTAAACAGTGGTCTCCTGAGGGGTTGGACATTTTCAGACCCCTAAAACCATGGGTGGCTTTTTAGAGGTGACCCATGCAGTGCATGAGTTGGTGGGTTCATGCTGCAGCAGAAGAATGCGGGGAAGCCAGGGCGAGGGGAGGTGCTTGGACAGGAGGCTTTGCAAAGCTGCTCTTCCAAGTGTTGTGCTCAGCCTGCTCTCTGGTGGTAGCTGCTGTAGCAGAGATGACCTTTGATAAAACGTGAAGCATTTGGTTTGATTGGGATACTCAGCTTCATACAGCTAGAGTTTAGAGTTGTCAACTCATCTGCTCTTGCTTTTGTTCCCTTACCCCATGCAAGATTCACCGGTTACAAATAATATCACAGCAGCTTCAAAGCCAACAAAGCTTGCTTCTTCCCAACAGCTCTCTCCAGTGCAGGTTCTCCAGTGTCTGATAAAGGCTGAGCTCTATCGCTCTTTTCTTTCAGACTGCAGAGACTAGTAGGAGGGCAGACAGAAGAGGCACCTGCTGGCACGAAACGTGGAAGAAATAAACAGCTTTGGGATCTTGAGTCAGATTTGGCTGAAAACAGCCAGCAGGATCCAAAACTCTTGCTAGGGCTGAGATATAGAGAAGCACTTAAAGACCATTTGATTGTGATCTCTTCTTACTGCCTCAGCTGGGCTGGAGCCTGCAGCATGCAGGGCAGGCAGAAGAGCTGCGGTGGAGGTAGAGCATCACTGCTGTTCTCTGGTCTGCGCTGGTGAATGTGGGGATTCTCCTTCTCTAGATCAGCTGGTGGCAATATCCAAACTGTTTGTCTGGCTTTGTTGTGTGAAGCTGTTGTGAGGAAGGAGGTGCTTGGTAAATCTTTCAAAGGAGGCAAGTCAGCCATGCTTATAGAGAGCCTGGGAGAGACTCTTGTGATGAATGCTTCTCTTCAGTCCTGAAAATAGCTGAGGGGTGTTTGCTGTCACAAAAGTGATGAGGTTTGACAGTTCTAGCTGGGAACAAAAGCAAGAATGGGAGAAATAGTTTTGGAGGTGGTTACTGGGACCCTGTCCTGTGTTTGCTGACATCCCACTAGTAAAAGGTCAGTCCCGTTTGTATTTCCTAGATAAAATGTCAGTGTGATGGATATTTCTTCCAGCAGTATTTGGTTGCTGTATTTCTTATCAGGATTTGTTTTCATGATACCTGAGGGATGTGACAGTCATATGTGTGGCTTCTTTGTGCTGGAGACATCTTCCGGACTGTAGGACGTAGCACGCAGGTATGACCATTTGCTGTTGAGGATGGGGCTTTTCTGTTGGACAAGACCTAATCAGGCAGCTTTGAGTCTTCAGAACAAGCAGGCACCTTCTGTTGTAATCCATTTTCCATCCCTTTGATAGTGGAGGTAGGATGTTGTTCCAGCATTTATATAACTCTCTATTTCTTGTTGCTATTAAAGTATTCATTTTGCCCCAAAACATGATATATGCTGTTTCTTTGAATCCTGGTATTTATGACTGATGCTTAAAGGCAATTTAAGGAGATGTAGGGTTCTTTTTTCCCCATGTGAATTGTTGTGGTCTAGTCAAGGCAACTTGTAGCAGCAACCATGTGGAAGTGTTGTCTTCCCACAATTAGAGGTTAAGAGTTGACAGCAAATGAGCCAGGAATTATAATTAAAAAAACAGGGTAATTTGAACATGGTGAAAACCAGGGAATAAAAACAAGGTGGAATGCACCTTGTCAGTATTGAGTGCAAATAAGAGATAAAGTGTCTTGCAGTGAAAGATGTTTGGGTTGTGTGTATTTTGCTGAGCATGGGAGCAATTCCTCCTATTCCATTGGAGCTCGGGGTTTGTTCAGTTGGTACTGATGCTCTTTTAGAAAGCTTTTACCTCTCTGCTTTCTGAGGTCTGACATGGAAGAGAAAGGCTTCAATAGGTACCAGCTGCTCAGTGGGCCCTTTCTTTTCAAAGCCTCGCTTGCTTTTCTCCATTCCCAATTAAAGCGTGTGTTAAACGTAGCTTTTGTTTGAAGCAGCCGGCGCTGTGGTATTCCATGTGAAAGGAATGTGCTTCTCACCTTTTCTCTCCCTTTTGCCGCAGGGTCAGCATTCTTCAGGGGAGGACATGGAAATCTCTGATGATGAGACCAACCCTGCACCCATCACCAGTGCAGAATGTGCCAAAACCATTGTGGTGAACTCCTCTGTCAGCAACACCGCCGTGATGGCCCCGTCGATTCCTCCCATGCCACCACCGGGATTCCCTCCTCTTCCTCCTCCTCCTCCACCACCTCCACAGCCAGGCTTCCCGATGCCTCCACCGCTGCCTCCACCACCTCCACCTACTCACCCTGCTGTCACTGTCCCCCCACCACCGCTCCCTGCCCCTCCTGGGGTCCCTCCACCTCATATCTTGCCTCCACTTCCTCCGTTCCATCCTGGCATGTTCCCTGTCATGCAAGTGGATATGATAAGTGTCTTGGGTAACCAGTGGGGTGGCATGCCAATGTCCTTCCAGATGCAAACTCAGATGCTGAGCCGCATGATGCAGGCACAGAACACATACCAGTATCCGCCTTTCATGACGGGTCGGATGCAGTTTGTGAACCTTCCACCCTACCGTCCTTTCTCTATGGGAGCAGCTCTTGGTCGTGGTCAGCAGTGGCCACCACTGCCCAAGTTTGACCCTTCGGTTCCACCACCGGGTTATGAGCCGAAGAAGGAAGATCCCCACAAAGCCACTGTGGATGGAGTCCTCTTGGTCATAGTGAAGGAACTAAAGGCTATCATGAAGAGGGACCTGAACCGGAAGATGGTTGAAGTGGTAGCGTTTCGGGCATTTGATGACTGGTGGGACAAGAAGGAACGTCTGGCAAAGGTAGGCTTGCGCATACTCTCTGCTGGATCCCGAGGGGAACTGTTCTTAGTGCTTGTGGCACCTGCCTTGGGACAGTGTAACACTCTGGTATTAAACTTGGCATATTTCCATGGTGTCACTCCATATGTGCAGGCATTTCATGCTCCTTTGCCATCAGAACAAACACAAGTGGGAATTTTAGTCCTTTCCAGTCATAGATAGGAGTACACCATTGCAGAGTTAGCTCTGAACACATATGGAGTCACAACTGCTCACCTAGGAGGGAGCTGCTGCTCTGTCTCACACCATCCCACTGATTGAATGTGGTCCCAAGGAAGAAATGTTTAGTTCTTGGTGTCATCCCTCTGCTTCGGGGTGATCATCTCCTCATCCCCTCTAGCTTTGGGCCACTTTAGGGAAGCCCTTTATCTGCAAGGAACTAAGCCCAGGGTCTTGGACACCATGTTCATCTTTGGTGGCATGCTGTCCAAGCCGGCCTGCATGACTTCTCAGTTCATCCTGGCTGGATGCCTCTGGAAAGGAGTTTGCAGGAAGAAATTACCTCCAAATCAGGAGAAAAATGTGCAAGGGCTTCTCACATCTAAGAGGAAACCGTTCTTCGGCTCCAGAAAACCTAAAGTCAGATGCAACAGGAGTGTTTGAAACCACCAAGCTGCTGTTTTATGTTCTCCACTCTGTGATGAGATCTATGGGTATTTCCAGTTCTCTGCACTCTTCCCATCTCCCCAGTCCATGTATACAGTGGCAGTTAACTAAAAAGCTGAATACTGGCCAAAATCCATGAGGAGTTCCAGGCATTAGTTAAGAAAACAGTTCTGCATTAGTTGTCTCATCCTTTCTCAGCCAATTTAAAGCGTACTTCAGCCAGGAAACAGCTCCTGTGACCTAATACATGATGAATTTGTCACTACCAAGAAACTTAACACTATAGAAAGGTTCATGCAAACCTGAGAATTACTATTGCAGTGAATTCTTGTAAATAAAACCCCAACAAACCAAACCTGCAAATGCATTTTCTGTTTCAGATGCCACTTTTCAGAGCAGTATCTCCATCACCTGCCAGTAGCACTTTAACTCCAGCGCCTGGGAGAGCTCCTTGGCTTTCCATTACCATTCCATTGGTAATGCTGCTGCTTATTAGCTGGTTTATGGCAGTATAATTTGTTCTGGCTTGGAGCTGGCTGGGGTGACTGTGACAGGAAACCAGGTCCCTCTCCTCCTGACTCATGTTTGGAGCTTCTGTCTCCCACCAGTGTTTGCTGACCATTTTGCAGGAGGCTCCTGCATTTCCAGGGCAGTGAGAGAAACAGACCCAGCAAACTGTTGCAAAAGCAGTAACTGAAGTACCCAAGAAGTTGTTCTAAACCAGGTATGTGCAGTGGAGAAGCAGAAGCAAGCCTAGGCAAATCTGCAGCAGCTGCTCGGGCTCTTTCTGTACTGAGCTATGGCTGGATTTAGGATATTCCTCCCTTCACCTGGAATCTGTAATCCAACTTTGGGACAGGAAGTTGACTGTACCACAGCAGCTTGCCACAGTCCTTGCCACAGGTTATGTTGGACATGAGTAGTCTAATTGAACATAGGAAATTACTGCATGGAAAACCACTTGTGCTTTCTGTCCAGGAACAGAAATGCCAGAGCCGTTGCTGCTTCAGGGCACTGCCTGGAGAGCCCTCTGCCAGGCCATGTGCTGCTGTCACATGCAGAGCAATGTCACGTATTTCAGAGCCTCCTTTCTGCTAGGGCTGGGCATCCCCTGACACTGGTGTGGGACAGGATTCCTTCTCAGTGACAAGCTGACTCCTAAACTGGACTTACCTTCCTATTGCTGGTGTCTTTATGCATGTGTGAGGATGAGCCAGCTTGGCTCCTTGACGGCAGCTCTAGGTCAGTTCCCCATGTATTTTGCCACCAAACTATTTTTCTAGAATAGACCAAGACCTCCAGGCACTGTTAAGAGCTGAAACGACCCTCTAAAACGAGCCCTGTATCCCTATTTCTTCCTTCCTGACAGTTTTAATTGGAGCTCCTCTTGTTTTTCCTTACTGATTGATGGTAGTGAAAGAAATCATGTTACTTTCAGAGGTTTGCAGTGTAAGACAACATATGTGCTTCTTTGCATCTTTTTGTATTTTCTTTAGAAATAAATGAAGCACATTTGTAGGGAGAGATAATATCTTTTAATATCTTCTATCCTTGGACCATCTAGCTGCAGTAGTCCTATTATTTCACAGGAGAGATCAAAGCTCGTCTTGAAAGCACTTGAGCTCCACTGTATGCCAGTTCCTACGCTAGGTCCCTGTAGGGACACAGTAGGTCTCCCTGACCTTCCCAGGCATGACAGCAGGAAGCCTTGTGGTTTCTTTTTATCCCCTGGCTGCCCAACAATGTTCAAGTTTAGTAGGACAGCAGATATTATCTGCTCAGTGCTGCCAGCAGCCCCTGAACCACACAAGAAGGCAACACACTTGCCACCTCCTGTGTCTCAGTTTTTCTCTTTTCTCCCTGTGTTTTGGCTGCTGTATTCCATCAAAGGAATCAACTTGGGCAGCTGATTGACTGCCAAGAAGTATCATGCCATAGGTAAAAGATGGGAAAGCTCAAGGATAAAGCTGGCGTCCTAGGTCAGGCAGGATGGAAAACATACGGGGTGAAAGCTGTTAAGGACCATGTTGCCGCTGAAGCCAGCGTGTACCACAGACTGTCTGCCTGAGGAAAGCTTTTCCCTGTTCCCAAATCTAGTGATGGGTTTAAGTTTGAAAGCCTGGATACGATGCATTAAGCAGAGTGCCAGGAATAACCTGCCATCTCTGGCATGGAGTGTTGCTGTTTGGATTCTTGATATTCCCACTAGTCTTGTCCCTTATTAGCAGGAGAGCGCTGAGCTCATGCTTCTTCTCTGGTGATTACAGCCAGCTTTGGCAGATGAGCTCTGTTAATGCCTGTTAAACTGACTTTTAGATGTTGTTATGCCACTGGCTGATGGGAATGAACGTTACCTCCGGTACCCTTTGCTCAAGAAGAGCGTGGCATGCCACCGGGCATCATGCTCTCCCCACCTCATCTGCCTCTTCACAGCTGCAGAGGTTTGAATTCCTGCTCTTGTTTCTCACCTCAGGTCAGGTGAAAAGGGGTTTGATGCGGCTGAGCAGAGATGATTTTCCTGTTTCTCAGGACTGGAGCCTTCTGACAATTTTTGTGGACTTGTGCTGTGGTTGCCAAGTGAACACAGTGATGGGTGTGATTTCTGACTCGCTGTATTGTGTCTTGCGCTGAAAAGAAGGTCGGTCTTCCCAACTAGAAGGGCTGAAGTTGCTTTCAGCTATGTGGGTTAGCAAGTGAAGGTAGATAATACAGTGTTAGGCTGACTTGCCTAAAGCTGGTTGAGTTATTTGCGAGAAGTATATGTATAGCTCTGTTTCTCACATAGCTGTGACCAGACCAGATGGGCTCCTGCAGCATTTGGGAATACTGGTGTATCCCAGCTCCTAAGCTTCCCTTCAGAGTTTAGGATCTTTGTACAGTAGCTGCTTTTTGGTACATGGTAGTTTGTGCCTGGGTGGAGGAATGTGTTCCCTTGGGCTGAGTTCTGGGTTCATGTTTGCACCTTTTTTTCGCCTTTCATCTCTCCTTTTTATGGCCTTTGCTTCCAGCATTGGATTCTGGCTGTTCAGAAAGTGATCACTGTGATCTCCACACCAAACACTTGAGAGACCTGAAACGAGCCACGGGGGCTAATGGGTCTGTTCATTTCCCTTGTCCTTCCTTGTGAAGGAAGCCTATGTTAAGCTGCATGTGAAGTAAATGGAGATTGTGTCTTAAAGCACTCAGTGAAGAAAGCAGGAGTGTCTGCTCTTTGCCAGTGTGGCGGCTCCAAATGCAAGATCACTTAGTGTCCCTCCTAAGCCACTGTTCTGGGAACCCCAGCAATTTTGCTTTCATCAATTTTAGTACTTTGTGCAGAGCAAATAACTTGCAAATAATTGCAAAGGGGAGAAGGCTTCTCAGAAATGGAAAGGTCTTGTTATCAAGAAGAGCTCTTGCACCTTCTCCCTTTCAAGTGTGTGTGGCCACGTAGTGCATGTTCAGCTGCCCTTGCCTTCAGAGAAACTGATGGCAGGGCAAGGCAGTGACATTTCACAAACCTCAACATAGGTGGTTTCCAGAGTTTGTGTGCTTCCCAGAGCATTTTCTACTTGAGCGTGCTTTCTTTGTTGCAGGCGTCTCTCACTCCAGTGAAGTCTGGAGGAGAACTGGAGGAAAAACCAAAGCCGAAGGATCGAATCGCATCTTGTCTTTTGGAGAACTGGAACAAAGGAGAAGGCCTGGGATACGAGGGAATTGGCTTGGGCATTGGGCTACGAGGGGCCATCCGGCTGCCATCCTTCAAGGTAAAAGCAAAGATCTGTCTTCGTTATGCTAGTATTCCCTTCCAGCCTTATCATTACATCTATCACTTGTGTGCATCATCTGTAAAGGATCTCCCTGCTCCCCAAGGTAAATGAGGCATTTGGCTGTGTTTAGGACACAGCATTTCAGCATGATTGTAAAATGCGCTTTTGCTTGTGGTGCTTTACGCAGTTACTGATCTGCTTAGACTGTTCTGCAGTTTGGCAGCTGACTCTCACCTGAAGTTTCGTTAAAGGTGTTCTCTGCCCATGTGAGTTCACAGAATGAGACCAGCAAGCACAGGGTCACAGAGCATTTGCATAAACAAGGAAAAGCATCTTAAACAAAGTGCGGGTTAGGGGAGGGTAGCAGCCTTCCCTTCAGTTAGGCTTTCGAATGCACAGAAAGTGCAAGTGAAGGTTTGGGCTGAGGGATTCTGCAGCCTTGATTTAGAATCAAACTTGCTTTGAGCTTCCTTAAGATGCCATAGGCTTAGGTTCTCTTTCTATTCTGCTACATCTCAGACAAATGGATTTGTCAAGAGTTTTCTCTGTCATCTTCAAAGTGTGTGGTGATGACATGCACTGTGCTGGTACCCAGAGCGTTTTGATGCAAATTGAGGGGGTAGAATTTCATTCACAGTGAAATTCTGTTTGGAAGCAAATAAAGGGATCAAGAGCTGGAGAAGTGTGCCTTGGTTTCTGGTGTAAGTCACCATGGCAAAGTAAAGCAGTAGCAATTTGCTTAAGAAGTTGATTTCTGCTGTTCCTAAAGTTTTAGAAATGCTAATTGTGTCTTTTGTTCAGGTGAAAAGAAAGGAGCCACCTGAAGCTGCCTCAGCAGGAGATCAGAAGAGAATCCGGCCTTCTACTTCTGTCGATGATGAAGATGAAGGTTTGCAAAGCACATTTGTTTGAAACACAAGAGCAGATGCAAACCACATGCAAGCTGAATTCTTTTAAACTTCGCAGCAGTGTGCTCACTTACAGTTAGACACAGAGTCAAGGATCTGAGCCAAACCCCTGCTTCCCACAAACCTCTCATCAGCTGGGCGCTGTCTCCTCTGGATTCAGTTGTCTTAAATGCACTGGCAGGAAATTTAAGCCCTGCATTGTACGAGTAACTCATAACCTAGTTTAGTTCTGGTGATGCAGAACTGGTCACCCAGTAGAGGGAGCTCAGGTGAGTTCATGGAGAAAGCACATGCGACAGTTTGCCCTGTGTTTGATTCTAGGAAAAAATCTAAGTTATTTGCCAGAAAAATCTATTTGAGAATATTTTAACATGTTTTGCAGGTTAGAGCAGAGATAAAACAAAGCTTTTGAATACCGTTTGGTTTGCATCAAAAAGTAGATTCAAGTTACTTGTGCCATAAAGTTAATTCAGACTAACAACTGGTTTTGAAGCCAAAGTACAGAAACAGGGTTTTGTAGAGCACTTAACACAAAAAGGCATGAAGTTTGGCTTACTTGTCTGACCTCCATCATGCCATGTCTCCTCACTGCTCTCTGCCTGTTGCTTGTCAGCTTTGGCCACCTGCATTTTGCTATCCTCGGCATTTCAACACCCTGTACCCAGTCTTGCCCTCAGGCTGAAATCAGTAAGCCTCTGTACACCTGAGGACTCACACACCACATGGGAACATTGCTCCTAGCTTTGATCTTCCCAAATAACAGATTTCCTTTATGTAGTCAATGCTTTTCCTCCCTTACAAGGTATTTGATGACAGTTTGTCTTGTTTTTGCTCATCAGAGTCAGAGAGGGACAGGGATGCTTCTGATACAACATCTGACCTGTCAAAGAAGGATGCAGAAGCAGTGGGGCTGAGGCGGCGACCAGCAAGGCCACTGGAGCTTGACAGTGAGGGAGAAGAGGGAGATGAGACATCAGAGAAAGAGGAAGAGTCCTCTTCAGAGAAGGAAGAGGAGCAGGAAGAAGAGGGAAGCTTGGTGAAAGCAGCACCTGGCAAGGTGTGTTCATTTGTGATTGCAGTTCTGAATGCTGTCTGTTATTAAAAGGAGGTTGTTAATTCCAGATGCCAAGGTTACCTTCTTACCCACTAGGGTCTGTCCTGAGAGAACCTCAGTGAGGTTATTCACTCTTCAGATTCTCTGATCACCGTCCATGAGAGTCACTGGTGGTTATTACAGTGACAGCCAGGTCTCAGTCAGACACTGTTCATTTTTTGGCAATGCTTTCTTGCAAAGGAGGAAGAGGAGGATGACGAGGAGGATGAAGACGATGATGAGGATGAAGATGATGATGGAGATGATGATGAGGATGAAGATGAGGAGGAGGAAGAGACAGGCATAGACACAAGTGACAAGGAGGAGGAGCAGGACTCCGAGGAGGGTAAGTGGTTCCAGGGGAAGCAGCAGGCATAGCCTTTGGGTCACGTGTGGTTTCCCTTTGCACTTGTGAGCTGATCATTTTTTATTTGTGCAGCTTCTTTCACTGAAGGGTGATTTTCCACAAGATAATGCATACAGGTACTTTCAGTTTCTGTCTGTGAGGCTTCCATGATCCCTCAGTCTGTGGGTCCCTTTGCAATAGCTCTCCACCCTCAGCCCAACTTGACAGAGGGACAGAGACCTTAAAGCCAGCCAAGTTTGTGCTTTATGAGCCATGTGTGGCTGGGAGGAGAAGGGACCAGACTTCAAACAGGGTAATTTAGCTGCTAATAACTTTCTGTCTTCTAAGTTCCTGCTCTGGGAGATGGTAGGTTCCACATTTTAAAGCTGTGTGTGGAGGCAGCAGAAATGCTTAGTACAACTCCAGTAAAGATGCAACCCACCAAGAGATGCATGTGAACAAGGTGCCAGGCAGCACTGCTTTTGCAGCTGATGGAGCTGTCTGTTGTATAGTGATTGTTGTGAGCATCCAAATACACAGTTTGTAAGTGTCTGCAACACTAAGTAAATTGGGAGGCGAGTCCTTCAAACCCACATGCTGTTACTGATGCTGTTTCCACACTGTTACAGTGTGGAAGTGATATTTGCTCCTGTAGTAGACCCTGATTGTTTAATGAAGTCAGAAAGCAGAACTAACGGTGATTTGTTCTTGTTGTAGATGTAGCAAGTCCCTCATCTTCCAAGGCTGAAGTTGAATCATCCGATGAAAGCGAGGACTCCTCTGAATTTGAGTCAAGTTCAGACTCAGATGATGAAGATGAGGATGATGAAGATGAGGAGGAGGAGGAAGAGGAAGAAGAGACAGCTGAAGATCAAGACAGAGAAGCCATGGTTGCTGAGACAGAGCATGAGCCTGCTAGTCATGAGCTTCCTGATGATGAGAGGGAGACTATTTTGGAGCTGTATCCTGTGGATGACTACATGGATGCAACAGGCTTGGGACTCACAGAGCCAGCTTTGGCAGTGAAAGATGAAGGCATGGAAGAAATCAAAGCTGTGGAAGGTGAATGTGGTGAAGTCCCAGAGGCATCTATTGCTGCTGAAACACTGAAACACTTGGTTATGGAAAGAGACCAGGAGACAAAACTTGCTCTGTCTCCCATCTGTAGGCCAGGTATGTCTTTTCATGCAGTTCAGTGTTTGTTGTATACATTTAAAAGTACAGTATTCTCACAGCATCAAATATGTATGGGTTTGTATTTCCCTTCTCTTTCTTCCTCCACTCTTAGCTCTAGGCCAGGGGTTCTGTGTACAGAGAAAGATGTCTGTGCTGAACCTTCCTTCCTAGTAAGGAGCGTTACACGAGTCATCAGCTACTAAAAATACTGTGGTTATTGTATCCAGAATCTTACCCTAAGCCAGTTTAGTTACTGTCCTACAGGAACTGAACAGTTGTCATCATTTGAGGGTGACTGATTGGATGGTGTGGTGGCTGAAGCTCAAGATAGAGAATCCATGGCTGCTAAAACAGAGCAGGAATCTGTGCTTAATGAGCCACTACTGGCTCTTTTTAATACTGAAGCAGTGTGTGACTGGGGAGCTATATGGGGCAGGTGAGTGGGGTCTCAGTGTTGTAACTGATTCCTAATACTATTATTTGCTTTTGGGTTTTTTTTACTTAGTCCTTTCAAGTGATACTCCCTGATTTTCTGGGAGAAGGAAGTTGTCTGCATTCAGTGCAGAGTTGTATTTAACCCACAGAAATTAGAAACTAGAACAGAGTGAGATGCATAAAGTTGGTCAAACTCTGCAGCTAGGGGGAATTAAAAAGTGAGAAAATGGAGCCGACAAGGAGAGCACATGGAGCGTGGCCTTCAGTGTGAGCCTTGGCAGGACTGTGGCTGAGGACTGCTAGGCAGTATTTTGCGTCTTGGAGAGCTGGAAATCCAGTCCCTGTACAGGCTGTCACTCCTTGGCTGCCCTAAAATCTGAAAGCCATGAAGAGGTGAAATGTTAAACTGGGCAGGGCAGAGAACCTTCTTGCACAGATCCTTTCTGGAACAGATCAGTGTGCAGAGAGGACATAAATCTGGGGAGACCTGCATTTGGGCACCGGCTCTTGTGGAATGAGCTTTACAGGGAGGCTGTGGGAGCAAGCTCTAACTACAGCATTCTTCTGGTGCAGCCCAGCCTGATTGTACAGGAGTTACAGGGACTGGACGCTTCTCTGGTTTGTTCAGCACAAATGGGGAACACTTCTCTTCCAACTATCCAGGCATTTTCACCTCCTTTTTCTTTCCCACTTGAAAATGTTATTTTGAGCTGCCTAACAAGATTCACTGTTGATTCCTTTTGGACCTGGCACTAAGTGGGTAAATAAACTCCAGACAAATGAGCCTGCTGCAGAGAGAGCAGCATATAAATTGCCTCATTGATACCATCTGAGTGTCTCTTCATTCATTACAAGGGCTTCCCATTCCCTTCATGTGTTGTTCAAGAGTGTTACGCTCCTCCCTTCACTGCTCCCTCCTTGGAGAGCTCAGGGTTCTTCATGGCCTTGCAATTACAATTAGTTTTCCTTCCCACATTAGAAAAGCTGATAGCTTGGGGCTCTGACAGATCTTCTCCGAAGTCCTTACCCCACAATCCACTAAATCTTTTTATGTCTGTACAAAAGGTGGGCAGGGGTTTTGAAAGCAGAAAACCTTCGTTCTGGCCTGTGTTGTAGTTAATCCTCAAATTAATAGTGTGGGTTTTTTATGGTCCATTAGGAATGTCTGTGGTAGCATCTAATTACTCCACGCTCTGTGCCTCCAAAAGGTAAAGCAATGGGAGTTTTTAAAGCCTCCCAGTGGAATTGAGCTGTTCTGTAATTGTGGCATCTTAAACATGCCTTTACTGGCAAGTGGTGAGAAACTGAATAGAAGCAAAGCTCTAATTCTCTTCTCTTTTCCCCCTTTTAGAAGAAGAGTCCGAACCTGCTACCATGCTGGAGCCAGAGGTACAGGAAGGTCCAAAGCCTGACTCTCAAGATGAGGAGGCGGTGCTCTGTCTCTCAGCTCCAGTGGGAGTCTTTGGAGAACCTCTGCCCAGTAAAAGCAGCTTCTTTAGCAAGTCTGAGGACAGCAGCTTAGAAGCGCGTGTTAAAACAAAACTGCCCTCTGCAACGGAGGAAGACGATCGGCTGCCTCGCACACCTGGACTGGAGGTGATGATCCATTCAGAGACTGATGCTCTTTTGCTTCCAGCCCACAAAGTGCCATCCTCCATGCTTCCCTTACCATCCACTCCTGGTAAGGAAGAACCTTTAGTCCCTCCAGAAAAGTTCTCTGAACACTTAATGGTGACCAAAACGTCCATAGAAGAGGAGATTCCAAGGACTCCTGGGCGGGACATTTTGGTCAAGTCTTCACACCCTTTCGTGAAGTCGCAGAGCACGGACACTGTTCCAGCCACGCCAGGAAGCGATGCTCCCCTTACAGGAAGCAGTTTGACCCTCAGTTCCCCTCAAGTCCCAGGGAGCCCCTTTTCCTACCCATCCCAATCTCCTGGCATCAACAGTGGCATTCCTCGGACTCCTGGGAGAGATTTCAGTTTCACGCCTACTTTCCCAGAGGCTGGTGCTACCATTCCTTGCCTTCTGTCTGGCAAGAAACAGTCAGAGGATGATGTAGATGAGAAACCCTTTAAAGAGCCTCTTGGTGCTTCCCTTACAATCAGCATGAACAGTGTTCCTTCCCCTATCCCCTTCGCCAGCCCCCCACAAGCAGATTTCCACATGGACATGGGTTTGCCACCTGATGAGCCAATGCCTGTAGCAGTCCTGCCGTGCATGCATGGAGATGAAAGAATGCCCATTGAAGAATGCAAGGCAGAAGTAAAATCTGTTTTGCTCTCGTCAGAAGTACCCCCTGGTGCTTCTGTTCTTCCTCCCCCACCACCTCCTTCTGTCCTTCCCAAAAGGAGGCCAGGCCGACCAAAACGGTCACCACCTTCTGTCCTCTCGTTGGATATGTACTCGGGCAAAACCATAGAACCTCCTCCTATGCCGGTGGCCTTGGTGGAAAGTGCTGTGGGCAAAGAGCTCCTGAGTGGACATCCTGATGCTTTCTATGGACTAAAAGACCCTGAAGCTGTCACCCTGGACTTCAGGAATGACGGTTTCCATGAGAAAATTGCAGCTGAGACAGTTGCGGAGAAGCTGCCATTTAAGGAACTGGAGAACCAGTGGAATGAAGACTTCAAGGAGGAAGAAGCTCATGCGAAACCTAAAAGACAGTGGCGAAGGCAGAAGAAGTCACCTGAGCATCTCCCAGCAATTCCTTCCCCTGAGTATTCCCCACCCCGGCCTCAATTCAGGCCACGCTCCGAGTTTGAGGAGATGACCATTTTGTATGATATTTGGAACGGAGGCATAGATGAGGAAGATATCAAATTCATGTGTATCACATATGACCGCTTGTTACAGCAGGACAATGGTATGGACTGGCTCAATGACACCCTGTGGGTATTCCATCCTTATATCCTTTCTCACTGGCGCTCTGCATTACACAGCATGTGTAACATGCACTAGATGGTCACTGTGTAGGCCTTACAATGCGAGAAACTTAAGTTTGGTGGAAAAAAGCATTTGCTTACTCAAATAGGAATTGTTTGCATCAGCAGGGAATTCTAGACTGCTTTATTTCCTGAAGCTGCAATACAAAAATACTGCAGAAATGGCTGCTCCTGCTGCATTTCAGTCTAGGACTGCAGGGAAAATCTGTATGCCCCTCTTCTGGGGAGGCTTCCTTGCTAGTTTGAGAAGCTTCTGTCTGCATTTAAACCAGACTTTCTTTTTCAGCTTGCTTGTGGAGTTTCGAGTCTGCACATACAGGGCTTTAACCTGGGGCTAAAACTTGCTGTAAAAATAATCTCACCATCTGTGCCCAAAATGATGAGCTGTGGTACTAGCAGCTTTAACTCTTTGAGTTTGAAATACTAATAAGAGCACTGGTTTCTCAGCAGCACATCAGGGACAGACACAGCCCTGGGCTAGGTGGGGAATGGACTGAGGCTGCTGCAGCAAGTATGCGGGGCCCTGGCTGGTGCTAATGAGGCAAGATCAGGCCCCATCCCCTCCCTCCCTGCCCATCATCTGGTGATCAGCAGCATAGGCTGTAGCTCTGAATCTTTGGGAGCATTTTTGGGATGCAAAAGCTGTCTCAGAACAAGGTTCTGCACGTGTACAGCCACCAGTAAAGATGTCCAGTTCTTATAATCTAGAAACTAGTAATGTTTGTATAATCTAGGGACTAGTAAAGTTTATGATCTAGGAATCCAGTAATGTTTTTAGGAAGGATATACAGGTTTATATGTTAACGAAGACAAATGCACCACCTTGTGTGTTGCTGGAGATTGTGTGGAGTTAAAATATCTCATCCCTTACCCCCTGCAAGGCACAAGACTTGATCTTAAAGGTCTTTTCCAGACTACTTGACTCTGATTCTAGGAAAAGCCCAGACCACTCAGAAGAGTCAGTGATATGATGCTAGCACTAAAAAGCCTCTCAAAAGGGCAACGTGAAAGATGAAATTTATAATTTTCTGTCTTTGTACCAGTGCAATAGCCTTGGAACAGATTTATTTAATTGTTTAAAGGAAATACTTTTAAAGGATGACAAAAAATGTCATCCCTGCTGATTCGCAGTCTGTGTCTGCCCCAGCTCCAGTTTTCTGGTGTTCAGGGTATGTTACGACTCACAGGGAGCATTTTTTGTGTAGAACTCAGTTGTTGGAGGGTTCATGGCTGTGTTTTCAGGGTTAGCTGCCACTGTCCTTCCAGAAGCCAAAAACCTTCTGCCTGCTCAGTGCAGTGGCTCTTTGCCAGGCCAGCAGCAGGTTTCCTTGACTGATCAGGTCAGTGGGGTTTAAAACATCTGCTCAGGGCCTTACCCTTCCCAACAGGTCTGAAGGGGGGCGGATGTACTAAGGCCGGTGAGAGCAGCATCTCTCTGCCTGCCCTTTGGGCTGAGGAGCATCTGGTCTTAGTCAGTGGGGGTGACTGCTGCTGTGAGATCAGTGAAGTGTCTTCAGGGCTTGGGGTGGCTGCAGGGAGTTTCTGGAGGTAGGACAAAAGCATGTCACTCAGAACAGAGAAGATGGTACATCCAGATGGCTGGGCAGCTGCTGTCTGTGTACATAACGGGTGCTGTGGGGAAATCCTTTCTCAAACAGGTTTCTCTTGACAGCTTAACCTTTTTGAGTTGAAATTTTCATTATCTCTTTACTTTAGTTTCCCAAATCACACAGCTAAGAAGGAAAGACTGTTCTTGGTTAGCCTGTGGGCATGTGGGCTTCAGTGATGATTACAACTTTTCAATAGGATTGGGGTTGTTTGCAGCCCTCCGAAAACCTTCCTAGTTTCCCAAGCTCCAGGCGTTAGCTCCGTGTACCTGTAGCAAGTTTTGTCTGATGTCCCCTGCTGGCTGTGTTTCTCCTTAACTTCTTCCCACCTACTAGCTTTTCTACCCCCAAGAAAAAGAAGCGCGATGATGGGATGCGGGAGCATGTCACGGGCTGTGCACGAAGTGAAGGCTATTACAAAATTGATAAGAAGGACAAACTCAAATACCTCAACAATAGCCGAGCTTTTGCAGAGGAGCCTCCAGCTGACACACAGGTGAGAACATGTCCTGTGCTGACTGCCAAGGTGCAAATGGGATTTGGTTTTATACGGTGTCACTCACAGTGGATGCTTCCTGCCTTTTGGCAAGGAGGGAGGTGAAGCTGTTGCTACGCCTGTGTCAAGTCAGTCATCCAGGAGCTGCTGGGGAGGTGTTAGTGTTTGATGTGGGATGTTTTAGGAGGCTACACATTCTGCAGTGGTGTGTTGTAGCACAAAGGATCGCTCACAGGGAGGCTGCAGGTGTTGGGTCCGTTGGGGCAGCTTTGATCACCCGTTTGTCCTCTCAGGGTATGAGCATCCCTGCCCAACCTCATGCTTCTACCCGGGCTGGCTCCGAGAGGCGGTCAGAGCAACGCAGGCTCCTCTCCTCCTTCACTGGTAGCTGTGACAGTGACCTGCTCAAGTTCAACCAGCTCAAGGTAGGTCACCCATGAATTGCTGCTTTGGGCAGGGTCTGGTTGGGAGCAGGCTGAGGCCAGGGCAGGGGACCTTCTGTCAGTTTGGTCTCACCTCAGTGATGCCCATCTCAGCATTGGGCACGGCTCTGTGTGACAGAGATTGACTGGTAGCTGGCATTCCTGTATTTGATGTAATACAACTTGATACAACAATACAACTTAATATAATGTGCAACATAAATAATTTACCTAAAGAAATAGGGACAGAGCAGTTACAGAGAAAACCTGACAGTACAGTATGCTTACTTATGAGAAGCAGAGATTATGGCTATAAATGAGTATATGGTGATTACAGAGCTTGAGCCATCAGGGTTATGCAGAACTGAGACCGACAGCCTCGAAGGGTCTGCTATCCCCATAGTGTGATCAGTGGTAGAAAAACCTCAAGTAGTGCAACTTTGTGGGACCTCCCATGACATCTGTCCTGCCTTCTTGTCACCACAAGATAGAAGGAAACTAAAATCAGGTTGAAGTACCCCAGTGCTGCTTGTGCTGCAGATGTTGGACCTCGGGACAGCCTTTCCCTTTCTGTGCTGTGATTGATTCAGGGTTTGGGTGTTTTCTTCATGCAGTTCCGGAAGAAAAAGCTAAAATTCTGCAAGAGCCACATCCATGATTGGGGCCTTTTTGCTATGGAGCCCATTGCAGCTGATGAGATGGTGATTGAATACGTGGGTCAGAACATCAGGCAGGTAAGCCAGACTGTGAGCGAAACCTGAGCGAAAACCAGCCCTGAGAGAAGTGCTCGAGTATGACAGCAGGGGTTGGAGTCCCTGCTGTAAGGCGCTAGCTACATCACCTAGGCAGAGGTTGGCATGTGGCTTGGAGGTACAAAGGTGGGATTTTCAGCAACCCATAAAAACTAAGCACTCAAATCCTGAGGAGCTAAACCCATCCTGAGCTTCTGTTTTCAGTTAGGTTTGTGTTCCTTTGAGGCATTTGGGGTCACATGCCTGTTGGGTGACACAAGCACAGTGTTGTATAGGTCTGTGCTCATGGATTGCTTCTGCAGCATGTCCTGACCCATGGGGTTTTCTGTAGGTCATTGCTGACATGCGTGAAAAGCGATACGAGGATGAAGGCATCGGGAGCAGTTACATGTTCCGAGTGGATCATGACACCATCATCGATGCCACGAAGTGCGGAAACTTCGCCAGGTTCATTAATCACAGCTGCAATGTAAGTACCAGGGGTTTGCATAGAATTGTGCTCTGCCGTCCTGAGAAACCCATCGAGTCCTTGCTGACTTTGATTTGGGCCATGTTGAGAAGTAGCAGGGGGTCACAGGGTTGTGATTAAATGTTAATGAGCTGCAGCAAATCAAAGCAGATAAAACACGCAGCAAGACAAAGAGCACTCAGAATCCTCCTGACTGTGCTGGGAGACCCTGATGGACACTGTTCAAACCTTTCTAACAAATATTTCCTTAAACTGAATTTTAGCATTGTCATTCAGTGGGAACAGTCTCCTTCTAGTGTCCAGACTGGAAATATGTTTTCTGCCCTGGCAGTTAGAGAAGCTGCTTTCTTGTCTGCTCTGTGCTGCAGTCTACACTCAAATGCTTGGCTATCTGAGCAAATGATTAAGCATTAGTTGAGCTGCTCTTAGCCTGTGACAAACTTGGTGGAGCATCATCCAGGCTCTTCTGCATCAAAGATGACCAGAATATGGGTATTTTGGAGGAGCTCTATTTTCTGGCTTCATGCCTCCCTCTCTCAGCTTTCCCTGGGTCTGCACTCTGGAAGCATGACTGAGGCTATATAAGGAAAGGACTGCCCTATTTTATTTTAGCTTGGAATAATTGTGGATGCTGGGAAGCTACGGCCGTCAGGAACCTAAATCATTACCTGTTCTGTCACCCTTGCAGCCAAATTGCTATGCTAAAGTGATCACGGTGGAGTCTCAAAAGAAGATTGTCATCTACTCGAAACAGCACATCAATGTGAATGAGGAAATTACCTATGACTACAAGTTTCCAATTGAGGATGTAAAAATCCCATGTCTCTGTGGCTCTGAGAACTGCAGGGGAACCCTGAACTGAACTCAAGGTTTCTCGTCACACTTGCACCTTCGGCCATGTCAAAACTGTGGTAACCAGGTGTGGTTGCACTTTGCCAAATAAAAGAGGAAAAACAAAACAAAAAAAACAGGAAAAAAAGAACAAAAAATTAAAAAGGAAAAAAAAAATTAAAAAAAGAGAGGAAAAAAGAGAAGAAAACCCCCAAGTTTCGCACTTCTGCCAGGATCATGAATGACAGCAAAAGCGCACACGCTTACGAGGACTGTTCATGTTTCAGGTGCTCTTTCCTTTTCAGATCCTACGCGCACACAAAAAGGTGATAACCATTTTGTGGCATGGTCTATCCAAACACTAGCTTCTCTGTTCAGTCCCTACAGTAATGCTCCAGAATGGAATAATGGTACCTTTTTCGGTTTTTTTAGTTGTTGTTCTAAACCTTCATCTTTTCATCAATGCTGCTACCTTTTTCTCATCAGTTCTGTTGGTTGAAAAAGACATTCAACGTTTAAATGTGAAACAGAGACTGAAAATGCCATATAGGGTTTGTTGGGAGCTTGATTGGCTAAAATTGCACAGATTTCTCAGAGTAAGCTGTAAATAAATGTAAGGTTGATGTTACAGAGCAAGCCAGAGGCTTGAGGGGGTGTGAATGGGGCTGCGTGTGTGTGTGATCGGGTGCGTGTATGTACGGAGACGTGTCTGCAACCAGACTCCAGGTGAGCTGTCCTGCCTTTTCGTTAGGGATGAGCCTGAACAAGTCCCCTTAAACCAGACACCCGGGGAAGAGCCAGGTCAGCTGCAGACCTCAACGCCTTGGGCTTGTCTCTAATTTTCATATGCCATGCTGGTATATTGGGGGATCAAAACCTCTGCACCTGTACATGAAAAAATACTTGGATACCACAATGGCTAGTAAGGAGTCGAGTCAGTTGTGTCGCTGTAGCATTGTGGTACGGTGTGTGGCCTTTGGGGATGCCTGTTTCTTGGAGACTGGTTTGTAGTGCATGCAAAAAAGGCTGAAGCTGAGATTAAGTGGACAATTCAGCCCAGGTTTGCACTGTAGGGATCTTACCCTGCTTGGAAGCATACACTATGGCCCACGTTTTTGACAGGATCTCCTTCCTGTAGATGGGAAACAGGCTGATGTGTGTCTTGTATTAATTTTCTCTCATTTTTGTCTGCATTTCCCTGCCCTTTCAGCTTGTACGTGGAGTATTTGGTCTGTCCTTGAATATGGGAAATGCCTCCTGTGATAGGCACGAGCTGCTCTCCTCCCTCTGTTACTCAGTAACTCGGCCTGGGGTGGTCCTGTCTCTCCAATGAGAACATAGTAAAAGTGTCCCTGGGAGCAATCCTCTCCTCCCCCATCTACAGCATGAAAATGAATGCTCCTTTAAATTTGGAAGGCATGTTTTGAAACGATTTTTTGATATGTTTTGTCCTTGTAGATGTGCTGAGGTGAAGGCTGCAGCTCTTTGAGAGGTTCCACTTTAAAGTGAGGCAAAGCACCAACGAAATACTTCTTTGGATGTGGTCTGGAAATGTTAAATGACCATTCAGGTATAGACAGGATCACTTTTTCAGCTTGCATTGAACTTCTCCTGCTTTAAAAGTAGTGATTAGTTATACTAAAACCTTTTTAATTGGCTTCTAAGGGGAAGTTGCAATGTCATTATGAAATGGGAAGATGATCTGTTTAACAAAACATCCTCTCCCCACAGAACAAATTGCACAGCTGTGTTCTTGTAGCCTTTCAAAATCAGGGATAATTGCTCTGTCACCACAGCTCCACCATCAGAGGTTACCACCTTGCAAAAGAGTTTCCTGGGAGGTTTTCCAGCTGTTACGTGGAGCTGCCAGGCCCACACTGCACTTCTTCAGACAAAAAGCCTGAAAGAATAGGAACACGCAGACTGCTGTGAGCTGCCTTAATACTGCCTGTATTTCTGTCTGAGGTGAGGAGATTGTTGTTGAAATTGGACAGCCCATAGTCTCATCTCTTGGGTTTGGTTTGGTTTGTTGTTTTCCCCCCGGCCCCAACTTTATAAACCTCCCCAGCAGTTGGGTAACAGTGACCCAGAACCTGAAATGATGAGAAGCACAACTAGTTTCTGTCACTGAACATTGGTTGTAACTGCAGCAATGGCAGGAGCATTTAGGAGCTAAACCTGCTGCTCAATTTTGTTGTATTCTTTGGTTAAGTCAGGTTCATCTTGTGTTGATGCTCCAGCTGGCAGCTCTGCAGCTTGGCCTTTTAATTTCAAAGCTTTGGAAATGCACAGAAGTTTCCTGTTTCTCAGAACTGAAGCCCCTGAGTGTGGCAGTTCTGCCGATGTCCCTGGCCTTCCTCCTCTCTGGTCCATCAGACCAGTGTATTAATGGTGGTTTTGTGAGGGCAAAGACACCCTAAATGGCTCAGCCCCTATGTACCCATTGACAGTGTTGCATTCCCAGCATATCAGTGTGCTCTGGATGGGATTAGCCCCTGTGGTTTGCCTTAATCTTTGTTGCAGAGAGGTGGGAAGGAGGCAGGTCAGGGTCTTCTGAAACAAGACCTGCAGGTTGGGGTTCTTCACTGCATTTTGAGGAGCACCAAAGGGATTTGGGTACCTAAGTCACTTGGGTACTTCTAAAACTGCCTGTAACCCATCTGGTTTTAGGATCCCAGACAAACAACATGAGTTTTTGGAAGAGCTGAGCTCCCAGTAGTTTCCCAGTAGGAAACAGAGCAGTTGGACTTCTGAAAAACCACGTTGGTCTGGTCTCAAAGCCAAACCTGAGGCTTTTCTCCCCCATAAATCTTGGCCTGCAGAGTCCTACCTGTGCAGCTCTTGTCTCAGACTCCAAAACTGCCCCATTCCCAAACCAAATTATCTTACAGTGAGGATTCTGTGTGTGGTTTAGTGATTTCCATGAGCTGCTGCAGTTGCCTGTGGCTGCCCTGTCCCAGCACATTGGTGAGGTCTCATCAGGACAGGGGAGCCCTGCAGCCACGGACGTGGTTTTGGAAGGCAGCCCCATAGAGATACCTCTCTAATCCCTCCTGGGCCCTTTGGCTTGTACTTAGAAAGGGCTGAGATGAGGGAAAGGCAGTAGGTGTGTGATTCACACCCCAGCCTGGATCAGACCCAGCATTTGCCTCCGTAGTCAGCACAGGCACCCCATGGAAATAGTGGCAAGGACTAAAAAGAAACCTCACCAGCATGTGCTGCTTTACAGAGAGATTTACTGAAGTTGTTTTGGATGTTGGAAAGCCTGTCCCCAGTTTATTTTCACCTAAATTGAAACCTAAGGCCAAAAAGAGAGACCCTGTGCTCCTTGCAGAATTCTATCTCCCCAGGTGAAATGACCCAAGAGAACAGGGCAGAAGCTTTGGAATTAGAACTTAAACCTTTAGTTTCCCAGCGTGAAGCTGGCTGGGGTTCAGGGTGCAGATGCCTCCACGGTTGGAGTTCCTAGGAAGTGAGCTCTGTGCTTGCAGGTCCCGCCTGCTGCTGCCCAGCACCTTCATTTATCCATTTGGTTCTCCCCCATTTGCAGTTCCAGGTTGGTCCCAATGAGTGGTCTGTGACTGTTGGGGGGTCCGGCAGGGGAAGGGGCTCATCTTGCAGATATTTATATTGTATAGAGCAGCTTATTTCTACAAGGGAAAACAAAACCATTTTTAAACTCCAGCAAACAGTACTTTCAGTTCCGGTTTTTGTGACCTTTTTCAGGGATCATTTCAGTGCATTTCTGTATAAAATAAAAATTTAAGGAAAAAAGGATTTTGAAGTATCAAAAAGAAAAAAAAACCCGCATCTTCTGTACATAGGCAAAGTCAAGAATCTTCTCTTCAGACACTGTTTCTTGTAGAAACATGTTGAAAATTTTTTTGCTGATTTCTTTGTACTTCAAGAGCATGTAAATAATTTATTAAAAGTGACTATTGTAATTTGGAGTTCTTTTTAAACAGATCCCAGCTCTAAATCATGTCGAGGAGACGGGGAGGAAGAAGGACTTCAGTATAGCAAAGGAGCTGGTGGCATTTACAGCTTGTGTCAAGCTTTGTATAATGTAAATTCTGTATAAATACGGGGTTTTTTTTGTCAAATAAATAGATGGAATTAGAAGCATTAAGAAACTGAAGACAAAAAAATTGCCAAGTCAAGGCTTCTTCTTTCCCCTCCCCTCCGTCTGAAACCTAATGTGCAAAATCTATTTATTTCAAGCGAGGAAATGTGTACAGTCTAATAGACAACCTAAAGCATATTTAAGCGAGTTTGCAACTGGATTGTTTTTCAAGTTAATATTTGTGTTTTGTTTTCATGAGTTTCCTCCTTAATTGCCCCTGTAGTACTTGTCCAAGCGAAACGAAACACAGCGGAACGGGCACTCTAAACCCAGTGGGCAGTTGTCAAAGCAAAGTGGAAAGAACAACCCCCGCTCCCAAGCGTTGCAGTTTTCCGGTTGGTTCAATTCCCAGTGTGAAAATAAGGGGCCTCCTTTAAAAGGAGGTAAGTCAAATGGTTTGCAATAAATGAAAATCAAATCCTTTTTGTTCTTTTTAAGTTCCTTTAAAAACAAAAAAAGAAAAGAAACCCCAACTCTGCTTTGAAGATTTAGGATTTCTGCTTTTTCTTTCGTTAAGCCAGTTTATAAATTTAGGAATGTTTTGTGCATATAGAATCTGTCACCAGTATGTATCTTGTTTTGAAGAAAGTGTTTTTGTTGTGGATGTGTCATGCTGTATATATTTGTTCATATTTTTGTGAATTGAATACTATGTACCATTGTATTATAGTAACTTTTATAAAGGAAACCATAAATATACTGACTTTTCTTACAGAAAAATGATGTTGTGCTTAATGTACAGCCAGGGCGGCTCTTTGCTCTCAGACCCATGCTGCAACCGGGTGAGCTCAAGGAACCAGATCCAGAAAGAGAGCAGTCCAAAGAGCTGAGTATCAGCAAAGTTAACTGAAGGTATCAATTCTGATGAGCAGGAAATGACAGGTTACTTTGAGCAACATTCTATTGCATAAAGGAAATACGTGAGTGATTTAAGTTTATAAACTTAAAATTGTCTTAGTATTAAACATTCTTACAACCTTTAAGAGCTGAAGCCCCTGCCACAGTGCTGGGTGTCCCTGTCCCATCCGCCCTCAGTGGTGCAGCCCAGGCCCGTGAGGGGTCTCTGCTCCTGCAGCCTCTGTCCTGGATTTCTCTGAGTTCGCCTTTTCTTAATCACTGTTTTAACTTTATGGAGGAGAAAGCTCTTAACCTACCAAGCGGGTGTTGGTGTAGCTGGTTTGGGTGAGGCTGTTGGGGCCAGAGGCCCTTTGGTTTCTTTGTCTATTCACACCTGAAGTGAATCCTGTTACCTGTGGTTCCCCCTCCTGCAAACCACTGGGGTCTGATGTGGATGAAAGCCCAGCCTGGAGCTGCTGTGTGACCCCCTCCCTCACTGGGGGTTGCTGCTGTGAACATGGCAGTGGCCAAAGTGGCTTCTCTGAGCTTTAGAAAAGACACCCAGAGCAGAGGTGAATGGTGCGGCTGATGGAGGAGGGACTGAAAGAGATAGGAGAGAACTTGGGCTGTAGGTGACTTCCCAGCTTAGTTCTTGGTTTCTGTCACTGGCCACTGTGCTGGAAGGGATGTGGATACAGGACAACCTGTGTGGGGCAGGAGGCAGCAGGGCTCAGCCTGGAGGGTGGCTGGATGCAGCTGGTCTAAGGAGCCTGTTCTGAGCCAAGGACTTGGCAGGGCCTTTGGCTACTCAGGGTTTGAGCGGCTTCGATGCTGGGTAACGGGAGCAGTGAGGCTGTGGAGGGAGATGTGCAGCAGTAGGAGACCCTGAGATGTTCTTCAGCAGTTGTGGGCTGAGGTCTGTGGGGTCCTCAGGGAGCACTTGACCTGCAGCCACATGAACATGGGGTAGAGGCTCCAGCCTGACACATATGAGGTATGAGGACCTCAAGCTGTGACAGAAAAGGGTTTAATTGTGTGACTGGGGAAAGTCCCCTTTCAAAGGACAGTGACAACACCAGAGCGATGCGCAGAGGGAGCTTTGCACGTGCAACCAGGATGTGAGCCAAGGAATCCGTGCGGATGCCAGCAATTCCTTCTTGGAACACAGGAGAAAACCCAACCCTTCATTAACGCAGGAATTTATAGGTATTAGAGCAAGTCTGTTTCCTTGTGAAGGCTGAAATATGTAAATCAGATAAAGTCTCGTTCCAGAACGTTGTAGCTATCCTTAACCCATGTGTTTAATCTCAGCTAATTCAAGATCGAGTCTAAAAGCAATTAAAACCTCACAAAATGAGATGCACAGAGGCCAAGGCCTCTGAGCTTTCCTCTCCCAGCTTCCCACGGTCCTAAACCTAACAGAAAACCTTGGCTACACTAAATTTAAACACTCCCAGTTTCTCTCTTCCTCCATAGCTGCAGGTCTTCAGCTGGGCTGGGGTAGGTGTTGAGTCCTTCTGCATTTCCAACTTGGCAGCAGCTTCCCTGGGTTTATGGCACTTGGGTCTGGGTATTTACCAAAACAGGGGCTGTTCCCCAGTTCATTTGTTACTCGGCTCATGAGAGGTGAGGCTGTTTTCTGCCACCTCTTAGATGTGCCTGGTCTCCCCATTGGGCTCCAGCACAGTCAGGTTTCCTCTTGCATCTTGATCCATTTCAATGGCTTCAAACAGGGACTTGAAGTTCCCAGCACCAAAGCCCTGTGGAGATGACAACAACATGAGAGACCATGGGGATGGGCAGCAGGTCCTTATCTCCAGTGTGGCCAGCAAAGAGCAGCACCAAGAGCTGCCTGGGTGATGGTATGTGATGGCCCTGAGGCCTTAAAGCCAAGATCCTCGTGAAACCCTCACCGACCTGGTGGTTGTGCCGCTGGATGACCTCCAGGAAGACCGTGGGTCTGTCTTGAACCGGTTTGGTGAAGATCTGGAGCAAGTAGCCTTTCTCATCAAAATCCACCAGGATCTTCAGTTCCTGGAGGAAAGAAACAGGAGCAAGGGGATCCCTTTGTGTCACCCTCATCCCTGCAAAACACTCCATGGAGCTGGCCTAGCCCCAGGCAAACCTTTTCCCTGTCAGGCCGGTTTCACTCACAGCCAGCTTGTCGATGTTCTCCTTCACTTTGATTTTGGCAGTTTTCAGCCTCTCCCGCAGCATCTGGTAGTAGCTGGATGGGACATCCATGAACTGCACACCCCGTTGCTTCATGTTGGTGATCTGCAAGGCAGGGGAGACCCTGGGGTTGGTCAGGCATGGGGCTGGGTTGTGGCAGAGGTTTGTGTCAAGAGCATTGCCTGGGATGGGCAGTGTCAGGAGGCAGTGACACTTTCCCATGGCTTTGGCCAACCTTGTGTGGGGACCTGTCCTACCATCTCACTTTGGGCACCAGGAACAGGAGGACCCAAGGTGCCCTCTCCAGGCAACGCAGAGAGTTTGCCACTGTGCAAGGATGCTTCACCCCACCCTGACCCACCAGAACCTCTGGAGGCCCTTTGGTCTGGAGAGAAGCCCAAAACCAAGCGCTCAGCAGCAGCTGGGCTCAATCCAGAGCAGCATCTGCCGCAGGCAGAGGTGGGTGATGTGCTGTGCTGGCTCAGCCCAGCAGCCCTGTGACAAGGTCTGTGCCCAGCAGGACGGGACAGGGGCTGCACTCACTGCTGAGATGATGTCGGAGGTGTTCAGCGCGATGTGCTGCACTCCAGCCCCTCCGTAGTAGTCGATGTATTCCTACAGGGAGAAAGTGTCACCATTTAGTGACAGCACATCTACAGCGTGCAAAAGGCTGAGTGTGGGCTGAAGTCATGAAAGCAAAAGCAGCTCAGGACACCATGAAACGAAGACACTATTGGTGAGATCAGGGGTAAAACAGCTCTGTCCTGGTGGTTCTCCCAGGGACCTGAGCAGAGCCAGGGCTGCTTTCCAGTCTGCACCAGCTCCAAATCACTGATCCCTTGGTCCCTTTGCCTTCATCAAAGCCCCACTCCAGGCAGTAGCCGCCTTGATGGATCAACCACCACCATCCACTCACCTGAATCTGGGATTTCTTCTTGCCAAACGCTGGCTCATTGATGGGCATCTTAATGGTCTCTTCGTAGTTGGTGACCACGATGGAGCGCAGGGCGCTGAACTCTGTGTGCAGCTGCTTGTCATCCACTGACCAGAAGCGGTGGAAGAGCAGGTTCTCCTGGTACCTGTCCAGGCCACAAAGGGAGTGATCAAGTCCCTCTCTCCATCCTCTCACTAATTGAGCTCTGGCTTAATTAGCCTCAGCCCCTGCCATCAGAAACATGAGCCCAGCAGAGTGGTGCTGCTGCTCCACCCCACTCTTACCAGTCTGCCACTGGGACCATCTGGAGGTCGGGCTGGTTCCCCACAACGTGGTCAATGAAGTTGAGCTTGGCACTTGGTCTGCAAGGGGAAGCCAGGGGTGACCCTCAGCTGGGCTTGGGCGCACAGCACAGTGGGGTCCCATCCAGCTCCTTGGTGGCACATCCCATGGGCACAGTGACAACGAGCAGGGCAGAACTCACAGCTTTGGCAGCAGGGGGTCCCTGAAGAGGGGTGGGTGGTACCCGGGCAGGAAGAGGCCTTTGTAGCTGAGCTTTTCTATCAGGGTATGAGTGGTGTCACCGTACTGCAAGAGGGGAGAAACAGTTCTGTTGTGGCCTTCTGGGGACCTCCCGGGTCCAGGCCGCTCCCCAGACCCTGCTCTGGCGCGGGCTGAGCTCCACAGCTCCCTGCTCTCACCGTCTGGATCACCGCGAACTTCACCTTCCCGAATTTGTCCTCCTCCACCCAGGGCTCCTTCAGCACCGCGGCACCGCGCTCCTTGGCTTTCTGTGCAGGAGGAGACAGGTCCCCTGTGCCGCAGCTCTAGTGGGCTGGGGGGGCACGTCCCCAGGCCCTTGCCCACCTCTCCTCACTGTTTCAGGGTGCGGGATGGAGCTGCGGGGCTGCCTTACCTGCACAATGAAGTCGCAGTCCTCCACCTCGAAGGCGATGTCCTTCACTCCATCACCGTGCTTCACCAGGTGCTCACCCATCTCTGCCCGGAGCAAGAGCAGTCACAGCCATGAGCAGAGCTGCTTTGCTCCACCATGGTCATTTCCCCCTGCCACAAAACACTTACCCTCATTCCCTGGATTGAGAGCAGATGAGAGAACAAACACTATCTGGCAAGGAAGAGAGAGGTGAGCGATGGAGACTTTGCAGCGTGGCTGCAGCCCCAGCCTTGGTTTTGGTGCAGGGTTTATGGCGCAGATGGGTTTTGGCCGCAGCACTCACGTGCCCAGCAGCAGCTCATCCCCTGACTTCCACCCTGGCAGTGGCATCAGCCCCTTACCTTGTCCTGCTTGATGACGTGTGACACCACCTCCCTGCTGCCTGTCTCCAGCCCCCGGTACGCCAGCTCCTCGAACCCCAGCTTGTTGCAGTAATAGGATGCAGCCTGCGGGCAGGTGAGAGCCCCCCCGGGTGAAGCCACATCAGTGCTGGTGACCCCCCCATTTCCACGGGGCTCCCCCAAACCAGAGCATCACCAACAGCCCATGGGGAACAGCCACTGTGATGTGTGCATGGCCACTGGCAGGTAGGGATCTGTCACCAAGGGCAAAATGTTCCTGCCTGTGTCCTGTTCACCTGTGAGGCTGGGTGAAAAGCAGCTCAGGTTTGGAGCAGAAGGGTTTTAAACTCAACGACGGCTTTTGGCAGCGAGTGACCCAGAGCTGCTGCCATGAGGCCTCATTGCTCTGCAGCCCGGTGGCCGTGGCCCTGCACACACCCCCGGCAGCGCCCCTCGCCTTGCGCAAGGGCACTCAAGGCCGCTGCCCGAGGCTGTGCCGTGGGACAGGGACAGCTCCGGGATGGAACGCCCCCCCCCAGCAGCCAATAACCGGTGTCTGCCCCATGCCCAGCCGCACGCAGCCTCTCACCTGCTTGGCATTGCCGACCCAGAAGGTGATGGAGTGGAAATGGATGAAGCGGCCTTGCAGGGGCTAAAGGAAAAGGGAAAGCAGGGCTGAGAGATGTCACCGCAGCGCTGCTCATGTGTGGGCCAGGGAGAAGCAGCGGCTGTGACTGCAAATGCATCTCCTGTGAATACACCTGAATCATAGAGCCCCAGCCTGGTTTGTGTTGGAAGGGACCTTAAAGCTCCTCCAGCTCCAACCCCTGCCCTGGGCAGGGACCCCTTCCACTAGAGCAGCTTGCTCCAAGCCCCTGTGTCCAACCTGGCCTTGAACACTGCCAGGGATGGGGCAGCCACAGCTCCTCTGGGCACCCTGTGCCAGCACCTCAGCACCCTCACAGCAAACCGTGTGAATCCCCATCTCCTGCCCTGAAGCAGCAGCTTCCAAAGTGCCTCATAGCCAGTCCCGCAGGACACTGCTCTGCGGGTCGATGCTGCAAAGCCCCAGCTCTGATGCCGCAACCACCCCAGTGCTTCCCATGAGCCGCCAGCCCGGCTGTTAAACATTAATTACCCTCAAACCACCTTTACACAACCCCAGCACTGGGACAGCTTCCCCTGAGCTCTGCTCCCCATCACTGACTGAGCCACTGCGGGATGCAGCCGTGGGATGGAAAGTGTTTGGTAGGGGGAAAAGGTGGTGAACGGAAGTAAATGTTGTAAGCAATGAAGGTCCTGCTTAGGCTCTGGGGCTGGCCCCATCACCTCCCATTTGTCACTTGCCTCCCAAACCAGAGAGAAAAAGGAAATTAAAAGGTTCCAATTATTAACATTGGTTTACGATGAGGAGCTGCGTCCTGTGCAGTGCAGCCAGAGAGGTTTTAGTTCTGATTGTACCAGATAATCAAGGAGTCAGGAATGGGTATTATTTGCATTAACACAGCTGATGTTTCTCAGCAGGCAGCAGGGCAGGACCATGGACACGAAATGGCTCTTACCTTTTCTCCCTTGTCTGTGTAAGATGTCTGAAAGAGAAGCAGAAAGAGAGATGTTAGCGGTTCCAGGGGGTACCTCAGCACCCACGGAGCTCGGATCCAAAGGTCAGTGTGTGAGGCACAGCTCTTCTACATGAAGAACAGCCACTAAACCATCCGGATTCAAGCAGGATTAACCCCAGGAAAGCTCCTGGATGTCCTGTGCCATTAAACCCCAAACATTTAAGTTGATTCCCATCTGCTGCCTCTCACCATTTTTGTGCCCTGGTGATGTGACAGCGGCAGAGAGAGTGCGAGTACAGGAGGACATTTAATACAGCGGTGGGACGGGGAAGCTCCTCCTCGGCTCCACCTTCTCCCACCCCCAACCGAAGCCTTTGTGACTTGGGGGTGTGTGTTTGGTTTGCGCTGGGATCCACCAGCATCATCCCATGAGTGGCTTCCATGTGTCACTGGGTCCTTTGCAGCCCTGGCTGTGGCTCAGCAGGGTGGAATGCGGATGGTGAGCGTGCATGGACATGGACATTTCCAACTGGGACCTTTAAGCTCATCCAGTCCAACCGTTCCCAGCACTGCCAAGGCCACCACTGACCCATGGCACTGAGGCCTCGTCTCCATGTTGTGTGAACCCTTGCAGGGACGGTGACTGCAGCCCTGCCCTGGGCAGCCTGTTCCAATGCCTGAGCACGCTCTGGGGCAGGAATTGCTCCTCAGCTCCATCTAAACCTGCCCTGGTGCAGCTTGAGGCCGGTTCCTCTTGTCCCATCCCTTGTTCCTTGGGAGCAGTGCCCAGCCCCTCCTGGCTCCGTCCTCCTCTCAGGCACTTGTAGGGAGCCATCAGGTCCCCCCTGAGCCTTCTCTGCTCCAGGCTGCACCCCCAGGTCCCTCAGCCCTTCCCCATCACACTGTGCTCCAGGCCCTGCACCAGCTCTGGTGCCCTTCTCTGGCCCCGCTCCAGCCCCTCAATGTCTCTCTTGCAGTGAGGGGCCCAGAGCTGAACACAGGATTCGAGATGCAGCCTCACCAGTGCAGAGCACAGCCCCTGCCCTGGCCCTGCTGCCGCACTGGTGCTGATCCAGGCCAGGATGCTGGTGGCTTCCTGGCTGCCTGGGCACGAGCTGCTCATGCTGAGCTCCATCACTCAGCACCCCCAGCTCCTTTCCCATGAGCAGTTTCCAGCCGCTCTTCCCCACGCCTGGAGCGCTCCATGAGGTTGTTGTGGCCCAAGTGCAGGTCCCGGCACTTCCTTGTTGAACCTCATCCCAGCGGCCGCAGCCCACGGCTGCTCCACGACCCTGCCGCGCCACCACGTGCCGCTGCCAACGCTGCGTCACTGCCAACGCTGCGTCACACCACGCCCCCTACGCTCTGACCACGCCCCCTTGTGGGCGGAGCCGGCCCCGCCCCGCCGCCTGTGACGCGTTTTGCCCGCTGCCGGCACCCGTCGCGGCCGCTGCGGCCATGGAGCCTCCCGGCGGAAGCCGCCCGGTCACGGTCAGCGACGTGCAGGAGCTGGTGCGGCGCAAGGACGAGCTGGAGGCGCAGATCAAGGCCTGCTACGAGCTGCTGGAGAGCGTCAGTGCGGCGGGGCGCGGGCGGGGCGCGGGGCCGGGCGGCGGCACCGGCCCGCGGCCCCACGGACGCTTCTTCCCTCGCAGCAAAAGGGCGTGGGGATGAACGAGCCGCTGGTGGACGCAGAGGGGTTCCCCCGAGACGACATCGACCTGTACCAAGTGCGCACCGCCCGGCACAACATTGCCTGTGAGTGAGGGAGGGAGGGAGGGCGGGAGCGGCGGCAGCCCCGGCTCTGCTGCGGGGCCGCTCCGGGCTGGGCTGAGAGCTGGGGTGGTTCTGCAGCGGGAGAGAAGGCTCCTGAAGGGGAGACCTTAGAGCAGCTCCAGTGCCTAAAGGGGCTGCAGGAAACCTGGAGAGGGGCTTTGGACAAGGGCCTGTAGGGACAGGCCAAGGGGAATGGCTTTAACCTGCCAGAGGGGAGACTGAGATGAGCTCTTCGGCAGAAGCTCTTCCCTGTGAGGGTGCTGAGGCGCTGGCCCAGGGTGCCCAGAGAAGCTGTGGCTGCCCCATCCCTGGCAGTGTTCAAGGCCAGGTTGGACACAGGGGCTTGGAGCAAGCTGCTCCAGTGGAAGGGGTCCCTGGATGAGCTTTAAGGTTCCTTCAACCCAAATCATTCTGGGGTCTGTGATTTGTGAAGTTCAGTGAAGCGCTTTTGTGGTGTTTGTAGAATCAACTTGGGGTAAAGAATAGCTGGGGTGGGTTTGGGTGGTTTTCCATGTTTTAACTTCTACCAATAGACAAACATCTGCTGGGCTGTGTGAGCAGGGCTGGCACCAGAGCCCTCAGACCACACCAGCAGAGGTTATTGGTAGCCCCAGCTGAGGCCCGACATTCCCATGCCACCATCTCTGCACAGCTGTACGGAAGAACAGGCTCTGAGGAAGAGCCCTGAGTTGTAACTCGCTCTGCTCCTTGTGTGCCCTGGGGTGAGCGCAGGTCTGCAGAACGACCACAAGGCCCTCATGAAGCAGGTGGAGGAGGCTCTTCACCAGCTGCACGCCCGGGAGAAGGAGAAACACGCCCGGGACGAGGCGGAGGCGCTGGCCGAGGCGCTGAGCCAGAGCCGGAGCCTGCCACAGCCCTTCGCCAGGGTGAACGCCGTGACTCCGGGGTCTCCGGCCAGTGTATCGGTGAGCCTGGGGGTCTGACAGCTCTTCTGGGCACGGAGAGGAAGCCCAGCACACGGCTTTCACTGCCTCCTGTCATAGGTGGGAATAAGCTGGGGGTTGGTTAGGGGATAAGTGATCTCTTCCCAGCTGTATCCCTGCACCACGCACAGCTCATTCCAGGCCTCACCGACCGTTGCAGGCTTAGCATTTCCGGGGATGGACTCTTCATCAGGGACTGCAGTGACAGGACAAGGGGTAACGGGTTCAAACTGAAACAGGGGAAGTTTAGATTGGATCTAAGGAAGAAATTCTTTACTGAGAGGGTGGTGAGGCACTGGAATGGGTTGCCCAGGGAGGTTGTGAATGCTCCGTCCTTGGCAGTGTTCAAGGTCAGGTTGGACAGAGCCTTGGGTGCCATGGTTTAGTGTGAGGTGTCCCTGCCCATGGCAGGGGGGTTGGAACTGGATGATCTTAAGGTCCTTTCCAACCCTAACTATTCTATGATAAAACAGGACAGAGGAATGAGAACTTGCTTCTTTCCAAGGACACGGAGAGTTGCCTGAATGGGGAGAAGAGTAGCGTCATAGCACGTCTCTTTCCATGTGGCTGGGTGAAGGGTGATGCTCCTGTCTTTGAAGAAGGCAGGTGCTCATCTCTCTTCTGTCTCTGTCCAGGGACTCCAGGTGGATGATGAGATTGTGGAGTTTGGCTCTGTCAACGTGAACAACTTCCAGAACCTGCAGAACATCGCCACAGTGGTGCAGCACAGCGAAGGGGTGAGCTCCTTTCTGCTCTGCCTGCGCTCTCTTGCCTGTCTCCGTTAGCCACAGCTTTTTCTATTCACTTAGACCTGCATCATCATCGATTTCATGTCAGAAACAGTGTCACGTTCAGTGGGTGCTGGTTTAGCCTTGTTCTCACAGCACTGAGCAAATCCCTGCTGCTTAGAAGAGAGCTAAGAGCTGCTCTTTGCTGCAAGCATCTTATTGCCTGTTCTCCCCTGGGGGCTCCCTGCAGCAGCAAGCTGTGTTGCTCTGCCACCCTCATGGGCTCACCAAAGATGCTGCCACAGCCATCAAGTGCTTTAAAGTGGAAGTGAAAGATCTGGAGATGCCTGTACACAAAATGCTTTCTTCTTTCAGATCGAGCTGCAGGAATGGGAGTGGGTGCTGCTAAAGGACATCTCCCCTGGGCCTAAACCCTTCTGGTGCTCTGCAGAAGAAGGAAGAAGAGCATTGCCTTGGTGCTGGGAAGTTATGATTTATCTCATTATCTTCTGCGTTTCAGAGCCCCCTGAGCGTGACTGTGATCCGTGGCGGCAGAAAAGTGCACATGGGGCTGATCCCGAAGCGCTGGGCTGGGAAGGGTCTCCTGGGGTAAGCTGCTTCTTTCACTTAGAACAGGTGAAGCCTCCACGCAGCTGTGGTGGCTCTGGTTCATCCCATGTCAGATCCTCTGTGCCTGTTTGAGAGCCGAGCTTTCAATGTTTCCTTCTACCCTCTTCTCTTTCAGCTGCAATATCATTCCCTTGCAGAGATAACCATTGCCTGGAAAACAATAAAGCCGAAGCTTGTGCCTGCTTTCTGGACTCTGATCTGGTTTGAGAACTCTGTGGTTTTGGTGACAGAACTGATCTGGAGGCTGGGAGCTCTGGGTGCCAGGCTCCAGAGTCTGGAGAGGTTCTGATGGAGCAGGGCCTGCTGCAATTCAGGATGGCACTGGCTCATCGGGAATAACCTGCAGCACTGCAGGACTTCTCCTCTCTTACACCTTGTATTAGAGTGGAGTGAGGTTAGAGAGAGACCCAAACCTCACCTGATAAAGGCTCTAAAGAGCACAAGATGCTCTTGATGATACCGGACCATTCCTTTTTACCTCACTGATACAATTCCTCACTGAACATCTTGTAATACATGTTAAAGAGTCCCGGAGCACTTTGTGGTGTCTTTAATAGTAGGTGATAGTCAAGAAGTGCGCAGATTTGACTTTCTCTCCCCAATGCTAGCACAACTTTTGAAGTCACCGAACATCATGGCAGAATGTGTGGAATGCCTCATTATGTTAAGTTAATGAGATAAGCAAGAGGGGGTATAATTCTGCTTTGGTTCACTTTTAGCAGCTCACAAAGTCATGGTAAAAGTACCTCTAATCCAGCTTCGCTTTACTTTGAATTGTTCTTTTCTATCTTTCTATTTGCAGTGGTTGGTTTTGGGGTGCTTAAGCTCTTTGAGGGGATTTTGGGGGTGATTGGGTTTAAGCTTGTTTCCAGTTGAGCTTCGAAATACTCTCCCAAAGCAATAAAACTGAGTACCTTCTCTCCACTCCTGTGTCATTCTTTTGGGTAATATAAGCTGTTATTTTGGACAATAACTGGGGGCAGTTTAGGTGGCTTAAACCCAGACATGCGCAGACACAAAGTCCTGCCCCCCTCACCTTCCTTCCGGAGCTGAAGCCCAGGGAAGTCTTTAATTAGCACTTCATAAGCAGGTTGTGGGCACTTAATGAGCAGTTTTGTTCTAATTGATATTAACCAGACCTGAACAGGCTCCGAAAGGAGAGCCCCAGACCCTGCAATCGCTTGCCCATGGCTCTATGTTAAATCGGGCAGGTTTGCTCTGGATACTTCAAGTGCTTGTGTTTCAGTGCCCAGTCCCACAGAGCAGATTCAATGGGCAAGCTTCAAAGCACAGCTCCTTGCTCAGGGATCCCCACGGGCTTCCTGGTGCTACAGGGGAAGTGTTCCTGCAGCAGCCCATGGCGATGGTCCTTGGGTGGGATTGTGCCTGGGCAATCCCCATCAAACCCCATCTCACTCTGATCTTTCAAGTAATGTTCACAGGGTGAAACGTGGTGGGGTCTGCTCCATCTCTTGGAGGACGACAGAACGGGGCGTGTTTTGGGGCCCTCTCCCATGTGCAGCCTGCCTTGTTCTATCAGAGCAGCTCTGAGGCTAAGGCTGCGCTGCTGAGCTTCACCAGGCTCTGTGACCCACAAAGGCCATTGCAGCTCCTCAATCCCCTGTGAAATCCCCCTTGACAGGAGGCTGGGTTTCAGGCCTGTCCCATCAGCCAGGTCAATTCCTGCCCCTGGGAGCTCCTTTCCCTTGCAGTGTGCAGGGTGCCTGCGTGCTGTACAGGGCCCTCGGCCCTATGAGGCTTCTGGAGAAGTCTCCTCCAAGCACTGAGTCCCCAGCCCCTCGTGTTGTGTGTCCTGATGAGAACGGGTTGAGCAATCCCAACCAGGGTAATAAACACAGAACCTGCTGTGGAGAGGTGAGGTTTGAGCTTCCTTAGACCACACTCAAACCCCCGCTATGGGGCCGGAGCAGAAGAGGAGCTGCTCTCAGTTGGCATAATCACAATTTTCATGCTGGAGAGCAGAGCTCACTCCCTGTTTCCTGCACGATCTGGGAGCCGGATGCTGCTGGGTGAGAGGAAAAGCACCATCCCTGAACAAGCTTCCTGTGCAGGTGCTGATGGCCAAAGCTGCGTCCTTGCACCCAGCAGAGATGTGGTTAAATCCCTGCTCCTGAAGCCATAAACCTCCCCTGATGGGAAGCAGAGGGATGTGCCACACTGGAGCCCAGAGCAGCCGCCTCTTCAGGTGCAGGAGATAACGTGAGCTGATAACAGCTCCTTTCCTCTCGCAGCAGGGCACGAGGCTCTGGCTGGGATGGAGGAAAAGCAGATTCGAATTAGAAATTGTTCTTATTGGAGCCCAGCAGCGAGGCCGAGGTGGGGAGCGCTCAGAGCCGATCATCTGCGGCGCTGAAGGCGATGGCTCGGGGTGATGGGGCTCCCTGTGCCAGCGCCACCCTGGGGACAGTGGGGAACCTGGCAGGGGTTGGGGGCTGATTTTCCTCACTTTGACTCTGCTCGTCCTGCTCGGGGGGGGCCGGGGAGCAGAACCTGCCCATGGCCCCCTGAGGGAGCACTGGGTAAGGACCCCGCATCCCATTCCCTGCACAGGGTGAGGGGTTGGTCCCAAAGGGGGTACCCAGAGGAGCTTTGCACCGCCACGAGCAGGGTTTGGGCTGGGGCAGGGCCAGGGGCTGAGCGTCCCCCCAGTGCCACCGGGCTCCTGCTTGGGCCAGGGGCAGCCGGTGGGGATGAGGGGGCCCCCCCTTTCCTCCCCGCACACCCCTGCTCTGCCCCGGCGCACTCGGGCGGGGTTGGAGCAGCCGTTGAGCAGCCGTTGCCTGGGAACAGCCGCTGGCCGCAAACAGAAGCCGGGGCCGGGCTCAGGGTGAGCTGTGGGTCCCCAGCGGGGTCCCGGGGAGGCACCGAGGCCTGGAGGGGGCTTGGGGACGGCTCTGAGGTGGCTCCGGTGGGAGCCCTGCGGCTGCAGAGGTCCCCAGGGACCCGTCCTGCAGCCGGGCCGGGAGGGGTTCATGGGGCCCCTTCCACCGTCTGCGCACGAGGTTTTGGTGTTGGCTCAAATCCGGACCCCTGAAGCTGGGGATGAGCCAATTGCTGCCTATGGGGACTGTGACAGCCCTCGTCTGAGGGGCAATGTCCAAACCCGGCACGGGATGCAGGCAGAGGGGAGGGAGCCTGAGCTCCATTGGAGTAACCAGGGCTTGCTTGAGCACAGTGGGAGTGATGCTGGAGCTGAAAAGGGGCTCTGGGACCCCTTTTCCAGGTGCCCTTTTCTCCTGTTGTGCCAAATTCCAGGTCGTTGTGCAGCCAAACCCGGGGAGGTGAAGGAATATTTCAGAGCATCTCCATGCTCCCACGGGAGGGAAGGTGCGGATGAATGGTTCATGGGAAGTTGCACAAGTGAGGGATGAGTGGGAGTAAGCAGTGAACCCAAGGAGCCGTCCCAGGAGGCACAGACAGCTCAGGCTATGGGCAAGGTGAGGGCAGCACCATGGCAAGCTCTGCCTGACACAGGCTCCATGGGCAGGTCCTGGTGGAAGCAGAGCCCCCAGCTCCCCAGTGTCACCCAGAGTGGGGACCTCAGCAGCAGCTCTGTGTAGTCTGGGTCCATTCATCGATGTTTCCTGAGCACCTGAGCTGCCTGAGAGTTATCCGAGCAGGGGAACGCGGCCTCATCCCTGCGCTGAATGCATGAAACGTTATCTCAGCTCCCCCAGGAACAAAACCCGTGTCCAGAGGAGGTTTGTGTCCGCATGAGAGATTGCTGTAGGAAAACAAACGCCTGCGGGGAGAGGCAAAGGGTGGTGTGGATCCCAAGAAGAAGATAAAGTGGGGAAAACCTGTGCAGGGGCTGCTGCGAGCTCTGACACCCCAGGGCTGTTTGATACAGGAGGCTGTGGAGGTGCAAAGAGGGCAAGACCAGATGTGCAGAAAGGGAAGCAGCAGCAGTGGGAAACCTCCCATGGCATTTTCCTTCCCTGCTACAAATCCATAGGCAGTTTCAATAGGAGCAGAGGAGCACCTGGATCCTGGAGCCTACCCTGAGAGTGATGCAGGTTGGGTGGGAGATGTGCCACGTGTGCTCCCTTTAGCTGCAGGGCAGCCCCTGGCTGGACCAGCCCAGAGCAAGCATCCACTGAAACCTCTCTCCCTTTCCAAGGACCCCCTTGCTGCTGACAAGGAGATGGAAGGAGCACAGGAGGATGCCACCTCAAGGACTGCCTTGGGGGAAGATGCTGGATCCCCGGCACTGCCTGAGCCCCAGGACAACAGGCAAGATGGCTTTGCCAGCATGGTGTGGGAGGCTGTGCCGGGGATGCTCTTCCAGGAGGACAGGCAGACCAGCCTTCACCCCCTTGTGAGTACCAATGGGCTCAGTGCCACTGGGATGGTCCAAAGAGCACCCTGCTCTCTGCCATCACCAGAGACTTCAGTGGCTGTTATGCCCCTGCTGCTGAGAGCCAGGAGCTGTCTCTTCCCCACAGAGCCTGTGCTGGGTGCTGGGCTACAACAGCAGCCTGGCCGTGCACAGCCTGATGGACGGGGAGGACCGGGTGCTCCTGTACGGCTCCTCTCACACGGTGGTTATCCACGATGTCCTGGGGAACAGGCAGTACCACCTGCAGGTCTGGACACAGCCTTCACATCTCCCTTCTCCTCTTCTTCCTCCTCCTCCCAAACCCTCTCCAGCTGGGCTGGAAGGATGAGAGTGGAGGACCCTTGGGAGGGAAGACAAAGGGATCTCATGAGCAGAGCAGTTTGATGAATGCCTTGAAGAGCCACCAGGGCTGGAGCCCCCGAGGCACTTTGCTGCTTCTCTCTCCCCAGGGCCACACAAATGCCATTTCCTGCCTGTGCGTGAGTGAAGACAGGCGCTGGGTTGCAAGTGCTGACCGAGGGCCTGATGCTCTGATCATCGTGTGGGACTCCTTCTCCGGGTAAGCTCCCGGGAATCTCCTCGTTGGAAACCTCTTATGTCCAGTAAATGACTCGGGACTGACTCCAGCCTCAGCTGAGAGCGAAGAGCAATTGCCCTGAATCCCTGTGCTGCCGTGAGCACCCATGAGGACTTTGCTCCATAGGATACCGGTGCACACCATCTTTGGGAGTCATCCGGAGGATGGGGTCAGTGCTATTGCCATTTCCCAGGATGCGAAGCATTTGGCAACCATTAGTGCCGGAGCAGTGCAGGTGAAAATCTCCCCTCTTCCATAGCTTTGCAGGATAGATCCCGGGAAGTTTTCCCCAGTGCAGCCCAGGGAAGGGAGGGAATTTGGATGGGGAGAGCAGGAGAGAGGTAGAGCAGGTCTGCAGTGATGGCTTGTTTCTGCTGAGCTGTTGGAAGAGACACCTGGATTTCATTAAAGTGAATGCTGCAGAGTTGGGAAAATGGATCTTAAGTTGGGATAAAAGCTTCTGACTCCAATGTACTTCAATTGAAGCAACTTCTAGTGTTATTTCCTGAAATTGAGCTCATGGGTTTATCCTTCTCCGGCCTTCTGTGCCCCACCATCCGCTGCAGCTGGAGGGAATGGGGCTCACCCAGCTCCCCCGAGCTCCCAGAAAGCCACAAATGTCCCTTGGGTTTTCCTTTCTCTTCAGAGAGTTTGTGTTTGGAAGTGGACTTTGCCCACAGAGAAGCCCCTGTGCAGCACGGAGCTGAGGCCTGACTTTGGGTATCAGGTGAGTGACCATGGCCAAGGGGTGACTGGGCTCGACTGGGCAGCCCCATCCTCCCCTGTGCCCCATCCAGTTGGGGCTGCTGGTATCTGCTGGCTGGAGGTGGGAGGCAGGAGGCATCGCTCAGCTCGGTGTGAATCCTCACCTTTTCATTTCAGGATTATGTCATTTTTAACCCTCAGAACCCCCATGAGTTCATCAGCAACAGCAAAACCCAGGTGATATTTTACCTGTGGGTAAGTAGGCACGTGGGAAGTTGCACTTTGCTCGGTGGATCTGCCCCTTCCCTGTCACTACCAGGCGATGGGGAGGGGATGTGCTGGCACTGCAGAGTTCCAAAGCACTTATCCTGGATGTTTTCTTCGCTTTTCCCAGGGCACTGATGGTTTGCAGTATGGAGCTCCACTCCTGAGCAGACAGGTGAGCATGGGGGGACCACAGCAGTGTCACCCTCCTGGCTTCCCTCCTGGCAGCAGCACTGTCCCTTCTCATCCCCTTAAGAAAACCAGTGGCCGTGTCTGCAGCCTGTCCCCCTCCATCTCCTGAAGACGTGAGTCAGGATTGCCTGAGGGGCTCTCTCCCAGGGATGCCCCACTGCATCTTCTCCTTGGGCTCTGGCCTGCTACAGCCCTGTCGTGGGACAGAGAGGGGATGTCACACAAGGGACCAAGCAGAAACACCTCTGCTTGAGGAGGGAAGAGCCATTCCCAAGGAGGCAAGGCCTCACTCCTCTCTCTGCAGACCTTCAAGACCGTGGTGGGACGCTTCAGCCAGTCGGTTTTCCATTTCAATAACACGGAGGCTCTGACGGGCACCTCAGCTGGGAAGCTGGTGGTGTGGGACCACATCGATCCCCACGCCTGCCCCCAGGCACGGCGGGACAAGCCGCACAGCATGAAGGCCACCAAAGTGGTGTCTCTGCAGGAGGAGAGCATCACCGTGCTCACGGTGCTTGAGAGGTAACGGGGTGGCAGCTTCCTGTCGCTGTAGTGCAGTCCTCAGGCAGCTCAGCCGCAGGCAGAGTTAACGCTGATGGAAGTTGCTGACGCAAGTGTTGAGTTTTAAGTCACCTGGCAGCGTGCGAGGAGCAGGGACGTTCACGCAGCTGATCCATGAGCCATTGCTCCGGCTTTCCCCAGCAGGGAATTCGGATGGGGGTTAAAAACAAGGCTGAAAACTGCCGTTAATGTGACCCCAGCTCTGCTGCAGTCGCTGACACTGCGCTGCCACGGTCACAGAGGATGGTGAATGAGCCTTGCTCAGCCTCCTGGCCTTTACCGGCAGAGGGAGCAGGCAGACACAGAACGCTTTGACAGCTTAGGGACAGGGCAGGGGACGCTGCGGGGTACGGCACAGCCGTGGGCTTTCCCCCTGCACATCATGCACTTGTGCAGAGAAAAGGAGAAGATCGCATCCTTCTGCTCAAGGGTGCTGTCCGAGAAATACGTGGGAGTTCTCAGTGTGTTACCAGTTGTTGGTTGTGGATTAAAGCTTTCCCTTCCTTGCAGGTTCATAGTCACGGGTGATGTGAAAGGTCAGATTAAATTCTACAACGGGATGCTGCAGCTCCTCACCTGCTACAGCCACAGCAAAGTGGGTTCCATTCGGTCCATCTCCTTCTGCAAACCTCGCCCTGGTCCTGTCGGTGCCTCCTCAGCCGGCTCCACCTCCTGCACTGCCTGCATCCAGCCCATCACCACCAGGTGAGGGCCCCTTCATAAACTCAGGTCTCCTCCTGCATTTGCCCCGCAGCTTGAAAGCTGGGGAGGTGTCAGCTCAAAGCTGCCCATGCTGACCAAGCACGGCTTGGATGGAGCAGGTTTTAACCCCGTACCCGGGCTTCTGGGCAAGACAGGGTCAGGGAGACAGGACAGGGAATGTACCCTTTATTCCTCTTCTCTGCAGATTTCGGGGTTGGTATTTGCCCCATCTGCTCAGCACAGAGAAGCAGGGGGGTGTCTCCCGGGCAGCCTCTCTCTGCCTGCGGCCCCCAGTGGCCACCAAAACCCAGGTGGGCTCCAGCACATCCTAAACTCTGAACCTGATGCCTTGATGCAGGTGAGAGAAGTGTTAAGGCAGCAGGAGATGATGTGCTGGGTGCTCAGATCCTTTGTCACGTACCACGCACACCAGGCAGTGCTAATGCCGAGCCTGCTGCTCCTGCTGGGCCCCTTAATCCCTCCCCTGGATGGCTATTTCCAGTTGGATTTTACCATGGCTAGGCAAGCTAATCAGGGCAGTGTCAGTGCAGAGACTGTTCCGGAGGCAATGGCACCGGTGCTGGGTTGCATTACATCTATTCAGGAGGCTGGGACAGCCCCAGCCTGGCCACTGGCCCCTCTCTGCCCTGTGTGTGATGTAGATGTGCCTGAGGATTTATAAGGAGTCTGCAGGCCAGATGAAGCTGTTCTGTGGCTCAATCCAGGCTGCACACCATATGTCTGTGGCTCCTGTTCAGGCTCTCCTGGCAATGTCTGTTCTTAGCCACGCGTGTTTTCCAAAGAGCTATGTGGGATAGATTCCTCTCCAGTCTGGAGCAGTGCCCTGGGGAATGGTTTGGTTTTCCCTGTCAGTCTCTGTTGTCTCATCCCTCTTCCTGGTTGCTGCTGCAGCTCTTGCCACTTGCAGGAGCCTTTTATGCTGCCTAAAGCAGCATAAAACCAAAGGGGAAGCCTTGAGCCTGTTCACCTCACCAGGCTGGTGGGCATGCAAGAGGCATCCAGCACCCAGGCCAGATGTGCATAAACTGATTGCTGTCACAGGCCAGCTAGCAAAGAGACTGCCCTTTACCCACTGATGCTGCTGGTGAGATGCAGCCACACGCTCTGTGTGGTCCTCTCTTGACCCTTTACCTGGGCCCAGGCTCGCAGTGCTCGGGCAGACTGGTGACTGTACATATTTATCTTGTAAAGTGCAGAATTGCCCAGCCGTCTGCTTTACCCATCACCAGTCACGCAGCGGGCCCCTTGCGCCGGCGTGGCTGGGTGAGCAGACAAGCAGCAGCTCTGTCTGCGGTGCAGGACTGAAGCTGTCCTCTGACCTTGTCCACGGCAGTGCGGACAACGGTGGCACGGAGGCACGTGAACAGACTGTTCAGGGGATCTTGAATTGCTCATTTGTCTGTCTCACACACCAGTGACTTGCAAATGGCAAAAGCCACCCAGATGTCATTCATCTTCTGGCTTGCCTACCCAAGTAGAAAATGGAACCAGCTCCAGTGTCTTCCTGTGGAGATTTAGCAGGTCATGAATACAAAGTGCCACCTGCTGCCAGGTCAAGGAGTGTTTGCATATTGCATATCGCAAAAGATAAGTGATTGTCCAACTAAGTCGCCAAAAAGAGACCAATGTGTAATATAGCTTGGAGGGACGTCAGCCAGCTGTCTGATTCATCAGATTCTCTTTCTCTCACACTAAACAGGAACTTTATCCTTTCAAGCTCCGATGCAACCGTGTTCCATGTTGCAACAGATGGGATAAACTTTGAGAAAGTCATGGAAGAGACAAAGAAAGCAGTGAATGCCATCGCCTGTCACCCCCGGCAGGCACGCTTGGCCCTGGGGAGCCATTGTGGGCTGCTGAAGGTGTGGGACTATGAGCAGAGAGAGTACCTGGTCAGCAGGATATTCCCTGAGGCCAGCATCCAGTGCTTGTCCTATGACCCTGAAGGTATCCTGGCCTCATGACCTCCCCCTGTGCCAAGCACTGGCCTTCCCGGGAGGAGGGACAGTGTTGTGAGTTCTCCGGCACGCTTTCCAGGTTATTTTCTGGCCGTTGGTTTCACTGATGGAAGCGTTCACATCCTCGATGCCATTTCCCTTCAGTCCTTCTGCAAAGAGTTCAAGTTCTCACAAGGTCCCGTGACTCATGTGAGCTTCTCTCATGATTCAGAGTACTTCGCAACCGCTGTAAGCTTGGTTTTCCCTCTCTATGGTTTCCATGTGCTGCTCATGGTGCAGCTTTTGGTGGGACTGGGGATTGCTGCCCATCCTGGAGGCCCAGCAGAGCGAGCAGTGGCCAGGGCTGTCCCTCTCCTGCGGCTTCGTGACTCTGAAATGCTTTTCCTGGCTTGGAGAGTCCCTGTGTGAGAACATCACCAGTCACAGCCGCTCTGCAGACCCTCTGCTGGCAGCATCCCATTGCTGGCTTTAGAGATGAGTCTTAGCTCTGCATCCATCTGCAGCAAGGGCTGGAGCAGGGAGTTCCTCCTGGCTGGTGCTCTGCAAGGGGGGTTTCTCCCTTATCCCATGTCTCAGTGCAGAAGTGTTGAGGCAGCATTGAAGCACTGTGGCAAAGAAGTTGTAGCAACTGGTGATGATCTGTACAAAGAGAAGGATTCCCCTTTTGTGCATGGATGCAAGGGCACAGCAGCGGGAAGCATCTTCCTTGGGATTTCTGGGGAGTCACTGAACTCAATTTACTGCTCCTCTGCTGTGAGAGCACAGCAGGGAATGCCCCCAGCCAGGATGCTCTGGCCAGGATGGGGTCTGCTCCGGTGCTGCCAATAGACCCAAATCTGTCTGACCCGGTGTTTTATCCTGGCTGTGTCTCTAACCCTCCTGAAAGGGCCGAACTAAGCAAGGATAGGATGTGCAAAGCTGCCTGCTGCCAGCCAGGGATGTGCGTGGGGACTGTGGCTCATTGACCTTTGTGCTGTTGTTCCAGGATGAGACATACACAGTGACTGTTTACAAGAGAGTCCTGCAAAACGGGAGCAGATGCTGGGAACACTTTGCAGAGCTGTGCTCCCACTACAAACCCATCCGCAGCATCCTCTTTGGGGTCCAGTTAGACAGCAACAAGCCCAGGCTCCTGAGCCTTGGGGAGGATCGGCACCTGGTAGGTCAATGTGAGAGTCTAAAGGGCTTTGTGGTTAAAGTGTGGAACTCAGCCTTCAATGCTGCAGCTCCCAACCCTCTCCCCACCAGCTCTGTCACAAGGAGTTGTTTCTCAGATGGGTGTCGGGCAGATCTGCCCAGGGTTCAAGCTGAGGCTCTGCTACTTCAGGGTGCTTGCCCTGGCTGCTGCAGGAGATGCTAGATCCAGTTAATCCACAAGGTCCAGAGTGCTGGTCCAGGGTGCTACACAGGGGAGTTGCTGTGTTTCCTTGTCTTCCCTCCAGATTGAATATGACCTGAACGTCAGCAGCAAGGGCCATTTGGAGGTCTTGCACAGGGAGCGGATAGAGCAGATTGCTGTGCCCCTGTGCTTGGCCTGGTACCCACAGCTCAGCAACGAGTCCTTTATCCTCACAGCCAACAGCTGCTACAAAATGAAGCTCTACAACACGACAACCAAATTGTGCAGGTAAAGGAGGGATTCAGGTCTACCACTGCCTGGGAGCTCCATCCTAACCCAGTGTTCTCCTCTGTCTAATGTCTGTTCTACTCCCACCCATGTGTTTGCTCACCTGAGATGCAGATCTTTGAATGACTTTAGGGCCTCCAGGTTGCTCCATCCTTGTGTCCACTCTGCTGCTCACTAATGTGTCATCTAGTAAGGTTGTGGCTGCAGGTGGGTCTCAGGCTGCCCAGTGCACCGGACTTCAGAAGCAGCAGTTGGATACCAGCTAAAGAGACAGGAGCCCACATGAGCAAAGTACAAGGACTGAATGATCCCTGAGTACTCAATTCTTCTCTTAGCCCAAGTGTGGTCCCTTCTAGCCAGGGACCCTCTCCTATCTTGTCCTCTTAGCCAGTAGTACAAAGCCCTTGCACCCACCACACTTCTCTGTATCTATTCATCCTTGTACACAGCAGCCATTCAGAGAAAGAAAATGTTTTGTAAGCCCTTGAATGTGTGAAAATGTTGTTTCCCTTTAGAAAGACCCTTTTGGGACCAACCTATGGCTCCCCATTGGAGAAGATCCAAATCCTCCCAAGAACAAGCACTATGGACCCCCAGAAACACTACCTGGCGTACATTACAAAGGACAAGGTACAGAGCCCCATCTGCCCCAGCTGTACAAGATCCCCACTTGTAGAAGTGGTGATCCTGGGTGGAATTCCGAGGGATTCCCATGGGATCCCCATCCTTCCCATGGGACCCCATCCCTCCCAGGCTCCCTCTGTCCTTACAGGTGGGCTTGCAGATTTTGCCTGTTGATGGCAATCAACACAAGTCCTCAGCCTTCATCTGCCACCCGGATGGTGTCTCTGACCTTGCTACCTCCTACGATGGACGCTACATCTTTACAGTGGGGAGAAATGACTGCACTCTTATGAAATGGGAGATCAACCTAAAGTGAGTACAACAGGAAGGAGGAAGGGGTCTTGTTACAGCTTTCCACTGCTGCTTGGCTAACACAGCTGAAGCTGTGAGCTCCTCAGCATTGACACCGAGAACGGGGCTTTTGTCCCAAAAGGTCTCTGTTTGTGTCCAGGGGAGTTAAAGCCAGGTCTCCCAGCTATTTCTGTGCTTATTCTGGTGTATAGGGTGGTGTTGCACCCATGGGGCAACACAGCAGGGTGCTGCATGGGGAGTGTTCCTCTGCAGGGCTCTCTTGAGCATGGGGCTTCCTGGGTTGACAAACCCCTGATAAAGCTGCACTCTCGTGGTGGGATGGCAGGGGGGTCAGCTTAGATAGCAATGACCTGCCAGGCCCCAAGTAACTCTATGAGGTGGCAGTGGAAAAAGGAGGGACACACTTTCAGGGGGGCTTTGCTCCCCTCTATGTGCTGTAGCCACACAGTCAATAGAGGGGAATAAACCAGCAGACCTTGCAGGTTGTAGCCATAGCACCTATAAAATACTCCAGCCTGGGAAACGGGACCTAAAGGGTAAGAAGTTGAGCAGAGGGTTTTCTGGTCCTTATGAGGGCATGGCCAGTGTGATGGGAGGTTGCTGGGGTTAGGCAGGGATCAGAGGAGCAGCTCTGGCTGCAGGAGAAGCATACAAGGCACCTGCTGATATTAAATTGTCTGCTCTCCAAATGGGATAGGACAAAATCCCCCCTGCATTTGAAGACTGGATTTAGGACAAGCTACCTTAATCCTATAAAGCTTTGCCTACATGAGTAAATGGGGTAGCTGGAGGAGCAAAGGCTGCTTTTGCAAAGGAGGATTTCCAGGCTCTGGCCTGGAGCATCAGTGATAAACCCTGCCGGGTTTCTTCTACCTTCCTCTACATGTGTGCAGTTTCCCTCTGCCAGCTCCCTTGGGCAGCGGTGCCAGATGCATGCTCTCACATGGCTGGCTGGGAATGTGGCAAGGGCACAGTATATTTTGGCTTCCTTGCATGTCAAGGACCAGATCTCCTCATTGCAATGTGTGTGCAAGGCCAGAGGGTTCTCGCCTCATAAGTGTGGCTGCAGGCAGCCAGTATATACACATGTACATTGAAAGGGAACAGGCAGCTCTGAGTGAGCTGAAAACTGCCAGGCCAGTGCAGAGCAACTTCACCTTCACACTTCAAGGACTGGAAAGGGAGTTTAGTCCATTCTGGAGCTAGAAGAAACAGAAAAGCATCACGGTCTCTGTGGGTCTCTGTGTTTGTTTTTATCCTGCATTGTCTCCCTGATAGCACAGAGCACGTCTCCTGGTTGCTGGCGAATCAACCTCACGGGAGCTGCCTTTTAGCCCTCACTGTTACGTTTGCCTTTTGGAGTGCCCCTCACCTTCCTAGGGCAAAGGCTTTGTGGTTGAGACACGCACTGGTCCTGCTTAAACCCTTTCTTGTGGGTACTGCTCGCCCAGAGGAAAGTCCAAAGGGTGCTGAGCCAGCTCACCTTCATGTGCCAGAACAAAGGAAACCTGGGTGGGAAAGCAAAGGGCTTATTTATTTTCTTTTCCACTTTGTGTGGCTTAAGCAGTCGGGGGTCAGGATAAGCGACATTTGAAGGAAGGCAATAGAATATAAATGATCCTGCTTTATTGGCCAGGGTCCAGGCAACATTGCATTTCTATGTAATTTGTTTTCGGAGCGAAGCCCTTGATGAGCTAATTATCATTTTATTGCTGCTTCTGGCATCTTGTGCATCTCCACTGTGTTTAATACCCAGATAACTTAATTATGAAGAAAGCATGGAGCTTGCAAAGAAAAACCCCAGTGGAAGCAGTGCTCCAGAGGTGTGTGTGGAAGCTGCAGGCTTGCTGCCAGGCGTGGGGCATGATGTGGCAATGCTACGCCACAATTGCGCTATCAGCTTGGTTTCCTTTTTCATCTGCACAAGCCAAACAGATTCTTTTGGCTTCAACTGCCTATGAAATTGAAACAAAGAGGGGGCACTCAGATGCTTTCAGTTTAATGTAGGCTGCACCTGCTACATGGTCACGGGCCACAGCAGAGGAAGTAGAGTAATGGATTGCACTGAGTTATTGGGGAAGAATGTGTTAGATCCAGGAGCAGGGAGCTTTAGGTTTGTGTGGGTTATTACGAACACTAAGCCCCAGCTCTCTCTACATGTTCAAAATGCTGATCTAGCTAATTCATCTCCCTCAATGTCTCTATAAGGAAGCAGGAAAGCTAAATGCCAGACACCAAGCTTAAGTCCATGGAAAAGCTCCTGGCTCCCAGCCCTGTGCTCATTCCACTAAACAAGAGGACCATTCAGTAATAATTCCCACACTGTGCTATTGTATGTAAAACCTGGGTATGAAGGATGCTGTAGAAGTGCAGGCTGATGATAAAGCAGCACACAGTTGAAGGCAATGCTTTTCTCTCCTGAAAGTGTCTGTGAACAATGACTAGAAAGGGAAACGTGAAATCTCTCCTCACGTGAACCCTTCCTGTACCTTCTTTTCTCTGCTTCTGCCAGTGCCTTGGATGCTGCTGTTTCCCTTGGTGGGGAGGACATGATCCCATTCTACAACCTACTGGATGGTGGCAGAGAAGGCGAATTCTTCCAGGTAATGATGCCCACTGTGAAGGCTGTCTGGCAACATCTGGTTGGAGTTTAAGATTCATTTATACAGGCCTGACATTTCTTTCTTTGTTGTCCAGCAATCTCATTGATATGCCTGTTAGTAAATCCTGAAAGGAGCCTTATCTTCCATGCCTGTTGCTAACTGAACTTTACAGCGTTCTGTTTGAATCCCTCGCAGGAACTGGAAGACTACTTTTACTATGCACAGCTGCACAGCCAAGATATTGATACACTGGAGACCAGGCGGGTGTCAACACATATTCCCTTGGAGGAAATTCCTTCTGTAATGAGAGCAATGGGATTTTATCCGTCAGAGGAAGAGGTTGGTCAGTTGTTTTTATTGTTGTTATTGAAAGATGAAAGAGTAAGACTGATTACAAGTGTGCTGAGGGCCTGATTCTGACCATTGTTATGCTGGATGGCTCCAGAGTGTATTTGCTGTTGTCAATGCATTTAACCTGGTCTGCATCATAGAATCATAGAATAGTTAGGGTTGGAAAGGACCTTAAGATCATCCAGTTCCAACCCCCCTGCCATGGGCAGGGACACCTCACACTAAACCAGGCCACCCAAGGCTCTGTCCAACCTGGCCTTGAACATCACCAGGGATGGAGCATTCACAGCCTCCCTGGGCAACCCATTCCAGTGCCTCACCACCCTAACAGTAAAGAACTTCCTCCTTATATCCAATCTAAACTTCCCCTGTTTAAGTTTGAACCCGTTACCCCTTGTCCTGTCACTACAGTCCCAAATGAAAAGTCCATCCCCCATCTGTAGGCCCCCTTCAGATACTGGAAGCTGCTCTGAGGTCTCCACTCAGCCTTCTCTTCTCCAGGCTGAACAGCCCCGACTTTCTCAGCCTATCAATATAGTAGTAGTGAGAATGTGGCAGCAAATTCCTCAAAAAGTGATGAGTCCTCACTAGAGAGGAACTGCAGGGGCAGGCTGAGCAAGCCAGGAGTCTGATGGTTCAGAAGCATTCAACCGAAGACCTCAGGTTCTGCTGGAGGTTTAATGCTTTGCCACTCCTGCAGAGGTGGGGTTCTTCACAAGGTGAGCTGAGAAAGTTTTGGAATGAATCTTCCTTCGGCTCCCAAGGGCAGCAGCCTCCAGCTGTCCAAAGTCCATGGGCTAAAGTACCTCGTGTGCGGGCAGTGATGTGCTTCGCTCTCTGTGACTTCTGCTAGTGGCTGAGCTGCTTCACATCCAGCCTGTGGCTGGTGAGCCATGGATTGTGTCCCTCCAGGTCAGATGGAGACTCAGCCAGAGCATCCTGTATGTGTTACCAGCACGGGTGGGAATGTCCAGCTCCAGGCAGTCATTTGGACACTGACAGAGCCTCTTTTTCTTGTTCTGCCTGGGACTGATGAAAGAATGATTTTTAGATGGAGACAGCAGCTTTTATTCCCACAGAACTTAAAGCTCTTTCATAACTGATAAACTCTGCAGAAGCTCTCTCTGAGCTTGCCTTTCAGGTTGCAGCAGCAGAGCTTCCTATCAAACATTTCTCAAGAGCTTTTTAGCTTCATATTTTACAGCAGACAAAGACAACTGATTTAATAAGGGTGCTGCTGCTTCCCCTTTTGTGGTTGTTTTTACAAGGCAGTTTGTATTGTATACAAACCTAATTTGTAATGTTGTAACCTGGCAAAAGGGTAATTAAAGTGCCTACAAAAACCCCCAAATTACTGAATCTGATGCAAGGAGATTTAAATAACAACCTCTTTGCACCAGCTACAGCCCCTCAGCGCAGGAGGGGTTCTCCCAAGGGAAGCAGTGCATCGCTGCGCTCCCTTCATCTCTCTGCGGAGGAGGCTGCGTTCATCTCTGCCATTGCACAGGAGCCCCACAGGCTGCTGCGATGGTGCTGTGAGGCTGTGCCACCCCATCTGCCCAGGCACGCTCTGCCAGCAGAGCCAGCAGATGGGAGGCAGGATCTTTGCCACAGCCACCACCTAACAAACAGACTCACTTTGGAGCCCCCACAACCAGCAAATGTTTGACTGAGCCGGGACCACTTTGCCCTTGTTTCAAGCTGTGGTGTTATCCCCTCATAATATGTTAGATCTTTTCCTTGGGTTATTACGTTGTCACCTCCTGGGGACAAAGAGGACATATTTCCCTGGGAAATGTCTTTGTTAACCTCCCCCACCCTGCCCCAAATCAAAATGAAAACAGCATTTCAGGCATGGAACAGAGGTGCTAAGCTGTTGTGAAAGCATGCAGCCTACAGTCTGCTTCTCAAAGCAGGCAGGACAGCATTAAAATATAGAAAGTTCCTCTCTCTCTCTCGAGTGTTTTAATAAAGGAAAAGCAGGAGGGGAAAAGGCAGCTTGGGCTGATGAGCAAAGCTTTTGGGAATTGGGGCTTTTTTTTTTGTAGTTCAGTGGCGCTGGGATAAAACCTAATCCCAGATCAGCCAGAGCTGAGTGAAAATGACTGTTCTTGCCTGGCGTGACATTCGCTACAGGGAAAATATAAGGCTGAGATTTCCCTCTTCCCCAGGCTTCATTCAGTGGAAAAACTTGTGACACAAGGACAAAGGCCCAAGGCTGAATGCAAAGTCTTCCCCGGGGAGCTCTTGCATCAGCTTCCCTTCCTGGGGAGCAGCAGGCTTGGTATGTGTTGGCATAGGGAATTCTCCTGGCATTTCTCTGCTGCCTGTGTATCTCCAAAGGGGCTTCGTTTGGAGCAGGAGTACACTGAAGGCAAGGAGCAAATGCTGCCTTTCGGACGCACATCTGTACAGCTGCCAAATGAGCAGGCTCCTAGCACCAGACTTCAGGAAAAGCACTAGTATCCAGCACAGCCAGTGCTTGCCTGTTTGTCCAAGAGAAGATCCAGCTGTGCAGGATGTCAGCCCCACCGAGCAAATTCCAGATTTGCCTTGAACCATACCAGACACGTGTTGGTTTGCGGGGGGAAAGGTTGTTTATCCCAGCCAGGGTGTGTATATACTGTGTGCAGCCTGGGTATTTTGGGACTTTCATGCATGCACTGCCATAGTGGGGTGGTGTATTTACTGGTTTGTGGTTTGCTTACCCACTGTCCCCAGAGTGGAGACACAGCTGTGCCAAAGGTACCGCTAACAGCTGTGAAGTCACCCAGTGACTATCGTAAGAAAATAGAGGAAACCCAAAATGACTATGCATCTGCTACCCCCATCTTTCTCTAATGTCATCATAACAATGAGTGTGTAACTGTCCATGTCCATCCTCAGCTGCTGAGTGCTGGCTTACTGTTGGGATACAGTCATGGCATCTGTGGTACCCACACATGCATGATGACAGTACCTTGACACTGGAAACTGGCCTGATGTTCTTCACAAAGAAAAAGTGTCCCACTCTGTCTTGCCTTGATCTTTAGATTGAAGAAATGCTAAATGAAGTAAAATTCAGCAACTATGTGGACACTGGAGAACAAGTGACAAAAATCAATATAGAGGATTTTATCAAACTTTATGTAAATCATCGACCTGCCTTTGGCTTGTCAATGAACAAAATACAACGAGCGTTTCAGGTTCTTGGTTATGATAATGAGAATGGAGACAAAGTTATTGACAGAGGAGACTTACTGTGGCTGCTTCAGCACAGAGGTGAGTTATTTCTTGTCTAATATTAGTTTTATGCTTGCTAGTTCTGCCTTCAATTTCAGAACGTATTCACTGCAGCAAAAAACTGATCTGGAACTACAGCTTGGTAACCAGGGCAGGCATGTGGAGCAACTGTCTTAAGATCTTAAATTGAATAATCACATCTATTGTCTCAGCTGCACTTCTTTTCCTGGTCTGGAAATCTTTGCTAGCCTCAGGTATCTTGTCTGTCAAATGATGGGTAGGGATTTTGGCAAGTTGTACCTTTCTTTCAGTGTGTCCTTATCTGAATCATTGTTCTCTTTTCCAGTCACACTATCTCTGGAAAGGTAGTATTAAACTGAAAAAGAGGGGGACAGGAAAGAAGGGATGGAATTAGTCAGTCCTGTGTGAAAGTCTGAAAAGATGGGATGGTTTAGTTCAGCTGAATCAGGAAGAACACTGTAAAGGTGTTTATTATGTCCAATGCCATAGAGAGGTAAATATCTAACTTGTATTGTCTTGCTCCTGTTGTAAAAGTGCAGCTAAGCATTAAAAGAGCTAAAGGGAACTGACGTTTTACTCAGTACATCACCTGGTAAAAGTCATTGCCACAAAGATCCTTGGAAACCAAGGATTCAGCCAGTGTGAGAAAGGTTAGTTATATGGATGGTGTGACCATCCATAAATAGATATATTAGCCAGAACAGTTTCATAACAGATCTATAACCTTATGCTTCAGGGCACAAGCCAACCACTAACTGGGGACACATGCTAGGTGCAGGTTATTCAAAGATACTAGATCAAGACTTTCCTGCACCTTTCTCTTCCTCCTCTGTGTGGAAATGGCTACAGCCATTGATATAGGGCTATATGGGCTGTAGTCTGCCCCATGCCAGGAATTCTACAGTGGGAACAGAAGCTCAAGCCCCTCAAGGGCACTGTAGCCTAAAGAGCTGTCTGCAGCAGAATTTCTCTCTTTGATGAATATTTATGCCCAAAATACAATATGCAAGAACAATTTTCCTTAGGATCAATATTTTCCTGTGTTGGGATCATGTGTTTTGGTTGGTAACATGTATCTCTCTATCTCAGTGATACCACAACTGTCTTGTTCCCTTTGTACACTGTTGTTACTCAAGTTGCCTTCTAGTTTTTGAGCTAACGACACCATAACCCAAGAGGTGGGTGTTGCTCTGTTGTGTACAGGAGAGCATATGACAGAGGATGAGCTGGCACTGTGTCTGACCACCCTGCTGGGCAAGCATCCTGGGGGAGAAGGATCTGAACCGGACACCTCAGGTACGGCATTAACATTCCATGCAGCACAGAAGCAGGATCACTTCGATTCCCAAATAGAACAATTTAAATTGCAAACCCATTACCCTGTTAGGCCAAGAGCTGTCAGAAACACTCAGATGGGATTGCAAAAATGGGCATGGAGCTATAGATTGTCCTTCTCCCAGACAGCAATTGCATGGGTGTATCTAAAAATAAATGGACAATGAAATATAACTGGGACCTGACAAGATTACATTGCTGTTTATCTGCTTGCTGGCTTGCAACTGGAATTAGAAACACACAGTGGAAGGTTTACATACCAGAGTCCACAGGCAAAAAGGAATCCTACAATATGCAAATGACAGTGTTGATTTTATCCAGGCAGCAATGCCCATTGTAATGGAGCTGTTGATAACCACTGCATCTGTCTACAATTTATGTCCCAGTCTACACCAGTTTAGAACAGCAAATTACAGCACTGTTTTCATCCAGGTGATGGTGCCCGTTGTAATTGGAACTGCTGGGAAGTGCCCCGTGCTTGTACAATTCATGTCCCAGGCCATGGCAGTCCAGAACAGCATCTAGTTAGGGCCATTGTGGAACTGTCTAGCTCTGCAAAGCAACTTTGATTCCCTGGGGTCCTAAAATCACATTAAATGGCTGGAGTGTAAAAGCTGGCTCCTTGATGCTTCTGCAGCAGGGACTTAATGCAAGATGTGACTCACAGCCTCACAGATCCAACTGATTCCATCCCTCATGCAGACACATAAAGTATTAAGCTAGCACACCAACACTTTTCCGTGATTCCTTTGTACATCTTTAAAAGCATTCCATCCACTTACTGCACCTTATAAACTTTACTGATCTGGAAGGCCATTTTTACATTGCTCTTGTGTGTTTTGTGTTGTTACTGCTCTTCAGATGAAGCAGCTTTGACTGAAGAAGAAATTCCAGCAGAAATCACAGCAGAGATATTTGCTGGCGACATTCTTGGCTTACCTATTGCTGAACCAGAAAAAAGAACAGGAAAAAAGAGAGATGAATCTTTGATGTATGAAGACTCGGAGTCATAGCGACCACAAAGTTTTCTGCTCATTCCTATTTCCCAGCCTCCTGTCCTAAAATATCTGCAGAAAAGATATATTTTGTGTTTATTACAAAGTAAAGGTCACATAGTTTCGTATTAATCAGACTCTGGAATAAGCCCCCAGTTTATCACATGCCATAAGCCTATGAGGTCAAACCTATGTAGGGAAACACTGGGATGTCTGTAAAGAACAGAGGGGCCACCCCATCCCTGGCTGGAACCTTCCTAGAATTCATTTGAGGTGGGTTCATGCCAGATGCAGTCTATTTTCATTATGTTAAGCCAGTATTTATTTGTGAAACCTGACAGCAAAACAGCAATGTGAAAGTATTGTATTGATTCAATACATTGAAAATTGCTTGGATAAGTTAGAACGGATTTGTAATCACAAATCCAGCGGACCTCAGTAAAGAAAGGAATGCTGTGTTATACATAAAGGCCAAAATGGAAACCTGGCTTAAAAAAAATGAGTTTTTCTTTTCTGAAAGTAATAGTTCCAATTAGCAGCGTAATACCAATGGGACAGCATCTTACTTGTGTTTGTGTAAACAGCATAATGAGGCTGATACAAGTTGCTGTAGAAAGATCAGTGAAGTGCTGTTGAACAGCTTCCTTCTTTACATCATCCTCAGCATCAATTTGAATAATAATGTAGGCCCTTAAGAAGCGTTCCTTTCAGCAGCAATGCTTTTTAAACAGACGTGCCTGTTACGTACTCTGAAAGTATGTGTGACTGTGCAATTAGTACCAACAGCAAGGTGCGCACTGGACGCACGGTAATGGAGGAGTCCAGCCGTACCATGACCACAATGAGTGTGTGACAGCAGAATTTTTCCGCAGGGCATCACTTCATGGGTAACTCTCTGCTCACTTACTGATACCTCTGCTCTGGAGCCAGGCTGAGAGAGCTGGGCTGGTTCAGCCTGGAAAAGAGAAGACTCCTTAAGGGGAGACCTCAGAGCAGCTCCAGTGCCTAAAGGGGCTGCAGGAAACCTGGAGAGGGGCTTTGGACAAGGGCCAAGGGGAATGGCTTTAACCTGCCCGAGGGGAGACTGAGATGAGCTCTTAGGCAGAAGCTCTTCCCTGTGAGGGTGCTGAGGCGCTGGCACAGGGTGCCCAGAGGAACTGTGGCTGCCCCATCCCTGGCAGTGTTCAAGGCCAGGTTGGACACAGGGGCTTGGAGCAAGCTGCTCCAGTGGAAGGGGTCCCTGCCCGTGGCAGGGGTTGGAACTGGAGGAGCTTTAAGGTCCCTTCAACCCAAACCATGCCATGATGCTATGAAATTACTGGAATTATTTTGAGCAGCTGAGAAACCTCATAGCCACTGGAAAAAAAAAAATAAATGCTTATTACGGATTTATCAGATATCCTGTTTAACGAGGCAAACGTTTTGCTTAACAGGAAGCATTGCTAATCCCTCGCTCTAGCTCTGCAACACTGTCACAGCGCCTTGCGCAAGGGGCTGCACGGGGCTGTCACTCCCCAGCCGGCTGCCCGGCGACGGAGCTCTGCTCCGGGCACCTCCGCGAAGGCTGAGGGCGGGCGGCCCTTCTCTCCCCATGCTCCCCTCCCGTTCCCGTTCCCGTTCCCGTTCCCGTCCCCTTCCCCCGGCCGCCCACAACGCCCCGCGCCCGCCCGCTCCGTCCCCGCCGTCCCCTCAGAGCACGGTCCCCACCCCCGCTAGGCCCCGCGCGCGCGGGCTGCCGGCGGCGGCGGCGCGGGGCGCGTGCGCAGTGCGCGGGCCCCCGGCGGGCGGGCGGAGCCGAGCCGCGCCGAGCGGAGCCGAACGGAGCGAGCATTGTGCGGGCGGGCGGACGGACCGACGGACGCCGCGAGTTCAGCGCCGGATTCCCCGCTGAGGCCGCCGCCGTCCCCTCAGCACCATGTCGGGTCGGTCGGTGCGGGCCGAGACCCGGAGCCGGGCGAAGGATGATATCAAACGGGTGATGGCGGCCATCGAGAAAGTGCGCAAATGGTGAGCGGGCCGCGCCGCGCCGGGATCCCGCGCTCGCCCTCCCGCACCCCTTCCCCGCGACCCCGCGCTGTCCCCTCACGGGGACGGAGCTCGCCGGGCGGCCGCGGGGGGCGGGGAGCCGGCGGCACCCAGAAGCCATTTCGCTCCGGCGAGTCACATGAAGGCGGCGGCGTGTGAGGACGAGAGGCGGCTCCATTGTGCGGCCGAGCTCCCTCCCCGCCGACCCCCGCTGCTCCCCGCCGGCCCCGGCCCGCCGTTCCGCCGCTCCCGGGACGGGCCGGGTGGTGACGGGGCGGGCGGCGGGTCGGGCCGGGCTGGGCTCCTCCCGCCGCCGTCCCCTACAAAGGGCCCCAAGGAGCGGGGCCTGGGGAGCTCCGCCGCGGGGTCTGTGTGGAAATAGTGCTCAAAGAAGTATCAAAACCCCCCAAACCCACGTTAAAAATACCCCTGTAAAGCTCCGAGAGTTTATTTCTGCATAATTCCCTATTTATTTATTTATTTCACCTTTCAAGTTCCCGAGCTTTGCACGTAAGCGCAGCAAACCCGAGCGGGATCGTGTCCCACAAAACGCTCCGGTGGCTGTAAATCCCGAGCGAGCATGTAATTGCCGCTGGAATTTGTTTTACATGATATAATTAAAGATTGTACCCCATGCGAAGCAGTTCTCTTTTGTTAGGCCTTAAACGTCTTTTGGCATTTTCCCGCTTTTGTCTTTTATTTTTAATCTGCTTTTGTTACTAAGATCGACATGAGGTGTTTGAACAATGCAGTAAAACAGACCCTGCGATGTTCCCCGCGGTCGATCCAGGGGTTTTGGATGGGATAAAGAGCAGTGCCAGTGTGACTCGAGAGCAGATCTCTTTCTTCCAGCAAGTTGACTGACTGTTCCGTAGCCTTTGTGCATGTATCTTGAAATACTTTCTTTAAACGTTTGAAATCCACGGGGAAATCCTTTGGGTTAATATTAATCTGCCTAACTGGTAAAATAAGGGGATGCTTTCATTGCAGTTCACCGATAACGCTTTGCTTTCAGTAAAAGAAGAGTGAAACGTAGACTGAAACGTGTTTGTTATTGGGGTGAAATGGGGTTGTTGTGTTTTAAATGGCCTTAAGCGCATGAATGGGCCCGTTGGTTCGAGCTGGACAAAGACTCGGGACGTGTGTCCAATAACGCAGGGCATGGGATGGGGATTTCAGAGAATCCAGCCATTGTGTGGGGAGCGAAGCAGCCCCAGCACCTCAGTTCGGTTGGTTTCAGGAACTCTCTTCTACTCGGGTGGTGTTTTGAAGTGCTGTTTGCTGACTGGCGGCAGCTTTGAAGGGTCAGAACAATGTGTAGTGATGTGACAGGACTTTTGTTCAAGCAGGAGCATTGTTGGATGTGTGGGACTGTTTTGTCTGTAGGTATTTCATTCATGAGTGCAGCGTGCTTCCTTTGAAACCTAGCTTGTGGGTTTCAGAGAGGAGTAGAAGCTTGGCCATTCAACAAAGTGTCTGATTTATTTCTTCTCTCTTGGCAAGGGCTCTCTGCCATCGTGTCAGTTGCTATGGCTTCCTCTGTAAAACAGAAATCTTATGGTATAAATAGTTTTGTACGTTTTTACCCTCAAGATAAACAACTTGCTTTAAAGGGTTCCTATAGAGCCCTGCAATGTTTCTTTTGATTATTGTCAGAAGTATTCCTGTGGCTTTTTGTCTGCGCATCTCACAAGCGTTAAACCATTTTCTTAAAGGAATCCTAATTTGAAGGTGAATCTTAGGATTCCCACACACACAGAGAGTCTAGTACATCAGGGAATTAGCAAGAGAGATTCTGTGTTTTGTGGTTTGAATGTTTTGGGAAGACTTGGCTTGTTCAATTGAACTTTACACACTAGCAATTCCTGCATCTTCAGAAGAGCCACATAGGCAATTTCCAAGTGTGCAGTTGTATTTGCATAATAGGAGCAATTTGTTGCCATCCACAGCTCTGCTGTGGAAATGCAGCCGCTGAAGATTAAAATACCTTGTATCCAGCATCTCCTAGAACAGAGTTGTTGGAGACTTGCGTGTTCGGAGTGCTGTGAGGATGAGTAGAGAGACAGGTTGTGCTGTAAACTCTCCCGAGCAGGCAGTCGATCTGCTATGTGCTGCCCAAAGCTTTATTGATCTGTGAAGGTGTTCAGCAGCTTTGCTGTGCAATATTACTGAATGCCTCTGCTGCCACATCCATGAACGTTCCTATTGGAAAGCAGTTTCCATCAGTGCGGGCTTTGTTCCTTAGAAAATTAGCGTTCATTCTTAGACAGCGAGCCCTTTGATGCAGGTGCCCTATCTCTGCGTGTGTTTGTAGAGCTCCCAACACTTCTGGTATTACTGGAACTTGGTAGTAAACAGTGGAGCTGTTAAGGTTTTTATCTTGAGATTAATGTAACCATATCTCTTTGTTTAAACCAGTCTCATGAATGAACATCTAGTTTAGAAAACATGTAGCACGTGTCTCACGGAGGACATGATTGCGTTGTATTTGTGTGGCTAAGGGCCGTGGCTAAGAGGGTAGTTCTCCTTGTTTTTAAACAGTACTTACAATTTTTCTTTCAGTCTATTTTGAGAAGTTGTTTGAGATGAATTTATCTCATTGAATTGTGAAAGGTACAGGATTGATTTTTGTTGTCAAAGACTGATGGCTATGTGTAGATTGTAAATGGGCTGGTTTAGAGAATGTACCAGGAAGGAGGACATCTCATTGTGTGGCATTGTGTTTGAATTGCAGTATCCATGCAGAAATCCTTTGACCTTCCTCTGACCTGACCTAGGGATAGTGACAGCACCTTGTGAAGCAGAGGTGAAGGTGGACAACTGGTGAAAGGACTTACAGAAAGTGCCAAGCATTTATTGTGGCAGGGAGTCAGCTGAAGAGCCAGACATGACTTGGGATGTAGCTTAAAACAAAGCCTGTTGTGTGCTAGTTAAGGAGCAAAGTCACCATGGGCAGTGTTACCTGGTAGCATGGGTTGGGATCGCTGGCTGCGGTTAGTTAGAGGAGGATTTCTAGACAATGCTGCCGTAGCTTTTCTGTTCACTGTCTCCATTCAGACTTGCTAAAATATTTGTGTGTGGTATGTAATGCTCTGAGGTTGAGCTTCTGCAGGTTTTGCTGCTCATGCTTCTTTCTTAAAATAGGTTTTCACTCTGGGAAGTAGTTATGACGTGGAGCTTCTTAACATGATGTCTTTGGGAAAAGACTGTTTGCTGCTACCAGATTGCCCCCCTGGTGTAGTCTTGCTGCACTGGCTGTGTTTGCCCTCCTACTAAGATTGTAGTTCAGGCGGTGGCAGCTGAAGTAAAAATACTCCGTGTATGTGCAAGTGCTGTAGTGGCCCCAAAACGCTGTTATCATCCTTGAATTGTGATACCTTTTTTTCTGGCTCATTATTTCTTTTTGAGCCAGGATGTGCTCTCTGACTTCAGTAGAAGTTGGGTGTGTGTTAGAGTTTTGTCATGCATAAGCCATGTTTCTCTCTACTGTAAGAAAAGGTGCTTGTTGCAATGTGGAACCTAGCAGAACTTGTTTAAAAACTCACTGGCCTGTGTAAGTGAAAGGGGTTCTCATAAGGCACCATATTTAAACTCAGAGAGAAGGTTCCGTAACCATTAGTCTTTGTTCATTCGTGCTACATGGTATTTTATTGTATTTGCAGGATGGTCAAGAAACACCATGTGTATTAGTCACCAGACAAACACGTACCTGGCAATAGGCGTGCTGTGAAGAGCAAGCCTACATTTCAAAGAAAAATCTTTTTTTGTGCATCTGACAGCACTTTTTGTGTCTAATAATGGCCTTTTCTTTTCCATTCCCCTTTCTCCTTTGCTTGATCCCACAGGGAGGTCATAATTCTGTGATTTTCACCAAACTCTGTTGCAATGCAAGTGAGTGTGATGTGATAAATTCAGCATTATGACGTCACTTCGTGATCATCAACAGAAGATGGGGTATGTGGGAGCAAATCCTTGTGTAAATCCAGATCACTGTGATAAAGGATAGTCATGGTAAAAGGCCAAACAGGTGTGAAAGCCTTTTCTTAGATGGTAGTATATTAGCAGTAAAGGCTTTCTGTTTCTGTGCCATCAAATGTTTCTAAGCACTCATTGCTGCTGCAGAAGCTGCCTTGACACTTTATGTATAAGTGTAATATACGCTGTTGTGTTTGCTCACTGGTATATTACTTTTATACATGGAATTTGATATTAATCTTTGGAGCTTTAGTGTTAATAAACATAAATATATTTAAGAGTCTTGGGCTATTTAGAATGGGAGATTGGGAATATATTTATGTAAGTTCTAGGATATTAGTATGCCTCAGGCATAAGCACTGAAGAAGTGTTGGTACTAATGCTTACCCTGTGTATCCTTGGCTGTCCTTTAAATGCTGTGCAGATACGGTTCAGAATTTAAAAATGCCTTAACACCATTTCAGATCAATGTAAGGGTTTGTGGCATTGATTAGTTTCTGAATTTACTATGACTAAAATAGTTAAGATCCTTTGCAGTGTGGAAGATTAAAAGAAAAAAATCCTATTGTATATATGTTAAGTGTTGCCATTTTCCAGTGTTGTTACTCCTGAGTCATTCATGGAGGAACAGGAGAGGTTTTGAAACGAGAGAAAAAAGTGGGGGTTTTTAAAGCTGAAGAGTTTTTCAGTTAGATGTGGCCAGGTAAAGTTGATAATTGCCACACTGTTGGCCTGATGAACTCTCAGACTGATGGGGTTCCATTAGCCACCTTTTCCAATCTACCAGTCAATATAAAGATCAACCTATACGACAGGGGACAGTGCAATAAAAAGTATTGCCTGGTGATTGCTTAACAAAGATGTAATGGAGTTACAAAGATGAAATTCTGGTCAGGGGCTTGGGATGAGTGGGTTCAACAGCGGGTCCATTTTATAGACAGGAAACCAGGTGGAGAAACTACTCAAGGTTTCATAAGAGTTGATTAATTCCTCATCCTACTGCAGCATTTGGGCAGTGAGAATATTTTGTAGTTTGTGCAGCATGCACCAAACCTCTGTTATGGGCAGTGGCAGTAAAGTTCTGACTAATGAAAAGGAAAGCCCCTGATCAGCAGGTTGGGGCGGTGTCTGTGCACATAAGATAAAAGTGAGTGTTCAGAGGAGTAGTGGTTTTGGGGGTTTGGGGTTTTTGTTTTGAAATGGAAAGGCAGTAAAAATGACAGATAATAATCAAAGCCTTATTTGCAATAAACGTCTTAAATCCTGAAGTTGTTTTACCCTGTTGATCTTCAATGTCTGAAAGTCATTATACATCTTTGTTAACAAATTTGTGTTTGTGCTGCCAATGATCTGATTAAGTTTTAGGGGAGGTTGTCTTCTTTTTTCTTACTAATACTTTTATGGTCTTAAACCTTCAATACTGTAAATGCTGACACATGTAAAATATATGAATAATAGCAATGTGATGGTGGGTTTTCTTTTTAGCCGTAAGTGTCTGCAGGACATGGATGTTGGTGTACTTCCATCACAAGATATCCTTATTCCCAATGTTGTCTGAATTACTGTGTATTGAATTCCGTAAAAAAAGTCCCTATAGCTGAGGATTATCAAAACTTAAAGTGGTACTTCAGAAGCTCAAAAGAATTAAAATGTCAGGGCTAACTTTAATACTAGAAGGAAAAAGTTACTAATATAGGTTTCCTCCTGTGTTCTACAGTCTGTCCAGTGAAGATGCTGTGTGAGGCTGCTTTGAGATGCTAACAGGTATCTTGAACTTTTGGTTTTCCAGTGCAGCATCTCTGAGTAATATTTTGCTGTAGGAAAAGACTAAAATCTTGATATTCTTTAAAAGCATTTATTCACCCCTCCCCACAACCAGAACAAAACCCCGGCTGGTTTTATTTCCATAATTTCAGAGGTTTTGCTAAGTAGAAATGAGTTTAGTTTGTCTTGTATCCTTAAAAATACATATAAATATATCATGATCATCTCTTCACAATTAAGTATGTTCCCATTACTGACATGCCCTCATCTCCACTGTCATTTTTAACACATCTAGCAGGAGAGCTCCAAATTAGTGTAAAATTGGGTTTTGTCACGCTTCAGCCAGCTAGTGTATCCAAATGGATGTATCTAAGCACACTGAGGAAAAGCTCTGCTCCAGGAAGAGCAGTGGGAAAGAAATGAATCTGAACTAATTTTGTACTTTAATTAAAATATCCTTGTGGACAGATCCAAAACTTATCAAACTGTTATATATAACATACTTTGTTTTAAAACAGGAAAGTGTCTCCTGGAAAGGGAAAACAAGTAAGATTTGCTTTAGTAGCTAAAACAAATAGTGAGGAGGATGTTTATGGCATTTGTCCAACGTGGCTACTTTTTATTCTGGAAGCCCTTTCTAAAACTGGAGCTATCACATACAGATATATTTGGAGTCACATCCAGCTTCTCCCATCCTGCAAAGAACGTTTTTTCTTCTTTAAGTCTATAACTGAATTCCAAATCTATTCCTTAAATGTGTTTTTTAAAAAGAACAACATTTGAGATCTCATGCCAAATTAATTTCAGATGTTCCTGAATATTTAATGGAATTGGTCTTTGTTGTTAACTTTTAATCGATCCATTTGCAGAGCTCTATTAGAAACCCAGGAACCAGCAGTGGTAATCTGTGACCTGAAAACTGATCACAGAAACTTGATGAAATTTCTCTGGCATTGTGGACTTTGTTTTGATATTCTGATGTAAAAAGCTCAAGGAATTCATCCCTGAACTAAGTGTTCAGCATCCTTTCCATCTCTGCACGCTGTGACCGTGTGCCCCCCTAACGCAGTAACACCCTCCAGCCAGATTTCCTCCACAATCTGTCAATGTCATGACTTCATGGCTGGCTGGCAGGGCTTAGCAGAGAGTGCCATGGGTTATGCTTTTCCCTCTCTGATAGCCTCAGCCTTTCCAAGAGAGCTGGGCTCTCCAGAGTCTGAATTCTGCATCACAGCACATATTGCTACCAATAATGCTGTTGGTTCCAAGGCTGGAATTTCAGAGCTGTCTGACAGGAGTGTTGAGTGAATGTTAAATTGCTAGCAGCAAATTTCTACCCAGAAATAAACCTCAGATGGTCAAAATGCTTTAGATTTCTAATACCATTGAACAGTTTCATGACAATCAAAACACACTGGTCTGTCTAAAACCTCTTCTGCTCTCTAGAAACTTCAGTGAAAACTGTAGGCATTAAATCTGCATTTTTAGCAGCTGTTCTTCCTAACTGTACCTTTAATCCAGCTCTTATTACTGCTACTGCAGTTACTCACTTAGTCCAGTAACAGCCCTGAGAAATCTGGAGGTTAGCAGTGCTTTAACAAGTTTGTGAAATGCAGAGAACAATTTGCACAATGCAGCTCTAAAGACGATGTAATAGAGATCATCCTCCTTAATAGCCTGCTTAAATCCTTGACAACTTACAGTAGTAGATCACTTTCTTCTGAATCCAAAGTTTAACTTCTCCTGCATTGTAATTTTGTAGGGAGAAGAAGTGGGTGACAGTTGGCGACACATCCCTAAGGATTTACAAATGGGTACCAGTAACAGAGCCTAAAGTCGATGATGTAAGTATCCTGCAGATGTCTTGCTTTTTTCAGGATGCAGACACTCATGTTTAGGGACAGTCAAAAGAAATAGGCTCGCTGTTCTTTGAGCCTTAAAGCTAAGTCTGGTGTGGGTCTTGCAAGTGTTTGAATAGAAGAGCTCTAGGGAAACGCTGCTCTCTGCAGATGATGGCTCAGTGGGTGGCAGTCTGCCTGCAGTCAGCTTGGATCAGGTCTCAGATAACTGTTAAACAGGCAGCTTGGAACTGATTTTTGAAACCTTTCTCTAACATAATAACTGGGAGGCAGGGAGGGGAGGCTGAGACAGAGATTACTTTTCTTTCTGGCTGATGCTTTAAAGGCAAGTAGCTGGTTTGGAACTGTGCAGAGAATGTTCCTCTGTGCATCACTGCTGTTTTGCTCAAAAATAGGTGCAAAGCACTGAAATAAAGGTAGGAAGAATCCGGTGGGACTGAGAGCGCTTTGTTATTAAGATGCCCAGCCCAAGCAATACAGCAGACATGATCCTATTTGTAACGTATGTTTTCTCTGGACATTTTGTCTATGCATCCTGTTTATGTTCTTAGTGTGCACTGTTCATGAGCCATGCTACAATCATGTAGCTTAAAAATAAGTGTAAAAATCAAAGTTGATAGGGCTTACGATTATATTTTTCCAAATGAATGTTGCTCTAATTTTCTAAATTGAAATATCATTATAGAGACAAAACTAACCCATGGTACCACAGGAAATTAATGGTACAATAGAAAATACATCCTAAGTTTGGTACTCCTTCCTTCGGCTGTCCTGTGCTTTTACTTTATTTGAAATAAGAGATAAGACCTATCCAGAAGAAAACTACTATGTTAAATGCGAAAAATGATGTTTTTTCCAGCCAAGACAATGATTTTGTCATACTCAAAGCACAAATTCAAGACCTACTTTTGATTAGCACTGTTTAAACAGAGTTTGTTTCTTTCTGTACCTTTGGTTGTACCAGAGATTTCAGTGACTGTCAGAGTTGCGGTAAAGCCTCTTGTGTTCTTCCAGTGCTCGAGCAGCATCTGTGTGAAGTAACCCCTTATGAACTGGGAAACCCTTCCTGGTTTCTTAAAGAAACTTGCTTGTTCTTTCTAGTTGTCAAATGCTTGGTCTTGATCTTATTATTTATAATACATAGGGAAAAAAAACTGTGCTAGGCATGTGAGAGAGATTTAGGATACTTAGGCTCACAGCTTCTGGTAATTGTTTTCCCATAGTTAAGGTACCCATCATGCAAATACTATGGAACTTTAAAATAAGGGTTCTAGTGAGTTTCTGGATGAATTTTCAAGGTGACTGGTACCTGAAGTCAGATTCTCTGTTAGGAGGAATGGGTTTATGTAACGGTCCCTATGTGCAGAGGTTAATTGTATGTTTTGAGCCATCATCTTTAGGTTTAGGCTCCAGATTTGCTGAAATTGGGACACTTGTTCAAGACCGGCTATTTTAGTGTCCTTCAGCCACGTTCTGTTCAGTACAAGTAGAGGCCATTAGGCAGCTGCAGTTGTAGCAGGCTTGATGTTGTAAGGCTTCTGACTTTTAGCTTTGGAAGTTCTCACAGTTAAAACAAGTGCATCTCTTTTGAAAAGTCAATACCACGTGGGAGTCATCTTGGTGGTTTAATTTTGCTATGGACATCCTTTTATATCTGATTTCATCCACCTGGGAGGAGCAGACGCTACTTGCTTTTTACTAGAATAGGAGAATGGGATTTTTTTATACTTCATGTTTCAAATGGAAGTTGTCTTTGCTTTTAGTGAACACAGATTACATTATTTCCCCCCTTCTACATGTTGTTTCTGAGACACTTTGACATTTCTTTGAACTAGAATTAGCTAGGCTCTTTCCTCCTCCTAGTTTAGCAAGGCTGTTGTAGAACCTCACACTTTGATGCCTAACCCTTTCTAAGAAAACTTTCCAGCTTAAATTGCTCACAGTCATTTTCAGTATTTCTCTTGTGGCAAAAGTGTCCTTTTCACCTTGGGAAACAAAGAAACAAAACCACTAAACCTCAGAGAGGTTATGTCCTTTCTGAACTTTCATTTTGCAAAGCTAAGGAAGTGCGTGTGCTTTCACGTCTGTTTCACATATTAGGGAATAAAATCTGTCTTCTCTGAAGTAAAAAGACAATTTAAAAATGAGCCTAATAATCTGTTTAAAATAGAGGGAAAAGCCCTTCCAGATAACACTTGTTGAATTTCTTCTGCACTCTTAGACAGTATTTGATTGCGGTTTAGTTCCCTCCTTGGAGGACCCTGTCTTTTCCCAGCGGATGGGTTGCCGAGCGTTCTTCCTGGAGTCAGGCTTTGAGCTGTGCTCTCAGCAGGCGGGCAGGGTCCTGCAGAAGCAGTCAGTGCAGCTGGCTCCTTCTGCTGTGAGACTGATTACATCACCTCTTCATTGGAAATGCTGCATCCCTCAGCAGAGGCAGATTTCCCACGTGATGGATGCCACTGTCTCCTCCTTTGTTTTAGTGCTTGCAGTCCATACTGTTGTTCAGTCATGAGTATGTTGTGATCTACTGTTTACGTAGAACTGTCTTGCTTACACACTTTGTTTTAGGCCAGTCTGATTTTTCTTAACCCATCTATTAGTTTTAATGAAGAAACAGCATTCGTTGTAGAGAAGGAAGAGGTCTCTGCAGTGTTGGTCATTGAGATACAGGTAAAAAGCTGTCTCTGTAGTGTTAGAATTCTACATCTGTTATCATTCCTGTTGTGCATGCACACATACTGTCTAGGTGTATTCTGCAAGCTTTCTGGTATGAAAAGGAGAGTGTATTGTGTTTTGTAGTGGTGTGTTGTTATGCATAAGCCATACAGTGAGCAGAGCTACAAGCTCAGAAAAAGGGTAGGCCTTGCCGCTGATCAGCAGTGTTCTTCCTTTCTGGTGGACCAGAGGTTCTCTTGACCTTGCTTTTGGAGCTCTTTTGCCTGAGTACAAAGTTATCAGCCAACACTTGCCAAGTTCTCCAGCTCAGTTGGAGCAAGCCATTTAATCATCGTGCCTCAGATCCTCTGTAGAATGAGGGGTATTATTGATAACTTTTGTACTTTCAACAAAAATTGTGCAGTTGTTTGAAGATAAAAGACTTAGAATCATTTAGGTTGGAAAAGACCTTTAAGATCATGTTTAAGTGCTAACTGTGACTATAATTTATACATAAAAAACTGTATATCTTAGTGTTTTGTATCATGAATTAGAAACCAGCCCTGCAGTTACTGGGACTAATACATTATTGATAATGTCAGTTATTATTACATTGGCTTTATTTCTTACTTGGAATTGTGAGATACTTGTAGAAGTAATGAGTGGAAAGGGTGTTCTGTTGCAACATGGATTTCTCTTCATGGCAATAGTCTAATTTGGTTGTGATGCCCTTTGTTTTTCAGAAAAACAAGAATAAGAAAAAAGGCAAAGATGAAAAGTGTGGCTCTGAAGTGACCACTCCGGAGAACAGCTCCTCCCCAGGGATGATGGACATGCATGGTGAGTGGGAGAAGGGCAGACCGTATTACATACACGGCTATGACAGTATAAGCCAAGAGTGTCAGATTCTCTGTTGCTCAGATGTATGGATGGCATGGTTGAGTCAGTGAAAACAGCATCAGATACTCATTTGGTACTTTGGAACTCTCTTCCTTGGGTATACTAACAGTTGTTTAAACACTATTTTTATTTGGGCTGTGTGTGGGGAAAGAAATTGTTAGTGGAGCTAAAAGCAGAGTATCTACCATTCAAAATACTACACTTGTGTGAAGTAGTAGCTCTTGAGTTTGCTGCTTGAAGAACCAAAAGACCCCCCAAAGCCTCAGTGGCACTTACTATAATTTGTGCAGGTTATGTAGGTGATTCAGGTCAAAAGAATTCTGCAAGAGCCAAGAAAGTGAGGTCTGGTTCTGAGGTGTCTTCCTCCTGCTTCAGCTTGAGGAGATCAGTGGGTTAAGAAAACACTGGGCTTTTTGCTTGATAGTCAGGCACTATTAGGTCAGCTTTTTAAAGTGTGAACTGTTGAGTGTTTACCTGGTGTTTAGGAGAGAGGAGCTTGCACAGCTCAGCTCTGTTTCAGTTTTTACCTTCTAGGTGTTTGGATAACAGTTCTGGCCGAGAGTGCTGTATTTGAGCTGATGAGAGGGGTTCACGTTTTAGTGGGTTGTAAATTTTTCATTTCACTTTTATTTGCATTTGTATTGCCCCCTGGTTGGTTTTTGCAGTGGTCACAGCAAGCGTGCTCTTGCAGCTAAAGAATTGAGCAGGATGTTCACAGATCTGGGTTAATTTTTTGTCTGTTTCAAACTTCATAGCTTTTGCCTTAGTCAGATCATTTAATTTTCTGAAGTCTTGTCTCTCCCATCCATGATGTGAATATACTGCTTGCTTTTTTATAATTCATCCTTTGTGGGTTTAAGCCACACTGTACAATTTCATTATAAACTGACACTGATCTGACTTCATGCTGCTCTGAAAAGAGATGCTCTCATCACGAGTTATGTGTTCCTGAAGTCATTTGGATGTAATGATAGTCTAGATGCAGAGGGAATGGGATCAACTTGCATGCTGGTGATTTAACTAATAATGTTTTGCTGGGTTAGTTTTCTTTGGGGAGCAGGAAATTCCCTCTTCGGTTATCCATGGTTGTTAATCTGTCTTAAAGATTGCAGGCAGTTGCACCCCACTGCTATCCATAAAATATTAGCTGAGATCTATAAACCACTGTCACCGCCTTTCTCAGGAAGAGGATGCAGGCAGAATATTTCCTGTTAACTACAGAGGCAGTCTGCTGCGGGAAGTTACTGTGATCCAAGATTTTGGAGGCTAGAGAATATTCTGGACAATTACCACTTGGAAACTATTGGTATTGGGACTGGGTGTTACCTTTTGACTTTGATGGGGTTTTGTTGGGTTTGGTTTTTTACCTTCAGGGGACAATTAGAAAACTGCTCATCTGAACTTTGCAGTGATGAGTGTTTGTAAACTGCAGCATGAACACTTCACTAGCCCTGTGTTATACGAGCTATAAAATGAGACTGTTGCGTCTCATGGTGTCTTTTACTCGTATTATGAAGTTTTGGGTTCTTTTGGACAAGATCTGAGTAAAACACTCTTGTTTTTAATGTATAAAATTAGTAAGAGCACTTTGAAGTTCTCTGATTTTTAATAACTGATGGAAAACTCCTGTCTTGAAGCATAAGATGCAAGAGCAAAGATAGTGGTAGTGTGGGAAGAAGTTAGATGTAGTGTTAGTCTAAATGCTTGGACTGCATCCCCAACAAGCTAAGACTGTATCCTGTGTTATCAGGGAATAAATATGGAAGAACTCAGAGGTGCTTTTTATCTTGTCAAATGAGACATTCTTGGTTTTAACTCATTTGTTAACAGATGACAACAGCAACCAGAGTTCAATAGCTGATGCTTCTCCAATAAAACAAGAAAACAGTAGTAATTCAAGTCCAGCCCCAGAACAGAACTTGGCAACACAAGCAGACGGCACTGAAGTCAAGTCTGACGAAACTCAGGCAGAAGCAAAGGAGCAGCCTGGTTCAGAAGGTAAGCTGAAAAGACCACCTTCAAAGCCAAACAACAACCATTATCCTTTAGTGTATCATTTATTTGCTTATCCATTTTAAGAACTGAATAATAACAATTTGAAAGATGGTTTCTCAATTCTCAGTGATGTAAAAATGAGTTTTAATCTCTCTGGTTTACTGGTGATGCTCTCATACAACTGGAAGGGTCAGATTGACATCAAGGTCTTTTCAAAGAGGAAACAAACAACATTGTTGTCTTAATCTCAGTCTTGAAAGAGGAAATACAATAATCTTTGAAATGGCTGCTCCTGTAATCACACAAATCTGAGGAACTCTTACCTCTGTAGATCTGTGAATGTTCATTATGTAGTGTGACAGTAAAATAGAGGTGAGATGCTTTGAAATGACTCTTTTAATTGTGTAAACTCGAATGTAATTGCTTTTAACCCTGCTAATTATTTATTCAAAAGTTAGCTCTGAATCATGTCCTAATTTTCTAAAAGCATTACAAGATTGTTCTGCTGTTTTGCACAGATTAAAAATACATGTGGGTTAAGAGATTGTTCTGAACCTCACTCTTCAAATGGTATTTTGAGTAATTGAAACGTGCTCTGTATTTATATTCTTGGGAAGATAACTTTCTTCATCCTATTATAACAGATAAAAGATGTCCTTAACATCATTCTAATGATTTGGTTGCAGAATTCTTCCCATAGCAAAGCAATTAAATGATGCCCTCCTGATTTAGTTCTTAGCTCAGTAGAGCCAGTAACCGATTTAAATGTAGAGCTTTTATCTTGGTGGTAGCAGGGGATGGGTTAAGTGTGTTCAGTGTTGTCATTGCTAATTGGGGTTAAAATCTGACAACTGGAGTTGCAATAAATCAAAACACCATATCCTGCAAATTAAACCTCACGGAGCAGATTTGGTCACGTAAACAGAAAGGATTTTCTCCTAGGTCTAATACTGCCTGAACGTGCCCGTGTGAAGTTGTTACATGGCACACGTGCTCCCCTGACTAAATTTAGGTTTGGGAAAATCACAGCGAGGTCTGGATTAGTTCCAGCGCCAGTTACTGTAGAATGAAAGGGAGAAGCAGTGGAAGAAAATCCTTGTTATTGAGGTGGGGTTTTTTCTACTGGTCATATGGCGTGTTTAAAAAAATACTAAATAATTACTTACCTACCAAAGTGTTACATCAATCAAACCCTTAGGATTGTGTAATTGTTCAACTGAATAGGGCTTATGATCTTGTACATCTGTCTCGTGTTACTACACTGAAATCAGGGAGGTCCCTTAAAGCTACGAGACTGTTTTGAGTGGTCAGAAATGCCTAATGTGGGCTTCTTAAAGAAAACAAGTGCATTCAGAACATTTTGATGTGTACACAAGTCATTGAAGGCATCAGAATCGCTCAGGGCTTGGCAGTTTAAAATCTGGATACCCCTGCCCAAAGGTCAGCAGTAGAGTGAGTGGTAGTTGTCTGTAGCAACTGAAAGAGAACAGGGCAGCTCTGAGCTGTCTGTTGTGGAAGTTGCTCTAGGTTTGTGTTTGTCACAAGCAGATGGGCCTGTCACAGGGTGCTCCTTAGCTCAAGTTGCAACGTGTGCTGAGATGTACACAGCAGAAATTGGAATTCCTTCTGACCCTTGGGTCTTGTTTCTTCATCAGTATGAACAGGCTTTTCTGGTGAGACATGGAAAGGAAGATGGTTCTGTCCGAGTTTGCTGAATGTGATCTTTGAGACTACTCATCTCTTTATCTTGAATTCAGTCAGAGGAACTCAAGGAAATGCTAATGATGCTTTTCATACAGTACATATCCATTGGTTGCTGGTTAATGCATCTTCATTAACCAGTGTTGTCCAAGTAAATTTGATCTTGCATTTCTCCTCATCTAGAATGAATTGATGTGTTTTTTGGGTTAGGGACTTCATGAAACTTGACTCCATGCCTACTTCTGAGTATTGAAGTCAAAAAGGATTTTTAAATGAGGTGAAGGAAGGAATGGGTTCAGTCCTTACAGTGTTCTTGGTGTGGGTACTGAAGGAAACGCAACTGACCTCTTACAGTCAAAGGGGTTTGGGTTTGGGTGGTGGTTTTGTTTGTTTGTCTCTGCTTCTGGACATGCAGTGTCAAAACTTCCCAGAATCTTTAACCTGTAGACATCCAAAGTGTCCCTGTGTCCTCTTCAAGTGAATGGGTGCTTCAACCTGAGTACTCTTTAAGTCTTGCTTTGAGAGAGAGGGTTTCAAACAAACAAAGGCCAAAGAAGTAAACAACAAATTAAAATCCCAACCAAACAACAAACAGGGAAATTGGAAGCAGGGAAGAGCTGTAACACGCTGGAAGACTCCACAAGCATGCACCTGAATTAAAACCTCTACAACCCTAGTGGTTAAGCTGGTTACATTCCTAAAGTTTATCTTAAAAGCAGTATCAAGAAGAAAGTGGATTGCAAATATGTGTCTGAATTTCCATTCAGGTAATTATTCTCTCTCCTTAGCGATGCAGTTTTGGATCCATTCGTTATCATTATTCAGCCCTTGTTGTCTCGGCCCTTCTGGTTTGAAGCAAGTTGCCATCAAGTGGGCAGCCCCTTTGCAAAGTTGATGTTGAAACTTGTTTGTGAATAGCATTGACATGATTCTGTGTTAGCGGGTGTGCAGGAGCTTAGCTCCCTCTAGGGACTGAGCCCAGCAGTTTTGTGTTGCCAACATCAATGTTTTACATGTGGGTGAAATGTATGGGTTTGGGGTGTTATAATTGAGGGGGCATCCTAAAAACTCCTGCCGAATGCTTTGATTTATTTGCTTAAAATCATTTCTTGTCATTTCAGATACCTCTGATGAACAGAATTCACAGTCTTCAATGGAAAATTCCATGAATAGTTCAGAGAAAGCAGAAATCCAGTCCTCTGGAGAAAATGATATAATTACAGAGGCATCTAAAAACTCTCAGGTAACTTTCAGCACAAAAGCCCCATTACTGGGAATTTGGAAAGGAGTATTTTTACTAAACAGCAAATGTAAGGAGGTCAGTTCTGTATTTAGACTTATGTCCAAAGGTGAGGAGTGGAGCCATGGGGTATTCAATGGCCATGTATCTGGTTTTGTGGCTCACTGGGTTGGCTTCTTGCATTTCACATGGTTTGAACAGTAAGACTGGATTGGTCTGGTTTACTTTTCACTTTCCTACACCAGGCTGTGTTACTTTTGTAAGGGAGTAATAAAACTTAATGGTAATAAATGGCTTGGACCTAACCTACTGGACAGTCCCTTCCAAGGGCCAGTCAGAAGTCAAATACCTTCTACAAAGGTAAAGGCATGTAGCAGTCAGGGAAGTTAATGTTGGTGGGTGAGATGTTTGGATGTTCACTCACTGCTCTACCGGAAAATTCTGGGTGGGTGGGAGGAAGGAATTACCCTGGAGTTGTCCTGCTCACACTGAGACCCTCAGGCAGAGCACTGCTCAGTCCATTGGTTTCCCTTGGGGACGGGTGGTTTGTTTCAGTGCACTCCTCACACCTTCCAAACCTTGCGTGTTCTGTCCTGTAAAGATTGTTTTGGCTGCAGCAGGAGAAAGTCCATGTGCGCTTGGTGCAGGTTGTGCTCGAGTATGGAGCTGAGGGAAGGCCGGGTATAACCATGCATCAAGGCTGTTGCTTGGAATATTCACTGTGGTTTTTAGCCCGGAACTAGAATTTTGCCCTTTGTCTGTAGACGACGAGAAGTGTAAAGATGTTTGAGGTAAGATGTAAATAGAGGAGTGGCTTCAGGAAGCAAATGCACTTGGTCATGTCATTTCTCGCATCCAGGGATGCTTTGTGCTTTACAAATGCCACACCAGGGATTTGTTCTTGCTTTTTGTTTGCTTTGTGGTGCCTGAAATTCAGTGCAATGATAACACGGTTGTTTTTCTTTTCCCCCTCCTTAAGGACTCTGAAGGAGTGCCACCTTCTAAAAAGATGAAAGTAGAGGCTTCCCAACAAAATGTTGAAGAGATTTAGACTATAGATTTTTCTGGTCAGTTTTTATGTAAGGTACATCAGTGGGCTTAATTCTAGAACAACCTTACTTAAGCATCTTCTCTTGGATGAGGACAGAACTCCTAACTTTTCAAGTTACCAAGCAAAAATCCAAGAAAGCCTAACAAAGGTTTAACTTCTCAGACACTGAAAACTTTCTTCCTGTGAAACAAACGTTGAGAACTTTTAAGTTACTGTCTCTGAAATGGTTGGAGTAAACAACTCAGGAGGGGTCTACGCACTGTTTCTAAAGTCAAAATTACAATTATGTTGCTGCTGTATTATTTTTTTTGTGTGTTTTTCATTTCTCTATTTAACAATGTAAGATATTTAAGGATGGTACAGGTCAGGTATTAGCTTTCATGTGAAGTTCATTGTTCTGGCGTGACGTCTGCTTTTGTTTTGTGCCTTGTGTTCTGAAAACAGTGCTAACTTTTAAAGAAGTTGTTTTGCAACTGTCTCCTTTGCAAAGTGGCCTATGTTTGTATCCTGCCATGGAGTAAGGCTTGTTTCTCTTTTCCTTTTCTGTTTGGGGTTTTTGTTTTGTTGTTAATTTTTAAATCCCTGGTGCTTCAATTTTTAATACAGGTCAGGAAGCCATTTTCACTCTTGGAGTCCAAGGAGAAAAAGGAGCTTGATATTTTATGTTAGCAGCTATAGTGGAGATCTTTTATGAATGCATGGCATTCGCAACTGTAAATTTGGTCTTCTAAGTACTTAACTTCATCAGAAGTTAACATGATCTGTTTACCATTTATAGTCCAGATCTGAATATATACTATAACACAGCAGTTAAAATACTTACGTATTAGGTCCAGATCTCTGTACTGGGTACAACTTGCTTTACAGAAAACTTCCACTATGTACATAAATAGGATCAAAGGGATTAATGCACAGTGAATTTATTTTCAATTGGTCTTTTTTGATATCATGTTTTCACTGAACTGGATTTCACTGTACTGTTTCTGTATAAGATGTTTACTTCTGTGTTCCAGGTTAATACTGTATTCGGGGGGTCCTTTTTCCTTTCAGCAAGTCTTGTAAATAAGCCTTGTTGTTTCCATAGTCCCCACATCACTGTTAGGTTCTTCCTGACATTGGAAAAGGTTCTTCCTTTTCCAATGATGCTGAAGTGTGCTAATGTGAAACACTATGGACAGGCACGAAGTATGTGCAGCTCCCTTCAAATTGGTGGCATGCAGAGGTGCAAAACCATCTGCATCAGGTCACAGGCGCCTGATCTTACAGTGGGCTTTGTGCTTCCAGGGTGAGCTTCCAGTTAGAAATACCCGGCGTTGGTGGGAACCGCTTATTTCTTCCTTCAGTGCACGCGCGTGCATGTACATACGGATGGGTGTACACACGTGTCGCTGCATCAGGCCCTGAGTCTGTCTTCACTTTGTGTGGGAGATGGAACTTGTCACTTAAAATACGATCTCACAGCTATGAAAACGGTTTATAGTTTGTAAGCTAAGAACTGTAAATACTTTTTTAAATGGGGAGGGGAAAACCAACATTGCTTCCAGTTGATACACTTTGAGCATTAGCTCTTCATTAAGCTTATTTAGTTCTGAGTTCTCCAATAGTGAAAATGGCTTGTACTTAGACTACTGTTGCGTTTGCAATTACCACTTTATTATGAGAAACAATAAGGGAATGGGGGGAGGGAATAGAAGGAGGGTGGAGTGGGGAGCCAATACTGACCTTCCATAGGATGTTTGTAGGATTGAACGCCAAATAACGTCTGACACTCAGTTCCAGAACTCTTCCTTTATGTTGAAATAAAACCTTTTTGATTTTAACTGAATAAAAATTGGATTGCAAATCATTCATGAAAACAGTGTGCTCCCTAATAAGTTTTTGGGATTTCTGGTCTGATCATGAAGTCCATTAACATTCTGAAAATAAGGAAATGAGGAGCCAAAAAAACCCCCCTATATTTGCACAATATATGCAATGAAACGGTAGAATTCTCTCTTGAATTGTGTGTATGCCTAAAATGTGGGTAACTGGTCAATGACGATTGATTTGTATGTATATTGCATTCAGATTTAAGTGATATTTTGTGAGAAGTTCTATTGATATATTAAATGGGCAAATCTAGAAAGATTCAAACGTAAGAATATTTTTGCTTTGCTAACTTTCTGTTGTTTTTAATGCTAAAACAAGACGAGTCTGATGCCACCTCTGACACTAGTCATGTTTACTAACCCCGGTCTTCAGGTGCATCGCAGCAAGTTTTTAACTTTAATTTTGTAGACGTTTCCAAGGGAGTAAATAGACTTTTCATTTAGAAACTAATTCCTGTACTTTAGGAAGAAATAAGATATATAAATAGCACTAAAAATACCTCAAAATTTTTCATTAGATAGAAGCATTTATTGGCATTATTGACATCAACAGGTTTAATTATCAATTTCCTTTTCTCTCCTGTGGCTTCTGCTCAGAACTGTTCGTTGTTCTGTGGCTTACAAGACAAGGCATCATAACCATATTTATTCCTAGAGGCTTTATTTCTGCTGTAGTAATGGTTTATTTACAGCTTATACAGAATACATTCAGAACTGTTCTTTTTTTTTCAACCAGAGATTCTAGTGACAACAGACAACCGAACAAGCAGATAGATTTGGGTTCCTTAGACCTGTTATTGTCAGTCTCTAAGGAAAGAGACTTTGACATTATCTGGTATGAAGAAATCCAAAATAGTGTCTAAGACTGTTATTAGTCTTTTTTTGAAGTGCCTGATAACATTTATGGGCCAACGGATGTGATTAAACACATTTTAATGCCAGAAAGTACAGATGGGACCAAACCAGAACATCAAATTCAAATCAACCTAAGGTTTGAAACCAGATTTAAATCCAGCTTCTTTTTGGTTTGGACCTATCTCTACCAGAAACTTGGTTTATGAACTCACTGTAAAAGGGTTTATTGAAAGCATTGAGACATGGAGCAGAAGGAGAGATGTAATTTTCTTCAAGATGACTGAAAGTTCTCATACAGCTGATGTTTTAGAAATAGTGCAAATATCAAGAAGTGCTTCCTTGCTACAATGCTGAATGTTGGAGCTTCAGTTACAAATAAAGACAAAAGAAAAAAAGAAAAAAAGAGGAAAACAAAAAAAGGAAATAAAAAATAAAAGACAAAAAAAGAAACTCGAAGCAAGTGAATTAGCTGAGTCTGTGGAACACGTGGGAAGGCCTTCCGAATAAGCGATTTACTCAGCCAAACATTTTATAGCAGAAAACTATTCCTTGGAATTTTTATGCTTGGGAAAGTAGTTGTTAAACATTCCAAAAAGTGCTGGCACTTAACAAAACAACAAAAAAAAAATCAACAAGGCAGTCTAAAATACTGGTTTTGGGTGGCTCTCTTCATACGTCAAACATTGTCATGTTTTGGAATGTTCTTTCTATCTAAGGGCCTGTTAGAAGGTGTAAAGAATTTTGTTTTCTTCAGTACCTAATCGTTTTCCATCTTATGATTTGTGTGTGTGTGTGTTGTACAGCAGTATAATTTTTCACTTATTTATTCCATCGGTAGTTATGGTTTGTACAATGTACAATGGTTTCATTTCAGAAATAAAATAAAAAAATCACAACATGAGCACTGTGTGAAGAATTTTTATCAAGAAACTGAAGCTCAGTTTGGGTTTTCTTTTTAAATTCACAATAAATGTCTGGTTTTCAAAATTGTATTTTTAAATGTGCATTCTATGGTGGGGTCTCATTTGGTAACAGGTGAAATGATTCATCTTTGAGTAGACCAAAGACCTGAGAGGGGTGGGGATAGTTTGTTGTAACAAATAAATATGGCCAATGTGATTACAGCAACCTGCAGGATAACTTGGTCATTTAAGGTGCTAATGTGTTGTGGTAACTGAAATTGGAGGGAGGAGAGCACAGTGTGGAAACATGCTTCACTTTGGAAGCATGCTCAAAGTCTGATGCTGGCAAAGGTAAAACTCCTGGAGAGTTTTGGAAAGATTCTTTATGTTCAAGAGAGATATAAATATCCAGCTTATTTTTAGTGTTTGATGTGCTCTGTCCCAAAGTAGCCTGTGGTTTCACAGACAGCTGAACTGGGCTGCTGGCTCCCCCCTACCAGAAGGGTGAGCCACAGCCAGCTTGCCTGCTCCCAGCTTAGTTTTGTTGCCTCCCTTGCATTCTGGGTTCTCGTAGCATCCTCTCCTCAACCACTTGAATTTGTTAACCTGGGGAGAAAAGTGCTCATTTTAGGGTTTTTTTCTTCTCTGGATTAGTAGATTAAATCAGCAGGCTTATATAAAGGAATTGTATATAGGGGGAACTGGAGAGAGAGAAAAGAGCAGGTAGAAACAAGGATGTAATTGAAGATGGGTCCCAGAAGTAAAGGCCTCTGAACAGGTAAGGCTTGTGCTGGTAAAGGGTGAAGGAGCAAGCAAGAACGTAGCCTCGGAGCAGGGCATGGCTCTGGAGGTTGGCCCTGTGGTTTGCCCAGGAGCAGGAAGGGCAGAGGAGCCAGCGGGGTGGTGAGGAATGGCTGGACTCCAGTGCCTGCAATCAGCCCCACAGCCAGGCTGTGAGTAAGATCCCTTCAGCTCTTGTGCCTCAGCACAATAGGAATGCTTATCTTCCTGTCTGTAGATCTAGGAGGGATATCTCTTACCACTAAGTGTTGTGGAGTACACTGCGGGTGTATTTTTAAAGAGCTTGACTGTCTCTCTGTTCAGTGTGTTACAGCTGAATTCTGAGCCAGTAAATAGCTGTCTCCTCCTGTGCTAAAAGCCTATGCTGTTGAAGGAACATCATCAGAAGATGGTGGCCTATGTTTCACCTTGCACTGCAGATTGCTGAGAAGAAACAGTAAGAAAGAAAACATACTTAAAAGATGCTGCTGTGGTCCCTTAGTGTTTCCCTCTCCCTCTTGGAATTATTGTGGAGGAGGAGAGAATAACTGGGAGCCTTGACCTGTTGCTGATCACCTTAATGCTGCTCTTAAAAAGGCAAACCAAGAGGTCTGTCTCAAAAATAACTGGATTTATTTTAAGGGATGCTGCTTTCCGTGCACCTGCAGTATTTACACTGAGGAAGCTAGAGGAGAAGACCCTGAACTGCATCAAATCTTCGAGCTTAACACTGCTCCCCCTGTTCTAAATGATGGGCTGGTGTACTGCTAACTGCTTAGAAAAATGCATTGCTACCTACTGACTTTATTTTAACCAAGTCACCCCCCTTTTCATACAGGAAGAAGCAAGTGTGGCTTGTTTACAATTTTGTGAGGTAGATGGATAGTCTGATGTCATGGAAGTTCTATATCCTGCCTGATGCGTGATTGGGATTTTCTTCTTTGTTTAATTGAGGATTAGTTCTTAACAAACTACACGGGGATTTCAAATAGATATTGTAAAGGTATGAATGTTGTTTTGAAATGTTTTCATTTTTACGACTTGAAGTACTCCCATCAGGATGCCTTGCTGAGAGGCAGCATTGGGGGGGTTTTCCGTGTTTATTTTAAGCCAACATTAATATAAGGGAGCAATAACCAGCTTTGAAGCTAAATATCTCTGTGGTCTTTTCTGAAGAAGTTAGCCCTATGTGATGCTGACTAAGCTGAATATTAGTCATGAGTTTTAAGGATTTCTAACAGAACCTTCATATGATATGACTATGCCTTACTGCTCCTTTCATGCGTGGGGAAGTATTTGACCTACCATTCCTGCCCTAAACCCAGTGACCCATCTTGGTTTCGTGCTCTCTAATGGAAAATATTAGATCACTCAAGGCCATAACTGTGATACTGCAGAAATGCCTCTTCCCCCTGTGCCCACGACTTGCTGTGTGTCCCCTGAGTTTTCCTTGATCTTACTTCTAGTTTTACAAAGCAGAAGCACGTGGCAATGTAATGTTTGTTTTGTTTGGGTTTTTTCCCTTCCTGAGCATGACTATGGTTTTTGCTTTTAAGTATGACTTCCTAGAACTGACAGAATATAAGCAATTTAGTATAAATGGAGTATCCCACCTAGAACACAGATGCTGTGCTGGTGATGGAGGTTTGCTTTATAAGGCAAGCTAGAGATCTTTCCTCTTGGCTTTGTACGTCCACACACGTGTATATGGGCTCTTGTGCTGTAAGCTGCTGTTCTCTCCCCAGGCTAATACATCTACTGTCGCTGTGCTTTCATGGTGACTTACAGGATCCATTGCTTCCTTTATGCTTTTAAGCTGGGTGAAATCTGATCTTTGCTGTCCCTGGAACAACCGTGCAGGCTTTACGCACGTACAAGCAGGTACCTGGGGTAGGTGTGAGCAGCAGGCTGGCAGTACAAGCTCTGTCCTGACCCTTTCTCTGTAGTTGCAGGCTGCTTCTGGAGCAATTTACTGCATTAGTTTAAAGCCATTAAATGTTTCTAGCACAGTCACTCTCATCATGCTTCAGCCAGCTCTGGGCTGTCCTCTGCATCTTCTCATGCTCATGAGTCTCTTCAGTTTAGGAATGTTTTCTAAGCCCCTCGACATTGTCCTGCTGGATGGGAATGCCATGCTGGCGCGTTTAAACCAGCAGCCCCGGGAGAGGAGTGAGGATAGCCCTTGAAGCAATAGGGATAGGACAGCAGCAGCACGATGACTCAAGGTGACTTGAGGTGATGTCTGATGATGGGCAGTGGTGCAAGGGGAAGGGTGAAACATGGTGAGTGTCACGGCCATCTGTTGTGTTTGCGTGTGGTAGGAGGCGGGATGGTCCTGCCCTTTCCTCTAGTGACCGAAGGGCAGTGGCGTGAGGCAGAGTGGTCTCAGAGGCTGCCGTGAGGGAAAGCGACCTCCGGGGTCATGGCGGGCTGCAGCGTCCCCTGAGGGAAACCGCCCTCCCGGGTGTTTCCTGGTGGCCTTCGGGGTGGGTGGCGATGGCCCGGGGCTGTCCCTGAGGGGACGCTGCCTCAGGAGCGTCGAGGGAAAGCGGCCTCGGGGTGGCAATGGCGGGACGGGCCCTCTGCTGCGGGAATGGGGCTGAGGCGCGAGCAGGCCGCGGGGGAGGGGCGCTGCCGCTCCGGCTCCTTTAAGCGCGGCGGCGCGGCGCGGCGGGGGCCGGCCCGGGGCGGAGGCGGCGCAGAGCGGGCGGCGGGCTCGGCCGGCGGCTGGCGGCAGCGGGGCCATGGCCGCCGACGTGTTCATGCGGCCGGCGCGGCTCATCGGGGCGGCGGGGCCGCTGTCCCCCCGCACAGAGCCCGACGAGGACTCGTCGGACACGGACGACGGGGGCGCGTCCCCGGGCGGAGGGCGGCGGTGCGGGCCGCGGCGGGGGCAGCCCCCGGGCCCCCAGATCATCCACTCGGGCCACTTCATGGTCTCGTCGCCTCACAGCGAACACCCGCCCAAGAAGGGCTACGACTTCGACACGGTCAACGAGCAGACCTGCCAGACCTACCAGTTCGGGGCGGCCCGCGGCGGCGGCGGCGCCGGGGGCCGCCTCAGCATCGACGCCTCCCTCACGAAGCTCTTCGAGTGCATGTCCCTGGCCTACAGGTACCGGCCGCCGCCCTGGGCCGCGGGGCGGGGGCCGGGGGCGATGCGGAGGGGCCGAGCGGCTCCCGCAGTGAGTCACGGCCCCGGGGGAAGCCCCGGCGGGGCGTTGCGGGGGGGACCTGAGGGCGAGGTGAGGTGGGGTTTAGGCCTGAAGTGATCGGCCGAGGCATCCCCGGGCTGTGAGGGCGGCCGAGCGGCGCCTTGCGGCGGCGGTACCCCCCCGGCACCCCCCCACGCGTGGGACTTCGTGTGGCTTTTGTTTACAGCGGACTTGGGGATCCTGCCGGCTCTTGCCCTAGGCCTGAGCCCACGGCGGCCAAGCGTCGCCGGGGATGGTGTGGGGTGAGCGGAGGGGTTGTCACCGCCGCCTCCCCCAGGCCTGGGGGCGAGGAAAGGCGCTCGGGTGGAGGGTGTGTGTGAGGGGAATTGAGACCTCATCCCGGCGCGGGACTGCGCGCTGCCCCTGCGGGCTCTCCCTGGCACCAGAAAGCGCTCAGCATCTCATGGCCAGGCTTGGAGTTAGTGTGGAGAGTCTCAGGAGAGAGATCCTTAAAGGGCAAAGTAAACGCTGGTGCCCTGCTCCGGGTGAAACCGGCCAATTCTCCTTTTCCTCCTCCCCAGGTTTTATTTTTATCCCAAATTGAAGAACGTGGGATCTGTCATTGTTCCCTTTGTTCCGGTGGTAGTAGCACTTCCTGGGTTTATCAGACTTGAGTTTTGCTTTTTGTCTTTTTGATAAGGCGTTATATTAGCATTTATCCCCTTTGTTTGCCATCCAAAATGGAGGCAGGGCTGTGGAATAGGGGTGTTTTGGGAAGACGTGTGCCCGCTTGAGTCTTTTGTTCCGTGTGAGATAGCAGAAACTGGATCCAGTCTGATGTTCTCTACCCAGTGTATTTTGGAAGCCGATGAAAAGGGATGATGGAAAACGCCTCTGAGCGTGTCAGCAGAGATACTGTCATTTATGGGAACCATCTTGGCTTCTTAAAAGAAAATTAACTTTGCCCACCTCAAATTCCTCACTTTAAGTATTGATCAGTGGAGAGGAAACAATAGAATTACCCGTTCTGTACAGGTAGCAAGAAAATATAATGTAAGTAATCTTCTCATTTTGGTAATTTTTACCAAACAAATTGTTAGTTACTGTCAAGAGGGTGAATGTGAGATAAGGTGTGTGCAAGAATGGTCATCAGCGTTTATAGAAGAAATAAAAATGTAAAACTTAACTAAAAATTAACCAGCCTCTATTGTACAAGCCGAGCGGAACATGCAGAGGAACCACAAGCACCACGAGGGAGAGAACAAGACTCCTCATGCGTGTCTGCTCACTGGCCTCCGTCGGCTTCATTTTATGTTGTGCTTCCACAATATCCCACTTGGGATTTTGAAACCAAGGATCACCTCTAATGCTAAGGAGTAGTTCTGTGATGCTCATTTGGCAGTAGTGAACTCTGCTGTGGGTGCATCAATTAAGCACCACATCTGTTATAGCAGGAATAATTTTATCCTGCTTGTTGGGGGTAGCATGAGGCAAGGTGCAGAAAATCCCCTACAGGCTACCAAAGAAAATCATGCTCTTAATGCTTCTATGCTTGGATACCTTAAGGTTTGCTTAGTTGCAACCATGAAACATCCTGCCCAGGTTCAGCCTCCTTACTCGATGGCTTTGTGATCAGTTTTTAAAATCTGCTTAACAAACCAGTTGTAAACTTGGGTCTAAAATGGATTAAAGTAATTTTGGAGCATCTAATTTAGGGTGATGAACATGGGCATGAAACAAGTCATCACTGTTTAGCAAGTGATTGATGCAGGTTGAGCTTTTCTGCCTTAGTAGCGGTCTCGCTGTTGTATTCTCCTCAGGGAACACATGTAAGTGACACCTCCCTTTTGTGCTGATTTGATCCTTGTTGGCTTATGGGATGTTTTCATTACTGTTGCCTCAGCTGTATCTTTCCCATGGTTGTCTATCTGGCCTAGCACTGACAAAACACGCAGACTCTGTGTTTACATTTCTCATGTTGCCTTTGCTGGATAGAAGTTCACTCTAGAAAGGAACGGGGGGCCAACACCAAAAACTGTAACACAGAAAGGTGAAGAAATGTGGTTTTAGCTTTGTGGCTGTTGCAAAACCAGCAACAAGGAGCATGAGCTGGGGTGACGCAGTTGTGTTAAATACAAACCCAAGGAGTTGCTGTAACAGAGCTCTGTGTGTAATATTTATGTACACTTGATGTCCATTGCTAGTATTTCAGTGCTTAAAGTTTTAAGAGGCACCACTGAGTTGTGTGGTCTCCTTTGGTGTTACCAATGAGCTAGAAAGCAAAGTTTCTCTAGATTACCTAAGTCATTACCTGGGATGGTTTATGTGACCAAATTTATGCTGAATCACGTTCACTTTGGGATACATGGTGTAGCCTGGGCTCCTTTGATCGTGCTTTAAAATGTCTTCTTTTTAATATGGCTTTATGTTGTTAACTGTCAATTTTTTTATGATAAAAAGGGTATTTCTGAGTGGAGGGGAAGTGATTCCCTCCTGCCTCAGAGCAGTATAAGCTAACCTGATTTTGACTTTCATCAGAGCTGTTTCAGTCACGTTTCCAGTTGCACAGGTTCAAAATCCTCATTTCAGATGAGCTGTTTCACATATGACCATAATATACTCCCCTCTAAAGTTAGGAGATTAAACCAATCTTCAAGATCAATAAGTTACTTATAAACACCGGGGTTTACAACAGGTATCACGTGGGCTGTGCTTTATCTAAATGTCACCCATTTTTCTCATGAGGTTGATTGTGGGAACTCTACCACACTGACAAAGGTAAAAACTCTGATTTTCTTCTTTTAGCCCCTTCATGTCAGCCCTTTAAAACAACGTGACTTTGTAGATCTTGATGTGTTTAGGGTGACCTAAGGCAGGCAGACCACTTCAGAGGCAGAAAGATGTGAGAAATGAACTGTGTTCTGCAATGTTCTAACCACAGCATATCCTGACTTTTTGTTTTCTGAGATTGGGACAGAGGAATTTTTTCTCTTCATTTTGGACAGCTGTTGTCTTCAGCAGAAGAGTCATGTTCAGCTCCTTGTGGGACGCAGGCTGAAGGCTTATGTGAAGTGAAAAATTATGCTTTACCAAAGGCCACTGTAAACCATTTATTGCCCTAACAGGAGATGTTACGCTTCCCCTTAGAAAGCTCTGCTTTGGGGGAGCAGTGATGTAGAGTTTAAGTTTCAAAATCTGAAATACGCGCTTGGAAATGCAGGTCTGCCTATTCTGAACTCTGTGTGTGGAGCTCTGAAACGTGCTGTAGGAATCAGTGGCACTGTGCTAGTTTATCTGCAGGGTTTGGATGCTGAGGTGAGATAAACCATGCTAGAATGATTAATGTAATCACTGCAGGGAGTAGGAAAACACAATGTGTTACTCCTTGAAAAAGCAGATTTAAGTTGATTCTTTAGTTATTTTCTTTAGGTGACAGGGCAGACTTCTGTTAGTGCTCAGCCAGTGTGTCTTATCCATGTCCTGAACCTCTTATGTTGAGACTCTGGGACCATGTAAGTCCATTAATTTTCTTTATGAAGTTTCCCCTCTTTGCATTGCTGGAGGGGGACAGTCTCTGCCCTTGAGTGAATAGGCTAGTCGGTTGTGTGTGATCAGGTACCTCATGTAAGCAAAGCAGAAGCTTTATATTGAGGATTATGAAAGGTACTAGTCACTGTCATTGTGGGTGTGTTCTTTTTAAACTGCTGTTATATATTCCTAAGTCAGTTGATGTCCTTCTTAGCAGCAGAGTAGATGAAGATGACTTTGTGGGCTTCTTTATTATTAAGTACCCTCAGAGTTCTTTCACCTTCTATTAAGAGCTTAAGGAATATGCCAGGTGTTGTTCTTTAGGTAAGAGTGTTAACACTGGCATCGGATACTTGTCTAAACCCTTCTCAGTCCTGCTTGTGAAAGTTGCATGGAACTGGAGAGTGGGGTTTGGGAATAGTGACAAAGGCTATCTTTTGAGAAGCTTGCCAGGTCATTTCTAGATCTCATCTCTCCTCGTTAGCAATATGACCCCTTCACTTCACCTAAGCCAAAAATAATCCCCTTCATCAGTGGATTGACATGAGGGATCAGCTTGTTCCAGAACACCTATGCCCCATATTCTCTGTTTATGCAGCATGTGTGTTGGGAAGTTCTTAGAACTGGTGACAGCAGGTTTGAGATGAAAAACTTCCAGAATTTAGTTATATATTTCGCATGCTGCTTTAAAAACTACTCTGATAAAACCACCTATATTCATCCTATGAATTAAGCCTGACTGGAGCAGAGTTGCTGTATTGTAAATATTCATGGTGAAGGGTCATTTTGAAGCAAGGATGCTGCGTTCAAAGTGCAGTATCAATCAGGACATTGTTACTGAGCCTCTTACCTTGCTTAAGTCAAATGCTTGATATAGTCACAAGCTTTTAAGCTCTGTGTAAGATGCACTTTTAAATTCCACCTTGACAACCTTGAAGATGCGCAGAAAGCGTGCTGAGCTGTTCTTCTTCTAAGATGCATTTCTTTTGCCTAAGTAGACCTTTAGTAGTGGCAGCATGAGAAGGCCTTGGTTGAAATTAAGGTTTTGGTGTCCTCAGGGCTACATGTGAATTACAGGAAGAAAAGGCACATTCTTTTTAGGCAGAGATTTAGATACAGGGATGACTTTTTTTGCTCTGCTCCTGGCTGTTTTGGTGTCTGCAGGTCACAAGCTTTTAGTGGTCTCTGTGGCCCTGGCTGTGTAGGGTGTCACTTCAGAGGTGTGGTGACAGTGGTCACATTTTGCATTTAAAAAAAGAACACATTGTTAATATAATTTTTGTTTACCATTTAATCTACGTGTTTTGTTGTAGTCGTTTTGTGTTTTCACGCAGAAAACAGATGTTACTTTCTGGCTTAAATACAACATGGATTTCATAATCACAATTTTTGATGGGTTTCTGAAGTAGGGAAGAGGAACTTGTTTGTCCTCAGAGTGCCAGTTCTCGGAAACTTCTGCATGGTCTGGAAAAAGTTTTACTGAATTGTGAGACTTGGAATTCCTTTTAGTGAAGATTGTAATGTGCTTTGAATGGGGTAGAGTTTGATGGCAACAGAAATGAACACATTGATTTCCAGTTCTCTCCCCTTTACCTGCTAAAATTTCTTTCTGCTGAGTGGCAAGGAGTTAAACCCAAGAAACCCGAAATTCAGGTCTTAGCTTTACTCATGTTTTTCCACATGCTCCTTTAGGAGGTCACTGAATCATTCTTGTTTGTTACTTTCACATGGGGGGGGGGGGGGGGAAATTCCATTCTGTTGGAAGGCAGAGTTGATATACAGTCACTTGAGCAGCTGCTTATCTGTCTGTGTGTTCTTAAGCTATGATTAGTGTTAATCAAACAAAGGGGTATCTAGTGATGCAGCAAGCTGGAAAGTGGTGGGGAGGAATAAAGGGAGCTTTGTAGCCATACTGAGCCAAGGGCTGGGCATTTCTGAGGTGGCAGACGGGCATTTTAAATCTGCAGTTAAAATGGACAGTCTTGAAGTAGAGTGAAATCCTCATGTTGTTAAGTGTGAGTTGAATTTTTCCCTTAATACCAGTACTCAGAGTCCTGTTGCATAGAAGGCAGCGTTTAGAGGGCAGTGAGTGAGGCCAGAAATTCACTGAGATTTGGAGTAAAATTAAGTGGATATTTGAGAAATGCATTGAATAAACTAGGCCAAGATAAAGCTACATGATGGCTGGATAGTGTCGGTAGAAGTCAGAGGGATGAAAACAGAAAGAAAGAAGAAGATACTGTGAAGTTCAAGTTCAACAAATGACCTTCCAGCTGACTGGGTGGGTTTGTGCCTGAGTTAGGAACCTGCTCAACACGTGTGAATGAGGAAACAGTTCAGCAGCAGCGTTGGACAGAATGGCAGCAAAGAAAGGGAAGTCTCTGATAATAGAGACGTTGTGGGGAAGAAGTGAGTTTGGAGTTTTATTTAGAGGAGCTATGATAAAAAGGATGAAGGTGAATGAGTAATGATGATTTGGGGGAAAAGAGGGTGCCATTGGCTTAATGTAGTGCTGTTTAGGGCAGGAGAACTAGGTATGAGAGGGAACATGGTATGGAAAGTCAGGGTAAATGACTGAAGGTGTGGCTGGTGTCAGAAGTCCAGCATTTCTTTCCCATCACAGATCAAAGCATGGGGGAGTTAGATAGGAAGGATTTCATGAGGGTGTGCCTGATAAGGGGAGAAAGTGAGCTAGATGGACCCAGATAGGGAAGTTATGGATGATTGTGCAGTAAAATGGGGGCAGGAGAGCTGGGGCTCCTCGTTTGGCTCTTCTATTGCTGCTTTGCTTCCTTTTGCTGTTAAAGGTTTGTCTTTTTAAAACAAAACAACAGCAAACCTTATCAGTCCAGAAACTTGGACCAGATTGGGTTTAACCTGGTATTTCATTTGTGATTAACAGACTTCAGGCTATATGCTTGCTACTTCCTTTCCTTTGTATGCAAAAAATAATTGCATGTACAGTTTTCCTCAGCTGTCCTTTGATATTTGAATGTCACTGGCACAGTTTCTTTAAAGACAAAACTTCTAAGCTACTTCTGAGGAAAAAGGCAAACTTTCTAATCTCTTTGATGGCTATAGAAATATCTTACAGCTTTCATAGAATTTTCCTTTTGCTCTGGGAAGGAAACCTTTAACATGTCTATAAAACAATTATGAAGATGATTAGGAAAAGTCCTTGTTTCAGTTGCCTCCAAAGAAAATAGAGTTGGTGCTTTGTGTTTCGGACAGTGATGGAAAAACCTGAATGTGATTGTTTTTAGTGCGGGCTAGAATTACACTATTGTCACAGTTTCTGAAGCAGGAAGAGTTGGAAAATGGGGTTAGGAAAAGCTGAGGTTTTCCAGAAATTGCTTCTAATAATTTTGCTACTAGAATAGAAACTCTAAACGTGGTCTTTTCAAACTAGTCTTTTTGTTTGTTTGCTCAAATGGGTGTTGGAAGGTCGGTTTTGATTGTTTGTTTTGAACATAAAACAAGCTGACTTGTGCCATTCATGATATAATTAATATAGACATCTCTTTGTAAGTGCAGCGCTATTTGCCATCGGAAATGTTGTAGTGTGCGTCTGCCACAGCTTATTTACTTTATGACACAAGCACAAAGCTTTTCGGTAGCCCTCAGTCTCTTGGCTTGTTGATCTTAGATAAATCAGCTAACTGCTTTTTCCTCCCTTTCTCCCTTCTAAAAATGATGAGAACAGTCTCAGCACTTCAGAGACGCAGCTGTGTGTACTGGCCTTTTTGAAAGGGGGAAACAAAGGCATTAAGTGTAGAAGTGAGCTAACACAGGAGTCTAAAAGGAAGCCATATCAAAGGTGACATTTCAGCTACGAATTTAAATAATAAAGGAAAGGAGACAAATGGAAGAAGGATTTAGGAGGGGAAGAGGGAGATGATGTTCAGCTTACTGACACCTCTGGTTAAAAGCAGTAGCTTTTCTAACAATGGGGAGCTCTACAGATGCAAATTACAGGGTAGTAAAACCAGGTATCTTAATGGTAATCATAATGCTTCTGGAAGGCAGTGTTCTGCTGGCTGCCTCTGGCACTCTCTGAACTGCCTGTGAAAAGCACCTGCTCCCTGCCCTGACTGGTGTTTGTAATTCCGACAGGCATCATTGCTTTCCTCATGCGGTCACCTAGGAGGCTTGGCCTTCTGGAGAACGTAGAAAATCCCCTTGCTTTTAGAACAACGGGAGCCACATTATTCATAGAGGAATTTGGATCTTTCACCTGTGGAGAGTTGTTTGTTGGGCTTGGAAGTTTAAATGACCCTGAGCTGTCAAAGCTTTAATGGCTGTGTGAGGCATGAACATGCTGCTGTGGTTAGCTAAAGGCCCCTGCCTGTTAGGGAACCGTCTTTACTCTGCAAGCACAAATGATGAGGGCTCCTTGTCTGCTTTCCTCCCTTGGCTGGATGTGCTGCAGTTGCTGAACTCTGCTTCACTCTATTCAATGGAGAGGTGGATTGAGCAGATGTTCATCTATTCCAGCTCCTGTGTGGACAGTGTTTACATTGCTGTCATTCTCATACATGTGGCGATCTCTTACACATCTGTTACTGGTCTTTTACACATAATACCTCTGAGGAGTGAGTGTTGAAGGAGAGCCTGAATGACACCTTGGCAGTTCTGTTGCGATGTGAATGGTAATGGGCTGCAGGGTTATCCCCATTCCCTTTCTGTTAAGTTTCAGTTTGTGCCTTAGAGCATTCAAACTCTGGGTGCTACTTAAGAGTAAGCTCAGCAACAGTGAAACGCTAGTGGTTTTAAAGTTGGACTGTCCAGCTGTGCCATCAGATGGATAATGGAAAATGAGATTGAAGAGGACCAGGCACAAGGTAAAGAACATGATTCTTGGTCAGTTATCTGTACTGTGGCCACTTGGAAGGTAGTTAAGAGATACAAAGCCCAGCGTGTTAGGAGTGGTTCTGGGAGCTGCTTTATCTCCCTTGAGACTAAAACAAGAGGTGACAGGCCAGATGGAGAAGGCCTGCAGGCTACTGCTTGGATTATCATAAAGCAGGGTATTAGTGAAAGAATCTGTTTCTGTTTAATTAGTGGTACCCAAGTGCAGCCTAGAGATAACCCTTTGGACATGCTAAGTTTTGTGATGGACCCTATTGTAAGGAAAAGGTTTCAGATGTTTAAGGAGCTGAGCATGCTGCTTAATGAATTGAATACTTGTCTGAAGAGCACAAAGATTTCATTGACTTGTTAAATTTTAATGACTCGTTAGACAGCTTTTTGATCCTTGCTTTTGTGTTCAGAGCACGTTATCTACAACACTAATGCACAGTTAGAGACTTTCTCATCTCTGCTTCTAGTTTACTTAATTTTTATAAGCGGGAATGTCTTGCTACAGAGACAAATGCTTTTTTTAATATAGCAGGAGATTTGTGAATTTCCAGAGGTATCTTTATTGCTCATTTATAGCACATGAGAGCAAGCACAGGGTATCTTTATGTGTTGTTTCTGTTTCTCTTTAATTGCAGGTAACAATATTTCACTGTGCATTCTCTCACTGATTTGGGAAGCAAAGGATGGAATTTGGGGGGAATGATTCAGAGCAGAAGTAGAAGAGCTGAGGCTGCTTTCAGCTGAAAGAGCAGAGAAAGAAAGCTTGAGAGATCTACCCTCTTTAGTCCATAAAGAGTTATCCTTATACAAGTACAGGGATCTGATACTTGCTACAGCTTTACTTCTGCATGAGCCTGAAAAGGCTTCTTCCATCTCAGCTGGAAGTTGAAAGGGTGGTCTTGCACTAGGCTTGGCTAGCACTTGAATAAGAACAAGAGTTAAGGAATTGAGCCTTAGGAGTGAGCGAGGGGGTAAGGAGAAGATCCAGATTGCTTTGCTCCTGTGTAATAGGTTCCCCCTTCTTGAGAAAGAGGGTTGCTGTTACTAGTTTGGGAAGTGAGACACCAGCTGCATTGTTTCTACTTGGGTCTTGCAAATCTGGGGGGAAGGTGGCAGCTCTCAAGTCTGCCCTGGTCTGAACCCTCTATGTGATAGGTCTGTGTTCTCTGCACTGCTTGCCTCCCGTGCTGTATCTACCCTGGTGTTCTTCTACAGTGTCCTTATGTGGATTCTTCAGAGGTAACTGTTGAGAGAGCTTGTGTGAATGCCAGAGCATTACTGACGTTAGAATAGCTGTGGTAAGTACAGGAACGTGGTCCTGGGGCTGTGTCCTGCCAGGCTGGGTGCAAGAGGTGTACAGGACTGTTCTGTACTGAAGAGTTTGTGTTATGTCTTGTACTGCTGCTTAGAACAGATCTGCAGAAGCATACATAGACAGGACAAGGCCTTTCCACTGATCCTTGCAGCAGTGAAGCCTGTTAGTCCTCATGGATCAGCAGGGTGTTTTTTAAGGGATATGTTTGCATCACAAGATGCGAGCAATCATTGCAGAGGCACGAAGGACACTTGCTGCTGGAGACTGTAAAGGTCCTTGTTTTTAGAACTCTCTAGCATGGGTTGTTTACTCAAAATCCTGGCCTCTGCTTCCCTCTGCCATGTTGTTTACTCTCCCTTCCTGCAAGGTCCCATAGTAACGAGTGCTCTGCTGCAGCAGCTCAACAGCACTCAGCTGAGGTGACCTTGGCCAGCATGACTGAGACCTCTAGGAGGCCTGCAGTGACTTCTCTGTTGACAGCCAGAGCACATCCCCACGTGAGCTGGTTGTGCAGAACACTCTCCTTGTCCACATCACCCTGTCTGCCAGGGGCTTGGTCACCTCGCCAGAGAGATTCTAGTGTAGGGCATGGGTTAGGCTCAGACCATCAGAACTCAGGCCTGTGTGATGGTGGTTGTGTATCTTTGGAGCAGCTGGAATGAAGTGACATTGGGGTTTCACAACAGACCTAAAAATAACTGAGGCCCACTGTGCTTATTTCCTATCTAACAGCTGTACATTCATGTGAATATGTGTGTGAGCCATCACAGGCTATTCTGCTAAGTTCTTTTTGCTGCATCTTGCATCCGGATTTTAGGCTGCTGTTAAATCTCTTTACTGTCTTCATTATTGACACTGTTCCCAAAGGGACAGGGACCAAATGGCTCACGAGTTGCGGAGGAGCTTCGTAGTTCTTTGCGATTCTTTGAAATCCATGACTGCTCTTCATTGTCTTCTTATGCAGGCTTTTGGTTTTGGTGCTGTGGTATGACCCTTGATGTAGGCTGTGTTGTTGGAAACCGTTACTTTGCAGTGTGTCAGCAGCAGAAGTGATTGACAAGGTAAAAAAGGAAAGGCATGCATGTGAAAGGGAACATTAAACAGAAAGTTAAAAGGAAAATACCTGGGCTGTGGCCTGGCAGCTGTTAGAGTGCCAACCAGGAAGAGGCCAGTGGAATTTCTTGGTGCATTCCTGATCTGCCAGCCAGTGGATACGGATATTATCTGCTGCTACCATTCCCAGAGCAAAGAATGAGATCATGTGCTGTTTTCTCGGATGGTTGGTCTCTGCTCATCTGCTGAATTTCTGACTGTTTGTGCAGAAGCTGTAGCTGTTGTTTATCCATGGCAAGTCAAGCTCTGCTGATAGAACTTAGAGTAACAACTGCCTGCACTGGGAGAGCTTGTGGTATTTGAATGAGAGGGAGCACATTCTGATCCTGCTAAGCTGTGTTGTGGATTTAGGAATGGGCTCTGAAATTTGTTTGTCAGCAGCACATAAAGGTTTGGATGTTACATGTGGTGCTTTTCATGTTAGCTCATTCTGTATAGTGTCCAAAGAAGGTATAAATGTTTCCCTATATACAGTCAAACTCCTGCGTATTAATATCTGCACAGATACCTGAGCTTAGTCCAGCTCTCTGTCTGTCCCTGACAGGACTGAAGTTGAGAGAACTTGAGTGGAAAATCCGGTGATGGCATGTCAGATGTCAAAAGCATGAAGCAGTGAAAAGGAGCAGTCTACTTGCTTTTGGCCTTTATAACACAGCTTTTGAGAAAGAAAACTGAGAGGAAGGCTGGAGAAGGTTAGTGGCCTAGGAATACACACAGAGAAATGACTTTTCTGCATTTGAGGATATGGAACTTTCAGCAAGGAAGGACTAAGTTAAAGGATTTGGATATGGTTCTGAAATAATTTGATCTGCTACAGAGCCTGAGAAGTTCTTTGCATGTTGTCAGCTTATTTCAAATGAACTAGATTTGGGATGGGAGAACTGACTCAATCAAAGATCCAGATAACCTCAAGAAGGAAACTGCACTTAATTCAGGTGATTAGCAACCATGTGTGACACCTAAAACGTGTTGAAAATAGAAAGCAAAGACTGCAAAATAGCCAAGAGCCTGAAGCTCCCGAAAGCTGGGGTATCTGAGTTGCTGCAGTAGTCACCACAGTGGCTGTTCTCTATCAAAAACCTTTTCAAAGCAGAGACCAGCCAGAGCAATATGCATGTGCAATTCACCCAGGTAAGGGGTGGGGAGTGGGAAGTGTCTATAAATGCAGCAAAAGAAGAAACAATGTAGTTCTTCCTATTCTCTTTCAGGCAGTGAGTGAATGTAATAGTTAATACCATTTCCCTTTACAGTTGAGAGGGGCTGTTGGGGGCTGGTTGTTGGGAGCATCATATGGGAGCATCATACAAACATGCTTAGACATCCTGTTCTCTCTGTTCCCAAGCACCTGCTTGTGTCCAGTGCTGGGGGCAGAGCACTGGGCAAGCTGGACCTTTGGTCCAACCCATATTGGTGTTCTTACAGAGCAGGCAGGGTCTGGTGCCAAGTATTGGAGTGAACCAGGCAGTGTTCTACTATCAGCTGTGGAAAAAATTCCAGGCAGCACTTGCACTGTTTGCTAACCTTTCTTTCTAAATGAGAGACTTGTCTTTTGTCTTACAAAAATTACGGCTTCAGAGTGCACTCATTTTATGGATTTTGCTTGGTATAGAAACTTGTTTTCTTCAGGGCAGCACAGGACAATACATGTCAGTGGCATTTGGTCTCTGGAAGCTGCAGATAAGCCCAGTTTGTGTTGCTGCATGGCTGCTTTCTGTGATCAGCTTCATTCTGTGCTGCTGCCTTCCCTCATCATCTGCCTGAAGGTACTGGATATTCCTCTGTATTGTGAAAGCTGAGATATATGTTTGTGACTTGAGTGACACTGATCTGAGTCATTCCTCCTGTGACGAAGGGGTAATCTGTAATCAAACTGCACAGGAACAAGAGGCATTCGTACATTCTGATTTGTCTCTCTTGCTGTATGAAATAATTAACCCTTCATAGGAACTGTGTGATTAGATTTTGCTCATTTACTTTATCAAATCAGCCAACTGTTACTGAAAAGCACAGCTCAACTTAGAGACTCTGCAACTATAAGCACAGAAATCTGCAGTAAAAGCCAATTCATGACTGTTTCTAATAAAGTTTTGGTCTGTGAAGGCTGTTGTTTAGGAGCACAGCATGGATCCCATCTGTTTTCAGTATCCACTCATACAAGGAGAACACTAATAACCAGTAAAAATCTTAGCGGAGCTTAAGGAGCCTAAAATTTTTATTAGCAGTTTTTATTAGCACATTAGTAGGTTTGGGGTCTGCCCTCTGCATGTGGTGATTAGAGGCTGTGGGGATACAGCAGGCTTTCTAAAGCAGGGAGGCAGAGCAGAGGAAGTTTAGAGACATTGCTTCTCTGTAGCAATAAATGTGTAAGAAATGTTCTTTACTTTTGAGTGCTCTAAGGGACTCTACAAAGTGAAGGTTGAGGCTGATTTAGGGTGATTGGGCATGTAGGAAAAACTTGGTCCAGAGAAGAGACTTGTGCGAGGGTCATTTAGTGATGGTGTGTTTTGCTTTTAGTAAGAGTCAGGAACTTGCTGATACTCTCCTGTGTTTTACTTGGGAAGTCACCACTTGTTTGGGACATAAACCATCATGGTCCATTTGAAAATGTGCTCTTACTAAGGGAAGGGGGTAAGTCTGAACTGGTTTGCTGGTAGGTGTTTAAGCATGGTAGTTACTGTGACCAAAGAATGACTTTATAAATTTATATTGCAATAAACCAAGACTTTTCTTGGAAATTCACTGCATATAATGATGTTAAATACTGCTTTATAAAGTTAGCTGCTAGGAAACATTCATCAATGCCCTGAGCTGTGGTGAGCATAATGACCACAACCAGCCTTATAAAGTAACAAACTCTACTCTTCAGCCTGACTGGGGCTGCTTTCCTAAGGACAGGGCTGATCATCTCTCCATCGGTGTATGGGAACCAGTCATCCCTGTTGGTCTGTCCAAGCCTAAGTAGGCAACAAAAGCCATCCAGCACCAGTGTGGTGAGGATTGTGTCACCAGCATTAGCATGCTTCCCCCTGGCCCTGTGTCCCAGTTAATGAAGAATCACTCATACTGCCTTTCCTGCAGTGCTGTATATAAGTCCCACAGCTCCTGTTTGAGCTGATGACCAGCAGTGAAGGTATGTTTTCCACTACTCATTCTCTGAATGTTCAGCCTTCCAGGGAAGCTGTGGTCCTTGGCTGGTACATCCCAGGGAGTTTCTCTGTCATGCTGGGAGATGTGACTACTCCTGTAGCTGGGGCAGGAGGAAATGCTGCTTCACACAGGTCTGTGTGATGCTCACCTCTGATTGAAGGGCTGGGCTTGGTGAAGGCATTGTCAAAGCATTTGTTTGCACTTTGATCCTACAAAACTCTAAGTAGAGACTTTCCCTGTGAGATGTGTGTGGCCTTCTAGAAGTGCTTTTATTTATCTATTTAAACTTCTATTTTGCCCCATTCCAATCTGGTTTATTTTAAGGGGTTTTCTCCCTATGTTACCTTTCAATGGGATTTTGGTTTTGATCTTTCAGTAGCCTTAGTAATAACACAGAAGTGCCTTTAGTCTGCTTCTGCCTTTTGTTTCTGGTTCGGCCTTTATGTAAACTTTGAATAAACTGTTTGTGCTGTTGCAGTCTTGAGTCTTTAGTAACTGAACTTGGTATTAGATCTGGTGTTCTTCATGCTGCAGACAGCTGGTGTGAAAGCTTTGTGCCACAAGGGGAAAGCTGGGGAGCACCTCTTTTTAAAACACTTCAGTTGCTTTCAGGATAAGACCCCTGAAGTCTTGCAGTGTATTTATAGGATTGTAATGCTGTACAGAGAGTGTTACACTATCCTCTGTGGCAGAAGTGCCCGTTTCAGGTTTCTCTGCCTGTTTAGTGTGGTAAACAGCTCTGGGTTTCTGTTGGTATGTGTGCTGCTCAGAGAGCTGTGCTGATCAGCAATGCTGATAGGGTTTGTTTGGGTTTTTTCAGAAGCTCTGTGTGTCAGAAGTCTTTGAGCCATAATTTAAGTGCTTAAAACAAGGTCCCAGATCATCAAATCTCGATCAGTTTAATTTAGGCTAAGGCCTAACATTCAAAAGGATCCCAACTTGTTTGTAGCTCTCTGTACAAGAGTCCTTGCCAACATCCTTTTAAAGGAGAAGGAAGATGCGCTGGTGGTATCAGTTTCTGATCATCTGCATTGGAAAACAGCCCTATGTAACGAATATTCGGATCTGAGAAGGTTGGTGAAAAACCAGTGGCAGAAACCAAGTTTTAGGAAGGAGTGTGAAATTTCAAGAGACTGTGAAATAAGCGAGGAGGATCAGCTCCCTTTATACTGCAACTGCTCTAAAAATGACACGTCTTCCTTTTCACCATGCATGAAAGAGCACAGGAAACACTTCAAAACCAAGAAAAAACAAATGCATTGATCTGATGTATTGATAAATGCATCAACAAAATAACTCACGTGTTCATCATCACAACAGTTTATAGCAGTAGGAAATTTCTTTACCTTCTAGCAGAGATTTTATAGAACTGATCGTCATATCCCTCTGATGCCACTTACAGCATGGTTAGATACATGTTCTCTTTGGCTCACCAAAATCTTCTAACCTTTGTTTGAGTGGCAGAGAGGTGAGATGAAGAGAAGGACATGATGGAGAGGAGGAGTGCATTGTGTGCAGTGGCTGTTTTCTAAAAGGGAAGTGTGCAGCAGGGAGGGAGCTGAAAAGAAAGTTACTGGTAAAGATGATGCAGCAGAGATCTGGTAACTCACAGCCCTCACTGCTGCTGATCACAGGGTTAGTTACTGGTGCACCATTCCATATTACAAAGTCACAAGCTGTGGTAAGCTGATGTTTGTCTTGTGCTCCTTTTGGGCAGAGACGGGAGCGAGTGTTCCTTACATGAAAGTTCTTAAGCTGGTTGTGTTAAAAACAGTTTTGACAACTTTGTGAATGATGTTGAATTCTCATCATCTGGTCATTCTGGCCCGGGGCACAACCTTGCAAGGTTCAAGGAGGAGGGGAATAGGAGAGGGGTTTGGTTTTGAAGTTTTGCATCTCTAGTAGCACAACTTCAATACTTGGCTTGCAGCTTGCAGGCGGAGAACAGCTGCTTGGCATTTAGTAAGTGGGTTTCATGCTTACTGCTTTAAATGCAGAGATAACATGGCTGGTTTTTTACAAGGGTGAGTGCTTTAAAACATGAACATCAAGCTACACTGCAGAGAACATGAAAAAGAATTGTCTTCCCACCCTGTTACCCAGCAATTACTGTAGGCAACACCGATAGCACTGCCTGTTCTTAAAGCTGCCCACTAATCCCTACTGTGTAACTACTTTTGGTTGTTTTAACTGACCTGAACTTTCCCATGTCTGAGCCTATGTGTTTCGGATGAGTTGTTCAAAGTGGTTTAGTCTGTTCCACTAGTAAAGCTGAAGCAGAATGTAACATAGAGGTGGTTGAAGCCTAGATGGAGATGTATCTGGCATTGGGGAGACATCAGGAGAGGGAGCTGGAGGCAGTTTTGCAAGTGAATGCAGGCATTGTCATCTCACATTGGCCAGATCAGAGAAGTGGATAATGAAATGTTACAGGTCTGTGCCTCGGTTTCCCACCTGCACAGTGAGGGTGAAAACACCATAGAAAAGTTTCAGAGGAATTTGTTAAGTAATAATGTACAAATGGAGGTATGAGCACTGAAAAGCAAACAGCATGAGAGGCCCCCAGTGAACATGCTGAATATTCAGGGTGTGCTGCCTACTATTTATTCTGTAGAGGGTGGCTTAGGATATGGACAGATTACTTGTGAGCCTGTATTAAAGGCTTTTCATAATAAGAAAAGTGCAAAGATACCTACATATAAATTCTTCCTGCCTTTTGTAGTGATTGTAGACTACCATGGCTTTCCTTTTATGTAGGATTTAATTCAATATTACACGTGTTGGTGTTCATTTCAAATGAGATTTGAATTCCCCTTTACAGAGTATGTGCTAAACTTACACAGCATAGGGACAAGCCCATCCTTAAACCACTTGTTCCTACCTCAAAGGAACTTACTTTTTTTAACTGAGTACTTACACAGTGAGGATTATCGCAGTTTCTATGCTTCGCATGTCTTCATCTGATCTGCCAGGAAAATAACTGACAGATTGTGCCTCTTAGCATTTTGTACCAGAATAGAAACTTTGTGTTGCAGTGTTTATTTAAACAAAAATCAGAACAATTTCCTGTGCAGTTTATTTTGTAAGTAACAAGCCTGCGTTGCTGCAAAAGGTTTGTAACTCTGAATTGCAAGATTTTAACCACTGATGATGTTCACAATGATGGCATTTCTCCAGTGGTTCTTCCCAGCTGCCTGCCAGGTTCCTCTTCATAGAGCAGATCTTGGTCACATTACGTTTGGCTAAAACTATAGCACTAAAGTCCTTTCCTTGATTGATGTAATGGTGGTGTGAAAAGCTGTCAGTGTGAATGTGATCATAATCTCAAAACATGAGTGTTTCAACTCTTGCTGCTCTCTGAGGTGGCTGCAGTACCTGTGCTTGGCAAAGCACAGGGCTGCTGGTACAAGCCACAGCAGTGCTCAGCGTGCCACAACGCTTACTGGCTCCATTTGCAGCCATGGTCTTTATCAGCCACTGTGAGCCTTCATTTATGTAGATGAAGTTCAACTTCCAACCTTTGCTTAAAATAACGTTCAGTTTGTCAAAGAAACAAGTGAAGGTTTACAGTACATTCGTTGGGGCAGGAATGTTTGCTTCGGCTTTGTGACTGATCCACTTTTCCCTTCCTTTCCAGGAGGAGCATACATACCTCAGCCTTCCTGGCTCAAATCAGTCTAGATAACATGTTCCTTGGCAAGTGTTGCACTTCCAATACGCCCATGGATAACTTTGCATTTTTCTAACACTCCTTAATATATAATGTGCATGATAGAGGAAGAATGTCCTTTCTGCTGTCTGTCTTCAAGATTGAAGTGTTAATTTTTAGCAGATGAAACAAACAATTGGGAGGGTTTGGTTGTTTTAAAATGTTTGTGTAACTTCAGCACAAAGCTCCCTACTGTAATTTATGGAGTGTGGGTATATAATACAACATCCTCCTACAAACCCGGAGCCTACTGGTGCAGGAGGATTTCAGGTAAGGAGGATGAAGAAGCTAACCCAGCAAATGAGCTGCCCTAATGCGTGCTTTTAAAATGAGCTCTCTCTGAGATTAGTATCCTAGGGCTGCAGCTGGGATTAGCTATGTAGGTATGAATAGTAAAATGCTAAAGTGTGGCCTCCTCGCAGGTCCTACACACATTCACGCAGTGTGGCAATGTTTTTGTTTCACTTGCTGCCTCTTCCCTCTAGCACACAAAGCCTATAATCTGAATCTCTGAATGAACCTTTGTTTGGGGAAATACTGTTAGTTTTGGCTCTTGGAGAGCTGAGCTGACAGGCCCAACTCCCCAGCAAAACAGATTGGAGATGAAAAAAACAAACTAAAACCACGCCTTCAAAAAAGAAATGCTGGGGAGAAGCCAAAACCTTCCTTTTCTATGTTGCTGGAAAAGCTGATCTCTTCAGCTACTGTAATATCAAATCAGAGGGTTTCTGTTGCTTAAATGAAGAGCCTAATTCTCATCACCTGCAATGAAAAGAAGAATCTTAGTCTACCTGAAAAGGTTGCATGATCATGGACAGGAAGGAATTGGGGTGCAGGGCCACAGAGAAAGTGGATTTTTAGGCAGAACAAGGCAAAAAAGACGTCTTGTAGCACAAGGGCAGTGGGAATCTGTTAACGAAACAGGAAAATGCAGTGTGTTTCTGTAGCTCATTCCTGTAAACTGAATTTACCAAATTCAGATTGGAAACAAACTAACTTGCTTACAGCTATGGTCCACAAGACCCTGTGTTCTGTGTAAGTGATTCCTGCAGCTCTGCAGTAGTGGCTTTTCAAGATATCTTTCCTGGGAATATATATTTGGGCAGCAGGGTCAGGCCTGTGGAATCTGAGCCGCAGTGCTCAAAGGTTTGTGTTTAGTTCCATGTACGATAGCTCTAGGCCAGGTGCTATCTGTCTGCAAGAGAAAAAATAACTCCTCCTGAGCTAGAGGGCCAACTCTAGCCAGGGATTTTCCTTGTCCCTACATAGCAAAACAAGTGAAAGATGAGAGGAGGGTGGAAATGAGGGGTTTACATGCGGAGTATGGCGGCATGTCAAAAAAATCTGTCTCACTTCTAGTGCTGTCACTCACACACTTCACAGTCATGGCTGTATCATTCAGTCTCACTGTTACTTCTTTTCAAGCAAGAGATCCTGAATTTCTTCTCTCAGAGTATTTTAGAGACCTCTTCTTTTGTGCAGCATTTAGTTCACTCCAGCTTGCCAGCTGAAATGCCTTGCTCAGCAACATTGACATGTCATGGTGTGGAGAATGAACTTTGAGTTTTGGTTCTGAATGGGAGAAGGGGACTTTTCAGACTCTTATTTACAGCAAAGTGTTCCCTATTGTCTCCTATTAGAGAAGGGTTTGAAACACAACGCTATGGTACTGTTTAGAGTGTTTCTGAGGTAGGTAAAAACTGGGGAACTGAAGTTGAATCAGAAACACATTTCGTTACAAAGCTCAAATGCTCTATTAAGCTAAGTTCTACCATGCTATACTCTACAGTTTCTATTCAAACCACCTATTAAATGGAGGTTATAAAGGCTACCAGATGAGCCTTCTGTGGTTGTCTTGTTTTGGGTGGCATTTATCTTAATATTTAAAACTCTTTCTCTGCTCCTTCAGTGCTCTTAGCGAAATGAATGATTCTTACAATGCTGGTGTTCCTTAATAATAGTTAGTAATGAACAAAGAAACCAGCCAAACTTCTGGGTTTGCACACACATAAATGACCATTTCTGTCCAAAGACGGAGGGCGGTTGTGTCATCTGCTTCTACGTAGACTGAAGTCCATCTTAAAATCCTCTGATTTAAGGGAGGAGAACAGGGCAGTCTTCTGTTGTGAGTCATGTCGGAACTTGATCATGCTGCTACTGATGCTGGAAGTGATTTTTCAGTGTTACAGGGAGCTATTGGTTTAAATTTGAAGTCATCCTAACAGCTGTGAATGGCATCTCATGTGCCCTGTGCCTGTTAAGGAAGAAGGTCACCCATTTGCCTTGTCCCTGCTGAGTCAAAAGCATCACTAAAATATCCACTAGAATCATTCTTTAACTGGGTGTTATCGACAGAGAAGAAAACAAGGTTGTTGGATGCAAAAAATGGACATTACCAGGGTATAATCTGGTTTTTACTATGTCAGAATATGTACGTCTGCCCTAGTGACCTTTCAGTTGATTGAAAATCACTTGTGTTGAAAAGAATCAGCTTTTAAACCTCAACTGCTTTCAGTGGAATTTGAACAGTGGAGAGAGTTGTGTTACTTCGACAGATCAGTGCTGTGTTGTCTGTCTGCCTGCTGGGATCTCCATTGCCTGAGGTAGTTCCTGAGCTGGGAAAAAGCATATGAAATGCTTGGGAATGGACTCCAGCCTCTCTTGGCATATTCAGGACTCAGGGTGAAAGCTGGAGCATATGGAATTGGCAAGCCTGGTTTGTCTGCAGCTTCTGTTCTAAAAACACTGTGACTCCTCCAAAGCACGTCAGGGCCTCTGTGTCCAAGGGGAATTCCAGCTCTGTTGGCTCTTCAGCGACAGCTTTTTTAGTTTGCTTGCTGTGATCAAATCACTTGAGGACATTTGGTCTCAGAAGGTGGAGATTCCTACATAGGAGACTGAGCTGAGCTGCTGGAATGTACTGCACATTATCCACCAGATAGTTTTCAGCCACTTTGATTTGATCTGCGTTTGATAGTGGTGAAGATATAAAAGTCACATATTCCTTCATCATTGAGCCAGTGCATCCTGAGTAGCAACAACCCTGCAGAATGCAACTGAGAGCCTAATTCCTTCCCTTGGGCACTGTCTGTGAAGCACCAGTATCCTCTAGGACATGCTGCTGGTTGGTGTGGATGCAGCTGTACCAGCTTGTACCATGCAGCGTTTGGTCCAAGCCTCCTTTGGGATGCTCCCTTCCTGCTGTCTTTGGAAGCAGCCCTCCTGCAGAGGAGTAGCAGCAGCTGTTGTGGATGGAGCCAGGACTCTGTGTGCACTGACATGCTCACAGGTACATTGTGACCAGCTCAAAGCGTGCTCATGGAGTTGCTTTGCATTTCTGGTAGGAGTCAGCATGGTCCTAGGGGACACACAGCTGGCAGGAGCAGCAGCCAGTGGATCTCTCCATGTGGGTTTTTCCTGTTGTTGTTTTGCTGCTTTAAAACCTGAAGCTGGCTTTCAGTTTGCAGCTGCTCTCGGGCACAGTTGTGCAAAGTAATTGACTTTGGAATTTGGAATAGTGTCTAAATAGTGTTGTCAGCTTCATGATGATTCCTCTCCACTGAGGCTAAATTCATTTCGCTTCTGACCTCGAGCTGGACTTGTGCTTTGCTCCCGTGGGAACTAGAAATAATAATTATTTTAAGAATAGGTTCTTAATCACTTCCTTCTTTTGATGGACTACTTTTGTTTAGCTTTTTGTAAGAATGTAATAGAAAATGGTTTAAACTGTGTGTGTTTTAATGCCACTTTGAATTGGCTGCTTGAAGGATTTTACAAGAATTCATTACAATTCATTTTAGGTTTGTTCTTTTTATTCTGAGCGGAGACTGTTCGAGTTTTGTTGCTTTGGCAAACTAGGCAGCAACACAGCTATGAAGAGATGAACTTCTTAGTCAAAGGCATGTGGCTGTTTTGTCAGTGTTGGTGATGTATCAGCCTGTTAATCTGTCTCTGAACTGTTAATGTACGTATGAGAAATAGGAAAAGATGTGCTTTAATCTGGGTTTAGAAGGAATGATAAGACAAAGTATGTGATGGTTTAGAGGCAGAGCAGGGCAGGTGATGAGATGGTTGGCAGGTGGAGATCCACTGTCTGCCCTACCCCAGCAGCTGGGGGACAGTGAGATAAAAGACTTTATTTGGGGATCTTCCCATAAACTGAAAGAGCCTTGAAACATACAGGTGGGATTTTGGGAATCTTTTAGCTATCAGGCAACAGCTCACCTGATGGTGGTTTAATCTATTGCTACAACTGGTATTATACACAGCAGTAAAAGTGAAAGAGCAGAACTGGCTTTTTTTTACCTGCCACTTGGCTAAGGTCTGGTATTTGCCCATCTGTTACTGTCACAGTTCTGGGAATACTTAAGTAGTAACAGCAGCAGTGATGCTAGCAAGAGAGAAAGGAATGATGAGCCAAGTACTTGAAGAAAGTGATGGTTTAGTATCCTACTTTTGGCAGCTCTGGCATTCTGGCATCTTTTGTGTAGGCTGTGAGGACTTGTTTATAGTATTGCAAGGTTTATTTCAAGTTTTCTTCAAACAGAGCTGCTATCAGGTTTCCCAGAGCGAGCAGGAAACTGGGGATCAGCAGTTCTCCAGCTTCTGGCCTCTGCGTGGCCTTGGGCAAGCCAAGGGAAATGCCTGGCACTTCTGCAGGATGTGCCTCCTGTTCTCACTGTGGTTTTAGAGCTAAGTGTAAAGCAAGGACTTTAAAGGAAGAATAATTCAGCTCTTTGGGTACGTTTGTACTGAACGCGTGATAGCAAATACACAGTGCCCTGGCACAGGCCAGTTCTAGTGCATGTCTCTCTTGTGCCACTGCAGTTCATGGTCCAAGTCACTCCCAATCGACCGGGTGCTTGGTGATGTTTTCCAGGAGGGCAAAGTGTTTGAAGGTGACATTGCTCCTCCTGTCACTCGTTTGTGTGCTTTCGAGTACAGGAGACCTTAACCTTGACCTGATGCTCGTGTTGCCTTTGCCTGTGGTGTTGATTGTGCTTTGAATTGCTGGTATTTGAATTGCTTCCATTGTAACAAGGATGCACAAGCAGCGTGAGGGGATGAGAACTAGGAAGATGTATGGCTAAACCCATAAAACCCAAGAGGGAACCTGGGATAGGCACTTATACCTATACTTTAATGTGTGACTTGAAATTTACAGTGTAATGAATATTTCCTACTTCCTCTGCTCTGCCAGTAATGTGGATTAATGATTCATAAAGGTGTGTTTTAAGGGCTGGGTAGTTTGTATTTAAACAGTGCTTACTGGAGTCCCTGTTGTTCTTCCATTTTCTGTCCATCTCCCACCTCCCAACATTGTTCATACTTAAGCTATTTTTCTTTCCAGCCTTCCTTTTCCTTGGAGAAAAGTTACTATTTCCAGCCTGCTGGTGAGCCTTTGTGCCCAGCTCTTTTTACGAGCATTGTAAAATTGGTGGGTGATAGCTTTTGTTGGGCCAGAACTGTCATTTCGTTCTTCTTTTCCATTGTTACCGGCCTGGAAAATCAAATGGAACTGAAGAAATCAACTTCTGTTGACTTCATCCCACTCCACTGCAAAATTCAAGCCAAAACTATATGCAGCCAAGTGTGCAAAAACCTTCTAGGCCTGGGTTTGAGCTTACTTTTGAGCAGTGTTGTTCTCAGTTGATGGAAGCTATAAGGTGGCATTTGAGAAGGTGGGGTACTGGCCAGGAGAAGAGTGTGGGTGAAACGAGTTTCAGTCCTGCTGTGAAGATACTCATGATACCATCTGTGACAGCCATGGACAGTGCATGGCAAAGCTGTCTCTGGCCAAGCATGGCTTGGTGTAGTTTTTACTGTTGACACTTTGGGAGTTTTGGTGGGATGCTTTGTCTTGAAGAGCAGACCCGGAAGCAGAATGATGTGTTGTCTCTTTTGTTTCAGTGGAAAGCTGGTTTCACCAAAATGGAAAAACTTTAAAGGCTTAAAGCTTCAGTGGAGAGATAAAATCCGTCTCAATAACGCCATCTGGAGGGCATGGTACATGCAGTGTAAGTGTCGGGCTCCCTTGGGTCGCTTGCTATGAAACACTTTGAGAGACATTTAAGTAAGTAGCAAGAGAACTGAGATTCCTGTCTAATGAAAAGCTAAAGAATCTGCTGAAGGCACATTCGGTGTCTCAGAGGCTGTTGTGGCTGTGCCATTGGACCAGTGCTTTCCACATGTCCACACAGAGGCTGCGCTGAGCAGTCCAAGCACAGCCTGAGATCTCCCCATTTCCAGTGGGTTAGCTGGAAGGAACCCTGGCACGAAGATGGGGCTTTTTCCCACCTCTTGCTGTTGAAGTGACAAAGCACTCTGCCCTGCTGCACGTGCTGAGCACTTGCACTTCCATTCTTGTTTCAGACCTGGAGAAGCGTAAGAATCCTGTGTGCCACTTTGTGACTCCACTGGATGGCTCCATGGATGTGGATGAACATCGACGGCCGGAGGTGTGTAAAACCTGAGGAACAGCCTAAGGAGCTCTGGGCTTTATAACAAGATCATCTGGTCTGCTAGGCAATTCTTTGCTTTGCTGTCTTTATTTAGAAGGAATCATTAATATAAAGCAGACTGAACCCATTGTTATAAGTTTATCATGTCGAGGTGATCAGGGTGCAACTGGAAGGACGTTTATTATCTACATAACTTATGTTTATGTCCCAGTTTAGTGAAACATAGAATCGTAGAATCAACCAGGTTGGAAAAGACCTCCAAGACCATCAAATCCAACCATTCCCCAGCACTAACCCATGGCACTGAAGGCCTCGTCTACACAGTTTGCGAGCACTTCCAGGGACGGTGACTCCACTGCTGCCGTGGGCAGCCTGTTCCAATGCCGACCCTCTCAGTGAAGAGCTGTTTCCTAATACTCAGTCTAAACCTCCCCTGGGCAGGTATAGAAGTGCATTTTGAATAGTGAAGGTTTTGACAGCCTCTGCTCTTTTCTGGCTGGAGATTGCTTGAGTACGTGGGAAATCAGTGATGAATCTTACATCTGGAGGATTGAATCTAATTGACCCTGTGAGAGTTTTCTGTGTTTTATTCAATTGTTAAGGTGTGCGTTCAAGACAATAAGCAATTGTTTCGTTTTCTCTGTCAAGGTAACTTGACAAAAAGAGCAAATACAAGTCTGGGCACTTTCATTTTTGTGGTCTTTAAACATAAGAGAAAACTAATGTCTGCCCTCTGGCTCTGTGCAGAAAACCAGTGTGGCCCTTGTGGGGGCAATATGTGGCTCTATACTCATAACTCTAGAATAACTGATAACTCAGAGGAGTTCCAGATGAGTTTGTAGAACTATCCCAGGCTTTTGAAAGAGCAGTGTTGATGTTTGTATTGGCAGGTGACTCCCGAAGACAAGAAGGTTGTGTTAAGACTCTCATTAATCTGCTGTCCCCAACTTACATGCTGCTCTCTGTGATACATTAAACCCCCACACTGTTCTGGTCCTTTTGTTGTTATTAACAAGTGGCCTGCAAAGTCACTCCTGAGCTGGACATCACATTTCTATTGCTTTGTGGCATTCTGAAGAGCTTTTGTGTATGTGTGTGCATGTTCATGTGGCCTTGGGAAATTCTCTTTGCCCGTTTTCTGCAGAACAGGGAATTGTATTTTGCTTTATACACTACACAGCAGTAAATTCATTTTAAAATTAATTTGCTTTTGTTTGGTTTTTTTGCCGTGTCTTAGCTATTGGTTGTGGTTGAGCTGATGTGGGAGATGCTGACAGTGCAGTCAGACATCATTTCTTGTTATTTGATTGTGGGAAAGATAAAGTTACTACTGTCAGATGTACCTGTGATAACTCTGGGACAGTGTGGGCTGCTGATACATGAGCTCATACAGAATTAGCATGTTTCTTTTGCATCTTTTATGTCTGAATATTTGCTTGGAAATGTACTGACCATTCAGCCAGTCTGTGATTCTGTGTAATTCCTGGTATGTGTTTGTGTTCTCAGGCCATTGCAACAGAAGGGAAGTACTGGAAACGAAGAATTGAAATAGTTATCAGGGAATACCACAAGTGGAGAACGTACTTCAAGAAAAGGGTCTGTTGTTTTACACAGTGGAAATACCTTATTTGAACTTGATCAGTATATGGTTGCTTTTTGAGTTTCGATGTCACTTTTGCCAGCATGCAAGAATACTTAAACCAGCTGATAAGCTACTACAGGCATACTTGCTGATTAGCCCCACTTAACTAAACATTACTGTGCAGGGACCCACTGCATGACTGGGACTTAAAAGTTTTGTAAAGGAAGGTTTTCTATTAGCATGTAGAAGGACCTGTTCTGACTTTTAACACTTGCTTTGTTCTTCTTTTGCAGTTACAGAAACATAAAGATGAAGATCTTTCAAGTTTGGTCAGGGTAGGTAATACCTCTGATAAGTGACAGCATTTGTACTGGTAGAAGCTGCAATAAGTAACAGAGCTGTAACATGCAGTAGCTTGCATTGATTAAAATCTGAAGACAAGCATCTTGCTTAAGCCTTTATTAAGGTTGGAAGCCTTAATGTTTCTGCGCTGTAGAGCTGTAAGATTTGTAACTTCAATTGAATGGAGGAGAGGTTGAGTGTAAAGTGCTTTGACAGAAGAGATAGCAATCAGTATTGGGCATCCAGAAAGATCAGTCTCCTTGAGGGCTGGCACATTATTTCATATTATTACTGAATTGTAAGTGGCATTACTGCCTAGTTTGTGTAACTGGAGCTGTGATGATGTGTGTGCTACGTATTGCAGCTCTTCCTGCTGCCCACAACATGGGCAAATAATGTGCCAGGATTCTAAAAAAGGCAAAGTGTTTAAAGGAACATTGATACCATCATTTAGTACGTCCCCTAAAGTCATCAAACCTACTTGGGGTGTATAAACTGATGGTCAGGAGCACTGTTGTGATGTTGGGGTTGTTTTTTGGAGCTAAGCATAAGTCTGGATCTGCTCCAGTTCACAAAACTCTCAGCTCTTTTGACTGTGAGCTCCAATGCACCATCATGGTCTGTTGGCATAGTTGCTGCATGTTTGCTCAGCCACAAGAACCTGACTGTGCTTTTAGTTTGCAGCAAATGCAAGGCAATGCAATTTCTCTTAGCCTGTAGCGAAGGACAGGTAAACCAATGTATTTTGCATGGGCTAAAAGTGCCCACAAGAATCTCAGCATACCTTGTGCAAAGTCAGATTACAGTTACACACTTAACTACATTTCAGAGATTCAGATACACTTCAAGATAGGAGTTGTTTGCTTTGAGTTTTTGCTGTGCCTGTCACTTTAAAATCTTTATTCAATCCAAGGGATTGTTAAACTTAAGGTGCAAAAATGTGTGTATATTCAATGAAATTAGAAAGTGATGAGACTGTTTTGTCTTATGTCCTTCTATTCAACATCTGGTTTGGGGGCAAAAACCTTTCCTAGAGTGTTGTGGTACTCTACTGAAGCTTTCTGTTGAGGCCCAAACCAGTGAGCTGAAGCCGTTGGTGTATTAGAAGTACCACTGGTGTGTTCCAGTCCCTTCGCATGGCTCCTAAAGGAGAGTTTCTTTCTCTAAAGATGCGAAAAATTAAGGCTATTTTTATGTAGCAGACCAGACTGCTTTAGCATTGTCTGATTCCTTTGGCAGGACGATGATGTGGTTCTCTGGCAAAAAAGAAGGTATGGCAGAGAAACTCCTGTCCCTATGGAGGAAGGCAGCCTCTTGGATGCGGATATGCTCATGTCCGAGTTCACTGACACGCTGTTCTCCACACTGTCTTCGCATCAGCTGGTCTCCTGGCCAAATTCCAGGGACATAGGTATGTGTTGGCTGTTAGCTGCGTTGCAGTGGGAACACTAGAAATCTGGTTTGTTGCTTTGCTGCTCTTCCAGTCTTGCCTAGGAAATTTATCTATCTTTGCTGATACAGATAAAAATAAGTCAGAGAATGCAGCTGTCTCATGCTTTTTAGGTGATGGAATTTCAGTTATTCATCCAAATTTATTTTCTGTCTTAGCTTCTTACATGCTGCTCCTGGCAATGTTGCTCTGAATAAATCTATAATAAGCAGTGTTTACCTTTATCGGGGTGAAGGCTTTGTTATTTATTTCAAAGTATGTGTGTGTGTATTTAAGGGAGTGCCTATGTATTTTTCTTCAGGTACATCCGTTAGAACAAGTGCAAATCGGATCCGTAAAACCAGTCCCAAGAGCCTATACAGCTCTGTTGAATGCTCTATATCTGATAGCTCTGACTGTGATGGAACAGCAGGTGTCCACTACTCATCATCCTTCCTGCATAGATGTCTAAACAACTCCAGAGCAACATGGAGTATATATGCAGTTTATTCTGCTCTTGTGAGACTCCACCTGGAGCACTGCATTCAGCTCTTGGGGCTCCCAGCACAGGAGGGACCTGGAGCTGTTGGAGTGAGGCTAGAGGAGGCCATGGAGATGCTGCAAGGGCTGGAGCAGGTCTGTTCTAGAGCCAGGCTGAGAGAGCTGGTTTATCCTGGAGAAGAGAAGGCTCCAGGGAGACCTTAGAGCAGCTTCAGTGCCTAAAGGGGCTACAAGAAACCTGCAGAGGGGCTTTGGACAAGAGCCTGTAGGGACAGGCCAAGGGGAATGGCTTGAACCTGCCAGAGGGGAGACTGAGATGAGCTCTTCGGCAGAAGCTCTTCCCTGTGAGGGTGCTGAGGCGCTGGCACAGGGTGCCCAGAGAAGCTGTGGCTGCCCCATCCCTGGCAGTGTTCAAGGCCAGGTTGGACACAGGGGCTTGGAGCAAGCTGCTCTAGTGGAAGGGGTCCCTGCTCATGGCAGGGGCTTGGAACTGAATGAGTTTTAATGTCTCTTCCAACCCAGACCACTCTGTGGTATGATACGAAGTGTACTTGAGACAAAATTAAGTGGATAATGGTTTATTTTTAAAATCCTCTTCTATGGGCTATGGTGGTTCAGGCTGTGCTTCCTAGCAAGTTTGTATTGTGCAGCAGGGGCAGGACAAGAGGTTTGAGAGCAGGAGGTATCCAAACTTGGCAATTTCCAGTTGTTAGAGCCTTCAGGTTTCACTTCTTCCATTTCCCTCGTTGAAAGTTTCATTTCCCAGTGGGTTTGATTTCAGAGCTGTGCTGCAGTTGTGAAGAAAAGCAGATGCTCAGTTCATTTCAGCAGCAGTTTTCCTGGAAGCACCCTGGCCAAGTCTGGCTGTGGAGTGTGTGGTGCTGTAGCCAACTGCTATATTCCTACTGCTGTTACGGCGTGAGTGATGTGAAGCTAATCTGTCTCCTGAATTTTGCAGCACACTTAGGAAATGCTGACATGATTCAACCAGGGCTTATACCTCTCCAGCCAAATTTTGATTTTATGGATACTTTTGAGCCTTTTCAAGGTAAGAATCACGTGTGTGTATATATATATATATACACACTTATATATATCAACTGGTTTCTTTAAGAATGCAGTGAGTTGTGAACTAGTTTTTAACATTTAACGCTTCTTAGTGATGAAGTAATTTAACACTTTGTTTGCCTTGGAACATTTTCTGGTACTTTAAGAATTCTGTATGACATTAAACTGCTGCTGCATACCTTGAGTGTGAAAACCAGAAAGTAATGGGTGACATTTTGTATTTCAGATTTATTCACACCTAGTCGTTCCAATAATTATTTCCCTTCTGCATCTGCTGTCAGCTCAGCTACCACAGACAGCAGCAACCATTCTTCCCAGGTAAGAGAGTTCTCAGTGTTCAAAGCAGCCTCATCTCAGACACATATGCACTCTGAAGACTCTCAGACAGGAGCCATATCCTTCTCAGAAGGAGCTCAGACAAGAGTTTCATGTATGAATCTGTGCTATTTCTCTTTCCTGTCAGTCTCCTGTCCTGCCGTCGGGTTCATTGCCCAACACACTTCCAGCAGGGAACATCAGTGATGGACTCATTACTTCCTCAGTACCTGCTCCCGTCATTCCTGATGTCGGCACTGACCAGTGTTTGAACATTAAAAGTGAGGGATCTTTCATCCAGCCAGCAGACTACACTCCCGACACGTCTATCAGCGGGCCACAGACTTTTATGCCAATGTTTCAGACTCCCCTGCCACTGCTTCAACCTGCAACACAACAGCAGCAGTCCCCGTTGCCTGCAGTGCCTCTGAATTCCAGCTTAAGCTCTCCACCAGCTCCCTTTGCTGCACCAGAAACCCAGAAGTTTGGCCTCTCTGAGTCTACAGTTATCACCCACACAGCTTCTGCAACACTGACCCACAATGCCCCTGCCACCACCTTCAGCCAGAGCCAGAACCTTGTCCTGGCCACGCAGCAGCCGGGTGCAGGAGTGCCTTGTAACATGGCTTTCCAGACTGCTGTCCTGCAGGGGCAGCCCTGGCCCCAGCTGCAGTCCCAACTGACATTTGCACTCCTCAAAGCTGTTCCTCTGACCAGTGCTGGGACAAGACCCAAACAGTCAAAAAAAATAGTGCCTGCTCCGAAGCCTGAAAATGTGTCCTTATTAAAGAATGCCTTCATCACCCCAGGTGAGAAGCTCTGGTGAGGTGATGTTTATCTTTGCTGAGTGGAACTTGCAGGAGAGAGATACCTTCTGGTTTTCTTGGTTTACATAATAAGTAAAAATACAGCTTCCTGAGGGTGTCCAAGGAACCCCTGAACCCACTGGTGTGTGGCTACACTGTTCAATGGGATGCTCTGCATTTGAAGCAGCAGTTTGGTTGTGAGTGTGAAAAGCTGACCTGTAAAAGGGGGTTTCTCCTTGTGAAACTTTGTGCTGGGCTGTACAGATGCATAAGCACATGGGATGACTAGAGCTCTGTGCTCCTGCCCCATAGAAACCTTGGTTTTGATGTTTAATGCTGTTCTGATTTACTTTGCCCCTTGGAGCGTTCAGCCACAGTAGGGCAGGAGATGGGAGGAAGAGGCAGGGATGGAGAATGGCAGATCTGTCCCTGTCATTGGCTCATCTGATTGCCCTGGACAAGTTCCTGTGCCTGCTGTGCATCATCTCACTCTGTAATGCCAGGTACCAGGGCACATCCTTTGATAATACCTTGGATGTATTCTGATGCTGATCTTAGGTGTGTCTGATGCTTCTTTAGACCAAGTACAGCATTAACAAGGGAGCAGCTATTGAAGTAGAACACAGCATTGGTCCAGATGAAGGCAAGCCGCTCATCTACCATCAGTACTCCCTAGCAAAACTAGGGTGATGAAAACCAGCCCTTCCAGTGGGGAAGGACTCAGGACAGGTAGGATGAGCTGGAGATCTTTGTCTCAAGCCATCTCCAGGTTTGAGAAGCTGTCAGAAGCACGATTTTCAGAGTGTGAGTGCCAAACTGATACGTGGGACCTCCACACTGGGTGTGATTTAGAGCCATCAGCACTGCCCAAAGCTAAGAATAGCAAATATAAACAGAGGGAGTTGCTTGATGGTTCTTGTGGGAAAGCTCAGGCTAGAGCAGAACAGGCAGTACACTTATGCTTGGGGTTATGGCATAGTGGTTTCAGCCTTGTGCTGGCTGGGGGCCAGGTGACTTCACTTGAAATGTGTAACAATAATGCAAGAAAAGCCCTGCCTGGAGCAGTATTGCTAAACAGGCTTCAGTAAGGAGTAGCTGTGTCTGCCAGGGCCTGCCATTGTGGTTACCCACCAGAAAAAAGCCCAGCATCCAAACCAAACAGGCCCCCCCAAAAAAACCACTGTTCAGGAGCAGAACACACCCAAGGATCTAATTCTAGCATCTCCACTGGGCTGGTCCATGATTAATAGTACTGGGGTGTTAATGGCAGTGTTTCTGTCGTTAGTACGTTATAAAGCGAGAGTCCGTGTACCTTCAGTGGTCAAGACATGCATTTCTCCTAGTAAAGCATTGCAGGCAACTCTCATTTAAAGAAAGCCTTTGCTCCTGGCCTCCTTAGTGCTGCCTGGGTTGTTCTTTTGCCAGGGCTTCATCAGTTACTTCTAGGCCAACACAACAAATGGCTTTGTTTCTCGTCTAGCTTTAAGGTTGTTGCTGTTACTCATTCCTGGTAGGTGGCACTTGTTCAGGGATCACAGTGCTCCTAAACTCCTGGGACACCAAGCTCAGAGGTCAAATCCAAGGTTTTATCTAGAGGTTTATTTTTGGAAATAGAATATTCAGTACATGTAATGGAGGCATTTACACCTGTCATTTGTGTTCAGGACAAACAAATCATCCCAAGACTACAAAGCAGATTGTATTACAACCTGGCTTGTTCGAAAGGGGGGTGTTACATTTACTGCCCTGTGATACAAGGACTCAAAAATCCACATGGGTTGTCTCATCAGGTGCAAGACTTCACATGGGAAAGAGCTCCGCTCTCACCACTTCAGGATGAGCATTGTGGGTTTGAGAGGAAAGTCCACAAAAGATGCATGTGTAGGCTAGAAACATGAAAAGTGTAAAGGGACATCTAAATATGTGCGGATTGTTACAGTTACCCCAATGGGGAAGTCAGAAATATTAAGTTTGTGTAGCAGCATTTATGCACTGGTAGGAGCAGCCTCTTGAGCTCACTAGAGATGCTATAAGTCCAGCTGAACAGTAGCAAACAGTGGAAGGGTTGTGATTCCAGCATTGTATGTGGGAATGCTCAGGCAAAGAATGAACTCCCTGTACCCAAGTGACAGTGCTCTGCCAGATGTACCCACGCAAGGGCTGACACAAGGTTTGTGCTGTCCACAAGCCTTTGTAATAAAGGCTATAGAGTTGATTCAAAACACAGTTGTTGGTCCCAGGGACAGTAGGGGAGAGGACATTAGATATCCTGCACTGTTGTTCTGTTCTGCTGTATGTGTCCTTCACTATCCTGATGCTGAACTGCAGAGGGGTAGGTTTGCAGTGCCTGAGCTATTGTGACACTCTTCGTTCATCGTGACTTTATTAGTACAAAGGAGAGCTGAAGCCAAGGCAGGCTATGCATGAAACGAAGTAGGTTTGGTTTAGCTTTCTCAAAAAGCATACAGAAGCTGTGTCTTTGCATGATTCTTCCCTCAGTAGCAATACAGGATGGTTAGTCGTGTTCTCTCTGAAGTCGAGGTAAGACCAACATCAGCATTAATGCCATGGTAATAATTGCACATCTGCATTGGTTAAATAGAGACCTTCACAGATTTCTGTTAGACTCAAATACTATAGTAGTGAAAAAAGTTCAGAGCAAGGATCCTGAATTCTGTTGTGGGGGCAAGCTCCTGTACAGACCAGGTTTGAGAATTCTTTGTGGAGACAATTGCTGCTATTCACAGTTACCTCTAGCTGTGTAACACTGCAGAGCTCCTGGTCCTTTAGCCTGTTTGCTGGAATTCTGGTGCTGATTCCCAGTCACATTTGGTTGTCTTGTGCCTGTGTGTCATGTAAAGCAACTGTAAAACTAGATAGTGAAAGAAGCTAGCAGAGAGAGGACCAGAATTTAATATATATATGTGTGTATATACACACACACACATATACATGTGTGTGTTTATATATATATACACACACACACAAGGAAGCATGAAGTATTGAATATGCATCCTTCAGTTGGTTTCTGTCATTTACCCTTTCTGGGTCAGCAACCATGAGATCCAAGAGATGATGAGAGGTGAAGATGATCCCGCTGCTGTCAAACCCAACTCTGATAGAGTGAAGACACTTTGCACGTCCCTGATTTACTGCCTCTGTAAATTCACCTTGGAAAAGGACATTAGAAGTCTCAGAAATAACTGGTGTGTGTAAAGAGTCCTTTATACTAGATTAATGGGATTGAGATTATCAGAAGTAGTACCAAGTAGGTGCCCATTGATCCATTCCCCTGTTCCGTGACAAGTTATTTCACACAAAATAATCTCCAGTTTTTTGATTTTTCTGTATTTTTTGTCTCATTAACTATTCTAACTTAATTGTGTTCTTCAGCTGCCTTTCAAGGACAGTCCAGAGCTGTGATTGTAACTCCAGCACCTTTAAAAAGAGAGGGGATTTTGACGCCAGCCACGTCTCAGTCTAATGTTGCAATTGCACCAGCTGGAATTGTCAGAGTAAGGAGAAGAAAAAACCTATGTATTTATTCTCTAGGCCTGTTACTTGCAAGTAGTTAGAGCCATAATGTGCTCTGAAGGGTAACTAGTCCACTAAATCTCACCTTTTATGTGTGTATGTGAGATTTATGTGCAGATGTGTTTGTTCATTCAGTATTAAGTTTGCTTATTTTTAATTTAGCTACTTTCTGGGCCTGGAAGCACTATGTAGTCTTCACAGACTCTGTCTCACACAGCAGTAAGATTACAAAGAGGCATGTGTACACAGTACTATGAATGGGGATGATTTGTGCCTTTTCTTACCTGTGCAGAAGCCAGAGGAGCCCAGGATGCTCACCTTTCCGTTTACACACTGGAAAGCATGCCTGGAGTTATGAGTGGGTTTCCTAATATGTTGAATGCAGGAAGATGGAAGTAGATTTTAGTATTTTATGTTGCTGATGTGTTGTAATACTGCTTAAAGTTATGAAAGGATACTGGTCTCCTGCCAGAAGTCTGACCTCAGTGCCTGCCAATTCCTTATATATTAGCCCTTGTTTCATGTCATCAGATTGTTAATCATGTATTAATTTGCTATTTTTAGTGAAAGGCAAGGTAACAAATCTCTCTTTCTCTCTCCCCCTCCTTCTTCTTTCTCTCATCTCTTCTCCTGCTCCGCCCTCACCCTTCCCCTTCCTGCTCTCTTGTTCTTTCTCTGTTTTCCTCTGTGCTATTTCTGTGCTGTTCCCAGGCTCCCGGGGTGACGGAGTTCCGTAGTAACATTCTGGTTGGTCCAGCACAGCGAGCACCAAGTAGTCAACAAACCCAGTCCACAGTCTCACATCTCTTCTCTCCTAGTGTAGTCCAGGATGTGTTGGTGAAAGGAGAGCAAATCCCTTCCCACAGTAGCAGTTCACAAGTTCCCTCACCTACACCTAGTAAGTTAGAAAGCTGGAAACGTTCTCTCCCCCGTACACATGTGTGTTTCCATTGAGTAGGCAGGGTGTAAATGGGCCTTGTGCCATAACTAGAACTTTGGAGAATCTGAGATATAATCCTTGTTAACAGTAGGTAAGTGCAAAGACTCCTGCATGCCTGTTGATAGAGTGGTGTCTGGGCTGGTTTTGGAGACATATGCTGGTTTTGCTGGTAAAGGGCTTGCAAGTGTTACGATCGTGTCTCAGGCCATTAAAGCCCTCAAATGGAGGAGTCTAGCAGGATGATAGAATTGCAGCCTTTGCATTCAACATACCTTTGCTGAAACGTGTATGTGAAGGGACTATTACATACCACTACTGGGATGTATTATCCTTGTGCCATGAAGTACTAAGCTTTCCCAGCAATCTTGACATTTTCTAGCATGTGTTTGCTGCATCAGTGAGTATAATTTTGTTACCAACTGCATTTCAGTTTGATTCTGGATAGAAACTTCTCAACGGTTCCATTTGCTACAGAAAGTTGTTTGTGAATGTGCCATGTCTTTCTTCCCTTCTGAAGACAGAGACTGTCAGAATTCAGGCCAAGCTTCCCCCTGCACCTCTGAGCAGAGCCCCAGTCCACAGTCTCCCCAGAACAGCTGCTCAGGAAAACCTGCCACTGACCCTAGTATGGCTGCATTTAAGGTGAGTGTCTTCTCCTTTGAGGTGCTTTTCTCCTTTTATTTGTAGCTACTTTTTTGCCCTGAAGTCTGGACTAGAGAGAAAGTCGTGCTTCAGGAACAGTGAAGTGTTCATGCCTTAGGTGTAGCTTGTGCTGCATCCATGCTGTTCTGTTCAATTTGAAATGTCAGACTTCAGTGATCTACTCTGCTCCTCAGGGATGTGTCACCAGAGGGCCTGGGCTTAACTGTACCTCTGCAGGTCCTTATGGTCATGACAGCAGTTCCTGCTGTGGCTCACAGGAGCGTTATGATGGGTCTCAGTTTACTTGGTTGAAAGTTTCAGGCTTAGTTTTCTAAACTATGGCTTTTTGCCATTGTTCTGTTGGGGCTCTTCAGTCTGCAGGGCTCTGGCCATCGCTGGAGGGGGAGTTCTTGACCTGCTGAGTTACTTACTTGTCTCCAGTGATGCTATGCTGCTCCATAGAGAAGCAGCTCCACAGACTCCACAAGTTACAGCTGTAAAACACTTTGAGCCTTACTGGGGTAAGAACTCGGCAGTCTAGAGATAGCATCTGAAAGCTGGCTGTACCCCACACCTGAGCTGACCTTGTCACAACACTTTCTGTGATGGTAGGAGTAATGCAGGACAATCAGCTGTAACCCTCTCATTCCTTCTCATGTGAAAGGGAGTGTTACTTAACCATTTTGCAAGTGCCAACCCCTTTTTGGCTTCTCTGTATAGCCTATGAGTTGCTGTCAGTTTGATTTACTCCCAGGGCAGAAAGGTAAGTTTAAACACTTGCAACCTGTGGTTGCGTGCAACTCTAGTTGTGTTGCAGAGAACTGCCCCTTGCTGAGCATACTGCAAGTTACTGATAAAAGTTTGCAGTTATTTCCTTGGCATAAATTACCAGTATCTCAGCCTATATAATCAGCCTTATCAGCATTATCAGTAGTTGCAGCCTGTTCTTGCTGCTAGAGAGCAAGTTAGCAAAGGAGCAAATTATTAGGACTCACCGAGGATGGGAGAGTGGCCACTAGATGGAGAAGTGTTCTTAAAAGTAAGGACACTGCAACGAAATGGGCTTTGTAGCCACATAAACTGCCCTGCTTAGACAGGAATTGCTTTGAATGTGTACTGTTAGTGACTTTGGTGGGACAAGAAAGAAAACAGTAATGCATGCCAGTCTCCGGATGTACATGCTTTTGCTCTTCTGTGTTCCTAGTGAGATTAAACAGTTCTGTATTGCTGGGTAACGTTGATTTTTCAGTTTGGCAAAGCACAGAGAGCACTGGAAATCTCGGTTCTGCGCTTGAACCTGCATTTTCTGTGGTTTTGGTCAGCCACTTTACTGCTCTATTACGTTGTTTTCCTCCAATATAAAATGGGGTGATGGTGAGCTACTGCCAGGAAGTCTGGCTCTGCCAAAAATGCATTCTCAAAGTGCTTTGGTGGAAGCAACTTCTAAGTTTTTAATGCTACAAATGAAAGCGCTAATTCCTGGCAGAGCCTTTATCTTTAGGGTAGGCCAGAGTTGTGGATTCTTATTTTCTTTTTCATTTTTGTCAGACTGCCCATTACATCCTGTGTATGTATTAGAAATAGATGATATGGACTGTTTTAAACTTCAAGATTTCAACAAGATCCTAACCAATTGCATGCCTCCAAAACTACAGTTTGACTTCAGAAAATGAAATTGTTTAGCAGTCCCAGGAATTTTTACTTCAGAATGAAAACCTACAGGGTTTGGAATTGGATTTAATACACTGGATGCTTGTTATAACTTAAATCACTTTAAATAACTTTAATATTGAAGTTATTTTATAAATAACAATTTATTTAATAAATAAATTAAATCACTGTTTGCAAATGTGGCTTTGGGAAGACTGAATGCCACAATTCAACAAATTACTCTGTGAATTTGAATAGCTGAAACAGTCATAGCAGTAGAACGTTAAAGGAGAACATCATAGACTGAGCTGATTTTATTCACGCAGAATCGAAGAATGAAGCACATTTCGGAACAAAAACGAAGGTTTAATATCAAGATTGGTTTCAGTACTCTCAACAGCTTGGTTTCAACCAACTCCAAGTCGGTAAGTAACTTTTGGCAGTTAAATATGAGATATAAGCAAGAGCCATTCTAAAAAGACTTAACAGTAAATTTAATCTCTTCACTGTCAACTGAGAATGCCAGTTAGTCATTGAAGGTACTCAAACTTGAGGGACTTGCGAAGGGAAGGGTGATAAATCCATGGCTTACAGTAAAGAGTGTGTGAAAATGCTTCATCTTTTAAACGTTGTTCTTCTGATGCAGCTTCGGATGTTGAACAAGCCTTGTCTGGTGAGATGCTGCAGCTTTAAAGCCAACAGGGAAAGAAGAAAACCCGATCTTTGCAATCCTTGTTCTTGGGACCCCAGTAATGAAGACTTTTGTGGCATGTTTGCAGCATAAGATGACTTTCCGTTTAGTGTTAGGTCACCTTTCTTCTGACATGCTGGCTTTTTATACCTGTTCTGGATGAGTTTTGGTCCCCATAGCTGGACTTGAAAAAGCTATGTTCTAGCCAGTACTGTAAGCCTATTCTGCCTGAACCATGAGCCAGCCAGAAGCCAGGTAGATGCTGCTGACACGATGCTGGGCCTGGCTTAGTATACCTTGACATTTGGCCTGAGGTAGTGTAATACCCACCTCTGAGCACAACTTAGCTTAGGCTTCATGCCATGCTAACCACAGCTGAGAGCACAGCAGAGCAACCTTGTGCACCTGTAAATACTGTTGAAACGTGTCAGTGAGCCAAAGGAAGAACAGAAAGGTTCAGTGAAGTTTCTGAACTTCATACACCAGTGAGATCTCTGCCTGCCTGGACCAGTCAGGAGCCTGGCCAGTTCAGGTGTAAAGTGACCTAGAGGGATTTTCAATCTGCCTTGAAGCATTTGTCTCTATGCCCACAGCTTTACAAATACTGGTTTTTGACCCCATTACCCATGCATAGATTTACAGAGAAAAAAATACCCAACTGACTTCTCATTGTCATATGACTTCATCCAAATTAAGACCCTTTTCTGGCTGTACCAGTTAGGTCACTAAAGTGAAATCAAAATAACTGAAACACAGACTTGTCTGCATAACAAAGGTCCTTTAAATGCCAGTGTCTCTTGAAAGATGGATAATATGAAAGCAGCATGTTGATTTGTTCACATAATTATTATGGTTTTGTATATTTAGGCTGTAAGTTGTCAGAATTTGGCTTCCTGCTTGGAGAGTTAATGACTTTTTACTGATTATTTTACTGATTATAAAAATGTCTGATTATTTTATTTCTCAAGTACAGATAGTTAATTTGTCCCTCCAAACTGAGTGGTATTTTAAAAAGAATCTGTGATATTGTTTCTGTCTCCTTTGGTGATAGCCACACCGTGTTGCCTTCTGTTAGTAACTTCTGGTTTCCCAAACGAAATAATCTATATTGTCAACTTGAAACAACGCTTCTAACAGAGCAATGAATCTATCAGCAGATGTAGCACATCCTTCACTACTTAAGTAAGAATTGTGAATGTTTTCAAGATGATAGGTAATGAAATGAAACAAATAATTAAATGACTTCTTCCAGCAAAGTAGCAAAACTGTAGTTTGTGGAAGAAAACAACCACTGCAACCACATTTCTCTGTACTGGTGTGCAGACAGGAGTCAGAGAAATAAAGTTTAGTATTACCTAAAGTATTCTGCTCCACCTATGTCCTTTTGCACACAGTGAAGGAAACTTAAGAAAAGGTGCTGAAGTGCTTTTCTGGGTGTTACAGCAGGTTAGGGGCAAACTCTTCACCTGTCCAGCTTTGTTCCAGAAAGTGAGCTCTATGTTTGTGTTTGGTCTAGATCAGCCATGCAATCATGCTCCAGAAAACAGTAGAATATATCGCTAAACTACAGCAGGAAAGAACACAGATGCAAGAGGAAACCAGGCGCCTTCGGGAAGAAATCGAGGAGCTAAACGCTGCCATCATGTGAGATTTGGGGAGCTTTCTGTAATGAAGCAGAGCAGCTTGAGTGTTGCTTTGGCTAACAACAGGGAATATTTGCCTCAGATGTCCTGCCAAATGGCAGATGGGTATTGAACAGAAGTAGGGTTGCTACCAACTGCCAAACAAAAAGCATAGTTGCTGTGGGATGGGCATTGGTAGTAAACCATGTGGATTTTCAGCAAGCTCTTAGAAGGGCTGCCACTGTGGCAGCATCAGAAAAGACACATCAGGTCAGTTAGAACACTTCTGTGAAGAAGCCAGTGACATGTTTCTGTAAAGCTGTGCTCACTGGGTGATCAAACACTTACTCTTCATGATGGCTTTGCTGCAGTTCTTCTTCCAAATGCAGTCAATTTTTATAGGAGAATAAGGCTGAGTACATAAGACACAGGACTTGGAATCAAGAAGCTTGCCACTGGCTGCACATAACTCTGATAAGTCGCTTCACCTTCCTGGTGCCTCAGTTTCCTCTGTGGGTTTAAGATAGTTCTGTGCTATTGCAAAGCATGTTGAGAACCCCGGTGGTTTTTCTTCCATCTACAGCAGTGTTAGGCTTAGGCATTACATTAGACTTATCAGCAAATCACAACCTTGGGATTTTTCTTTTAAAGTATGATGACATCTGTTTGGTTTTATTTCAAATTGATCCGTTTCTGAAGAATCTCTGTAACGTTTTCAGCTGTAACATTGCTCAGGAGTAACCCTGCAAATTTTTCTTTGACTCCTAATGTGCCTTTTTCTAATTGGATGCCAAAACCGACCTTGTCCTATGTTATACCTTGTTTTCAGCTTTGTTGCTTGTAATGAGAAGTGTGTAGCAGCTTGAGAAATCGCTTTGCTGTATGAATATAGACAAAATTGATGAGAAAACAGTATGTACTCCTGGCTATAACAGTCACATTCTGGAGGGGGTCGTGCACTGGGAAGCCACCTTGGTCAGGGATACTGGGGATACACACTTTTCTCTTGCTATGATTTAGTCTGGAAGTGTCCTTTCTGGTGGGGATTCTGACCTCAGAACATCTTTGCAGTTCTTGTCAACAGCAGCTCCCTGCTACCGGGGTTCCCGTAACACGGCAAACGTTTGACCACATGAGGAGGATGTTTGATGAGTATGTGAGAAACAGGACCCTGCAGAACTGGAAGTTTTGGATTGTATCCTTTTTATATCAACCTGCTGAACTTGAGGTTTGGTACTAACAGAGCCAAGAACTCTGGATTTTCATGCTCCAAGCAAAGTTACTTCAATTACATCTGTCCTCAGTTTTCATTCACACCTGTATGTGGATGTGAATCTCTGCCTTATTGGCTGTCATGAGGCAGAACTTGTTAATTTTAAAGCATGAGAGGTAACTTGAAAGTAAAATGCAGTACAAAGGCAGGGTTTTCTTGGTGAGTTATTATAGTGCAAGGGGGGTTGGTCTGCTGCCGTAAGTGTAGTTCTTGTCTCTTGGAAGAACTGAACAGAGAATAACAAAGATCTTGGAGAAAAAGCTGTTACAATTAATTACTGAAGCTGTTGCAATGGCGGTTGTAAAAACTTGCACGTTCCCTTCTCCCTCCCCCTCTTCTTTTTGATTTTCTTTTAGTTTTCTGTCTTTTGTTGCAACAGGGAATCAACTTAGTTTCTCTTTGCTTCTCCAGTGCTGCTGGCAGCTGTGCTTGTAGGCAGCTGATAAAATAGGAGGTCGAAAGATGCAACCTGAATGAAACAAGATTAGTCTGTGCTCTACAGACTGAACTAGTTTGGATCAAACATTATTAGCTTGGATCAGTTCAGGGCTATTAGTAATTAGCAATGGTCATTAATAACCTTCCCTTTTCCCATTAAACTTCATTTGTTCATGTAGCTATTTACGCTTCAGATTTTCTTTCTCTGTTCTGTGCTGGTTATTTCTAACTCCCTGGATAACATGAGTATTTCTGTGCATGCTTGTGCATACATGAAATACAGCATTTTTAATACTTCCATATATGAAAGTGCTTTCTTTGGTGTTCCCTGGTTTATGTTGGCCCTAGAAAGACGCTCCTCTTTTTAGCATTGTTTTAGGAAAGATTTCTTAGCAAGTTCTCAGGCAAACTCTGATAACTTGAGGCTGGTGAAGCTGTTGAACCTCTGAATTCTACAGCACTATTAATTTTATAACAGTTCCAACTAAATTTCAAAACCAGAGGTTTTAAAATAACCGGTTTGATCGATGTACTAAAGCCAATCCTGCACGTTTGCTGATGGGGTGGTGTGTTCGTTTTATGCTGCTCCAAGATATTAATTACCTCTGGAATTTGGAAGTGAGACACTTCTAGAAAGTGGCAGAGGTTTTCAGGGATGAAGATGCAGTTCTGGGGAGCTGCGTTTTGTCATATTTGGGCAAAGACAAAGGTGTTTGTGGTTAGTGAAAGAAGAGGTTGATAGGCAAAGTAATGTTCCCAAACTTCCCTTTACAAGTCAGGATGTAACTGTGACCCAGCAGTTGTTCTAACAGCTGGATTGAATCCTTAGTGCATGGCAGTAAAAACTGGCAAGGTCCAGGGGTGAGTGTTAATAGTAAAAAAGCTCCTCCTTGTGGAATGACTGTAAAAGAGAGAAGAGCAGTTTCATTACAAATATGAAAATGCCATAGTTTCTGTTGCATATAGGAGGGAAATGAGTAATCTGATTTCTCTTGGGCAACCGGAGATAACCCAAGAATAGAATACTCTTGAATATTAGAATATCCATAGAGTAATACCCATGTTGTTCTTCCAGTCACTGTCAAAGTGTATAAGGGCATGTAAATCCCCTCAAGTGTTATTAGAGCTATCTTGATTGTCAGCCACAGTGAGATAAGGGATGCATGACAATGCTGAGATTGGTTTGGACCACATTCTTACGTGCTGCTGACATCCAGAGTAACATGGTAAAGCCACAGATTCTGAGCCTTATCATGAGTTTTGCCATCCAGCCAGCTTCTGAAATAAATATACCTTGAATCTCCTTGCTGAATTATTGTAGAAGAAGCTGGTTTGAGTTCAGATGTTCCAGGAAAGCTCATCTGAAAGCCTTGGAGCTGGGGCAGCTGAGGCTTGTGGCAGTGCTCTGTACATCCTAATACACTACAGGCTAAAAATCCTCTCTGCTCCTTTTCTGCCAGGAAGGTTATTGCCAATTCCAGCCCATCCTTCCAAGCTGTGACAACAGAGCCAAAATAAAAGCCTGACAGTCCTCAGCTTGCTACTGTTCTGGTCCATACTGAACTGAGGGTCATTTTTTTCCTTTGTCTTAATGTTAAAGATGTAAAACAGACTGAAATGTTGCAATGCCTCTAGTAGTTGTAGTCTGTTTAGAAGTCCGTTGTTTTCTCTGCAGAAAACAGAGAAAGGCTATAGTAGCTTTTCCCATAGAATGTTTTGAACTCCTCCTTTGTTGTCTCCCTTAACATTTGACGATTTGCAGTTCAGTATTATTATTAAGCCATTGTTTGAGTCCTTCAATGGGATGGTTTCCTCTGCAAGCTTTAAGGATCTGAATCAAACTGCAATGGCCTGGGTGGATCAGCACTGTTCTCTTCCTGTTCTGAGGCCAAGTAAGTAAAGTTCTATCCAGCAGTTATTCCAGATCATTGAAAGTGAGACCGTATAGAACACTATTTCTTGAAAGCCAGAGGATGACAAAGAAATCACATGATGCTAAATATGACTTCCAGTTCCTTTCTCTTAGCGGAAAAATACGAACCTCTTTTGACTGTGAAGACGCTCGGTTCCATGATTAACACTGAATAGAAAAAAAACAAACAACAAATGTAGATACCAGAATTTAAACAGTCTCAAGCTGCATTTGAATTTCACTCCACTCTAGTTGGAGTGAGTTTGGCAGCGTGATTTACCTCATTCTGAAGGAAGATTGGAGATTCATATTCAGCTTTGGAACGACCTGTCTGGGCATGATTGCTTGGTCCTTTCCCTCTTGCAATTCAGCAAGTATTTACATTTACAGTTGTAATTCCCAAATGGTGCCCTCTTTTGTAGAAGGAATAGTTTACAACCCAACAGTGGGTTGTTTAAAGCACTACATCTGCACAGTCCTTACCCATCTGTTTATTGCTGTCGCTGTGTGTGGAGCTGTGCATGTTTTGCAGAAGTATTTCCATAGTTGTGTCTAACAGCCTTGCAGTACCTGCACACTGTCCTGCGTGGATCTGTTTGCAGTCAGACTAACAGCTTTTCTTGATGCTTTTCTGACTTTTTTCACAGTGGTGCTGAACACCCTCCGGCATCTGAGTACAACCACCTCAGTTCTGTCGGACCCATCGCACCTGCCAGAGCAAGCTGCTGAGGCAGTTAACAAGATGAACAAAACAGCTGGTGAAACCTAACAACCAAAGACAATGAGTTGCTTATATAAGGGGTGGAGAACCTGCCAATCCGGCAGCCTGGTGAGGCTCCTTTCAGTTGATGCACTTTAGAAAGAATTCTCTCCATCATGCGAGACGTTGTTCAGGGCATCTGGCTCTGCCTTCAGAATATGTGGAACTCTGAGGCAACGTTGTCATAACGTTTTGATTCTTCTTCAGTGCTGTGCTGTACTCCGTTAAGTAAGAAAACACCAAGCTCAGGTAAATTTAGCAGGTTTGAGTCCTGCAGGCAGCAATATATCTCCATCAATGCAGCATGCATCTATATGCAACAAACACAATTCTATGAAAAAGCTTCAAGTACCAAGTTCTTTGAAGTGTCAATCTTGTACACCAAGGGACGTTCTCCCTTCAGGAAATGCACTTCCAATTTCATCAAACAAAACGTGCTTTTTATTTTGTTTTCTGGTATTCAGTTCCATTTGTTTTACTTGAATAGTGAGAATTGTTAAACAGGATCATCTTTAAAACCAAAGGAGAAGAAAAATCCGTCAATGATGTCAACTCGTGGCAAAAATACTAGAATTAAAATCTCAGGCTCTGTTTTGTGTATCTTTATTTTCATGAGTGTATCATTGCATATGATCAGTTTCAAGACATGCTTCATTTTCTAGTAAATAAAGTAGCTGATTTTTATTCTTTTTCCTGATACAGCCATTGCAGGTGAGTCAGTAGCAGGCTGTGCAGGAAGGGCAAGAAAGCAGTTTTAAATGGCATAGATTCTGCAATTAGGATGTATGGATTTCATACCCATTTACTCTCTGAACTGTTTTCTTTGCACTCTGCAGAGTTCAGCTGCCTTCCTCATAAAATGTGCACATATAAAACACATCCATAGGTAAACGTAGTAGCACTTCAGAGACAAGAACTGAGTTTGTAATGTTAAGAAATTGGCTTTTTTGCTGTCTCAGAAACTGTTTCAAAGCACGTGGACTTGTAGGCAGTTCTTTGCTTCTTTCTTGCTTGTTCTGTTTGCCTTCTATCTGAAAAACCTGAAGGACTTAGCTGTATTTGGTCTGTATGGGAAGGCTATGTTCAACATGAATGACAAAACATATAAAAATGTTTAAAACCCAAAATAGTGCATAACATTTTTCCGTGACAGTCTCAGCAAGCACTGTGCTCTGCTGCAGGTAAACTTCAGTCTCGTTACAGCAGTCTCTGTCCATCCTGAGACAGCACTGGGATCTTCATTCCAGATGACTGTTCATAGTCTGGAGTGATCCTAAGACCGTTGTAATTCCACTCATTAGTTGCTGCTGATTCTTAAGAGCTATGCATACTGTGGGTAATGTTTCCCTTTTACCTCCTGTGGGTGGTTTTCTCCCAGTTTCAAAAGCAGGCTGCCTGGATGCGATTAGCGGCTGGCACAGAGCTAAAATGAGGAGCAGCTGAAACGCTGGGGCATTGCACAGTGCTGAAATGAGGTCAGTAGGTTCTCCTTTGGGGGATGTAGTTTTTCTCAGCACTGGGTGGGCCCAAGTTTAAAACAAAGCAATAGGCCTGGGGAGTAGGATGAAGCAGCGGGAGTATTTTTCTTCCTTGGTCTGAGATCTTGCAGCTAATGGCTTTCATTGCAGAGTTCGCTTGTGTGTGAGCAGGCTTGTAGCAAGAAGAAAGCATGAAAGGTTAACCCTTCTCCTTGAGCAAGAGGTACTGTGAGTTGAGGACTTGGGCACTGTTGGGGGGGAAAGGAGCTGAAGGGGAAGACAAAACAGCATGATCTGAATATCAACATGCCTTTCTGTAGCTCTGCAGACAAATGAAAGATGCTTTGTTGGTTTGTTTTTTTAACGATAGATCTAACATACCATTTGAAGTTTGTGGCACATGTGATGAAAACCTGTGTCCTTGTGACAGAACCAGCAAAAGTCCAGGTCTCAGTAAGGAATGGTTTGTGGAAACAGTGTGTAAAGGGTCGTCATAGTAATTACATAGCGAGTAGATTTTCTGGGGCATCCATATCAAAGTCTTTCATACACAGTGCTGTAATCAAGCAATACTCTTTGGGATGCATCTGGATAAAAAGTGTTGACTTAAGTGTAGGTTCTTATTTAAATCAGCACTTTAATTCCTCCCTTTTTTATCATTGATTGTGAGCTTGGTTCTGAGGAAGTCATTTAACACTGTGATTAGCTGGGAAGTTTGTTCTTTGCTGGCCTGTCTCATTGAGATGCAGAGATAGCTGCATGTGGATTTGCATGTTAAAAGTACTTATCCAGTTTTCTAGAAAGAAATCAGTAGGCAAATTGTCCGGGAACAGACTCACTTGTGTTTTTGCTGTACTTTTCAGATGAACAGATCCTCTAATGCCTCCCCTACAGTGTGGTCTCCTGCTTGTCAGGCAGTGATTGTGCTTGATTTCTACCGTTCCTGGTATCAATGACATCAAGAGTTTTGTCTCAACAAGCAAAGTGCACTGCAAGCACACTTCAAAGCCCAGGGAAGTCTGATGACTACTAAGCTTAAATCTCAACATCTCCAATCTCACTGAATGGATTGGAAGTTGAAAGGGAAGGGGTAGTGTGACTGAACTGCTAAAGATCTTGTTCATTCACAGGTTTTAGCTGGATGTGGATGGAAAAACCATCATGCTCATTGCACCATGAGCTGGTTACAGTTGGAGGTAAAACACTTATTTTAATAACTAATGGAGAAACAAGCTCATGGCGCTATTAAAAGACTGCAAATCTTAACACAGTACAGAGAAAAACATTAAATCAAAGATTGCTTACTTAGGCAAGAGTGTAGGAGGGAAGGAAGGAAAAGTGGAAAGATACTTTCCACGTAGTGCAGTTACCAGAAATGATGTGTCTGCTCTTTGAAGCAGCAAGTCAATGTGTTTTTTCTCACCCTATTATTGCAAATCAGAATTCTTTTCTTCTATCAGTCAGCCTTGTGAGGGGTGTGATTTCACTTCATTTGGAGACACAGGAGGAGGAAAAAAGCTGGTTTATGTCTCACATCTGCACAGTCAAACTGCTGAGGATCGGTATGAAAAGCAGTTGACCACGTATGTATTAATTTCTGCACAGTTTCCACATTGGTTTATCTTTGAACTCCTTTGTCTGTCTTACCCATTGAGGAGTCTAAATGCATCTGTCTTTAAAAAAAAAAAATGTTTCGTAACACTTTTTCCCTTAATTTAAGCAGTCTGATTTCCTCAGTGTCACCAAAGTACACTTAAGCAAAACACACAGTGCCTATGGTCTATACAGAGTTGCAGATGATGCACATCTGTCTTCAGTGAATTGGTGCTAAACTGATTTTAAAGAATTCCCGTACAATTGAACACAAATCATACTCAGTCAAATCCAACACATTTCACTTAAAAGAATGGCTAGATAAAGCAGTGATGGCCTGTGATACGCACAAAGTCAAGCTGAGGTTGTCTCATGGTTCCTTCTGACCTCGAATTCTATCAGTCACTGTATTTAGGTGGCTCTCACCACAAACACAAGTGCTGGAGAACTTGTGCATTCTCTGGTATAGTTACTAGGTTTGTATGATGCTCCCTGTTAACAGGAGGAGTAAGTGCTGAAAGTCTAGGAGCAAACTAGAATTGAAGGAATTAATGAATAGTAGGAACAGATGCAGCTGCATACTTCATCTTGACAGTCTGATCTCTGCACAGAACCAAAGGATTCTTGATAAATACCATTTGACCTGATTGACGTGTTCTTCCATGCTTTCCTAGACTCTTTGGGAAGCCTTCCTTGAAGGGAGGCTTACTAGAATGTTTCCATCTGTGCCTTAGATCTTGGCATCATGTATGTATTCGATTCATCTTAAGTCGTACATTTGTCCCCCTATTACAATGCTATGTGGAAAATCCAGTGAACTGACAGAGTGGGGCTTCACTGGGATTTAAGAGGATTTTATCTGCGTGGCAATTACTGTGTCCCTCTGACACTGAGGTTGTCGAAAATTGTGTGTATGTGTGGAAGAAACTGCGTCTTTCCTGCTGACTTCACTGTCCTCCCGCATACACAAGCACATCTGCACACGTGTGCACACTGTCATAGCAGAAGTTTGACAGATACCAGTAAATATGCAAATGCATCAATTTCTGAATCTGAAATGGCTTGAAAAGACAAAATGCATTGAAAAATAGCATCCTTTGCTTTGTACCTTCACGGTTTTTTACATTCCCTTGAGTGTGTGTGTGCGCACATGCGTATGCACACGTTGTGGAGGTTTTGTTTGCTTCTGAAGTGCAAAACTCCTGAAGAGCAGCTTGAGAGCAGGAGGAGGAAGCTCACTGCAGAAACATTCAGTAAGAGCATGCTTTTCCAGCACAAAATGCTTGAAAGCTATTACACTTTGTGTTTCTGGAGTAGATAATTCTTGCCTTGATGTTGCTGACTAGAAGATAGAAAATAGAATGGGTTGTTGACTATTTTGACCTTTTTCTTTCTTTCTTTTTTGATTCCTTTCCACATTTATTGCATGGGAAAACACCCAAATGGTGATAACGTGGTTTAGGGACTCAGTCGTACCAGTCTTGGAGGACTGTGGACAACTGTTGATGACTTTTAGGTTTTTATGTTAGGTGACACAACAGGAATTTTCCTATTACTCCTCAATTTATACACTTGAGTTTCAGAGAAAATAATTTGTTCTGGGGTTTTTAGTTTTATAGGGCTCCACTATTGTTCCCGCAACATCAGTTAAGGCTTCAGGTTTCTTTTTGTTTCATTCTTGGTCGGATTTCTGTGTTAGAGCAGAAGTGGTAGTACTGAATTGTAGCTTGATCTGTAAAACCTGATTCCATTACAAAGAAACACATCTTAGATAATAGAATGACTGAACTGCTTTTGTATCTGAACTTTGCCATCATGAGTAAAGGTTTTGAATCAAAAGTTATCAATGTTAGGAGCAAGCCTTTAAATTAACAATAAAATGAATAAATTGCTCTTTTTCTTCTTCTAACCTTGTATTTAAATGTGTTTTAAGTGAATGGATTTCATTCTTGGTTAAAAAAAGCAAAAAAGGGAAAAAAAGAGCTTGGAGGTATGAGGACTTCAGGTTGTGCTCTTGCTTTGCCTAGGTTTCCTTTTCTGTTGCATGACACAACTTCTGTTGTGCTGTTGATATGTAGCACTTTTCGGTAGGTCTGTCAAATTGTGCAATGCATTTTTTTATATTTACAACCAAAACAATAAAGGTTATTTTTTGGAAGAACCTGGGTTTAATGCCTTTATTTTCTACTTGGATGTGGCAAAATGGTAAGTGGAATTGTTCGTGGACCAGGACCAGCACTTGCCATCCTCTTTGCAAGTCTGAAAAGGGGACAAGGACTCGTTTCCCTATTAGCAATGCTGAAGTTGTCCCTTTGATCTGTGTTTGGCTTTCCTATTGCAAGGCTTATGTCCTCTGCTGAGCTTCTGAGGCTTGCACTCCTTTTAAGACTCAGAGACTGGGAATGGACAGTTGGGCTAAAGCACCATCTCCACAAGTCCAGGTGTCTGCAGAGTGTACATGTTTCTTCACCCTGTGAAGAATAACCGGTGAGCTGCTCTTTCACATTTTGCATAGATTTCTGAATGTCCTGATGTTCTGATGTGTTCTGAAGTTGTCAGACACATGTTGTTAATTATATTAAGCATAACAGTGGGAGCAAGCCCTTTTGACAAAACAAAGCAGACAAACATCTATTTCTTTATGCACCTAACAGGTTAGTTATTCAAAGCCCCGGTATAAAACAGCCTTTAGGGGCTGTACCGATGCCCTGAGCCCTGATGGTCTTACTTGCTTGCAGCCTTGGACGTCACACTCTTGGCTGGCATGCTGCCTGGCCAGTGGACTCCACAGAGCAGCACTGAGATGGATAACGCGGTATTTCCGTGGAACTAATGTCAGTGTTAGGCATTGAGCTGCTTAAATTCATTTAAAAGCTGAAACAAATAATATTTCATCTTTGCTGTTACTGACTGATTCTTGGTTTTCCCTGGTAGGACGCTTCAGTTGTCCCCTCATTGGTGTGTTGGATTTTCTTGCCCAGTGGAAGCAGCATTGGGTGACTGAAGCTGTAGCTGAAGCGAAAGGTAACAGATGAGTGAAAAGAGGGATTTCATTTCAAAATCATTCCACAAGAGTTGATGCTGATTAATCTCATCCTTGCGATTGATGTTTTGACTTCATACAGTGTACAAGAACTTTTGATGAGTAAGGCCTGTGGTTCCAGAGGAAGGTAGAGCAGTGTTCTAACTCTGCTAATTTTTCGCATATCTCAGCTTGATCTCACATAAAGCATTTTGGTAGGGGAAGGCAGTGAATAACAGTGCTACTTAAACAGCAATAAACCAACATCTCAGCCTGACTTCACTCTCAGCCAAGCATTACAAATGCTAGTGTTACTGCAGTGATGCTATCAAACCTCTCTGGGAGGAAGCTGTGGCTGGAGAGCACTGTTTCTTTACTACTGGTTTTGTGGTGATTTCAGTGTGGCTGGTATGTGCCAAAAGACAGTTACTGAAATGGCTCATTTTTGTGGCTGATTCTGCGAATCCTTAAGCACTGCTAAAAGTGGACCTACACTTGTTCTATGGAAATTATGCCAAATAGAATCACTGCTGTAAGGGAATTGGCCCTTCAATGGGCAAGTAGCTCTGGGATCTCTGTAAGTAAAAGAATAGAAAGCAATGCTCACTAGATTTTAATTATTTTAACCTGTATTTACCCTCAGGAGCTCTTCTGTGCTTATTCTTGTCCCTGAGGGCTTTCTCCTCCTGAGGATGTGGGCAGACAATGAATAGTTGGGTGTCGGGGAAGTTCCCTGTGTGCAAACACGGAAGAGTCCCTGTTGTCATCCAGAGAGTTGTTTAATGTGTTCCTGTCTTGGAACAAGGTGTGTGTATCACAAACCCCAACACCTTTCCATCACAAGATGGAAACAAACCCACAAAAGACGAGACTCATCACATCCCTAAGTAATGTGGCTGCCTGCCCTTTTGACATGTCTTAGAAAGCCTGTTTGTGACTCCTCCATCTCAACTATTCATAGAATCAGGCTTTGAAAGTCAACGGGTTCATTTTCAATCAGGTTAAATAGAGAACTTCTGAAAGGAAGCCACACAACCACCTCTGCGTTAGGGCTACTGTTGGCCCTCACATCATCTCTTTACTGTGCAGTCTAACCTCAGTCATTCAACATGTGACTCTAACCTGTTTAATGTCCCTCCCTTTTCTGAAGCTGCCCTGTCTTCTCAGAGAAGTGGGAAGAGCTTTTCAAGAAGCCTGTGTGTCTGCGGAGATTGACAGGGAACCAGCTGTATTGGGACAGACAAAAGGGCAGTCTACCTACAGAACCTAAATTAACTTGTGTCTGACAGCATCAGTGGCTGTTTGCTGTATCAGCCTGCAAAAATGAGCATAATGCAGGTATAAGAAGTGCTTTAGTGATGTAGTTGTGTCACTTTGTGTATCAGACTGCCGTCGCTGTTTCTGTCTCACTTACCTGGGCATGCACTTACACTCTCATTCCAACTCCTCAGGGGGTGCTGGTCATCACTTCATGACCTCAGCCCTTTGAAGTTTGATGTTCTGGTATCAGCCAGCCCCGTCCACCTTGCTGCATCCTAAATGCCTGTGGCAAAGCACCGTTCTCTCAAGCACGTGTGAGGAGAGCATCAGCTTGCCACAGTTTTGCATAAGCTTGTGTCTCCCTTCTTCAGCTCAGGCTCTGGAGGTGAGCTGACTCTGCAAAGCTGGCAATGCCCTCATGGGGAAGAACAACTCTTCCTTTTCAGGTTGCTCTTCCCCGTAATGTGACCTGGTACAGACCATCTGACTCACTTTAACGTGTTGTTTGAGCTTCTGAGGAAATCTTTGGTCTTTTCCAAGGAAAACACTTTCATTTGGTTATTTACATATTCACAAGGTGAAAGAAAAGAGAGGAAACCGCAGGGACAGGCCCTGTATAATCCTCTGGCTCAGCAAGGCTTAAGTGGTTTGTGTCAGCCATTGGAAATGGTGATGTCTAAGCCTTCAGGTTGTAAATGTCTTCCTGTTTGTGGTGATTTGCTGACACTACCTGATAAAGTCAGCAGATGTTGCTTCTGCCTTGGGGATAAGCACATCCCCAGTCAGTGATCTTTTTCCATTCACTCTTCTTCCTCTATTAAAAACTAAGGATATTGATATCAAATATAACTAATATTATAGTAATATAATGTAATTTATATACTAGATAATTAATATATATAATATTTAATGTAATTAAATATAATTAAGGATATTGATAAAAATTAAGGTTGAAATTGCACTTTTTGGACCTTGGAAAATTTGGCAGACCTGAACTAAGCAGATAGAAAGAGTGCCCCAGCTACTATTGCATCTGCTGCTCATGGGGATAGTGCTGAGACTCCCAGGACTGGCAGGTACCTTTCGTATGCAGAAGACATGAGCAAATACCCACCTTTGGACTCACCATGCTTGCACAAGGCTCGAACAGGTCAGAGAGGTGGTTAATTAAGACGTGCTCTAATTCAAGATGTGTCGCTACTGAAAGAACTGTGCTATTTGCATTACCATCGGAACCCAGGGTAACAGTCTCAGATCTGCCCTCTTCTTTCAGCCTGTTGTCACTATGTGACGTGGTGGCATCTGAAACTGGTTCTGTTTGAGAGGAATTCTTCCCCTGGCTCTGGCAGGGAGTTTGGTCCCTGTGTTTCTTTTGGGGGGTCTTAGAACAATATTCCAGTTTCCCAAGACGGGTGCATTTTGGGAACTGGCAGTGACTTGGCTGATGTCAAGAAGCCACTTTTCCTGGAGAAGTCTGGGTAGAACAGGACCAGTTCTCCAGCAATGGGAGGAGAAAGAGCTACAGCTCCTCAGCCCTGATGGCACCATCTTGAAGAACCACCGCAGCAGAAGGGTATTGAGAGGCTTTAAAAGGAGAACGGAGAGGATGAACTGGTACCAAAATCCCTCACTCCAGCTCCCTTTGGGCTTTTCACAGTCTCGGAGAGAAGGAGCACTGGTACACAGGGTCTCAATCCAGGTGCAATTCCCTGGATATTCAGAACATAAACAGGGCTGGGTGCTGGTGTGAACCCACCACCAGTGAGCACAGGGATGGCAGCAGAAAGCGGAGTAATTTTTGCTTGTGTTTTAAGTAGGTGTTTCAAGTAAAATAATTTTTTAGATATAGCTGAATAATGTTACATTTTTTGAACTGATTTTTTTTCATTTTCTATTGCTCCTCGACTGTTTGAGTGTCCCTGCTCTGTTACCAGCTCCAGGACCAGTGTGTATGGGCCATTACACCAGTGTGTATGTAACCAGCTGTGGTTCGGTGTGGTGGTTGTGACTGAGCTAACCCAGCAATAATTCACCCTTCAGAAGTGGGGGCTGATGTGAAAACAATTTACCCACTGGTGCATCCAAACAAGGATAAGGATACACCAGCTTCTTAAGGAACTTCAGAAACAAAACTTCACGTCTGTGAATAAAAATGGATGGGAAAGGAGGATATGTGCTTTTTGTAGCATCTGTAATGTTAGGACCAGAAACAGCTACTTCAGTTTGCTGTTGAATAAAACACCAGGTTTATAGGGCAAAAAAATATTGTAAAGAAGAATTACATGGTAAAAAAGGAGAATCCAACAAGAATAATTTTATTTAATCTCATTGTAATTAAATTCCAGGTTCTACCCAAATATAATGATAAAATTATTAAACCCATTCACCTGTTAAGTAGCACTTATATTATTTATCCCTTTCAGTATTAAAATATAAAAGTTTAAAATCTGAATAAATATATATAAACCATGTAATTGTTAAAATAAATGTATAAAAATAGATGTATTATAGAAATCATAAATGCAGTTCACTTAGAAGTATAAAATCAGTCTACTGACAACTTTTGAGATAAAATTGCAAGATAAAAATATAAATAACATTAAAATGACTGCAGTCATGCTTTTCGGTTTGTTCATGTTCTATTGGTTAATTAAATCACCCTGACTTACATTAGTCCATCCTTTTTCTATGCTGTTGCAAATAAAACAGTATAAATAGTTCTATAATAAATACGATCAATAACTGAAGACATTCATCCTTTACATATTAAACTAGATTATAGAGTTAAAATACGTAGAATAGCAAATACATGATCATTGCTGTTCCTGGCATCAAACTGATCACATCACTACTGATAGGTCACATTTAGCCAAGTCTAGGATCTTGTTCCCTCATCCTGGTATATTACATTTCTGCTGAAGAGTAAATTTTGGTTGTGTTCTGCATAAATTGTTCATATCTCTCTAAAACCCGCCAGATGTACATCTTCTTGTGTGCTGTTTTCATCCTCTGGACCTGGCTACGATCCACCTGTGGAAGGTCCTGGTTCTGGCAGGTGTAAAGGGCAGCTCGTTCACTCAGCGTCACATTCAGCTGATAGATGTTTGCATCGACAAACCGAGTTAAGTTCTTGCCGCAGATGAATTCTATGTCACTTCTCAGGTCTCGCAAAATGTTGTAAAAGACATGGAAAAAGCAGCAATCTGCATCAAAAGCTGGGCACGACGGTATCTTCTGCACCATGTTTTTGGCTTGGGAGGCAGCAGAGAGCCAGCTTGCAGTTTGGGGTGTTACAGGGCTACACGTATTCTGTAGGGGAGGAAAAGGAGAGACATTAATCTTTAGGTTTGCATCTTTCCTGGTAATTGCTTTGTGTTTGAATGTCTGGGCACATCACACCTATCTTTCAGTTCGTGCATGCTTGGGTTTCTTTGTTGTTGTTCAATGGCTGTATTAACACCTACGCTCCTTTTATCAGGTAGGTATTGCACACTATCTGTGTGCAGCACTTTCTGTCTTAATACCCTGCTTGGCTTTGTTTTTTTCCTTTGCCATATGGGCAAAATCTACTCACGCAAAGATGTGCTTGGGCCTGAGCATATTTTCGTCTGTTTCAGCAAAGGTGGTTTTGATTTCAAGAATGAATTTGGGGGAAATGTTTTATGTTGATTTGTATCAACGTGTTCCCAGGAATTGAGATCTGTCTGAAGCGTTGACACTTGGGTTCAGTGCACTTTGTACCATCTCCAAGCAGGACCTGCGGCAGAAGTGCTCCTGACTGCTCTAGTAGTAGGATCAGACCCAAGAGCAAAGCAATTCTCTGCATGTTTCCAGTGATCACCTCAAAACAGATGCCTGCTTCAAGCCCAATGTGACTCAGGAAGCCAAGAAGGAGCAATGCTCTTAATCTGGAAGATCAAAGCTAGCAGTTAGCTGAGGCAAAGTTGCCCAAACTTTCCTCAGCTGTTCTAGACATTGCTCCAACTCTGCCCTAAAATACTTCAATGTAAATGCCTTCCTTTGTGTATGGAATATAGAGAAGAGACTATTTTAGGTTCTAACCCAAATGTTTCTCTTCTGATGATCTTTCTTGTATTTTATAATAATGCAAGAGATCTCTACACAAAGACACAGCAAATGCAAAATAGTACACTTACATAGTTCTTAAACAAGGCAGTTGCTTGCCTTTCTATCACCGATGCTAAGGGCTTTATTCGGGTAGTAAAATGCTTCTGCATCTCTCCTGTAGTAATTTTGCTTCCTTCTGAGGTGGCTGTTGGTGCCAAGGAGCCCAAAGGAACCAGTGAACAGAACAGGAAGATTGCAAACCTGTTGATCTCTGCATTCAAATAAAGAAGGGAAGGAAGACAAGAAGAGATGATCAGTCTCAAGCCTCTACATCATTTTTGCAAAGCTTCCTGCTTTTGTGCAGCGCACTAAATGCCTGAAGGTGTCGACATGTAGTGGCTGAGCTAATAATGAACACCAAGCAGTGCAACGTTACAACGAGTAGCAAGGTTAAATGGTACCCACCTGCTCGGCATTTCATGGTGGGCTTGGAGAGCAGCTGACTTGGCCGAAAGCTGGCTGGACGCTGGTGTTCGAGCTGTTTGTTGCCTGCAGTGCTGTGGATGTGACCAGCCCAGCTGCGTTTAAGTACCCTGGAGGTTTGCGTCAGTGGCTCCCCCATGGGTTTTTTTCTTTGCTGGTGATAGTTTGGGGTTTTTTCTTTTTTGACAGATTACATCAAAACTTGGTTCAAATGAGTCTTTGCTGATTGTGATCTAGATGCAGTTTCAAACTGACATGGATGGTGTCCTGTATCATCTGTCTGGCTAGGACTTCAGGATGCTTGGCTTAGCCATCCCATCTAAACCTTTGGGCTCTCCAAAATGGAGGAGTTAGAACATAAACTCGGATGTTGTTTTTAAGAACATGGTTGGAGCACATTATTGGTGCCCAAAGTCAGAATCCTTCTCCTGCAGGGTCAGCTTAAGAGTGGGCTAATGTGAGGAGTGAAAAAGCCATGAGGGGCTTGTGTGCAAGGCATGGTCAGGCCTCCAGGTCACCATGGAAATCCTTTTGCTGGATGTCTGTGAGGCCTCCTCACATAACCTAGCAGAGGATGTCCGGGATCCCACGTCCCCATCTCTGTTGCCCATCTCTCTAACTCCCCTGAGGTGATTTTCCTTTTCCAGCAGCTAAATGCAGGGAATTCTCATACACACCAAAACAGAGGAAGGTTGTTCCTAGGATTTAAGTACGAGGCTGTGATCAGAAGAGGTCCTGTAGAAATACTGATAGTTTAGGACACACAGGAGGGCAGAGGAAACACGTATGAACGTACCTTTGTGACAATTTGACACATACACACTTGTACTTCCCACCTCTGTCATAAAAGATATCTGAAGATACCTTCTGAAATCTGTTGAAAAGATGCCTGAAAGTAGTCATAAATTCAAAGGTGAATAAGAGAGAAAGATGTTTCTTTGTGCAGGGTGTGTAGGAACATCTCTGTGAAGACAGTGATGGGTACAGATGGCTCTTTTCACATAGAAGGGTGATCTTGGAGGGTTGCTTGTTTGGAAGCACCGAAATAGCAGAGTTGTAAGATGTGTGGAAGAGAAGTTGTAAAATGCATTATAAGATGTGCAGAAGTTGCATGAGCGTTCACGCGCAAGAGACCACTGTACATTGGACACAGCCAGTCCTCTTCCAGCTGCCTCAGATGGACAGACAAGGAATCACAGCCATTCTTCTTCCAACAGGAGGGGACATCTCCATGCAGCACCAGTGGCAATGGGGCCCAGTTACTTGTAACAGTGATACAAGAGAGAGAGGCAGTGTCCTTACAGCTTGGCTTTTCCACAAAACACGGTTCAACCACTGGTGATGCTTCTTCAAAGGTCTGTAGAAGATTTGACTTCATTTTCTACTGGGTCAAGGATGGCCGTTTGCAGGGCTATTTCACCTCATGGCATGTTACTATCTCTGCACATCATTTCCTATCAGTACACAGCTGTGATAAGCTGCTGAGCTGGTAAGGGAGCAGATTGGCATCTCTCCTGTGAAACCCAACCCCGGTGGAAGTTCACCTTTCCATCACGTAACCACCAGATGCCACAGAGCATCTGCAATTCATCTGGTGAAGTTTGCTGACACAGGCTGCTCTGTAGGCTCCCTAAACCGGAATTTGTAGCCATTGTCTCAACACCTGTCACTGGAAAAAACAGACCTCAGAGTGCAGAGACCTCAATCTGACCTGAGACAGAGCTGTGGCTTTAGCTCCTGGGGCTCACCTTCTTTTTCCTAGCGTAGGAGCTGGTATTTTTAGCTGTGAACCTGGTTTTCCAATGGCCTTGTGCTGATTTGGTGGTGGTGGTGGTGCCCTCCACATGAGTGAACAGCAGCGCTTTTACAGCTAACTGAGAACCTGGCTGCTTCCTCCCCGAAACCTGAGTGACACTCAGGATGTAGTTAAGTGAGATGGCAAACGCCGTATCACAGGTCCTTGGCCAAGGGACAGGGTTCATGCTGCACCCTGCAATTGCGCCCTAAGGCTGGAGAAACCCCCAGAACCCAGTGGGATATCCAGGAAACCAGGGATTTATTCCCAGCCTTGGGGAGCTCGGTACTGTCCCAGGCTGACTTCACTTGCAGAGCTTGGTCCCCAAGGCGCCCGCGTCCCTGCCATCTCCTAGCGACAGGGACTCTTGTCACTGAGCCAGGGAATTCTGTGCTGGGCTGAGGCTGGATGGCAGCACCTGGTCCTCGCAGTGTCTCGGCTGCTCTTCAGGAGCACCTGAGACACCTGACTCTGCAGGACTTCCCCTGTGGCCTTGGCAGCTGGGTAGGGTCCAGGGGGGCACAGCCATGGATGTGGATTGGGGTCTGTGGTCTGCAGGGCTGTCACTGCCTCTCCTCTCTCCCTCTCTGCAGAACAAGTCCCGCTTTGCTGCACGCAGGAGCCCCCATGGAGGCCAGCCAGGGCTGTGGGCAGACCCGGCAAGGCAGGAGGAGGACGTGCCACTAGGTGAGGAGAGCCCTGAGGCACTGATAGAGCTGCTGAAGGACCAACACAGCCCCTGGGCCCTGCCACTGGGCTGCAGCCCCCAGGACCAGCTCCTGCGGGAAGTGGCCGTGCTGGAGCCTGAGCTCGTCCGTGGCTCCAACGTCTTCCAGGTCCTCAGGTCCCTGCGGATCATTGATAAGGGAGTAAGTGCAGCTACTGGTGCCTGTAAAGCCGCCCATCTCCTGGCCAGGAAACCACATCTTCCTGTTGGGAGAGAAAAGGACACCTTCCCCATCCCTGGGACGCCCCAGATGCCACTATTGCTGATGGAGTAGAGCTACTGCCCCATCCCCAGCGTATTGCACTAATCCACGTTACACATGGATCAGTGGATCAACACTGCATGTCTATGTCACCTTGGCCAGGAGGTGGCTCAGAGACATGTTCAAACCCAACTCTTTGCAGGTGGAGGAGGTTGATGCAGGTCTGTTGCAGTTACAGCAGCTGGAGGAGCTCATCCTCAGTGCCAACCACATCAGCAGGGTAACCTCAGCCAACCTGCCCCGGACTCTGAAGGTAAGCAAGCAATTCCTTGTGATGGCAGGATTGGGAAGGAGGTCCCATCTGGAAACACAGTGCAAGCTGAAGAGCTTGGGGGAATGTCAGGAACAGCTCATTGCAAAGGGTGTTTCTTGTTCTCTCTGTCTTGGACAGGTTCTGGAGCTCTGCTGCAATGCTGTGGCTGATCTGCAGGACCTGTGTGCTCAGCCTCCTCCGGAGCTTCAGCACTTGGGGCTGGGATACAACAGGCTGTGCGGACCTTTGCAGGACAAGTGCCTCACTGCAGCCTTCTGGTAATGCCATAGGCTGAATGTGGGCTCCTGAAAGGCCAAAGTGTGGAACAGAGAGATCACCTGAGGAACTGTTTTGACACCCTGCCCACCATAGTTCCCATGTCCCTGGGCAGCTTACTCTTTCCATACCCTTCCTAAAGCCCCTACTGGGAGTCTGCCCTGGGAAGGATCTAAAGCTTAGGCTGCATCACCAAATGATGCAGTGGGGTGGTTCATGGATGCTAAAGAAACATGGGTTTGAGTTGAGGGGCACACTGACAATGGACCACATGGCTAAGGAATTTGGTATTGGCCTCTTGAGATTGTACCATTGGATTCCCCAGTTTGACCCAGTTTGTGCTGGGGTAACACAGCTTTTGTTTCTTTTTTGCCCCAGGATAGCAGCTCTCTGGATGCTCTTTGCCTAACCTTCTCTGGGTTCTCTCCTTAGGCCAAATCTTGTATCCCTTGACCTGAGCTTTAACAACTTAACAGATCTGCTGGGGCTGGTTTCCCAACTGTCCAGTCTGGAGAAGCTCCGCATCCTGGTGCTCAAAGGGAACCCACTGGCTCTCATTCCCACTTACAGAGGCTTCCTTGTGGACAGCCTGCCCAAGCTCTCCATCCTCGATGACATCCATGTAGGGTTTGATGAGAGGCACCAGTTCCTTGGTTTGGCAAGTCAGCCAGGTCAGTCTGCACCCTTTAACTTCTCTGTGCTGCCTCCATGTTCGGGAGGTGGTTTCATCATAGTTGAGCTAGGAGTCCTCAGGGCAAGCACTGGATCCAGTATTGACTTCCCTCTTGCCTCTCCTCAAATGGAGATCTTTCTGTGTGCCTTTTTACCCCACTAGTACAAGTGGGGAGACAGGCAGAGGACCCTGCAGCAGTGTAATTACACTCAAAGTAGTTTTAGCCTTAGTCTGGTGCAAAGATTGCAAGAACAACCTAGTCCTAGCACTGGTTTGTTGCCATGGTCTGTCCCCGTCTTTGCTTCCTAGACACTGTCTGGTTTCAGACTCTGTTTTCCTCTCCAGCTGCTGAAAGAGGGACATCTCCCCTGGGGAAGATGCTCACATGAGTGCTGCACTGTCCACAGAAGGCAGTGCCACCTCTGCAGCGTGGCACATCGCCGACTGGGATGAGAGCAGGGGGCACCCCGGGGGTACGAAACCCCTCTTGATGGCCCCTACTTAACGAGTTTATGTGCTAGGTGTGCCCTTTGGAGTCTGAAGTGTTAACCAGGGAGGCAAAGCAACCAAGGCAGGAGATGTTTGTGTGGCTTTGGAGTGACCCCACGTGGCAGTGGCTTGTCACAGCGTTAGCACAGGGTGACAGGGAGGGATGCCAGGTGGTGGGACACATCCTCGCCTGATTTCCACCGGTGATTTCACCTTGCTGTGTACTGTCCTCACTCTGGAAGCAGCACACTGCAGCTTCATGGCAAGATTGTCTTTCCTTTTAGAGCTGATGAGGAGTGAAGCACGAGTGGTTGTGAGTGTTGGGGACATGAAAGGAGTCCCTGATCCCAGCACTCTTCAGCAGCTGGCAGATGGCTCTGACTTTCCAGTGATCACCTACAGCTACTGTGTGACATATGAGTTTGTGGAGGGAGAGGAGCTTGACGATGGCAGCATCACTGAGGTTTGTGCTTAATAGAGCACCTGAAAGCAGCAGGCAGTGGCAGGTCACAGCAAAGGAGAACTTTGCCTCCCAGATGCAGAGCTTTGCTGCCTGGTCCTGATGCAAACACAACTGGACATGCTCCCAAGAGATCCCCCTCTGTTCCAGGTAACAAAAATCCATGAGAGTCTCAAGGGGGCCACCTTGGATGCAGACAGCTCTGCTCAGGACACAGGAGAAACAAAGAACCAACAGGACCCTGCAGCCACAGAGGAGCCCAAAGCCAGTTCTGGTAAGGAAGAATTCTGAGTCTTCCGCCCCACTGCTCAGGCTCTTCCTGGCATATGGAGGCATCAGGATGTCACTTATAGTGTTGGCTGCAGCTGGGCTGTTACTGGGACTGATGGATAGTGAATTGGCACCGGTCATGTCCTGGGGATCTTTCTGTCCTTAGGAAGGAGAGCTCTCTCAGAGGTTTTTTGTGTCCCTGCACAGCAAAGGTGTTTGTCACCCCTGGAAAGCCCTGGGAAGATACCATTGATTACAGCTACAGGAAGGAGCATATTGTTAAGGACTTAATGGGGCTGAAGTTCTACCTGACAGCTGGAACAATTGTCTCTGTTGTGGAGGAAAAGGTGAGTGTGTGGCAGAGCTGGATGAAAGGGGAAGGAGCTGCTGGGAGGCCCAGCAGTGGTGTTGTGTTCTCTCTGGGATGCCAGTGACCCTGGGCCAGGGTCCTTGGGTGTCCCAGCCCTAAAGCACCAGCTGCTCTCTCCGGGCAGGTGCTCTCATGGCCTGTTGAAGCTGATCCAGAAGAAAACATAGACAGAAATAAGAAGGTAGGACGGAGGCAGCAGAAGGATGGTGCCAAGGTAGGTGCTGGGGGAGCACGATGCCCAAATAACATCCAAGTTGCAAAAACACTGGTGGGGGAACAAGGACCCTTCTCCTGGATCAGTTTAGTGTGTCAGGACCTTCCTTCCATCCCAGACCTCTCACCAAGTACCCCCTTGCTGTGGAAGGAAGGCAGCAGCAGTTATGCATCTTGGTTTGGTTGCAGTGGTGGGCAAGGGGCTGGGCTGGGGTTTTTTGCTGTCTGATAAAGGGTCCCCAACCCCCCACTGAGGCTTGTCCTGTGCTGGTGCCCTGCAGGGTCCTGCGCGCAAGGACAAGCAGAAAAAGAAGAAGAAGTCCTGCGAACTCCGCAGTGACCCTCCCATTCGGAAGACCCTGGGCACCAAGAAGGTGACTCTGGAGGCTCTGCTGGCCACTGAGGACCTGGTGATAGCTCTGTGTGACTTTGGGACCCTGATCACTGAAAAACCACCACAGCCAAGTGTGGAGGAGAAGGTAAGGAGCGTGTTCTGGGGCACACGAGGCAGAGCTGCCAGGGATGGGCAGTGCTGCAGGCTGGGGTTCAGCATATCCCAGCCTGGGCATTCCTCCCATGCATCTCTCAGTTCTCCTCTCCATAAAATGGGGCTGAAATTGCCCTGCTTGAGCACCATCCGTTGATGCTGGTATCCTTACTTAGTGTTGATATTAGCAGTAATTACTGCTACTTTTTCTGGGCCTAGGAAAATAGATGAGTTTATTTTTCCACTTGAGTATATCAAAGCAACCCCTCGTGCTTCCTCTGATGCTCTCTCAGCATGGCAGCACACACCAACTCACACTTTCTATTTCTTGGATTCTCTTCTCTGAGCATCCCCTCTGCTGTGCTTCTGCTTCCCCTCACCTCTTTCCTCTGCCCTTTAAATCCCTGTGACCGAACCCAGATGGTGATGACAGTCACAGGACTGAATGCGGGCAGTAAATTTCATCACAGCCTAACTATGGAAACAGCTCTCTCCACAGGGCAAGAAGAAAAGCAAAGACAAGAGCAAAACCCCAAAAGCAGAGAGTAAAAGTCAGGCCAAACAGAAAGCTTCAACATCTGCCAAAGGTGACAGAGACTGGGGCTGGCTGGGCAGAGGGTGGTGAGTGTGACGGCAAACAGCAGCAGTGCCCAGCCCGGAGGCTGGTCCCAGCACCCTGCCAGCTCTGTGAGCAGGGTGCTTACTCACATCCTGATCTCCAGACTGTGAACACATTTACTGACTGTGGGGCTGTAAGGTTTGACACACACCCGGACACGTTGAGTCCAAGTCTGAGCAACTGTCCTGGAGCAACACACACCTACAGGCTCTGAGTGCCAGGGGAGAAGGGCAAAGCAGATTCTTGGGTGAGAGATGTGGTGCCTGCTGTGTTGGCTGCCAAATGTGGCTGGTGGTGTGGGCTGGCGCGGGCAGCTGGGGCCAGCGCTGTCTGGGATGCATAATAAGGTCCTCATCCATTTCCAACTCACATCTCACAACACTTTGCAGAGGAGATTATTATTCTTTCTGGTTTAGAGATGAGATACACAGAGAAGCACCAGGTTGCCCCATGGTGGGGCTGGGAGCAGACCCCAGTCTGCTGTCACCCATGAAAGGACCACCCTGACCCCTGACGGGTGTCCTCTGCCTCCTCAGTGCAGAGCTCAGCATCTGCTCAGCCAGCAGCATTGCTTAATCTGTGGAGACAGACCTCACCCTGCCTCTTGCAGGTTATTTTTCCAGCAATCTTGTTTTGACTACAAAAACAGCAGTGCCAGCACATCAGAGGGCTAATGCAAGAGCAGGAGGAAGTGGGGGAGGGCAATGGTGAAAAGCTGCTCATGGGTCAAGGAGAGCATGGAGCTGGTCAGGCCTCCTGTGTCCACCTCCTCTGGCATCAGATTTAGTTGCTAATTTAAGGGTGAAATTAACCCCTTCCCCAAAGGCCCAGGCTGCTTTTCTGTGCCCTGTTACCCATTTTGGGGGGGCATCTGCAGTCCTAGGCTGTGTCTGCGCTCAAGGAAGCCCGATGGCCTTCCCAGCTACCTGGAAGGAAGATAAAACTCTCTGAATCACTGTTCCCCATAAGAAAATTTGTATTTGCAGTATATGACAGGGAGCTGCTGTCAAACAGCTACAGTTTAGCAGTGGTGTTTTCTACTTCCTTTCCACCCCCAGTGCCTGTGGTCAGTGTGCATGCAGGAGGTCTTCAGGTCTTTTCTTCAGCCTGAGTGAGACCAAACCCTTGCTGCAGGGGTTGTGAGGCTGAGGGTGGTGTTGGGTGCACAGAAAGCTGCTGCTGAGACAGGAAACACCCAGAATGATTAGAGGCTCATGCTTAATTTGGTGTCCCCTTATGCCTGTGCAGGGGGAGGCTGTCTGCAGCATGGCCACTGAGTACTGTTTCAGACAGTGCCTAAAAGCCATCTGCCTCCCCAGCTTGTGACACCCGGTGCCAGCAGCATCCCACAGTGTGCGCTCTGCTGTCACTCACTTTGACACCCCAGTTGTGGCTGAGGGGCCCTGACTGCTCCATGAGTCACTGCACTGCACCGTTTGGCACTTGCTCATCACCTGGGTACCACGGACCACCTTGGATCTGTGGCCATGGCTATGCTTTTGGGCACTGAGGCTGCGTCCCAGCCCTCGCTGTGCTGTGGCTGCGCATCCAACCAGGCTGCATGAGGACCAGCACTCGCAGCCAGGAGCTGGGGCTGATTTGCATCCCTCAGGCAGTAAATGCACACAAATAATAAGTCCTCTCAGAGGAACTGGGATCCCTTCCAGGCAGCTCAAAGAGGAAAGGCAGCAAGCTTTGTCTCAAGAGAACAATATGCCCGGACATTGAAGCGTGTCTTCGGAAGTAATCTCACGTGGGTCTCATTTTATCCTGTGCTTAATTTTCCAGGATCCTTGAAATGATTTATTTTTGCATCTTATTTCCTAGGAATTATAGTGGAATTTAACAACAAAAAGCAAGATTGCACCCATCAATTGCCTGCTTAAAGATGCATTTTGGGCTTCTTACGCAAAGCCATATTCAAATAGATTTTCCCCCAAGGCCCAAAAGTCGGTGCAGGGGCATTCCCTGCTGTGCACTGCTGCTTTTAGGCTGATTTACTCAGTCAAGATAGTGACAGATTTACATCTTTCCACAGGAAAAATCAAAAAGAAAGGCTCCAGTGTAGTGGAGGAGGGTCAAGGGCTGCAGCCAGTGCCGCTGACGGTTCAGTTCCAGATGCAGCTGCTTCGGTGGCCCCCGGCAGCCAGTACTCAGAGCCAGGAGAGCGTGGCCACAGCGATGGGGAGCACTCAGTGATGTGTCAGCAGCGGAAGAGTGAGTGGGAAATAAACCCTGTGGGGACGGCACGTGGAACCTGGTTTAGCTGCATCGCCAGAGCCGGGAGATGCCCACGGGGTTGTGGTTGTCTGTGTTTGTCTGGGGCTGCTGCTGAGCTTCTGCAAGGAAGCTGCAGTGTGCAGGGGTGGGTGTGTGGTGTGCGGGGTAGGGTGTGCAATGTGAGGGATGTAGGATGGGGGTGAAGTGTGGGGTGTGCAGTAGGTGGGTGTGCAATGCAGGATTGTTCAGTGGTTGGTCAGCACAGCATGTGCACTGCACGGTGTGCAATGGTGGTTGATCAGTGCAGGCTGTTGTCAGTCCGGGGTGTGCAATGGGTGGTTATTCAATGTGGGCTGTGCAGTGCAGGATGTGCAGTGCAGTGGGTAGTTGCGCAATGCGAGGTGTACAATGGATGCAGAGTGTGCCATGTGCAGGGCGCAGTGCCCGGTGCCCGGTGCTCAGTGCACGGCCCATCCCGGGTGGGCCGGCGCGGTGCTGTGCCATGTGCAGGGTGCAGTGCCCGGTGCTCAGTGCGCGGCCCATCCCGCCCGGGGGCGGGCCGGAGCGGGGCGGGGCTCCCGGGGGATGCGGGCGCGGCAGCGGCTCCCGGTGAGTCTCGGCGGCGGCAGCTCCGCAGAGCGGGGCGGGAGTAGCGCCGGGCTCCGAGGCCGGTGTGCGCGGCTCAGCGGGTCCTGGTCCCGGTGCTCCAGAGCGGCCGCAGCGCTCCCGTGCTCCCCGGCAGTGGTTGGAGAGACCCGAAACCAGCCCTGGGCGCGTCCCTCCGAGCGGCGGGCGCAAGCGGAAAGTGAGTGTGCGGGTTCATTGATAACGGCTTGTCTGTGCGTGCCGCGCAAGGGCTGCGTTCTGCACCATGGGCGCCAGGATGAAGTCCCTCGTGCTCTACACCTTCTCACTCACGCTGCTGGTGTGTTTTCTTTACTTGAAGAAAGAGGCAAAGCTGTCAGCGTCGTCAGAGGACCAGAAAGTGGATGCAGCAACTCGCAAACCCCAGTCTGTGCTTCTGGACAATGGGTGTTTGCCAAACCTGACCCTTGACAATTCTTCTCTCACCCTCCCGGAGTCTCACCGCGTCTTCTTAATGTACAAGCACTGCCGGAACTTCTCGGTCCTGCGGAAGCCTTCCAGGTGTAGGAAAGAGGTGTTCCTCTTGCTGGCCATCAAGTCTTCCCCGATCAATGTGGACCGGCGGGTGGCAATCAGGAACACGTGGGGGAAGGAAATCTCCATTGGTGGCAAGCGTATCAGGCTGGTATTCCTTCTAGGGCGCTCAGAGTCCAAAAGCCAGGTACAAAAGCCCCTGCACCAGCTGCTGGCTTATGAGAGCCAGGAGTTTGATGACATCTTGCAGTGGGATTTTATTGACAGCTTCTACAACTTGACCCTTAAGGAGCTGCATTTCCTCCGCTGGTTCGTGGAGGACTGCCTGCATGCCAGGTTTGTGCTGAAGGGTGATGATGATGTCTTTGTCAACACTTACAACATTGTTGAGTTCCTGCACGAATTGGACCCTAAACAGGATCTCTTTGTTGGGGATGTGATTGCTAACGCCCGTCCCATCAGGAACAGCAAGGTCAAATACTTTATTCCAGAGTCCATGTACACAGCCACCTTTTATCCTCTCTATGCGGGTGGAGGGGGCTATGTCATGTCTAGGGAGACAGTGTGCCACCTTCAGAGCACGGCAGAGGAAACGGAGCTCTTCCCAATAGATGATGTGTTTGTGGGAATGTGCCTGGCAAAGATGGCAGTGACCCCAAAGAACCACGCTGGCTTTAAGACTTTTGGGATCCAGAGACCTTTCAGTCCTTTCGATCCATGCTTTTACAAAGGACTGATGGTTGTGCACAGACTAAACCCAACTGACATGTGGATCATGTGGACGCTGGTAAAGGACAAGAGCATCAGGTGTGCGGTGTCCTTAACACACAACTATGGAAGGGGTTGGAAATGAAGCTACTGATGAGCACAGCAGGATTGTGACTGGTGACAGATACAGGGTACTTAAACTAAAAATCAGGTTGTGGTAGAGACGTGTCCTTGACTAACAGACTGTACTTGAGCCATGGGGTTTGTCTGCAGGAAGCCTTCTGTCGGTGGGTTACAGGAGCAGTTGAATTGTCACTTGGTGGGGATGGGGTGGGTAGATTGATGGAACATGGAGCAGGGGCTCGGCTTGGTTTCTCCCAGCCAGACTGGAGCTGAGGAAAGTCACAACTGCCACAAGGACGTGAGTGAGTGGCCACCTGCTATGCAGGTTCCCCAACACCTGTGGCTGGCCACAGATCAGCTTCCTGTTAGGAAGGTCGTAGTGACTAATGAGTGACACAGCACTTGAAATGACTTGAAGGAGTGGAAGAAAGGTCAGTGTGTGCTGCTAGGTCTGCTGCTGTCCCAGGCCAGCAATCCCACAGGTCCTACGGGACAGAAGGAGAAAGGGAGTGGAGTGGGGAAGAAAAAGCCTTAAAGACGGATTCCACAGCAGCGTGATCCAAGGCACTGACTGGGCTCCCACTCAAGCCCGTTGGATTTTACAGAAGTTAATTTTTACTTGCACTGGAAGCTTTTGCACAAACACTTTCTGATTGGGTTTGAGAGGAGTAATATGTCTTGAATAATCACAGGGGTAGGTAGAGTGGCTGTAGCTTTCCATGTAGTGTGGGAGGTGTATTTGTGGTGGTGTAATGTTGGGTATAAATAAATGACGGCTTTGAAAAGTGTTTTCCTAGGAGTATTCTTGGGTCTCCTGCAAGCAAGGAGCACCAAAAGCCAGAGAGGGCTGAGATCCTGTGCAGGGTATTCGCATTAAAGAATCATTGCTACTAAAGGGGATGAGGTTCTGTGGGAATGGATGCTTGCCGCTTCCTTTCCTGTGCACAGCTGCCCTGTCCAGATAAGATGCATTGACACAGAAGTGATTGATCTCTGTGTTGGAATCACTGATTTGAGGAAAGATCAAGTATTAAATTCAGATTTGGTGATGCTTCTGTGAAGTTTATTGCCTTCAGGGTGTGTAGCTGCTAGATCTGAAGCTGCTGTATGTGAGCAGGAAGCAGCCTGGTCTTTGAGCAACCTGGTTGCTTGGAAGGTGTCTGTGGCAGGGACTGGATGACTTTTGAGGTCCCTTCCAGGCCATCCAGCATGTGATTCTGTGATAAAGGCAGCAGGGAGAGAGGAAGTGTGTGATTACCCAAATCAGAGCAATTTGTGTTGTGCTGTTGTCACTGCTGTCTCTGGTGCCAGCTGCCCTGTGCACACTGCCCACCAGATGTGAGCTGGAGCTTTTGGAGGTGCCTGGGAAGTGCTTCCAGGTCCTTGCTTGTGCTACAGAGAGACCGAGGGTATCTGGAGAGCAGAGATGTGATGTGCTCTCCGAGCAGGCTGCCTGTGCTGCTTTCCAGCGGGGCCATGTGTGTGTGACCTCGGGATGAGGGACTCCTGGCACTTCTTGCTGTCTTGGCTTTCTAAAGCACCGGGTGTAGTTCTGGCTCAGCCTTATGGCAGGACCCAGCCTCCCATGGCAGGAGTTGCCACTCTCACACAAGCTGTTTCTGTGCCAGGTGTGAGTGTTTGCCTGAAAATGCTCTTCCAAGGGGTGAGCCTGTGTGTGGCCATCCTCTGTGTGGTCTGCTACAAGCTGCTGCTGTGTCTTCTCATTGCAGCCCTAAGAAGGATTAATAGCTGTATGAGCTGTACCTGAGAAATTGGCTACATGTAGTTTCAGACAGTGTTGGCTTTGTAAACAAGGCTGAGTATCAGCAGCAAACCCAAGTTTCTGGGCACTGCTGCTTGTTCCAGAGAAGAGGCTGGGAAGAGTGGGTACCATGGTACCCTCCAAACTGCTGCAGCAGCATCTTTCTGATCCACTCACTGATTCCAAATGCAAACTCAGTAACATAACGTAGAGCATGATGTCATGTCTGTTGTGGGCTTAGCTGTATGGGCTAACCCCCAACAGGCAACTCTCACTTCCTAATGAAGTGTGGGACTCTTTCCACCCTGATTTGGAGGCGATGTGGAGCCACCTGTGCTCCTCAGGCCTATTTTGGCTTGACTGAACTGATTGCTGTCACATCTGAAGGTTTGATGTGTGTGGGACATCTTACTTCCCAGTCTGTGTCTTGGGAAGTAAGAGTGAGGAGTACAGTCAAACAGGTGGGGCAACAGGGGACTGGGAGCATGCCCTGAGAGAGTTGCTTTGCAGACTCCTGTAGCAGTGCTCATCTGTACTAAACCATATCTGTGCCATGCAAGCATCCGTGTAGTTATTGTGGCATCCTGAAAGGAACACAACTTGTGCGTGCATTTGGGTCAGTGGCTTGGCTGCCATTGTTCAACTGCAGCATGTCACAAATTGGGCAGCTGTGGTTAGAGGCTGACCTGGAGTTGCCTTTAGCTCTTGAGGGTGTGGTTGTGCCCTTGCTGCAAATAATCCTCTCCTGCTGGTGGGGTTTTATCTAATGCTTTGGCCCAAAGCTGTGTTTAGGACCTCCTGACTACCAGCACAGCAGACACTGGTGTCTTCCCGTGAGCTTTGATTCTGGACTGTGCCATCCTCCTTGGACACAGCAGCATCCAGTGAGGAGCAGGAGCAAGGAAAGGTGGTTTGTTTAATTCTTTTCCTACTTCATCTATAAATGTACATTGTTGTGCAACTGAGATTGCATTTGTTGAACAGTCAGGCAAAATGAGACACATATAGAAAAGCTTTTGGCCTGCATCAAGCACAACTCAGTTTAGTAACAGCAACCTTGACACAGGTGTAGTGCATGAGATGCTAATTCCTGGTGAAAAACCTGATTAATGTGTGTTTTCTTACAAAACCTGGTGAATGGGGATTAACTGACTCAAATCAGCAGTGATAAAGTCCTAGTGGATGCTGTTCCACAAATCCATCTCAGCTGTAAGTTTCTATTGTCTATACAGTTAATATTGCAAATTTCACATTCAGCTGTCAGGTTAGAAAATGAGCACAGTGAAAGGCACCTGTGGTTTTGAAGCCTGCACTGAAACATTAGGCTTGCAAAAGGAAAGAATTATTTTCCTGAGACTTGTGCTGGAAAGCATTCAACCATGTAAAACTGGCTTTTGCTCACTGCTCTGTAAAGAAGTACACAGCAGTTGCCACGACGACTTTGTTTAATAACCACAGGGTCTTGAAAGTCAACTCTTCCTTTGCTTCCTGGGAGGCAGCTGTGTTCCAAGGGGTGACTCCTGGGTGGAAGCAGTTGCTGCACTGAGCTGCAAAACTAAGAGCAACCTTAGAAAAAAAAAACTTAGAAAAAACTAAGAGCAACTCCACAGGGCTGCAGCAAATGTTTCCCCTGATTGCAGTTAGTGTAATTTAGTGCAGCTGTCACTCAGCTTTGTTACAGTTCCAACAGAAAATAGTGTTTAATCTCTTCTCCAAATAAGCACACTCACAACAAGGTGCTTTTGCACAGTTTAATAAAGGTACCTCCAAACAGACATCATTCACTTCACAAGTTAAAAATAGTGACCTTTAAATACATCTTTGGCTGATACCCAGTTAGCCTCTAAGTTAAAGAGAGCTGTCACAAACATATCACATGAGTGGTAGGACCCTCCCAGCAGAGAGACTATTAACAACCAGCTATACTTGATAGCAGTCTTCACATTTGCATAGTTAAACATTTAAATAACTGAATCCATGAGTATTACAAACATGGTAAGTTACAAACAAGATCACCGCCTTTCAGATACTTGGAACTGACCTGATTTGTAAAGCAATCCTGTTTGAAAAATGGAACTGCAGGCTTATTTCAGCAGTTCCCCACTATCCCACACTGAAAAGTTTGGGACCCTTCAATCTGTGACTGACTGTCACACGTTCTGAGGTGACATCTGAGTTCTTTTCAGTCCTCCCGCAGGTAAGGGTCTTCACCTGCCTCTGAGCTTCCTAAAATGCCCTCTGGCAATGAAGAATCCTCTCCTTGAGCTTTGATGAGCTCTTCTGTTTGAGCTTCAGCTAATTTGGTCTCTGCTTTCTGGGACAGCAGTCGCACTTCTTGTACCTGTGATTTCACCAGCTGAATGTGGCTGCGGGCTGACACTGAGGCTTGGTCTGCACCTGAGGTAATGATTTAAAATACAGAGGGTTAGAGGAACACTCAGCAAACCTTCAATTAAGATACCTACTGGCTATAATTATCACCTGCTTTGCTAAGTGTTTTGATGGCTCTTGGGCTCCATTGATGCTAAATGCATTTGCTGTTCATTTACCTTCAACAGCAATTTGCCTGCTTTGAGGTAATTTTTTGCCCCCTTGAACTCTTCCCACCCAAGTGGATTACAGCCAGTGTCTGATCAGAGCAATCAGCTTGTGCTAGTGGGTTGTAGAACTCAGCCCAGCCACTGTGTGCCAGGAACCTGCAGGCCTTGTCCAAGCACCTACCAGCAGTGAGAGTATCTGTGGCACTGCTGAACTCAGAATGCCTTCTCCTCCTGACAGTGTTTTCCAGGACCTGGCAGAGTCAGGGTATCCCCGTATGTTTATCGCTTTTCTCCTCTTCTCCACTCCAGTAACTTTGCTGATTTACCATAATCCAATCCATAACTCAATCTTGGAGCTATCAAGTCCTAAACTTTTTGTGAAAGGGTGTATCCAGGGAGAAAAGACCAAAATGAATCTCTTTCCAGAGTGAAAGGCAAATATTCTCACTCTTTAATAGAAGTGAGTCCATCTGGAAAGATCTGCTAGACCTCCTAGGTAGCCTTGTTTCTGTGGCTATATTTGAACCCACTGCATTTAGAAATGACTAAATGCTTCCCTGAAACATTTTTCTGGCATGGTTGGTCTTGATCTAAACCACATGTGAAGTTTCCAGGCCTAGTTCTCAAAACTCATCTACTAGATCTGTAGCCAATAAAATAACAGAAGTTCTCAGCATCTCTAAAAACGAGGCATTGGGTATAAATTGCTGTGTGAACTGAACAGCTATTCTGGGTCTCTCAACTCCATTCTCATGCAATAAATGCTGCCTAAATGTGAGGGAAAAGACATCCTCAGTATTACCTGACTGATATGCAGCTTCTGCTGCCATCTCTGAAAGACGTAACGCTGTCATCCAGCTGGATTCCAGCCTTAAGTATTCCTCCTGCTTTGTTCTCACCTAGGAGTAAAACAAAGTGTTACTTAACCAGACGTAACAGTATCTGGACGCTCTTCCAAACAGCACCTTCCTGAAAAGGTGAGCAAGCAAGAGGAGTTTCTGAGCAGAGTTTAAAGAGGCAGATTGCTGCCTGAAGGGAGACGACTGCTTACATCAACTCTGGCTCCTATCACCACCTGCCAAACTGCATCCACCTCTTCTGAATTCATCTTCCCAAGAAGGTTTGAATATTGCTTGTAGAGAGACACCAGTGTATAAAGAGCCTGCAAAGGAATCATTTCAGTTGCATGATGATCTGTACATCTCTGATGTTGTCTCTGTGTTAACTGGTATTAGTACAATTGCTGAATGCTTCCAAAGGTGCTTTGTTCTGAATTCACTGCAGTTTTGGGGGCACTGACAGCATTTGCTGTCTGCCCACAGCACTGTTGTGCTCATCTCTTTATATGCTTGCCATACTAATGAGGTAAACTGGCATGCAAATATTTTACTCAAATTGGCACCTATTTGTAAAATGAAAACTCTACCTTCTTATTTCAGACTTAAATATGGCTCACTCCATTCTTCTGATGAAACTCAAGTTCATAGTCTTAGAAATGGGCACAGAATGTAAATAAAATACTTAAGAATACAGGGTGGTGCATCCTACTTACTCAGTATGCAGGTATCCAATACCTGTTATGAGTTTCTTTAACCCCAGTTCTGAGACATTGGGCCTTCTGGCTTAAGTTCAAGCTCAAAGCAACAGTCTAACAAAGCTAAAGGTAACTTCTGTGTTTGGTGTAGCAGCAGGGAGCCCTACCCCACTGTTTCCTGGAGACCAGACTCCTTCAAACCCCCACACCTCTGTTATTAAAAATAATAAAACAGCCAAAGCCCATTCCAAGTGTGGTTTAACAGGAGTAGTTCGTGTCAAATAGTTTACTATTTCCAGTGCTGACTTGCTAGCACAGCACACGATCTCTCAGCTTACCTTTGTATACTCTGTCAATGCTTCAATCAGTGCGTATGTTGTTTGAGAGAGGAGTGTAGAAGTGCTGTCTGTGACCAAGGAAACTGCTCTTTTAATCAAGGCATCGTTGCTGAGAGAAATCACATTCTGCTGCTGAAAGACAAAGATGTCTGCATGATCTCTTACCCTTTCACATGGATGCAATAAACAGTGATAAGGAAAAGCACTGCTGTTGGTTACGAGGTTGGACAGCCCTATTCTTGCTGCTGTTTTTCCACTGTAAAACAAGACAACTGTTTTTACAAGGTGTTACATCCTCCTTTCTTTTCCTTAACAACCACATCCTGAACACCTGTGATTCCCAAGCAGGAACATAATTCTGAGGGCAAGTAAAAATGCACCTTGTAAAATGCTAAGTGAGTGTTTTTGAGTGTTAAACTGTTTGTAATAAGCAGGTTCTGCACGCAACATTGCTGGTCCTTACCTCCACAATGGGGACAGCGCACAAGGACACTCCCAGCCCCACTCCCACCACTTGGTGCCATCGGCCACTCACGCCCGAGAGGCAGCGCCTCCTGACACTGGCCACAGCAGGGAAGCTTTGTCTGGAAATGCAAGAAACAAAGGTAAGCACAAGAAGTAACCAGTATGCAGTGGGCAATAGGTATTGGAGAGGAAGGGAACACCTAGAAGCTGTCCTGGATGCCCTACTCTCTCCTGAGCTTCTGTAATGCAGCTGTGTAATAATGAATGGGTAAGTTTGGTTTAAATTGTGTTACATTACTTAGTTATAAGTGCAAAAAAAAGAGACAAGCACAGTAACTAGCACATTATTAATCCTTTGAGAGTGCAAAGGTATCTTATCTGGTACCAACACACTGCTAATATTACATAATATTGAAAAGCAAGTTAAAAAGCATGCTTAAAAGTGGTATAAGGTACATGCAGGTGAGGAGTATGGCTGGTAGTAGTCTGCTGCTGCCCAGTGCACTCAGGGCCTCCTGTGGTCAGTTTCACGGACTTCTAACGTTGTGCATTAGTCTGTGCGGTCAGGGCCTATCTCTGAAATACTCGAGCAGAAGAGCATCCTCAGCCGTGAGGTTTCTGCTGTTGTTCTGGTGTCCTCGTTTACGCTGCGGGCTCCTAACCTACATTCCCTCAGCGGCAAGCGCTGTGCGGATACCACAGCCTGTGCTCCTCCAGCCGCCCTGTGGCAGCTGGACACGGATGAGGCGAGTCTCTGTGGCACAGGCCGCCGCTCCAGCCTGGCTTGAAGCGAGTCACAACGGGCGCTCAGCGGCTCAGTCCACTGAACACCCGCCTGGGCCCCACCGAAGCGCTCCCGCCCCGCAGAGCCGGTACCTGAGCAGGGAGCAGCAGCTCCGGAGCCACCGGCCGCCCGCCGCCATCTTGGGACTGGGCGGTGCGTAGGAAGTTACGTCAGCGCGCAGCGGCGGGGCGGGGCTGGCTTTCCATGGCGTGACGCATGCGCGGAGTGCGAGCGCGTGGGGCTGTGAGGGCGGCGGGAGCTTGTGGTGGCGGCGGGGTCGAGTGATCGAGCTTCCGATCGCTCCGGCCCGCAGGGAGCGGTGCGTGCCCGGGGACAGGCCCTGGGGAGCACAAATGGTGCTGGGGGCTCAGCGCCGGCCGCGCCGGGGCGGTTCCTGTGTGTTCCCGTGCTCAGGGACACCTGAGGGGCCGGCCCGGCCCGGCTCGGCTCAGCAGGGAACAGCCGGCAGCTGGGTCAGGTCGTCAGTGGTGGCTGCGATCGCGCGGACCGGCTTACACAGGTTCTGCTCCACACTCCCCTGCTTCAGTTTGTCTTTGTTTTACAAGTGTATATAATGGTGCTTTGCGTTCGGCTCGTTCCGCACTAGTGATAATCCGCAGCTTCTCTCTGATAATCCCCAGCTCCTCCAGCAAAGATTTCCTGTATAGTTCCACATGAAAGCCTTGGTCAATTGAACCTACTCTATTTATAGCAGAGATTCTGTTCTCTGTTACAGTTCATTCAGTGCAGTTTACTTTCAAGCAGTGCTGCATCACAGGCACATCTTTCAGCTAATTCTGTGTTTTAAGCATTTGCTGAAAAGCATAGCACACTTGAGAGCACCAAATAATAAGCCTGTGGATAACGTGGTCTTGGTGCCCCCCATGAAATATGCCTCCTAAAACTGCAGGAAGAGGGAAACCTTGTGCTGATTTGAGATGTCTTTTTCCAGAACATCTAAAAATAATTACAAGTAATTTCTGTATCAGCCTTCACACCATTAATGAGGCACAGTTGGACAAGGCAAGACTTGTTCCTATGAGATATTGGTCATGTTTGAATTGTGTTGCATCCCTCCTGTCCATCCGCTGTGCTTGGCAGGCTGCTGTGCTCTTTGAGGCAGAGCATGGGGTGGGAATCTCAGGATAAAACTGCTGGGAGGCTTTTAAATATTTTGAGGAACAGGGGCAAATGTGTAGGAGCCACAAAGAAGCTGCAAGAGCCACAGAGATCAGTAAAGTGCATGCATGTAGATGCTTTGGAAACCTTTATTTTTTTTACATAAGAAAATAAGACTGTGATTAGGCAGTAATGAAACAAAACACTTGCAGGAGGAAGGGACTGTTCCATGTGATGAGCAGATGTGCAGGATGTGCTGCACGGTGGAGCCTGTTCCCTTTGGAGAGCGCTCATTTAAGCACCAAGAAGTACGTCGTCCATCCAGCAAGCAGCAGTGCCCCGACCAACACGGTGTAACTGAAGAGCACGAAGGCCAGCAGCTCCCTCAGCACCTTCAGGAAGTGGATGGTGAAGGAGTCCGGCATGGTTCTCCCCGGCACTGTGCAGGTAGGGTCTCTGGGGCTGGCTGCTGCTGTGCTCCTCCTGCTCTCTGAGAAAAGGGACAGGATGAATGTTTTTGAGCAAGGAGGCTGCAGAGCTGATGGGGTGGCTCTAATGTGGGGAGAAATGGCTGCATTCAGGAGGGTTAATGGCCACCCATCCTTCTTAGGAGGTTGTCACTGTCAGGTTGTAGTTGTGTGTGCTTTTTCAGAGCCCTGCACAGGGCTGCTGAGCTGCAGTGTTGAAAAAGAGTTTGGGATCTGATCGGTGTCTCCGTATCAGGACTGGTAATTAAGCAAATTAAAACACAGCCACACACAGGCAGTGTTGGTATGGGGAGAGGCCCCTACAGAGTCCAGCTGGCTCCTGGGATCTTCCCCTCTGTGTCAGTGGCTCTGCATCTGGGAAGCTTCATGTTCAGAGTGGTTGCTGATGGTGCATTACCAACAATGTGTTCTGATCAAAGTGGCCAATTCCTCCAAGGAAGCCACCATTAATATTTAATGATATAATTGCATCTAATGGAGATACTGGCACAAACTGAGCCTTTTGTTTAAGATGGATGAAAACTGGGGCTTAAATACAAGTTTGCACAGGCAAATATTTATATCTCACGTTAAAAATAACCCTTAAATGGAAGACGTGGGATAAGATGCTTTAGAATTCGTCTTCTAGCTGTATCTTAAAGTCATACTTGCACATCATTTTAGAAGTGATTGTTCATTTGTTAGTTTCATGCAAAATCTGAACTCCTTCACAAAAGTTGTTGGTTCCTTAAGACTTAAAGCTGTGAAGACCCACGTAAAAAATTCTACCATCTCTCCAATTTACATATTCTTTTCAATTTTGATCATAACTGTGCCTGGTTGAATATAGCCACTCTCTTGGTCAAACACATAAAAGGGGATTTAAAACCAGACTTAAGATAAAGCTAACCTGAAAGGATTATTTCTCTTCTAAACAGTGTAAAGCCAGCAAAGTAAACTGAATTCCCACTCAGATATTTAGAGTATTTTTGAAGAGCTTTTGTGATAAAGAGTTCACTTTTTGGTCTTACTAAAGAGTTTGGTCATTTCAGTCTAAGCTCAGGCACACGTATGTGTCAAAGGAGCTATTGCAATTTAAAACCAGGCATGGTTTCCTGTTGTTCAGAGCATTCAGGTTTTCTATCTATAGACTTTACATGATTTCTGCTTGTCTAAAAAGAAGTGGAGAAAGAAATAAGCTGCTTACCCAGGTAGATGATGTGCTCTTCTTCGTAAAGTTCCTGTTTCTCTCTAGTTCTTCTGCAGCTGTCCCTTGAATTTCTGCCTTCTAACGGGTTTCTGCTGTAGTTTGATCCCTTTCTGCTCTGCTCATCCGGGAGCTGGGAGTAATGAGGTGGTGTTTGCAGCCCGCACGAGGACTAATGCACTAGGTGTGGCCAGGACCAGTTATGATATGACATAGCACAGCAAAACAGAGCATGCCAAATAGCTCCCCTTCCCCAGAGTGCTCCTGTGAACAGTATTTGGTGAGGTTAAGCACCATGGCTTAATGTTACCAGGTCAAAACTGCATTTGCTTAAATGTATGCTTTGTTTTCCTCTAGCAAAGTATTGTGTCACTTTATCCTGCAGTTACACATCATTCTGTAGTTATATGGAATGCTGTTGTGCCTCTTGCTCCATTCTCTGAGAGCCCAGTGCTCCTGTAGGTCGCTCAGGGAGAAGGATGCTTGCATGGGGATCATCTCAGGTCAGCAGCACTTTACTTGCTGTACCTCTATGAACTGAGTCAGCCTCTTATCAAACAAGAGCGAGTGCTGAAGCCTCACTGCTCACTGCGCTGTCACTAGTTCACTGATCTACCTTAACCCAGTACACTCATTCACCTCTACCTTTTAGAGAGTGAGCACTCTTTTAGCAGGAGGGAGGAGGGAGATAAGCTATCTATTTATTTTTAGCAAAACTGTTTTCTGATGATATTCTATGAAAAGAGAAAGTCTGCCAGGGTGGAGGTTGGGTAATGGTTTCTTTATGGTTTTTGCTTGTAAACCAGACAAATGCAGACAGCAGAGAGAGGGAAGAGTATGTACTGCAAATCAAATCTCTTATTCACAAAGATATTATGATGTAGAAGATGGCCCCATAATTTAATTAGGCTCTCTTGTTATCAAGTTATTACCCGCGTGGTCAGCAAGGCCTTAGCCAGAAGCAGAACATAATCAAGATGCTCAGGAAGCCTGTTAAGAAGTAATTGCTCCTCCAGAGAATTGATCAACGTCAGGATGGCTTTTAGTTTGTGTTGTTGTTGAAGAGTTCCAGGAAGAGACTTTGTTCAGGGTGAGTGTCTGCATGGCTCCAGCTCTGTGATGGTGCAGGGCTACACTGCGAAAGATCTGCAGCAGTGGTGTTGCTAAATTAGAGTTTACCAAGTGTTGGGTGTGAGCTAGCGTCAAAGTAGGTTTTGCCTTTAGTGTCAGTAACAAATAACCACATTTGCTGGGCCAAGTGAAAAGGCAAACAAGCTCTTGAATGGGTTCCTTTATTTGCTTGTGTAGCTTCTACACGTCGTGGCCTCAGTTCACAAACCAGCCTGAGCAGTGCTGTAATTTCCTTGTGATTAGTTCAGTTTTTAAGATTAAAAAAAAGTATAAAATCTGGAAATGGTGGTAGTACAGCAGACTGTCAGGGCTCAGCAAAGGACAGTCAGGATTGCACTGACTCACATCATTTTTTCTTACTCTTCTTTGCCCAGTAACATCTCAGTTTTGATCCAAACCTACTTTTCTTTTTAAATAACTATGAAATTAGTTACTTTACAGTGGATCTACAGCAACAGTTCAGAGCAAGGCAGTTCATGCTTGCTCCTTACATTGTTGTCAAAGTTGCAGCACGTTTTGTTTCTGCAAGACAAGTGTGCAAGTTGCCCAGCTAAATTAAAGTCTTAAATGATTAAAAATGTATCTTTCTTCAAAAGTCAAGAAATCCCATAAGTAGTTCTGAGCTAGTATGTTCAGGTGCAGAACAGAATGGAATTAGTGTGTAAACTGAAAAAGCATTTAGCTGTTCAGAGAAATAGCTTCAATTCAAGTAACTCTATCATCCTGGGGCAGAGGGAGAAGGACGCAGTGACCACAGTGCAGAGGTTTGGTTTATTTTATTTATGTTTGTATTCCAGTGAGAGAGAAGCACATCCAAGGAAGGAGATCAAATACAGTTTTTATGTTGTCCTAATGAGCCAAGTGGAGTTAAACAGACAGAGGGGCTCTATGACGGGCCTGATTTGGCAGAACTCAATCCTACAAAACAAGACTGAAACCCACAGTCATAAGTGTAACACCTTGGCAAAATGAAGGGGGTTTTGAGATGTGTTGTGCATTCTGCAGGATAACTGAGAGCAGCTGTGTTTGCTGAGAGTGACTTAAGGTGCGGGATGGGGTTTTTTCAGTTGTTTTTCACTATTTAAATGGTCCTCAGTGCTTGCTGGAGAAGCATGTGAGTAGTGATGGTGACCATGGAGCGAGAGGGCTGAGGCACAGCACCAGGCTCTGGCAGTGGCAGCTGCACAGGCCTAAGCAAGGAGCCTCCTCTGCCTTCCCATTCCCTGGCCATTAGCAAGGCCAAGTCTCCAAGAGCTGAAGCTGCCTCTAGCACACGCTGGCTCCGCAATGCCAGGGGCCTTACCACCAAGACCATGGAAAATTCCATTGTATGATGTTGAGCCCTGTAATAGCTTGTGGCAGCAAGTCCCACAGTTTATAAACTGAAGAGGGAGAGTGAAGAAGTGTCTGTTTGAAACCCACTGTTTACTAGGTCACTGACATAGCTGTTTTTGGCCCAAGTCCCATGCAGGGAGTGTTTGTGTCTTCAGACATAAGCTTTTGACATACTGATGTGATTTACACCCCGGAGTAGCTTTCCTGAGCCATGTGGGTGTACCCAGGACAAACAAGCCTTCAGAGGGGGACTGCAGTGAAAGGCTCAAGCACCTCCCTCATAATTTGGGTGCAGTTGCTTGTTTTCATAGTCAGTGTTGTTGACGTGCATGTGGATAGTTCGAGGTTTAGCTGTTGCTGCAGGAAACCCAATGAACGTCTTGGCCAAAGTGTGCAGGACAGTGGACTCGAGTGTGGTCTACAGGTACCTCACCATAACAGCCAGCTTGTAAGAGCCAGCACAGGCCAGGCATGTCTTGCAGCTGCATTATTATGGATGCCTGAGAGCCAGGAAGTTTGTAAACATATGCAGTGAAAAAGCTACTTCTTCCCTTTACAGGAGTTCTCTTTCCATTGTGGAGTCAGCTGGGAATATTGGTATGACAGCAGTAACAGAAAACATCCTGCCTCCTCAGCACCTTAGGAGGGTAAAAAAGGAATAATCACATTTCCTACTGCAAATAAACTGAAAAGGGAGGAAAAAAAGCAGCTATTTGCCAAATGGAAGCACCAGGCTCAATCCCTGCCACCCCATCACTTCTTTGCCAATCCAGACCATGAGCTGTTTATTTTCATTGTTAGTGCCTTTCAGCTCTCAAGAAGCTGAAGTAGCTCTAAAGGAGCTACTTTGTCTACTAGAAGTTCCACAAACACTAGGAACCCAAATTGCAGAGAGGGATGAGGGTAACTGCGTCATGAGCTGGTCTCAGGAGAGCTTCTTGCACTATCTTTTTTCCCCGACGTTCAAGCCATGCCAAAAGACCAGAAGCTGATGTGCTTGTGTCCGCAGGGCCTTTCACCTTCACTGTCTCTTACCACAGACCTTAGAATGGGGCAGGCTCCAGTTTTTCCATCAAGGATTTCATCCAGGTTGTCCCATTGATCAGTTTTGTAGTGGCAATGACATATTCTGTGCCTCCATCTTCCATCTGGGACAGAAATCTCAGTGCAGCAATTTCTGCGTACGTTACCCCTCCCAGGAAGAACACCAGAGTGACTCTGTTCTCACCATGTTGACCTGTGTGTTCAGAGACATTTACAGGTTGTAGTTTTATATCAACTGTCAGTCAGACTCAAAAAACCTAAACTAAAATAAAGGTATCAGCTGAATTAGAGGAGAAACCTATTGGGCAAAGCATCAGGCCCAGACTCTTCTCCCAGCTCTGAAGTCTTTTTAGAGGATGTGCTCCTGCCTGCCCAGGCTTAAGACTAGAGAGTGCAAAGTAATGTTAGTTATCAAACTCACAGTGTAAGGTTAGGGCTTATTTAAGTACTCTCATGAGAAGTTAAAAAATGTACAGCTCTGTTCTGTCTTCAGTGCACATGGTGCTGTGCATTAACAGCAGGCTGAGTTTGTGACTGGATGTTTTAAAGAGGCCAGGAAGCTATCTGTCCAAAATAGCTTTGGCAGACCTAATACTGTAGTGACAGGGACATGAGATAGGTGCCTAAACTCTGATTTCAGTTTGCTTCGCTCCATTGCACTGCATGCCACACAGACATGCATCTCTCAAAGCAAAACTCACGCTTTTTCTGAAGGCCAGTGGGTAGCTGCTGCCTTTCCTCAAAATGGGGACCTGGCAGCATCTTCAGAACCTCTTCTATGCTCCTCCACCCCGGGCGAGCCAGTAGCTGTGCCAGGCGGACACTCAGCGGTGCGTAGCCGCTGTACACATAGGAGATGTCATTGGGGTTCTGCAGGAGAGAGCAGAGTGTGAGCAGTGGGTGAGAGCTGCTTCATGCTGCAGAACAGCACCATAAAATAGTAATAATTAAAGATGAAGGATTTCCTGCTGCACACAATTCCATGTTGTTTGATGTAATGTTCACTGTGGAGGTGTCTGTTTACCTGTTCATTGACATCATCCATCCATAAGCGCAGGGTTTTCCTGATTGTTGGGTAGTTATTCCTACCGCCTGTCTGAGGTTTCAGGAGTCCAGCCTTCTCCAGGTTGTTTAAGGTCAATATATGTTCATAGCCATAAGTCTGCAATATGAAAAATTCACTTTTAATACCACGTCAATAATCCATGACCAGAGTGTTTAAAAAGTATAAAGGCAAAGATGTTCATTTCAAAAAGCTTTTTGGTTAATCTGAAGTGTTTAAATCATGATAATAAAAACTGCAATGATGTAAACCCCCTCTGTATCTACATGTTGTAAAACACATATCAGCACCTCCTGAGCCATTGCTGTCAGCCCACCCAGAAGCCTCAGTGCTCCCTCTGCACATGCTGGCAGTCAGCACTGCCCATGTACAAGATGGGTCTGTCTAAAATACAAGTGTGTTTTAAAGCAGAGCTGAGGATTTGGTGGGATTTTCTTAGAAATGTGTGGTTCCAAAAGTTCCAGCCCCACCTGGAGAATCTCTCTTTTGTAATGGTCCAGAACCTTCTGCTTCAGTCCACTATTGCACACAGATTGCAAGCAAACGAGGCGTAGGATCTTGATTAATGGATGCTTTTGAGCTATGCAGTCTTCAATGTAATTGTTAACCTATTCAAAAAAAGATAAATAAAGATACATAAGCTATTATTTAAGGACCTATTGAAGTGCCTACAGGACCTGGAATGAAAGATCTGGTTTTGCCCAGTATCTCTGAAACAGTGAGAAAGAGGGGGCAGCTGCTCTCCAGGCACCTCAAGACCAGTAAATCAGTGATCCAGCTCTGGTTCCACCCTGTGTCTCTGAAGCGCAGTAATTCCACAGTCAATAGCTAAACTTTATCTGATGCACTGAAAAAATCCCGATTACCAGTCCTCAATCTTCCCTTGATTCCTCAAACTGCAAATGTGCAGGGAGATCCACATGAGAGCTCCCAGCCTTGACACTGGAAGGAGACAGACGTCACCTAGAGCACATGTTTCCTCTAGCAAAAAAAAAAACCCAAACAGGAAAATAACCCAGAGAAATACATTGGTTTGGGGGTTTTATTTTCAAGACATGAAGAGTCATTAATTGTCATGATCTACTTACCTTGTCTGTGTCTATTCCAGACATGAACTCTTGTTCCACCGTTAAATTATCAAAGAAATCTTCCGATGCTTTGGGAAAAGAATGAAAATCAATAGAACAGCAACCAACAGCTTATTTCCTACATTGACATTTCAGCAGAGATGCACTGGATGGAGCAAAGCCAATTTCTGCCAGGCTGAATAATGTCCATCAAGTTGTCTTGCATTTTGCTGTGGTGAAATGAGTCAGAACAACTGTTACACTCACTGATGATGAAGGACTACTCACTGGTGATGTCTTTGATGAGTTCTGCAATGGAGGTGTGGTTTGCTAGAGAACTTCTTGCCGCCTGCATGTGTGGCAGCTGTGAGACAAACTGCTTAATCTCTCCAACGGTCTTTGCATGGTGGCGTTCCTAAAGAAAGCCATCACTTAGGTTAGGGCTTATTCAGAGCAGTAACACCAACAAGATCATTGTATCATGAGAGGGTTTTTCACTATACTCACTGCAACAGCAGATACTGTGAGATAGACACAACCTTTTAGACGAAACACTTTAAATGCTTACACTAATGCCACAGCATTACCCATAAAAGCACTTTGATCATCAGAAGAGGGAGGACATAGAACAGGATCATTAGGCTGGTTTTTCCCATTCTGCCAGTGTTGTCAGTCACTTTTAATCATGGTTTGGGTTGGAAGGAACTTTAAAACTCATCCAGTTCCAGCCCCTGCCACAGGCAGGGACACCTTCCACTAGAGCAGCTTGCTCCAAGCCCCTGTGTCCAACCTGGTCTTGAACACTGCCAGGGATGGGGCAGCCACAGCTTCTCTGGGCACCCTGTGCCAGGGCCTCAGCACCCTCATAGTAAAGAATTTCTTCCTAACATTTGATTTTCTCTATCTTTATCAGGCTTCAGCCATCACTCTCTGCTCCTGTTTCCCAGCAAAACTACCTTTTTCAGGCAAAGATGAGGTACTTTGCTAGCTGCTAGTAAACACAATGCTGCAGGCAAAAGAACTCAGAGATGGGGGACATTTCTCCCCAAAACAGTAGTAAAAGGTTGGTGGGGTCTGTGTCCCTCGTGAACAGGAGCCTGCCATTCACTGTACCTGGCTATAACAATGTCGCAGGTTTAGAGCAAGGATCTGATGAAGCACAGTGCAGACTTCAGCTCTCAGAGCAGTCTCTGGACTGTTTCATTTGTGCCTCTTGCTGCAACTTGGAATAAAAATAATCATTTGACTCATGTGGAGGATTTAAATGGGCAAGTGCAGGCAGGAGGGTGATAATGACGCAGCCTGCAATGAAGGAGTCCTCTGCTGCCAATGTGCCACTGCTTCATTATCACCTATTACCTCTGACGGTTTAAGTTGCCTTTTTTTTTTTAACAACCAGTATGAACAATCCATCTTTAGCACCTTCACCTTTAACACTGCAATAACAGTTACTAGGGGATGAGGCTGAGCACGCACTACTTCAGTTAAGGTACTGCTACCTTGTCTTAAATGTGGCCGAAGTGAAGAGGCAAAGAGAAACCCCAAGGAAACACAATCAAACAGTGTAACAGGTCCTCTTGAAGTCTGCAAGCAGAAACCTGCGATCTCATTTCCTTATGAATCATTAACAGGATGTTTTTAAACAAAACCACAAACGCAGCCCACAGCACCCTCCACCTTTATCTAAGGTGACACGTGAGTGTGAACTGACAGGTCAGACCTCCTGTAAGGCAAGTGTTGCTTTCACATTCCTGTTGTTTTTTACACCAGCCATAATGCTTCATGCTCTACGAATGCACATTCTGGAGTGCTGTTTCTTAAAGCCTTTTCTCTGCATCCTCAGTGAATACAAAAGGAAAAGGATCCTTCATTTAACAGGTACCAACAGTGGAATTGACCAGTAGCTAAAACAGACTCCCTGGTTTTGATCTGGCTGAGGGCTTACTCCATGGCAACAGCTCGAGCTGCCAATCACAGCCCTGCTCAATGCAGACTGTGACTTATCTGACAACAAGAATGCCCAAGGGATGCACAGTCGGATCCAGGCCTCACCTCAAAGGCTGCAGAGATGATCTTGGCTTTCTTGCTCAGCACTGACCCCACAGCATTGAAGTTCTTGTCTCGGATTTCAGCATAGAGCTCTTCAGCAGAGTTGAGCTGGAGCTTCTTGGGTTCTGTGGGGAGATCTTTCCCACCCTCACCCTGCTTCTTCGGGGCAAACTTCTCAGGAGGGAGTTTCACATAAGCTACCAAATGCAGAGAAATAACCCTTACAGAGGGGAACTTCACCAGAAGTAAACATAAGGAAATGTGTCCCCTGAGCAGGAAACAGGTCTGAGCAGCAAAGCGAATACAAACTCCCAAACAGCTCAGTGCACGTGTTCATTAAGGAGAGACTCTCCCAGGGACCCAGAGACCTACACAGACATGATCAGAAACCAAGTGCTAACCATCAAGCTTTCAGCAAGGCCTGGAGGCAGCCTTCCAGTCGCTACAGCAGGAGGGAATAAAACCCATCAATGCCTCTCTGGAGTTACTCATTCTACCTCCTGAAGAGCCAGAGAGCGCTCTGAACAGCCTTTCACAAACTGTTCCTGTCCCCGCAGTGTGGTACCTGAGCTCAGCGGGCTGGAGGGTGAAGCACACGCTAACATCTGCACCCCAACACCATGGGTTCCGTGCCACTGCGCTTGCCCCCACCCTACATCCACAAAGTGCCCATTCAGGAGCCAAGCCCTGCTCTCACCTTCCCTTCCTGTGCAAAGAGAGCCAGAGCTGATCCTTATGAGCTCTAGCTTGGGACTGAACCATCCCTGCACCAAGTTCCAGTGAGCTGCTCCCACATCAGAGTCATTCAGTGAAGCAGAAAGGCACCCGAGACCCCTCGCCCAGCAGTACTCACTGTTCTGGATCCCATAGATTTCATCTATCAGCCCCTCGTAGGTGAGCTGCGTGGCCAGCGGCGTCAGCAGGTCCACGTTGCGATCCAGCAACAAGAGGGTGTCGAAGACAGGAAATATTGAGTTCTGGCTCCCAGGGAACTCGCGCTTCATCCTGATCATCATGTTAGCCACGTGCTGAAAGACACCACGTCCATCCGGTTATGGGGCAGGCCACCAGGGATGGATCTGATGTAACGGGTAGGACCGGAGAGAGCAAACAAAATCCTCCTCTGCTGCTCCCCGCAGCTCAGTGGCAGTGACTGTGGCCAAAGCACTGCGTTCATCTCAAGCTGCTCCCTCGTTACCAAAGGTAACAACTAAACCGTGGGTTGATCAGAGAGAAGGAAGTGAGTTACAGGGAGAGATGAGAAAGCCAAGGCACGGGCAGCAGGTTACACATTTCCCACTTCATTCAGCCCTTCTGCTGCCAACAACCAAGTGTTAAAACTCCACAGAAAGAACACAAAGGCAGTGCACCTGTGAGCAAAACACACATGAAAACAGCTAAATCCTCCTGATGGGAAGACTTCTGGAACAGCAAAGCTCATTCTTTTGTCCAGAGATGACAAAGACCTGAGGCCAAGATCCTGAAATTCCGGTACGGCAAGAGGGGTCCCTGGCTGGATTCAGAAACCCCAGGGGCGGTCCCACAGAACAAGATGGGATTCCCCAGCAGCAGCATTTGCCTCACCCGAGCACACTCGCCCTTCCCGAAGATCTGCGGGATGGTTCCGTACAGAGCCTGCAGCGTCATCAGCCCCTTTGCTGCATGGTACAGACTCGTCTGGTCGCTCTCCAGGTAACATTCCTACACAACAAAGAGGGATTCCTGATGGAAGGTGCTGACACAGCAACTCCCCCAGCAGAATGTGGTCCTTGTGAAGAGTTCAAAGGAGACACAGGTGGGGAAAAGACTCTGGCTGTGGACCAATACGAACCCTATCTGTGCTGTCACTGCATCAGATCATTGACCAGATACTGCAGTGATTTTGAACTCCACACCACTCCCAGTTTGATGGAGAGCAAGAGAGCCAGAAAGAAACTACAGAGAGTCTCTCCCTCTAATCTAGGCCGATCTGAGCACACAGCACCTCACCACAGCTCCCAACAAGCAGCAGCAAGCCCCACTGTGTCCTCTGGGCTATGCACCAGCCAAAGAAACTCTTAAAGCTTTCTGTCCCCAGACACAGCATTCTGAGGGAACAGGACATGTTGCTGGTACGTGACAGCTGTTAGCTCTTGGTGCAGTTTAGAGCACAGCATTAACCATTATGTGTGGCTCTTTGGCTGTGCATTGACACAAACAGTGCTGACTATTTGCAACAACCAAGTATTTTAATCCTCCTGAGTGCTCAATTTGTGCAAACAGCACCAGCAGCTACAGGCGGAGGAGCTGGGGTGCAGCTCAGTGTCAGGAAACACAGACAGCAGCCACAGCTCAGTGCAGCACCGGGATCAGGCCACATCTGCTCTGCAAGGCCTGTCCCTGATGCACAGTGACTGACAAACCCTCTGAGAACCTCTGGACCGAACCCCAACAGCATAAAACCACAACACGGTTCTCCTCGGACAAGTGCTCACCTTGAAGGCGCTCTCAGCCTCCATGGACAGCAGGTCCCCGTCAAAGGGAATAAGGTCCAGGCTGTACTGCTCGCGGTGGATGAAGGACCCCAGCACGCCCTGCTCCTTCAGCCACTGCTCGCACAGCAGGCTGCGGCGCGGCACGAACAGGATGTGGAAGTCCCTCTGGGGAGAGCGGCCTCTGTCCTCCCTGCGGAGTCACAGCCCGGGTAACAGCACAGACCACGGGCTGGGGGCACACAGTGCCAAAGGAACGGGAATGCTGCATGTGGTTGTTATTACTGATTTCAGCTACTAGCTTGGAATTGTTTACCACGTGCACCCACAGGACTGAACCCAGGGCGAGTTCTCTTCAATCAAAGCACGCATCATTCCAGCTAATCCAAAGGAACATGTGGCTTCCCAACAGGGAATGACCCCTGCCTCACCAGCCAAAGCAACACCCCCTGCAGCGCCTCCCACCCCAACCCGAGCCCTGAGAGCAGCCGCGCTGCAGCTTCCTTCCAGCCCACAGGTGACAAACCCGGTGTGGCGGCTCCAGGCCCAGCCCGTCCCCTCCTGTGGGGGGAGCCCCAGGCCCGGGCCCGCCCGCTGTACCTGAGCACGTTGTCGGTGATGATGTCCATGAGCTCCAGGCGGGGCCTCACGAAGAAGATGATGTTCTTGACATCGGCCTGCGGCAGGCGGCCGGGCTTGAGCGTGAACATCTTCTCCACCTCGTGCTCCTGGGCGGGGGGAACCGCGTCAGCTCCGCAAGGCCGCAGCACCCGCCCGGCGCCGAGCCCCCCCCGCCTTTACCTTGAGCAGCGAATACTGCGCGATGAGCCCGAAGGGCCCGGTCAGGGACTCGTCCCACACGATGGCCTGGGGGGGGGGGGGGGGAGGAGGGGAGCACGGGGGGGGTCAGAGCGGGTCCCGCCGCTGCCCCTCCCCCCCCGCCGCCCTCCCCTCCCCCCCCGCACCTTGCTCCCCGCGCACTTGTCGAGGAACTCGCGCAGCTCGCGCCGCCCCGCCTCGCGCAGCGCCGTCAGGTTCACCCGCCCCGAGCTCAGGTGCGCCGCCATCGCGGAACCACCGCGCCGCTCACGTGACGGCGGCCGTCACATGGTTTGCATCACGTGACGGGAGGGGAGGCCAGGAGCAACGCAGAGTGTGCGCGGCTTCACAGCGCCCTCTGGTGGGCGCAGCGCGGCACTAAACCCGCGTTCTCCTGCGCCGAATCCATGGGAGCTGGGAATGGGCTGGGAGGGAGCTTAAAGCGCATCCAGGGGCAGGGACACGTCCCACGGGAGCTGGGTGCTCCAAGCCCCGTCCAGCCTGGCCTTGGACACTGCCAGGGATGGGGCTGCCACTTAAAACTCTTCATGCAACTACAGAATGCATGTGTATACATGTGTGTATATATATACACACATGAAAAAGCTGCTGTACACGACAGCACCAACTCCAGCTCATCCTGACACCTCTACAGTTTCAGCATCGCCTTTTCCAGCAGATATTTCCTTCCAAACGGAAAACCAACATCATTTATCAGGCAGTATTCTAATGGAACCACCCTTATACTAAAGAACTTCTTAACATCTAATTGCCCAGCTTCTGGCTGGGTTTTGGAGTCAGCAACACTCCAGCCATTCCCATCCCTCAGTGCTGCTAACGCTTCTCTTTCTGTTTACTCACAGGTCACCTGTGTCCCACGTGGAGCACGTCCCCTTCCTGACAGCACCGAAAGGTAGGAAAGAAAACACAATTTCTCCTTTTTTTCTCCAAAATATAACTTTAATATATATATATGCATATTTACACACACACATCACGCACACGCTAGAGAGAAGCTGAACAAATGCAAACCAAGGGGGGGTCCCACACCAGAGAGGGGCAGAGCTACAGCCCCACCGCAGCAGCTCCGGTTCTTACCTGCTCCACGATTCACATTCACCAAACCACAGCCCGGAGCTCACGTTCACTGAGCAAAATCACAACCACAGGAGTCAAGGAAAACAAAGGAAATGGTTCTCAAACCCAGTCCAGTGTCCAAAAAAAAATCTAAATGTACAAATTCAGCCTTAAAATGGTTTAGTGCAAATAGGAAAATTAAGAGCATAATTTTAAGGTATTTAAATAAGCTTTAATATAACTATAGTGCTTCATTCCTAGACACGTTTTCCCATCCATAGATGCAACAGCACGAGGGCATTTCTTGTTAAGAGTGGGGACAAACCCAGAACCTGGGAAGAAACAGCATAAAGTCATTTGTTAAATCATTTATTTAAATTCCACCTAAAAGTTTGTTAAAGGGAGATCTGGGGCATTGAGTAGTGGAGGAGCGAAACAGTTATCAAGGTACTGATCGTGGAGCGGATGGGCCAAGGGGAAGGGGAGCGGGAGGGGCAAGAAACGTCGTCCCTTTCCTGCCCTTCAGCACAGGGCAATGCTGGTGGTGGTCAGTGGCTGCCGAGGGCTCGGTCCGGCCGTCAGAAGGTCTCGTCGTCGTTGCAGTCGGCCGTCCAGTGCCCGAACACCTCGCAGGTGTCGCAGTAGGGCCGCTCCTCCCTCCTGCTGCCGTGGTAGGCGGAGTGCGGCGGCTCCTCCAGCATCTGCGCCTGCGTGGGGCAGTCCTCGGTGTCGTGAAGGTCGAAGCAGCCGCAGATGTCGCAGAAGAGGCGCGGTTTCTTCTTGGACAAACTTTCCTCCTCGCTGCAAGGGCGGCACCGGCACAAGTCAAGCAGGGGGCTCATGAAGGTGAAAGACCCGAGTCCCTCCCCTGCCCGTGACTGAGACCAAGGGAACGCCACAGCAGTCAGCAAGGAACACAAATCACAAAACCCCTTCTGAAGATCTTCAGACACCTCAAGTACCCGGTAACCCCTTACACTGTAACACTGACTGAACAGACTGCTCCGTTTGTGGAAGTACTGGCACAGATACAGACATTGTTTAGAAAAGAATCACACAAAGTGGTTTCTCTTTCCCTCGAGAGGGCAGATCTGAGGTCACAATCCATCCAACATGTTTTAGTGCAATTTCTCACTGGATCTCCCCCTCTCAGAGTAGTTACTGGCCTCTTGAGAGCAAAAATGCTCCTCCTCAACTTGGAAAGGGCCAGACTTAACCATGACTGACAACAAACCTGTTATGATACATCAGTGCTTGTGACTGATAATCGAAGAATCAGTCTGGGCCTGAAATAGGGCTGGATTCAATTGCTAAATTCAAGGGAATGCTATGATTTTCCTTCCCAGCAGGAGCCACCAGGCTGGTGCAGCTCACAACTGACTGCTGCCAACAGTTCCCAACACAAGCCAAGGTTTCCTGTAGGATTTATACCTGTCGTAGTTATTTATCTCCTCTTCGTTGCCGTTGAGGGCTGCTTCACACATTCTTTGTATTTTCAAGTTTAATTCTTCGTTTCTCCTCTGCAGATCCACTATCACTGAATTCAGGAAGTCGATCTACGATAGTCAAGAAGGAGTCAGCAGGTTGAGGACTGAGCTTCAGAGAAATCAAGCAACAAAGCAATAGCCCTCAGACTGACCTGCACAGCCCTGCATTAACTCTTACCACTGGACCACTGGATTACACAGAGCTCCCACAGACAGGACACAGGAACATCCCAAAGGATCTCCAAGATGATTTCCACCCAGGGAGCCAGGCTCTTCCTCCCAGCCACCCCCTCTGACAGACTTTGGTGGGTCTCAAGCCACCACTGACCACTCGACTTCCTTTTCTAATGTACATTTTGAACACAAATCCCATGTGTAATTCTGATCAGAACCGTGTCCCTGCTCCCCCGAGCCTGCAGCTCTGGTGGATACTCCAAGGGGCAGTGGGACAGCACAGCGCACCCATCAGCATCTCCCACAGAGATCATAAGCCAGAGCACTGCTGAATGTAACTGAGCAATGCAAACTTCACACAGCCAATACAAGAAAGGAAGCCAAGAAGTGGCACAAACCTCGTGCTGATTGGGAGGAAGGGTTGTCACCAGCAGGGGAATTCAAGGAGGCAGAAAACCAGAAAAAGATTGGTGGTTAGTGGATGTTAATTACAGACTTCTGATCTCTGCACACACTAGGAAGGACATCAGGGATCTAACAAGGATTTCAGTCACAAGCAGAAGGTGCTTCTATTCCAACCTCATTTCCTAGGCACTCGTTGTCACAGGCTGCCTGTTACATGGCAGCACTTCACAAGTTCATGATCACACTCTGACACACATTGCTCCTGTTACCCAGCACGTGTGAACTGAGCAGCTTCCTCGCTCCACTGCATGCACAGACCCTCACTCTGAATGACGTTCTGCAGGTCAGCAGCAAAGACCAACGTTTCCAACTGCAGGAGCTCAGCTTGCCCATTCCCCAGCACCGCAGGTTCAGGTGGCCCCCACCTCATTCCTCATTCACACCCATGAAACCCTTTGAAAGGATCCAGGGAGCAGCTCCTGAGTGTGCTCTGCTGGGCTGCACCACACCAATGGGCTGCACACCAGAACCTGCCACCCTGCTTTCCTGCTCGCCTCCTCCAGTCACCAGAGCTACTTCCCCAGTATCCCTCATCCCTTGGTTCTTATTCTCTGTCATTCCCATTTCCCTTCAGAAGCAGGTGGTTACAGGATAAATGTGCCCAATATCATCCTGATGTACAGAATCTGTCAGGAACTGTCTTTTGAAAAGCATCTCCTGTGCCTGCAGACGCGTGGCTGGTTTCTTATGCTGCTGTTCCACATCAAATACCTGCTTCTCCTTTGCGATTTCATCTTGCAGTAGATTAGCAGCAATGTCACCTTTAAAGGAAACAAAACCCAAGCTATAAGATGACACATACAGTGCCTGAGTCAGAACTGAAGTCACGTCAATCTCTAGTCCTACTCTGATCACTCACTGTAAGGTCAGGGTGGCTTTTGGGGGGAACTGTTTTGGCTGCTGCATATTGAATACTGTGCATTACTCATTAAATACATAAAACGTGTGTGTAGGTGACAGCTGAGGTTCACAAACCCGTGGGGGAATGATCCTCTGCTGCTGAGATGAGATGGAGCTCAAGAAGCTCAACATAAGACAAGGATGAGTGGATGAAGTGTAGGGGTCTCATCCTGCGCCCAGGTAGGTGGTTTTGGTACGGTGCCTACACGGTACTTTGCAGCTCCAGCAAGGAAACCCAGGATCAGCCTGAGAGAGGCTCTTGCACAGAAGCCACGCCATGCCCAGAATGAAGTTTTATGGCTTCTGCACACGATTCATTTCAATTCAGATCAACCCCACCCCGGTGTCAGTGGGGTTCATGGGCAGCTTTCACTCTTTCAGGTTTCCTTCATGCAAATCTTAGGTGCGTTCTACAAGAGGCAGTCCCATTTCTCAGGAGATTCAGCTACAGTTAAGGCTCCTTTCACCACCAGGTAGCAGTGGCAAAAATCTATGGGACTAAAGCTGAAGGCACAGAGTCCGTGGAGAGGCCGCTCTTACCTGAGGAGCCCATTACAGTTAAAGGCTGCTCGTTGTTCTGCTTGAGCTTTTGCTCCAAGCTCTTCACCTTTTCCTCGAGCTGCAGTTTGTCAGATTCCAGCGACTTCACCACTGACTGCAGGCTTTTCGCAGAGGCGTTTTCCCCGCGGAGCACCGTGATCTGTAAGAGTCAGTGAGGAATGCCCAGACATTCCAGAATGAGCTTGGGGCACCAGGGCAATGCCCGTAGTAGCAAGGGCTAAACAACCCCCACAGGTACACACTGGAGCTCACCTAACCAGGCCCAGAGATCTAATGCTAAGGTTTAAGTATGCTACATTAATAAAGACATCAGCCAACTCTTCAGTAGCCAGCACACAAAGCCATGTGCTCCTAGCCATAACTCGGTCTGAAATGAAGCAACATCTCACTGTTGTCATTTACCTCGTTTCGGAGTTTTTCCAGTTCCTCATCTTTCTGTGTGATCAAGGCACTAGTAACATTGATGGATTTTTGTAAAGATGCTCTCTCTTCATCGATTTCTTTCTGTAATGTTGATTCTCTAAAAGAAAACCAAATACAACCAGAAATCACCTAAAGAACGGGTTATTGTGGTCGCCTTAAAGAAGTCTAATTTAATTCCAAGTCAAAACAGACCCCTAAGTTAAAGAAAAGCAGAAATAAACCACTGCAAAGTGGTTCTTAACAAGCCCATTTCCACTCTGTACTTGACTGAGGTTTTATGTATAAAATTCAGATGTTACAACTGTGGAAACAAAGCAAAACACTTTACCTAGGGAGTACATGCCAGAATCTGCTTAGCAGCGTAGCCATTTGCATTTAAAGCAGCAAGTTAAGGGACTGGGGAGATACAGGATAAACAAACACATTGCACAATGTTCCACACAACCTAACTTCAGTTTTGTTACTTCTTGGAAGTTACTAACAAGCAACAAAACACACATGCAAAGCTCATTGTACAAACTGTCATGCAAAGCATTGATGGTGCTGGAAATATCAGCTGGTCCTCACTAATTTCAGGGCCATCGTTAGTTCCTGACACATGTGCTTGGAGTTTCTGGGCCTTTATCAGAACCGGTCTGGGCCTCAGCACAAAACCACTTGGGGTTTGATTCACTTCTTGGAAGAAGAGTTAAAAAGCAATCCACCAAAGCAGGAACAAACCCTTGTTGTGTCCCTGTGTCCACTTCTCCCAACCTTCCCAGCTGAGCTAACGAGAGCTACAACCTCTGCCCGCAATTCCTGTCATCTTAAGGCACTACAGCTTTGACATCCTCACAGTGATGCTAACGAGGTCACACAAAACACACAGATGAGTGACTGTCCCCTGATGTGAAGACTCTGGCTGTAAAAGTGCCCTACAAGCTGAAAGGCTTTGGTTTTGTATTTTTTAAAAAAAGGAAATATAATAATAATGATAATGATGATAATAATAATAACGATGATAATAATAGTAATAATGTTATGACTCCAAAATTGGTGTAATTCTCTAGGAGGAACTCACTTTTCAGAGCCCTAGGCAGTGCCCAGCAGCCAAGTGCCCACTCTGTGCTTCTGCAGGCACAGTCACTTCTCTATTCCATACATCCCAGTGCCGATGATGATGCTCTGGCTGCCACCAGCATTGAGCTGCTCCTCTGTCTTACTAGCGGGCATGGCTGAAGACAAACTAGGCTGCCCAAATGTGTGCTAACTACACAAAAAGCAGGAGGAGCCAATACTTCAAAGGTACCAAATGACGTAATGGTTTCACTGAAGTAACTACACTGCCCTCCTTGAGGGCTGTTCAGGGGATTGGGAGCAGAATTCATCCCCGTGTGACGATGCTCAGGAGGAAGGGACAGCTATTAATTGCAATGGAAAAAATTTCATACCCACAAGATCTACAGTTAGTGAGAGCCACGATACCCAGAGCATGAAGTACAATAAATCTCACCGACTCCATAGGAAACTCAACAATGAGAGCACAATTAATGCAATTCTTTCATTGTTAAGATTATACTCGGGAATGGAAGCAGCAAGTGGAGAATCTGGGGTTTAGAAAAGCTGATGCAGCGACCAAACAAGAACCAAAAGGTTGGTTTGGGGTTTGGTATATTTTTCACAATGAGAGAATTAAGAGAAGCAGAAACACAACAAATTGCAGACTGCACAATCTGCCCTTTGAATACAAGTTATGTTCTTGTTAATAAAAACCAAAAGGGCAGTGGCATTTAACAGAGCTCCTTGCCCACCTTTATTCAGCAGAGCACTAAAAGCACGATGGCAGGATCCTTGGCAGGATCACACACGTGCTCTGGCCTAACCCATGCTTTGACACTTTGCTGAGCTGAACCAAAAGCACAGGGAGTGGTAGGGAAAGAAATGTGCCACTGAGGCATGGGACACTGCACATGGGACAGAGCAGAGCTGCAAATCCAGCATTTACTGGGAAGTTCATCTGGAAGTTGCTGCTCACAAGCTCTGCTGTACCCAAGCCTTCACTGAGCTTCCTTGCTACACAAGCAGCCACAGAGGGGCAGATGGACACACCAGTGACTTGGCTCGTGCTCAAGAGCTTGTTCTTTAGCCAAGGTTTCCACTTCATGGTCAGATCTTTGTTGCTGAGATCAAGACCAAACATAAGGGGTTTGTACAAATACAGTTCACTTGCCATTTGTTGGGTTTGGTTTCAGCTGCCCCAAGCATTTAGGTGGTTGAAAAAGGCAAACAGTTTGTGAGCATATAAATATGTATTTACAGATTCAATGTAGGAATCTAGAATACTGTAACACAAGGGGAGAGAAACAAGAGAAGAAAGGAGGAGAGAAAACAAGAAGGGAAAATGTCCCTGTATGGCAGCATTGGTTTTTCCTTTCTCCAGGAGCCACACTCCACAGCTCCCGCTGCAGGCCCTCAAAAATGCTGAAACTGGGCAACCTACAGCTGTAATAGGTGTTACACCTATAGTAGGTGTAAGTCACAACGCTCTTAACCTAAGTGTGAATCACAGTTCACTTCCAGCATCAGCTGAGTGCTTCAGTGATGCTTCGGTATCACTTGTGGTGTGATTCAGACAGTAAACGTAAAGCAGTGTATGTTGAATGTGAAAGAACCACACAGTCCTAACCTGCAAGAAAAACCTTATGGAAACTGTTTTATCAGGGAAAACCCCCAGGGAATTGATTTGGTGAACCTGAACTTTTTCCCTGTCAAATCAAGCCCGAAATAGCTTCTTTCCAGCAGGGATAAACAGCACTGAAAACGACTTTGCCATTTCACACACCGTTTTAACATTCCCCTTTCCTGAGGAGGTTGAAGCACATCTGGAGCAGCGGGAGCCAAGGGGGGAGAGAGGTTTTGGTTTAACATTTACAAAAATCACCCAGATTCTTCCCTTACTACAAAAATAAGAAATTCTAAGAACGAAGCAAATACCTTAAAGTGCTACTGGGGAAGCTTTAAGAATGCAAGATAACAAGAACCACGTTAGAAACATGGAGTAGAAATGCAAAATACTGTAAGGAAGAACTAAATCTGCACCAAGGGGCTATTTGTTTTGGTAAAAAAATAGAGACTTTTTCAATATGTGTATATATATTGCTGAGTATTTTACAAAACGAAAGCAAGACACCAAGGGACAAAGGCAGCCAAATATGTACAACAACTTTACTTGAAAAGAAAAAGAAAGAAAAATAACTATTTATTGTAACGTGGATAGACTTTCTTGAGTCTTACCATTAAAGACACACAGATATAGCAAGGGAAGCAAGGGTAGGAAAGGGAAGAGAGAGGAATGAGATGAGTATCGATAAATAGCGCAAGCTCAAAGACAGTCAGACAGTCAGCAACCCACAGAGAACCTGAGGCAACACAGAACCCCCTTAGACTCAAAGACCAAACTCCTGTCACTCCCAGCCTATTTCATATGGGGAGCTGCTAAAATAGAGGTAAAGAATAGCTGGGGGTGGAAGGAAGGTGAGAAAACTGCTGGAGATCTGACCTAATGGAAACAGGAGGATGGCTCCTTCTCAGTATCTCAACTACTTAGGACAAAAGGAAGAAATCCTCGCTCCTCTCCTCACCAACTCAAAGGGATTTGGGAATTTAGAGACTTTTCAACTTAGCTCTTCATTCAGCCTAACTTTTTTGTTAGCAAACAATGTCATATGTGGCATGTTTTGAGCCCTACAGCCTGCACTCTGTGTCAGTGACATTGACTGTTAGTGGGTTTATCCCTTCTATTGGAGTTTATTCAACACTGTTGAGGAATGTCACTAAGCCAGTGACAAACCTGGGCATCTCAGTGTAACCAACTGATGTTTAAATGCACTGTAATGATTTCATAGTTATTGAGATTATTTCAGGCAGCTCACACAGCATAGAAACAGGAAGGAAATCAGAGCTGCGCACCTTTACACAAGTTACCAAAGAGTCTGCCTGTTAAAATGTATGCTATGAAATAGAACTGCTGGAAAGTACTGAATGAACCCTGGGTCCCCATCCCTCCCTCCTCAAGTAACTTTCAGGAGTTACACTATTTAAAATGCATGTTTTAAAACACATTCAATCAGCCTATAAACAGCATTCTAGGCTGTCAGCGGCACTAATATCCTCCTTTTCCTTCCCTGCCTCCATATCAAATATACTGGAGATGATCCTCAGCTGGTGCAAACATCCTAATTAGTGTGGATGTCAACTGGTCTTTACAGCAGCTGAAGATTTCTCTCCTTGTCTTCTCCTTCACCTCATCTTAAAACCTGAACTCACTCTATTCTCTGTGGCTAAAGGCTGCATCAGAGCTGGAGGTTCAGCTCCTGCCTCTCTGCAGAACAACTGCCCCAACTCATATGTTCTCTGAGGGAGCTTTAGCTTGTGTCATACCCGGGTGCCTTAAGAAGAGTGCATGATGTAGCAGAGCATGACCAAGCCCCTGAATAACAGATTAACAGAGACTAACCCAGGGACCAGTGTGTAACACTGAGTAGCTGAGGATGTGCCCTCACTGCTCTTTGTTGTGGCCATTATAAATTCAGGATATTCACCAGGGTTGGTTTGTTTTTCCTGGCACACAGGAGGTGTCGGGCAGAGCTGCATCTTTTTCTAAGGATTTATGTAACTGCTTTTGAAAGCCCACATTTCCCTAAAAGACATCGTACCCATCAGCTTCCAGCCACACACTGCAGAAAGGCAGTGACCTTTGTAACTTGGGACCATTTATTGAACAGCCCAGCTTACAAACGGATGCCCCAGTCACCCAGGACAAATCTCCTGGTGTTCAGAAACAGTGCTGAATGAACTGCAATAGCTACTGCCACAGGGAACTCAACATCCCAGGATTATGAGAACAATCCGGTCAATGCTGCTGCTTTCCTCCCTGGTCTTTCTTTTTTTAAATAACAACCCTAGCTTAACTGTGTTTTCCCGTTATTCCGTAAGCACTTGATGGGTCGGATCTGTACGTGTGTGCTTTAATCTGACTGAGGGACAATCCAATACTCCAGAGCAGACAAAACCCAGACACAGAACTGGCTACTGGAAATGAGAACTACTACCATACAAGAGGTGCATAACTAAAGAGGGAAACTACCACTGCTTACATTAATAACTACATTTCCTTCATACTTTTAATAAAGCACATGTGGAAATTACATCTGTAATGTGTGTGACAACCTCAGCACTTTTCACTATGACACCACAGAAAAGAACTGCTTTCTTAGCAGTGTTTTTGTATTACATTTTCTGAAGGTTTCTGTAGGATTGCAGAGTTAAACACACGTCAGCAAAAACCAACTTACCTCTTTTTCATCTCTAGTAACTGGTTATTGAGTACTGATCTCTCCTCTTCCAGCTAAAACACAAGTACAAAAAGACTGCAGTTAATACACTAAGGATTGGTTCCTTGGTGTGATGTATCAGAGCAGCATTATCATCATAAAACAAACATGAGAGGCAACAGAGCCTAAAAATCCTCAAAGTAACTGATTTTCCACACAAACACAAACTGTTCAGTGACAAGAACATCAAATCGTGAGGGGCTGTTACTGCTTTACACAGCATTTCCATGTTCTGTGCACACAAGAAAGGTGTGAGGCTGGTATTTGCCTTAAACACCAAAGAGAAACATAAGCCTTTGTGTGCCTGGTTGTTGAGTTTAGGCCAGTGTTGGTGAATTACTGGATCTGCTGTGGTTCTGACCTGGATAACTGTGCTACTGATCTGTGCTTGTTACTGTGCTGCTATTTAGAGATAAATTATTGATCCCTAAAGCTGTCAGTCTGGTGTTGGTTACTGTATCCTGAACCCCTGACTCAGTGGGGCCACCTTAAGCTCTTACAGCGGGTAAAGCCTTCAGCTGCAGGTTCTTGGGGTGCAAACCAACAGGAAAAGCAAAACAAGACAACCAACCATAACTTGTACAACAACAAACTGTAAAGGCAGCTTACACAAACCCTTACAGACAGGTGACAAACACACGGAGGGGAAAAAGAACATGAGAATTTGGAGAAATGTTTCACTTGTAAATCTGCTCTTCCCCTACCAGCACATTTCTCTGGTCACACCGGGCGGCATTAACCTGGCCACGATCCACAATCACCCTAGGAGAAGCTTGACCTCCCGGTGTTTGTGCTCTTGGCTGCCACTCAAATTGGACAAACCTTGCAGTGACATTGTTCACCCTTTGCTCCCAGAGGCCATGCCCACAGTGCTCTGTGATGCTCGCCTCTACCGATAGCTTTCTTTTCCTAATAGACTGTGGTGCCTGTTTAACTTGGAAAATCCTCCAGCATTCATGGAATGCTGCCAGGCTGTGAGCACAAACCCTGCGTCTCCTCCCTTTTAGTTTTCTGGCTGGCTGTGGAGAGGGCAATCATTTTTATACAGACCAAGACAGAAGTGGATTAAAAGAGAGAAGAGTAAAGGATAAGATGTCAGGGGGGCTGCACAGCTTCAGACCCTTGGTGCAGCTGCACTGAGTCATGGATCGAGCCTTGAGCAGCCTCCTGGTAGAAGGGGAGAAAGGACAACCCCTCTCTCATCACATTCACCCTGCAATCTGCTCACTCTCTCCTTACCCTCAGAGCAGACTTCTCACATACATTTAATAAAAGATGGACCAGCTGAACTAGCATAGATGTCTCTGCACTGTTTCCAGTGAAGTTAAAACACCTTGGCAGGTCTAAGGCTCCCAAAATGCCACCACAAATAAACTGAAGCCAGAAAAGTTCCCCGAGTTCAATATCTGAAGTGTGAATCTTTAACTAATTACAAACAGCTAATTACTTATGGATCGATACAGCAAAGCATCTTTAGCATAAGATGCTTTAACCTTTAGATGTCAGGATAAATCATTCATGAAAGAGTGTTCATTAATTTTGCAAAGTGTGTCACATGCAGCCACAGATTCCCTACCCCAGTTGACTACACACTCGCTAGAATTTACAGTTACCATAGTAACTGCTCAAAATACTCACACCATATGCTCGCTACCTTCCTTACTGCATCTGAACGGGCACATGCACCGGCGCTCACACGGACTGAAGTGCTGCTGCTTGCTGAGCTTTCACCCCTACTGCCAGAGTTTTTGTACCCACTGTGTGAAATGCAGCTCCAGGAGGAAGCCTGCCCTGTCAAACCTCTTCACTGCTACCACCAACGCTTGATCTCTAAAATGTAATCGAGCAATTCTTGATAGTAATGCTTTTCCATTCCCCATGGACAGCCGGAACCAGGGGAGTCCAAAGCTCGCTGCAACTTGGTGCCTGGACATGAGTACCTGCATCCAAGTGACAGCAGGGCAGAAGTGGTGTTGGGACCCCCGGGGCTGTGCTAACCCAAGAGTGAGGATCCTCGAGGCTGGCTGGTTTTGTTGCCATTTCATTGAGAGAACTCAGCAGAGGCAGAATGAAGGGACTTAAGTTCAGTCTTAAGTCCCCCTGAAATACCAAAGGCCTCTTCCAGCCTTTCAGGAGGCTGTGCAGCTCCCTACATCTAAAGACACCACAGCCCAAATACTACGTTTAGGAAATGCAACAGGCGGCATTCCCGTGTTTCCAAGATTCAGACTGTATTTTCCTTGCAGAAGGCATCATGCGACACGAATGGCTGTGGAAGGCAAACACTGTTTGTTTCTCCAAGCTCTAGCAGATCTTCCAGATCTTTGATCTTGGAGCTGTCTACTTGCAGGCAGAAAAGGCTGTGGTGCAGGTGAACTGGGCATATTCCAGTTTCCAAGGCGACTGACTAATCCCTGTCACAGGTTCAGCCGTCCCTCCTGTTGCCGAATCCTTTCCAGTTACAACTCCTTCTGAAAATACCAGGTTGCCTCCAAGACTCTGAAATAATTTAAGATCCCCTGTGGGTGTGGGGAGCACAGCTCCCACTGGCTGCTCAGGATGGCAGCGTTCTCTTACCACACCACTACTCAGATGCTGCATGAGTCAGTGGTTGAGCCCACACGTCTGGGACTCCTGTTCATCATCTCCAAAGGCTCCTTAAGCTGAAGGAGCTTGTGCATTACTCCTGTCAGCAGCCAAAAGGATTCAGAAACTGGCCAGATCCTTACTTGCCCATCCTCAGTGTTTCCAAACAGGATCCCTGGGGAAAAGCCAGCCTCTTGGCTTTAAAGATATTAGGCTTTGCTGCAGGATGAAGGAGATCTGCTCCACTGTCCCTGGGAACAGCTCCCTCTTCTGCACCAGTGCTACCTCAGAAAGGCAACAGATAAATCCACGTCTTCTGCATTCTTGCTTTTGGATAAGATCTTCCAAGATCTCTTCACGTGGCTGTCACTGGAACTGCTCCACAAGAACTAATCCCATCATGTTTAATGACTGTAAATCTAATTTCTCTTTTGGCAAGCACCAGTGCTGCAGGCTGGGAAACTGAGCCCATGCTGATTCCAGCAGCATGTGCAAATGAATTTAACTTATATTTTACTGTTACATTTGAGTCCTTTTCTCCCCTATGAACTACCACCAGAAAACCATCTTACACCGATTCTAGTCTCCCGGTACCCACTACCTGGCTGCAGCACTCTTCATGTACATGCACAGTTTGAAGTTTAAGCAAGCATAGATGTGCCCAGCACTTTAGAGACAGAGTCCAGCCAAGCAGTTTTAAACAGTATCATCCTAAATACTCTTTTGCTTAGTGGGAAGGGGGAGCAGGAATAAAGAGGAGGAGAATTAAACAGATTTCCTTTGTACCAGATAGATATTTCCACAGTTGTATAATAAAATTTCTCCCGACAGAAATAGCGAGTGTCTGGTTAATACATCTGGCTACAGCTTATTTAATTTACTCTCATTCCCAAGCCTCCAAAGTATCCTCCATGGGTTGTGCAACCTTCTGCCAGCCTGCAGCTCTAACCTCCCCATGCAGGTGGCTTCCAAATGCATTTTAAACACCCTCAGCACAACTCACGTTTCAAGCACAAACATGCAGTGCAACGTCACCCGGCACCGGCGGAAACAGCACGCACAGAGAGCAGGGAAGCTCCCAGCCACTCTACCTTCTGATGGCTCGTGACTTCGTCCCTGCTCCTGCCCAGCTCCTCGGCAAGTTTCACGTTCTCCTCTTGCAAAGCTGCGAGCTGCTGGGACTTCTGAGCTGCTGCCAGCTTCAGCGCTTCGCTGCGAGGAGGACAGGGAGAGCATCGTTACCATAGGAACCCGAGAGGCAGGAAAAAACTGTGGGAGAGAGTCAGCTTCACAGCTTGGAAAAATACATCTGGGTCACGTGTCTAATGGGATCTGGGAGGAAGGTGGCAATCCGCACCTCGGATGCGAAGGGATGGGTTTAACCCTGAAAGCAGCAGCACACAAAACTCCTTTTGCTTTCAATGTAGCTGATAGTAAAAGAACAGGGAGTTCAGAGTGTGAGCTCTGCGAGTGCCTGGATGTGGAAATACAGGGCAGGGTTTGACAAGAGGGTTGGCACAGTTTATAGCCAGCACTTTCTCAGAAGCGAACTCTGTAGCCAGAGGTAAAATTGTTTAGAGAAGAAAGAAAGAAAAAGGGGTAAAAAGAAGAGAAAAAAAAAAAAAAAAACAGCAAAAAGCTCACAATTCACTTTTTAAATACTCCCTACAAGGTCTGACATCCAGCCATACAAGAATGTATGCAAGGTTATAGGAGGCAAAACAACCAAGTATCTGATCTATTCCATTAACAGATACAAACCTGAAAATGAGACAAAACAAAAGCTGAAGGAGAAAAGGGATTAGCAGGTTTCACAAGGTTGCTGCCAATGTGTGGTTTCCTTAAATGAGTTTATTTTCAACAAGCTTTTGAAACATAAAGTGGTTTGGATGCCTGCCTGCCGCACAAGTGACTCGCACATGTTTTAAGGAGATTTTTGGTTCTTCAAAGACATGAAAAGATATGTCTTATTTCATTAAGCAGTAATTTTTATGACTGTTTTGTTTGATAAGCAGCAGTCTCATACTCCTATGTGCCAATATTGCACTGACTTAAACCCTGACTGGAATATTAAAAATACTTTTATGACTGTGGGAGATAGAACCCGTAAGTCAGAAACTTACTCAAGCACCTCAAAATACAAGGATTCTGTGCTCTGTCTCAGGGCACATTTAACCAAAGGAAATCTGATTTACTTTTGGAATTCAGGATGTAGCATGACTAAGTTTTTCCAACCATTTCTTCTATCTGCTCTCACCTTGACCCATTTCCCATCTTACCCACCTAGATTGGATTAAGCAGGAAAGCTCACATCAGTTCAAATTATCTCAGTACAGCTCTACTTGCTGATGCAGGAACACACCTATTTTTAACCACGACTGCTTGCAGTACTAACCCGTTCTTCTCTCTTTGCTTTTGGTGCTGAAGCAGAGATTCAGGGCATTATAAAAAAAGCACACAAAATCCTGGGGTCAAGTTGTGTGTAATACTTGCCTGGGTTTAGGGCCAAGGAACTTTAAACTGATAGCTGCAAGTGCACTCAGCAGTGCTAAATGAGTACACAAGCCCAGTGGGTATTTCTGCTTTTCTTCATCTTTTCTAGGATGAAGCCTTCATCCATGGAAGGCTCTTTTACAAAGCACACACTGTCACTCCAGCATCGCCCTGACTCCAAAAGCTGCTGTAGAGGCAGCTGCACATCCCTGCCTACAGTCACAGCTCCTGTGGGCAAAATTTTCCCTCTACTCTCCCATGCAAAGGTACCACTTTCATGAACCGACCTCAGAAGGATGTTCTGCTCATCCAGCAATGTCTATTATCAAGCTAATTCCTTACTCTAATTAAAACAAGGCAATGCACAAAAGAATTATAACGACAAAGTGCAATTAAAAAACAGGACAAGCTTCCACATATCCATAACATCTCGCAGCACAAATGATTAGAGACCACATTCAGCAACAGTCTATGACTAAGTTTAGCCTTAAAACATAAATTAAAACCCCACAAAGATCCTGAGAACACCTTCCAGTGCTGGAGATTTTCAAGGCAGCATCTTCTATAAATGGCTTCTGCTTGACAAAACACAGTCTAATATATTTTGTCTTCCCCACACACCAGAGTCTACTCGCCCCTTGCTGTTCTAGCGTTGGAGCAACTAGTCTAGAGATAATGATTTTGCTTTGGCATCTCCCACAAGCATTGAGGCAGGTAGGAACTGCTCATGGAATGAAAGCTGCCTTTCTAAAGGAGGTTCCTGTCTAATCAAGCACGCAGGCTTTTAAAAGCAAGCAGCAGTAACTGTCAGTCACACAAACCTGGTGTTAATTCCATGTGCTGATTTCCTTTGTGTCCTGACTTCACCTCAAGAGCAGTGGTTAAGAACTGTCACAAAATGACTTATGGAACTAATAATAATAATAATAATTAATTAGTCAAAGCTGCTGTTAGCTCTCAGTCCAGATTCCAGCTCTTACTCCATGAGACAAATTCTTCTCAGAGCAGAGATTGTGATTTAATGTGTGACATCTCTGAAAGCTGGGGGACACACAGCTACTGCAGCAATAACCAGGACTTTTGCTGACGGTGGCACACCAAAAGCTTTGATACAATGAGATTCCATAGGACAAATTACTTTATATCAGATGCTTTACAGTTAATTTGGTTGTGTACAGTGTTACACATCAGCAGTAGCAGTGGTGGTAGCAGTACCTACGTAAGAGGTAATCACTCAAATGAAGCATCTCAAATGATAAGCAGGTAACTCTAGTTTTACATACTACATACAGCATTTGTATTGCACCAGTTAGAAAAGAAAAAGAAGAACCAGATTTCCTATAACCAAAGCCACTTGAAACTACTTAACACTCCACATGTAATTAAATCCAAACAGAACTGATGATAAAGCTTTTAAAACAACCTGGTGCCCTCAGGTGGCAGAACTCTATACTTCCTTCAACAAACAAATTCTTTCAGACAATGCCTGGAGTGAAGGATTTGCTTCAACACCCTTCAAGCAATTCAAGAGCAACATTCCGATTTCAAATCCTACACATGTCCAACTGATAAAGCAGATTATTAGGTCAAAAATAAATATTAGGATACCAGAGTGGTACTGAAAGTCATTTTTTCATAGAAATGAAAGTTAAATGTAGCTACAAAGGAATAGTTCAACAGATTTAGCATTGAAATACTTACAATTCTTTCCTAAGTTCTTCCACTTTCTTGTTCTCCAGATTTAGCAGCTCTTTTGATTTACTAAGTTCCTCTTCATTTTTCAGGTTGTTTTGTTTAAGCATGTCCAACTTAAAGAGGGGGAAAAAAGCATCATTACACTAATGGAACTACACAGTTCATTCAAAAGAAATGAATTCCTGTCAGAGATCTTGTTGCATGGGACAAGTTGTTGTCTATTTACTGAGCTTGCATTGACCACGTAAACACCACAAGCTCGGAACCTCAGTCGCTGGCATTTGGTGACACATTGTAAAACAGATAATCTCCAGTCATTCTCATGGCATTACAGCACCCTGTAGATTTTTTATGTTAATCCAGAAAAGTGAACCACTGCCATTATTCACATCACAGCTTTTAATTCTCGAGTCATGACATCTCATTGGAAATCATGACTGCTCCAGCACACGCTGTGGTGTTTAGGGTACCCCAGCTGTTCACTACCCATTACTATGGGAGCTGCAAAGCTCAAAGAGCCAAGGAGACCCACAAAGTGCTCCTCATCTTCAGAAAAGATGCCAGTTCAATGCTAAGACAAAAGACAGTTTGTCGCAGCACCAAGATTTAAGGGACTACCTTACCTGCTGTATGGTATTTGAAACCACAAGCAAACTACAGAAGGACACAGGTCACCTGGCTATGTCAAGCACCTAGATTTGCCATCAATACGTACGCATCTAATAAGCCTTTACAAGCCAATCTCTATTGTGGTGGAAGAGTGACAGAATTCACCTCTTGCCCAATGTAATTCTCTGTAATTCAATAGTTCTTCCATACAAACTAGGCAAATCTTTTCCTTAAAAAGCATTTAAATGTGCTTACTTCATTCTGTAGCTTCTCATTTGTCTGTCTAGAGTTCTCCAAAGAGGCCAAAGTTTCAATCTTTTCTTTGTGAATGGCATCCTTCTCTTTGGTCACCTTCTCCACAGTCTGGATAACATCATCTGCTATTTTGGCAGCCTATATATAAAGGCAGGGAAAAAAAAGGTATTACCAAAGGGATCTCTGAAAACAAAAGATGAACCACAATACTTTATGCACAGCCCCACAGTTTGCCAGCTGTTTTTCAATTAAATAAGGACTTCAACTGGGAATTTGTATTTTGAAGCTGCATAAAGTATAAAAATAAAGGGACATGAGAAGATTCAGTTCCATGCAGAAACAGATCATAACCCCATGCTTGTTGTTACCACTGAGGGTGCCCGCTGCTTCTAATTTAACTCCTGGATTTCTAATTACCACCGCTGTGATTGCTCTGAGGCTGCTAACCACTTTAGACAGTAGTAGTTCAGTAATATTCACCTCCAACAGACTATTCTGTGTTCAGAAAATGTGCATTTATAAAAAGCTGTTCAAAATCTGAAAAAGAATTAAAAATTAAATAGGAGATAAAGCTAGTTACTGCACTGTTTCAGTGCTGTTTGTTATGCCTTCGTATTTCCTTTGAAAGGAAATCCTTCATAAGCACATTAAAATACCCTGATGGGTAGAATACATTCCTATTGGATATCTTGATTCCAGTCTGTGTTCAAAGTGATTTTATGGGCTTCAAGCCACACAAACTGAAATTCAAAATGCTTTACAGAGTTTGTTGGTGGTGAATACCAAACACTTCTGTGAATAAAAAGAACACCAGGATTGTCCATGTCTTTAACAGACCGAAAGCCCTGTAATGTGAATTTAAATGGTTCTCTTACACTGCTTATTATCCAATTACATTGACAGCAGCAGTGGGTTGGTTTGTATTTTTCCAAGTAACTCAAATTTGAAGTTTGTTGTAATTTAACATAAAATGGCACAAAGATCTAATCTAAAACCTTTTCTCTTACTACTATAGCTTTTAAGCTGCAGAGTACCTTCAACAGAAGGAGCTGCTCCATTTCTCCTGCCAGATTCTAGAAACAAAACTTCCTTTTATTCACAGCTTATGTTGTTTTCTTGCAACATTCAGCAACAACATGGGCTTTTACATTTAGAAATAATTTTGTTTTCAATATTAAAGTGTCTTTCAGACTCACAACTTGAAAAAAACCCAAAGTCATATATGGAGAGAGACCATAGTTCCAGCCTGTTTATACCGAGATGAAGTGCTGATTGTGCAATGAAGTTCAGAGAGGAAACCACCAGGTTAGTGCTCAGGATTAGTATAACTATATTTGATTATTTAACTATGTGTTTCAATACCTCAATTTTTTGTGCTATTGTTTGGGCCTGGAGAATCTCAATCTCTTTTAGTTTCAAAGCCAGATTGTTCATCTCCTCCTGCAGCATCTGATTTTTGCCCTGAGACACCAGCAATTTGTTCGAGAGGTCACTATTCGTGTGTTCTAAAAGTGCTACTTTGTCATGCAGTTTATAATAATCCTCGGATAATTTCTCCTTCTCTTTTAATCTTGTAATCAGCTCTTGTATCTCCTTTTCTAAGAGGCTGATGTTGCTTTGAAGTTCCACACGTTCTAACAAGAAGGACTCCCTGTCCAGTTTCCTGGCTTCCTTTTCTATGGTTAAGTTTTCTTTCAGAGTCACAACATTTAATTTCTGACACTGATCTTGCAATTCAATCCTCTCTCTGGTCAGCATTTCCTTCTCAGAAGAACAGGTCTCATATGAAGATGACAGGACCTGCCTGGCATGTGATACAGCAGCCAGTTCGTTTTCTAATGTTCTTTTGGCATCCTGGGCCCCTTTCAGAAGGTTTGAAAGGTCACACTTACAGGCTATCAGCTCTTGATTTTCTAGAGTCTTTTTACTTAGTTCTTCCTTGAGGGCTTCAAGGGAATCTTGGAGTGTGGAATTCTCTTGGGCCAAAGCTTTCTGGGCTGAGACATCCAGTTCATGTTCATTCTTCATATCAGAAACTGCCTTTGCAGAAGACTTGTTTTCCTCAAGAAGCTCTAAGTATCTCTCCTCCAACTCTGTCTTCTCTTGGAGAAGAGCTTCATTGTGCTTTTCCAATTGCAATGACTTCTGAAAAACAGATTCCTTTTCTAAGTTCAGTTCATTTATTTTCTCAGTAAAGTCTCTCTCAGCAAGCACAGCATCTGCTGCAGCCTTGACAAGCTTTGCAGCAATTGCATTATTTTCATTTAAAAGTTCCTCCCTTTCAGCCAAAAGCCTTCGCTCTGACGAAGAAAGAGCTTCTTTCTCTTGAAGTAACTGAACACATTCGGAGTTTGATATCTCTCTTGAGGCTTTAATTTCCTCAAGAAGACACGAGAGACTAGCAAGGGAATCCTTCAGCTCTGTATTGTCTTTCAGCACCTTTTTAAGTTCTTCATGTTCAGTCTCTAGCTCTGTTTTCATCTCTTCTGTTCTCACACTCAGTGTTTGGTTCTCACTGATTGTAGTGTCTAAACTCACACGCAGCTCTTCTATGCTTTTGAGGAACATCTCCTTCTCGGACTGCAGGCTCACAGTTGTCTGCAATAGACTGTTAACTTCATTTTTTAAGGCTATGTTTCTATTTTTAAGATCCAAGTGTTCACCTATGGCTGTATCTCTCTCTGCAGTCAGAGTTGACACCTCCTGCAGTAGCTTTCTTTGGTCTTTGGCCAGCGCCTCACACGAACTTTCCAGCTTCTGAATAACATCATCTTTGTCTTTAACAACTGCATCTTTCTCTTCCAATAGTTTCTTCTGATAATTCTCCAGTTTCTCACATTCCTTGAAATGTTTCTGACAAGCCACATCCATGGCATCTTTGTTGGCCTGAAGTTCTTTCAACTGTTGGAGCAAGGTTGACTCTGAAGACTGGAGAGCATCGTTTTCTTGAGTTATCTTCAGGAGTTCTGCCTGTGCTGCCTCTATTTCAGAGAGTAATTTGCTGTTCTCCAACATCAGCGCTAACTTCTCTGAGCTTTCCTGCTGGCTTTTGGCCTCAGCCTCTTCCTTCTGCTTTAGAATTCTCTTATTTTCTGAATTAAGTTCTTCTTTTACTGTCCAAAGCTCTTCTTGGTCTTGTTGCATTAATGAAACCTTTAATTCCAATTCTAGAAGTTCTGATAACAAGGAACCTCTCTCTAATTTTAAAGCATCTCCTTCCTGCGCCAAAGTCTCTTTTTCTGATATCAAACCCCTCATCTCGTCTGACATTAGTTCAATTTCTTTTCTGGCTGATGCTAACACAGAGCTTAAGGACTAAAGAAATAAAGTCAGGGAGAAGGGAAAACAAAAATGAAATCAAATATGCTTTAAGGGTAAATAGTGCTATTGTCATTTCAGTTTGGAGAAAGTGTATACACTGACACACAGTAACTGTATGAACTCAAATGTTGAACCCACCCCTAATATTTCATTACGAAACACTTGCCATCTGCAAGAAACCTTTTCAGTTATTAAATACTAATAAAAACTCATCATGGTTTGCAGGCTCCTCCATACCAGATTCCATCTTGGTTTTGAAACTACTCTGAATGAATTTTCTGGATGTAAATTATTCAGAAGGAAGAGCCACAGAATGATTTCCTGAGAATCCAAGTGAATTAAAATGCAGGGAGCTGTATTAGATACTGACTTCCCATTCTCAAATTCACCTTCTATAAATAAATTCTTCTCACGGTTCTACCAAAAATATGTTGTCATAACCCACTGAATTCAAAACACCACATCAGTGGTGGATTTGAAGTTAACTTGTGTGCCAATTTATACACTACATATTATGCTAAAGCACAGAACAAAGACTATAGCAAATAACTAATGAGGGATGAAAGCAAGCAGCAATGTCAAACAAACAGAAGGAAAAAGAATTAAAATTACTAACGTCAAGCTACATACTACACAGTTGCATGTAATTTAGGCTCATACTACAGAACAAAATTTCAGGTGTGTAACTTAAATGAAATAGTTCACAATGTATTTTAAAATAATTCATGCATTTAAAAAAAACCAGGGAATAACTGATTGCGCTGAGTCAGATATCCATGAACATAAAATGTCAGCATCAAAGAAGTGTATTTCATGGATTCTTGCCTGATCTAGAGAAGACAACCTGTTAGCTGTGTATGCTTCTCTTCCCTAACCGGTATTAATCTACCCTGGAGAAGTTCAAATAAGGAACACTGCAAAAATCTTACTATGAAATGTAAAGCAAAAACCAGGGATTCACCCAAACAGAAAGAGTGACACTGTAAATGACTTGCAGAGTACCCAAGGTACGTACTTTGGCCTCTTCTGCTTGTTTCCTCAGCTCCTCAGCCTCTGTTTCTAACTCGGCGTTTTTCTTCTGTGCAACTTTCAGTGCCTCTTCTGCATCCAGCAAGTTCTGCTTAAACCCTTTGATATCTGCATCATGTTTAGTGACCAGCTCAGAAGTTTCCTTTTCATACTTTGCCTGAAGATCCTTATACTGATTCTGGCTGGTCTCGATTTGCTTTTTCTGATAGAAGACAAAATTGGAACACAGTTAAAGAGCAGCAGTACAATATTCTGCACACAGCTACTGCTTTTACAGTTGTTCTTACCATGTCCACAAGTTGATCCTGCATATTTTTCAGTTCTGCTTGATGAATCCTGAGGGTTTCTTGCTGACTCTGCTCAGCTTTCTGTGTTGTCTGCTCCACATTTTTCTGAAGCTGAACAGCCTTTTCATTTGCTTTTGTAAGCTCAAGTTGTATTTGCTCCAACTGCCTAGAAAGACCAAAGAAAAGAACATTACTTTTTGCTGACAGCACAACCAGCTCGGAGATGAAAGACTCAAAATTACACTGAAGTTCTATGTTCTGTCCAAGCATTTAGAAAGAGATTTAATTATTTAACATATACAGAATGTTCTGCTAAATTAAACACACATAAGTGAGACCAAGCACTTGCTTGTGAGCAGAGCAACACAGCTCCCAGCCACTTTGCCCCCAGTCTTGGTATTGTAAAGGTAAAGAACAAATATTTGAAACAAAACACATTTTCTCTTGAAAAACGTGACCAAGGTTTTTCATATATCCAAATAAATCAAGCTTTGCAGGTCAGGTCATTTCCTCTGGGCAATGAGAAGCATGTTACACAAGTACTTTAGAATTATAAATGTTAGATGCTGTTCAGATCACTCTGAGGAGACTGGTTTGATTAATTCAGTTTGCTAGAACAAGTTCACTTGTCACATCAATGTGACACTCAGGAGCATCGTGTTCAGATAATTACAGAAAGATAAGATGAGAAGCTGGAGTGCAGGAGCAATGAATTACTGTGACACTGACAGAATACCTTTCTTTTAACCGGAGCTCATCATTCATTTTTGTAAGCTGGGCAGAGCTGTCTCCTGAAGACTTCATGATTTCTGCAATATCATTTTCAAGTTTGGCTTTAGCTTCAATCAGTTGCTGTTCTTTCTCTTCTCGCTCCTTCAATTTCTTCTCCATCACTAAGCAAGACAAAGGTTGTTAGTCAAGCACATTTCAAAGACAGGGTATGCACAGCCCAGCTAGCAGATAGTGAAGAACTATAACCAGAGCAATAGTAATGCTACAGATGTTGCAAATTACCTGTTTAAAGTAAAAAATGATGATTGTTCAAACTTTCACCTGTAACAAAGGGTTAAGTTCTCTCCAGAAATAGTGAAAAAGCAGCTAGTCAAGAAATGTTTCTTTCAGAAGTGATTCACTTCAGGCCATGAGATGTGGATGAGAGTTCTACCCGTATCAGAGAGTAATCAAGCAGAGGAGTCTGCACACCTTACAAGTGAGGCATGTCATCAGCAGAGCAGTGGAAGACAAGCAATGCAAGCAACATGAAGCTACAGTGAAAAAGTTATTTAGTCCAGGGCAGACACTGCCACCAAGAGCAAAAGCAACCCTTGGGATGACTTCTACGGTCCCAACAATGCCTTGAAAGGCTTGCTCACAGGGGGCACAGCCATCCTTTATTTCTTTCTACATCAGTTTTAAATTGACATGTACACTAGAAAAATACAGGAAGACTCCCTCCTATGAGACAGGAAGGAGGAGACAACCAGACTAATGCACAGTCTTTTTGATGTCCTTAAAAAGAAGACACTACTTATGGACAAGGCTTCTAGGAATTAACTCTCATGTTCGTACTGTTTCAGCGTGGTCCCCAAGCCTTTGTCTGGTATCTGACCATCACCACAGCATGATTTTGTGAAAAATCGAACAAGAATTTGACTCCTGATTCAGAACGCATTCAGCCATGCATTCAGAATGGCTTTACTGCACTAGTACCTTGACATCATCATCACCATCTTGCCGGGTCACTATACACAGTGCCACAAAAGCTGTTCTCTGCCTAGTAAAAGGCTTTCTCTTGAAGGCATATGCATTTGGGAAACTGTTATGTAATATAGCGTGGCGAGCTGAGCAGGAGGAGGCATATGGGAGCACAAAGCTGATGCATTGTTCAGAACATTCCGGTTTATTACTTCCTTACCAGTCAAACTAGACTTCAGCTGTTCCAGTTCTGAGGACATGAGTGCAAACTGCTCTTCTTTTTGGTTTAGTTTTTTTATTGTTTCTATGCAAGTAAAATTTTGAAAACAAAGTTAGTAACTACTCAGATGCAGACAATTCCACCTACTTGCAAGGTATATAACTCTCAAGAAGAGAGGCTGGAAGTAATCCTGTCCTTTCCAATGCTGCTGAAGCTGCTGTACCACCATGTGTTATTTTGAAAGTGCATGGAAGGAACCTTAATTTTGCAGCATTTATTTTCTGCAGCTTTTTAGTTCCTTGTTTGGTTTAGCAGCAGACATACCTTGCATGGTTTGTTGAACGTTTTCTGCTTCATCAGCTGCACTGGTAAACTTTTTTTTCTGAAAAATGGATAAAAACATAAGGTAAGGTTTGGTAACAGCAGTATAATTCAACCACTGAATGTATATTAGGTGTTTTTCAAGTGAAAAAATAGATCAGTCTTCGTTCCTATTAAACAGAACCAAAGTTTCTGAGTTACAGTTTAGTGTAGATGTATTCAGCACCATAAAGCAACATTTCCCTTTCCTTGGTTGCAAGTCCCTAAGCATTCAAAATAACTTCTCCACCAGCAGGCTTAGCAACAGAACTGCAGCCACAGAGTCCAGGGTGGGATTTCTGGATTCAACACAAGAAGCCATCCATGCTGCTTATAGGCTGCACAATGGAGATTTGCAACCCTGTGATCAGTCTTGTTCCAGTGTTTTCCAGCTCTACCAGCAGGAAGAGATGCTCAGATGTGAAGAAAAGGGAGGATGCTGAGGAAGGTAAGTGACAGTCCCTTCCACCAACTTCAAATATTTACTATGGCTGTGGAAAGATTTTGACAGGAATGGTAAAACCTAAAAGCATTTCTCTTTGTTGCTAACTCCAGTGTAGTTTCTCAGGAAAATCCCACCCAACTACAGAATACTTGCAAATTTAATTACATTTGCAAAATGAGAAATCAGATGAAAAATGTTTTTGAAACCCTTTTGTAAGACGTGTGTATAGCAAGCATTAATTTGTACAAGTTATTAGTAAGTAAATTTAAACTACATGCTGCTTTGGTTTGGTTTAATACTTCATCTGAAATCCATAAACAGATGAGTTCTATTTAGACAAAACACCTGGTAACACAGAACTCAGATGAAATGCTCTTCATTCTGAGACACAGCCCATTAGTCCTGAACCTTTGGTCTTCTTTTCATGAGCAAAACAGCTTTGAAAGACTTTGTTCAGAGTCAATCCACAGATTGCACATTACACGCTCACCATGAAAACCAAAATCCAAAGGATAAAGTCAAAATTCTGGGGTATTACTCACCAAAACTTGAAGTTCCTTTTCCAAAGAATCTTTAACTTGATTTACCGCACTCAAGTTTTTCCCAAGGTCAAGAAGCTTTTGCTCTTTGCCCTGCAGTTCTTTGGCCAGATTACTAGCCTAACAAGGATGATGAAATGGGAGTAAAATAAAATTACAAACATGAATGGAAAATTAGGAAAATTAAAAGGTGAAGCTGAAAGAAATAAATATAACATTAAATCACTGTAAGATGAAAAAATAAATACAAAACTGAAGGCAAGAAGTGATGTGTTAACTGAGTGAAGGTGATTTCCACTGATGACTACATACATCACAGTGCTAACTGCATCTTGGAATGTATCTGGAATCGTTACAATTTAGTTCTTGGAATTAATGGTGAAAACATTATTTAACAGCAGATGGTTTTGAGTATATTCACAATTTCAGCATCAGCTGAACCAGTAGTTGTGGCTCTTTATTAATTTTTTTACCTGATCAATTTTGCATTGATGCTTCAACTGGCTATTCAGGCCAATGCACACTGGATGCAGTTTTTCAGAAGGCTCTGTACCACCCAGGGGTAGTGCAGAAACCCAGTGTGACCTCAAAAACAGTCAAAGGTCCATAGAAATCTGGTATCTCAGCACCACCTGTAAAGGGTTTAAGAAAGCTATTTCAAGTGACTTCCCCACTACTCTTAGAATCAGAGGTCCAGCTTGTCAAGGTCACAGACTGGGGATGCTCTAAAATGAAATGGTATCTTAGCACCTAGCTGCAGTGGTGGAACAACTTCCATGTACTGAATGCCAGATTATCAACTTTAAAGAGACAAAAGACCCAAAGCCATGACGGATCTTGGTAAGATGTATCACATTGCAGTCTGTGCTTCAGGAATGCTGTGAAGCAGTGCCTAAAAACATCACTGCATACCCTTGTCTTAAAAACATGTTCAACCATGATCTTTTTTGCTTTCTTTTAATAGCTCCTTCCATCACCCTGTTTGACGAGCGGCAAGGTAGCGAAAGTACAGAAGGAACAATTGCCCATTGCTCCCTGAGTCACTTTACCTGAAACCTCTATCACCAAAGGTTAAGAACTTAAGACATGTGGATTCTTCCCCCAGATAAACCAACAATCTGGCTTTTCCATAATACAAAGCTTTCAGCAGAGCCTGCAGCAACAAAAGGCACACAGAATTTTCTTCTGCTGCTTAGTGGTGCAGACTGAGCACTAGAAACCTCAACCCACTTAACACTTTCTCTAAAGCTCCTCAGATGGTACTAAGACACACATTGGATAAAACTATTTCTTCTGTGATGTATTTGCTGTAGCAAATGAGAACAGTACAAATGTAAAATGAAAGTGAAGTAAAAACAAAAGGATGGATGTTGATACAAACCTTGCTATTTCCATCAACCTTTTCAGTCTCTAAAGTCTGAATTTGTTTCTCAGCTGCCTCAAGCTGCTTGCTAAGTTTCTGGATTTCCAATTTACCTTCAGAATTGGCTTTCTGAAGTGCAGCAAGGTCCAAAAGCTTTTCTTCAGCAGCTTTGATCTGTGGTGTAAGACTATCAATAACTTTGGTTTGTTCATTGTACTTGGCTTGCAGTACCTCTAGCTCCTTTACCTTTATTTCAGCTTCCTGTAATTTGTTTAAAGTGTCTTCCATTTCTACTAGATGCTGATCTTCCACACTTTCCAGTTTGGTCTTCAGGCTTTCCAGGTTTTGCTCTTTCTCCTCTGTGACTGCCACCAGTTTTGCTTTCAGTGATTCAATCTCTTTCAAATGATGAGATTTTTCATTTTCCTGCTTCAGTTTTAAGCTTGACATTTCGTTTTCATAGTCTAGTTTAAGTTTCTCAATCTGAGTCTTTAACTCCGCAAATTCTGCTGACTGAGGCCCTACACCTTTGCTGAAAGAAACTTTTAGCTCTTCCATTGCTTGCTGATGGGAGGCAATTGCAGATTCCAGCTTTGATTTCCACAGCTCTATTACGTCAGAATTCTCCTTGTTGGCATGATCCAGCTTAGTTTTCAGGGATTCATTTTCTTTTGTCATTCTCTCATTTGAAGCTGAAAGTGTTTTGATCTCTTTTTGCAATGCTTCTTCACTAACTCCAAACTTCTCTTTCAGTGAATTCATCTCAGTCTGATGTTCTTTGCTAACTGCTGCCATTCTTTCTTGCAAAGCACTTATTTCTTGTAACAGTGAAAGAGAAGTGTCCACATCATCAATGTGTTTACTAGACTCTAATCTCCCTCGAAGCTCAGCTACCTCCTTCACCCGCAATGCTAGATCTCTCTCTAGTTCCATGATGCGTGATTTTTCTGACACCGTGGCCACCTATGATTGACAGTGTTTTAAGAAAAGAAGAAAGAATTATAAAAGATATTTTGAATACAAAGACACTTAAACCTCACTGAAAAGAAACCCCTGAGTGTTGCACACTAACATTATCAATGCATTCTTGCCATACCTTTGAGTTCCTCTCTCAACTCTTTTTCCTATGGAAATTCTAAAGAAACCTTAAGTAAAAGCAAAAGCTGCCTTTACATGGAAGGCTGTGAAACAAGCACAACTGTTGTTTCAGTAGTGTATAAGGATTGCTTTAAAATGGGAAAATGTTCACATCTTTGTATTACATGTGTATCTAAAGGTGGAATTCAGTAAAAGTCATTTTTCTGATGTTATCCAGAAATAACAACTTGCTGAACTTACAAACTATGCTAATAACATTCATTGTTTCACAAAATGTTTCTCAGAACCATTTTAAAGCAGACTGGAAAAGAATGGAGAACCACAAGGTCTTTATTTGTTGAAATTAATTGCTTCCAAAATAATCTCAGAGAAAAATACAAACACATTTTTAGCCTACAAATCCTTGGAAACTCCTATATCTACTCCATTGTTCTCTCTGGAAAAGTGTCCTCACATTATCCAAGCTTTCCACTGACTGCTGAAGCAGCCTGTGTATGGAAAAAGCACGCAAAGCTACCACAATTACTTCTAATTACGAAGGTACTGTTTCAACCTCATTATATCAACATCCTGAAAAAGATAATACTTACCTGCAATTGCTTTTTAAAAGTACTTATGATAGAACATATTCCTGGGTTTATAATATTCATTTTACCTCAAGGAAAGCTGTATGTGTGAGCATGAATATATATCTATACCTACCCCTTAAGAACTGACATTGAAATTCTGATTTAGGACAAATTATGTCCAGTAGTGTTTTGACAAGCAACAGTATTACTAATGTTACTGGGATATCCATCAAAAGATGCCATGAGTGGAAATACAGTACTAAAAGGCCACTGCAAACCACAATTTGGCAAAGCAAATTATTACAACTACTATTTAAGACCTCAAAACCAAGCCACAACTACTAAGCTTGTGTTAAAAGCATTGACACAGTTGATCTTTTTTGAATTTAATGAACTTTGCTACTTTAAAACATAAACCACTGAACATTGCTGTCAATTCACAGCCCCATGTGCTGCTTCTGACTTGGATCCAAGTATCAGTTCTGCAGTTAAGGCATCTTACCTGAGTTCTTCTGAAGAAATGAGTATACAGATACAGGCATACGCACACACACACCACTGAAGCTCAAAATTCATGCTACTTTTTAAAGTGTTCCAGCTATACCTACAGCAGGCACTGATCGTGGCAGGAGCAAGGATGTGTTTCAGCACGTGTTATACCCAGCAAAGTGCGTCATCAGAAATCTTCCACAACACAAATCAGTCTTGTTATTCAAATAGTGAAAACCATTACCCTAGTGTCTTCTAACTCCCTCTGGAGTTTGTCAGCTTTGGTCTTTTCAAAGAGCAGGCTCTGTTCAAGCTCCTTAATGCGGGCATGCTCCAGTTTGGTCTGCGTCTGTTAGTAAAAAGGGAAAGGAAGAGAACACAACGGTGCCACCATCACATGCCAGCACAAGAGGAGGGAGCCACATGCAGGCCGTGCTGCCAGAATCTTCTACCAATGATGAGCAGAGAAGATGCAGTAGATAAAATGAACAGGGAAATGCTACGGATGAGAAAGATGGGCTGGAGAGTGTGAATGGACTGACACGTAAAAAACATAAAAAATGGCAAAAAACCCCACAAACAAAGAAATATGAACAAAAAAGTTCCATGCAGCTGAGTAGAAGTTATTTATCAGTACATGAAGTTTTCAGCACAAATTAGAATAGTTATGTAAAAATATATATGTGTATATATATCTATACCTGTTCTACTAGGATGGTAAACCCCTCTACTTGCCATCCCACTAACTTTTTTCTCTAATGTAGTTGGCTTATTTTATGATTTAGTTATGAACCAGGGGACAAAAATTCACCACTAAAGCTCATGTGACAATCAAACCTTGTTTTAAACACAGCTGTACCTCAAGTCTCAGGCATAAAAAAAATCCTTTTGGCAAAGACCTGGGCACATTAAGGCTCATTTGTCACTATATATTATTTGAATAGAAAAGAATGGCTGTCTATAACTGCAGAACTCTCCCAGTTTCCCCCACTCCTCCTCTTTCAGGAAGAAAACAAGCAACAAGTAAGATTCTGCGAAATGAGATAAAGAAGTGAATCAGTCTGGTTGCTTCATAGTTCCTGAAGTCTAAATACCTTGAACAAGATGTGGAAGTAAGGAAAGGAAAAAGATACGTGTAATTCTAACACGTTCCTAAAGAGAAGCAGGAAGCAGAGGAATGGAAGTGAGCAGCTACCTCCTGCCTTTTGCTTACAATCAGGTGCAATCCTTAGCAGGAACACAGAATTGGATATTCTGGCTTGAGACCCAGATACTCCCAGAGGCTTGCAAGAGTGCTTCAAGTTTGACAGATGCAGGTTAAGTCCAGCAGGTAGTTCAAATGTGACTTGCACCTCCGAAGTGAGGAGCTGAGGGAGAGAAAAGAAACCTAAAGAGGTAAGAAAGAACTAAGTGCCACACTTATTTGTGAAGTGCTGAGATACAAGTGTTGTGTCAGTCTTGACAGGTCACTTAGATTAAATTTACTGAACAGTCCAAATGAAAAGGATTATGTAAGTCTCTTGTTGCTTCACAGCATCTTTTCCAAGAAGAGCAGCTTCTCAGGGCTTACTCACAAAGTGAATAAGGTGGATATCTGGAAGAAGACTAGATGAAGTGGAAGATGGGTTTATTAACTGAGGAAGTTGTATCCATCAGTACTGATGAAAGCCACAGGTTAATTTAATTAACAGAAAAGAGTCCTGCAGCCTAAAGAGCTATCCAGTGAACACCAGATTGAAAGAACTTGAAAAGGCAGCAAGATACACGAGTAATTCCAAAGCCACAGCACTGTGTGCACAGCTGGCAGGACACTGCTGCTTCCCTGATCTTTATCATCCGATATGTAAAAACCCCTACAGAATTGTTATTTATAGAGTGACAAGCTGATTAGCACTGCCTCCAAACCAGACACAGCAGTTGAAGATCTTATGAAGTCTCAGCAGAGCAAGTAGGATGGGGATGAGCCTCTTGTTATGTATGCTTCAGGCCTGTTCTCCTCCAGACACAGTATTCCTTCTGACAGCATCAAGTTACCTTCTTTTCCAAAAGCATGCAGACATCGGTGGTTTTACTTTTAAACATTTTTCCAGCTGAAAACAGTTGGCTGTGTTACTATGTACTTACTAGGTCCGTAATACTAAAATCCAAACACTCCCAAGTTGTTTCTTAGATGCATCTATATTTTGAAATTCCACAGCAGATTTGTGTCTCTCCCAGTGGAAGATCTTCAGTGTACATGCAGAAAAACCCCCCAGGAACAGAGATTACTGGGATTGCATCCCAGAACATTTGAAAATAGAACTAAGTACTCTATAGGAAATAACATTCTGTAAGTGGTTGTTATCTCAGTGCCCTCTCAGACCGATTAGTGCTAGCTCTGATCCACAACAAAATCCTAAGTTTGAAAAGTAATCTATTGTAAGAAAAACAGAACATTCATACCTTCCTTGTTCTAATTCACTAATGAGCTCTATTAAAAACCAAACCTGATTGTTGCAGGATTCTCCCTGCATGACTTACACAAACTTAAGATAGTGTATTTATTTTGCAGTTCTACATAAACTCCAGAACACTTTACTCTCTGAAGATCAGATATACCATCACTGCTTTACTCCTGTGAAGATCAGATATACCATCACTGATTACTGGTTTGGGTTTTTAATCCAATCTCTTATATATTACAAAGGGAAATAAGTTAAAATCCTGCCAAAATGGAAATAAAAGATTAAAAAAACCTCCTCCAGAGATCTTTGCTGGACACCTTTTTCCCCATTTAGAGCATGAGGGATTATCTTTAAACAAGTCTGATTTCCAAGAGAGAGGTTCCAGCTTCCCCAAGGTAAAATTTTTGAATCACTCAGATTTCTCTTCTGATCACGTATAGAGAGAGATGTCGAAATGATTTACGTTTCTCTTTGAGGAAACCCAAAGCACAGTAAACTGAGAAGAGCAGAGTACTACAAAAATAAGAATTTGATTGTAAATCTTAATTTGGATGGAAAAGAAAAACAGAAAAGACCATCTCTCCCAAAAAAAGGAAGCATCTTCACCAAAGCTTCACAATCAGATTAAGAGCCCTAGGAAAATGGGACAAGCCTGACTCTGCTTTGAACCTTAAGGAATCCCACTCCAATGAAGTCCAGAGACCAGTCACCAGCTATTTTCAGCACCTGTGTATTCCAGCTACTCGTTCACTTCAAAACAAACCTCAGTGTTAAGTTCTCCATCTATAGGTCACACCGTGAAATTGTGCTGAAGCCATAAATGCTGATAAGAGGTTCTAGGATAGGGGCAAGGTGACTTTCAGTCCCTTCGTGCTGGGATACACAATCACAGAACATGACTGAGATCATGGAGCATTAAGCCTAGAAACTAAGTGATCACCCACTTCTCTCCTTTAGAGAGGGAAGATGTCCATTTTTAATGGAAAAATTAGAACAGGGGAATCGGGAGTAAAGATAGGATTAAACAAGGAGTGCACAAAACAAGAGAAAGGGAAGGTACATGCAGATTTACTTCTAACACACCGTCAGCCTGATTGGAAGACTAGAGGAGACCCAGATCGCTGAAGTAGCTTCGCAAAAGGAACACCTAAGAATGCACAGCAGGAAACCAGTTTTAGTCTTGAGAACTTCCTAACCTGGCTGGGGATGCAGCAGAGGAGGCAGCCTGGGATACATTTTCCTGATTCCAATCAAAGAGAGGGCTTTTAAATTCCACTATTCTGAGCTATGGAGGCAAGAGGGCTGCTTAAGTGTCTTGTAAGGCAATTTCTGTTAGCCAGTAACATGTATTTTTCCTACCTAATTCAGAGAGAAGCTACATGAAGACGCAGTAAAATCAGACAGATTTACACACTGATTTTTTGTCATCTCTCCCCTTAGCATTTCATGCTAAAAATAAAAAAAGGAAACAAACAAAGGGAGGTGAGGAACATACTGATTATCTTCCTCAGAAAAAATAACCAGCTAATTGCATTTAGCATCCACTGAAAAGCAGCAGGAGCTCATAGGAAAGCACATAGGATTTTGCAATGAGAACTAAAATCCTACATTTAAATGAAAGATGTTTCCAGATCCTGGACAGTCATTTCCTACAAGCTCCTCTATTCTTCAGTTAGCTGCAAAGTTTTTGACCCTAGAGAATTCTAAGGACACATTCGCCCTCTTTCCCGTTAATGGGGATTACAACGTTTAGTCATTACACACATTCTTTTCAATAGATGTTGTAATTGCTCTGAAAGCAACATGCACACAGATACTACAGTCAATGTTTCAATAACAGATTATGCAGTTAGTGAATAAGTATAAGCATTTTCTGCACACAATCTGTTAACATGGGATGTCTCTGCACACTTAAGTGCCCTCTTACATTTTCTGGGTCTTCCGAAATCTGCCTCTTTGGCTATCAGTAAAATTAAAGAAACAAACAAACAACAATATTTCACCTGCAGACTCAGCACTGTCATTCCAGCAAACAACAGGATACAGTTCATTATCTCAGTTTAAACTCTTGTAGTTATGCAGCTTGGCGAACCAGAGTCTTTAAGCTGGTTTGCCACAACTAGCGACTGATTTAACAAAAAAGAAAAGCTTAAAATTACCCATGGACTAAACAATAAAAGGAACATTCTATGAAGAGTCTAGATAGGTACCTTAAAATGAATGGAAGACTAAAATAAAAGAAATGTTATATGAAATGAGTAATTTTCATAAGGCTAGCACTTCAATCGGAAACAGTTCACAGGAACACAAGTTAATGAAGTTTGTACTTTATACTGTGCAACAAGTTCTAATGTTTTTCTCATTAGACAGAATAGAGCAACTAAAAAGTATGTTGCTTATTAACCTGAAATTTGGGATAAACCTTGGCAATTTCCAAGTATCTGCGAGTTATCATTAAATACTTTCTATTCTGATTGTGTAATAACACTGCTTCAGCCCAACATTAGCTATACAAACAGTACAAAGATAAAGACTGCACACATTAATGGCTGTGTAGGTTTTGTGTGCAGTAACTCTCAGGACAAAATTCTTTGATAATCTTCCCTAAGGAAATCACAGGGATTATGCAAAAATTGACTGAAGACAAACAGGACTGGTCTTCAGTATTAATTTTCAAAGGCATAAATATTAACTTGCAATTTCATAACTTCAACATTATTTCTTATGGTCACTACTTTTAATATCAAAAGGTGAAATATTCTATGAATTAATTACTCTAAACAACTACAGCCATGCCACAGCACAACCCTTCTTGAAGTGTGTAACAATGAAGGGTGTAATCCCAGTTTCAGAACAGCTTACTCAGGGACTGCAGAACTAGGCATCATTTTCATGTGATCTGCATATACTTTGACCAGTATTGCATTTATTATTCATTCTTCCCTTTCTCTTCTAGAGAACAATACACTTAATCTGAACTGACTGCAGTTCTGCATCCTACTATAAATCCCATTTACAAAGCTGGAGATATTTTACCTCTAGGTCTCCTTTGGTAATGGATTCTTCTTCCACACGGAACTGAAGGTCTTCAACTTTCCTGTGGGGAGAACTTATTAAAATTCAGATAACTTTGAAAGAAAATGCTTTCAAGTTTACTTTTCAGTGGAAATCAGAATTACAGGGACATCATTCTGGTTGTACCAGCAAACTGCCAGAAACATTAAGGAGAAAGCATCAGAAAGAAGGAAAGCCTCTGCCTTTAAAACAACTACTGACCAAGGCAGGAATCAGTCTTCCTGTTGCTCTATAAGGAATTTTGTTGCATTTTCTGACAAGCTAAAAAGCAAACCTTTGAGTCATCATTGATTCTCTCATTCTTTCACCCTTCCGCATATCCTCAAAAGAGCTGACCTAAATGAACAGTCTGATCTCACATTCTGTATGTTCTATCACTTGCCTAACGAACAGTCAGGAAGTCAGGACATATCCAAGAAACCCACGGACCTTCTGGAAGTGTACTGGTCAACTTGCATCAAAACTCTAGCTCAGACACACGTATGTTAGGTGTCAGAATGAACTGCAAGATGTTGACTTGTCTTGCCCATATACAGGAGTTTTGGAATGAGAAGACAGAGGTGAGAAGCTAATACCTGACTCAGAATTAATTTTGTAAGAAGCCATTTCTTTCCTCCCCTGACTCTTGTATTACCCCAATGAGCAAGGGTCCAGATCTCCTCCTTTTCCCCTTGATCCTTTCAGCACTGTAAGATGTTGAAAAGGAAAAGACAAGCACATCTTTCCTTTGAATTACACACGCTGCTGCTGCGCACAGCTTGACTGACAGATGCAGAAATAATTGCACCAAAGAGATTTACAAGTGATGGATCTCTAAAATAAAGGACAGTAGGAACTTATTACTGGAAGAAGGTCTCACCACTGTGCTTTGGGAAACTGAATTAAAGATTATTTGACTTTAAGTCACTGTGGAGACTAATTTGAATGCATATTACAGAGAACATTGAAGGTAAATAAGCCTGGAGTGGTGAGGAGGAAGGAGAAATATTGTACTGCTGAGGCTGTGAAATGTTTTCCCGGCTGCAGGACATCACTTGGGTGAAGGAGCAGCAGACACACAGCGGCACTGTCACGCTGCTTAGCAACACGCTGAAGGTGAGCTCAAGGCCATGGAGGATTGCGGTAAAACAGCCCCCCACTGACCTGGCACTCAGCAAAAGTAGGTCCCCAGCCAGGCTGCCGAGGGGCTGCAAAGCTGCCTTTTCATTCATTTATTTATGTTTAATTGAACCCCCCACCGCATCATTTCACAAGAGACTACACAAATCATTCCAGACCCAACCCTAGTGCTTGTTTTCAAAATACAGTTAGAGTGGGTCCCATAAAAAGGCAGCATGAAAACTGTAAAGGAATTGCCAGGGTTTACCACTGCATTTTCTCATCTGTGATTTCTAGTTTCAGGCAGGCCTTTCAGAGAGGTTGACAGATGACTGGTTTCAGGGGCCTACAGGGCAGACTCACAATGGGTTTCTAAGTAGACTCTTGGCTTTTCAGAAGCATTCCAAATCCAGCAAAACAATTCATCGGATTATCTCCTCACCTAACCCTGACCCCACAATTTATCAGGTTATTTCCTTTCCTAACCGCACTTTATCTATTTTGTAATCTCAGTTACTTTCCTCAAATGGTTATGAAAGGGAATAAGAAAAGGCACTAAAATTAACAGCGTTAATATTTTCCTGTAAGAGACAGACCCTACCTAGAAGCACATGACTAATAGGAATAAATGATCCACAAGAGAACTAAACTGTAAATTCCTAATCCAGCACTGTCAGGGAATGAGATTATCAACATTTTCATTTGGAAGTGGAAGAAGAGTGTTTAAAGAAGATCAGGTATGATCCATTAATTTCATATATGTAGGAATAAAATCCTTCATCACCGAAAGCAATACTAAAAGGAATGAGTTGCAAGAAATCCAGCTATAAACAACAGTTATACCCTCTAAGCAAGTCCACTTTCTTTGGCTTTTCCTCCCCAAATTTAAGAGAGGTTTTTTTGTATTACTTTTAAGATACTGCAATATGATTTCATACAATAATTGCCCACATCTGCATTACTCAGAATTAGTTTCATATCTGAAAGTCACCACAGCATCTGCTTTTAATGCAAAGTTTGTTTTTAACAGTTCTACTAATGAAGACAGGTTGGGGTTACCTTTTCTCTTCCTCGAGCTGATTGAGAAGCTCCACCTTCTCCCTGTCAGCAGCCTCCACCATAGCTCGTAGCTGGTCCATTTTTGCTTCCATCTCCAGTACATGCTGATCAGCAGGAGGAATAAGAACAAAATCTATTAAGATGGGCAATATACAATTTTTTTCCAAGTTATATACCTACACCTCAGTAATCACCATTTGGTAAAGTGATGGACAGGAAGGTTGCCATACTCAAATATGTATATAATAGAAGAGTGTACAGATGTGTAGAGAAATTCAACAAAAATGAGTTAGAGTAGATCTGCTATCTCATCAAGCCAAAGCTCTCACAAGGACAATACCACACGTATAGACTACTTTAACTTTAGACTATCACCTCTTACTCCCAGACCTTTTCAATAAGAAATCACAGTCCTGGAAATTAAGTCAACTGCATTAAAGCCTCTATTTTAAGAACAGTGATACCACTCTTACCCGATCATGTCCATCACGAACAAGTGCTAATTCCTGCTCTATTTCCCCTACGTGACTGGTTGCTTTTGCAACTTCTGCCCTCTCCAGGTCCCTTTCTGCCAGGAGCTGTTCAATGTGTTGTTGCTTCTCCTTCAGTGCCTCCTGTAGGGCTGTGGTACCAGATATTTTCCTTGCATACCGGGAAGATGTTTCTGTCAACTTCACAAAGTAAATAGGTTAAAAATCATTCTGTACCAAGTGAAAACAAGGGGTATCTCCAGACTCTACAAACACTGGGTTAGTGAAGCAAACGCTTTCTGTGACCTACGGTAACTTCTCCTTTTCTTTGAATTTTCTAGTATTGAATGGCCATACATGTGTAGTAAGACTGCTTTGTAGCAATCAGCAGCAGTGTGTAGGAGACAGAAGGGTTGGAGTGAAAACAGAAGGCTGGTCTCAGCTGAAGGTGTGCTTAGTAGACTCACACAAAGGCCAGCTCATTATGTCTGTAAGTATCCTTCTGCATTAAAAAAGAAAGGCAGCCTTTTTGCAAGTTACAAACTTTAGTTATCAAGTCATCATCTTGGGTCATCAGCAACAGTATAACATTTCCAAATGCTCTATCAACAGCTTTTGGAACTCCAACCAGGATTTGGCACCTTTACTACAGCAATAAAACATCCAGGATGAAAAGCGTTTACCTTGACCTAAAAAGGCAGCCTTACAGCTAAAACCTTGTGAAGAAGAACGATTGGTATGTGATTAAAACATGTTCATATCACTTGGAATTAATTTACTTCTAGAGGAAAAAAAAATCTGAAAGATTAGATTTAATGAGTATAGATAAAAATGAATCCATCTGGAGAATTATGGCTAAAATGAACCTTGGGGTGTTCCTTGACCTTGCACGATCTCTGCTTCACTGAATGGAACCAGTGTCAGTGAAAATTCAGCATGGCCCTGTCTTCCACTTCCTCAAGAGTTTTTAGCTAGAAGGGAAAGTAAATAAACTGAAATAATGTAGGAAAAGTGAGCAATAGTTGTGAAAACAGCAAAAACTGAACCAAAAAAGAAGATCTAATACAGCTTACAAAGCCTGACTTTAAGCTTGACAGTTGAGAAATTTAAGTCTTAAAGGAGAAGAACATCTCAGTTACAGACTTAACTGAAACAAAACCCAATGGACAAAGGCTTGCTCTCCTGTTATGTTAACCTTTAGCTCTGCCTAACAGTACTGCCCAAGAATAGGAGCATGTTTCTTCCAAGATCCTTTGAGGTCAAAATGTTGAAGATTACTTGCCATATACAGCCTGGAATGCTGACACTGGCCAACATGCCCCAGAGAAAGCGTAACGCCGTCGTATTCTGGCATCACAAAAACACACTTCCCTTTTTGTTGCCATGATTTCTAAACAATCCCTCTAACCTGTCTACTCACAGCCCTGAATGATACATTTATAATCCATTGCAAACCCTCTATCAAGTGACTGAAAAGGTATGAGAGAGAATAAACCATCTTCCACTTTGATGCTTAGATTGTTTGTTTCAGATCTTCTTGGTTTCTAGAAGATTCCTCACTCCAGAATGTACTGCTTTTTAACAACTCTAGCTCTTCATATCAAACTTGACTTAATTTCTGAGTCCAAAAGAAATCAAAAGATTTCAGAGAAACACAAACTTGGAAATAAATACGAACTGCATCAGACAGCCCTCTTACATCATTACATCACCTGCTTTGACAGTTGCTTTTCTTACACAGGAAGAAGAAAATAGCAACAGCCCTGAATAATTGACAAGACTATGTAAGAGTCCAGCAATGTCCAGACAGGTTATAGCTTTCCTAGAAACTGAAGCATGAGAAGTCTGCTGTGTCAAAACTGATTTCAGGAAACCTGGTTTCTTCAGCAGCTTATCTTTTAAACAAAAAGTGTCAGAATTGTTTTGACAGTCCCTTTAACTTGGATGCCAACCAAATGTTCATGTTGCCGGAGGAACAGAGTTGGAAGAAAACTACAATTCTAATTCCAGAAATAATGGATTACAGAAGCTTTACATTTTACAGCCCAAAACATGCCCTGGGGCACAGCACAGAGGGAAAACAAGCAAATATATTGTAGACATTTACAATGTGTAACTGTACTGTCTTGTTGATTAGATATCACAGCATATGGAATGAGATGTGGAGATCCATGTTAATGCTTCCCCATCAGCTCACGAAGTCTGCTCTGAACCTGAGGTAACTGCACCGATTCCAAACTAGGGGGCACTCTGCAGTTAGAAGTTTCAGAAGAGATTCCCAAAGCCCCACTGTTGGTGCCAAAGTGAAATCCCTCATGCTTTCTGTGATAAGGTATTAACCCTGCTGCCCTGACCAACCCCTGACCTCTGCTTGCTTGTAATCTGCTCCACTTTTGAAGGGCTATAGTGGGTCATCTCTCTGCTCTGCACCTGCTGGTCAGTGGGACAGTATGCCAGCTTCCCAGCTCCAGACCAATGATCTCCTCATTAGATATATTTATGTACTTTGATTTTAAAGAAGGAAAAATCTAGGGTGCCTGTGCAAGGAAACACCAATTATTTCTATTATTTTAATTGCCTTAAGAGAGAGACTTTTTAAATCCAGCTTTCCCAGAAGATTCTCATTTTACTGCTGTAACCCAAGATTAGGACAATTATGTAAGAGAGCAACTTTAAAACAGTCCACAGTAACTGTATTAGGTGGAATTAGTACAGTGTTAGAATTCACCTGAGCCACTGCACTGTGCAACATTTACCCTTTATGAATTCATAGAATTAAAACCAAACGTAAAAGAAAAGAAAGAGGCTTCTTGTCAGCAAAGACTTGACAACTGCTACTTCTGCATTTCCCAGCTGACTCATCCCATTAACAGCAAAAGAAAACCTTTTACATTTTGATCAATTTGAAGCTTCCTGCTGAATAAACCAAGTTTCATCTATGGAAGCTTTAGTGCATACCAGATCCTCAAACACAAACCCCCTACGACAGAGGTAGTGCTAGGAAAATGAAGAACTAAATAGATTCCAGCCAGAGAATATTGATGTCTTTGGGTTTGTTGGCATCACAAGCCCCTTTCTTATCACAGTAACTCAGTTAGCCTGAATTAACTCTGTAAGCTTAAAACTCAGTTAGCCTGAATTAACTGTGTAAGCTTAAATATTCAAATATTCAGCTACTCTCCAGGGCTAGCTAAGATTTCCTTCCTTCATGCATGCTTTGAATGAAAAAAGGAGCACAATTAAATGTATACTGTGCTCTATCCAAGATCTGTTCTAGTCTCAATTTATGCAAGTAGACTACAGGCAAGTGCCATGTAGATTCATTCCTGTTTGGGAATGTAAAAGCATGCAATAGAAAAAGGAGCTTACTAGTCCTGTACGGCTTGGCTTGCTGCTTACTGAAGATGCCACAGAACTGAGGGAGCTCAAGGAAGATGCACTTGGACTACGCTTTATGGCTGTGGGAGTCGCAACCACTTTCCGCACGGTTGTCTTTGCTTTGGCTGGTGTGGTGGAGGGGAATCCAATCTTCGTGACTTTGTGGACAGGAGCAAACAAACCATACTTGGGCTGACACTGAAAATACCTTTAAAAAAAGCAAAGCAGAGAGGTGAGAGTGCTAAATTAACTTCTGTCTTTTCAGATACATGGGCCTGCGCTTCACAAAGCATTCTAGATCAATAGTCTGAAAGTACTAAAGGACAGGGGAACAGCTGGTGACAAGTGCGTCTACAATAGATCGTCTTTAATTTTTTAAACACTAGATTTGGAAAGAGCACTTTGAGAGGCTGAAAAAGCCTGAAAATATCAGGCTTCAGAAGTTCAAAAGTAAACTCTTGAGCTAGACCTGTTTCCTAACAATTCTATTTAGATTCAAAGCTTAACATGTCTATCTTTCCTCCTTGATACATTCCTTTGAGCTGACAACAACGTGACAGCAGAGAGTTAAAAATAAAAATCACATTTTACTTAAAGCAAATAGTTTTGTATTTTATTACATGTACATCTATACATGAATGCACGTGTGATTATGCAGAACATTTCTCTTTGGTTAAGTATGACAGATGCCACTTAAAATTTTAAGTTGTGATCTCCTACATTAAGGTGGCACAATCCCTGCAAAATCTCTTTTTAGTGAATTAAAAGACTGTTCCTTATAGCAAATGAGACAGAAGGTTGAACTATGATGTGAATTAATGCTTTCTAAGTGTGACTTATTGGAGGAAGCTTCTATAGCGTTCCCAATCTTTACAATGACACAACAATTGGTGTAGAAACTTTCAGCTCCTGTGATGCAGGAAGATTTCCCTCAAGTTCAGCTATTAGACACCCAGAGAAATGAATTAAGCATGCATTCCAAGCTGAGAAACCAAGCAGACGTTCAAAAAGCAGGAAATTGTGTTTTCCATTACCAGTCTATGAACAAAACTCACAGGGGAGTAGAAGAGATCCACTAATCCCATAAATGTGAAGTTGATGGAGACTTTCAGAGATGTGTAGGTGTCATAAAATTCAAATCAGTGTCTAACGACCCAGCACCACCAGCAGACAGTTGGGATTACAGCCTAACGACTTCCCTTGATATACGCTTCATGTAAGATATTAAAAGAACAACACAGAATAGAGAGATGCAAAATCTTTAAGGCGCCTGCTATCTGATGATAGACTCACCTTGTTCCAGCAACAGCTCCATCATTCTTTCCCAGAGGTTCATCCAGTTCCACTCCACACCACTCTCCTTTAGCAAAGTCTGTTTCTCCCAAGAAACGCACAACTCCAGCTTTTGTTCCACCAACCTGAAGCAATAAGACACACAACTGCATTTACTGCACTTCCAAATTAAGATACCAAATAGAGTGAGAAAGCTTTTCAGTATAATCATGTTCACAAAGCACATTAATGATGTGACCAGTTCTTCTTTCCAGCTGCATATTCTGCCTCCAAGTCTCTTTTAATGTTGAGCAGATCTTCACAAGGAAATTCTTTACAGAAGAAGAAAAATACAATTTCTCTAGCATTTGGTTCTGTTAAACTTGGTATTCAGGAAGTATGCCACTGCTGAAGGCCACAATTCTATTAGGTGACTTGATACTGATATGGCTATAAGATTAAAAACACATTTAAAAAGACTCATTATAACCAGTGTACTGAATGCAATAGATTTGTACTATAGTTTCACATAAATTTCTATCAGCAAATAAGGATTTCTAAGAACTGCTTATACTTACTCTGTGAGGAAAAGTAAAATAAATGAGAAAAAAGGCCTTTTCTATTCTCCCTAAGGAATGATTCAGATAAATGACATTGTACAGCCCTCTTGCATTTAAAGAACTAACATAAAGCATGATGCACACTGCACTGCAAAGACACAGATGCAAACAGCTATTTGAATCCCTGGGGAAGGGAGAATCATTATCTTTTCTTCACTAAAACCCAACTAACCAACCAAAAAAACCCCAACCAAACCCCCCACAAACACTCTTAGACAGAAGACAAGAAACCAGTTGTCTTCAAACTTAGAATATTAAAAATTTATAGCCATTCCAATGACTCGCAATGTCTGCAAGATCCAGGTTTTCATAATGCGCGAGGGAGGGAAGAATTAAATTAAGTGAAGAAGCAAAAGGTGTTAATGTGACTGCCACCTGTCAAGATGGGCCATGAGCCAGAACTGCAGGATTCCTGCAGGTCAGAATGACAATATGTTGTGCCCCACTTGTGTGAAAATCTGTTCAGCCTGCATCTAGCATTATGAAAATAAGCAACTGTTAATGAAAACCTCTTCAGGAAAGTCACTGAATTCGACATGGACTTTTTTAGGGCCATTAGGGTTTTTTCCACTTGTGTTTTCCAGTGCACACATTACACAACAAGGAATATTTTGAGAGCTTGGATGTAACCTGCTAACACCAAGACTGTTACTTCCCTTTTTATATACTAAAGTGTAAATCAGAATTTCATATAATTCACAGAATTTCATGTAATTCACAGAATTTCATATAATTTTTACATCAGAGATTCTATTTATTAGGGAGAACTTCCAAGGATAACTAGAGAACAAGCAGCTTCCTGTGCCATAAATTAAGGTGCATGATGACAGTACACCAGACAATTCACATTAATATATTTGGGAAGTGTTCACACAAAAGGTTAACTGTGAGGAATCTAGGAATGGAGGGTATTACCTTGCATGAAAGCACTAAGTGTCCACAAAGCACTAAGCTAGTGCACAGTAGCTGCTACACACATTTTGCTTTAGCTTCTGGCTCACCAACTTCCCAGAGCTGACAGCTCTGTCAGTGATGCAAGGCTTCAGCTGATGGGTAAAAAAAACCCCTAATCCACTCAAACCTTTGGAAACCAGGGAAGAATAATTAACCCTTTTGATATTACTAAAATAAAACAGCTGACAGAGCTATTTCATCTATTCATGGTGGCAGCCCCCTTCTCTCTCATTAGAGGCAGTCTTCAAACAATATTTCATCTGCAGATCCCCTTTACATCTGGTTTTAAGTGGCACTGTAGCAAATTATTACTCTTCATGGAATAAAAATACACAAAGTTTACAGTTATCATGACTCAGCCTAATATAGTAACTAGTAGAACGTTTGGTATTTGGTGTTTTTGGCAGAGAACAGACAAACTTCCCCTCTCTAAAAACAAGCACCAGTAGTGTCTTGGAAGTAAAGAATTGTAACCAGCCAAAACAGTCACAGGATCTCCTCTGTGGGACAGTGGGGAACAGGGAATATATAATGTATATAACAAATATAACATTTGTTAAAAGTATTTCCTGGGAAGAACTATCCCTGAAGTTAACACGTTATTCACCTTCAGGCATAACCTACTTTTTCTGGAGGATAAATATCATTAAGTACAAACATAAGAATGAAATTTAACTGACAAGTGTGAGAGAAAAACATGCACGTGTCCGCAGGATCAGTCCATGATGGGTCTTCCAAGTTGTCCTCCTTTCTATCAAGTTTGGGTGTTTCATGTTGTTTTTTCTTTAAAGACCGATTTGGAAGACACCCTAAGGTGAAAAGATTGGTCAGTTCTGTGCACAGTTTCCCTGCTCGATTCTGTACTGGTCTGCCTGAATCAACAGAGTTAAATAAAAGAGGCTGTAAAAAACCCATTAAAGAAATTAGACAGGAAAACTAGAACAATAGTCTAGATAAGGAGCATCCCTTCGAAGACAATAGTCAGGTTTGTGGTGGCACAGAGGGATTCCTCAGCTCCTTTCACAGAAGCTTTTAGGCAGGCCAAGGAATTTCACTGCAGTTCTGTGAAGTGTGTGTGCTGTTGCTTTGGTTTTGTAATAAACAATCTAAGACAGTTACCAACACACACAGAGAAACCTTTCCATAGGAAGGTAAATGGGGTGAGCAAGGTAAGAGCTATCTGAAGCACAGCAGTGGAAAAGGATAACTACATGCAAAAACTCCCAGAGATAGGAAAAAAATCTATTCCCTCCAACTCAGACTGTTCATAAATCTCTAGATAAGTCATGCTAGCTCCAGGATAATACACATTAAACTTGGGGGCAGAATATTCGTTCCATTTTGTTTCATACCTTGGCCCTGCTAGTCTTCCACATTTAGGCCAAAAATGCACGGCATTTGTTTCGAAGACATTGCATCCAAATCTGGAAGGAAAGCTCTGGCAATGACCAGTGTCCACTGGACCTGCTCCAGCAATCACAGTGAATGTGTTCAGCCCGGTGGGAGTGAGCAAATGAAGGAATTCATATCCCGAGAACATATGGGGATGCACAACATGAGATCCCCAGGAGAAACAGCAATGTGACTTGTCTTGTAACCATGGTAGCAGGGTTATTTTAAAACAAGATGCAAGGAAGGATGCCAAGGAATTTTGGTTTTTTTTTTTCCCCAAACCTAGTCAAGCTTCTTTGAATAACCGGCCACTACACTTCTGCTTCCTACAAATACCGAAATGGCATCCTTACCAACAGGAATCAGTGTACACTGGGGCAGTGGAGTGCTCATACACAGCATCACGAAAGGTCTCTGTATGCAGTTTTTCTTAGTTTCAAGCAAAAGTCTTCTAAACCTTCAGCTTTAAAGACAGAGTCAGCATTGCTCTTTAAAGCTGGAACCATATATATTTCTCTCCAGCTGCAATTAAGCACTCTGCATGTGATGACACAACTACCTTGAAAGTGTCTAAGAAAATAATCACTTATTCCCTTGGTAGTACAATGTGAGCTGCTCTTGTGCAATGCAGTAGGGTAAAGGCTTTTATAGAACCATAGAATCCCAGTCTGGTTTAGGTTGGAAGGGACCTTAAAGCTTATCCAGTTCCAACCTTCTGCAAGGACACCTTCCACTAGAGCAGGTTGCTGCAAGCCCTGTCCAACCTGGCCTTTTTCAATGCATAGAACTTGCTGTACGTACGCAGACCTACACTTAGTGCTCTAAAGGGGAAAAAATTAAAGATGCAATTACGCTAAACTGTATGTACCAAAATGAAAAAAGAATTGTACTTACAGAATTAGAGCATTTATTATAGAATTACAGAAAAATTGTTAAAAATTGTAAGTAAAGGAATGATAGCCAAACATGTAAAAGAAACCCCAAAACAACCCCAAGCCACAACCACCCTAGTTGCATTTGCCAGTGGATTTACTTCCCAGTACTGCATGAAGGACTAAAACAAAACTAGCCCAGTTTTTAAAAGATGCAAGAAAAAAGTTAATTAGAAAGTTTCCGAAAGTTTTATGGAAAAATGGGGCATCACCATGAAAAAGTTTTCCATTACTTTCATCCATGCTAAGGCAGGTCATTAAATACTAGAGCAAAGAACTGCCAGACCTTTTTTTAGCCAGTTATAACACTCAACATAGTCAAGCTGTAAAACATAAAGCAATAATACAGCAGAGAAACTAGGTTAGGCTGCAGGTCATTGTGGGGTGAGGAAATCTGCTTGCAATTCATTAGTGTTATGTCAAACACATGGGAAACTTGATGAAATTCCATTTAGCAAATGATAACTTAAGCTTACATCAACTTGCTGCAATGTAAAGTAAGTAGCAAAATGGGTCTGTAAACCTGAAGCAGTTTCAAACATCCTGATGAAATCACATTGGGATGAGCATGTCAACCTTTGAAGTTTGACGTGAGAGGCTTTGCAGAGCTGCACTTCTACAGGTAAGTGTAAGTAGGAACAAATAAACCAGTGTAATCCAGGAAAAAAGAGGAGACGGTCTGAAAAGCGAGGCTGCTATTTAAACAGTGCCCATCGAAAATGCAGATCACCTGGAAAAGAGGATAGCCACTGTCTGAAACTTCCTCAGTGTAACCGTATCACTTACTCAGACCAAGTGAGCAGAGTGAAAGGGTGAGTAAAAATTGCTCTGTCGCCTCTTCTGCCCGAGCACTTACTTATGATGACCCTTGAAAAGCATTAATTGGCTATTTCTGCGTTTGTCACATAGACTGTGTATTTCCAGAACCATCCAAAGCACAGCACCCATAATATGCAGCATCCTAGAAAGCAAAACCCACCCAATCAAACCCTGCCTTTGGAAAACCTGGGTTCTATTACTCAGAATCTTATGTCTCCTGTTTCTCAAATTGAGAGGAATTGTTTCCAGCTGGCAAAAGCACCTGTGTTTAGTTGATCTGTTCACCCATTCAAGGCCAGAGGGAACCATCAGATCATCACCTGGGGCTCTCCTTATTAGACAGGTCTTCTACATTAACCCTGTAACTGTGCTGAGCTCAGCTGCATGTGCTGTTGTTCCTAGATCAGAGCTGATAACCATCAGAAAACATGCTTCCACTGACAGGCTATTTTCATAGTTAATCACTCCATTGTTAGAAACACATTTAAATTTGAAAGAAACCAAATTTGACTGTGGCTTCTGGCCACTGACTCTCATTATGCTTTTCTATCACAGAGCTCTTCAGCAACTTGCACTCACCAAGCAGATACACGTTTTAAGCAAGACACCTCAATTTTTCCCTTCCTAAATTAAACAGATTGAGTTCTTCAGATCTTTTATTGCAAAATACTTTCCCTTGCTTGAGTCATTTTGCAGCCTCTCCAGCAGAGAGCTGCCCATGGCTGTTATGCAGCTTCTCTCTCATTCTTATGCTTATGAACTACCATTGAATGCAAAACGCAGTCAACAGCTTGGACATGAAGTAACAAGTGCCTCTGACTGCTCCATGCATACTATTACCTACTCCTCTGAGATTTCATCAGGAATGATTTACAATTGCTTCCAGAGCATGGATCAAAGTGCTGAACAGTACTGGCACTAAACTGGCCCAAAGGAAAACCACACTCGTGATCGTATTCAATGGCAGTACCAGGCAAGCCACTTCTGGGGAAGGGAGGAGGAGAGGTATTTGTCATCCACTGCCCAGTTCTTAAATACATCAAAAAAATCCAATGCTATTTTGGAAGTTAAGAGTATTAGATTGCATTCAAAAGTAAAATAATAATAAAATCTCACTGCACAACGGTTTTCTTCATTACATCTATAGTTTCAAAACTGCCATGTTTTAGTCTGTCAGCATCTGGCTCCTCCCTCACTTTTTTGCCTGGCTTTTTCTTCCTCCTGATATTAGACATTTAGGTTCAAATTATCCAACTTCCTCTTAGAAACATCTGCAGAACATCTGACACTTGATCAGGACACAACTGGAAGAGTGCTGGAGTATCTCCTGAACTTTAAACCTCCTCCCTAATTCAGCTTTTTCAAACCAGCAATTCTGTGAATAGCAGGACTAATGATGTCAGCTTTCCCTTGGTACTGGATATTATGGTCGAGTGACTTTGCTATCAAAAAATGCAGAGTGTAAAAATGCAACACTGATGGGAACAGTGTTTAGACAAGATCTTGATCATGTGGATTCTCTGATGTGCAAAAGGCTGTGAAGGCAAATTGCAGGCTTTCCAAATTTGGTGGTTAAATTCTCTGCCTTCCAGTGGGCTCTCTGCTCCCACAGAACTTGGAAGAACTCATCTTTGAAACCTCCACATTTCTACCCACTCTGGTTGCAGCTAACCTGCAAAGCCAAAATGGGCAGAAGAGCCAACGTGCAATGAGACACTCACAGACACAGAGCTATCGCTTCACTTCCCAAAGAAAACAGTTTAATAATTGAGTGATGTGCTATTGGTGTTCAATTCATTCACTCAACTCATTCAGGCACAAAGGAAGCAATACAAAGCCCTAAGAGCAATTCCATACTATGAAAGCCACATGTGATTTGCCACCACAAAAAAAGCCAAGGCAGAGACTTAAGTAAATAAATAAATTGTTCTTTCGCCCATCCTGTGTTGAAATGAACAAGGACAACATGTTCCTGGATCTCGCTCCAGTTGGGAAGGGAGGGGAGGGGAAAGGAGACACAAGGAGTCCACATACACAGAAAAGCCACCAGTCTTGCATGATCAAACTATTAACAAAGCATGTGGAGGACTCACCGACTGCTGTCATTATATCCCAGTAACTCACATGCAGTTTTAAGTTAAGTAAGGAGTTGCCAAAACAAAATGACTCAGACACAACTCACACCTTGCTGCAACAGGATAAATTTAACATGTTGTTGTTACCTAGCTCACAGATAAATATGGCCTGAAAACCACTTAGAAGGGACATTAAAAGAAAGCTGCAGTCTGCACAGAAAATCACCCAGATGAGTTACAAAGCCCTTGGTTACCTGCTATCCTTCAGCTATATCTTCATATATGTATTTCACGCAGAAGCAGACACTCTGCAAACTGATCTACATTATACTTTACAGTATCCAAAATACTGTGCCTAAATATACATACATAAGAATCACTTTCATTCTTGACTTAACATGACAAAGCTGTCAAAATACCTCAGTCAAGTCAGCTAAGGATAAAGCAAAAGTGTGAGTGAGCAGTTAATGTTGTGGCGCATTTGCAGTTACAGCGAGGGAGGCTCAGGCGAGGACAGCCCCAACAGAGCACACAAATCCCATGCTCTTGACTTCCAAATTTTTCTTCCTTTTCTATCCTCAGATGTATTGTGGCAGGATATTTCTGCATTGCTTTAACTGGAACAATGCTGATGAATATTTGGTGTTTCTTAAGAGTTAAATACTATTATAGAGTTTTAAATAGACTAAACTCAGAAGGGCATTTTCTATTCAGAATGCTACAGAAACTGGAAAATGGAAAACTTAAAATTCCATGTGGACAACACAGGAATACTTCTGAAGGGAGAAACTTCTCTCTACATGTGAAGTTTCTTTCCCCCTTCGTTGCTTTTAAGAGCTCTGGACTTTAATCACTTGACAGCCTTACGTCATGTTTACTTGAGGCTAGGTTACACATGGGTGGAAACAAATCTGACAATAATCTCCTATCAGTCTCTGCCTATTACATCACTCAAGAACACCGTGAGAAGTAACAAAGCAGGAAATAACTTGCAGTGAACAGTGTAAAACAGACGAGAAGGAGAAATTAGATGTTACTCATGCATAGAGAGTAACTGTGCAAAAAGGCCCCATCAGCACACGCCTGTAAATCTAGTTTGCAACCATCTGTGAACATACGGACAGAGGCCCAAGTTACAGCTTTACAGCTCAGCTCCAGAAGCATCAGATTTGGCAGGCTGTGATGGAGCTGTAACTGGTTAAACGAATGAAAGCACTTTAATCCCTTGAGAAGGCTAAGGCCCCTTAGTTGATAAGATTTCCATTTATTTATTTATTTTAAATACAGCATCTGGTCCCTCCAGAAAAGAAGAGCTTAAGATGCTCTCAAAGCTGCATCAACTTTTGGTCGGTGCAGCAGCTGTCACACAAAGCAGGTCTCCTCCTTTTTATTTCAACAAGTTGGGTTTGGTTGGTTGGTTAGTTCAGGAGGTTCTGTTTGTTTGTTTGTTTTTAAAACCAGCTTTGCTTTGGGCTCTTAAGAAATCATCAGTGTTTGCAATACCAGGGCAAACAGGTTCTCTGGCTGCAACTCAAACAGGAAACAAACTGGCTTAGCCTGAAAGTCATTAGTTTTCTGCATTAGTTTTCAGTTATTCTTTCCCCATCTGGTTCAGTACCTAATGACAACTTTTCCATGGCACAAGAAGGGATAACTTTTCACATAGGAATTCTTATTCATACAAGGTTTAAAATGCTCAATCTGTAGCCTAAGAGCTTGCACTGTGTCATTAACTCACTCAAGGCTGGATGAGTGTAATGAAGAAAGGCACAGGTTTCCACATCAACATTTCCTACTTCACAGCAAGCCCCAAACATGAGATCAGGCTGCCCAGAGTTAATGTTCTCTCTCTAACAACTAAATCATATCCAGATTCCAGAACATACTTCAGATGTTAAGAATGGAAATTATGGTTAATACAGAGCTATTTGCATTACTCTTTCCATTAATAACTTTTCGTTTGGTTTAGCTCTATTATTTTCTTCCAGTTAAAGTTACACATCAATGCAACAAATGTAAAAGCTGAATAATGAGTTATGTATCAGAAACCACAACTCCTTTAAATATGTACTTTATCACCCTGTATTTTCAACATTTCTACATATTAACATGAAGTATTTCCACATACTTGTCAGTGAAAGGAAAGTTACTGCTCAGCTTCAAGTTGACTGGGCAATTAAGCACATGCCTGCTGAATATGCCTCAGATGTACTGGGATTTGAGAGAGAGACTTCTTATGAGAGATTCCCAAGACAACTTAATCACCTTTGAGAAGGAGTAAACTACAGGACTCTTAAGGATCTCTCCTTTTGCACTGGAACATCACTTTTGGGGGTATAATATTTCACTTGTGTAGTCGCTTCACTTAGTTTGATTTGCTTTGACTCCTCCAGAATCTCAAGAAAGAGAACTTCCAAGAAGACAGGACAATGTGAACTTCTCCTGAAGGAGCTGACAACTTCTTTTCATGTAAAGAAACAGCACTAACATCTCAGTAGCAACTTGAAATGGTTCCAGCAAAGCTTAGCTGTTGGGAAACATCAGTTTGTCAAGCCTGAAGTGCTTTAAACCCAACATTTCAGGTTCAAAACCTTGTGTCAAATTTACATTTGTGTAATGCAAAAGAGAAGCTGAGTTTAGATGTGAATTGGTAAATGCATTTCTCTGGCATTTAAACAGTTATCAGAATGGCCTCTTGTTTCTTGATAACCCAGATTGGATGGTACCTTCAACAAAAAAGGTAAAATTATATACTTGGGGTTTTTCTGCCTCAAACCAGCCAGTTGCCAACAAAATGGAAAACAAGAACATACTGACTGGATCAATTCAAGATAACTTCTACTGATCACAGAACGATAGAATAGTTTGGATAGGAAGATATCTTAAAGGTCACCCACTTCCAGCCCCCTGCCACAGGCACGGACGTCTTCCACTACCAGCAGGTTGCTCCAACTGCATTTTGAAATCAAAGTTGGAGGAAAACATTTAACAGATTGAAATACTCCAGTGTAACACTCCACACCCTAAGATCACACACTAAGATCAAAGTTGAGCCACATATGAAGTCCATCCCAAAATGTAATCTTAGCTGACGAGCTATGTTTTACCCATCTATGAATCTGCCCTTAAGGATATACTTTTCCAGTTAGGTATTCTAATCAGACTCCCAAATGAGCTTTTGTCTATCATGAATTCATTGCTCTGATGAACTGCAATTCTACACTGCTGGAGGCTCGCTGTTTTCAAGATGCAATTCGCAGCAGTTGTTTTCCCCATAGATCCATAATCATCACAGCATTGCTATTACTAAGGAACTTCACAACGTATTCAACAGCAGTCAATCCAAGCTGCAAGAACTGAGGAACGTGTGCAGCATTTAGTTGCTGGAGTTCTGCAGTGGTGCAGTCGGACTGGAGCAGCTCACAGCTATCATGCTACATTGTCACTCAGGAAATTCTGTGCTGAGGTGGTACCTACAAATTCCATTAGCCTCTCACCCTCTTGCAGAACATATAACTGAAAAGTCACTGCTATAAGGTCAGTATAAATAAAACCCAAATGATACGGAGCAGTCCAGTTGCATTTGTACCTTTGAGGGAGATGCAATGACTAAGCAAGCTACAGTAAGTGACAGTGACAGGCCTGCCACAGTGACAGGTCCTTTGTAACCAGCACTAGGTGTAGGCTCTGAGGACAGTTTCCTGCAATTACTCAGACACAGCTCAATTCTACAGCCCATAGTGCTGGGCAGGAGTTCAGAGGCAGAGAAAAAGAATATTAACAAGAAGAATGGATCATTCAAGTTCACTATTATTTGCACTAACCTGGCAATTTAAGGTATTTAAACCTGAATTATTATTAGACATGACATCAGTAGAGTCTGGATCCACCACAGAAAACCAGCACGGGACTCAAGAGGGTTAAAAACCAGCAGACAAGAATCCTGTCCATTTAGCATTCCTGTGCATACACTGTCTTATACTGACATATAAATTACAGGCATCCATCACTGACAACCTGTGCTAGGAATTGCCCCAAAACCTCAAACTAGAATTTGATGATTCAACAGGAAGACTTAAGGCAAACAGAGCAAGTAGGGCAGATGAAATAATAAGCTTAACCTGTTCTATTTCAGAAACAGAATTTGGGACCTTATTACTATCAAACTGTGGCACGTAGGATACACTGCTTCTGTAACTTGCACTAATAAGATACAGGAAAATTACAAGTGATGCCTTCACTGGCATCAGAGATTTGTCCCACCTAAAGAGGACATCCCAGGAGATCTCACACAGATCCTTAAGAAACAGGCAAACAAGTGGTTAAAAAATGATGCTGAGAGGGCTCTGACAGACATAGCTGGGGATAAACTGTAAATCTTTGCTTCCATTGCCACTCCCAAGAAAACACATCTCAGCCCGACCCTGCCAGCAAACACTGCCCTCACTTCACCTTAGTCTCCTTCATGTTTTCTTCAGCTTGGCCCTATGTTTTGAGCTCTCTTTACACAGAAAAAGGAGTTAAATTCTTCATTAAAAAAACAAAATTAAACCCCCCCTAAAGCATTCATCCACCTTTACTGCAGAACCATTATCTGGTGGAGCACTGCAAGGCAAACAACAAAATCCATGAGATTTTTTTCTGCACAAGGTTCTTACGATAATCCAGAAATGCCTTCTATGCCAGGGCATCCCCTCCTGCCCTTGTTTTTACTTAATGGAACTTGAAAAAATGATATTGTAAATTAAAAGAGATTGCAGCAAAATAACAGTAAAACAATTATTCAGCCTGGTGACACTCACATAATTCAAACCTAAAATCAGATCTGTTACAGTAATTGTAGACCTGGTGGATATACAAGTATCATTCTGTTATATTTGAAGGGTGCAAACATAGCCTTCAAGAATACAACAAGCAAAGTACCACCAGATTTCTGCAGCCTTTTCAAGCAAATGATTGTGTTTCAAGGCAAAGCTTCCCACTTTTCTTAGTGGGTGTATACCAACTCAGTTAATCAAAAGTGACCTGTGGTCTATTACTTTGATGCAACTATAAAAGATACATGATTATTTAAACAAAGGTGTTTAAACCAACAAAATGAGATCCCTTTTATAAAAGAGTGAAATGATCCATCAGCAGAAGCACTTCTGATTCTGGATTTAGGAAGGGCAGCCAAGTAACATGGCACATCACCAATGGAACACGTAATTCCTGGATGATCAGTGGCCTTATGTGACTGCTTCTGTTGCTGCCTATCACCACTCAGGGAAACAATCAAGCATTGAACTGTGAGTTTTCTAAAGACATGGCCCGGAATAGGGCAAAAGAGCTGCATGGAAATCCCATGACTGGAGTTACTGAAGGTATAGGAGACAAACTACAAATGTTGTTAAATACTGAATGTTTGTCTGCAAAAGATGCTCGATGACAAGAAAGCTAGAGCATAAATTTACATTACCTTAATCAAAGAAACAGTAGGAAAGCTTCGAATATTAGCAGAAGTTACGATTTATCAATCAAGAGCACGCACAGAGTCTGCAGGGGAACCTTACCAGAACGCGATCTCCAATTTTGAGCTCCCTTTCTCCCTTCTTTAGTGATCCAGCTTCAGAGAGATTTGATATCGATTCACTTGCAGTTTTTGAAAGATTGCTAATCTGAGAAGGAGTTGAGTGTTCCTTAGAAGCAAGTGGTGAAGTTTTCTGTGGAATTCCTGAAGGGGGAAGTGCAGCAGTGGCTGAAGACACCATGCTAGCAGCTGATGTGGAAGTCGGTGATGTAGCCCTAGAAGCATGAGCTGTCTGTGTGCCATTGGCTTCATCTTCTGTCAACACTTTTCTTGTCAATTTTGATGGTCTTGTAAATATTCCCCTCAAGGGTTCACACTGGAAATAGCGCACTCCAGCCACAGAGCCATCGTTCTTCCCAATGGGTTCATCTAGAACAATCCCTGCCCACTGTCCTGGAGCAAACTGTGTTTCACCAAGGAACTGAATAAAGCCAGGTTTATTTCCATTGACCCAAACACGCTCCCCAACTCTGAAATCATCCACAAACTCTTCATGTGCATCTGCAGTGGTTGTACTTGAGGTCTTTTCATTGGAAGCTGCTTTTTCTGCTGGAGCTGAAATCAAACACAATGAGAAAACAGGAATCAAATAATATTCCAGAGTGCATCGTTACTTAGCTTGAATATAACAAGCATTTGGAAAGCCATGATTTGTTTAAGATTCCAATTTTCTTACTTAAGAAAACACTATAATATCTGGAATACAGTAATTCCTTGGTGTAAATAGCAAAATCAGTGTATACTTAGAGCTTTCAAGGTACTTCTTATTAGATTATGAATAAGGGAAGAGTTAAGATACTCAAACATTCCTTACCAGCTGCAACAGATACAGGTGTTTTCAGCAATGTTCCCCCATGCTTGATGGTCTTTGAAGGAGCCTTAAGTCCACTTGGTTTTAACATACTCATCTTTCTGCAATACCAGTGTTAATCCTCTGTCTGTAACAACTATCTTTTTCCAAACATGGATGAAATATATTCTTCAAGTTTTTCCAATTCTGGAATAAACCTGTATATAAAAATATTAGACATGAAACAAAAGTTAGTATTTTAACTACTGCAGAAGAGATTTCTATATATACAAATAGCCTGTGTATGAAATGCATGACAGAAGATGCTTTGCAGTAACAACCAGAAGCATTTCCAACTCAGCATCCTTTGAAGGCCATTTCCTATTAAAAGACACCAAGTTTGAACCTAAAACACTAAAATAACTCACTTCATTGAATACTGCTGTATTCATCTTAAACTGAAAGGCTATTTTAACAAAGAAAAACAAAGCCCTGAGCAGCATTACTGACATTACACATAGATATACCCACTCTGTCTATATCCATACTTTCATATACCACTGTTTTCAGTCACATTTTTAAGTGTTGCTATATCCCAGCAAAGCCAACTTGAGACTAGAGAACTAACTGCAAAAGAAAGCAAGAGAACCAGGAATTTCTGGATAAAAATAAAGTTTTAAAGAGAGATTGGCACTGAAAAACTAAAGCTGCTCAACAGAGTTAGATGATGACAACTGAAAAGGAAACATCCACCTCAGCTGTACGTGATCTCTTAGATCACAAGATACACTGGCTCAGTCCCCAACACAGTGCCCCAACCACACTCCTCTGGGAAGAGGAGGGACTCTTCCCTGCGTTGCTAGGATAGAGTCTGGCTCTGACTTGGAAGCCAGCTATAAGCTTTTCAAGGAACTACATTATGAGGAGTTTGCCATGGAAGGCATCCTCCCTCCGATTACAACTACTTCAGACAGGCTTTTTCATCTAGAATGAAAAATCTATGTGTTTTTTCCCTCAAATACTGTAAGGTCACTGGTCTATCCCATCTTCAAAAGCACAAACTGTTCTGCATGAACACAGCTTGGCTATTTGCTAAGCTTTATAAGGCACTGACAGAACTGCTATGGCCACATAAAAAAGACCAGCACACATTGAGACAAAAACCTGAAAGGGAAAAAAAGGAAAGCACAGACATGTAGCAATAGACTGTTTGCTCAGAACATGGCAAACAAAAGCTGCAAAGCAGGTCACAGTCCTGCCAGTTCCTTGCATTTTGGCAGCAATGGACACATGTGTGCAGGCAGAAAGCCGACCTATTGCAGACTTCCCAAAACCAGTATTCCCAAGCGCATGTGCTGGGTGTACTGGGTATTCAAAGGCAAAATAAACACTCCTGAAGGACAGACTGCCATGCCACAGGAAGGAAGACTAAGGAGACAAGCCAACCATGCCTTTTACCTAACAGTGCAAGTTCTATCTCTCATGTATTTTTAATAGCCAGCACATTAGTGCTCCTAAAAATCAATTCACTGTGAAAGGAAGGAAAGTATCAGGCACACTGCTTTGTGAACCTAAATACCGGACTGAGAGGTTTTTTATGCTACCTTAAGATCTTCCATGCCAAGTTGAAGGCATCTTCTAAGAAGTCTGCAAAAACATTATACTTTCAAAAGCACTAACTACACCTTGGACGTATGGTGTGTGTCTGCAATTTACGTTATGCTCCATGAAAACTAGCAAGTAGCACTGGGAAGACTTCTGAACCTTTTTCTAGTGTTGCCAGCAGTATGTTACCCACCCAGCTGCAGAGTTATGACTACTGAAGAGAAATATTTCTTCATTGTTTCTGCAAGATATACAGTAGTTTACTATTAATTCTTAACTGGGAGTTAGCTCTCTAAAATCAAAGCAGAAGAACAGGCATGAAATATGAGTGGGAGGCACAGTTATATACAAGAACAACCAGAGGACCACATAAAATGGCACTTTGAACACAGCAGGAACACTGCGGAGGGGTTTATTTTCCCCTCCTACTACATACCTGCCCTACCTGCTAAATCTCAATGCATCATATGCGCATCACTTTCGTCAACCCATCTAAATCCATGGAATGGAAAAACCATACACAATAAAGAAGGATTTGGTACATACAGAAATACAGGAAGTATCAAGGGCAGTTCTTTTTAGTTCACAGTCTTTGTCAGTGCCAAACATTTATGGAAATTCAACCACCTTGTTTGAGCCAAAGCAAGTCCCCCTTAAGAAACACTGCTCCTCAAACCAGGAAGCTAGAAGCTGTCTTAACAACATTCTGCCATTCTTTTCCATTTCCTCTCTCTTTTTTTTACCCCCAAAGAACATTCCGGCACCACACAGGTAATAACCATCTATATTGTGCAAGGACAGGTATAGTAAAAGACAACAAACACTGAAGTACCCCCCCAAATTACACTTTTACAATTTCAAATAGTTATTTATTAATAGATGTTTGACAAACTTCTGCTCAACAGAAAGCCAGAATGTTCCGATACAGCATTTCTTGGCTCAGGGTGCTCATTCATATTTTAATCTTGCTCTCCACAGTCATGGGTTATATATTTGCTGTGTCATTTGCTTTTCTGAACATACAGGCCTACAACTAGGCCAGAAGTAACACAATCCTTCGTGCCCTGGTTTTCAGAGTTACTGAAACTGAGGCTTAATTCCAAAAGCTGCTAAAATACTGTCAATGCTTTTTGGTAAATTACTGCCTTACTGCAATAGTGAAAATACAACCTCAGTCTAAGAAAGAGGCAGGACCTTCACAGCAGCACTTCCTAACAGAATTCATCAAACACTGAAAGCACATGAATTTGCATCAAGTCATTTCGAGCATCATGCACTCCAGCATTTCCTAACAGGCTCCAGATGTCAGCTCCCTCATTTGAGTTCCTCTTAAGAGCCAGCAGCTACTTGTCTCAATTTGTTCTCTTTCTCGCCTTGAATCAGCCTCGGCTTTCCTGAAAAAGATTCTTTATAATCAATAGGCAATAACTGAAAGCTTCTCAAAAGATCCTATCAGGAACCTGAGGAAATGTCCAGAAAGAAACCAGTAATATACCCTATTTAAGTGTTTGAAACCACACGTTTTACCAATACTGCAACTGAGCATAAAGTGAGAGATGTTAAACACAAGCTTTACCCTTATGCTATTACTGGGTAACATATGATTTCATATAATATGAAAACATGTTATTCTCAAATGAACTGCAATTTTTGTGTGTAGATTACTAAAGATTTTCAAATGCAGACATGAATCCCTGCATTGGCCCTTTTAGCTGATTAGTAACATCCTTATTTACCTGTTACAGACCTCTAAGTAATGCACGGATCAAAGCAATCCATAAGCAACAAGTTGAAAAGCACTGGTGTAAGGAAATAAATCCTACTAATCTGGTAATAGGCATGAATTTTATTGGCAAGTTGAGATTAAAAATAAAGAAATAAAATTGAACCACATAATGTTGAATTGAAGAAGTAGAATGTTCTCAAACTGTCAAAAAAGGAATTCATCTAATATGAAGAAAACAGCTGCCACTGGTTCTTTCAAAGTTGTCTTTTCAACAAGTAGTACTCCAAAATGTACGAAAACATAATGAAGTAACAAAACAGGGGAAAAAGTGAAAGCCTCAGGTCACTCCGCTTAAGAACCCTGTAGACACGACAGGAATGTCAGAAGACCAGTAGCTCTTTAGGCTTAGTTGACATCTGACAAGTGTGCTGCCACCACCACCTCCTTCCTCAGCACAGGCAGCGCCATGATTAAAAGTAAAACGCTTCACCTGATAAAACATTTGAGACCATGACCTGACAATTTAAGAATCATTTACTACTATCACTACCATGGAGCAGATGCAGTGTTTCCATGGAGAAAAGCAAGTTGTCTGTCCATTTGGTACAGAAACAAAGAGGACATTCTAGACGAGAGCAGCAGCATGTTTGAATTGACTCAAAACAGACTGGATAATCTCCATCTTCTGCATGCAGACACATGCAGCCTGACTCTGTGCAGTGTACTCTGAGGCTGAACATAACTCTCATGATTTATTTGTATAATAAAGTGAAACAATTCTCTGACGATCATCTGCTATCAGTCATTCATGAGTTCTTCAAAACACTTCAATTTAATGGGATTAATATTAAACTTCATTAACACCACTAAGAGACTAAATATTGTTGGAAAATGCCATTCAACACCAACACATTTCTAAGCTCAAAAAAAGAGGTCCCTTCGATTTGTTCATTCTGTTAAGTGTACTGGTGCTTTGCAAAGTACACATACAGACTAACAGATACAGAGTAAGGATTCTACAAGGGCTGCCCAGAATAGACAACTCTGCTGAAAATCTCACAGGGATCTATAACCAGAGAAGATCCTACACAATCTCCATGGCACCCAACTGGTAGGCACCTAGAAAACAAATCATGACCATGCCATGAAGAAAATGCAACATGCACAAAATAAATGTACTTCAAGGCCCGCCACAATGAAGCAACTTCACTTTCCTGAGAGAAAAGCAAACTCACCACACGAAGCACTAAGTTTGAAATAGCAGCCTGAGCAGCATTTCTTAAATAGCTGTTTCATACTCTTGATGTTCATACCACTATAGCCAAGCTTTCAGCAGCTCATGAATCATGCCTCAAATATCCCAGCAACGGTTTAAAGAAAGTAACTTGGAATTTTGAACCTGGAAAGACGACTTCTCTGGTCCAGGAGTTCCTCCAAGAGCTCAGACCCTCCACAGTTACAAACACGACTCCTACACTTGCTGCTATCTTACAGCATACAAGCACCTTCTGTATGATTCAGATCCACTTCTTATTACACCTCTAAAAGTCGTATTTGCAGCCTCCTGGGCTGGTATTATATTTCTGTAAAAAGTAAGTATATGTATTTCCAAAAAATAATGCTTTTAATTGAACTTAGAGACTTGAAATTCACGCACAATTCAAAAACACAACCACATTTCACCTCTGAGCAAAAGAAATGCCTTTAAACTGCACTGCTGTTTGCTTCTTGCTACCTCCTTAAGAATATTCCTCTCTGTGCAGGAATGTGCCAGGCCACAGAGACCTTCTGGAAGGTTCAGACAGGAATGAGATTAATTCATTCACAGCAGGGCCACAAAGTGGGACATAACCCACCTACACCCTTTGTCAAACAATTACACAAGCATAGTCCTCTACTACTACATGTTATGAAGCCAGATTTCTCATGTTTTGGAAAATGGCAATGTCAGCACACCCAGTGTGAGAGATGAGCAGTGGAACAATGGTCTTCCTCATCATGGTGCCTCCTCTGCTGTATTCTGAGATATTTCATGTTGGGAAACAAAAAAAACTGAATCACCATTTTGCACTGGATTACATTTATGATGATTCCACAGCAGACAGTATCCATTGTAAATGTCACACTAAGCTTCAAAGTCAGTTCTGTAACAATTACAAGTAGTTAAACTATTACTAAAAAATGGATTTCCAAACCCTTCATACTTAACTTCACAGACTCCTCTTACAGTCGTAGAGCCTTAGAATGATCTGTGTCTGGAGAGATCCAAAAGCTCATCCAGTTCCAACCCCCGCCACGGGCAGGGACACCTTGGAGCAGCTTGCTCCAAGCCCCTGTGTCCAACCTGGCCTTGAACACTGCCAGGGATGGGGCAGCCACAGCTGCTCTAAGCACCCTGTGCCAGCACCTCAGCACCCTCACAGGGAAGAGCTTCTTCCTAATGTCTCATTTACATCACTATCATTAGAAAAGACACTAAAATAATGTGCATTATGTAATTCAATGTTTATCATGCTAAGTGCCATCATATTTATTTGGCTTACAAGATGCTCTGCTTACTGCCAACATCAAAACATATGGGCTGGTATGTGCCTATCAAAGCAGGGGTTTGTATCTCACTTTTAAAGGTAGAAAAAAATTGCATTTAAAACTCAGCTGATCAGGTAGGAAAAACGTAATAAAAGGAATCCAGAGCTTTCTCTCAGATCTGCTGTTTGCAGATTCTGGCATAGAAAATAAAAATTCAATGAGAAAATAAGCAAGAACATCTCCTAGTTTATACAGGATCATTCTTATGACATTCTGCAGCTTACTCCAGCTCAATCAGGTACTCCCTTCAGAAAGGCAAACACTCATCCCATATGAACCACAAAGCCCCAGTTTCTGATACCATGTTCTTAACATAAATACGTATTTTATAAGGGACAGACTCTTCCAGAGAGCATCTTTGTCTATATTAACTGGGCATAACTCTTACATTAATAGAATGAAAGCAATTCTTTGCTCTTCTGAAGTGCCTTCAAAGTCACTACCAGGATTACTCCAGGAAATGAGTGTTGCATACAGGATGTAGTACGCTTCTACTCTAGCTCAGAATACAATTTGCTTTTGCTATCATAAAAATACAAACCCAAAAGCTTGTAGCAGGTTGGGAAGTATGCTCACTGCTGTGACACAGCTCTTTTTGACAGCGTCATTTGGTTTGATGAACAAAACTCAAAATGCAGAGTGGCCAACAAATGACTCAAACTGAAAAGTATTTATACAATCACTAGCAGAGGTCCTGAAAAAAAAATCTTTCAACTCTATTCCAGAGGGCATTTGTTTAGATAAACTAAGTCTGAAGCAACTCGTATGTTACCCAGAGGATATCCAAAACAGCCCCAACACTGTAACACAAACACTATGCCTTGTCATCACTCTTCCCACTATCACACAACCATCACACCACAGTATAAGGACATCCCCATAAATAGCTACTGGTTTTCTGTAACTTCAAAGGGTGAATCTCTGTCTCCTTAAGAACCCAAAAGACATTCCTACTTTCTTGTATGTTTTTAGAGGGACTAGGGAAGAATGAAATTTGTTGCTTGGAAATTAATCCAAACACCCCACAATGCTGTCCCTCATGAAGGAGATGGCTAATCTTGAGCTCAACCAGCAACTTTAGATTTGTTTCTTAACTGAGACAGAGGACAGATGCTGTATTTCTGCATCATGGAGATGGCTTAAAGAGTTTTCTGTGCAAGTTCACAGATCCATAGTGTGTTCAGGACCAAAAACTTGTAGATTATCTTTCAACATCTTTTACGGCAGCCGGGCCTGCATACAAATCTGTATTTATCCTTTGATTTTGAACCTGCTGGGTAATTTCAACTAAATAAAAGGCAGGAGACTTCTAAAAAAGCCCTAGATTACATTATTCTGACAAGTTTCACAGAAGTAGGAGGAAGGCTTGTGTTCAAATAGTCTTGAGTTTCTCCCAGTGACTTTAGATCAGAGCATCTAATTTCTAAAGCAGAATGGAAAACTAAAGTTATTGCCATCCATACATTGGCAGCAGGTTATATAAAATCTGAATGTAATACAGTGAGGAAGGCAACCACTGTAAGATACAAATTCACTGAAAACCAGAGGGGTTTAGTGAGTTGGTAAATCAGACACATCATGGTTATCTACCTTGGGAAATGCAGGATATTCACTGCAAACTGGACAAACGTAATTCTCTCTGCACATGCTTGGGAAAGGAAAAAGGCAGGGAGAACTCCTGTAAGAACTGTACTAAGATCAAGACGAATCAGATCAAACATAGTAAAAGGCTTAGGACCTCAAACCATCAGTCAGATATTACAGCAATGTTATGAGGAAGGTAATTCATTAAAGCTACTGCTCTACTTATGGATCTTAATTTTGCATCAAGGACATTTTAAGTCACCTCATCTTACCATTCCAGAACTTGCCGTGCTCATTCAGATTCCTAAATGCCTCATGATCCTCAGTAAAAAAATATACCATTGAAACACAAAGACTGCTGAATATGAAGCACAAATAAGAGAGGGTTCCTGTAACAGTAAAAACCTATTTTGGGCTAGCAATTTGTGAGTAATTTCTTCCTCAATCTACGTTGCTATTTCTAAACACAGCCTGTTCCAGTTTTCTAAAAGATTCCCATCTTCAATTAATAAGGAAGAGCTGGAAACTGTTAAAGAGCTTTAAGAAAAGAAAAATCCCAGAAAATATGATGCAAACTCTAACGCTTCAATCTGCTGCTGTACACAAGCATTATAGAAATGTCACTGCTATAGTCTATTAAAAGATCAGAAAGCACATGATCCTCCTAAGCACACATAATTCTCTACAGAATGAGTCAAGGACTGAGAAGTAAATCAAAGTTTGCACCTGAAAAAGTAAATGGTTCTGGTAAGCCTGCTATCGATACTTACTACTTTTCCTACATATTTCTAAGGGAATTCCGTGCCTTTCCCAAAAGCCCTCCATTTTGATAACAAGAAGAGTAATTTGTTTAACTGCCTGCACTGACTTCTGATAACAACACGCTTCAACCATCTCAGCAAGTGCATTCAGTCCGCAATAACGACGATGATTCTGGAATAGTAGAGCATCAAGCTTAAGTTATTTGGGATTTAAAGTTTAAATGAAAGTTTGAGAAGCAAAATGCCACCTCCTGACAGCCTCAAACCCAAATGCATACAAGCAAAGACACAAGGCTTCTCCCTAATACAATTGTGACTGGGGCAGCTGAAACAAAGATGCTGCTTATTATAGTAAGAATTGAATTTTGATAGACTTGGGTGAAACTGTAACTGTTTCACACTCTGAAAACATCAAGTCAGCATTCCCTTTTTAGCTCCCCATGCTCTTAGCCTTTTAAATTAGCACCATGACTGCTATACGGCTGGCATATAAGAAAGTAGAAGTACAAATCCAGAACTTAGATAAATATTGCTGTGATTGAGTGGATGCTGCTGCCAAGCAGAGAAGCAGAATGACAGTGTCAGATAAGTGAACTCTATCAAATACTGAGTTTCTTTCTGCCTTGCAATTTTCCCTCAAAATAAGCTAGAAATATTGTCAGTAAGATGACAAAGACTGGGAAAACTGAAGAGCTTTTAATGGTGTTTCTCCTTGAAACAGCAAAGTGAAGACATGTCTTATAAATTAAAAGAGTTCATGGTACTACTCCCTCAAGAGTCTTTGAGGTTTGTACAAACAATTGATGAGACATTCCAGGTGGAGAACAGCCAGGTGTTAAGGTAGGAAGCTGTACAATCTGTTCTTAAATACAGCTTCTAAACCCTTTCCAGCCTTTCCGAAGCCAGGAGCTAGATACCACAGTTGTGGGTAATTTCTAAGGGTCAGCTGTACCCCTGTGAGTGCAACACCACTCTGCAAAATTAAATGGCTGTAGAGAACAGACACCTGGACGAGCACAGACATAATAGTAGATGTCTGAAATCATCAGGGGCTGTGCTGCTGGCAGAGCTGCCTTCAGTTCCTCAGGTCAAGAACGAAATGGTTGCTCCAGCAGAAACTGGCATCTAGCTGAGGCAGCTGAGATTACAGCTAATGCAGTATGTAATTGCCTTTCATGAAATAACCAAACACCATCCATCCGAGGCACTTCTAAACAGGCCGCTGCAATAAGGATTCCAGCGCGTTACTTTTTATACGTGCCAGCAGAGCCAGTAGTCCCTACGGAATGCCAAAAGATTCAACAAGAGCTGCATTCATTCGTGGTCATCATGTTCAAACACTAGAAAACTCACACTCAACATACAGAGCTAACATTTGACCTGAACATTTTAAAGAGTGAAAGAAAAGCTGTTTTGAAAGATCACATTGGCAACACAGATCCTTCTATTTCTTTTGAAGGAAGATTTGTGCTGAAATATTCTCAGTCACTCCCAAGAAAAACTCTAACAGGGCTAAAAGGATAAAGGGAGGAATGCTGAAGGAATTAGCCAATCTGCCCAAGCTAAGTAAATAAAGCCTGTCCTGGATATTCACATTCAGAAGATGGTAAACAGATACGGCCCATAGCTCAGGCAGAATATCTACAGCAGCTCTACAAAGTCAGAGCAATCAAAGCACTGCTTCTTCCTGTAGTATAATCCCACAAGGAAAGAGGTGGTTTATTTCCTACAGGATACCTCTGTGATGAGGATACAAGACAGCTGTTTTTCTGCCCTCTTCCTCCTTAAAAGAAACCATGCAAATTATATAAAACAAATCTTTTTGCCAAACAAAATCTCCCTCTTGATCCCTAAGGATACAGACATTTGAGGTCACGTTTCCAAGCCTTCCTGCTTCAGCCAACACATCCCTCTCCCTTCGCTACACAGAAAACTTTAGTGCACTTCAGCACATGTAAGGAGTGGACAGAAAGAGAATCCTGAAATCTCATGCTTTTAAAGCAAGAACTAATAATCCTGTGCACTTGTTTCAGTCATTCTGCATTCAGTATGCAAATGAAGATGTTTAGTACCTGACCAGTTACAACAGGCTAAGATAGGTCGTGGTTGGAAGGTGGTTATTTAACTTTTCCCCCCCAGATCTAGTCTGCTATCTTGTTACATGTTGTAGCAGGTGCACACAGACACAAGCTTAAGGAAAACCTCTCTCTCACACTGCTGGTTCCAGAATTACAGGCATATTTCTGTCCTTTCAACAAAACTCTTCCCCCAGCAGCAGGCAGGAAGGCACTTCCTCTTTTGCTTCTTCCTACACGTTAATACAGATATCACATGTTTTCAGAGCCTTCTGCTCAAAGGCCTCAAAGCAACCTGTGAACTTCCATAAAACCCTTCCCATCCAGCACACTGCGTGAGTGAGTGAAGGGGTGGGGAGGAAAGAGTCTTCATTTCACGGTCATATATTTAATCATGAATACAGTCACAGACTGGATTTCCGTCCCCCTGCTGTTTTGGGACAGATTTTTGTGCTGTTGGATTTTGTTTGTTTTCATTTTCTAGAATTATTTAAAACACACAAAGATGTTATGATGAAAGGGAAAACAAACCCCTGATTTTAATGCAGCAAGAGCCGCATTAACATCTGAGTAACAGCAACAATCACCTGGTGCCCCATGACGGCTGAGGCACTCAACAGAGAACACTGAACCGCCTCAGGTAGCAGCAGCACCAGGGATATAGCGGGAAGCAGGAGGGGCCCCACAGCACAGCCTTTGCCTGGGGGTCCCACAGGTTTAACCTGGCACTGAGCTCTGGCTGAGCCCCCCGGCGATACAGGAGGAGCTCACTTGCAAGTCAGTAGCTTTGAGAACAACGCAAGCATAAGGAGCAGACGTAAAACAAGCAAACAGAGAGAAAGCCACGGTAAATTATAAGCCAAACGTTAATCAGTAAAACACCAGCATGCAAGCGTGGGACGCCGAGAACTGCAGGTCAGCGTTTATACCATGACGTGCTCAGACCCCTTCCCCACAGAACCATCCACTCAAGGCAGCAGTAACTCAGCACAGCGCTGCATCCACCGGCGAGGCTCGAGCAGAGCCTGCCCTCACCGCGCTCATGTCCCTGCCTGCTCCTCAGGAACCGCACACACACCCAAGGGCTGGGCGCGGTGGGAGAAAAGGGGAGCCCCGAAAACACCGGGTCCCCCCGCACCCTGCGCGCCCCGCTCTCCTCACCAGTCCCCGAGTTCACAGAGCTCAGCTACCTCAGGGGCAGCCAGCCCCGTCCAACAGGGGCCACGGCGGCGGCAGCCACAGGGGAACGGGACGAGCCCGAGCACGGGTTCCGGGAACCAGCCGAACCGGCTGCTGTCACCGCGGCCGCGGCGGGAAGCGCGGGCACGTGTGGCGGACGCCAGCAGCCCGCCGGGCCCCACCCAGCCCAGCATCGCCTCACACGGGTCCCCTCAGCGCAAGCCCCCGCCGCCGCCGGCCCCTCACAGCCCGCCCAGCGCCTCACGGCCGCCCCCGCGCCGCCTCGCTTCCTCACCGCGGGCCCGAGCGCGGGCACAGCGCAGCGCCCGGACGGGAAGCGGAGGCCCCAAGCCGGGAAGCGGCCGGCGGCTCCCCCCGCCCTCAGGCGCCGCCGTTGCAAGCCCGGTAGCGCCGCTGCTCCACCCCACCCCAACTCCTTCCCCCGCGCGGGCCCCAACGGCGGCCTCACCGCTGCCCCTCAGCTCCGCGCCACCGCCGCGACCGCCGGGCGCAGCTCCTGCCGCTGCCGCTGCCGCTGCCACCTCCCCCTCTGCAGCGGCGCCTCCCGGCTCGCAGGGGGCGGGGCGGGCACACAACGTCTGCGCCCGGCCGGGCCCGCGGCGCCGTGAGGCGGGGACTGCAGCAGCGGGAACGGCGCCTCACCCGTGCCTCTGCCCCGCGCCCGCTCTCGCCGTTCCCCCCAGCTCCCCCGCTTTGTTCGCCCCGGGGCGCGGGGGGAACCCTGGGGGCAAGGAGCGGGTCTCCTCGGTCTAACCCTGCCGAGGGGGAGGCCGGCCCCGGGAGCCGCCCAGCACGGCAGCCCACAGGACGTGGCTCGCTGCGGAGGGTCGCTTGGTACCCGCACGGGGAGGCGGGAACCGAGCACCGCTAGCGCCGACCCCCGGGAGATGCGCTGCAGTAGCAGGCGGGCGTAAACGGGAAAGGTTGGGAGGAGAGGAGAGGCAGGGAGATGTGAAGCACACAGCTCTCAGTAGGTGAATAACTTCGCTGACTGCTGCTTTTCTCCATTTTCCTTTTGTCCTAACGCTCAGGAATTGATCATTCCTTCCTTTTCCCTACTGAATATTTTAATTTTCAGTGTGTCTGTGAATCAATACACTGGAACCTGGCACTACCCCACTGCTGAAGTTTAAATAGCTGCAGTGGTCACGCCAACACCATCATCAACAGCTTAACACCAATTTTCAGGGGTGAATCAACCAGCTCTGCTTCACTTTATCTCTTTAAACAGGCAACAGCTGGCTGGCCCCTAACTGCTGAATCCATCACAAAGCAAACCCCAGTTTGCAGTCTCACAGATCATTTCGTTTCTGCATGATGCCATTCAAACAAAAGGGTGATGAGAAAGCAGTTCCAGGGCTGGAGCCTGACTGCAATTTGTTTCATTTTGGCTCCATTCTCTGGCATTACTCCAGCATGGTAAAGCACAAAATGGTGTGACGCAGTCCCTCAAATAATAGGTTTCAGCTAGATCAGCATTTAGCAATGTTTGTTAGGATTCCTCTTCCTAAATGTTAAATAGATTCTCTCACTGTGAGCAGTAGATGTGGAATCAGATACTGGAATCCATGGAGAGCCAGCTCCTGTCTCCCTGCAAAATTTGATGGAAGTTTTGCTGAGTGAGGACTTGAAGATTTACACATTAGATTGTGTTTAGAAGTGCAGAGCCAGCAGCTGACTGCTTAAACCAAAATATTGACCCTGCAGGCCCTACGAAAGTAATCCCTCCCTTACACAAAACTAGGGAGTCAGACTTAGCTTTACAGAACACCTGCTGGTTTGGGAACTGCACTTCATGACCCTTTGTGCTTGGTTCTGGGAGTGTAGGTTTGAACTTGCTACACTGATGTGATGCCAATATTGAATGTGGGTTTCTCTCAGTGTATCCTTTTCCTTCATTAATTTCATCTTTTTGTCTCAGTTCTCTTGTTACCATATAGGTACAATGGTAACAAGTTCAATGCACACTGAGCTTGGTAAGAGATTCAATGCACATTGAATGGCAACTACGTTTGCATCCAATTTGTAGCAATCGTTATGATAAAAGATGTTTGCACTATGAATCACATGACTGAAAGACTCTCTTTGATTCCAGTTCTAGTGCCTCTCTGCTCTGAACCGCAGGATCCCATCAGTCAACGTATAATATACAGACATTTTCATAACTCCACATAAACAGGAATTGCTGGATGCTCCAAGGAAATGCAGGATGCCGACATAACTACCGGCATCCTGGCCACAAGTATAAATCCCACTTCAGAATTAAGTGTTCTCTTGCATAATGTGGGAACACCAGTTGAAATTGTTTCTGCCCTCCCTTGGATTTGTGAAGGGTCCAAAAGTATCGAAGCTTCTCTTTAAGAACAACATCTAAAGATATCCTGAGTTAAGAGATCCATTTTTATATTCAATGGGACATATCCACATAAAAAGGAAGATTCTGAGGATAGGATTTTTTCTTCATCTAAATGAGCTCTTCAATATGAACACCTGCTTCAAAACAAAGCAACTAAATGCTTTGGGGTTTTTTTGTAATCACAGAAGTGCTGCTTCAAAAATCCCAGCACAGAAACTTGCACTATTACTTTCTGTAGTTGTCTCTGGTAGTTACTTTCACAGCTTAGTGGGTTGAAAGGCTGCAAGAAGTCTTCTCATTCTTAACTACTTACTGTTTTCATTCCCTAAGTGGCTAGGCTACCTAGCAGCTGTACAAAAAAGTTGCTTTTTCTCCATGCTCTTTGGAGACTTTCAACCAATTTTACATATTTGTTCTACCCAACATAGGTGAACCAAGAGAACAGTACTTAAACTGTCAGTATTTAAAGAATCCTTTCTGCATGCTTGTTTAAACAAGGTACTTAACAATAATGTTCATCTTGATTGTTTCATTTCAAAGATAACTGAGAAGCTATGCAAATCATTCCAGTACTGATGCAAGCACCAACAAAAGCTGAGTTCTCACCTACAGAGAAGCAAAGCAGCAGGTTTTTTGTTTCTATTGAGGTTCTAAAGAAAGGGTAAATACATTTTTATACGGTCATTAGGTGACAGCTAAACATAGGCTGTAAAAACTCCTATGTCAAATCTTCATTGCCTGTAGTTAACTAAAGTTTAGGAAGCATCCAATTGTCACACATTATTTACCATGTTATTAAATCCATCCTGTTTGTAAGCTTCCCCCAGGATTGAGACCAGTTCCTACCTCTGACTCATCCCCTCCTACCCCCTAAAATGTAAGTATGACTCTATGACATATTCTTAGGAACGGCATCAATCTTCAACGGCATCTACTTACCAGAGGCAATACACTGTATTACAAAGCAAAGGTACTACAGAGTTCCATGGCAACTACCATTTGAAACACTTTAATTATATTTGAGCTTTTCCCTCCTCTTCATTTTTCTTTTTTGTTTTCCCCAGCTATCTTGCCTTACTTTTAGCAGTAAAAACAATTCTTCTCAGCAGCTAAATGTCTTTCAGGTATCTTCTAGAATCTGTGCTATTTCTCTTTGTGTGACATTTTAAGCACTGTGAATTAGGTTATAAAAAACATAAGTTAGAAATTCAAATCTTTTCTAAGAGACAACTGACTGACACTGAGTATTCTGCAGATCAGCTGTTTTTAGATGTGCACAAGCATTTTAAACTACTTCTGTTCCCAAGTGCTATAAACAAACAGAAGTACCATGCCAACAGGGATCTGTGGGAAAATGTGAGTGATGCCTGTTCACACTATACCCACCTCATTACAGACTTTTATTACTCATTCATTTTAGTAAACTCTAATCTAGGTTATTATGCCACACCCATCACCATGGGAATGGGACTTAAAAGGACCAGAAATACTTCGCTATTCAGCTTTTTCTCACACCTTGTCCAGTGATCTGTAGAGTTGCAATATCCAAAACCCATCTGAGTAGTTACACCTGACAAAAAGTTAATAATTACAAGCATGTCCATATGTGTGTGGACCCAAACACAGTCCATTCCTGCCCCAAGCCCCTCAAATTTGCTTTAGAAGCCATCATCTTCCAAAAATGGAAAACATATCCCCAAGTAGTTTGCGTGCAGCAAATCCAGAAGTGGCCGAAGTCATAAGAAATGATGAACAATTTAAAATTCAAAGCCTTATACAATTAAAGATTTAACATATTTAAACTAGAATTTACCATTACATTAAAAACCTGTGTTGCTAAACGATTCCACTTTACCCTTCCTCTAATACCTTCTGTATAAATCTTGGAAGCAATAAAATTAACAAGTCCTTTAATGGTAATCTGAATTTGTACAAACATTGAAAGCTTATCTACCCTGACCAGTTAGGTGGAAAGGTGATTTATTATTAATGTATTGTGAACACACAGAGCACTAAAGGGTACTAAGCATATAAAGATGACTTTAATCTTGTGGCTTCTGTAAGCAAGGCAGAAGTTTAGGCTGCCTGTCCTACTAAAGAAGCATTTCACAAGAGCTATTAAAAAAGATCTTCTAAGGAGTGGAGAGAGAACTGCACGTTTAAAATATGAGCACCTCAACACACCCAAAAGGTGTGTACACTTGGAATCATTACCTCATGCCCTGCATCACATTATCATTCACATGCGAATGATGCAGCACAGCACATAATGGCTTGTGTAAAGTATCATTACTAGCTTTTAACTCAATGGAAGGAGGAAGACACATGAACAAAGTACAAGATCTCGATATGCTTCCCAATATGGATTTCTTTGTAAAGTGTGTAGAAGCTGGAAGAAACATACTATTTTGTTATCCATCCCTGTCAGAGAAAGTAAAACTATTTCTCCTACAAAATATATATACATATTTTAAAAAAGCCTTTAATTTTAGCATGTAAGATGAACATTTACCTCAAACACTTTGCTTTCCAAATGCAGCCACATAAACCGAACTGGTAGATGCTGCAAAAACGTTTTTCAGCCTCTTGGCAGACAAGCTGTTCATATATAAAGACTTTGGTTTTCCCTTCCTGTAAAATTTAGAGGGGAAAAAAAGGAAGTAAATATAAAAGCTTTAACTAAAAAAGGCTGGAGTTCTCTTAAGCATTCAAATGCAGAGTGTACTTATATAAGGATCTTTAGGAAATATGTATTATCTGCAAAGCTGAGCATTTTAAAAAAGTTCAGGCTCTGAAGTTATCTTACCAAACCCACCTCTGAACATCATCCCTTCAGAAGTCTTTCCTTATATATCTGCACAGTAAACCGAAGTATTTTCATCTCACTTGGCTACGAAGACTTTTTTTCCTGCTTTATCCAAGGGCAAATGCTTTACCAGCTCCAATGGACAGTGTTAAGTCAAGCCAGTACTCCCTCTGTTGGCAATGCAAGTAATGTACAGTCCTTTCACCTACAGGTCCCTCAGAAGACAACTAAGAGAAAGGAAAGTGTTGGAACAAGAAATCAGAAGAATTCTAACACTTGGAAGCTCTCATAAGTGGGCAGTTCTTCAGATTATGAATGGTATGGCCAGGTTCTAGCTAAAAGGTTACCAGCTCCTTGATTATGAAAACCTGAAGCCAACAGTTGTGACCTTCCTAAAATATTGAAATTTTATACATCCTCCTTTTCATCAGTTTGTTTTCCTAATTATCTATTTTTAAAAACCTCAGCAGTTTGATGGTTTAATACTCCAATTAGAAAACCTCATTATACAAAAGCTCATTTATTAAACCTCTGTACACAACCACAAACACGTATGTACAGCAAGCTTACAGAAAGTATGATGGTACAAAAGATACAGTGGCAATTAAAACCAACCCACATAAATAATCTATAAAAATACTTGGACTGGTGAAGCTGATGCTGGTCCTTTCTGATTATTTTCATCCAATTGCCAGGCTTTCTGACGGGGGAAATCTTCATGTTAGACCTTTCTTAAAAACATTCAGAATATATTAAACTTATCTACAGGATACTTAGCAAAATGTATAAAGCACAGATTCTTGTATAAAGGACAGATATAAAACCCACCAATCCACTTGAAACTCAAGGACAATATAAACCTTAGCCAAAATAATGAACAGCAAACCACAAACACCTAATTTTTTTTGGAGTTTCAAGTTTTGGCAAATAAATCACTCTTAACAAATCAACAGTCGTGTTATTCCTCAGTGGAAAGACGCAATCTGGGGGCATTCTTATGTATTTTCTGGCTGCGTTGGTGGTTCAGGGCAACAGGGAAGCCCTGCACTGACTCCAGTTCCAACGAAGAATGGGGCAGACTTGTATTTGTCAAGATTTTCTCCTTGCCACAAAAGGATAAAGGCAGTTTTCAGAGTTTGTAAAACTGGAGGGGGAAAGAGACAGAAGCAGGGATTTGGAAACAACGAAACAAATGAAGACCAGTTAAGGTGAAGACTTTCTCTTTTGCTGGTTTCTTGGGGAGTTTTTTAACAGGTTTCTTATTCGTAGATAAACACCTGTGGATTCTGCCAAGTTTTCAAATTCAAACGGTGCTATGCCTGCAGCAAACTTGCTCATATCAGGAACAAAACTGCAAGTTTTTGCAGTGCTTTTGACTACTTTATTATCACTTGTATTTTCTCCCTCTTTAAGCTCAGGGTTAGGAACAGGCCTGGTGTTATTCAGCAAGCCTTCAGAATCTGGCTCTGAATTAGCAGGATCCTCCTTGGAGAGAAGTGAACTATCTCCTGGATTAGGACTAGTCATAGAACATTCATTTTCTGGTAGCTGTTCACTGGTATCAGAAAGCCTTGTTTCCACTGAAACCACCTCCTCAGATGACCTTACTTCTGCAACAAGACCTGCTTCGTTCCTAGATGGTGATGATGTAACAGAATTTCCAGCTAAAGGTGTATCAACAGGAATATCAGAGTCACTGTTTGTGCTTTCTGCCTGCTCAAGTGCTGCCCAGATTAAGCGCTGCTGTTCCTCTAGCTCTTCTAAGGTCAGAGAATCCTCATCCATGACCGAGTCCACTATTTGTAGCTCAGAAGTATCACTGGAAGGATTTGATGGTGAAGCAGTCCTAGGAAGAGGATGGTGGGTGGAGGCTGAAGGTTGAGGTGGTGAAAGATTTTGTGGAGGTGTTCCTTGTGGTAAAGGAGGAGGAGTTGGCATCGATGGATGCCCAGGGGGCAGTGGAGGTTGGAACTGAGAACTGTTCGGGGTTTGAGATCTTTGTGACGCTTCCAGATCTAGAAACAGATTAAAAAGACACCTGTTAAAATCCAAAATAGGATGAGGACAAGATTCAAAGTGTCAATGTCCTGATTAAGTAGCAGACTTAGGTCTTCTCCTCCCTGGTTTTCAGCTGAGGTAGAACAAACTTTTTGAACGTCTTAATGTCCATTGAAACTATGTTTTGGGGGATTTTAACTCTTCTAGCTATTCAATAAATAAACAAATAAATAAATACATTCTTGAATGTCTTGAGAACAAACTTATTTCACACTGAGACAACTGAAAGATTTCCTTATAGGAAATCCAAAAGGAAAGCCAAAAGTTTCTCAAGCTATTTTAACATTTAAACAACACTAAGTCATCCTGAGTCTGACTCATTTTTAAGAAGTAGTGAGCTGGCAACATCCTACATTATTTCACCCAAATATTTAAGGATCTGGAGGTCTTCCTAACTTTACAATACACACCTGAAGTAGAGAGATGGGAATTTGTAACCTAATGTTCCAATTGCTCTGAGCACACACTTGAGATCTCCCTGTTTGGTATTAGAAGACACAACAATCGCAGCAACAGAGAACACATTGTAGAGAGGCATTAATACAACTACAGTAAGACCCTGTGAGCATACGTTAGCAGTTACATTAATCACCCCCATAGCACATTGTTTTCTCTTTATGAACGCTGACATTTCAATTCGGAGCAAGTTATTTTGAAAATAAAAGCTGAAACTATTAAAAAAAAAAAAATAAAAAAATCACAGAATAATTACCAGAATCTATTTCCATGTCAGTTACTGGTGCCTCCAAATTGTCATCTTTTGGTTGTTTTGAGTGACGAGACCGTGACTGAGACGCAGGCCTTTTATTGTTAGGTTTTGGACTTGGCTGAAAAGAAATTATCCAGGAAACCAAAAGAAATTGTATTACATTGTGTAAGGTAACATTTCCAGCTATAAGAACATATTTCAAGCAATTTCATAACTTTACAATTATTTGGTTAACCCAGTGCGTAAACTTTTAAGGTTGAGAGATTTAATGCAACTGAACAGAACTGTAAGCTCGTGCAGGTTTAAGTGGCAAAAGAAAACTGTTTGCATTCCTAACGTAGGATTACAACCAAGTTTCCCCCTGGACACCTAGAGTTCATGAGACCATCACAACTCAAGCATTGCACATCCCTTTCTGGCAGGCTTAGAATTTACTATGTAGTTCCATATAGCATTATACTTTAAGACTGAGAGCAGAGCATACACGTCCCATCCGTAAGTGGAAGCATTCTGCAGTAGATAACAGTAGGCTAGAGTCACAGTAAAGAAGAGCCGAGAATGATAAGGGACAGGACTACCGTGTGTTTTCTCACATCACTGTAGTAAGATTACTCTAAACCATGACTGTGGCAAGTAGCTTTTCATTTACTAGGGAATTCTGTAACTAAGACTGGTTTTAAGTTTATAGCAACCTTTTTTCACCACTGTATATAAAATATTGCACAACTGGGATGTGCTTATACTAACTTAAATCACAGCATGTGTTCTAAACGTGAAGCTCCTTTTTGTTAGAACAGGTAAGCATTTCACACTTGACAGTGTCAATAAGAAAGCCCATCTCCTTGTGCAAAAGCAAGAAGATACAAATACAAGATCATCTCTGGCTACACAAACTACAAGGCAATCTTTTTATTTTTGCAAATAACAATGAGATATATTCACCTCACGGAAACTGGAAAGATAGTGAGCAAAAACCTCTTTTTGTTGAGATGGCTGCATGGGGATGGAACCAAACAACTGCCATTCCTACAGGGGGGAAAAGAAAAGGAATAATGTTGCATATGGGTGGTTAATAACACAACAGAAATGCTGAGAGATTAATCAGCCAAGATGAATTCAAGTTCTCATTAGAAGCCTCACTTATCAGAGTAAATAGATCTATAATAGGAACTTCTGGCGAACTGAAGTATTTCACCTTTGAGCACAAACAACTCATGCAATGCAATACGACTGGGTAGGAATAATCACTAAAAGAAATTCAATTCATCTTTACAAAATGGTTGAGCATTTCCTAGCAACGACTCTCCAACATTTGTAGAACAGCTACAGACTTCTTGAAATAACTGTTGAGATGAAAAAAGCTTACTTTGAAAGCCCGTTAATTCTGAAAGAAAAAAACCTGGAGACCGAGCAAACTGAATGAAAAAAAATTCCCATTTGGAGGCCACTAAATGGACAAATGTAAAGCTGAAGAGGAAATGTACAAATGCTGCTTTTTAATGCACAGGCATTGACATCAGTGATGAAGTTCACTACTAACAGCAGGTTAAAATGCTTTTGAAAGTGAAGTTCAACAGCAGCTGTCACAGGAGATTCTTCATTAAACTTGGCTAAAAGCAATTACTGCTACTCAACATGTTGTTTAGGAGGTAGAGGACAGCTACTTACATCTGGGATCCCACTTGGAGTGGATATGTTAAAGCCTGGATAGTTTATCAACTTCGAGACATCGTAAATGGTGCGTTTTGGTTGGCGAGATCTTTCGTCTGCTCCACTATCACCTATAATGAAATATAGTTATTACTGATGCTAATTAAGAATGTTACTGAAAAAAATCCACAGGATTTAATAACAGGGATTTGGAATGCAAGTATTAATAGAGGCTTTGTGATCCACAAAGGCACTAACAGTGACCAAATCGATCAGATACACTTATGAAGCTTCCCCACAAACTTAACTGGGTATTCATAACAATACTACTCTTCACTACCATTACTGGCCTCAGAATTTGGCTGCTCTCCGAGATGCAGCATAAATATTGGTCATTAGTAAAAAGCTGGTAAATCACTTGATAAACTGGATTTCAAGGGATGAATTCTTTGCTTGCTGGTGGTCTTACTTGGTAAGAATAAATTTCTGAACTTCAGAAAGTATTATGGTTTCTTTCATAAAACATGAGAAGCTTATTAAAAATAGGCATTTGACAAGAGGCTCTGTGCAAGTCTTGCACAGTTTCACAGGAACTCCATGTTCTAACAGCAAGGGTTGATGGGAGTGAAATCACATTGCGAGTTTTCATCTATGCAATGCAATCATTACAGGATTCGTTTCATTATCACATGTTAGCTAGAAAAAAGGGGAGTATTTTCACATGACTTTAGAAAAGGAAACTTGATTTACTTTCTCCTCCTTTCATGCTTACCATACTAGGTATTTTGTCACCTGACTAGGGTGTAGCCAGTAAATAGCACACTGAAAACTGCATTCAAACAGAACATTCCTTACTTTTTCCATCATAAAGCACAAGCCCCGAGTGCTCCATTTCAGCTTCCTTGAGCCAGCCTGGAGGGTAACCCAGCTGCCGCATGCGATATATAAATGGAGGCAGACTCTTATCTGTGACCCCAAGGGCATCTTGAAGCTCCCCACTATGTCAAGAAAACAAACAGAAAACAAAATGTCCTCCAATACAACCCATTACAAGTTTTGACAAAAGGAATTTACGAGCATTTTGTTGAATTTTAAACTGTCAAGTTAAAATAACTTAGTTTTAGCTCAAACCATGTTGCCTGTCAATCCCAGATGTAACAATTTTAGGTCAAAACCAGCTCTGATAACTTTTAACACTTTAATTTCTCATATGCTTAAATATTTCATAAGAATTAATTCTACACTGAGAACAACTTACTGGAAGTAACAACTGTTACTTCTGATTAATGGGCTTAACTGTAGCTATCACAACAGGAAGAAATTTAATGCAACTTAATTTACTTGTGATTTCTTTGGAGAGTGCTACAGCCATGCTATGATTTTTTTAAACATATTGAATAGAGAGGAAAAGAGAGGAGGGGACACCCAAAGCTCAACACTTTCAGAATTTGGCATGCATTTTTAGTTCATTAGGAGTATATTTGCAATTTGAGTAGCCAGAGAGTAACGTTTATCTCCCTGCATTAGGGAAAGAGCTGTGGAAGGGGCAGGACTCTTAAGCTGGCAATGAGTTTTAATTTGAAAAACATCTCTGCAACTTACTAAACCATTTTACTTAGCAAACAAGTTCAAACATAATAAACCCATAGTTATAAGTAGCAGATGGATTTAACAGAAATCTGGAAAGTAACATCTGGCACTCCAAAGGCAGAAAAGCTATTCCAGAAAAGCAGTGCAATAGCAAATGGAAGGAAAAGAGATACCTAATTACTCCTGGTTTAAATTTTCCAAACCTCTCTTCCACTTCTTCTTCATGATAACGCTGCTGAAAAATCTGACTGCTCGATTCACCACATGCTTCCATATACTCCTTTCTCTTCTCGCTTATACGAGCTGGATTTCGTGGCTTAAAGATAATAAAATTGGGAAGTTTAGATGCGGACAATTTACAGTCTATGCACTCCTTCACCCAACATAAAACTGGTACTCCTTGCCCTCAGCATACTTAATCATTTATTACACGGCCATGTGATACATCTATAGTTGTAATAGAAAGTCCACAGCAAAAACCCAAGACTATCAGCACTGGATCTAGTGGAGCTCTAAAGTGGGAGGAAAAAACTGTTCAGACTGAAAAATGTCCCTCCATAAATTAAAGGGAATATTCAAACCATGACACTACAAAATTAATTCACTCTGATTTAGCATGGTAGAATTTACAACTATGACCAGCAGAATCTAATCAACAGAGATAAATACCCATTTGTACATCCTGACCCCAAAACAGTGTGGTTACACCAGAAACACCAGAACATTTCTTGAGGAGCAGCAGTCTTTCAAGTACTGGTGTAGTCTTTACCTTTGGACAGTCTTTCATTTGATGGTCTTCTGAACCACAATTGAAACAAGAGGGTTTTGGCCTGCTTAAAAAAAACACACAAGAAATAAAGCCATTTACAATTCTACAATGGTAAATGCATTTAATTATTTTAAATCTTGTTAGTTTTAGACTTAGAAAGAAAGAAAAAGAAGTAAGCATTGCTTGCTGATTTCAGGTGCTGTCTTCTGCTTCTCTTAAACTGACTTATTAATCTTCGAAAGAGAGTAACAGAATATTGTTTCTTTCACAGTCCTAAGGAGAACACAAGAAATGAGAAAAAGACACAGGCACAGCACGGGGGGCAGGGAAGAATACAAGACAGAATGTGGAGAGGAAGAAAAAAAGAGAACGAAAATTACAGTGGAGAAGTAGTACTTCCAAGCAAAACTGGAGCTTTTATATCCTTTATAATAGAGATCTATGGCTTTAAGAGGGAATAGAATAGTCAGTAGAATAATTCAGGCTGGATCTCAAGGAATCTCTAATCCAGTGCCTTAAATCCAGGCTGGGTCAGCTATGAGATCAGATCAGGCTGCTCAGGGCCTTATCCAGTTGGGCCCTGAAAATCTCTAAGGATGGAGACCACACAACCTCTCTGGGTAACCTGATCCAACAGTTTAGTGTCCTAAAGTTGGAAAAGCTTCTCCTTACATCATGCTGCAAAACCAGTACTCACTGAAGGGTTTCTACTTCTGATAAAGTATGTAAATGTTTGCTTAGATAGTGCCAATAAATAAAAACAAACCTTACATACTAAAGCTTATGTTGTGTCCAGAGGAAGGAAAATGAAGATGTTAAAATAATACTTCTAACTCTAGAGTACAGATAAGTAACCCCTCAATTTAATACTCCTGTAGTACATTAATACCTCTTTCTCTTTTTAGGCTTGATTCATCAGAGGCCTGATCCTTTTTACAATACTGAGAAGTGGTTATCAGTAGAAAAAAATAGGAGAGCATGACTGCTTCTTTGTCAAGCTGTGGTCCACAGTTTGAATACGTTATGCATATGGTGAAACCGTGCACTGAACACCTGGAATGGAACTGCAGCTGGCTTCAACCTTGATTTTCCTTGTAAGTTAATACAATGGCAGCAAACATTTTCAATATTATGGGGGGGGGGGGAGGAAATCCAAATCTCTTATAAGATTTTAATGAAGTATTTCTCTTCAGAACAGTCAGTTTTATAGAAATAGGATGGGACCAGAAGTGGAGACAAAAAGGTGTCATGACAATGTGCCTGGGGTAAACACACACCCCCCCCCAGACACTCCAACCTCTTGAAGCCTCTAATAAGATAAAGTGCATCTTCTGCTTCATCTTTACACAGTATTCAAACAGAAACCTTCTCTAGTGATCCAAGTATTTTATCACCATTCTAGATCATGAGCACAACCCTTCAATGCGCTTTCCATTCAGATGGCAGTATTTCTAATCAAACTCAGCAAGCCCCTTTATCTTTGCAATTCCCACTGAAATTTTGCCTGGTCTTCACTGCATCTGAAATCAGTGACTTCAAACACTATGGAGACCACACAAGCTTCCAGCTGGAAACTCGATTCACTTCTTACCTCCCATAAAAGCTCTACAATAAAGTCTAAGACCAGTCTTAAAAATCTATGAAGTAAATCAGACAGGAGCTGTTCTACAAATCAGTAAAGCATGATGATAGTACACCAGTACAAGGATGTCAAAACAGTCACTAAAAAGACAAACAACCCAAGAACGGGCTGTAAACTTCAGAATGTTTTTACAAATTTATTTTTGGCCCTTCCTAAAGTCAATAACCAAGAAACACCCACTGACTGCAAAGCTCAGCACTGGTTCACTCCATTGAAAGTCATTGTTTAAGTATGTTCAAGGGTTTAGTATACTGGCGAATAATCAGAGTACATTTGAACTTTTCAGCTCAAAACTTTATATTTAAGAATAATACAAACCTTTTTGGTTTTACTTGTATTTCTTGTCCATCTAGGGAGAGAATGTGGCTGAAAACTTGCTGATATCTTTAGATTTCAATAAGGAACTGCTACTGGATAGCAGATTTTATAGAGGAAGAACAGCTTATTCATACTTGGAATGAGCTGTCATTCCAAACCTGATTACAGATTGGCCCGGGAAATTCCTAAAGTCACAAGATGTATTTATGGTGAAAAGGCATTCACTCTTCCCAAGCATAAGCCCACTGAAAATCAATGAGCCAATCATATCAATATTGGAATGGTTTGAGTAAAAAAAAAAGCCATTAATGACTCATTAAAACTTTTCATCTCTAACGATTGATACAGTTTGACAAAACTGTACAATCTACTGAACAGGATTTGAGTCCAATTTACCCACTGGCATTCCCTGGACTTGAGAAACGGAAAACCCCTTTAACAAACAGGATACTTAGGTATTTCCCATCCTTCTGTCAGCTGTGGATTCTCATTTAATATAGGCTGTCCCAGTTTATCGAGACAAAAATTGGCAAAATACAGAACACTTCCTACAACCTGTAGAAAAAAAGTCAGAAAATTGTCAGAAATGTGTCAGTATTTAGGGCAGATTGGCAGCAATTCTATAAATTTAGACGGCTTGAAATATTTCCAGGCTTTTTTCCCCCGCTCTGTAAAAATTTACAAATAACACATGCCCACACCTGTAGAAATAGGTATTTTTTCCAATGACGTAGCCAAAACATGCTGAACTTAACTGCTATTACATTGATCAATGATATTTAACATGAGTTTATTTTAATGGCAGTGTATATTGAATATGTAGAATGAAGAGTCAGACCTACCATTGAAGAGCACATAGTCAAGAACTTACACTAAAAGCTTCTTTCACTTTTTTAGAATTCGAGCTTGCTGTTTTACCATCCTCTTCCAAAAGAATACTGGAGGGCTGACACGAAACATAAACATGCAAATAGTTAATTTAAAGTAACAGTAAATAGAAGAGCTCCTACATTACTCATGTATGTGAAAGGCACAGAATATGCAATACAGCTCCTATTCTTTCAGGAAACAGTTAAACAGTAGGATGGTGATGTCTACATTAATCATAATGCTTTTCACAGTCCAAAGAATGACACAGCACATCTCCAATGTCTTCTTTGATGAGAAATACACTGCATAAAAACATCCTTATTCTTATCTCAAAAGCTAAGAGAAAGATGGGGAGAAGCGTGCCATTTCACCCTTTTACTCAAAGTGAATGTCAAGTATAAGTCCAAATTCCAAACTGAGAAGAAAGTGGAAATTTCCAGATTCTGTTGTTCATCTATGCTCTGACATACTTAAAGTTGAGCCAAATAGTATCAGAAGAGGGTACATTAAGTTTGTACTTATGGTTTTCTCTTGATTATTTAAATCAACTTATTACTTTGTTTTTACACAAATTTCACCAGGAACGATTTCAAAGAAGCATTTTCATGGGCACAATGATATTTTCTTTGTCCTGGTCCTCTATGTTTGGAACAAAGAGCTATACAATCTCTACTTTACAGTTATTTCATAGATACTTAGCAATTATCAGGAAAAAACATCTGGAAATCACCTGTTTAGCAGTGTAGTGTTTCAATATTCCCACAATAAGGATGCAAGAGAAGCAGCACCTAGTAACAAGTGGAGTTTTTAAGTACCTGTGGCTCAACATTGAGCTGTGTTTTTTCTTCTTCATTTTTCTTCTGCTCTTCGTATCTCTGAACTAAGCCAAAAATAAAATCTTCAATTTCTTGATGATACTGCCTGTAATGAAGAAGTACAGAGAGATGAAGATGAGCACAAGACTGAAACATATGCCAAATGGTTTTATTTGGTTGGTTTTGAAGTGTTCTTGGCTTGGGCTGGTTTTCTTTTAGCATTTACCATTGCGCTGATTTTGTCTGGGGTACAGGTAATTTTCTTCTTAGCAGCTGGCATGGGCTGTGGTTTGGGTTTGTGCTGGAAACAGTGTTGATAACACACAGGGATGTTTTCCTTACTGCTTACAGAGTCAAGGCCTTTTCTGCTCCTCACCCTCACCCACCAGCGAGGAGGCTGGGGGTGCACAAGGAGCTGGGGGCGGGCACAGCCAGGACAGCTGACCCTGACTGACCCAAGGGATATTCCAGACCAAATGGTGTCATACTCAGCATATAAAGGTGGGAGAAGAAGCAGCTGGAGAGAGGGAACAGACACATTTGGCATGATGGCATTTCTCTTCCCAAGTAACCCTTACACACAATGGAACCCTGCTTTCCTGCAAAGTACTTACCTAGAAATAACATTGTTCATAAATAAAATCTGTAACAGAGGCCCATCTACTTTCGAGTTCTCCACATAAATGCCACTAGAACAGAACACACAGACAACGGTTACTGTATTAGCTTTGCTCTGAGTATTCCCTACATGGTTTATCACAGCAAAGAGTCAGTAGCCCACAGAGAGAGGAAGCCAATACAAGTTCTGTCCTTTCGAGAAGTTTCTATTCACTTAAACAGAAATCTTCCTCTCTAAAGCCAAGCAGGTTACCTGGTGTGAGGTGGCAAGAAAACAAATGGGAACACCACACTACAGACACTTTCTTCTATTATAAAATCTTATAAACACAATTTTGAATAAATAAGGTCTCTTGTTCTTACTGCTGAACCTCACAAAAACTTGTTTCCTTCAAGGCCACATACGCTTCATAAACAGATGGGTACACACAAATAAATAAAGCTACAGCAAAACAAACCAAGTTCTTGATATTCAAGTCTAAAAGACTTTAAGAATGGCGATGACACTTAAAAAGCCCAATATCTGAGCAGGGACAGTGACAGAGCAGCAGTTTCTAAACAACATGGCAGACATTGCTTCCTCAGGCAGCTCTTGTCTCAGCAAACTCTTATTTCAAACGTATATAGTTCATACAAAGGCTTTCAAGTCACATACCTAGGACGAGTCAGAATATTCAGCTTCCTTTTAAGTTCCTGATGTTAATTTACTGTTAAGGTACATTACTTTCCACAGAAGACACAGACCTCTTAATTGAAGGATCAAAGCCAACCAAACATCTAACAAGAATTCCACAGAACAAACGGGGTTTCAGACCTTCCCTTTCAGTGCACAGAGGATTATTTATAAATCCACCTGTTGCTGAAGAAACACAATCAAATCAACACAAGGCAAGCAACCAAAACCAACCAACATTGCCCCAAACCAAAGCCCAGGTAAAAAAGGACTCGCTCTGACAATCCAATTACTACAATTCATTACATGCACTATGCTTGAATTGTCAGATTTATAGTATTTTCAAAATACCTACAATTACCACACACAAAAAGTCAACACACACACTCGTAAATAGTAAACAATGAAATCAATTTCAGATTCCATTCTGATGCAGTAACAAACCCTTTAGGGAACCACTCACAATTTACAGCTTAAAATTCTTTCCAGCTATGTTAAAAATGGGGTTTAGTGAACATACAACTGTTTCTTTTCCCTAGGAAGTCAGAGCATCCAGCATCAAGTGTTTTAACGGCCATCCCAGCACCAAAAACTCCAATTACCTCCTTTGCCAACTGAAGCAAAGCCGGCACGGACCTGGACGCTCTAAGGATACGAGTTTTCAAAGAAAATTCCCTCTTAACACACGGAAGCAGAAGCCCGGATAAAGCAGCCACCGCACCAAGACACGGGGAGCCCCCTCCCCGCCGAGCTCCATTCTCATCGCCCCTCAGGACGCGCCAGGCTCACACCGACCGGGCCTTCCCCGACATCCACACAGGGCCCGGCCTCACGGGGGAGCCGGGAGGCGGGAAAAGCCGGCGCCCCTCATGCCCCAGGCGGGTCGGCGCGCAGGCTGGCCCGGAAGGGAACCGACGGCAGAAGCGGCCCCGCCGCGCCCTCCCCTGAGCAGGCCCTGCCTCTCTCCTCAGGATATTCTCCTCCTGGAGCAGCCGCACCGTCTCCTCGCGGTCTCGCAGCCTCTTGTACAACTCCTCCAGTGTTCTGTCGGGTCTCTCCCCCACCGCCACCTCCTCCTCCTCCTCCTCTTCCTTTTCATCCTCATCATCCTCCTTCTTTTCTTCGTCGTCCTCCTCCTTCTTCTCCTCCTCCTCTTCTTCGTCGTCTTCTTCTTCCTCCTCCTCCAGGCTGGGGCGACGCGGCAGCGGCGGCAGCTCTTCTCCTTCGTCGAGCTGCTGGAAGAGCTCGCTGTCCCCGAAATCCACCTCAGCCGCCATCTTGTGCTGCAGCAGGAAGGGAGGGGCTTGGGTAGGGGGGACGCAGCCGCGGGGGCAAAGGGCAACCGGAGCCTCCGCTCGCCCGGGCATGGAGCCTCAGGACTACAACTCCCAGCATGCCCCGGCAGCGGCCCACCATGCCTGCTCCCGCCCCAGCGCGCTATGCGTGCTGGGAGATGTAGGCTGCGCTCTGCAAGCAGCAGCTGCCCGCACGGGACGTTGGGAGCTGCAGTACTGCAGGGGACCGGCGCCTTCAAAATGGGGGACGGGGGGAACCACCCCCTGCGATGCTCCTTGTGGTGGCAGTGGCTGGCTCCTTGCAGTTAGGTTCCATCCTGCCCTAGGAAGCAGCTGCACTCCTGGTGAGGCACTGCCCTGTGCATTTAACATGCTGGGGTACAGCATTCCTGTAAGGCTTGTACTATCTACAAGTTAACACACCTTTCAAAACACTCTAGTATTAGCCAAGGGCTCCAACATCCTACCAACCTTTTCTCACCAATGGTTTGGTTATCCCTCTCTCTACTAAAATCTCCATCAAATTGACCAAAAGGGCAAGTTGAGTATTTCTCACCCTGAGTTGTGCTCTGCAGCACAATCTCCTTATTTTAGGAAAACCCTACTTCCAAATAAGTAAAGCAAACCACTCTATTCCTGACTTTTCCAGTCTTCCTGCCATCTCTTACCTGTCTTTCTTAGAGGCTGGCTCAAAAGACAACTTGATTAATGTAAAGGAACACCTTAGAGAAAAAAAAAGTCTTTATTATTAACCAGGGTTTCTGCACTGAATTATGTGCCTGTTGGCCCAGACCGCTAAATAACATCTACACAATGTTTCTTTCATGTTTCAAGAATTGAAAATAACTGTACAAGGTTAAAGTACAAAAGTACACAAGACAGTGGACACGAAATACCCATGTATGAGTTTATCCCATCTGCTGCTTGGTTTGAAAAGTAGAACTTTTAACTAAAAAATACTGTCCTTCTATAGTTCTGTCAAGTTTAATGGAAGTGGGTATAACCTGATTACAACACTAACACCAGTATCACTGATCTGATATTTACAAAAAAATTGTTGGTTTTTTTTTTTTTTTAATAAATTAAAGTCAATGCAACACCCATGCAAGCTAGAATGCTAGCTTTTTGGTGAACAAGGACCCAACAGCTGAACAAGAACCTTCCACAGTCCCAAACTTTAAATCTGCCTCTTTTCTCTCTCATTTTTCAAACTGTATCCATTCCTCGCATGGAAGATGTGAATCCCAATCCCATTCCTCTTTGTGTATGAGTCTGCGACCTTGCCATTTCGTACTGCGCATCTAGATTTCGGAAGACCTCCTCCTGTTGTTTCAGGGTTTTGAAACTCTCTTCATCAACAGAGCTACAGCCGGCTTCATCCTCACTCTAGAAACCAGACAGGAGGAAACGAACATTAGCTGTGGTCAGAGCAGTGTTTGCAGATACCCTAAACATAACAATTTCGCTTTGTTGATTTCCAAAGTAATCATTCAAGCATTTGGATTTATTGCTGGAACATTCCGGCATCACCTTCCCCTCCCTGTGAAGACATAGAGGCCTTCATCTGCTTCCTCTTCCCAACTCATTCAAATAGATCTCTCCAGTTAAGTGATCAACACAAAGTAATACTGTCTGAATTCTAAATACTGGTTACAGCAACCACTGATTGTAACAGTTGCCTTGCTCAGCACAAGCACAATGAAATTCCAGAATTGGAACTGAATTCAGATTTAGATGGTGCTTGTGAACTTTGTAATACTAATTTTAACTACCTCAGGTAGTGTTAGTTTAACATCTTTCCTGGTTAATGTACACTTTAAAATAAAGAAATCACTATGCTACAATCAATGATAAACTTAGTTACATATTCAGAATTCTTTAATTCTTTACCTTAATGCCCATCAGTTTTCTGAATTTGACATTTTGGTCCTTGTTTCCAAAGTTTAATTTTTCCCATATTTCTGCAGACTGTGATTTATCCTGTACAAGTAAAAAAGAAAAAGATGTATCACCTTTAAACACAGGCTTCTGTTAACATCACAGCACAGGAGCAAGTAAAAAAGCAGTATTAAAACTGGGTCCACTGCACAGCTGGAGGTAATAGGTTTCCAAGTCAGATCCCACATTCTGCACCCTCCTCGCAAGAAACTTTTTGTGAGGGAACTTCAGTTAACCAGGGGTTTCAAAACACTTCACTAATTGCAAGAGCATTTGTTTGACACAGCATAAGTCTGAAAACCTATTTGTAGTTATAACTTCCACAAGCTTTTGTAATGCCTTATTCTGCTCCTGGAGAGTTACTAGCAAGATTTGCAGACTTGTTTTTGAAGCCTGGAACAGCAGAGGGTACAACACTCAAATGAAAACTCTCTACAGTCACAGAGAGGAGTGGTCAGTTAAGTTTCTATACCCCAGCCATCATTTCTCAGTAAAAAGAGACCATCTGCATTTGATATTTAGTTGCAAGGCAAACTGGCAAAAGTAACTTTACAATCCAACTATACCTCTGCAATTTTACGCCATCAGGGTTTTTCCTGAGACTTGTGTCACAACCATTTGCCACTTGAAGGTCTAGTTACCATTAAGTCCTTTCACCCCCAAAGTTTTACCTTAGGCTGCTGTTAAGAGGAAAACTTCCTATCAGGTGTGAAAATTATTTTGCTGGAAATAGCATTGATAAACATCTTTAAACTGAGTGCACCGTGTTTCTATGAAAGTAAGAAAAGACAACATTACCCCTTCCTTTTTGCCTTGCCAAAGCATCTTCCGCTTTTTCTCTTGCTCAGCAAACTTCATTGGGTTCACGGCGGCTGGGTTGTAATAGCTGGGGACAGCTATTCCAGTCTCTGCTAGTGCTTTCGCTTGCAGGGCTGCCATCTGAGCCGCCATTGCTATTTGAGGAGTTACTTGTGTTCCCGATGCCAGAAGAGCAGCAACATTAATAACAGAACCTCCCGTGGCTGCAGCTGCTGTAGCAGAAAGAGAACTTGTTATCAGACAGGAAGTTCAGATTGGAGGAAAAAAAACCCTAATCAGCAACTACAAAAAAACAAACACACGTCCCCCTCCCCAAAAAACAAAACTCCAAAATACTTCCTTTCATCAGAACAAACAACAAATGTATGGTAAAATACACATTATTTGTTGATTAAGAAACAAATCTCCCATAGTTTTAGTAAGCTAGAACTAAACTGAATCTCATGTAGCTCATGCTTCTAAATGCCTCGAGCTGGTAACAGCTTTCAAGCTCTTGCTTAATGACACTTAAAGGAATGGTCCAATAATCATCACAAAATCATATACCAGCTTAACATACATTTTCATTGTATACTTGGTAAGTGATAAGAAATCCTGGTCATTTCTGTTGAGGGTTTATATTTGTTCAGGGTTTTTCTTTATTTTGGTTTTGTGGGTTTGTTCCCCCCCCAGTTCTAGAGGTGTTTCTTATATATGGACCAAGTTACCAATTACACGCAGACAACCTGCACATCTGTGAACAGGACTGTCACACTCAGCACATAAGCCTACACTATTTCTTACTCGCACTATTGTTTAGCAACTCATATAATACACATGGACTACCTGCAGCCATTTCCTGTTGCTTCTGTTTTTCAACTAGTTCTTTCTCTCTCTGTTCCTGCAGTTTCTTTGCTCTTTCCAGTCTAGAAGTACATGAGAATAAAAATACTTAGACATGTTATATCAACAGCAGAAGCTTATTTATATCACATATCATTAAAATCATTAACAATTCCCAACCTTCTGGCTAATGCTTCCTGTGCATCCATAGCTGTATTTCGTCCCCGAAAGGGTGGTGGACTCGAACTCCGGCTGTGACTTCTGCTGAACCTTCGGGGCTTTTCATTTCTCTTCTTTCTGTCTCTGTAACCAGATTTAACAGAGTTGCTAAAACAATGAAGGTACATCTACGGCTTAACATTTCATAAAGTATTTGATCACAACTCTGAAAAACTGCTTAATTTGGAGAGCTCTCAGTAACTGCTTCACGGAGATTATACTAGAACAGTGCAGCAGTCATATTTGCCTTGTAACAAGACAGAGCTAAAATGGAAGATTTCCGACTGTAAGATGTAACAGAATGTGTAATTCTGGGTATTTGTTTACCCTCTTACACTTAGTGTTTACAACACATAGATAGCCTCTAGAGATTTTCATTCTAAAGCCCAACAAGAAAAAAGCATCGTGCAACTCTGGTAAAGACAATTGCAAGAAAATTGTAAAATGGATCAAGTTACAGGAATGCTTTAAAACCATAAAGACCTCACAGCACTGGAATTATGGTAAACAACAGCAATTTAAAGAGGCCCAATTTAAAAAATGGAATTATACTCAGGGATATTACTATTTCTCTCCCTTCTGTACCTCTTTGCTAAACACACTCTGGACAACTGAGGGAGGGTATCGAGCTAAATGTGAGAGCTTGTTTAAACACATGTAATTTGTGTCAGGTTTGCTCGAGAGGAACCGTGCTGTCAGAGAACTATGAAGCATGAATGATCTGGAGCCTGAAAATCTGAAAAGAACCCAGTTAAAATATATTTTTAAGCAAAACACCAAAATATTCAGTTCAATTTTCCTTTAGTAACCTTCTCCCCAAGCCCTCCCGAGTAGAAGTCATTCTTATGGCATACATATTTAATCCCATCTAAGCAACAAGCACTCAAAATATGCATATAAACTACTATTAGCAATGTTTCTCTTTGCCAGAATCATTAGCATCTACATTACAAGAGATAAGGGTTTATCCCTGGTTAAGCCTCTGTCACCGATGCTTTAAACAAAGAAGTCAAGAAGTCATCGATACTGGAAGTGTCCAACAAAGCTTGAATTACACGAGGAATACTGCACATTTTCCCCAGATTTGCCATAAACAGCAAGTTGAGATGCACAAAGATGTTTCTGCAATTTTATACTTAAATGTTATTATCAACCCTTTGAGATCACAGCCAACTTGAGATAATAGCTATCATTACAACAGCCATCTGAAATGGCATTCCGGTATTCTGCTTCTTCTGTTTGCAACTTGGGCAGCATCTACAAACATCACAAAATGTAGACTGAAGTTACAAAAATAGATCCTTGTTTACATCACAAATCTGGTAGAATACAAAGGAGGCGAGACTTATCTTTTCATAGAAGATGATAAGATGCAGATTCAGGCACTGGGAAGTGACAGATCTGCATTCCTGAGATAAGATGTAATGCATGTTTCAAAGATACCTTCATTTTTCCCGTGCTGACTACTGTAGTTTGGTCTTGTCTTTGGTCTGATGCTTTATTGCACTGGTAAACATCAAGGAAATAAATGTTTGAGCTTTTGTATTTAAGTATTTCCATTTGAAACAAGCAGATGGTGTCATGTTTTCTATCTAGCATTTAATCAGAGCCATGCCACAAAAGAACTGCCAGGAGGGTCTACACGCCCACAGAACAAAAAGACTAGTTTAAATGCTAGCAAGGACAGGTCACTTGAAAATGTGAGCTTGAGATTATGCAGAGAACCATCAAGAGAAGGTCAAGCTCCACTATTTACAAGAACTTCTAACTGTAACACAACAAATAATGAGGGCATTCATTTCATTGCTGAGTTTTAACAGGGTAGGTTTCCACATCATGTTTATCTAGCTTGTGAAGAGTTTGCCTTGAGGTCTGCCTCATAATTCTCTTTCCAAAGGCCTCACCTGAGCCCAGAACCTGATGAAGTGTTCTAACTACTGTTAGAAGAGTCTTATGCCTCACTTAGGAAACTCTGGATTCTTGCAGTATGCCTATCACTATCTAAGAAGGTATGTTTCCAGTTGAAGAAATTCCTAAGTTCTTGACTATCCCTTACTTTTTCTTCCCACATTTGCCATTCTGTTTCAGGTAATTTGAATTCCACTGTAGAAGCAAAAAACTACTCTGGGATGCAAAGTTTTCATGAAGCCATTAAACACAAAATGTTCAAAGAACTTTTAAAAACAGGAAGTGCACATCACCTATACTAAGTGGAAATAATGAGCAACTGAAGCCTAACACATCATGCTGAAGGTGGCTTAAATAACATTAAATGGTTTTCAAATCAAATGGCACGTGACACACATAGCAACTGAAGACCCAGCTCTACCCATCCCAGATGAAAGTTTGGTACGAAGTGCATGCCAAAGTAAAATAGGACATGAACCACATAGTCCAACTACTTCAGAAAGATAAGTCTTCTGAACATTTTCACAAGTGATGTAACATTTCACAAGTCCGACAGATTCACAAGTATCCAAGGATCCACAGTAATGTTGAGTAGTCACAATCAACTTCTACTCCCTTTAAATATGCAATTTAAAATCCTCTAGTGAAAATACTAAATTAACTGAACACTGTCAACACTTCCTTGGAAACTCTGAAGGGACACCAATTTGTATTCAAACTACTTGTTTAAACAAGTAGGAGGGAACAAAAGGAACTGTAGTAGTCATTAAGTCATATTTCAATTTGCTCATTCAGAAAACCCTACAAGGCATTAAGAACACAAAGGTGAAACATACAAACAAGACTCAGAACTCTACAGCACAATTCACCACTATTGGAAAACATTAACTTCCAGCATATTCCAGGTAAGGCATGGATTTCAACTCTGAAACAGACCCAGAGTAAGCCAGCATGTGTCTATCTAAAGGGTTTTTATCTGTTCTTCTAGAATTTAAGGAAGAAATAAAAGCAGTCAAGATAGGGAGAAAATTTAACAGAATAAATATTCTCCTGTTGTGCTTGCCAAAAAGAAGTTGGTAATCACTAGCACAGAATAGCACATTTGGATCAGAAACAGTCCATCGGACTCAAAATTCACCTTAATGCTACACTAACTGTGCCACTTCACAGACAAAACAGTTTTAAATGAACTTTGTGGAGGTGATCAGGGTCAGCTTCTGATCAGTGTTATCTCCTCCGACACCCAGCAATTCCCAGTTAAACTTCACTTTTCTGATATACAGACACACACAAAAAAAAAAGAGATAAATACAACAGTATTTTTACAGCAGTGCTTTGCCAACCACACCACTCTTGTATCAAGGGTTAGCTGTAGCTTATTTTTCAGTTTTTCCAAGTAAGTATTACTTAAATATCCTATTTAAAAAGGTAATTTCAGTTGTGGTACAAGAAGCCAAAAGAGCTTGAACTGTGGTAATCACTATTATTCAAAATACTTAGTTATTTACTTTCAGTTATTTATGACTTTATCAGTCATAAGTTCCAACATGGTGGTTTTATAAGACACCCACAAAATAACTATTAAAGCAATTCTAATTGCCAGCAAGAAATCACGCGATGAAAACCCAAGATTCTGAGATACTTCAGCTGTCTAGGACAAGTGTTTGTATCAGTGTGTGTAAACTACCCAGTCCTTAATCTGTTGTATCAACACAGCTGAGAGAGCCAAACACATTCAGTTACATTGAAGGTACATTAAGTGGCAAACACATCATTCTTCCAGACATCAGCCCACCACAGAATGTTCAGCCAAACACCACCACTAAGTGTATACAGAACTTAACACTTACCTGCTTCTGCTCCTAGATCTGCTTTTGCTTCTACTCCTATGTCTGTGTCTAGATCTTGATCTAGAACGCGATCTTATACGTCGTTTCCTCTCTCTGCTTCGAGATCGGGATTTCTTCCTATCGCGACTTCTGCTACGATGACGTCTGAAACACACATCCCAAATTCTTACGGATATTCTCATGGTTTAATTCAGCTTCTACTTAAGGACTTATATACAGGTTCATCACCACAGGGCAAAACACATAAGGCAGGGTGGGGAGACTGCAAACTACACATGGAAGAGTTCATGCCTGGAGCAGTTAAGTTGTAAGACTAGGGATGAAATGGGAAATGAACCAAACACTACCATCAAGAGTTTACACAGAGTTTACATAAACAATTATACTCATCACTACAGCTGTCTATTTGCTCATTACAGTGTACATATCAAAACAAATACAACCATACTAATCTGATGCAGGAGTCTGAAATTCAAGGCAACAAAACTCCTGCCCATGGTATTCCAATACCTTAGGGAAGAGATGCCCAAATTTCAGCTAGTGAGTCACACACAGACCCTCAGTGTACCATTAGGTGAAGCTTGCTCCTTGCTATCATGTTTGCTACAGATCCCTCAGCTATAGCAGAGCTGCCTGAAAAGTTCTGCTGGCAGCAACTTGTTTGTTCCACCTAATTCTCCTACCATCAGTGTGCTAAGAGGCCTCAGACAGCATTGTGTCTGGGTAAGCTCTTGACTTAGGGAGGTAGAAAGCCATGACAGTGCTAAGATGTATTTTTTTCCTGTCACTGACAACAGGGAATGTTTAATGTACTGTTTATAACTTTTTCTATACTGCATATACTAATTAAAAACATGAGACACATCACTTATACAAAGCCTTAGAGCTATTTTGTACCTTTACTCAGAAACAAATAAAAAAATTAAAAATCCCAAGTAGCAGCAAATGCACCACCCAGTGAAAAATGAAGCATGCAACAGAAATGGATGCTTTAATGTTAAACTAGGTCAGGAATATAATTCTTCGTAAGTCCTTCATAAATCTACGCAAATTCTAAACCCTGCTTTTGCGATTTACTTGAAACAGAATAATCATGCAAAAAAACTTACCTCTCACGAGACCTTGATCTCGAGTAACTTCTCCCTCTGGATGATTTCCTCTCTTTGCGTTTATGTCTATCCTCACCATTTTCAGATGAATTTAGGCTATCTCTTCCCTTGTCAGAAGAATGTTCTTTGTCATTGTGGTCTTCAGATTTGTGCTTCTTGGAGGACTTCTCTTTGGATTCATGTCTTCTTGCCTGTTTTAAGAAGAAGTTGGTTCTTTCAGGAAAATAGTGCAACAAAGAGAGTTAGTATGGGTATCAGAAGATAAAAATGATAAGTTGTGATGCAACATTAGTAACCTTAGGAGTGTGACTCAATCATGACCGATGGCTATTTTACCCAATGCCACCAATTACCCAAAGCTGTAAATGCACTCTAGAATTTTTCCCCCTTTTCCCTCCTCCCCACTGCCTAAAGGATTTGTTTGCATATACGAGTTCACAGCATTGTAACAAAAGCAACTGACAGTTACTGTCTCCATTCCAACCATGTAATAAGTACCTATTTTTAAATACCTGGCCATTTCTGGATATGCATTTATACACTCACATTGGATATTTAGTATAGTTAAGTATACTTAATAGTGAATATTTAAGTATTTGCCTAAGTCGACTATGTAGAAAGTTACAAAAATCCATGCACAGTTGCAGACATGTATTTTGCTTTTAGAAGAATTTTCTATCCATCAGTAGATAATTACTTTTTAGAGCAAAACTCTTTTCAGTCAGAAACTTCCAACAGTTTTCACAAAATAAAGCAGTAAATTTACATGGCTGACATCCCAAACTTATTATTTAAAACTAACAGGCATCACTGAGACCTCCTCAGTGGTTTTAAATTAAAGATATGCTGCTCCATTATACCGCATTTTTTTCCTGCAGTGCCTCTTAAAAAAAGATTCCTTTTTATAGCTGCAATGCCTAAAGTATTTAGCAAGGTCAGGCCTGATTTTTGCCAGTGTTTTCCTTAGAGACTAAGACATGACATCAACACCTTTTCTTAATATAGCCAGTTTATTTTGAAATCTTCCTAGCACAGAAGCATAGCCCACTTAAAAAATTGTTTAAACATGAGATTTAAGTCAGAATTTAAGCATGATACACTCATTTCAGAACAAATCCAAATTCTTCAGAGTTTTTTTTGCTTATCTAAATCTGTTAACTACTCATAAAACCTCTTCTATAATCATAACATTCTCTTTCAAAATAAAGAAGTCTGAAAAGGTGCTGTAATTAGCTTATATAAGCCTTTGTAACTCCTTACTAATTTCTATATATGTATTTAATTATAGCTCTTCAAGTTACAATGTTAGATACTTAACCTGCTTTTACAGTATTTCACACGTAACTCCTTGAACAATCAGTTGATAAATAAAAACATATCAAGTTGGAGATGTTATCTCTACATTAATTTTAAGTATGTATTTACATTATTTGTTTTGATATTCAGTATTTAGCCTACAGAGAAAGAGCTTAATACTGCAAATGAATGAAAACAATACATCTACTGTAGGATATTATTCCTCATCTGTTCACGCTGTGAAACTTAGAAACTGCTAAGTAAATAAAAATAGTGTAGGATTAGATCCATCAGCATGGCAAAGCACTGGACACAATTATAAGCGATGTCTTTTTTTCCTTTAAGCTTTTTTTTTTTTTAAATCACATCTTTCAGGCACACAATTAGTAATACACCACCATTATATCCCATAACGGATTTAAGATAATTTTTAAGGGAAATGAGTTTGAATGACTAATAGTTACCTTATCATGAAGTAGGCTTATAATTTTGCTATCTGAGTCTGCAGCGTCTTCAGTTCAGTCTCTTCGCGCATTAGCACGCTGAGTATGATTTATTATAGAAATGTTATCATGTGAGCTAAACAATATATTCAATTTCACAAAAACTCTCCTAGATTATTTTGCTTACTTTTTCTCACTCCTTTTTTAAACAGAGCTTCCATTGGAATGGGAGAAGAAGTTCCTGAACCGGGTTCAAAGTTAAAAAGTTCCTCATTTGACCCAGCCTGCTATTGCCCCATATGGCGTAAGCTTCTTTGTGACTATTTTGATGCTTTTGGTTTGCTCATTACATCTCTTCTCTGGTGTGTAAGCCAGTTATTTTCCAGGTATCACTGACGCTGTCTCTTCTCACTCCCCTATATATATACAGGCATATATATTTTTTAAAAAAGAGACAGTCCTCTGAAATTTTTGCTGCAAGTGCCGTATCTACAGCTGACTCAGCCTGTTTGTCAAGCTGTGACAATCTTTCACAATTAAAGGATGCAATAAACAGAGCTCAGTCAGGTGAGGAATTATTTATCATAGATTTAAGGAGATGGGTATGTATCAGTGAAAGTCCTGAACATTGGCCAGGAATAAAGCCACCCAGGGCTTTCAATTAATGGAAGCTCTGTGAAAGTCAGCAAGAACACCATGCTACTTCTCCACATGAATTTTCTGCTGTTTCCACAAAAAAAAGTACAAAAAAAAAGAAAGAAAATAAAAAAGTTACTAGTTTCTGAAAGCATTTTTCTATAAAACTATTACCTTGTCAACATGAAGGCTGCAATCATGCTTCACTATGATAGGATCTCCATATCCATTTTTAAGTTTAAAGTTTCTAATTTCTTGTACTTACCATTAAGTCATTTCTACGGGTTTACACATATGTGCATTACTACAAGATACTTTTTAAGATGTATTGTACAATTACCTAAACACTACAAAGTGTTAATTACCTCTTTGCTTCTGCTCCGGCTTCTGTGTTTTTTTCCCTCAGTATCTGCAGAAAAAAACATTAACTGTTGTTTATCCAAGTTAAAAAGGAGGTCAGCTGGCTACAATCTTTCTAGTTCCTTTCAGTTATTCCACCCCCCTAATTCAAGAATAGATCTAGAAAACAAACAGCACTATTTAAGTATCTACTGTGGAAAGCAAACTGTAGCTTTTATTCCTAGTTCTCTGCATGTATTTAACCTCTGACAGAGAAAAACTAGACCATGTCATACTCTAGTTGCATTCTTCAGCCAGATAACCCTATTTTTGTTACAACCATGCAGAAGTATCCCAGCCTAAGCATATCTAATTAAAATGAATACAAAGTAGCACAGTTTTCTGTTTGATGTTGCCCATCCTCCACCCACCCCTCACCCCCAATCCCCTGAACAAAGACAAGACCTTTTTCCTTAGCACTTCTACCATTAAAATTGTAAAGTCTCAATATCACACATTTAAGATACAAACCAAAATTAGCAGCTTCATTTTTTCCCAATTCTAGCAAATTATTAGAGCTAAGACTGCTTTTTACAAAACAGCTTTAAAGAAATTTCAGTTTTACAAGCAAACACCAGAACATTACTAAGCAACTTTGCACATATTAAGACCATACCTGACTTTCGTCGTCTTTCCCTCGACCGTGAGCGTGATCTTGAATAATGAGGCTTTGATGTTTTGGGAGAACTAGAGGCATCTGATTGTTCCTTTTTCTTGTCTCCTTCTGGAGAAGACTTTTCCGGGGCTACTCCATCTCGTTCTGTATCACTACCCTACACAGGAGGACAGAAAGTTTAAAAAACAAATGCTTAGGACTGAAAAGCAAGAAAAACTATTTACTCAGTACTTCCCCTGAAGACACTTAAAAGTTATTTACTGTAAACACAATCTCCTGAGCAACCACCCCATTAGTAGCTAGGCAATAGCTTTACAGAGTTGTAGTGAACTGTGTAACTGCATACAGATTGATTTTTGCATCACTTTATTACAGAAATCTAATTTATAGAAACATTTGCTCTCCCACTACATCAGACTGCCCTTTTGCCATGTGTTTTTGAGAATATCAGCAAGACTAAACTCTGAGCCACAGTTTTCTTTAAATGGTGGCATTTATAAGTCATTTACCTTTTAAACATTTACATGACTAAGATTACTTAAGGTCAACACTGTCCCAACAGATCTAAGTCACCTTACAAGTTCGGGCATTACCGAGGCACAGCACAAAATCCCCATAGTATTTTGAAGTATGGAATGACCTATGAAATGAAATTAGGTATAGTGTCAGACAGCTAACTTTTGAATAACGAAAAACCTCAAACAGTATCTCTCTGTAGAAATGTGATCTATATGTACTCCAATACAAACACTTATCTACCTGTCCCAACAATTTATCTGTCACATTTTCCTTAAACCTTGACCTAGGAGGATTAAATCTGTGTAGAGCAGTCAAGACTGCTTTGTAATTCAACGCTGGGAGGAGTAAATGCGTACAGCTGGTGTACAATGCAATAAAAGGAAAGGATGGGAAAAGTACACACTAAGGTGACTGTGATTTCATCAACACCTTTACAGATTCACTGGTCTCTGTCGTTCCAGTCATATCAATGGCAGTCAATCAAACCTCGTGACATCGTGTGGTAGCAGAAGATTTCACTAAGGATGCAAGTTGGCCCAGATGTGCTATTCATGAAGATAATTTAGCATAAAAGAGGACTCAAACTTGCATAGCTTTCTACCAGCTGCAACTGGTAGAACTGTCTGCAAACTGAACAAGACATGTAAAAACCTCTCAAATGCTGATTTATATTCATTACTTTGAAAACAAAGCAACTAGTTTTTCTTAAACCACAACAGATTATTATTACAGATTGTCACTAATATATTGTGTATTAATGGTAGACTTGGTTCACAATGTGCTACAGGCGAATCTTCAGTATTTATATTGCAGTTACTACTGTTTTATCTGCCCAATTCTTTATTCTCACACCTGTACAAAGATGCACCTATACAAAAATCCCTCTTTAAAGGAGATAAAGCAGCTGATCACTTCTCCAGTCATATGGTATACTGGTATCTAGTTTAAAACACACCAGCATATAGACAACAGCACTGACAATGTAAAATTGTGCCTGCAGCAGAGCTTTGGCTACACTCTCCATGACACTTCTGAATATTACTGACACCCCACCCACCATCCTGGAAACTTGAGGCCATCAGAGCAGGAACTGACTCTCCTAATTGTGATCTTAGGCATCACAACCCTCGTCCTTCCACATCTATCTATCATCTGCTTACCTAAGCCTGCCCCCTTCACCTGAGATTCCTAAAAGTCAGAAAGAAGTTTGAAAAGAATTTTGAATTCCTGTAAATTTATGTTTCAAATTGAGGAGAAGAAAATGAATACCAGCTAAACAGTCTAACTTAACTGGGATTTTAAGCACAGTATCCAAAAGAAATTGAGCCCACTGCCACTTTCCAAGGCTATCAGTCTCATTCTTTATACACACTGTTGCTCATTAATGTCCTAAGCTGCAATGCACCTTGGAGAAATCTCTCAGCTCTACAAAAACAGACAGCAGAAAAAAGCTGACAGACTTCAATGAGACTATTCTCAGCTCTTGGATTGGCCATAGGTTCAGGTTTCCTTGAACAAGCCCCTCACCTACTTTAGAGGAGCCTCAAAGATAGCGCCTACGATCTAGGTGTAAAACTACAAGTACATAATTCTGCAAATCCTTTTACAATAAAATTTATCTTATTCTTAACAGGTTAAGCTATATATATAAAAAAGAAAGCATCATTAAAAAAAAAAAATTGATTTTCTCCAGAAGTTTGTGGTCCTCTTGCTCTGTTTCACCACCCGTCAAAGTTTAGACAAGAACTTTAAAACAGAAAAACAAGAACTTTAAATGCCAGATTAAAGACCACAAAGTACTTAAAGTCAACTTTGAAGAGTCTTATTACTTTTGAGACCAGTTTCCTTGCTTTTTAGTTTGGGGTTTGCTGGGGCATTTTTTTGCACTCAAAACTATTTAGTAACTTCTGAAAAGAAATTAACCAAATCGGGTTGATAACTGTTCTGAGTTGTTCTTTGACTCAATCATGGAACAAATGCCTTTGTATGCGACCAGGCCACACAACCACCTTTATATATTATGAGGGTACAGAAATTTTAGAAGAGAGTAAAGGCACACTCTTAGGCCGTGTATAAAATAAAGGACAGTGGTAACCACAGCACAGGCACTTCCTATATATATTAACTATAAAAACTAGAAAATGAGGGCAAATAATTATCATTGAGTGCAAGCTGACGCTGAAAATAACACATCTATAGCCAAACACAAAGAAAAAATATAGGACGGGAAAAGCTACACGAATGAAAAGTGAGCAAAGGCCAACCACCAAAATGATACCCCTCTTCTCCCCTCCCAGGCAACCTGCGCCCCACAGCATGAGAAACGCCTACTCTTATGGCCACCTTATTTCTCTCCCCAACCAGAAAACGACAGGGCCTTCATCATAAAGCCTCTTCGCTTTTCCCTGATCCCAGCGAAATGAAACAGAAACTTCTGGAAACAAGGAAAGAAGTAATAGGTGAAAAGCGGCCACCCCCTCCCCGCGGCTCATCATGGCGCCGGCAACCGAAGGAGCGGCGGGCGCCATTTTGTCTCTCCGCGCACACAGCTTCCCGACCCAGCCCTCCCCGTCTCACACGCTCTGTTCCCCCCGCCCCGTAGCAGCCAGCTTCCCAACTCGCCTCCCTCCAAAATCCTCAGCAGCGAAAGCCACTTACCGCCATGACCGAGCGCCCGGCACGTCGCTCCCCCTCAAAAAGCCTTCACAACGGCCTCAACGTCCCTCAGCCACCGCGGCCGCTGCGCTCGCGAACCGAAGCCACAAACCCCACCCTCCCTCTAACCCTCCAGGCGCCCGGATGTAAGTGTGAGGCGGTGAGGGAGGGGGCCGCAGTGCACTCTGGGAGAGGGGCAGGATTAGGCGGCGTCTAAGCAACCGCTCCGCCCGCGTTTGGAGGATGCTTGGTCCAGGCTACGAACCGTAGCGCCACCCCAAGTTCCCGCCAATTTGAAAGCCTGAAGCTGCTGAGGGAGCCGGCTGTGGTCTGTCACCGGCTGCGGTGAGGAGAGGAGGAGGATGGCGGATAGCGGGTAGCTGTGGTAGGGGTGTCCGCGGCGTGCTGCGGAGCGCTCTCCGGCACGGGATCCCTTCAGCCTCGGGCGCGGAGCTTGTCCTGCCAAGCTGCGTTCGGTCGGGCCCGCTGGGGACACGGGCTGGGAGCCACATTGCTGCTGCGACACTGTCGTTTCTAAACATGCAGTTTGCATTTAGGAGGCCTGTTGGACTGCCCTTCCTCCTAGGCGCTATTCACGATAGAATAATAAAATCAATAACTTGTGTGTGGTCATGGAACTTTTTTAAAGCTTTTGCTTTACAGTGTATTCCTCATATATTTATCGTAGGTAAAAATGTGGAATGATATTGAACTTCTTACAAATGATGACACGGGGAGTGAGCAGCTCCCTGTAGGTTTAGGACATGAATGTGGAACTGCGTTGTATCAAGTGAACACGCTCCTTCAAATCACATCTTCAGAAAAGGTAGAATTCACAAAGCTGTGTTTTTCTTAATAATTACCAGAGCTTCTTTGTCATGTTTTCTGAGGTGTTTCAGTTACTATATTTAATGACCTTTTTCTTCTTAGGTCTCCATTAATCCACAGTTGTGTGCATTCAACTCAAGGGATGGCACTATTATTGTTGTTGACACATCAGTGGCACTTCTTGACAGTACAGGCCAGTCTCTTCTGATGCACGTTCAGTTTGGTAAGTTCATTCATTTGGAATTCCACTGGAAGTTGAAACTGACTTTTAGAATACGTATGTTAAGTTTGTATAGGAAAATATAGCAAGAATCATCCATATCTAACTCACTTGGAAAAGTATTATAATAAATACTTAAGTAATATAAAGTGATTGCTGTTTCCGTATACAATAACTATTTCTGTACAGTTTAATGAGAATACTCACTAGCTTTTCACTGACATGGGAATAATGGCTATCAAACCCACTCCTCCTATGCCCTTTCCTGTACTTTGTTTAATCAAAATAAATACTTTTGAAGAAATCTTGGACACTGTCTAATTAGTGTGTTTCAAATATAAATGTCTATTAATAAAAACCAAATCTTAATTGACATTTGCTATGGAACTTTTCAGATACTAATGTGGATGTTGTTGGCATGTGTCAAGAAGAACAATTTCTTGTGGTCGGTGAGAGAAGTGGCAATTTCCACCTTATCCACATACCCTCAAAACAAACCTTGCTAACCAAGGTACAGTAATTTTTCTATTCCAATTTTGCTAAAAACCTTTTGTTCTCTGAATTTCTTAAGCTATTTTTATTTCTTTCCAAATATAAAAATATAAATATTCTTGTGTTTCCAACATGCCTTCCAGTTTGAACAAACAGATTAAAGCGACTCTTTTGTTCCCATAAGTAACAAATAAGGAAAATATATTTAGGAATGGCATGTGTAAACAAGATTAAATTTCTTCATAAAAGACAAAAGTTTAAAGTTTAAACTGATGATCAGTATTTCCAATATATTTGTTCCAAATAAAGTACAGAATAGTTCAATAGTCTCTTTGTTGATTCTATTTTAGATTTTGGTTGAAAAAACTTCAAATGAAAGGACTTACTTAAATCTCTTTATTGAAAAAGATAATGCAGATGCAGGTAAGAATTTGATCCCTCCTCTTGTCTTGATTTTTGTGATTTTGTTCTCCTGGGGAAATAGACTACAAAATAAGTAGTCAGATACAGCTTTATTTGCACTATACACATTAAATGTGTTTTTCCTAAATGCTTTTCTGTGAAGATACTTAGCTCGTGGATTATTTTAAGAATGTCATAGAAAACAAAAAACATTCAGAACCCAATACCTCTTTCTTTTGAGACTGTGCTAAACGCTCAAAAAGGCAGCATTCCTTCTCTCTCCTATCAGACTTCAGATTTTGGTAGTTCCTGTTCTATAAGCTTCCAGTCTTGTTCTGTCACAATATAATGTATTTAAATGTAGTTTTGTCATGAAAAGAGAATTTGCAGTCTAATGGAAGCATAAAACATCATAATTTCAAACAAAATTAAAATGTACAAACTTATTCTACTCTTTGTTGAAGGTGACAACAGTTTGCCTTAAAAATTATATATTGGTCAGGGTTTGTTTTGTCAGTTATTTATTGTCACTGTCTTATTTATAAGCAAGTAGTCTCTTTACTTGCTCTTTAACACTTAAGTTTGAAATATTTGGATTTTATTTTTTTTAGGTGTTTATCACATGTTCATTCTCACGAGAAATGGATTCTTCTGCATTATGTGTCTCCCGCTTGCTAAAACACAGGAAGGTAGGATGATCTGCAAACCACTTGAGATTTCCATTGAGCACGAAGAGCTGTACTAAAAAAAGCTTTTTCATGCATTTTTTTCTAATGGGAATAAGATACAGACTTGGGATTTTCTATATGATCTCAGTTTGGTTTTAAGGGGAAACCAATATACTGTAGTAAAATTGTTGTCATATTCGTCCTTTTGCTTATGTTTTTCTGAGTCACTGCTTTAGGGAGAGTCCTGAATACTACGAAAGCAGGATTTTGAGACATAATCAGTCTTGGCTGTACTGAAGAATATTAGGAATCATTTAAATTTTTGATACTGTATAAGTAGAGTTATTAGTTAATTTTCTGTAACTCAGTACTGTGATCAATAGAAATAAACCCTGTCAAAGAACCCAGCTAAAGTGTTTTTCAGCAGAGTCAGGTTAGGATTAAACTATCCTAGATGAAGTTCAGGGGCTTTTTCTCAGTTCTGAAAACGTTCATTTAACTGATATTTTCTTTGTTTTGTTTTGGTTTTTTTGATGTAGCACTTGACAAGATGGATATGATTACGGCAAAGAAAGTAAGAAAACCCTGGTGACTTGTAACATAGGTATTAAGTGCAGAGTTTAACAAAACTGCTCTGTACGTTTCACCAAGTACTTACCAGTTTATTATTACAACTCAATTGTGATTATAATTTTTTCTATACATGGAAAAGTGAGCAGTTCAAGGCTTTATCTACTGATCGTATAAACAACTTTTTTCCTTCCCCTTTTGTTTGCTTTCCCTTCATCTTTCACCCCACGAGTTACAAGGACAGATAAAGACAGCTTTCATTTCCACAGAAGAATATCACAGCCTTGGCTGTCAGAATTTTGTGATAAGTAACTCAGTGAACAAAATCCATCTGATAGTTGGGGTAAGTAATATGAATGTGTTTGTAGCAATTGTTATGTGATCAGTGATGGTGTTTTTTGACCTGCAACAAAATTTATCTCTAGCTGGTTGGTAATTAACTTTTTGCAGTAGGACTTTTCGTCTTTCATTTCCTTCACTGTAAATTTAAAGGTTACAAGTTGTGCAATCTGTCCATAGTTATTTCTTGTAACTTGCTCTTTTATGATGGATGGGTGAAAATATTTTTCATTCATATTTTTTCATTCAAGGTTGCATGGCCTTAGTAATTGTGTTTGCAGGCTCTGCAAGATAGTCTGAAGGACTTAGTCCTTCAGCTCAGATGCAAAGCCAAAATTTGTGAGTCTTCTAATCAAATTCACATTCCACGAAGGCTTGCCAAAGTAACAATTAACGTCCCAATTCAACAAAACCCTTAAGCATGAATTAAGTACAGAAACCCAAGTTCATTGACTGAAGCCTGTTGAATTCAATGTGATTTTTCTCAGTAGTTTCAGTGTACATTTCAGGTTTTATGCTCTGTGAGAATGGAAAGGGGATATTTTGAAATATGGCGTGTTCTTCAAAGACCCAAAAATGTTTAGGGGTGCTGACTAACAATTACTGTAGTAAAGGTCAATCTTGAAAGGAGAAAGGAAAAAGGGTAAATTGAATATAAATAACTAAATATATTCTACTGAACATCAGCATTCACCAGGAACAAAGTTTAAGTTGGTTTTGCAGCATTCCAAGTTAAAGGTCAATTACACAGCTGTCAATGGCCAAATTTCTAACGTATAACCCCATTTTACTTTGCCTTTACTAACAGGGTAGAGGTGATTATGTACTCTCCAAATGGGAGGTAGACACTACCAATAACTTGGTGTCTGTTCGGAGTTTTGCTGATTCAAGTTTGATCAAAGGTAAAGAAGAGTTTGGTTTGTGTTTTGTTCTCAATAGGCAATTGTAGAATGCAGATTTAATTGCAGAAAATACTGAGACGTTTTCAGTTATGCCACTGTTGTTAGCAAATATGCATATACCAAGTAGAACACTTCTTGTAAAGCAACAGCCAAACTGCCTCAAAATGGTTGAGTTTACTTTAGATACCTAAATCACAATTCTGTTTAAGCTAAACTTTTCACAGTCTTGGGAATTTCCATGAGGTTAAACATCTGTAGGTTTCCAATACTTGGTTGTACATTTTAATACTTTTTTTGCTTCAGATACTTCAACAAAAATACTAAATTTATGTGACTGGATGTTTTGTAGATGCAGCAAAATTTCAAGTTCTTGACAACCGGCTGTTTGTTTTGGATACAGAGGTACGTGTAATGACTGTGTTTAGTCTTTATTTCACTGTTTAGTCTTTATTTCAGTGTTCTTTAACCAGCTTCTAAAAATACTTTTTAGAGTAATAGCTTTAAAATATGTTTATATAAAAATCAAGGTGCTTGCTTTTTAAATTCTACTCCTATGAAGCAAGCTTAATGAATGGAATGACAAAGCTATGGAATGACAAAGCTATGGAATGACAAAGCTATGGAATGACAAAGCTATGGAATGACAAAGCTATGGAATGACAAAGCAGAAAAAAATGTCTTCTATGAAGAAAATATTAAATCCATATCTGATTTTTTTTTTCTTTATCTAGAATATCCTAAGCATGTGGGATGTTTATTCTCTTACTCTAATTTGGGATTGGCCTTTAATACATATTGAAGAATTTCTTCTAAGTACAGAGTCAGATTCTTTGCCAGTCATATGGTAAGTAAAGCTTTATAGTACTAATTATGAAAATTGAAAAGTTACATGAAATGTGCCACAAACACTTGATTTTCTGTGGTAGTGAATTTTTAGAAATCTTTGAAAGCTTTCTAGTCAGCAGGACAGAATAATTGTACTGTAGGTATCCTCAGCTTTTTATTGTAGAAAAGAAAACCTTGTTGCTTTCTTCTTTTTCTTGGTTTATCTGTTGTTACTGCTAAGGAATCTTGCATGTAACCTGTAGCATTTAGAAAATGCTTGTCTAAAATAAGGTATATAATATGGCTTACAAGTCTGATGTTACAAAAAGGCTAGTCTGCCTTTTGGATAGATAAATAGTAAGATCTTCGTTCTGCAGATGGAGAAGCCAAAATCTGGAGATGTGTGTAAAATGCAAAAGAAATTAATGGCAGTTAAGATTAGAAGAGAAGGCTCTTGGCTCTTCCATTGCTCTGTGCCAGTCTGTGAATCAGATCCATTTGAAAAGCTTAAAAATGTCAGAAGTTAAATGTATGTCCTCTAAATGCTAAAAGACTTATTTTTGGGTGCACTATAGGGTTTCAAAATGTGCCAGCAGTTTCCATGGAGAACTAAATTTTCTAAACTCTGACGTGAGAATCACAGTCTTAACATAAGATTTATACAGTAAATTTTGCTTTCTTTTTTTTCTCTTTCTTGTTCCCTAGGCAAGGGCTTGCCAATGTTAAACTGATAGTCATGACAATACCAGATAACAAACAGGTATAATCACTTTATCTGTGCTCTGTTCTTCAGCTGTTATACAGTCACTCATTGAAATAACAGGCCTGTATAGAGATGCAACATCTAAAACTTCATTAAACTTTCAAAATGTAGAGACCATAAAAACCTATGAAAATAGTGTCTTCCATCTGACTGTAAGAATAAAGAAATGATTCTGCAAACATCAGAGAGAAGTTAAACTGACTTGTTTCTTTGTTTTCCCTCCTTTTTTTAATAGATGAGAAATCTCATGGTTTTTGCATTGCCCACTATGCAACAGCTCTATTCTTTGGAAGTGTCTATCGTTTCTTCACTTGTTCAAAGTGGGATTGGCACAGTAGGTTTTGATGATTTTTGTTGTTGCTCTTCGAAGAAATGCAATTGTCTTAATATGTAGAATTATTACAGAGGGTACTGTGTTATTCTCTTAGATTAGAACCAATTTGTGCTATAAACTACAGAAAGACTAATGATACAAAGATTAAATTATATCCCCAAAGGCTGGAGAGAAAGATATGATATATAGTAAACTGAACAGTCTATTGCAATGTTTAATACTGCTGCCAGTTGTTCTTGTGGCTGTTAGAGCTAAAAACTATGAAGTTTTAAATTCTCTTAGTGTAGAGGATTTATTCTGGATTTTCTGGATTTATTCGTGATTTATTCTAAAAGATACGAAGATGGGTACCGTGTGGCCTGCTTATAGTTGGACAAAATGAGAGTGTAATTTTGAGAAGATGGTTCACTCGTGTGGACAGTGTCCTGACGGTAATTCAACTGGGATAGCAGAGTGGTTTCATTGTGTTCAGTTGAGGCCCTCAGAAATTTTAGATAGTGGAAACTAGGAAATAACTATTTAAAAAAACCCAATAAATTTATCAGAGATAAGCAGTAGTTTGTTTCTAGATTAAGAAATGCTGCATTACAATTGAAGTTTCATTATGCCTGATTTCCCTTACCACCTAATGTTCTCTGTTATTGCACACTGCAGGATACAATATACTTCTTGGAAGGGATTCATGAAAAACATCAGATGTAAGATAATGTTTTGTTTCTTACTAGATCATTATTATATTAAAATGGCTGATTATTTCTACATACAGTTGGTTTGTAGTTGATAAACTCATAGCTCCCTCTCATTCATAGACCCTCTGAAGGCCCAGTTTCTATTGTTGTGATGCGAAGTTTAACTGAAGCCTTGCCAGAAAATAGGTACTGATTTCTGACAATCACTGTTTTCCTATTTTATTATTTGTCTGTGATTTGGCACTTTGATTTACGTAGTAAACTTCACTTCACCCCAGGCTCAGTCGCTTACTTCATAAGCACAAATTCACTGAAGCAGAGACTTTTGCTCTTCAGTTTGGACTAGATGTTGAGGTAAGTTGTCTGTTCTTGATAAATACTTTTGAACATTAATTAGTATAACTGAATTTATGAGTAAGGTTGTTGCTCTGTAGTCCAACAGAAAGTATTCAAAATATTACAAGTATAGGGGAATGTTACCTCACAAAGCAACTCGCTATACTTGAAACTGGTTCAAAACTAGATGACTGCATGGTGAACTATGTTTTTATTTACAATAACTAACAAACCTTGCAATGAGAAGTGATGCAGAAGTAAATCCTCTGATCAAAATGAGCACTGCTGGATCAGGAGAAGGCACATTTGTCCCTGTAAGTAGCAAGAAATGGTGTTGCTAAATTACATAGTCTGGCTTCATTAATTGATTTATTCAATTAATGAAATTTGAATGTTCCCTCTCCTTTTTTTGTTTTGTTTTAATGGTTAGCTGGTGAGATAAAAAAAAAGACACCACAATTGTTACTAATTGGTAATCCATTTCTGTAATGAAATCATTCAATGTACATGGACACGCTATCTCAAAAACACGGTGAACGAACGTGGAGTTTTCAGTTGAAGACTGCTTAAAACTCAACTGCATGAGATTGAAAACTGTTTCTTTGTTTTTTACACAGCTTGTATATAAAGTGAAAGCAAACACTATTTTAGAGAAACTGGCTTCAGCTTCTGTTGGGAGTTACGGTCACGAGGTCTGGCTGGATCTTGTGAATGAAGCCAAAGAAAACCTGCAAAAAATTCAGGTATGTTTTTTATTTCTACCCTCCTTCTCTAATTAAATAATTCAAATTATAAGGAAGCTTGGAACTAATTTAAATTGTTTCCTTGTGCAAACAGGATAGCCAGTTTGTTGTGGATTACTGCATAAATGCTCCATGGCCACTGTATGAAACCACTCAAGAAATGTTGAACTACGCTAAAGTCAGAGTAAGGGGTTTTATTTGTTTGAACTGTTTATACTCGTCCATTCCTATTATGCTTCTGTACAACTTGAGAAGGGGAACGTCTGCAAACTAGTGACAGTCATTCACAAAGTAAATGCATTATAAATTGTATGTTACCGAACATGAAGAAGCAACAAGGCTTCTTCCAGTCTTCTTGCTATTGCTTAAGGGCAAAAAAGAGCTTACAGTTTTATTTTCAGATCAGAAAGCACGTTTTTGTTTTGAGTTGTAGTCTTTTAAAGTACTTTTAAAATACTAATTTTAGGACTAAAAGCTTAACATATGTCACCTTTTTTGTTTTCATTATTTTAGTCTTTCCTGCCTTAACATGTATCTGTCATTCTGTTTGATATCTGTCTGATCCTGCATACATGTAGAAATCCAGTCAGAGTCTAACACTTTAAAATAAAGACTCCATTTTATAGAGGTACTAAGTTTTGGCTCGTGTCTTTATTAGATTTGTAGTACTGTTTGGCATGTTCTGCATGTACTGAATTGTCAGCCAAACCATGGCTGATTTTTATTACATGTCTTTTATTTATCTTATTATTACATGTCTTTGTTTCAGATCTTGAAGAAAGATGATAGAATCTTTGCTCCATCATCTGATGGGGCTCCAGTATCCATAACTGAGGTGAGGACATACTTCTTGACTCTACAGTATTGTATGATAAGTAATTAAAATGCAGAGTTTTAAAGCCTGTCCAAACACTGACCTTAAATCACTTGTCTGCATTCAGGTATTGAGAGCTCAGGCAAGGCTTACAACTTTCTATGGAGCTTTTGGACTAGAGAAATTCAGGTTTGTTTCTGTTTGTTAATTAAGATTTGAAGTCAATTTAATTGTAAGGGTAATTGAAATGAAGGGGGGATGTTACTTTTAGTTTGGTTCTTTAAAATTTAAATCCTTCTCTCTCTACTGTGGAGAAGGGAGAATGCAGAGAGGTTGAGTCATCCTATATGTTGAAAACATGTATTATCTATTGCACATGGACTATCATGTATAGATTTCGGTTTTTTGTTTAACGCATATAGGAGGGGCTGTGATTTTATGCACGTAGTCTAACATTGCTGTTGTCTCTTACAGTAAATAGTACTAGCTAGAAAAGGTTTGAGGTTCTCCTCCCCAGCTTCTTTAATACTGACATGTAACTATAACAGAGTTTCTTTCCCTCCTCTTCTAGCGGCATTGCTTGGACAGAATTCTTGAATAGTGAAGACATTTTCAAGAATATCCTTTGTCAGCTAGAAGAAGGAAATTTTTCTTGTGCACAGTACCTCTGGCTGAGGCACCAGGTGAGATGACATAGACATCTCTTTGGTATTTATGGAGGATGTTAAGTCTCAAACTTTCCAGCTTTATTTAAGAGAATCAGACCAATGCCATTACAAAACTGCACCTCAAAAAAACAAAGGTTTATGGCAGAATCTCATCTGTTATCATAATGATTACTTGTTCCCCTAGCTCCTTAGAAGGCTGAACTTCTTATTGATTTAGGAATAAACAGGTATTTCTGATGTCAGAATGCATATTTCTAGGTCTGAAGGATGACAGTTCTTTGATTTGTTTTGCGGGGGTTGTAATCTTCCATTCACTTTATTGCAAGCACAGCTCTCAAGTTTTAAGTGGACATTTGCTGACTACCTTAAAATCCTTTAAAAATAATCATATAGACTCCTGACTTTGAATGCCACATTCATAATAGTGGCTATGGACTATTATATTCTTTGGTGCAGGACTTTCAGGTCAGAGCTATAGAACAAGTGCTAAAGTAATAGGACATGATCCTGCTGCACTAACTTGCAAAGAAATTGCTTCAATTGCCTTGTCTAAGAAGACCAAGCTCTAGTTATTCTGAATAGGGCTATCTTATTTCTTTTAATTCCTGTCTATGATTACTGAGATTTTTCTCTCTGTATTTCTTAAATCTATCACATTTTCCAGTTCACGAAACAACTTTACAAAATATCAGATAAAACAAATACTCCATATATGTGAAATTGTTCTGGTTTTAATATTTTAGGCAGATTTTGAAAGCAGCTTCAATGAAAAAATGCTGGAGAACTTAATTAATGCCATCCATTTCACTGTTCCTTTGAAGGAACTATGTTTGTGGCTTAAAAATGTTGTGATCCCTTTCTCAAGAAGAGTAGTGCCAAAGGGACAGGTAAGGCTGAGATAATTTTATAGTTAAACCTAAGACTTATTTTCGAATGCCAGAACTTTGTTCCTCTTTTTAAAAGGGATTCTTTTACCTACAGTTTAGATTTTAAGTTATTTCTTTTAAAACAAATTTCAAATGGTAAATTTTGCTTTGGTAGATAGTAGAGCTCTACTTATAACTGTGTTCTTTTCAGAAAATATTAGCAAAATGGCTGGAACAAGGTGCTCGAAACCTTGAATTAACTGATAAGGTAAGTCATTCTGCAGACACTTTGCATGTCTTGTATTTCTTTATGCATGATATAGTTTGCTGATATCAATTATTTTGGACAGGCAAATTGGCCAGAAAACGGACTCCAAATGGCAGAGGTTTTTTTTACAAGTAGAAATCAAGGTGAAATGGGACTGACAATTTCTGGCCACTGGACTGTTTTGGTAAGAAATGTAGCAAATACAAGGAATTCCTACTGAGAGACTTCAGAATATATGCTCTGTACTAAAGTTGGAGTGGATGATACTTAGGTCACTATTGGTTTTGGTGAAGATTGATTTAATTCCACGGCAGGAAAGAATTTCTTTCCAATCTTCTTGAGTTTAAAGATTAAAAAAATTAAATTAGAAACATGTCGCCTCTCCATTAAAGTTTTTAGTAAATTAGTTGTAATCACCATGTGTTATAGCCTGGAGAAACAGGTATTAAAATCAACTAGCTGTGAGTTTGTGAATACTGAATCTGTGCAACCATAATCAAATTATGTATGTTATGTATTCTAGGTGTACTAGTGTTCTAGTAGTAGTATGAAAGTGCAGAAAGAAGAACTCAAGGCTAACCAGCTGGGCATTTTAAACACTGGAAACATTGATATTCTATGTTAATGGTAATGTAATGATCTTGAAGATTGTGGCAATTCTTCTAACATGTCACTTCTAAACACTGTTTCAGAGATGTGTTGACTGTGAAGAGGTGCATAGGTTAAAGAAGCTGGTAAATGATTTACAAGAACTAATAAATCTGTACAGAAAATACAACTGCAGGCTGGCACTCTCTGATTTTGAAAAGGTAATTCTGCAGGCACTTCCAAATGTGCTCTTGAGTAGTGAATTATTTTGGGAAGGAGAAAAACCTTGTACCATGCAATTTAAAGTTGGACTATTTAAAGCTTCTGATGGATTGCTTGGATAAACTTGTGTTCATAAACCACTAAGACTATTTGATATGGTTGTTAGAAATTTTGTTTCAACTGTGAGTATAAATATATAATGTGATAAGATACTATGAGAAAGTATGACTTAAACTCCATGATTTGCTCTAAATTACAGATCATATATCATGGAGCAAGCATTAGCAAAAGAGAAATCAGAGCTACAACTGAACAATAAGGGGCTTTAAGAAAGCTTTTATTTGAGCTAAAGAGGGATGCTAGTTCTTCAAATCATTCAACTGATTTCAGTAGATGCTGGATGTTGAATTATTTCTTAGAGATATTAGTACATGATCCTTTACATATGTGATTTTCTAACATGGCACTGTTCTACTTGCTGCCCAGGAAAATGCAACTACTATTGTGTTTCGCATGTTTGATAAAATTTTGGCACCAGAGCTTGTTCCGTCCATTTTGGAGAAGTTTATAAAACCCTACCTGTGTGAACATAATCTACAAAAGGATGAACTACTTCTTCAGTATATAAAGGTATCCAGATTCCCTTCCTTTTGAGGAAAGTTATTTCAGCAGGAGTAAGCTGAAAACAAATCTGATGGCCATTTTTGTTTACACTTGAATTTCAGAACCAGCTTACTCCTTTCAGTGAACTTATTGATAGCTACTATTCTGTATTTTAAGAGAATCTTGTATCTTCTGAACTTAAATATACTAATAATCTTTATCAAAATATACAGGATTTGCTAGAACGCTGTCGTACACGATCTACTTCAGTATTCGAAACTGCATGGGAAGCAAAGGCAATAGCTGTCATTGGGTGTATCTCTGACACAGATGTAAGTATATTTTATGAAATAGGCATCACTGGCTCTGACACATCAGTTCAGACTGAAACACATCATTTTTGCACAAGCACACTAGTGCATTTCTGCATGAGGAGGAGCAAATAGTATTTTTATTCTATTTTAGTAATCTCCCATGTGAAGTTCTTTGAGAATTTAATTGTAGTTTTGATGTCAGCACATGGAAAACTCACCAACTTTCAAATATATGAAAGCTCTACAGTGTTGTTAACTACTATGAAGATTTTCTAATCTAACTTGACACATCATATTATGATAATTAAAGCCCTTTCTGCAAAGTGGAAATGAGCAAAGAAATAAACTGCTTGCCTAAACGAATTCATCACATGGGAATAGTAATTCAATAGACTACCTTGTTAACCTATTTTGAAACATAAGCTTTTTATGTTCCTTCTATAGCTGAAATTTGATGCAGTTCTACAGATAATGCATGGTGCTATGGTACCATGGAGTTCAGCAGTGGAGCAGCTGGTGAAACAGCATTTGGAAATGAATCATGTCAAGTAAGACAACACTCACAGTCTACACCTTGGATTTGCGTGTACTCTCAATTAGAATTCTGGTTTTTGGAGGGAGGTTGGAGGGGAAATACTGTGTATCAGACATAGGATGATGATTAAATCACACAGCTGTAGGTAGTTAATTAGTAATAGTCTGATTTGTCCATAGAGTAAAGTTACTGCAGGAAAGTTACCGCTTGATGGAGATGAAGAAGCTTTTGCGAGCCTATGGGATAAGAGATACTAATCTTTTAAAGGACAAGCAGATGATAATGGTAAGTCATCAGCATCACTCTTCTATTAAACAAAATTTTCTATGCTTATCTGCATGTATTTTAACGGGGTATTAGAAGCCAGGCTTTTAAAAAGTCTTAGCAGCTGATAGCTTCCGCTTGTTACCAATATCCATTTTTCTTGTCCTGTTGGAACACATTTTTTTCCTGAAAGCCCACTCTTTTTTTAAGAATTAGCAGATTAGTTTAGCCCAACCTGATTAGTACAGCACTGGTAATAAGAAACCATCAGTGTTTCTTCAAAAGTTTATTTCCATCCTGTGGAGCCAGTGGAGCCCCCTGAATGGTGAGAGTTCCCAGGATAATTCTCTTCCCCAAGCCTTATCTTCTCCCGGTTATGATCTAGTCAGATTTTCTCTAGATAAAAGTTTCAAGCTTCTAGGTAACTTGCTTGGTATAAGCTGTAAAATGACAATGCAGAAGAAGTGTGTGTAAATGAATTCCTTTGTTATCCTGTACATCAACAAACTAATGTCCATATTTGTTCTCTTCTTGCAGAGACTAGCGAAATACATTCTTAAACAAGATACCCCTACTTGTTTGGAGGATGCTTTGAAAATTGTAGCAGCATATATGCTGCCCACTGTGGAAGTCTACATTCTGAGGATGATAGACCTGATTGACAGAGAAAGGGTACTAAAATACTTCATGTCAGTTCGTTTCAATTTAAAGACACTGAGGCCTGTTGTCAAAACAGCGATAACCTGTACTTCTTTTTGGCATCTTTACACACTTTTGCAATAAAAAGAGAAAATTTTAATTCTGTTAATTGTACACACACCAGCCTACACTTAACATTGAAAATAAGACCTTTGTCAGAGTTTTAAACATTGTAAGCCATCCTTCTTTTGTGGCAAAAGATGAAAATTATGACCCAAAATATGCAAGTTTGGAATTGAAGTGTCTACATGTTTTCACATCCTGGTTTTGCCAGAGTTGTTTTAGGGCAAGTTGCTTCCTTTTCAACAAAAAAAAAAATAAAGAAGGGAAATTTTCTTCTGAGAAATGCTTTCTTCTAGGGCAACAGCACCCCACAGGAGTACAGACCTGCCCCTTTAATACCGACAGCGCCTAAATGTTCATCTTGTGACAGTGTTGAATTTCATTGATAACCTAACTAGGAACATTTAACTTAGCTTGCTACATTATACTAGGTGTGATTACCTTTATACCCTGTGGTGGTCCCCAGTTATGTTATTGGAATCATTTTGACCTGAAGAGAAGGAGGCTTTTTGATTAAAGGAACCAGATTAACTCCCCTGCAAAATAGTGTTTTCCTGTTAACATTTGTTCTGCCTTATTTGCACCTGGTATTATTGATAATCATAACCATTGTCTCAAAGCGAGGACATACACATAACTTAGCTTTTCCAAATGCAAATACCCTTCTTTTGATTATTTCTGGCTTACTTTTTCTTTCTTCGGGTTTTTTTCTTTCCTCAGGAAGAGGAATCTCTGACTTTGTTAAAATCTCTGACTCTTGCTGAAGCTGAGGAAGTTGCAGAGAGATTGACTCTATGGGGAACACTGGTATTGCAGAATAAAGCAGATAATGCTGAAGAGGTACTGAGTCATTTTACATCGTAAAGTGTGTGCACAAGTTATTCTAAATAATCTTCTTAACTAGATGCTTAAAAAAGGTATGGGATGCAAATGTAAAAACTCTGTTTTCCAGCAAAAAGGAATGATGAACTGATCCTACTTTGAGCAAAAGGTTGGACTAGGTCACCTTGAAGCCTCTTGAGTCGATTCAGATTTTATATACTATAAAATTTTTTGTGTTATTTTTAAAGGCATCTCCACACAGTGGCATGGCCACCTGAATTCAATCCATAATTCATAAACCCTGCTGTATTGTTATACCTCTAGTCCCACATATTTTTGCTAACAGTTGTTTCAGGGAGTCATTCTGGGGAACAAGAACAAAGGGAGAAGGGTGGATACTTTCAAAACTCCAGTGAGACCTAACAGACTGTGGAGAACGTACATATTACGGCCATAAAATATTTGTTATTTCTATAAAGGATGCCTTTGTACAGTAACTTTCTGTTCCCTTGCTTTTCAACTGCTTGTAACTCAGACTTGATAATTGTTGCTTAAGATGTTTGTAAAGCATTGCATAGTATTTTAACAAAGTGGAAGCCTGAGGGTGACTGTCTGTTACTGGCAGCATTTTGGCCAAACAAAACATGAACCTCTTCCCTTCCCACAGCACAAAACACAGATGTTTATGACTAAGACACTTGTGGAAGTCCTTAAATTCCTGTTCAGCATTCAAAAAGGTAGGCTACAACTTAAATGTCTTACATTTCATTTGTAAATGGAGTCAGGAAGTAACTGGTTTTCTCTTCCTACAGACAATCCTCTGAAGAAAGATGAATGTGAAGCAAACCTAAGAATGTTTGAAACACTTGCTACCCTGCAGGTAAGTATCTTTAGTTTCAAACTGCTTTTAATTTACTCTAGTTATTCCAATTGTTCTTATAACATGGATGATATTAAAAAATTATCGTATTTACAACTTATATGCCAGGTTGTTTTTACTGTTGAGCTCAAAGAGATTCTAAGGCTAATTACCAATTTCAGTAGTGCCTGGGAAAGTTCCCAATTACTAGAACTCAGTTGTCCCTTTAAACCAAATAAATTAGATACTCTCCCAAATTCTTAATTGCTGAGAGTTCAAAGAGCCCATGATAGAGTAGTGGAATATTTAATGAGATTTTATTACGGTTTGTAAACTTAAACTGTTTAAAAGAGCATTTGAGCATGCAGTAGCCTTCAGGTTTTGTTATTTTGCTTACCTACTGCCTAGCACAATTCTCTCATTCATTACATGAATCAGTAATTGGCAGAAATTGGTAAAGTCAACTTTGTACTGAATGTATTCCTCTAAGAATGAAACAGGAAATAAAACCATTTTAACAGGAAAAAAGCCAACATTTTTAAAGGAAGTCACGTGACTACAAATATATAATCTTTTTTGTTGCAGGAAGATTTTGGTATCTTTCTTTCAGTTGAAGAATTTAGGAATCCTTCACTGATGTCTGAGCTTCTTGAGAATCACTTCAAAGCTTATGAAACTGCCAGATCTCTGTCAAAGTCTAGAAAAACACAAACAGTGAATTGTAGTTCAGAAGATGGTAAAAGCAAGAACCGCTCTACTGAATCAAGGTTGTATAAACTGGCTCTGCTCCTGCAGAGGTCAGAGCAAGAACTGGGAGAAAAACTGGCCTGGAGAGCACTGGATGCTGGAAAAGTTGAAGAGGCTGTAAAAGTATGCAGGTAAACTGCAGAGGTTTTCAAGATTACACCTTCTCGTGGGCTTTTCTGTGCTATGACTGATATCTTGTGGAAGTAAGTAGATGGAGAGCAGAGGAAAGGGGAGTTTTGTTTGGTTTAGTTTATGTTTTTTTTAAATGAGTGTTTAAGCAAGAGGCTGAGCATAGAGTTTTTTGTCTGTCAGAAGTGCCTTTCTTTTTGCCATAACACACTTATTAAGTAAAAAGATTCCCTACACTCTTATAGTGAGAGTTAAGTTAGACACAATATTAAATAACCATTATGAGAACTTGTCAGCTTACACAGATAGAAGAAAACTATTGTTCACTGATTGTATGTACCAGGTCACGGTTTCTAGCTGGTCTCTGCCTCATGCTTAGATTGTCAGATAACTTAACTTATTACCATCTCCCCCAAAAGAGATCAGATGAAAATGTTCAATATATTTTTTAACATGTTCTATGTGCTTTATCAATATCTCTTTAAGTTAAGCTCAATTGTATTTTTTCACTTCAGTCATAGAAGTTTTAGTTGCAGTGAGCCATATAGGTAAAATAGGTGAAAGAGAATTAAATCATTAGAACAAAATGTGGCCTTAAGTAAAAGCCCTAAGGACTATTTTCTGTAACTTCTATTTTTCTAATAGGGAGTTCTATGAAAATCACTCTAATGAAGAAACAGGGAAGCTGCTGTTTTCAGCCTGTCAAAGGCTTTGTCATATGTTAGGAGCTGATGTCCCAATGATCACTCCTAATGACATGAATCTTCCAGCAGTGATTTATGAGATGGCTTGCCAAGCAGCTACAATATGCAGTCCAGGTAATTACCATTTATTTGTGTTCATGATGGAAATGCAACTTTCCAAACAATATTTAATAAACCTGAACCCAAAGTGAATTTCTATATATGCCCCTTTAAAAGCAGGTGCTGCAAAAACATGTTTCATTTTTATAGGACATATGCACCTTCTATTCACAGCGTGTTAATGATCTTAAATCTTTGTACAGATTTACTATTAGATTCTCTGGAACTATGTAAATATACTTTGGCTGCCAAGGAAATTTACAGACAGTGCCAAATAGAAAACTATGGATTTACAGCAAAGGTATTTTCTCCTAACTTAAGTATACTTTTTTAACATACATAATGCCTTGATTGTCTGAATAGTGTTCACTCTGCATACATTCTTTTTTTCCTCCCATTTCTCTAGCAATATTTAATGGGCTTATTTAAAAAGCAAACAACCACCACAAAAACACCCAACCCACAGCTCCATAAATAAAAATTTCCTTGAATATGTGTGTACTTCAGCATAAAGAGTGAATTGATTTGAGTACTAGAAGCAGTGCAGCTGTGGCACAAGTAGCATTTTTCACTTATATTTCAGTATAATAAATCCCACTAATGTGACTGAAAATACCAGTGATTTTATTCATTAGCTGCTGCCAGGACTGCTGGAGAGCTGGCTGGTCCTGCAGTGCTTAAGACTACTTAAAATGAATGGGCTCTTCCAGTTTATAGATCAAAGTGGCTGGGCAAGTGTATTTATGCACTGAATGTTATTTTTCTAGGAAAATGAACCATTTGAAAAATGTTTGCTTATAATATTTGGCCAAGAAGGTTTCTGAAAGCCTCCATTAAATTAATTAAGAATGCATTTTGGGTGCACAACTAAATAACTGCAACATCAAAAAGAAATGTGGCCACTCTAAGTAGGAAATGCTACTGGTCATTTAAAAAAAAAAAGTAGTGGAGTAAAATCATTTTTTCAAAAAGAAGATCTTGTTCTATACCTGTACTTGAAAACTGGAATCTTTTGCAGCATTTAGTTTGTTAGTAGCCTTACTAGCTGTTCTTTTCACTGTGTGTGCTTTCGACAACATTCTTATTTAGACAACATCTTTTGGAGGCGATAAAGATCCTTATGAAGAGTGGACTTACGATGACTTCTTTAATGAAGATGGAATAGTTCTTGATCCACAGATAGCTCTACCAGTTGCATATGAAACTATTTCTTCTCTTCTGCCTGTTTGTGGTAAACTTGCTTTCCTAAACATTGAGTCAATATAAAATCTGTATTTCATACTGATTTTTTTACCTAGGGATATAAATAATTCAGCACATGTGTGAGAATTATCAGTTCAGAAATCTCAGTTAGACAAACTCATGGAAGAAACATCCATTGGGGGGTATAGAAGTGGTGATGGGTTTTGTTCTGGTTCAGGAAGAATCTGGATTACTAAAACCTGAAGATGCGAAAAATGATCTGAAGAAGTGTTACTATAAACTTGCCCTGTTCTTAAGATCTGAGAAGGCATTACCTGGTAGCCAGTAACGGAGACAGAATTCTGTCAAGATTAATTACATGCCATTGTAGATACATACAACTCCGAAAATTTCAAGTATTATGAACAGAACTCTACAATGTTGTAAATGGGGGTTGGAACTAGATGATCTCAAGGTCCTTTCCAACCCTAACTATTCTATGATTCTATGTTGAAAAAAGAGACTTTCGTTTCTCTAAAAGAAGCACTCAATGTTTGATAATTATTTAGTTTCAGTACTTCTTGATGTAAATGTTTTCTTTCCTAACATATATTAAAAGCATGTAATTGCAAATATTGTTGCACAATGCTAAATCCACCTATAAAGGATATGCTTATTTGATTTGAACAGATTTATTACCTTCACAGATTAAATGTTTATGTTGACTGTCTTATCAAGACAAAGGATTTAAACACAAAGTAGTTACTGAAAACTGTTAGTTTATGTGCCTTTGTGCATTTGAAAAGATATTCCCTCTTAAAAAACAACTTCTAGTCAGGCACAGTTAAAAATGCAGTCCTGGCTCTTATGTACTGCCTCTGACGTATTTTTAAGGCACTTTCAGGCTTTCATAGTGTTACTGAGATCTCTGCACACTGCTGATGTGTTTTTGTCTGTCTTTCAGAGAACAAACTATATCCTCTGGACTCTGTAAGCCTGGCCAACTGCGCATTTATTAAAGGTATTGTGGTGGCAGATTCACCACACTAGAAGTATAAATCAGACCACTAGAAAACATGAGGTTTAAATTAATTAAACCTACACAAGCGTGACTAAAATCATTATTTTTAAATGAGTGCCTAGATGCTCCACTTAAAGTCATATTTTAGGGAATAGCGGGTTCAGCACAGAAGACAAGTTTGGATGGTAATTGCTACCCTTCAGCCATGTGATTCTGGGCATGTTGTCAAAGCCTGTATTTCAGTACAGAAGTTCTCCCACTGTGAGCTAGAATCTGCTAGAGCCTTTCCAAGGAGATGACCAGCTTCTGGGTTTTGAACTAAAATAGGAGTCTGTTAAATTAAAAGCCCTGAAAATGTAAAGTTTCAAAGGGAACTAAGGCTAATCTTGTGTCATAAATTTAATGAAGAAAAATAGAAACTGCTTTGATGTTCGTTCCAGGAACAATATTATGCTTAATATAAATATACTAATTATTTTCTGAGGTTAATTTCTGTTTGAAATATCTCACAGGACAGAACCTTCTGATGCCTGCTAGAACTCCCATCTGTGCAGTGCTGCAGAACCTCATGGAGTGCAGTCAGTGTGAGTTGGCTTTGCGGCTGATAGTATGTTCCTTTGGCTCCTGCCTTCAGCATGGTGTATCAAATAACATGGATTTGGCCCTGAGTGAAAAGGTATGGCAAGAATGATGCTGAATTTTGCTGAGAGTCAAGCTTAGAAGTATGCCAACTATTAACAAGTTTAGAGTAGATATATATGAATTTAATAGGTATGGGAGAGGCTGTCACCATGACCTTGTAAAAGTTACCACCACTTGATCAGATATCGAGTCATTTTGTGAAGATAGCTGGTAGTTTCTTTTCTATTTTTCATGGTCTCATGTTTCTCTTTGCAAAGTATGTTCAGAACTAAACTTTCAGTCTCTGCAGGGAGGCCAGGAACATGACTTATTCATGATATAATAATTATAATATATTATTATATAACTATTCATTATATAATAATATATTATATATTCATAATGGTTTATTATGCTTTTTCACATTGTTTTACCATTGGTTAGTATGGGAAAAGTTGCACACAGAATATTCAAGAAACACTTCTCAGTTCAAAAGCACTTGGAAACAGAAATCCTTTTTCTATCTAGAAGAGATCTTTATAAGACCTTAATTAAATCTGAAAATACAATTACTGTAGTACCTCCTATAAATTACAAGAGAAGTTGGATGCTTAGAATTTATTGTTAACCATGTGCTGACTGGTTGTTGGGTTTTCATAACAGCTCCATGATGGCAATACACTGGCTGAAACCAATCGCTTTGTCATTGCTATGAAACAGAACAGTACTTCAGCAATTATGAGCACTATCCTAGCCTTACTACACAAGGTAAGAATGCTAGCTGCTCTGCCTGAGAGGTTACGTATATTGGAAGCTTCATCTTTGTGGGATCCTTTAAGAACTCCTAAATTATAATAATGGCCTTTGTGATCTGTAGGTATTCTCCATCTCATTTTCAATCCTAGTTTCATTTTAGATTTGTAGACTTCTAGTTGTGGGTAGCTTTTTAAAAAGCTATATGAAAAACCTGCAATATACCATCTTTTAAAGCAGTTTAGACTAAAGGAGGTGACATTTAGACTGTCTTTACTATATTTAATTTTTAAGTTCTAAAACCTGAAATGCATTTTTATTCTGTTTTTTTTCCCCCTTCTAACTTAAACACCCAATGCACCTCTAAATTACATGTACTTTTCATGTGTTATACAGAGACCTATTAAAATAACTTCTTGTTTTGGGGTTTTTTTTCTTTCTTCCCTAACACACAGGTGTTCAACTGTCGTCTCATAGATCAGGACCTAGCACTGGGATATTGCACGGTTTTGCCCAAGGAAGACATGTTCAATAAGCTGTGGGATGTCATAAACAACACATGGCAAAATTACAGAAAAATCTTGGTAAATCCACAAGGCAATGCATTTCTTCAGCAAATAGAGAATGGTTCTTTAAAAAGACATCAGCATTATCATATGGAAGTGTAATAGTTTACCATTATTAAGGGTGTAGCAAGGGTATCACAGTTTGAGTAAGTTCCTCTTTTATAGGGTGCCACTGAGAGAGGTGCTACCTCTCTTTACCACAATGTAAGATTGTACACAGGCAGTTGTTAATAATTGGCCTGATGGAAGTCCAGGCATTAAGTTACCTCACCATGACTTATTCCAAAGCTTGAAATTGGTTATTTCAGGTCCCATCATAATTTATATCTAAGTTGTATTTTGAAGAAATTGTTTTCTGACAGCAGTTGTCAGAAGTGGAATGAATGAATAAATACATCTATTAAAATATAAAGGAACGTGGGAAGCAAAGCATAACGAAGAAATGGGGAGAGTGACATAGATTTGGAGAAAACCAGGTGTCTAAAAATACCTTTTGTATTAGTTTCCCTAGTATAATATTAACAAAATATTTCTGAGAAATAGATTAATTTTTAAAGTAGCTTTGAACTGCCAGCTCAGGAGATGGGATAATGCTTATACTACCTCTGTGAGGCTTATTTTCATTTTACATAGTTACGTGATCATCTACAACTTGTTTTAAGTTCCTCTATGGATTTAGACTCAATGTTCAGATTATTTATTATACCTGTGTTCACTTCCCTTCTCACTCCTTTCAGGCAGTGGCTCTGATTGGAGCACAGCTTGCTAACCAGCCTGATGAAGCTGAAGAAAAAAAGAAGTTCCAGGAACTGGTTACTGATGCAGAGTGGGGTATCCAACTTGGTCAACTTGGTGTAAGTTTGAATGATTAGTTGATTTATGTTAAGGTTTTATTAACTGATAAACATCCATATATTCTGAGATGCACTGTGATTTTTAGACACATTTCCCATTCAAATGTCAGTTGGGGTTTTGGTTTTAATTTTTCATTCTGATTGTCTGCTTAAATAAACCTCAGAAACTTAGAAATGCAATAACTGAGGGTACTATAAAAGAAATTTTAGGTGCTTAAGTATTATTTGGCACAGGGCATAGTCAGCAAATGCACTGGTTTTTCCTGCTCTAAAAGTGTCTGAAAGTAAAGAGAACATAAAAGGTTGACTATGTAGGAATTAATCTGGATATTGTCTAAAAGACATCTTTGGAAAGAAGATAAAAATGTTTGTTTATCTGCAGATTTCTTTTGAGACTGTATTTAGACAACCACCAATAAGGAAAAAGGAGCTCATAAGAACACTGGTACAAAATCCAAAAGCAGACACAGATCTCATATTGAATTACTGCAGGTAAGAATTGAAGCAAATCAATTGTGTTTAACTGCTGCTGTACTAATAACTATCCTGAAATCTATTTGGGTTTAAATAGATCCTAGTTCATGTAATATGCAAATTGTTCTGTTTATTGGGGGGGTTTTTTTAGTATTATTCAGAATACATACTGCTCTCTAGTGAATTATTCATAAGGAAATAAGCACCTTGACAACACTAAAGTTCGCAGGGAAAATAATACTCTGTCCTCTTCCAGTACTTTCAAGCTGGACAGTGATGCCGCACTGCAGCTTTGCATTGAGACACTTCTTCTCCAGAATGCTAATACAAATCACGTCGAAGATGACTCTGCAGAATGCAGGGCGAAGCAATCTCATTCCACCTTACTAGCTAGAGCACTGGAAATAATTCCTCTGCTGAAAAGCACGGAAGAGCTGGTCATCAGCCTCAGTGGAATACTGTACAAGGTAAAACAGTATAACAACACACCAAAACAAACACAGAGAATCCCTGGAGTATGTATCTAGCCTCAAATGCTGCATGTCACTTGAATGACACATTAATAGCAACACAGAAATACTAAAAGGTTATATTTTTTTCTAGTTTTCCTAAAGAATTTAAATGTTAGTGTTTGGTTTTCTACTTCTGTAGGGGGAAAAAAACAGACAACACATCTAACTTTCTTTAAAGACAGGTAGACGCTTTCTTCCTGACCTCCCTTAAAACAGCAACCTGAAAATAATCAAAGGAAAAAAGTAATTTTTAAGTTTCAGCACACTGGAAGTAATTCAGAGTGCTACAGGAAGAAGAGATGAGGGCAGATAGTTTACATCTTGGTTGGGTCTTTTTTGTTTGGTTGGGTTTGGGGATTTTCTTATTGGGGGGGGGAGAGGATTGTTGGGGTTTTTGTCTGTTTTTCTTTCATCACCTTTGGTCTTTCTGCAACATCCTGACAGCTTTTTTAGGCGTTAGGACTATGAAGTGGAAGTCTTTTGTTTTAGAGAAGTACGTCATAGTGCTTCTGTTGACATAATGCTGCAGAAACAATATAGTTTGTATTAAAATTGGGAAAAGTTAACTCAGTTGTATGTTTTTCTAAGACAATTCATATAAGATTGTATAAAATAGATCATTATTTTGAACAGCTTGATCCTTATGACTATGAAACTATTGAAATTGTCCTGAAAGTGATACAAAATGCTGATGAGAAGAACACCAGTATCCAGCTGAATCAGGTATGTCAAGATATTACCTTGCTAATGGCATCTATATTCTGTTTTCTCTATTTATTAGCATAGTTCTCATTCAGAAATAGCATTCAAGAAATAGTCATCTCTAGTTGTTTCTCAGCAATGGCTCATAGCAGGGATGAAAACTACCAATACGTACTAACTCTGCCCAAAACCCCAAATACGTCCAGTATTTAGGCATGTTTACTGGGAGGAGCAGGTAGAAATACAGTAATCTTGTGGCTTTTTTGCCTTTTCCTTGGTTTTTTTCCTTACTTTTTCTTTTTTTTTTTTTTTTTTTCCTTTTCTTCCTCCCTAGGCCTTGAGTCTCCTCAAACATCTGGAATCTTATAAAAGAATTTCCTCACCTGTAGACCTAGAACACCAATATGTTTTGGAGCACATGATTCCCTTGTCTCCAGCTGCTCAAACCAGACTGCCCTTTCATCTGATATTCTTTAGAACTGCACAATGCTTCTGGAACATTATAGGTAAGTTCAGTATTTTTTGTGGCTAGATAGATGTATAATTCCCTTTCTCTGCTATTTGTGAACTTCAGAGTTCTACCATATATATTTGATATTCATTGTATTCTTTACTAATGCAGCTTTCATCCCAACTACTTCTGAAAGCACTTGTGCTCCTAAATTGCTACTGGTAAGATAACTGGCTTTGAGTGGAGCTAAAACAATGTACACAGTGCAGAATTCTGTCCTCAGATACTTTCTTGCGACCTTTCAATGACTAAAGTAACGCATGTACCCCCCTTCCCAGGCCACTGGGGATAATTAGGATTATATTCTTTCCCAATGGAAGTCTGAATCTAACAATAAACTGAAAGTGCTTAATTTCGTAGATAAAGCAGAACTGGACTGTGACACTATCATACGTGTGTGACACTATCATACATCTTTTTCCTTTCAGCTGCAGAGCTCAGTGAGGAATCCTTCCCAACACTTCTGCTGATTTCCAAACTAATGAAGGTAAAGTAGCATCCTGAAAGAATTTATTTCAAAATCATTCTTTCTCCCCCCTGCCAAAAAAAAAATAGCTTCTTTCTTTTCCATGATTTTGGCCTCACTATAGAACTTCTGGCAACTCTTCATCTACTTCAATGTTTTCCTAGGTTTCACTGGATACCTTACACATGTCTGCAGCTCAACATGTCTTTGAAAAGAAACTGAAACCAAAAATATATGAAATGAGAAACACTGGATATACATCCATTGTTAGCAAGGAAACAGCTAAAACCTTGCAGACCATCCAGTCATATCTGCTGTCCATAGTTAACCCAGAATGGGCTGTGGCTATTGCTCACAAGATGGCACAAGAATTTCCGACAGGTGAGGTGCATGCGATTACTTGAGGGGTGAAGTAATGGGAGGAAAAGGATAGGTTTGAAGCCTGTGACCAAACATTTGTTCAGTGTTGGGTAAAACCCTGGGAAGTCTGAGAATAAAAATGCATTTGTCTCCTACATCCAATTTTGAACAGCTATTCTATAACACAGCATCACTCTTAAATCCTTTTCTTACTCTTTTTAAGCTGTGTTGTCTTGCTGAAAGTTTCTGCATGTTCCTACCACCTTCAGACAAGTTTTCCAGCAAAAGCAAATATTTCAGCCAAATTAAAACTAGCTTTTCTGTTAACTTATTCCAAATAGTAAATATTTTTTTTTGCTCTTTAGGCACAAGATCTTTCCTAATATTTTAAATAGCATCTAATTATTTTTAGTTCTTTGAAATAAAACAGATATATTCTATACTGTAGAAAGGATTAATGAAAACTTATGTTGTTTACTTCCTTCCCCCCTTTCTTTTTATCTTTAAAAAAGGTCCTGACCATATTCAAGCACTGAAATTCTGTCTCCATCTAACTGAGAAATGGCTGAAGAACACTACAGCTAAGTTAATGGTAAACTGCTTGCAAGAGTGTTGTTGTATAGTTGGGTACTTATGTTAGTGGCTTGATTGTGGTGTGTAAATTGTACCATAACCAACACTCTCTCCCATAACATTCTCCTTTTCACAACTTAGCAAAAATTTGGCTTACAGTTCCTGAAGGCTGGACAAACAATAGAGGGTTTTAAGGATGAATAATATGTTCTTTCTCCTGTTGGGTGCGTTTTTCTTGCTGCAGGAGAATGAGTTGGAATCTATTCAGCTGTTAGATCAGTGGCATTACTGACTTTTGCTTTGAGTTCCAAGATTCTTTAGCTATTTGTAGTAGTACATATAAAGAAAGTCTGCTTTGGCCTGACTCTCTGGCTCGTTTTTACATGGTTGATAGGGAAAGGTGAATAAGAATCTCAGCCTTGCTTACAAATATCAAACTTGCTATGGGGTTGTTGAGACACAATGAACACTAAATAATTCTTTGATTCTTGGTCACATCTTTGAGTAGAATTCTGCCAAATCAAACTAATTCTAGCAGCCAAGATTTAATATTAAATCTTTTTCCTTTTCCATCTTACCTCAGAATGCCTTAATTGCACATACTGGTGCATGTGGTACTTATTTTAATTGTTTTTTTCTTGCTAAAGCAGGATGGCCAATACTGTCTATTCACAGAAAAAGTACCTGTAGGTACGGGGACACATCTGAAGAACAGATCTTGCTACCCAGCTCACTGATTTATGTTATAAAAAGATGAATTTTCTAGTGCTTTTGAGTAAAAGAAGGTTATTTTATATAAAATTGTGTTTTGCTGAAGGATGACTCTCATGAAAAAGTGGCAGTCCTACAGAAGAAATTACATATGCAGTATAAGCGATCAGCAACAGAAAATATTCTAATAACACATCACCTGAACACTGCAGAGCATTTAAAGTCTGTTGGGAAGCCAGCAAACCTTATCACTTTACTGTATGAACACCACAGTATAGACCAAAGAATCCAAAATCCAGCTGGCAGAGATTATCCAGGTGAGTGTCCATAATCAAGTTTCCAAGGAGTAAAATTAAGTTCTTCAGAAAATGCTAAGCAAGCTAATACTAGTTTGTAAATATATTGTCTCTCCCTATTTATGTAGATATCCATATGGCAGCTAAGGAGATAGCTGAAATTAATGATTTGGACATGAACAAAATATGGGATAAACTGCTGGATAAATGGCTGTGTCCAAGTATACTGCCCTCAGAAGTAAGTCAGCACAGGAGGTTTGGGTTTGGAGAAAAGTGATGAATTACATAGAATATGCATATTTTAATCTTTTGTTCAAAAGATTCGTGAATCTATTTAAGATGCACCCAAGTTCAGACTAATAACAATGTCAGTACTTTTCAAACACTGTTCCACACTACTGTGTCTACTGAGAAGGATTTGAAATACTTTCCCTTCTCTCTGTATAGAGATTAAAATCTTATCTTTGGTGCTACAGTAAGGCTGTGTAGCCAGAGTAAAGGAGGTTTAAATATATCAGCATCAACAAACGTTGATTTTTAGAATTGGAAAGAGAATGAATCCTCTCTTGTTGCTAACAGAATTAGGTATTGTCTCTGCAGCATACAGCTGGGTGAGAAAGAGCAGGGAGAAGGCCTCTGCTTCAGAATACCAGCTAGCAGGCTGGGAAATGTGTTGACTGCCAACAAATAAAGGACTGATAAAACCAGTATTCCTTTCCTTGGCCGCATTAGCAGGGGAGCCCAGCTTTTAAGACAGGGCTTAAGCAAGAACATGACCCATTTATTTATCCAAACAATTTAGAAAATTTTCACAACTAGATTTTCATGTCTTTCTAAAGAAAACTCAAGAAATCTTTGGAGATGCACAGGAAGATGAAGAACTCCGAAGGTATGTGTGTTGTCTTACATGTAATATTATTATTAACTGGCAAGTTTAACTGTATCGGGCCTTTTAAAGACACTAGACACTGTAGTTCAGTACTCACTGTTGTGGTTGTATTTTTACTTTCTGGTGACATCAGTTTTGAATCATCAAATACGCAATGAAGCACCATTCACAGTAACTTACAGACATAAGTAAGTGATTAAGAGTAGCTCTTTGGAGGTTTTCTCCTCATTTTCTATATCCTTGCAATCTCTTATCCCTAATCTCTTTTACATATATTCTGAAATATATTTATGTTTGAATGAGTATTGATACATTATTTTAGTTGTGATGCTACACTTGTATTAAAACCAAAGGCATTCTTGCAGAGTTATCTACCTACTTCAGTCTCGCCCAATGGATTACAGTTCAAGACTGCTTTTTGCAATTACAACATCTGCTACATCTGTAAGTTCCTAAATTCTTATTTTAGCTTGCTACTTCTGAAATTTTTGCCTCTTATTAAGATCAAGTGTTGTCTGCTTAACTGCACAGATTTCAACCTAAGGCCTCTGTATCTGTGTTTTAGATATTTATGTATCTGTATGAGCTCTATTTTTCTCCCCATCTTTGGAGTAGAACTGAGGTGTTCATTGAATTTTGTTACTGGCTGTCAAGAGCAGCCCTTGAACTCTGGTTTTCTAAGTTTATTCCTGATAATATCTGAAAATAACTTCATTAAATGTTCTTCTAGAATGTGCTTCAGCTGGTGTGATACCTTGGCTAAATTTGGATGGAATTAAAGCAGACTGGTAAAATTGTTTTAGCAGAACCTTAACCTTCAGTCTTTCACACTTACTAAATGTATTTGTGATACTGTATGTCACTGGTATTTTACTTGCCTGCATTAATAGTCATAAATCTAGAAAACTACCTGGTTTAGCAGCAGTCTTTGAAGTTGACAAATAGTCTGATTAGTATAAAAGTTAAAGGTGAACCAAGCTATTATTTAGCATGATTTCTACTAAATGAATCAAAGCCATCTTAGAAAGGATCATAATAAACATGTAGTAAACATGTATAACCCTCTTTCTAGTTGTTCAACCAGTTCTTGTGACTTTTCACTGTGGTGTTTTCTCCCCCTCTCAGCCAATTGGTGATTGTCAGCTGACATTCGCTCACAGGAGCAGAGCACTTAAGTGTCTGCTCTACTTGGCAGATACCAACACTGTGGAATCACTCTTCAAGAAAACCATTGAGAAAGTAAAGTAAGAAGAATTTTCCTTAAGGTGTTCCTTAATAATGGTGTTTTGTTGGTCTTTAACAGCCCTTGGAAAAAAAATACATGATATTTGGAGAATTCTTTTTTACTAATCTGTTTCTTGAGCTCTTAAATTGTATTTCTGAAGAGCAGAATTAGATCTTTTAACTTCACTGTAATGTAATCAAATGGATCACAGTCCTAATTTGAAAACCTGGAAGTAATATGACATTTACATGGAAAATATCTTGCTCCATTTTGCATAGATTACAGTGACTTCTCTAGTGACTGAAGCATTTTCTCCCACCCATATATGTCATAATCATGTAAGTCAGAACTGGTCATCTTGCAAAGACATATTCTTCTGCAAAAATAAGGAACCAAAACCCCAACAGCAAAATGTTGTTACTTTGAAAATATCTGTAGAATTAACTTAGAAAATACCTAGCATCTGGAATTAGAGCCTTTTTCATGGAAATTGATCATTTTAGAGTTCATCACACCACACAGCTGTGTAAGGGATTCTGTCAACATTCAGTCACTGTGCATGAATGACATTTGAGTTGCAAGAGTTACAGTAACTGGTTTATCTTTAGAGCTGATCCAAACCATCCATTCTCCAGGTGAATGAGGTTTCCCTAAGCAATTACCAGACAGTCTTTTACTTCATTAAAATCTCCCTCATAAGCACAAATACAGAATACATTGTTTTTTCCTTTCTTCCTTTTAAGCAATAGAACACTTTCCCAATATTATCCTAAGCCTGATTATGTAAGTTATAATATAATAATCCCTGTAACAATCATTAACTCCTGGTGTTGGGGGGGGGACTTTTTTAACAGGTATTTTCTAAAATGCTTCATTTACCTGGCAGAGTTTGAAATCTTGAATATTCCATATACTTTTGAATCATTTCATAACAGTCCTAAGGAAGGAATGATAAAAGGGCTATGGAAGAATCACAGCCATGAACCCACGGTATGATTTTTAAATCCTTTGTGATTGTTTGTTTGTTACATGCGTGACATGTAAAATACACATGTACATGTAAAATACCAGTGAGTATGTACTCTCCCAAATACTCTCCTCTTTCAGAGTGACAAAAAAGACCCCAACCTTTGATGTGCTGGCAAGCAGCACAGCTGATCATGAACATATGTTAAAATACAGCATGTCCTTGCTCTCCTTTAGGCTGTCAGATTGGTGGCAGAACTTAGTCTAGAATATAAAGTATACGATACTCAACTGTGGAATGGCCTACTACAGAAACTCCAGGGTTTCAATATGGTAAGGAATTTTTAAGCATGAAGTTCTGCAGCAAGGTGAGAAAAAGGCTTTTTTTTTTAATCCACTGATTTCTAAAGAATGGGAAAATAGATAAACTACAAACATACTCTGAACAATTACTGATCATTTACATGGTTACTTTGGGCTCTTGGATACTGAGTGGATGAAGCTTTGAGGAATGTGTGGTTTAGCAGTACTGCTTGAGAATTTTTATCTTAAATTGTTCTGGTTTGTTGGGTTTTTTTAAAAAGCCTTTCAGGTGGCAAGAGCAAGTCCTATGATAACTGAAATATTTATTCATATTATTATAAATTTGCAAAATATGCATATTTTTGTGTGCAAATATATATATACAAACTGCGTTTATGTATATACGTGTGTACATATACACACACACAAAAATATCATCCCTGCTAAATAGCAATCCTGATTTTTGTCACTCAGAATCTTAATTACCTCTCATTGTTAAACTCTATGTAACATTGCTACAGCCTAAGGAGGTAACAGATGTGCCTGGCAACGTGGCTCTATCATGAGCAGGTATTGAAGCCAGTTGTAATCTAATGAGATTCAGGTACTAATAGCAAAGAAGGTGGGATCATAAATTTTCAGCATCAGTTGTATTAAGATTAACAGAAATCTTGGGTATTTACTGAGACAAAGTATGCTGCTACTGCTTGTGATAATTTACTGAACTATAAACCATATTTCCATATGCATCAGTTGGTGCTCCCAAAGGAACGTTTCAACCTGCAGACAAGTACAATGCAATTCTGTAGATTATCACCAAATCTTCAAAAGCACTGTAGGATTTTATAATGAAGTTGGATTTTTTTTTTCCTTTTTTTTTCAGATTCAATATTTAAGAAGAGTTTTGATAGCAATTACTGGGATTCATTTATTATGGGAGGTAAGTTTTTCTTCACTCAACAGGAATTTAGCATCCTGTGTGCATATGTTAATGGCAGCATCTGTGCCCTGAAATGTTATGCATGAAAAGATTCTTTGTGAATTATTATTTTTATGACAATGCAATATGGAGATGAGCATTGCTATTAATCACTGAAACAGCATGTTTTGCATTTGTGGTTCCTTCAGTAAACACTGACCTGGAGGGTTTTGTAGCGTTGCCATCAGTCACAACATGGCTAAATCTCAGACTATGAGAATAATCCATCCAGGATAGAAATAAAAGAAAATTGACTGTCTTCTTCCACCCACAGTGGGTCAGGATGTCTGTGTTTACTTGTACACTTAGTTACAACTGTATTTGGCTTTTACCTTAATACTTTGTTGTCAACAGATTCCCAGCTTTGGCCGAGCTTGGAGAAGTGTGGTTCTGTCACCGTTTCTCGTAGGTAAGGTTGATGTTGGCTATCAGGCTTATGTAGTAACTTGGGATATATATATACACGTATATATATATATATACGTACACACACACTTTATCATGTTTTCTTTATTTCTTAGCTTCATGTCCACCGAGTCCTAAACAGTTGGAGGAATGTTGCGAGTGTTTTGTGATTCTGCTCAAGTAAGTAAACAGTAAAGCCCACGTTTGTATTAATTTAAGTGGGAATGCCTGTTTAATTTCTCATCCAACAGTCTCCCTGGAACATACAAAGCTGCTCTGAAAACCAGGGAACTTTAGTCATGAGTAAGAACGTTTTGCCTCTTGTGGGGGAAGCATAGGATCAGGACACATACCTATACAGAAAGTCAGTGCTTGGCTGAAGACTGTTGGTAACACATGCTGTAACTCAGTATCTTGGTTGTTCAAACTGGGCTGGGAACTGCTCTCTGAACGGGGACTCGGAACCAGCAGCACAGGCTGCTGAAAACTAATTTATCTGCCCAGTCTGCGCCATGAGGGATAGCTGTTCCTGTCCTTACATTTTTAAAGGACTCGTACTCAACCCTAAAAGTCCACTTAATCTCTTTCTTAGCCCACAAACTAGCATATTTTCTAAAACACGAACACAGAGTGCATGAGAGAAAGAATTAACATTCCTACAAAGACATGACAAAAATCTAAAAGCTGTAAATCTATAAATGCACTTAACCTATGTTATGAATGTGCCAAAACACTCTTTACGTAAACCAGTTCTGTATTGCATTTACTATTTAAAAACCAAAACACAGTAAATCATCATCTTATTCACCACAATGCTCTGACTTGCTCAAGGGAAGCACCAGAGCTCAGAGAGCCCAACTTGAGCTGAAAGGTTAGATAGGAAACACTGGAAAAGGATCCAGCTGAAGAACATACCTACACCACTGTGCATATACATATGTACCAAAGCACTACTCTGGGCAGTTGGCCAACACTTCCCCTCAAAATAGCGCCTTGGCTGTTTGAAAGAGAAGGAGGAGAGAAAGAGATAGAAAATTGTCATGCATTTGCATTGCATGAAACTTCAACTCCCATAGCTTGGCTGTTTCTGAAAAGATGAAGTAAAACTATTGTCCTATCTGGCATAAAAATCACATACGTATATATGTTGAGAACTTTTTATATATCATTCTTAATCTTCTTGTGAAGGTGTCCTGTTCTAGCTGACTTGGATGTCATTGGAATAGCTAAACAATATGCACAGTTGGACCTTCCAGCCTTTGCTTTGGGGTGCCTGTTGCTGATCCCTCAGTCTGAGAAGCGAGAACAGCAAATTCAGGTAAATAGTAAGTTTTGTGTTCTGTCTGTGCAAGGGAATGCATTTAAGTGTGTTATGTTCAAGAGAGACTGTAAAAGATGGTAACATGTAATTCCAGCTTGTTTAAATACGTCACTGCTGACAGCTGCTCCGCATTTCCCATCCACAAAGGCTGTTGCTTTGAGTCTGTCCTTCTAAAAGGGATCATGTGAACACTTCCTTTTTTTAAAGCAACAGCAGCAGCTTCAAGTCATCCTCAGCAGCTGTGTCATATGACTGCCCTTTGTGAATCAGAGGACATTTTATGGGATCCCACCCATAAAGCTCATGTAAAAACCTCAACAAAACCCAAGCCTTAGGCCATATACCTGCTAGAGTAGTGTGGAGTTGATAACATGTAATTGCTAAGGAGCTGCCAGGTGGGTAGTTTGACAACAGATTGTAGGAAAAGTACTGAATCCTACCACAGAAAAGTGCTGAGCTGGAAGCCCCTTAGACTTCTTGTAATGCATATCAAACATCTTTCCAAGTTCTGATGTAAACCTTTTGCCTTAAAGCCATTTCCTCACTATTCATGTATCTTGAGTTTCCTCTCATTTGTTTCCATTAATGTATGCTCTGCTTATTGTTCTCCCAGGTGAAGGCCATTCCTATTAGCTGTAAGGAGCAAACTGGCACTACTAAAAGCATCTCAAATTCACAGACTTCCAGTCATTAAAATTAAGCTCAGAAAGATTTTCCCAAATTACAGCACTAGTGCAAGACATTTGGTCTGCTGGCAGTGAGTCAAAAACCCCAAAATCATCTCTAATAGCTACAGCAAAATACCCTGAGTTAAAAGCTATGAGTATTATCTCTCAAAGAGCACAGAACCTGGTTTAATGATTTCATGTTTGTATCTAGAAATTCAAAATATTGATCCTGAATAAATCAAATACTTGCTCTGAAGGAAGAGTTTCTACTTTAATCACTCATATTAATAATGTTTTGTAACTTACTTTTACAAGGGCTTCTTATCGACATGTAATGCAGAAACCGTGCTGCAACAAATAGATGAGCACATGAACACTGGAGAAGTAGTAGCGTTTGCTTCTCAGGTAAATAAAGGAAATGTTATTTACTTCACTTACCTTTGACTTTGGGGCTTTTTGTTAGACAAGAAGATAAAGGTACTCAGAACCTGTTTTCCTCTCTGCCCTGATCTTGCCAAGCATTAGTTGACATACTGCATGCTTGTAAAACAGAGAAACTTTTGCAGGAATTTTTGCATTCTTATTAATGTTGTGCAACTGAGAAACTCCTTGTATATACACACAGTGTTACAGGCTGCTCTGTTTGTGGGCCAGCATTGTTTACACACTATGCCTGTATTTTTCTAAATAGTATTTTAAACTAAAAGGCCAAAAAGCTTATAAAACTGCACTCTGTTGCTTTGTCTTGGGCTGCCTTCCTAAGGGCAAGTTTCTTAATCTGTAAAATCTGTCATTTTCAGCACTAAAACATAAAGCTTAAAATAAAACAATAACCCTGCTCTATGGGAGTCCAGCAAGAAAACTGAGCTCTTTTCATTCAACAGTAAAATTTCTTGTGTTTAAAGTATTAATGCTTTTTTATTACTAAACCTTCAATCTACAGATCCGATCTTTGGTTTTGGACAGCATCATAAATGAGAAGCTGTATGAAAAATTCTTGAAAACTAAGTATTTTCCACTGTTGAAGCAACAACTGATGAGTACTCACAGACTGAAAGAACTTGTGGATTACTTTGTAAAGAAGAACTGGTAAGTTAATAAAAGGTGAAACAGGTGATCCATTACTGATAGTAACAGAAGCTCAATCTCTCTTTTAGTTTAGTTCAGTTTATGTCAGTGAGATTCTCTAGTACTTAGTCTCCAAGAATTTCTGAAGTAGTGCTAAGTTAAATGAATAAAATAAGAATCACACCTCACTACTTTGCATACTCAGGCCAGAGTTTCACAGCGTCATTCAAGGCAAGGTAACAATTTGTAGAGCCTGGACTGGCAACCAGATCAAATGCAGTTAAAACAGCACAAATAACCTGACTGAAAAAGCAAACACTTTTGAATCACTTGACCATACCTTCAGATGATAGCTTAGTGGTGTCAGAGTCACAGCTTCAGCAATAAAAGCACTGAAAAAAATAAATGAACTGCCTGTACTCCAGACTTAGGAATTAGTGGTTTTCAAGAGCCAGAAATACCTCTTACGTTCCACTTAAATAAAACAAAGGAGCTTGCTGCTGAGCCTGCTGCAGGGCTGTTCTCAATCAGGAATCCATCAGTGGTGATTCACAGCACTGGGGTATTGAACACAGCTGTAGCCTTTCACTTCACACCCCAAATACTTGGTATTGTGAGTTACCAGCTATCCTGCAGTCAGAATGGAATAGGAACCAATAAATAACTGTTTAAACTCTACTATATACTGATTTTATTAGCAGTCACAGATTAAATGCTAGGCTTGTCATGGCTTGTTTCCCTCTACTGGGAAATGACGGGAGCTATCTGACTGCAAAAATGTGGGGTCATACCTTATTGTTCCACTTCAGTCTATATAGTCTGAATTCTTGGCCTTTTAGGGTGTTTAGGTTGATGAAGTTGGTAAACTTTTGCCTCCTACAGCATTGATGATGCTACAGCCCTAATTCGAGAATATCAAGAGAAATGTGGAAACCCCACTCTGGCAGATGTACCATCATCCAACCTTCTGAAGGTAAACCAAACCACTTCTGTACCTCACACAGTGCTTTCTCCTTTTGTTTTTCTACACTAAGAATTTCACTCAACTTTTAGCAAAAATACCTGTTAGCTGATTTATTTTTGTAAAATATATTGTATATAATAAAATATCCCTTTATTAATTAAAATAATTCATTTTATTTGGACCAAATCTGTGCCATGTGAAGCATTACGCTTTCAGATACCTTCACAGGTTTTAGATGCTCTCCCCTTTTCCTAAGCCCTATTAATAGTGTTTTTTCACCTTCCAGATGTATTTGAATGGACCAGAGACATCTGTACTTGAACTGTCATTGATAAGGTCTTGAATTTACCCTTTTCTCCCTCTGCTGGCAACAGGAGGGCCATGCATTGAGAATGCTCCTACAGTCAAGTGAACATTAATCTAAAACCTCAATGCTCTTATATCAAAAGCTATCCTGAGCTTTACACATTTTTTTAACTGTTCAAGGCTGTTCCTTCTCCATCCTCTTTTTGTTGAAACAGTTTAGAATTACAGTAAAATTTCCTGTTTCTACTCAAGAATAATGTTCATATTCTGCACTTTCATTTTAGGAAGGATTAGTTTATTTCCTTCTGTATTTCTCCACGTTTAAGTCTGCTGTCAGCATCTCTCTAAGACTTCATTCATACAAACATAACTTTGTGTAATTATGATAAACTGTTTCTAAAACTGTAAATGGTGTACTTGATGTAAAATATACTTTGTAGTCTAATTGTAATTATATCTACAGTGAGCACAAATAAACTGACTTCTTGTATCCATTTTGTCCTTATGGTATTCTATAAGCCTTTTTTAATTATGGCATTGTTCCACTCAGTCACTAACCTTCCTTGAGTAATGCGTACTAAGGTTTTCCTTTCAACTCTGTTCTTTCTGTATGTCTGCAGCAGGACACAGCAATAGCCACGTGTTTCACTGCATGAAGTAGCAGTTAGCCAGAGGTTTCCCAAGATACTAGGCTGAAACACTGGTCTCTAAGGTAAAGCAGATTTATTTTGAATAGAAGTTAGTCAGCTTATTACAGAGTAAGGGTTCTAGCTGATCCTTTAAACTACTGGTTTTCCATAGAACTTAACTCAAAGCTTTGTGACAAATATTGCACAGCTTCTTGCACATATAGCACACTGGAAAGAGCCATAATACAAAGGCCAACGACTGCAAAGTAAATAGGCCACCACTAAATGTTCTCCTGCAGAAGACAAAATGCAAAATGGGAGCTGTTTTTATATATATATATATATATATACACACACAGGGAATATACTTTAAGTTCCCTGCAGACATGAGAAAGGAATGCCCAACAGTCTAGTTGTCTTGAACAACCCATGCCTTAGTCTCCCATAGTAGCACGAGTGTCATATGGAATTACATATCCAAAAGCTCTGCACATGGAGCAAAGCATGTATAGCTGTAGTGTCAGACATGAACCATAAATAAAGGAAAGCCTTTCTTTATGATTTATAGATTTAATGAGACCATGATTCATTAAAGCATAGGGGTATTTGAAACTGCTTTGATTATAAAAAGACTAAACTTTCTGCAGTGAAATTACTACTGTAAGTTATGAGTTAACTGCAATAGTTTCAGAATCCATTTTATTGGGAATGATAGGTTGAGAAAATTAAGTATCAACTGGATTCTGAAGCAAACATAACATGGCCCCAGAGCCCCCAGTCTTTTTGTTCAAGCCTTTTACAATTAAATATCCTTCAGAAGTCACCAAACAGAGCATGGGGCATTCTAAAAGCACTTGCAACTGGTGCATTTTTCCCCTACACCAGTTCATAAAGCTTAGTTTTTCTATGAAGTGGAGTTTATTACAACATAAAAGAACAGTATTTAAACAGTTACTTTAATGGAATATTTTACAAATCAATTCATAGAGAGAAAAGCAAACACAATGATGTTTTAAAGTTATTACCAAGAAGCTACATTGTTTAAGCTGTTAGTGAGTAAGGGTAGGACTGTAAACTAGCAATCAAGTATTGGAACTTGCAGTTCAGAATGAGATGGTAAAAATACCAGACAAGCCAAAGCATGTTTAAGATTTTTTGTACTCAATTCTTTCTACTTTCACATCATCTCCAATTAGTTGATAGACATACGTAACTACCGTGGAAGCTTGGATATCCATCAGCACAAACGAAGGAATGATGTTACTGGAAAGAGAGAGAAAAATCCATATTAATTGTGAGTATATAATCACCTCAGCAGTGTTTCACTGCTACTATCAACCCTTCCTCTCCCCAACATTTAGAATGTCAACAGTAATCTTCATAATGAGTTTTGTAGTTATTCCCCCAGATCATTCCCATATTTCACTTACTTCTCTAAGGCATGATAGGCTCCTGTAGCTGATCCCGGATTGATATAGAACTTGTTTTCATGTTCAAATGCCTCAAATTTGTGTGTATGTCCTGAAATTAGGATGTCCACATCAAATTGCCTTTGTAGCAGTGCCAGGCTGGCCATGTCACCCCAGGGAATAACCTGATGGCCATGAATCAGCCCAATTTTGAACTGTCCAACAGTTACAACTTTCTGTTCAGGATAATTCAGGTTCTAAAAAAGAAACCAACCACAGATTAAATGCACAGATTTATGCTTTAAAAACAATTCTATGCAACACAAAGGAGAGAGGGGGGAAAGCTTCTTAGACTTGTATCATAGAATCCCAGACTGGTTTGGGTTGGAAGGGACCTTAATGCTCACCTAGTTTCAACCCCCTGCCATGGGCAGGGACACCTTCTACTAGACCAGACTGCTTCAGGCCCCAGCTTCTCTGGGCAGCGTGTGCCAGTGCTTATGGAAATAATCAATGTAACTGGCCCTACTGCTACCAAGCTGCTTTTATGAACACTGGAGAACGTGGCAGAATGCAGGGAACTTCAAAGGCCTGACAGCAGCAAGTCCTGTTACACCACCCAACATCAGTTTGCCCACTTTTACTTGAATTATAAATAACCCTAGATGCACAAAGCCAGTATTATTATCAAAAGAGAACACTACCTCATCAAAGTCCCCTCTGACAACATGAACGTCCCCAGCCAGAGTCTTGAGGTAGTCATAAGTGTCCTTGGTGCAAAGGTTTCCCGTGCAGAGGATGTGTTGGATCTTCCCTGGAACCAGCAGCTTTTTAAACTTGGCTGGGAGGCTGTTGCATCGATGTGGAATGTGAAGATCTCCCAGCACTAACACCAACTTAGGTGTCACAACAGGAAAGAAAGGTCGTTACAAGATGCTTATTAAGACAAGAACCACAGGCAAACAGAAAGCTTTGCAATGTGCTCTTCAGTTTCCTAACTTGCCACTTTGATGTCTACTAAAATAAGTCTGAAATTGTGATGGAATACTGTTATATTGAGGGAACACAGGCCCTTACTACCACAGGACGTTACCCAGAGGGGCCTCACCAAAACAACAGCCTACAGCGTCTCCATTTATTTTGTTGCTGAAAGCCATTGCAAGGTGTAATGAAAGAAATGTTACTACTTGATGTAATTTACATAAATTTAGGAACTACCATAAGCTATCCCTAGCACATGTCCTCAAGCACAGACCTGGCTAAACTGTGACCAATTGTCCTTAAAACTCAAACCCAATTTCTTTCTAATTTAATTGTTTTCTTATCCAAAGAAAAAGATAAGAAGGCAAATAAAAAGCACTGAAAGTTTGCAACGTGTGTTAATAGCTGACCAGAACATGAAGCTTGTTCAGAGCCCTTATTGAGGAACCACTGAACAACAGTGTAAGACTAACAGATTAAAGAACAATAAACAAAATAAACCAGGGCACTGCAGAGAAGGCACTATTACACATCCTGCACACAGTGCTGCTGTTACCGGTTCTACATACTCATAGTTGCAGTACAACAACTGCAAGGAGGATACAAATTGAATGGGGCTTCAAAATTAAGGATTCAGCTGAAGTAGGACCATAGTTTAACAGCACAGGCTTTAAATGTGCAAATAAAGAATTAATGCAAGCAACGGCAATAAATTAATTATGCAAAAAGGGCATGGAAAGCTCTATAAAGCATGGGATGTGACACCACTACGCTGCAAAAACACTGGATCTACAGAGTCATCCCTGTTAACTTGATGAATAGCTCTATAATAAAAAGTTTATCTTCCAACCGTAACACTTTGTTAGTAACAGTACCTAAAATGACAGCCATTAAATGTGCTTGTAAAAGACACAGCACATACATATATATATAAGCAGTAGTAACTATGCTAATAAATTATCTTTTTTAATACTTATTTTTGATATTTTTAGGCCATGCAGCTGTCTTCATGCTTACAGGCATCAAAAAAAGGCAAAAGTTGGGTGGGTTTTGGTTTTATTGGGGCATTTCCATGCCATCATCAAAACCACGCATCTTCAGAGAACAGATGGATTAAAGTACTGGTAAAGCAATACAAGAGGTTTTGAATCCATGAGCTGCCAATTTAAAACTAACCCAGGAAAGAGGAAAAAAAGACATTTTTGATAGTCTTTCAAGAGCTGCCAGTGAAAAATACCCCTCCTAGCATCAGTCTAGAGCTGGTATAATTGAATGCAAGTAGAAAATGTGTAATAAGTGATTTTGATTATTAAAATAGCAATAGATTGATTCTCTTACTAACACTTAAGAGACTTGGACATGCAATGCCAGTTATGTATTTAATGTTTAATAGAATTACCCTGCCACTCAAATCGCACAACCCCACTGAAGTCAGCAGCGTGTGTGCATTCAGCGAAGGCCGTTTCCTTTGCTGACAAAGTGGCCGACCCCATATTCTCCCCCAAATCATATGTGAGCACCCATTAATTACAGAAAAGCTTGGTAAGCTACAGTAACAAAACCTAATTAAAAGTACTGAAGTGTGTTTAATAGTCACAGCAGCATGAAATAGTGGCAAAGAACGTTACACCATCTGGCTTTTACTAGGTATTTAGGTGCAATCCTGGGCATGGTTTGAACAGCAGCCCCTAATTCACGTGTCCCATCTGACATTCGTATCATCTAGTAACATTGACAAGCCCTTACCACCAGTGTTAGCAACAGCCAAGAGGAGTAAACTTACTCTGTGCCCAGCCTTATTGGAATGGAGAAGTTGATTGCAGACAAGGGGGGGAAATGAAAAACAGGGTGAACCATGATCAATGTTAAAACAAAAGAAAGCAACAGAAAAGAAAATACAGCCGAATGAACAGGCAAATAATAATTAATGAATTGTTGATGTTATGAAAGAAGCGTTAAAAAAAATAATTAAATTAAAACTCAGCTCCTGCGAGCAGCCCCCGGCCCCTACAGCCCCTCCGCACGGCCCCTCCTCAGTGCTCCCTGCCCGCCCTCCATCTACCTCAGCTCGGCACGAGGGGGGGTTTTGGGGCGGCCACCGACAGAAAGCATTCCCCGACCGCGCGTTCCCCACATCCCGCGCCCACCGCACCCCGGAGCAAGCGAACCCGGGGCCCTCCGGCGCCACAGGGCGAGGAGGACCCGGGAGCCGAGGCCCGGCGCGGCCCCGCCGCTCACCATCCTGCCCGGCGCCGCGCTCCTCACAGCGCCCGCTGCGCCTGCTCCCGGAAGCCAGGCCGGCGCCAAGCACCCGCTACGGCGCCTCCGAAGAGCCAAACCCAGGCCAAAACGCGTTTCTCCGCAGCCGCCTTCCGGCTACATCCGGGTCTCTGAGGAACGCCCCGCCCCTGGGGGGGAACCTTTCCTCAGCCGCCGTTTCCCGCCCTTTCCTGCCCTTTCCTCAGCCGTCGTGTGAGGGAGGGGGCGGCCATGAAGTGTGTCATTGGCGGGGCGCATCTCAGAGGTACCGGGAAGGCGGCAAGCTCCGATCTGAGGGGTTTATGTGGGAGAAACGGGTGCCCCAGAGCGGGGCTGCCTCAGGACGGTGCGGCAAAACGGGGTTCAAAGTGTTTGTGCTGAAAAGGGAAAGAGTAACGTTTTCCACCCTGCCATCGGTTTTCATTGAAATGCATAAAACATTTGTGATGTTTCCTCTTCAGTTATACTGGAGAAGATGCAGTCTAACTTTGGGTTTTCACATTGCGTTGTTTTCTTTTCCTGCCAGTGTTCGGAAGAGCGATTCACGCCATAGCACGTATTAGTGATGAGTTTTGGTTTGACCCCTTAGAGAAAGGGGTAAGTGGATTTGATTTATTGTAATTTAAAAGCTTCTCTTGGAAGCACAATGTTCACCTTGTTGGATAATGTGGTGTTTTCCTGCAGGTACCCTCCCATCTGAATCCCTCCACTTTCAAGATGGACAAATGCCATATTATCTGTAATTGTAATTATGCAGCTTGCATCATCAAAGAGCCATTCCCACTCTGCCCCTACTGTTCCATTCTTTGTTACCCAGGCCTGAGCTTGTCCAGCACATCTGGATTAATACCACGGGTCAAAAGGTTTATGTGCTGTACCCCATCAGAAGCTGCCTCTAAACAACATGTTTTGTGCCAGGATGACTCAACAGGAAGGGTGCATCCATTAATGTGCCTCTGATTAATGAAACGCCATTTCCACCAAAATTAGGGTTTTCTTGAGAGGTTTCTTAGTTAAAAGTGGTCTTAACTTGCTGGGAGGGTGGGAAATGGAGATAATTCCCTTTTATACCTGAAGAGGTTTTGGGGTGCTGCTGGTGTCTTTGCTCATTTGTGTGTGTTGTGTGGATGGGCATAGAGGAAGATTGTTCTAGAATAAACTCCAGTCCTTCAAATGCTTCAAACTGAGCTCCAAGTGTTTTGGTAACTCACCAAAGGTCAGGGCCACTTAAATGTCCATAGACTGGATTCCTCTGCCTGTATTATACCAGTAATGATACAGGTGATAAGTTTGACCTATGACTCTATCCATAATGCATCTGTATTTGAGTACTGAGATTTAAAAGCTCTGTGGTTCCTGTATGGTACTGAAGCACAGAGATTTTTTGTCAAAGTTTCAATATAAATAGTTTTGAGTTAATAAATATTAATTAAGAAATTATTTTACTTCCATTTTCAGCTTGCCTTGAGATCAGTGAATTCTTCAAGGTCGGCATATGCATACGTGTTCTTCTCATCTATGTTTTTTCAACACTACTGCTGGGCAGCTGTGCCTCAGCCACATCAGAAGGAGAAGCAGTTATCCCCCCCGTGTAAATTGATAATCAAGGTATATTTGAATGGATTTTTTAATGCACAGCTTTGTAAGCAGCAAATTAGCCCAATTTCCAAATGAAATTATAGAGGGAGGCTCCTAGAGGTATGTGGATGGCTCTAAAACACTTCTGAGCAGCCCTGCAAAAGGGCGTTAGTATATAATTATGTTTGGAAGTTGTACCTCTTCAGCTGTGCCCTGCAGTTCCCAAAGTCTGAGCCAGCTTAATCTCAGGGTAAAGGAATACCACATTTCTGCCTCTGAGTGGTTCTCCTTCAGAACCAGTATGAGCCAGGAGAGCTTTGACCAGTTCTTTAGCAAACAGCCCTATTGGCCATGTATTGGAATAGTGGGTGAGGATGGCAAGGATTAGTATAGTATCTGCTTACAAAGCAGTTTGGGGAAGCTATAAAGGCAGCAACTTGAAATAAATCATGCAAAAGTAGGGGAAATATTGCTTAGTGAATAACCTCTGTGCTAATTTGTTTGTTTTCTTTACAGTCAGTTCTTCCTGTATTTAGATGTGTAAATGTGCTGGAAAGGAATGTAGAGAAATGCAGCATTTATACAAATATTAACGATCATCACGTAACTTTTCAGCTCCTCTGCAAACATGGTAGGTTACACATCTTCACAGGAGCAGCAACAGTTTAAAACAGCAGGACAGCACAATATTGAGTGTAATTAGGAGCTGAATGTTCTTGATGGAACATTATGCCAAACACTTCCAGCCTCTTCACATCATTATTTAGACTTATCATCTGCATTACCTTATTAAAATGAAGTTAAAATAGGCTTTATCAGACAGTCTTCAGCTCAGTAGTTAATGCATGCTGTATATTAATTGCCAGCCAATTGCCTACAACATTTAGAATGAGGCTGAAGTAAACTCTTAAAAACACATTATGGAAAGGGAGGGAAATCCTGGTTTGGTAGAGGATTTACTGAGTCTTTCCCCTTCTAACACAGTTATTTAGCACACTAACAGGTCTGACATCCTCAGTCCAGCAGAACACCAGGTGTGCTTTGCAAAACTCATAAAGAACCATCATCTATCAACACAGCTTGCTGATGTGATAGCTTGTGATACTGCTGTGTGATAGGCAGTGCTTTATATCATTAAAAATCCAGCTCGTGTTACTAATAATGAGAGAATACATTGAATTAGGGAAGGATCATTAAGCTCTCTTAGCTCATGCTTATCTAGAAATACACAGAGATCTGATTCTATCACCATTTATATTGTAGCAGTTAAACATTGGAGCCTTCCCCACTCCTTGCATTTGTTGCACTTGTTGCTCTTCACTTACATCTTGTGAATTCTTAAAAAAAGATCAGATCCTTGCAGGGCATAACTAATAGGATGAAGGAAGTCTGCCATGGCAGGTTAATGCAGTTTTCTATTTGTTAGCGAGTTATTTCCACACAGCTAGAGTAAGCCTCGTTACTTTCTCTATTGAGATACCCTAAAAGGACAATTAATACAGAATAAGCCAGTTAAAATGACAGACCAGCACTGATTTTGTTCATATCCTTTATACTCAGGTGTTGTAAAAACATACAACCTGACGTTTCAAGAATGTGATCCGCTGCAGGCTGTTTTTGCAAAGCACATGTGTCCCAACGTACTTAAACTCCACTCCAGGTAATGAATACAAAAATGTTCTTTTTCTGGAACACGGAATCTTACAGGAGTCAATACTGGTGCCATAGGCATTGACAGACTCAAAGTCTGATTAGGGCACAGTCAAAAATGGCAAATTCCTAAATCCTGTATCTTAGTGCTTGATTTTTCACATTGCAGCTTAAGAAATGGAGCTCATTCTGCCATTAATCCCACTCAGTCTAACCTTGAGAAGTGTGTAATATCTGCTTTGAATTCATACCTTTAAGCTACTTCCACCTGTGACAACTAAACAGTGCTGGAATGTTACAGGTAAAGAATCCAGTGGTAAAAGTACAATTTCTTCAGTGCAATAAGGCAAAGTTCTTGTCACTGCAGGCAAAGGCAAAGAACAGTCCAACTGTACTTTCCCTGAGAGTATTTCTGTCGCTGTCAGTGTTTCTGGCATTGTTTTCTTGTCACAAGAATCAGCCATTAAAGGTGTACAAAGATATCTCTGTATTGATACTATATATTGTGTTTATAAAAAGATTATGTAACTATAAAAAACTAAGCTTTTGAATAAAGAGTATAGGATACTGAGGGTTGCTCAAAATTGTGATATATACATATGGAAAGGTATCAGACATATATATATGTAATATTGATCTGGCAGCTTACACAGACATCAAACAAATCTGCTTTTGTAATGACTGGCTGTATTTTTAGATGTCTTCTGTACCTATTGCCACATAAATCAATTAAAAAGATGCACACACAGTAGGGGGTGCACATTTCAAAGGCACTTTTGCAACCAGGACTGTCCAGGAGCTATTTTAGTTTCTCATGTGAGTAACAAATGCTGGCTGAGACCCTGCGGCAGGTATCTTAACACTGGCTGACATTTTACAGGCTGCTGGCTGATATCATGGTTCACTTCCCAACCAGTCAAGAAGAAGTAACTTTATCAGTTACACCAATGAAAGTTTGTTTCAAGAGTTACACCGAGGAGGACACTGGTAAGAAAATTCAAAATATGAAACAGTATTGGGACTTTAAAACAGGTAACTAAAAGAATAATAACCAGAGAGTGCGTTTTATGGCTGAATGAGATTTATAAGAGAGGGAGCATGCACAGGGAGATTCCAAGTCATACTTCTGCACTTTGCTTTTGCTATATTTGAGGAAAGTACAGTTTTTAATACCATTTCCTGGTATCAGTGGCAGATATCAGACTGAGCAGCCAATTGAAATGAATTATTCCACTCGCCATAGGCTTGAGCAGAGCAATTACTGTGCTGCGGGAGCAGAAGCATGGCAGCAGACAGGAAAAGGGAGATAATTTTATGTTTTGAAAAAGAACTATTTAAATCTGAATACCACAATTACAGAATTGATGTCATTACAGAGTGTATTTTAGTAGAAGGGCAATACAGCGTGTGAGGTGGCCTAACAGTGCAGTGCTGCGTGCTGCCATTCTCAGATCTCCAGCTGACATGAGAACAATCTAGATCCATGGGGTGTGACTCAAACTAGTTTTAAAGATGTAATTGTGTTTCTGAAGTACAGGTTCTTGTATATCATATAATAAAGGAATGCTTCTCATACTTGCTTATGACCAAAGCTGAGGATAATGACCTAGAAAAAGATGACTGCCTAGAGCAGAGGTGGGGACTGTGCTGGGAACAGGCTGAAGCAGTGGAGAGAAAGAAGGATTAAATGGTGGAAGATGACTGGAGTTGAAATAGAGAAGAAATTACTGAAAAGATACTAAAGGGATTACAGTTTGAATAACAAACTTGGTTAGTTTAGAAACATACACTTATAAGAGTATTGTAAGAAAAGGTGAAAAAAGAGTAGGTAAAAATGTAATGAGATACCAAAACCCCAAACAATCAAGGAGAAAAAAGGAGGCATTACAAGCATTGTTGCTGTTGTGTAGCATGTAATGCAATACACTGCCTGCAGCACATGTTCTGTATGAAACAAACCATGTCCTTTGAATGCATCGTCTGGTGCTGGCTTGGGTTTTTCCACATCCAGGTTTAATTTTCACATACACACATCACACCTCCTGCCCAGACTTGTTCTCATCTGCACGTGGTAGGCTCTGCCTTGCAGAAGCTGCTGAATGTGTTACAGTTCCTCCCTCTTACTTTCTTTTCATGCACCTAATAACAACTATGGGCTGACCTAATGATAAGAAGCAACAATTGGCACCTGAAACCAAGGAGCCTGTTTCCTGTTGCCACTTAGTAACAGGAAAAGATTATAATTTAAAACAAAGAACCTAAATCCACCTTCATTGTCCTCTCATGATTGTCAGCAATTATGATTAACCTGTTAAAGTCATGTGGCACTTTGATCTTCCCATCTATGCAACAATAAGCAGATGGTAATATTATTTGTGATGAATGCCTGCAGACAAAGCAGATTTGTGAGAGCAGCAGCAGGTATTGGGTTAGATCACACTGGAACATCAAACAGGTTGTGTTAAAAGCCATTTAAATCTACATAAGTAAACTGAAGATTTTAATTATGAAATAAATTGAGATGAGCGAAACATTTATTACTGTTAGTTACTAAAAATACAATTACTTGCTCAAATGATGCTGATGTAACAACCTCGGGGTTATAATCAGAGTTTGTTGGGGTCAAACTTGACTCCTTTCTTGTTACTTTAAACAGATTTCTCCAAGACAATGCTTACAGAAATACAACTGAATCCAGAAGAATTTGACTACTTCCAAGTTGGAGTCGATTCTGAAGTGACGTTTTGCCTTAAAGAATTGAGGGTAAAGTAAGAACTTGTTTTGAAAGTAGAACTTTTCCCATTAATTTGCTTGACTTGACCAGGACAATGCAGGATGACCCTGGACGGGCTCCATCAGGCCTCCTGACCAGCAGCACTATTGCATCAGCTGGTCAAGGATTAGCTTTAAAATTAGGATCTTCCTGACACTGGGGAGCAGAACAGTTTTACCACTGTGACTGACCTGGAGAAGCATCATGGCCACAGAAGCTCTCCATGTAGAAACTTCTTTGGCAAAGCCCCAGGCAGAGATGGCAGCAAATGTGTTCTAGAAGCAGTCAACTTTTACCTTTTCTTGCCAGTAAACAACATCTGGGATAAACTTAGATTCTGATGTTAAGCTTCTGGTTTTAATGGTGCTTAACCACCCACCCCTTCTTTCCAGGGACTCCTGGTGTTTTCAGAAGCCACCAGTGTTCCTGTCTCCATCCATTTTGACATCTCTGGAAAGTACGTTTGGGAACATACCTGACAAACTGCAGCAGTTACACCTCTACAACTCAGGTTTTGTTACTCAGTATTTAACTGGAACAATAAACCAGAAAAAGCTCTACTTCTAATCTGTGATACAGGGTTAAATACCCTGTTATTATGCAGAAAGCACTTAACATAGGCACAGCATTACTAAGCTGCCCATGCTGACTTATGAGCACATATATAGAAGTCACCTGCATGCTTCAGGCTCTCAGACTAATCACAGAATCAGACTGGTTTGTGTTGGAAGGGACCTTAAAGCTCATCCAGTTCCAACACCCTGCCACTAGACTAGGTTGCTCCAAGCCCCATCCAACCTCATTAAAATAGACACTGGTGTATTCTACACTGAGAAAATTCATTATACTAGAAAAAGAACATTCAAATAAATTGAGAACTTGCCTCTACTTCCATAGACCAAGATTCACACAGCTGTTACTCTGTATTTGCTAACGGTGTGGGTAGGAAAATACCCACATCAAGGCAGAAGTATGCTAATGCAGGCAATGTTTTAGTAGTAGTCTAAAGAAACAGTAAGTTTTCTGTTTAAAATACAAATTTAACTGTTGCATATTTAAAACTATGATTTGACTAAGTACAATACTGCATAGTATTGTATAACATTTGCTCAGTGGTGCATTTAAATCTGCCTCAGGAAGCCATCTCATATCCTTCAGCAGCAAATACATTTTCAGCTTTTCAGAGACGTGTTTTAATCTTTACATGTAGAATTGCACAAGCTGTTTTCTCCCACAACACATGTAATTACACACTCTGGTTTATGTCTCTGAATATGTGTTTAGACCGGTTGCTTTCAGCATTGAAGATCTGGTGCTGGAAGCCAGCTTTATCTTGGCTACCTTGTCTGACATTGACAAGAAGACTTCCCAGCAGCAACCACCCGGCTTTACACCACAGCAGGAAAGGTACCAGTGGGTTTCAGGGGTGGGAGAGGGATGATGGAAAATTGAAGTTTAAGTGTTCCAGCCAAGCCGGTTTTAAAATGAAAAGGAATCGGCTCATTCTTGCAGGGTACTGGAGTCTCTGTTCATAGAACAGTGAACTAGGCAGCTTCAGGAACACCTTAACAGCATGTACAGCAATAAAACAGTACAAGAGAGCACGTTATGTACTGGCTTCTGCTTTCTTTTATCTCCACAGTGTTATGCAGTAGGAGGGGAAGGTACTTGTTGAGAATCCACTCTAAAGCCATAATGATTTCAGTATCAGAAAATAGACATCCTAATGGAAATACATAAAAGCCGATTACTGACCTGACCTACTCTCTCCAATCCAGCCTGGAGACACGTACAGGGAAAACTGAAAAAGCCTCCATGGATAAAGACAGCAGCACACAGGCAAATGCTTCTGAAAAGCCACAGAGGAGTGGAAACACCCAGAGCACGGAGCCAGCGAAACCTGGGAGTCCTTTGGTAAAACAGAGAAAAGTCATTCCTGGAGCCACAGAGGGAGATGCAACAGGGGTAAGAGGAACAACCACAGCCCGTGCAGCGCTGGCAGGAGAGGCAGCAGAGGCTCACTATGACAAGGTGAGGAGACTGCCAGTTGTATTTAGGGTGGAACACCTCAGCTGGTGTTCAGGTACATGTAGCCTGGGGGTTATTACATGTAACTACATCCAATTCTGCCTGTGGCCTTTCAATGGAAGCAGCTTCCACAGCAGCAGAGCTGACAAAAACCACCACCACCACCACGTTTAATACTGGGAATACTCACAGGTGACAGGTCTGGTTTACATGGAACTGCTGACTAATAAAGATCTTGACATAGCAAAAGCTTCAGAAATAATTAACCCCAAATTCACAGTTTCTGACTTCTGTAATTGTTGTATTTTCAGTTTCATTCCCTGTTTTTTGGAGCAGTTTCCTGTAAGGAGAAGGATGCCATCAGTCACACCTTCCATAGCCTAGCGACAGCTAGCGACACTGAAGAGGATTTTGGCAACGTGCAGAGCTCCCCAATCCTCTAGTGCCATGAAGCATCTGAACCTAAAGACTACTGGTGGTTGCCTTGAAAGATACAAGGTGTGGTAATGGTGGAGCTGTTCCTGGTTTTACAAAGTTTAGCTGCTGTTCTGCAAGTTAGAGCTTGATGGAAGCTGTGTTCTAAGCTGGTGCAGTGAACAGCACTCCATGAATACCTGTTCAGAGTCTGGGAAGTGGAAATCCCACTCAGACGGAGCCTATGTTTTTGCAAGACAAGGACTCAACACAGCACCAGCTAATTTGTCAGTTCAGGTTAAGAGTTCACTCACTGTTCACGTTAACCACCAGCACAGTCATCCTGAACCGTTACCTGCTGTGCCAGTGTAAATTCAGGTCACGACTGCCTGCTGTGGGGTTTGTTACGTGTTGTGCAAGAACAGCTTCGGCTGTTCAGTGCCCCAGCACATTCCCACTGGAGAACTCTGCCACTTGAGGCCAGTTGAGCTCCTGTTGTAAAGTTGAGTGCTGGAAAAATGAACCCATCCACCCACTCCAGCACAGCCAAACACACTACTGCTGGGGAGCAGCCGGTGCTGGTACAGGGTTGGTGCAGAACTCACATTTCACTGAGCAGCCAACGTCAGAGGAATGCATTTTGAACAAATAAAGGTGATGTTCAAGAGGTTTCTGTGTTTCAGACTCGCATCATTCTTTTCCCACCCCCTGCCTCTTCCACCACAGCTCAGTGGTGGTGTTCCCAAAGTCACACTGGCATAAAATACTGCATTTCCCAATCTTTAATTAACCAAAACTGGTGATTCTGCGCCTGCCAGATCGTTAGAGCCCACTTGCATTCCCACAGGGATTTAGGAACACCATATGAAGGTCTAAACAAGAGCCCAGCACCCCAGTGGCAGTGGCTGAGATCCTTGTGCCACCACCGACATCACTGCATTGACAAACAGAGGTTTTGCAGTCTACTTTAAAAAGCACATTTTAGTATAAATACTATATTTATTAAATATCTTTACAATTCATTTAAATGTATTTACAGAACTATTCCTGCATAAGTTATACCTCAGACATGAAATTCACATAATCGCCTCTTAGGTAAGCATAGATGATAGTCTCATTTTAACAACAACAAGAAAAGCATCCTCATTAGATACAGACTCAGATTTGCTTCATTATTTCAGCTATCTTTGTGAGAAACTACTTCATACAGCCCCTTCCTACCCACGCAGCTGGGTTTTTCCAGAGAGAAGGGATATCCATCGCCAAGAGATGGAGATTCCACCACTAAGTCCTCCACACCTTTGCCAGACCCTCGCCTCTCCCTTCTCTGACTCACTGCAACTGCCTGGTCCCAGATCTGCTTTTTGGGGTTTTTAGCCATTTAACCTTCTTCATAGACATTTGGAGGGAAGCCGGATGGCGCAGCTCTCCCAAAGATAGCTGTGAAAGGAGCAAGGAACCACACAGTTATTCCAATTCACCGTATCTCAGCCCTGGTTTGTCCGAACACCCAGTAACACTGCGGGAACCCCAGTTCCCACCAGCTGCGGGTGTTCCGTGTCACTGATGTATAAAACTTCCTTCAGCTCATCGCTCCCGATCCACCAGCTCCTGACCACAACCAGAAACCCTCTGTGCAGCTGGGAGTCAGCCCGTGCTCCGCTCACGCACGCTTCCATCGCATGAACACCCTTCTTGTACGCTCCTCTCGTGAGTAGCCACAATAAGCTAATTCCTAGGAAGTGTTACTGCTTCATGCATCGCTTACAAGGATTTTGATAGGATGGGCCCTGTCATTTCCTTTTCCATGAAATTTGTTGTGCGCAGACAGCTTAAGTTCATAGGAAGAAATCAGGTTTGATATGTTTCGAGTGCACATCTTAAAGGAAAGGAAAAAAACCAAATCCCAAAACAATCAAGCATGTGACAAAAATATCAATTCTTTATAATACAGTATTGCTTTATAAACAGATGGAAAAGCTATAAGCTTTACTGGTCTTTGGTGTGTCCGGTGAGGGATAAACTCATGATTTGTAAATCAAAACCCCAATTTGTTCTTAATAATACAAAAACCAGAACCACGGTGTGATATGAGGCAAACGGCTTTGTGGATACTGCTCAGCGGCCAGCGGCTTCCCATCGGGAATTCCCGATCCCGGCGCCACAGCAGCAGAGCACAGCGCAGCGGATGAGTGCCTTCACCATCCGCATCCGTCCGCTCCGCAAACGTCTCCCCGTGCCTACCTCTACAAAGTGGAGAGGGGAAAAACTACTGAGGGCTGGGGATGAGCGTGCTGAGAGTGAGGGGTGAGGGTGCAGCAGTCCGGGTCCATGGGGGCATTGCTTGAAGGGAAGGTGAAGGGAAAGAAGAATTGATCAAATGTGCTCTAACCAAGAAGCGCGACAGGAAATACTGGAGAGTAAAATGTAAAAGACACCCAAGATCTGAGAGAGAAACGTCCCTCCCAAACGCGAGAAACAAAGCCCTGTGCTGCAGCGTGGATACATTCCTTCTAGGAGACAGCCGGGAACAGCTTGTTCCGTTGTGGAAAACAACGAGGACTGGCAATTTGTGCAAAGTTCTCCACCACTCACTGCTCCAGGTAGCACAAAACGCAGGGATTCTTCTTCATTAACATCATCCTCCCCGTACCCTCACCAAAATCAGATTTTGGTCAAGTTAGGGTGGTTAAGGCATTTTGACAAGTAATTACAAGGTGATGTGAAATCCATCGCTAACGTGACGCCAATTTAGGAATAGCAGATAAATTACTGAAGAGCTTCCAAATTAATCACTTATTATAACTGAAATGCCTGTTACAAGCATGATGCATTGACATATAGTAAAATGACATGTACATGGTACATGTTAAATGACCTTAAATAAAAGCTTGACATATTATGCAAATATACAGTACAAGTCCACAAAAATTCTTTTAAACAAGTTGAGGTAACCTCAAACTTAAACAGTTTTAATACAATAAACCAGGTAGTAAAAAATCTCCTCTGGAGAGCAGGTAAGATTACTTACTGACCGAGTTTAACTGCACTCACCTAAACAGCAACATTACCCGACTTTTTATATATAAAAACATGGCTTTAATTTATTTCTACAGACTTTTCTACCAGCAAAAAAGTTAATGGAAAAAAAAAAAACAACCAAAAACCTGACCAAAAAATATATATATCTTTACAGCTATCAGCTTGTTTTGTATGAACCTCGGGAAAGGAAAAGGAAAGCTTGCTGGAAGAGGGGGGGAACAAACGGGAGCTATGGTCATTCGAAGGGAAATGTCATATTGCAAAGTGGCTGTTAGAGAACTGTAAACATCATTAAGGTTCATTCCCCAAACCCTAGACTCGAGTTACTGAAATGTAAGTTTAGCTGATTATTCATTAATAGGTTCTGTACTTCCTGCTGCTGCCACAGCAGAAGCAGAGAGGTGCTCGTCTGCGAGGCAAAGGATCAACTGGACCTCAACGGGTGCAGCACGCTCTGTTCTACACGAGCGAGTGGCAATTCGGAACACAAATTCAGCTTCGTTAACAACAGCATCAGCTGCCAGAAGCGAGGGCAGAGCTGAGGATGAGCTGTTCTCGGTGCCGCATCACCCCGCGCTGATGCGATGGGGTCGGATGCTGCAGGGGCCTCAGCTCTGCCCCGCTCAGTTTGCTGGTGCTGAGCTAAAATTTGTACTTCAAAAATGACCTAAAATGAAACTAAATTAAAATCCTCCACAGCTCAAACACCCCGATACCAGGCCCGTCACGGACAAATGATCTGCAGAACTTCTTAAGATCACAGTTAAAGCACCTGAAATCACAAAACACATTTGCATCCATAGAACTTGAACTAAGTATGGATTTTTATCTTGGAAATCCTGTACTAGAAAAGGCTCCTAAGGCTGACACCATGGATGGCAAGAGCAGAATGTTTACAGCAGGTAGAAATCTCCTGAAAACCGGAGCTTAGAAACACGAAACCTCAGCTATCACTGTAACAAGACTATGCTTATGAAACTGTGTTCTGTAACATACCCTCTAATGAATAGTGAACGTTTCTAGTAAGTAGAGTAATATGCCCTCCTGGAGAGGTTGTAGCTATTGAATCTAGTTTGAAAGAGGAGAAACCAATTCTACTCCTTTGAAAGGAAGTCACATTTCAAATGCAGTAACAACGTGGGATCGATCCTCCCCCTTTTTAAGCTCTGAGACACATGCTTTTCAAGCCTTGAGCTTCTTCATCTCTTGCTGGCAGACAAAGACCAGTGTACTATGAGAGTGGTTCTTCACAAGGGCTTCAGGCCACGAGCTCGAGAACCGGCTGCCGAGCTCGGCTGCGAAGGAAGGAAGGATCCTGCCAGCAGGAAACCAGGTGTGGGGCTGGAGCCGGGGGTGCAAACAGGGGCTGCTGCTGCGGGCAGCTCAGTCTGTGTACTCGGCTACTATAGACAGAAGGACGGTGATGTCGTCTGGTTTTCCCCCTGCAATGGAAGAAAAGCAGAACTATTTCATACAGCCACAGCGGTCACCTTAGAACCTGAGACATTCCCCCATAGAAAGCTCCTTCATTAAAGATAACTTAAGCTCTGCTTCCTCCACCTCCTTTCTGAAACACAACAGAGGGTAGCAATAACACCTGACACAGCAAAAAGCGCTCTCCTTTTGAGCTGTGGTGAGGTCAAGCTATGAAGAGGAGCACAGAACCCTCCCAGTCGCTGTCAGGCAGCAGAGCAGAAAGCCTGGTTTCTAGCAGGCTGTGAAATGAATGTACAAACCCTCAATATCACTTTGGTACAAGCAGCCTGCAATCAAGATCTGCTCAGGAATTTCTCCTGTAAACCAAACACCTCTTCTCCAGCACTGTATTACTGCCTGTCTTCCTAAAAGCTACTTCATGCTTTTAGCAGTCACTTTTCAAGCCTCAACAGCTACAGGAATCCACTCGACTCTGAGAAACAGCTCAGAGAAGAGGTCCCATGTTAGGTAGGAACTCAGATCAGCCCTGTGGACTCGGGAGATCTGCAGGTTCATTACCGAGTGATCGAGCTTCATAGCAACGTGGAGCCCAAGCTTTACAGCTACTGCCTCTACCCTTAGGAAAGACACTTAAGACTCACTTAAGACTCTTTAGAATCACAGACTGGTTTGGGTTGGAAGGGACCTTATGTTCTTCCAGTTCCAAGCCCCTGCCATAGGGATGAGGATGGGGATGCTGATGGTACAGTACAAGGGTCAGAAACGTCAACCACAAAAATAATCAAACCCCAAAGAGTGTGCTGAATCTTGGCTAAAAAGCATCAATAATAAAAAACAACCCCAAAACCCACCCCCACAATCCCACCCCAATCCAAGGAACAAGCAGTTTCCTCAAGAGCCTGGAGAGCTCCTCTCAGGCAGGATTCCTGCGGCACAAGGGTACACACTGGATTACAATAAAATGAAATAAGAATGAGCACTCTGTGTTCTCTGTGCTCCAGCTACTTCCCACAGGAGCTCCCCATGACCTATAGCAGGAGCCAGCATCCTCGCCATACCCTGCACCCCAGTGCGGTGCTCTCCTGCCAAGCGCATTTTTCCAGCACCCTGTTTTCCAATTGGATTTGTGGAACAACAGAACTTCACTTTGCTCAAGAGTTCTTAAAGACAGCGAGAGTGGGAGGAGGAGGGAAAATATCACCTTACCTCTCACATTCAATCCATTGTCACATGCGAACTGTGCAAACGGTGACATGTAAGTGGGATCATAAGCCAGCTCGTGAGCTTGCTCAGCAATGCTTCTCGCAGTCTGCTGTATGCTCTCATAGTTGGAGTTCTAAATTAAGGAGGAAAAAAGTTCATTCTTATAGGAATAAACTTTACAGTACTGGGAACTGTTCTGCCAATGCACATCAGTTTTAGGGATCCCTGATCCTTCTTTCTCACATTAGGGCACCTTCTCTTCCAAATGGAACCCTCACCATCTTTTAGGCTTTCTAAATTTGGGTTAGACCTGCCCATCCTCACAACTGGAGGCCAGAGCTCATGTTCCCTACCAGATAAAGACTCGGTTTTGGAGGATTTATAGAACTTGGAAACTCAGAAGACTAACACTCAAAATAAACAGCCTCACCCGAGGGCAAGGGGGTATCTGACAGCTCCACTCACAGCTCACGCTGGAAGAGCCATCCCTCCCTCACTAAGAAGGCTCTGTTGATGTAATTATGTTTTCCCTTTAATGCAATTTTTACTTCTATCATCTCCTTACCCAAACCAGCAAGAGCACGCTTGGGATGAAAGGGAACTTTAGAAGTAGATAAGAAAATACATCCTGAGCACACGACCTGCCACAGGCTGCATTTTAAATGTTAGTTTTTTTCCTCTTTGTAACTCTGCTGCTTTACTCCAAGGCTTTTCTTACCCAAGCCAACACAACACAACAACCACTGCTCTTTTTGCTTGCAGCTATTTCAAAACGTGTTCTCACTCCAGGACTCTTCCCTGCAGGTTGGGGAATTAGCAGCATTTCCATGATTAACTTTTGGCTGAACCTCACGGGGAAGTTCAGTGCCTTTCCCAAACGGGCCAAAAGGTGGAGCTCAACCTTCCGCCACAAGGGAATTCCACCTCCAGCCCAGGCCAGCCTCGCCTCTGCCCGTCAAGAAGGTGAGAGGACAGTGAACATGAGCTAGGATCTGGCTATAGCATAAGTAACAGCCCTGCAGGTCACTAGCCAGCCCACCAGGTCCTTCAAACTACGACAGCACCAAAACGCACCTTCAGTGCTGTCATTACCTCCACTAACCAGATAAAGCCTCTGTCAGAGCTTGTGCTCACACGTTCCATTTCAGACCCGAACAGTGCACTGAGGAAAGGGGACAGTGATAGTGGGGACCACAGAGAGGAGGAAACACAAGTCTGTCTGATGTGCAGAGGCCTCTCAGACACTGTGTCTGCCAGGACCCACTTTGTCTGACACCACCTACCACTCACATAGCTGCAGGATAGGAGCAGGCAGAACCTTTTCAAAACCACACTGTAATTCTACACGTTAACCTTCTCTGTGTTTCATGCAAAAGAGTTTCCTCAGAGAGCTTATACATATTGATATCTCCTAAGTATACCTTCTGTAAGTAAACAGCCTTAAGCTAAATATTCTCATCCAAATTAAAATATTTAAATGTATTTTTACTATTTAGAAAGACCATTTGTGGCCGCTAACCTGGAAAAGTTGCCAGGAGGTATTTTTTTATGGAACATTATCCTGGAGCACATGTAACTCACAATTCGCACAGCCCAACTGCTTCACAATGACTATATAACCCTTCAGAAAAGCTTCACATTATTTGTAAGTACACAGCTCACCCCCTCCAATAAGCAACAAGAGATGCTGTACCTTCATGTACAAGTACAGGTAAAATACAAGTGCCTGCTCCTGAGCATCTCCCCATCACCTTCCTCCTCTCCCTCCATCACTCATCAGTGACCTGGGCAGTTTATGCCCAAGCTGCTGCTTCTGGATCCAGCCTGTGTGCAGATCCAAGAGAGATCCCTCTCCCCTGCTCACACGTGGTATTAACTGAGAAGTCTCCTGACAGCACTTTGTGGTGGGTCTTTTACATAAAATACAGAAGTTACATGCATTAAAAAATATCAGTCATAACTATAAGGGATACCCAGTGCAAAAGACAGTACAGATTCCCAATACACACACTTACCTTCAGCTTTTTCAACTCCTGCAGAATCATGTAGTCAGGCATGTTGTCAAACAGTCCATCTGTTGCAGTCAAAATAATGTCTCCAAGTTGGACGTCAAATGAAGTACTATCAGCAGCATCAGGGCTGTGAAGATGACAAGTATGTTAGAGGAAAGGGCCCCAGCTTTCACCAAGACACCAAGTGATGTCAAACAAACCCATCAACAGCTTTTGTAATTCACTACTGTTACCTATTTTTCTGCAAAAGAAAGAAATAATCACTAACTGTGGAGCTTTTGCACCGGGATGGCTTGTCAAGAGAGCTACAACAGAGGAGCTGTGATTGCAAACAGGTAACATTCCAGCTATCACACAAAGGATTTGCATTTAAAATTCCCAAATGAACAATCCTGCAAACCAATCTGCTTCACAAGTGGATCTCTATGGAAACCATTAAGTAGAATGGCAGCTCAGGGCTTCCTCCCCACTCATCTGAAATATGTAAGAGGGCTGTACTCGAAAGGCCAATTCATAACAGAAATGGCCAAAACACTTAAGGACTCTGAATCACTTTATCACTTTCTAATGCAATGGAATATGAAACACCCCAGGAATGGCTACCAGGAGACCACAACCAGTTGGTCTGCTCACACCCAGTACTTTACACAACACCAGGAGGAGAAAATACCCAATTTCACCTTGAATATTGCTGCCAAATCTGATTCTCAGAAGCAGGGCAGTGACAAATCCTTCATTCTTAAACATCCTTCAAAGGTTTTTGAGAGGGGAGGAACTGCTGCATCCAATGCTATTTGGCTGTGCCAGAAAGCAGAAGAGCTGCTTTGCTTGGCTGATATGTAGCTTCAGGAAGGCTGACAGAGTGAAGATTGCCTATTCCCATAGATAGCCAAATGTAACATTTAACTGTGACAACAGATGAAAAAGAAGGTGCTGCAGAAGCATTTAGACAACATCCGTGAGCACTAATTAACATCAAGAACAGAGCAGAGCAGAGTCAGAGCTATAATCACGACTCAGCACTGAAGCTCAGGAGCTCATTTATCTTGCCTTTCCATATTGTGTGATGACTCACACTGCTGACTCCAGTGGACATTATCAATTCTCTTTGTGCTTTTGGGTTCTGCCTTCCCACGGAGGACACAAAAACTCAGAAAAATTAAGGTTTTTGTTTTACAGCTCTGGAATTACAATCATTTCATTTTAGCCTAATAAATAGGTTCGATTAAAGGTTCTAATTTCAGAGTCCTGCCCCAGCTTCCTCTCTGCAGTCTTATGATGAAGTAATAAAGCCACGCGTAAGAATGGTCAGGAGTTTCAACAACTTCACATTTGCCAAAAGATCATCATCATCTTGGCACTGAAGTCATAGCCCTCACTGCATCAGCACTGGAGTTTCACAGAATCATTTGGTTGGAAAAGAGCCTCAAGATCATCAAGCACAAACCTTGTACCAAAACTTAAGATACCTAGGACATTCCCTGTATAGTGTGGTCACTCTCCATCATCATCTCCCTGTATTCAGAAGAGGGATATCGTAGAGTCACAGAGTATTTAGGGTTGGAAAGGACCTTAACATCATTTACTTCCATCCCCCCTCCCATAGGCAGGGACACCTTGCACTAAACCACGAAATACATCACATCAACAAGCGTATTATTTGAGAGCTGTATTTTAATACGTATTTGAAAGCTGGGGGGTTAATTCTTACTTAATATTACTGGCAAGACTTCACTAAGTAAGAGGATAGATCAGCCTGACATTCTTCAGGAAAGACACAAATACAAGTCTGCCTTTGAAACAACTCATTTCTGTGAACAGATTGTCCTTTCCTAATACTCTCATTTCTCAGCTTGGTGTTCTGCCAAACAGGTTTTTTTTTTGCCCGTTTTGGTCAAATACAATATGCTGCGGGAAACTCAGCTATTTGGAAACACCAGTTACAGTCACATGTCCCTCTGCTCTGTTCTTCAAGTACTTGCTACCTCAGTGCCAAGATATCTAAATTAGCCTACTCCAGACCAGCCTCAGGAGAGAGCACACAGGGACTGGGGATGAAAGATTCAGGTCAGACAAGCCCCTCACACAGGAGAATGGGCTTCAGGGAGCAGCTTTATTGAGCAACATCTTCCCGTGGATGAGAACCATGCCTAGTGCACACCACAGACTATGGGAATATGCCACCATGAATCATCATCATTAGCTCCATAAACTCAGACTGCGCAACAATGTACGGAGTTTGGAAAGCACAGGGTGAGAAATGTTCACAGTACCTAAAGACAGGGGCAGGTATAAAACCCTCGGATCAGACACATGCTGAAATCCCACGTGCTACACTGCACTATGCAAAGAGCTTCACAGCAGAACTGCAGCCTTCTGGAGCTGACCACATACACAGATTAAATCTTTAAGTTCCTCTCCATCCTACCTGTCACTTAAGACAACACCTTCTGCTTCTGGTGGAGCTATGGACAGTTGGAACGGAGTGTTGAAGTAATGCTGCTGCTCATCAGATCGATGGACTACTTCTCCTCCTCTGACTACCAAAAATCCAGAGTCTCCCAAGTTGGCTGTATGTAAACGATGACTTGTCCTGTCCAGAACGACTATACAGGCTGTGCTGCTTCCTGCAAACAGAACATGGTAACTGGAGTTGGCCTTACAGAAACTGCTTAGTCTTTCACTGATTTGATTCACAGCGCTATTATTCAAACACTTCTCAGAGCTCACAATGAGGAATGAAAATAATAATGCCAAAATTAATACCACTAAAGATAGGAAAATGCTGGAAATCTTTACAACACAACCTATGATTTTTGCATGGAACTTACTTTTCCCGCTCTGATTTTGGTAAACACATTATGCTGACAAATACCTGTTTTGTTCCACTTTATTTACAGTTTTCCACCCCAACATATGTCAGCACATTCTGCTATAGGACTGGATTTACACAAGTCACATAAAATACTGAAATTCCAAAATCATTGAGATAATAGAATTCCAGCAGCATCCATACAATGGTGGGTGCTCTCCACACAGTTTCACTCATCAGCTGTAAATAAACCACACCAAGTAAAAAACTGCTTGCAATTAAGTATTAGGTGTTATTGCATTCCTCTTGGCAGCACATCAAAATGCTTTTCTTCACAGCATGGCTCTGGAAAGCTAGCTGCATGTGTAAAAAATAACATTAATCCTCTCACGTCTTCAGGATACCAACTTCACAAATTTAAAGGAAACATGTTTCAGAGACAAATGCTATTCCAGGTTCAAGTAGGACAGAACAGAAACATATCTACTTGTCAATTGTGCTCAGAACTATCCCAGCCATGCTTGAGGGCACTGAGGAATTCTTGATTCAGTCACTGAGCAGTAGCCACCAGCTGCGCTTGGTTGCAAGCCACAGACACAACTGTACTGCAGAGATATCCATCCACACACACTAAGTCCTCTGCAGTAAACAGCAGTCACTTAATTTCAGTACGAAGAACAGCACATCCACCAGAAGAACATTCATTCCTGAAGAGGATGACATACAGCTAAAGCATTTCTTCTTGACTTCTACCTCTAAGTTAAGTCTCCATTCCACCAGCTGGTGAACAGTCTTCATGTTCTATCATAATGTCCTTCCCATAGGAGTTTCCAAGCACAGCTACATGCTGGACAGACCACAAGCTTGCAATGAGCTAAGTTTATGATCAGGCTTGCAGAAGTCCAGCTGGCTCTAGGCATCACCTACTCCAGATGTTTCCCTTCCTAACACAGGGAGTTCCCTGCAATACACTTGCCCTTAACTTGTTCTCTAATGAATACAGAAGATCTTCCCCACTCTTACTGAGTGGCAAATCAAAGCAGTATCTTGAGAAAAATTCAGATTTGATATATGACAGCGTCCAAGATTGTTCTGCAGTACAAAACCAGCGTTTAATTAAATACCAGTTTCCTCCCATTTCAGTTTTACCTTAAAATCTTTGCTAGATTCAATTCTAATGAACTACATGTCAAGACTTAAAGCACAACAGCAGGGAAAAGTTAATTGCCTGACGAATCCTCCTTAATGAAGTTCTCTCCCTTCTCTTCATTTCAAACAAACTAAATGTTCATTGCTGTGTTAATTCCAGGGTTTTGTTTCTACTTCCAAAATTACTATTCTGGGATAAACGAGAAACACCCAGGATCATTAGTTCCAAATTCTAACTCTACTAGCAGAGTGTAACCAGGAGGCCATGTGTGGAATGCAGATCTTGTGACTCAGCATATGCTGCTTTTCAGCACTCGAAAGGTCAAGCCAAGCAGCACTGCCTCCATCTATAAAGCCACTGTGAGAGCTCTCATCAGTGGCCCACTTTGTGGATCACTTAGAGCTACATCTGCTTTGCACAAATAAGCACTACTAAACACACAAAATCCTAAGGTAATTACCGACCACTGCTATTTTAGTGATACTTAAGGTCACTTCTGAGGTTCCAACCTATTCTTTAGGCATATAATGCCAGAACATCTGTTCCAAAGCTCAGCACACAAGTTAAATATAGCTTACACAGCACTCCTCTGGCATAGAACTTTAAGGTCAGGTGAGAAGCATGTGTATCTTGCAGGGTGACACTTTTTTAGTGCAGAAGAGGTCACATGCCCTTTAGAAAAGTATCCTGTTCTCAAGGCTGTCAGCAAAGCCCAAATGTTACCTCTCTATCTGCTCACCATTCTCAAGGCAGCTGGATGCCCTGTCTAAAATCAAGTTTGACACAGAATATGCCAAGCATCTACTTGAGTCTGCTTTCCAAAAGGCCTGTAATGAATCTCCCACAAGGAATTGTAAAAATAATATACAGTGCCAGTGATTGTATGTTCTAAATGACTTAAGCCAACCGATTATGTTTAAAGATCACTGGACATAAAAGGCAACAGGAGCAGTAAGGCAAGGAATGAGCAGAACCATGCCTGATTATCATCAGAAAATATTTCTGCTTGCATAGCTTGAGCAAAAAGCCACAACCAACCATGAGGAGCTTTCAGCAGAGAACATTTATACACACATAATAGAGAGCACTAGTACACACGCTGCACTTGCATGAGTGCATCCTACTGCAAACTCTCTGCGAGCACTCCTGAATAACCACCCATCACACAGGTTTTGATACATACACACACATTCCCTGTATCACTGACTGAATCAAGACAGTTTTTAAACATACAAGAGAAAAGGGTGTTATCAACACAACTTCATTTCTATGTTCTTTGGGTAATTAAGAGAAATACCTGCAAAACTGTTGTAGATGCTGGTAACATTAAAGCAACTTGAGTAAGCCCATCTAAGTGACATACAACAACTATGATCCAGTTTATGTATTTGTGTTCTCTTACCAAGCAAAGGTACTTTGTTCTGCAGCAGCTCACAGTAACCTGCGGTGAGAATTCCAACAGGGTTACTTGGTACAAACCGTCCTTCTTTTACTAAACGTTCACACGTTCGCATTAGAGTCCCTGAGAACTGAGAAGGGTCGACCCCATAGTCTCTCCAGCCACCTACACCATCTGCTACCCCTGGAAGAAAACAAAAAAGCAGAGTTATATGAACAGAAATGGTTTCCAAAATGAGATTTTTAATTCTTTACATCATTTAATGATATTCAGTAACTAAAAAGTAGGACATGGCACCTGCTTCAAAAACCTTCCAGGCAAAAACCTAAATATAATCTGATTTGCTGGAGAGAAGGTAAAAGTCTAATGCTGAGGACTCTGTGGGGAGGCTGACTTCACTAGAGACCAAGTAGTGGGGAATGTGGGAGGAAGAGAAGGCTACGATCCCATTAACCTTTGACCAGCCCATTAAAAAGAAATGTTTTTATTCATTTCAAATGTGAAGGCTGTTAAGATTTTAACTAGTACAGAAATAATAAAGAAACTCTTCATCATTATTCAGTGCCCCAAAGTTTCTTCTCAAGCTGTGCGCTCATGAGGGACAACACTTTCTATTTGGTAATATCAATTTCTGTAGAAACTAAACTTTCATTTGAGACATGTATTCAAAAACCACACATAACCAACACAGTGCTGGGACCTACACCTTCCAAGGAGAGAGTCTGTTGCCTACAGCTTCAGCCAAGCAAGAGTATGAAAATTGACTATGATCCAGTCCATTTTCATTCAGTTATTCAAAACTACCTGGATATCACAAAATTAGTTTTGCCCAAGCTTGGGAAGCTGCTGAGCAACTGCAGAGGCAAACAGAGAAGATGCACATAGGAAAGGGGGGTGGTCAGAGGGAGATAAGCAGCAGGTATGACATTCTGGTGGCTGTTTGGATGAAGTATCTTGAAGTTGCTCAACTGGCCTGCATGATACAAGTAAAATACTGTCTGAAGGCATTATCTATGAGATAAAAATACCTCTACTTGGAAATGTTTCCAAGAGTCTTTTTGATCCTCAGCATTTAAGGGACTGACCATTTCAAGTGCAAGTTTCCATAACATAATAAAGCTAAAATAACATGTTCCTGATGAAAGCACAAAGAGGCAATCTCCGAGCTCAGACTGTGCTAAAGAACAAGCGTCCTCAGAAAAACACCACCACTATTAGCAAAGGCATGAAAATTTGCCTGAGAAGATGAAACTGAGTTTGCCTCCTCTACAAATGCCCTTCACATCGGACACCATCTGAAACTGAGACGGAAGCTTTAGAGCTGCCCTTGGCACGATAATCTGACAAGAGGTTATAGCCAGATTCTGAACAGCCTATCAACATTAATCAGATTTCTCCCAAAAATAGTGCACAACCTTTTAGACACCTGCTTTGGCTGTTTGTGTTCTTAGAAGAATGCTACAGGAATGCAGATCCTGTATTCACCTCTCAGACCCCGGGAAGAAGCTAATGCAAAAGCAACCCAGGCATTCTCAGAAACCCTTTTCTGGTTTCTTCAAGAAGAAAATAATCCTCTGTACAGGTCCCACAACTTCAGCTTAATACTGGATTAACCCTTTGTTTTCTGCTGCCACACAGACAAGTCTACAGTAAGAGATCATTAACAAAAAGTTCTAGATTGAGACAAGGATCTAGAACTTGAAATAGAAACCAAGCTTCAATTCATATGATGATGCTTGCTTTACATGAAGTTACATGAAGTTTTTCATGTTCTACACTAAGTTTTTCCCTTTAAGGTGAACACAATCCATATGTAGTCTTCCCAGCTGAACACAGCATTGCTTCACTGGCAGCAGGGTTACTGCAATGAGAAGATGATGTTTGACAAGAACTGCCCAAAGCTTTTGGCTCCCAAGGTGGTTACAAAACAAGCTCATCAGAAGTTACGGAGTTCCCTCAAGCAATCAGTAAACCATGTGCACATGAGTCTTCAGCAACACCAGAGCACTAGTACAGAGTACAAGAAAGCAGTTTTAGCAAGCACCAGGTAAGGTTAATTCTCAAAGCCTCTTTCAATTTTTCAAGCAACGATGAAAGTATGCCACCTGCTTTTCTTTGCTCACTTCTTAAACCAGGCAGGAAATCTGAATCCATAATCATGGCAGCATACTTCAAACTCTGTCTTGAGCCATGAAATGGCTTTGTCTGTCTGCCTTCCTGTCTGCTTTTTGCAAGCTATAAACAGCTTTTTGCAAGCTATAAACAGTACATTCTGCTACCGCCTTCTACAACAATTACCCTCTAGATGGTCCACAAGTGGGTCCTTGACTTAATTTTGTACCACACTTAAGAGAACAGATTGTCTGGTTAAGAAGCAGCAAGACAGATGGGCATTCCTTCTCCATCCTGGCACAGAAGCAAATGAAACCACTACATCAGGAGCAGGCCCTGGAGTTGCTTCCACTGTAACGCTTCCACTGCACCCCATCAGGTCAGTAACTCACAAACCATCACTGGTACCTATTTCTTGTCCTTGCCCAAAATGGACAATGTGGGTTTTTTGCAGACGTTTGGGGTTGGTTATGTTCCCCCTCTTTTCCTTTTAAACTTCATCTCCTACAGATGATAGGTCAGTTCATCTAATTTAAGTTAAATGACCTTGTTGGCTCCCAAAGCATGGTTCACAAGCACTGCCAGAGCAGTCAAATGCTTCCTCCTGCTCCGGCACGGAGCCAGGAGTTACTGCTGCCACCCAGACCCACAGCAGTACATGGGCAGAGCCCATTCAAGCAGCCCTGCATCACACAATGCCACCTGGAAAATATCCATCTTTACTGGTTTTCCCTTAAAATAAGATTTTCACATTCCCCAAGGTCTTGAGCCATCTTGTCTTCAGTGTAGTTTTAATATAAAAGCAGTATCTTTACGTTCTACATTCTCAACATAAACTAATGGTGTTTATGGGAAATGAGTATGTGATTTTAAAACAGATTGAACAAACTGCTACTGACATAGAGGAAATGTAAATGAGAAAGTGTAAGAAAACTTTGTGATAGCTGATATACAGCAAACAAGGAGCAAAACTGTCTGTGAGGTATTTCAAATTCCAGAAGCAGCAAGAAATGAAAAATGGATTAGTTTTTAATGTAATACCATGTTTTCCCTCTGTCAAGATGCACGGCTATTGGCAGTACCACTGCCAAGGAATAATGCCAAGCTCTATTTCTATTACCTTTGTTTTCATCTGCGACAAACTCCACTGTAAATATTCACAATTAACTACTGTTCTAACAAGTGAAAAAGATTATTCAGGTTTTCATTTTCTTAGATTTCACTATAAAACATTAAATACTGTCTTCCAGTACCCATCATTTAACTTAAAATAACCTTCTTACAGGCTAGGAACCACAAGACACTGCTAAAATTGCACTGTACAACTCTGGTTTTTTTTAAGCTATTTAGTACATCAGAAAGTTTTATAGAAAGACCATTTCTTTGGATATTCCCTATTCAAGCCCACGCAGGAGTTACACACGTGTCCATGTGACACAGTGAAACGCCTGCAGCGAGATGAACCACTGCTGTAAATAAAGCAATTGGAAATTTCACAATAAATCACATCAAAAGCAGAAACCTTCTCAAGTATTTAACTGTATCATGGGGACTTTCAGAACCCTTTGAGAGTTAACACTCCACTGCTGGAAAACACACAAATGCTACTGCCAGATTAAATACTTGCTGCATGTGTCAGTCCGAAAACTGGCTCCTTCTACTTTCTTAAAGATTTGGTGTATCAAGATGTCTCAGCAAGACAAAGTTGCAATGAAGTTTCAAAGATAAAGCACAAGTCACTGATGCTGCAGCACCAAAGCCGTGCAAATGAAGATAGGAGCACTGAAACTTACTAAAATTTACTTCAAAAGGCTAAAAGTATCTGGGATAAAATACCAGTTGAAATGCAAATGTGAAGTTGTTTTGACTGCCACCACAGGAGGTTAACTGCCCAGGGAGCAGCAAGCTATGCCAACACTAGTAACATGTGCCTTTCACCACAGCTTTTGTAAGTCAGATTCCCGTTGTATCTAGTTCAGAGCAAATACAAACTAAGCAGGCTTAAAGTTCAGAACAAACCCTGTTTAACATAACTAGTATTACGTGTAGAAGTTCTGGCTAGTGAGCAAACTAAGCTGTCCATGGCCAGAGCCCAAATGCATCACCCTGTCCTAAAAATGAAAGATGAATACTTTCAAACATTGCATCAGCTACAGATAATCTTCACACACAGAAGCCACCTGGTAGGCACAGGGATGCCAGCAGGAATTGCCCTTGCATGCTCCACAAATAACTTTGTGAGACACTCCATACATCCCACTGAACTTTCAGTGTCTTGAGATCCTTACCTGAGTTAGCAAGAGCATCAAAAGGATGTATCTGTGACTGAATTTATTCCACATCGCATATAGAAAGGCAAAATGGTAACAAAATGCAACCTGTTGCACTACACAAGTTGTAAATTAAAGCACCTAATATTTGTCAACATACAGAATTGAGATAAACCGATTAAGATTTCTTGTTTTATCAGCAATGAGATAAATCACACATCTAAGACAGGTTCTCCACCCCACGAAGTCACACGCCCAGAGCCAGCACCAACTCTTCTACCAGCTCCACCAGGATGGGATCCCAATTAGAGCCAAATGGTGCCTACTCTCCACCCCGAAGGTTTTGACTAAGAAATAACCCAGTTAAATACAAATCCCTGAAGGCAGATTGTGTGTGACTGATAACTAGTTACAAAGGCAAAAGTTACTTATTCACACTGAGCATTTTAAAAGTTACAGTAGACCTTAAACTACCCTTGCATGAAATAGAAGGGTTCTGGAAGAATAACTGGCTAAGTGATAATGAGGCACAACAAGCAAGAGAGACAATGTTGAAGAACAAACTGAAGGAGAAACAATTAACTGAAAACATTAAAGTATGCATGTACTCCAAGGAAAAAGCAGTAGTTCCTTGTATTTTTTCCCCTGCTACAATACTCTGTTGCTCCTGAAATGGGTCTTTACCAGGTAGATCTCTTACCTATTTAAGCCTGAGAAGTTGCTCAGTGGATTTTGGGAGCTACAGAAGAACACTAGATTATTATTTATTTCTGGATGTTTTATGAGAACTTCCCTACATAGTTGTAACTATTTAACCTCTCAAGGTGTTGAGCAACCGTGGGCCTTATTTTCACAGCTGAACTGCTACTGGCAGTTGGCACTTAAATGATGAAGGGGATAAGTACTGCAGACAGACAGACATCAGTCAACCTGCACTGAAATTACCTACAGCACAAACAATCTCAGGCTCACAGTATTAAGTGTTGATGAAGCAAAGTAAACAGCAGGAGATTTCTGCAACATTTCCTACTACATAGGTATGATTAACACCTCACCTACTACACTGTGCTCAGCTTTGCTTATTTTTATTTCCTTTTGTGATTCCTGACAGAATCTAATCTGCCCATGAATGGAAAATTGTCTGCTACAAGTACCAAGAGCCCTTACAATTAAAATGTGTTCAACTGCAAATGCTGATAAGAACATGCTGTGTGCAATGCCCTTGCAGACACCGTGGTAAAGAATAACCAGATTGAAGCTTCATTCTTGAGAAGAGCTGCCACATTTTTAAGAGGTTACATCCAGTCAGTGCTCCTGAAGAAGAGCACTGCTGACATTTGGATCAGCTGAACTGATGGGACTGACAGTGGATTATCATCGTTAATGGGGATCTTTCTCAATCTGTAGTTTCTCTACAAATGACAGTACTTATGCCCCCATGTTCAAAAGAAAACTTCATTTGGCCTATTATAAGCTAAGACACATACACAAGTTTTATCACATCACTGGTTACTCCCTTTAAGTCGTCCTGAGTTCTCCTGCCAGAGTAGGTGAAAGGCTACTTACTCCAAAGCAAGCAGACAACTCACCTCCTTCAGTGTGGTAAGCTGTGATAAAGCAACAACCTCTTTAATAGGTACGATACCAAATAAAAACACTTAACAGAGTCTTACATGACCTTCAGGCATCAGAGTCCCTTCCTCCTCTACAGCTGCCGGAACAACCTTGACATTTCACCTACAAATCCTTTTACATCTTCTAATTCACTTGATGACAGTGAGACCAACAATATTCCAGGGGCTTTGGCACTCAAGTTTTACACGTCTCTTACATAGGCTGCTGACATACCTGACTTTCAAATCAAGTGCAATTCCTTTCCGTTTAGAACAGCTGCCCTAAACACCCCCCCTCCCAAAAATCCTTTAAAAATCCAGATTTGCAGCAGATAAAACAGTTGCCAAATTTTAGCTTTGCAGTGGACAAACACTATGCTGCTGCCAGAGGGGGTTTTTCCTACTACTGCTAGGGGACAGAAATAGTTTGGGAGACTCGTCAAGTCCCAGTGGTGGCTACACCCAAACTTCTGCCCAGCACAGACACTGTATAAGTGATGCTGTCACGGGATGCACAGTGGTTGCTGTAGTGTTTCAATAATGAGTCACACAACAGCTTAGAAAATCTATATAAACGAGTAAAGGCATCAGGAGCCTGATAAGGCAGGAACAAGCAAGAGAAGGCAGATCCCAACAACAGAAAAAAACGGTAACCAGCATGAGAGGGCTCAGAACTTGCAAACAAGCTTCATGTTTAGTTTCATTAAATAAGTGAAATGTTTACATAAAGTGTTTAAGTTCATTTTTTAGATGTGTGGTTTGCTCCCTATGCTCTTAAAATTCCACTTGCACATGAATTAGGAAAAAACAAAGGTGCCAGTTTCTGAAGAGTTTTGGTTTTCAGCTCTGAAAAGACTGTTTCTGCCCTCAGAAGTCAAGGGCATGCCTTTAGACCTGAAGTAGCACATAACATCTACCACATCTCAAGAAGGTATATGAATATCCTGAGGATCTAGACAACGAAGACCCTGACAGTGGACACACAGAAAGGTACAATATGGTATAAGCAGCAGGACACACAGGCCTGAATCATAAAGCTCTAGAGAGTAACGTTGGTAGTAAAGCCACTTCCTTTTCTCAGAGTGATCCCAAAGGAAACGCCCTAGTTCAGAGTTTCTTGTCTCTCACTGTGCCCAAAATGAGAAGAAAACATCCAAATTTAACAGGTACATCCTAGACCAAAGTAAAAATAAAAGTCAACCCCCCGAGGCTTCAAGTACACCAGTAACAGGCCTCATCAAGCCCTTAACTACTATGGGAGGACTGGAAACAACATGAATCTTCATAAGCTTTCTGTTGATCTTACTGTGAAAGGATGAAGCACACACTAGAAGACACAGTTAAGTTTTCAGCCTTTAGACTACACAGTATACACAGAACAAAAGAAGTGTTTAGCATATTTGCATCTGCTATAAACACTTTTGTTTGACCTAAGAAAATGAATCCCCAAGCACTCATGCCAAATGGCTGGGAGTAGCTCTTTCACTGTTACACCACACCCATCTCCATCCCACACAGGCATGCTTCCCATATATTGGTTCTGGAAAAGGCTGGCACAAAAGAATGTTAAATTCATTGTCTGGCATGGCTTTGTCACTGATGACTACCAGGGCAGGATAACTCCAAGTGATACACTTGGAAATTTACTGTTCTCTACAGGCACTCTCACCGTGTCTAGTGTTTGCTCCAGCTGAAGCCACGTGAGCCTCTTCATTAAACTAATACTGAAAAATGAAGCTTGAAAAGCAACAGCTCAGCTCAGGCAGTTCTGCTGAGGTGCAGTCAGGCAGCTAATGAGTTAGGAGAAAATTTGTGAGGCTCTTTAAAAAGCAATCTTTAAGGAACCTCACATTTGTGATGAGAGTAACAAGAATTAAAGGCAGAAACACTGGTGCTGAAACTCTCTTTGCAGCTGTGTAGAACTGGTTGAGAAAAGGAGAGCAAAGAGATGAACGTGGCAGCAGAAACAAAGAGTAAACTATGTCTGTAAAATTAAGGACTCCAGATGAAGAAAAAGCATCAAGCTGGATTGCACCAAACCCCATCCTGAGCATTACTGTTTGCAGAATGTATAGTGATCTTGGGAGTTTGGAAGGTGTATTTAGAAAATACACCTTTAAAAAGTGTATTTTTTATTTAAAGGTGTATTCTTTATTTAAAAAAGAACTAACATGGAAACAGTTTTACAGGGGAAAACGCAACACAACAGCTTTTCTATGTAAATTATTTTCTCCTTAGTGCTTAAGACATACTGGTCTGAAGCCTTCTTTGCTGTTTGATCCTAAAGTGGAGCTGCAATTCTGTTTGTTTTCAAGTCGCCATGAAAATAAAAGCAAAGACCAACTTAGAAACACAACTCTCTGTTGATTCCTGCAGGAAGACAAGAGAAGCTGTAGGTCCACATATGGCAATTACCAAATATGGCCAAAACCCCCTAAACATCATCAAATGGGCACAAATCTACTTGCTTCCCCATGCAAAGAGTCCACCTATAAGTAAAGGAGATCCTGCATTTCTCTTATGGGCACATCCTGATTGCTCAGTTATTTATCAGCGCTGGCCTAGTGTGAACTTTAAAGGCAGGCAGTCTCAGTCACATGCTAAAGTTGTCCAACAGCTAATTTGAACAGCAGAAAGTTTCTCTGGAACAGGCACAACAGAAAAGATGCTCAGTATCTCAAATGCATTGACCTGTTTTCCGTATCTTCAAAGCTGTAGCATCACCCTTAGAGTAGCAGCTCACTGGAGAATAATCAACAATACTGTTAACTAGCACCAAGTTACAGCTTCCGGAAGAAACATCTTAGCATGAAACAGCAACCAAGCTTTGGGTGACAGCACTGGCTTGTGAAGAATCCCCAACACATCACTGTGTTTTACTGCAGTGTAATCCCACCAGGTTTAAATTAAAAACTAAAAATAAAAATGGGGGGGAGAAGCTTTTTCTTTTTAATGTCAAAGTTCTGATGAAAATTGACTTCTGTCAGTTGCTTGAAAACTAACTTTTGCAAAGTGTCAGTTAGCCAAAATCAACCTTGACTACACAGGAGAAAGGTCAAGCACTGTCAAAAGAATGCTGTTCACAAACCAAAGATTCCACTCATTATCTCTAATTATTCACTACTCTTAAAATTTGAACCCTTCAGATTCATTTCACATGGAATCCAAACCAGAGAGTGCAATCAAGATAGAGCAAACACTGAAACTGAAGTTTGACATTTGAAGCCAGTCTCAATGTCACTGTGCCTTTCACTTAACAAGGACACAGCACACGCTAAAAATCAGGAAGTGTCCGTTTCAATGATCTTTTCTTGGTAAACGCAATGCAAACACAAAGGGCTTCGTTAGGGTTTAAAGGCACATGGAAAGTGAAACATTACACGCCGTTTCTCCAGCTTTTGGAGGCACCAGGCCTTGCAGGCACCTACAGGTGAGGTGCCAAGGCTGGGCCTGGGCACCCAGCACCCCATCCCAATGGGTGTGCTGAGCGAGGTGGGTGTTGTGCTGCGGCAAAGAGTACAAAAGCTTTCTTCTAAAGCTAAAAACAGAGAACTCGCACTGACATTTACAGGCGGAACCGCTTCCTTTGTCTGCAGCCGAAGGCTGAGCCGCTTTGCCATGTGGAGCTCACACAGGAGGCCGGGACACCACCACCAACGCCTCCCCAGCACCCCGAGCAAGGCTCGCCAGCACTCACCCAGCACATCAGCCGACCGGTGCCGGGCCACGAAGCAGGCGTCGTCGCCGTAGCACATGCCTTTCTTGAGGATGCCCTTGCGGAAATCTTTGCCAAAGCCACAGCTGGCTGTCACCAAGCTGTAGTCACGGGAGTCCGTCTGCGAGAGGCCGCCCAGGACTGCCCGGGCCACCAGCCTGCCATAGGAGAGCACCGAGAACATGGCGTGGGGCGCCCAGCAGCCGAGAGCCAGGATCGCGGGGAGCCACCGGCGCAGCCGCCGCCTGCCCTGCGAGCGCCCGCCGCAGGGAGCCAGCCTTCCCCTGCTCGCCGGCCGGCTTGGCTAGCCTCGCCTCAGCCCGCGCTGCCCCTCCTCGGCCCGGCCCCTCGCCCTCCCCCCGCCGCGGGCAGCCTCACCCCTCCGGGCCGGCTCACGCCCTCACGCCCCGCGCGCCGGCCCCTCACGGCCGGGCTCGCCGGCAGCGGCCCCCGCCTTCCGCACACAATCCCCCCCCCCCCCCCGAAGGGGGGCTCTGCCTACTCCCCGGCCGGCCGGCACTGCCCCGTGGAGGCCTCCGTGCGCCCTCCCGCCGCGCCGTGAGGCGGCCCGGTCAGAGCCGGCCGTCCCCGCTGCACCGCCCGCCGCCCGCAGCCGCCATCTTGGCCGCGCGTGCTGAAGCCCCGCCACTCGGCGGAGCGGGCCGGACGGCGAGGTCAGCCCCACCCCTCCCCAACGCGCTTGCGCCACAGCCGGCGGCCTCTCCCATTGGTTGCGGACCGCGTCTCATTTGCATGTTGCGGGAAAATAACATCTCGCAGCTCCCGGCAGCCCTCGCGGCATCGCGGTCTTTGCCCCTTTACTTCCCGGTAATCGGGCCCACTCTCCACACCGGGAAAGGGGCTTTTCCCGGCCCGCTGCGGCTTTACTCGTAACCATTCCAATTACGATATCCTAATTGGAATACAGCGGGGTGAATAGGGCTGCACCTAACACAGGTACCGGCCCTCCATGCCCAGCCACGGCCGCGTGCCTGGCGTGCTCCGAATAACTCTCTGAAGGGCCTCAGTGGCCGCTTGTATTTTCTGGCTGTTGAGGCAGGTGATGTGAGTCACACAGCACAAAAACCTAACTTTAAAGGACAAGTCCTGTTTCCCCCCGTGGGTGCAGTGAGGGATAGCGCCAGCTCACTGCAGCACGTGATGTTTGTGGGGCTTCTGTGGAAGTCCATGAAACTGGAGAATGTTTTGGGGCAGGGATGTGAAATGCCAAACAAAACCCTCAGCAGAAGGCCATAGCACACAGTCATCAACACAGAACCCACGAACATCATGGTAATTGCACTTGAGCATGATCCAAAGGCAACAAAACTTTCCAGTGTCCTCCTGCTCAACTTCAAAGACACCAACAACTTCAAGGCATCACAGCTTTATACACCCACTTGCACTCAAAAAGAAACCCAATTCCCTGTCTTCTGCAGCTTCTTTGTGCTGCTTGTGGGCAAGGAAAGGGCTTGTCCCTTGGGAAGTCCCCAGCAGGTCACTGCATAACACATGCAAATTCACTTAATGCTTCCTGAGGAGGCTGCTGCAGCATTCCATAACCCGAGATATGTAAATATAACACAATAGGCATAAATAAAGCAGAGGCAGGTGTGAAACCTGAACCTCAGGCTGGCTTCAGTGAAAGGAAGAGCAGCGACACACTCACAGACCCAGCCCAGCACCATCATTATAACAGCACTAAGAGACAGGAGGCATTTCACTTGTTGTGCATCTTGACAGAGACAATATTCCCTTTAAACCACAAAAGGCTTAAGCAAGGCATGAAGATTTTCCACCTAAAGCTGAAGTGGTATCCAAACTTACTACCAAATTAATTAATGTGGAAAAGGAGCATGCAGTGAACACAAAGAGCAGCCCAGGCCTTGGTGAGCTGGGAACCCACTGCCCAGACAAATTTGCCAGTGCACTGGAGATAAGGGTGTGCTGCTGCCAAGGCCCATCAGGGTGTGTGAGATGACAAACAGCACTGGCAAGGTGGCTCTCCTCCGCCACAAGCATTTCTGCCTCACCCCTCCTGTATCACCAGCAGGAAAGGGAAGCACATATTGTCAAGAGTTTCCTCCACAGAGTCATTCTTTCCCTCCCCTCGCTCTCATTCTTCTACCCTCTTGTCCAGTTCCCTTCTAGGATAAGTCCAGCCTGGCCTCACCCCCGTTTTCATTAACAGCTTATGCAGTGCTGGGGCAGCTCTGGTTAGCACAGGGTGATGTGCAGTGGCCGGGTGAACACTGCCATCCAGCTCTGGGAACACACTGTGTTGAGCCATGGAGAACCCAGGTTTGGTTGGAAGCATGGTGTGTTTCCCAGAGCTGCATGGGACACTGTCTGTACTGCTTTGCCAATCAACCATGGGTTGGGAAATTCAGTATGAGCACAAGGCTGTCAAACACACTTGGTAGAGCACAGCCCCATGTTTCAGTAAGGGCTCCCACGCCAACTCATGCTCCTCAATCCCTGCTGAGCACTCAGACACAAGGAAGGTGGCATTATCTATATGAGAATTAGTGACCACTGCTGAACTCTTTCACTCCTGCACTGTACTCTTTCACTCACACTGTGCCCAGATGCAAAACTGCTGTTGGTTTTCATTCAGAGGATCACTCAGCTCACATGAGACTAAGAACAACTGTTTGAAATGAAACAGGACATTTGGGTTTCCTCACTGTTCAGTACGAGTCCTGATAGGTCTCCCATAAATCCCTCCCAGGACATGCCCTCCTGCAGCCTCACTCTGTATTATTCTTGTACCCTGAGGGTCGATATCTGGCCAAGTGATATTTGTTTAAAATTCTCAAATGCACAAATTTGGCACAAAAACTGGGGCAAAGGGCATTCCCCTGGTTACTGCAGCTGGGTGGAATCTTCCCACCTCAAAGTCCAAGATCCACTTCCATCAGTTCAGTTAAGCTGCAAAACAAAATGAACTCTTCCTGCTAGGCTTGCTCAGACCAATAAATGCAATGGGGAACTCTAAGCAGAAGTGCTGTGCAATGTAATCAACTTGTGGAAGGCACAAGCAGTTTTTCAGCTTGTATTAAGACTGATTCACTTGTAGCTGACGTCAATGCTCCCTCCCTGCTATCTTAGCCTTGGAACTGGAGTATGATAAATATTACCTGTAATGCCATCTGCTGTACAGAGGCAGCTCAGGCTTCTTGCTATTTATTTAAGGGCTAATGTGCTAGACCAGAATGCAGTTTGACTGATCTGACTTTGGTTTGACTCTAATTAAAAATGCTTGTCCACTTGAGTTTTTAAAGTCATCTGTCATGGAGCAAAACCCATGTTTGCCTTGAAAAGATGAAGAAGTTCAAGACAGCGTAGTTAGAACCAAACACAAAACTAATGTGAAAGGATGATGCCAGACTTCACAGGGAAGAGACAGGAGGAGATGCTGAGTCAGAAGATCACCATCTCAGGATGGGAACAAGGACCTCCCAAATACCAGCTGTTATGGAGAGCTGGTTTATTTTGCTTATCAGTTTCTCCCTCGATTCCTTTAGAACCTCAACCAAGTCATCCACTTTCTCTATAAAACACAGAATACTGCAGTGTAATGGTGACTCTGACTTTTGGTCAGTGGTAAAATTGTTTTGAATGGCACCATGCTGAAAATACACATTTAGATCAAGTAACACACATACAAAACTGCTTCTCTTAGGATTTTATCCTTATTTAAAGTAACAGGAATTACTTGTCTAGGAATTCCACTTCCTAGAGAATTCCTAACTCCTTCATGACAGTAACTCTGTTGAGCATTTTTTATTACTAAAAACCCCCTAACACTAAAACCTGAGCAGTTAAAAGCCTTGTATATGATATGTTCAGAAAGATCCCACAAATAGCTTGAACACCTCATCCATCATTGTTTATGAAGACTCTGGTTATTGAGCTAATTCTGAATTAGTTTAAATGTCAAAAAAATAAAATTAAGCTGTCTAAAAAAAATTATATGTGTTCATGGGTAAAATTTCTGTCACTGCACACAAGCACGTGGACTTTGCCAGTTTACTCACTTAGATTCTCATATTTGTAGCTATATTCGGGACAGATACTGGCGCACTGTTCTGAAAACTAAAGTGACTTGTTCAGAGGAACTGCAATAGTTTTAGATGCGTTAAAGTAATTATTTAAATCTCAAGTAATTTTAAAAGGGGAGGACTGTGGTCAAAGTTACAGAGTTAACAATAACATTTAACTGAATTGTTAAATAAGCTTGGATGAGACAAACTGAAATGTACCTAATGTGGTAGGCTTATTCCTATCATTTCATAAAGGACATTTGTGTTAGTTTTATTTGTGCTTACAATCAGTTTATGGTGTTTGACGAGACTTGATACTGCCATGTTTGGATTGGAAATGCCACCCTACAGTGCTTAAATGCACGTCAAAATCTTGCTCCTTAATATATAACTAAAATAGTGCTACAGTAAATCCCTTCAAATGTTTTTTCATAGACAGCAATCGACTACATCTTCAACTGCTCAAATCTCTATTTTACAGGACCTCCCATGTGAGCATCACAGTGCCCTTTTTAATTATTATTTCCCACATGTTGATGGGATAAATCAGAATCTCCATGATGGAGAACATGCAGTATTTATCAATGTCCTAATCCTGTCCTACCCTCTGCGGAGTTTGCTCTTTGGAACCTGCTTCAGAAGTCTAACACAAGGGTGCTTTTGTGATGGGGGGACTTTTCAAAAAGTTTTCCTTATACTTGGCTTTTGTCTTGCCTTTTTTTAATGACAGAAGTGGATTTTGTCTGGGTTTTTTTAATCTATTTTCTTTATGTTACATTCTGAAAGGCTTTACTTACTACATTCTGTTTGTGTGTGCATATTTCTGGGTAGACGTCATGACTTTATTGAACTATCACTTCCTACAGTTCAGGAATTTAGAATTAGTCACTTAACATTAATAAAGAGGAAACTGAAGTGACTACTATGTTAATCCTATTCGTCTTTTACAAGTACTACTGGAGATGGATTTAGGTGAATTGTTGGTCTGAGTAAAGCCCTAACTTACTGTGGGGAAAACAATCATTAGAAAACCAGATTAATTATACTTTGTTATTGAACAGTTGCCCAGTTCTAGTCTATTTCAATGGTAGATGCAGTAAGAAATAATACCTCTTATTCATCCAGCTCCTGCCCACATGCATTCAGGGTGCAATCTGTGCTTTCAGCAAGGCTTGGTTTTCATCAAGGAGGCTGGTCCCTTGTGCACCATCAGCTTTGCAAAGTAATTCTGGATGCAAAACAGAATGTATTACATTATGTTTTCCCTTGTGCATTGTCAACGGCCCTTTTTACTCAGTTTAAATGCATCAGACATTTAAACTAACAAGTAAGGGTGCTTTAATATTAATGAGCTCATGTCATGGTGCTGCAGTTGAACATGTCATATAGAAGACAATACAACCAACAACGATAAACCATAAACTAAGCACTACTCTCTCTGCAAGCCTGCAAACCAAATTCCAGATTTCCAAATGTGCAGGACTTCTATGGAGGAGAAACATCCTCATCCTTGTCAACTGACCATACATAGTCATAGTATGGGATATTAGTCAAGAAGTTCAAGGAACTGTAAGCCCCCAAGTCAGCTTCACCCAAGAGAGATGTCTCATCTCAAGCAGCAGTGAAGAAGAGCACAGCCACACACTCAGGCTGCTGCTTCCTGTGGGCTTCCCTCTCCCCTGGAAGTGGAGGAAAAGCCCCACAGCTGCTAGAAGTAAAACTCCCAAATCTGTTTTACTTTCCCTCAAGCAAGAGGATGTGGAAACTTCAGTCACTTCGTAGTGACAAAAGTAAAGAGCTTCACTTGCCTTTTAAGAGGCAGGAAAACAAGTCTCCTTTATTCAGGGCACAGTTCCCTGCCTAAGGCCTCCTTCTTGAAGCTGCAAGACTTCTTACTCTGCTGCTAACAGGTCCTTGCCTGACTTCTACACCCTGTGCCTATGTGTGTTATTAAGCAGGGGCAAAGAAACCAGAGTTTTCAGGGCAGTGCATCAATATCTGTCCTGAACACAGCTATGAATATGCAAATCTGAGTAAACTGGCAAAAGTAACATGTTTCTCTGCTATGGGACCAGGAAAGAGGCTGCTTTTTAAAGATTCCCATGATTTCCTCCAAATATAGGCACTTACTCTGTTTGATGTCTGCAGCCAGTACTGGCACAGCCTTAGTGAGAAGGAAAAAGGAGCCCTTGATGCCATTTTTACAGTCTCTTTTCAAAATGGGAATGTACTTGAAGTTACTGTTACTCTTCAAGCCTGAGAAAAAAGCCAAACCTAACAGTAGTAACATCACTGAGGAGACCTTACTGAAAGGAAAAGCATGAATGTTTCCATTGTAATCTCAGAAACAGCAAAGAAACAAAGAGACACTGGTTTTTCTTCCCCAAAGAAGGCGGCAAATACAGTAACTTTCAGTTATATTTAACAGAAGGAATGCAGATTGGAACACCCAGGTGACACTATGTCTGCACATAAGGCACACAGATGTCTGAGGTACAATGGAGTATGCTGGATTCTCACCTTCATGTCACCTTTGAAGTATTAAGTCTTCTTTCCAAAGAGAAGGATGACTCCAGGATTTCGCCACGTAATATGGAGCTATTTCAAATCCATCTTACGTTGCCAGCTCTTTGATAATATCAAATGACCTTGGTAGCCTTGTACTGCATGAGGCAGACAACAGTCTGTCTTGTGTAACTCATCAACACCTTTGTGAGTAATGGGCTCTTGTGCAGCAAGAGGAGAGTGTGAAGGTGACAAAGACGCTGTGGAATCATTTCAGTTCTCAGTAGAAGAACCTGGAACATCAATGTACTAAATACGCACTGTCGACGTGAAGTTGCGTGGGCAGCAGTCAAGTGGATCAACGTGAAAGAGAACATGCCCTCTTGTGGCCTTAAAGCTTTTGGCGCTTCCCTTCAAGACGACAGGAACGACCCTGATCAGAAAAATAAGGCACACTGTAACAATGCACTTGTTAGTCTGATGCAGGAACAAACGTCGTAAAGGTGCTTTTGAGCAGGAAAAGCAGAACACAGACTTCAAAGGTTAAAAAGTCATCTCTTGGTTGGAACTCAAGCCTGGATGTTGATATTTGTAAGATAGCTGTAAGGAACTGTGATCATTCAGTCAGCTCATTTTTTACAATTTAGCATAAAACCACTTGTATATACTGCAGGATTACTGGTAAGACTGATGAACAAACAGATGCACTGAACATTAAGTTTTTTCAAAAGGAGAAATGGCATTTTCTAAAGGAGAAATTAAATGGACTTTACAAATTAGCTTCAGATTACTAAAAAGTTGCAAAAATACACTAAATGTAAGATTTTACAGCTCACAAGGGGCCATTCCCCACCTTTGCATATGGCTTTCCAGTAGAACTTTTGCCCAAACCACATACATGGCTGATGGTTCAGTTGCTACAACTTAAATCTTTTCCTCTTGCCCTTGGCTTAGCACCGAGGGCCACCGACACCCAAGTTACAGCCGCGCTGGCCGGCTTCTGACGGGGCTGGGTGGCACGAGTGGGTGCCTGAGGCAGCCATGATGGCGGCCATGAAGTGAGGCAAGCGGAGTGGCCTCAGAGGAGGCCATATCCAGCCAGAGGCTCAGCGCGTGGCGTGACCTCACCCCAGGTCTCCCTGCGCTGAGCGGGGCTGAGGGCGGCAGGAAGCAACAGCCAAACACAACCCAGCCTCCCCTCGCCGCCCACCATGGCACAGCGACACACAGCCCCATTCCCATGGAGCTCGGTTACCTCAGACCCCCTCCCTCCTCCCCGTCATGCACCGGGAGGGCGGGAACTCGCGCTTCCCGTGATGCCCCGCGCTCCCTGGCAACCGCGCCGTTGCTAGGGGCGGCCGGCAGCGGCCGTCATGGCGGCGGCGCTGGGGTTCGGGGCCTTTCTCCTCCTCCTCCTCCTCCTCCTGCCGCCGCTCCGGGCAGCAGAGCCGAGCACGGAGCCCGTAGCGCCACCGGAGACCAGCGCGGCCGTCCCGGCGCGGACCCGCAGAGGGCCCGCTCCGGTCACGGACGGTGGGTGCTTTAGGGCTTCTGCGCGGCGCCGGCGGCTGTTGCCGGGCAAGGGAAACCTGCTTCTCCGTGGGGATTTAGCGGGGCTGTGCTGCAGCTCTGCTCTAGGCACCCCTCTCTAGCAGCACCCCGGTCCAGCCGAGGCTCAGGGCTTCCTCAGGCAGGTTTACAACCCTACAGTACCCAGTACCACTACACGGCCACTGGGTACGCTGATCCTGGCATGCACGGCCAGGATCCAGGTCCCCCTGCCCACCCAGCAGGCTGCTCTGAGCCCATGGGACACAGTCTGGCCTGGCAGAGGAGACCCAGGCTCACCCTCTGTGTGCTGGAGATCTCCAAACCGAGCTGGTTGCAAACACAGTTTGCTCCAAGACTCGGAACTCAGCCCCAGCTCTGTGCGTCTACAGTGATGCTATGGCAAGATAGATCACAGATCGTTGTTTTGTTTCCTACTGTCTCCTAATCGGCAGGTATGCTTTAACTTTCGGTTTCCCACTGTTGTTGCCAAGTGTTCAGCTTGCCTGGGTTACTTGCCAAATTAAACATGTCCCAGTGTGTACCCCTCCTTAGGGAAAAAGAGACTTAAATCTCTGATCTCAGAGATACAACCTCCCAATCTAATCATCTGTGTTTAAACTTACCTTGTTTACAAGATGAGCTGACTGCAGTGCTAAACTCAGCAAACGGAACAGTCAGAACATCAGAGATTCCAGGAAATACCTGGATACTATTCAGATGGTCAGAGAACATCCGAGAGGCCATAGAAAAATGGGCAAGAGTCAAAATAAAAGCAACATGAGTTATGAAAATGAATGTTGTTTGAATGTCTTGCCTACAGAGCACTGGGCTTCATTTTCTTCACTCTGTTGTTCTTAAGTCAGGATTTATTACAGCATACCAGCTCTCAAACCCACTTCAGTAGAGTAATAGAGTAATAGCTGTTCTTTGAATTTCTAAACTTGAAAACCCAAGAATGTTTAAGAAGCTGCTAAGTGCATTTTATTGAGACAGTTTACAGTATTGGTAGCACTTTGTATTATTACAATATTTCACAGTATCTAAAGAGAGGAGAAAAACCAAAGTCAACTATGGTTACATTGGCACATCAGGAAAACATATTACTGGACCTTGGGACATGCTCAATACTTGTAAACATCTCACTGCTCTATCAAAATGTTTCCTTTTTTGTTCGTTTTCCCAATAAGCTGAACAAGCAAGAAGTGAACCTTGTTTGTATCTCTTCCCCCCCTCTGCAGGGCTGAGTATATTTTCATACCTTCAAAACTCCTATAACATTGCTTTTTTGATTTCACAGCAGCAGGTGTTAGTATGCCCTTGGTTTTGTTATTGTGTCCCACATAGATTTGCTAAGTAGCAGAAAAGATGGCTTTAGAAAATTACTTTAAAAAAAGGACACATGAATTTGGATATAGACTCTTGACCATTGTCAGAAACGAGGCGAGGTGAAGAATGGGGGTGTTGGGGAACATGCTGTAATGTGTAAAGTTCCAGTTCTAATTTCAATCTTCCCCTCCCGCCAGTTGCCAAGCTGTGTGTTTGTGACCTGCTGGTGGCACAGTGTGATGTGAATTGCTGCTGTGACCCTGACTGCAGTGCAGCAGATTTCAGCCTCTTCACTACCTGTTCAGTTCCTGTGGTCACGTAAGTGCATAAGTAGCTGTATGAAGTAAAATCTTGTTTATTTGCTGCATGCATTTGTAAGGGCTCTATTCTCTCTTAACAAATCCTACCCCCTCTCCCCCTCCATTCTAACTCCTGCCTACCCTTTGACCAGTCCTTCCTGTACTAGGCCTGGAAACTTTTGTCCCCAACCAGGTAGAACAACAAATTGTCCTCCCACCTGTTTCTCTTTGACTTATTCCCTCATTTCTGAACTCATGCTCCTTGCTTTTCTCCTCTTTCCTTGTTTATGGGCACTGAAGTGGTGATGCCTTCTGTTGGGCCAAGAATAATGCATCTTTAAACTTAAATCAATACAATGCAGTGTCTGGGAGTTAAAGCTGATACCATGGGACCATCTGGTCACCCCCTTCAGTCATCAGCAATTTATCAGTAACCTCTTTCATTATGGTTTATGATATCAGATAGAAACTTGATCACTTCAGGGCTTAATGAACAAGTTTGAGCATCATTCTGGTCCTCATTTTACAAGTCAGCATCCCAACTTGCTGCCTCGCTGCCAGTCTGTCACATTAGAAACAGTGAAATGTAACATTATATCAATAAATTCATGCCAATAATTATTTCTTTGCTATTTACAGTCTCTGTGAAACCACTTTCACCCAATTTCATCTCCTCAAAAAGGAGTTAAGAAAGCTCACTTCAAATTTGTAATGTAAAATAGTCTCTTGGTGACTTTTCAGAACAAAAAGTACAGCTCTTCAACCCACCTTCTGCATAAGTCATGCCAATGTGAACACTGGGGTTTTTTCTTGGTGCTTTGAAATTTGAATTAGCAGTCATCCCAGACCATGGGTTCTTATTGTTCTTGCACACAATGACTACTGATTCCCATTTATAGATATCAGAAAGGTCTAATCAGCACCTTCCTGAGTGACAGTTTCATTGTCTCGGGTGACTGTTCTGTCTTTGTCAACTAGAAATGCATAAAATGAAGTTGTGTTTCTTTCCCCAAAGTCTTTTGTGTAAAATGTTTCTTTTACAGGAAAATCCATGGGATTTTCAATGACTGCAAGGACTGTGGATCTCAGTATTTACATCTAGATTTATAAACATCAGTGTAATTGTGTTATTTACTGAAAGGGTTTGACTGATCCCAAGTAAGAGGCGATGTGGCCTCTGAAACAGCAGAGAAAGGGCATTTGATTTAGGATGTGAATGCTACTAACAAATGCTTTACCTCATGGAAAAGTTTAACTCCGTGGTCAAAAAGGCATTTCACTTCTTCAGTATCTGTCCTTTACTGTTTTAACCCTGTCCCAGCACCAGTTTCACAGGAATCATCATCTTTTATTTCTGGCATGTAGGACACACCAGTGCTCTTCAGGGTATGAACTGGCACATTCACTGATACAGTTCTGGGCTGCTGTGGATGAGCCCATGGCACATCTACAAATACTTTGTTAGACTGGGGTGAGTTATTTCACCCTGCTGTCTCTGCCATTTCTTCTATGTGTATCTCAAGTAGGACTCCTTGCTCCAAGTGAATATTATTCCAATATTCACAAAACTGACCTTTTTTTTTGTCTACATGCCATCACGTCACCCTAAAGGTCATACTTCCCAGTTGTGTTGTATAAAGAAAAGTGCTTCTGAGCTGTGTATACCGTGTGGGGCACTCTGCATTTGTGGTGTCTCACACCACATGGATCCCATCCAACTTGTCATTTTAGCTCTAATATTATTACTGTCAGGTTCTCCCCTTCCCCCTGCTCTGTCTCCTACCTTTCTTCATGTTGCTGCTCAATTTCCACTGCTAGATAAAAGCTGTTGGAGAATTCTCTATTATTACTAAGCACACAGTATAAAACAATATAAGCCTTCAAAGGAGACACAATTGCAGTATGTTATTTTAAAACAGTAATCTCATGCTTTTTTTTGATGCTGCCTAAATACATGAAATGAACTTGAAAATATGGTCAATACTCACTTGAAGTAGGTCACTGATTTTATTATTATTGCTTGCAGAGGTGACAGCCGTCTGTGTAGTCAGAAAGCTGCCATATATTCTCTTGATGTTGAAGCAAATCCACCAGAAAGAGTATTTAAATTAATCGACCAAGTCAATCCCAGTATTTTCTGCATTCATGCTACAAACTGTAAGAACTGTTGCTATTATTAAGCATTGTGGTGTTATTTTTGTAAGCTCTTTAGATACCAGAAACAGACTAAAATTAGAACCAACTAAACCTGTCAGAAAACTGGTTGTTCTGCAGGTTCACTGTCCTTATGTTGTAATCCTTTCACTTGTGAAACTTTGGAGTTAGAACATCTCTAACTCTTAGTTTCTCTGTTGGAAAAAAAACCCTACTGTTTTGTGGGGTTTATTTGTTTTTAAATAGTTTATCATCATAATATATTTAAAGTTGTCTTATGGGAAACTGACTCCTTCCTGATCAGTTACTGTAACTATGTAATAGTCACCAGTGGTACAAATCCTTTATGCCCAGCTTTGAAGTGACTCGCAGGGAAGAAGTTATCAGTGCTGTGTTCTCTTAACTAACGTACAGTCAGAATTAAATTATCTGAATACTTCACATGGGATCTGTAGACACTAATTGACAGGCCTTTGTTTTGGAACATAGGCTGCTAGAAACCATGGTTTTGAAAGTAAGGGACTTAACTTTTTCCTTTCATGGACCTGGGGGAAATAATGGGTTAAGGTAGTGCTTATGTTTTCTTTTAAATAAAATAGAAAGCTTTTCTTAGAGAAAAGCTGTGTTGGTATTTTTCCATCACTGAGTTTTTAACGACTCCAGAAGGAAAAATTGTTACTAAATGCTGTTTCTGTATCTTTTATCCCCAAAGTTCTCCTATTCTTTAAAATGTTTCGACAGATGAACAAGCACTCACCTTCAGTTCCCCTGAAATTCCTACTTCTGAGAATTTTGATCAATTGCTTAAGCAGTTTGGAAGTGCTGCTTTCAGTGCTGAGCCTGAGAGCTGGGACATGAACACGGATGATCAGAATCTGTCTGACGCAAATGAAACTTGCAGATACCAGGTAAATAATGATCTGATGCAATTAGTGTTAGATTGAAGTGAGCATTGTTTACATCTGCTTTTAAAAACATGCAGTTCTTCTGGAAGAGACAAACTTTATCTTGGCCTTTAAATATTGAAATGTAAAAATAAGAAGTGTAGCATTTTGTGTTGGCTTACTTAAAAAGTGAACTAGAACTGAAGCATACCTGTACACTGGAATATATTCTCTTATTTGGCAGTATGGTGTTCCTATACAGACAGTGGATGCATTCCTGAGACTGCCTAGTCCTGTGGTCTCCTCTTGGTGCTCTGATGAAAATCCTGCAGGTTAGAAACTGCATTTGAATTCAAGTTTCATTTGCTTTAGAGTGTTCTGCTCTGACTTGATCTTAATCAGTCAGTAAATTGGCACACACAGAGATGTAAATTCAGATAAAGATTCATGAACAAACTGTTCATGTTTCCACTCCTCTGGGTTTATTTTTAGGCATAGATTGGAAGTTGTGTTGCATCTGTGTTAAACATTCAAAGTTAGATAATGTAAATCCTTGAGAATCTTGTTAATGGGGTGTTTATCCAACAATAAAACATCCTCTTTGGCATAACTAGTTTAATAGAATAGCACAACGGTGACACCCTGAGGGAAGAGGGTATTACACAAAGCAAGACCTAACCGGGCAACCTTTGTAAGATGCCTCTTACAACAGTGAGGTTCCTTTCACAGCCTGAATGCAAGTCAAGGCAGACTTGCAGGCTTGAGCTCTTTCACACAGTTTTTTCCCCTCTGCAGAGGGGGAGGGAAAAGGAAAAAGCCACAACCAAACACACACACAGTTTCCAAACCTCACTGTTGTTATTAAATATGGTATCATAACAATCATGATGACCATAAGAAAACTGAAGTCTCTTGTGAAATGAAGAAATCTCATAAGATCTCAAAACTGAAGTAATAAATTTTCAGCTGGCTTTGATTAAGCTTCTTTTTATTAAGCTTGTTAAAAAGTAGTGTTTTGTCTCAGCACTTTTGCAGAATCTAAGAAAGTATCAGTCTTTATAGCTCACATGAACCCTTATCTGCAATAGGAATTACAGTTACTTATACTTGAGGTGCTTAGATTTTCATTTCTGCTTTTTGTAATTACTCTTTAACTTCTCTCAGTAATACTTTGTGACTTTTTTCCAGGGTTTTTAGTAAACCAGGCTACAAAATGCATTAGATCAGTAAGTGTGGAAAAATGCGATGACATTCAAGCAATTAGTATGCTGTTCTACATCAACTCCAGCATTTTAGCAGTGAGTATGATCTGTAGCAGTCATACAGCTGACCATTGATATAACATATCATTTGTATCTACAGATTTAAGTCAATTCTATTTGCTAAAGAGTATGGTGCTTTACTGGGATTTTTAAATTGTGGGTTGGGAAAAACCACCTCCCTGTGCAATGGACTTTTCTACAGAAAGCCTTGGGAAATGTTTTACTTCAAGCTTTGGTAACAAAAGCATTTACTGTGCTCTGCTTGGCCAACAAAAATAATGGTCTTGAAGAGACAAGCCTGTCGCTGAGCTTGTGCTTACTGCAGTGGCAGCAGCTTTAGGCTTTTGTACTTGTTCAGGCTCTTCCAAGAAGCCTATTCCAGAGTGCATAAGAAGTCTGAGCTTTAATGAGTTGAGAAACCTTTGTACTTAAAGAAGAACTTGTAAGGTTTAATGCTCTGCATAGATAAACATTTCTTACACACCTCAGTTTTTAATAGTGAGGTATTGTACATGCATACTGAGCCTTCCTTTTATAGTCCTCAAACAACATGACCTTTTACCCCACTGAGAGCAAATTTGTTTGTATCTAGCCTACTCCCAAATACAGCCTGTGGTTATTTTTCAAAGCTAAGCTTACTTTTTCATTCCCTTTTGAAGTGGAGGATGATGTCTTATGTAGAAATAAATCCCCTTCAACAGGAAAGGAAAGCCCCTTAAATAGTTCATGTTCTCACAGGTGGGATCATTCTCCTGCTTGTTGAGGACCTCACTAAAATCAGCACATTTGTTGCACACAGATGTCAGCTTTTGGTCATCCTGCTGGGGAACAGTTGGAGAAAACTCTGCCTCAGAAGGGCCTTGAGTGTTTCTGTGTGTACCCAAATTGGCGTTCTTAATGGCTGTAGAACTAGGGAAAAGAAGCTTGCCTCAGGACAAGCTCCAAGCAGAGGAATGTTTTTGAATTCAAAGGTGAATTCCCCTTTCTCACTAGAACCCGTGTGCTGCTTGCCAGTGACAGCAGCCCAGCTCAGGAGAGGCCAGAATTCTGTTCAAAGTACGGTGGACATTCAGGAAGGATCAGATGCAAGAACTGGAGAGTGCTGAGTAGATGCTGGAGATGATCTGTAGGAAGCTCCCCTTCCCAAAGGGAGCTGAAGATGGGTGTGACAACAGAAAAGTGACTTGGTACTGGGGACAGGGCAGAGCAGGGAGCCCTTCCAGTGCCAGCAGGTGGAGCTGCTGGCAAAAGATACGGCAGAAGCCATGAACCCGGGGAGACTTGCTGGGAGCCCCCGGTGGGACTGGTACAGCAGTTCCTTCGGAAACCCCATCATGATGAGCCCATACTCACTGCCAGGCCGGGCAGCTTGAGGGATATGAAGCTCTTGGTAATTGTGGCACTTAATCTCTGCTCTCTCCCCTGTCCTGTCCAGCAGATACAGGGGCATTCTGATGGCTGAGATGTACCTCAAGGTGTAGATATAAATATGACTGATGACCTTGGGCTGACATTTCTGTGCTTCCATGAAAATTCAGTTGAAATTTTCCAGTGGGGCAAATGTGCATGTCCATGTACTACTATAAGAGGGATACTTGCTTTTCATTTCATTGTACTGTGAATCTATGGACTTATTACTGTCAGAACGGCACAACAAAACCTCTTTATTCCTTTGGGAAAGAACAGCCTGGGAGACTTCCTAAACTGGCAGTCTCTGGTTAGTTACAAGTGGTGTTGCACAGAGCTGCAGTAGGAACAATGTTCTCTGACGCCCTCAATGGATCAAAAGCTATGAGGCACAATAACAGTCATCACCTTTCTGATGCAAGTAAACTTCTTCAGGGTTTCTTAGTTCTGAGTTGCAAATAGAGTGTCCAAGGGAAACACTGGATTCATCTACTACTTGGCGAATGCACTGTATGTTTATTGGGGATGTAGTCTAGCTAGGCCTGAGGGAAAACTGATGGAAGTCACTAAGACATTTTCCAGTTACAGTCAGAAGAAGAGGATTGGACTGTAAGATTTTTCCTACTAGCCACAAAGAGCAGCCATTGTTTTCACACTACGGTAGTGTATATCCAATAGCTTCCATGATATAAAAGTTATTGTAATGATAGTTAAATAGGCAAAGCAGTTAAGCCTTAACTGCTTTACTTAGCTGCTCCTTGTATTAAGTCATGTTTGCTGTCATTTAAATGTGCTCTTTTATTCTTCTCCAGGTGCCCAAGTCAAGTCAGATGGTGAGTATCCTTCTAACTTAGTGGGAAGAGCTGGGGGAAAAATTCTTGCTCAGTTATAGTCAGTGGGAGTTTTTGACTGACTTCATCAGAACAGGGACTTTATCCTTAATCTTTACAGTAAAAATAGGGTACCAGAATGTAACATAGTAGTTGTCCAGAGGACTGTTGATAGAACCCAGAAGGGTCACAAACACAGTACAAAAAAAGCCAAAATAATTCTACACAATACTCGGAAATGACATGAATTTGCTTTTCAGGTGAATATTTCTGTCGAGTCCATAGTTGTCCAGTCTCTAAATGGAATGCGGACTTTACTTAATGGTAGTGATGTCCTCAGGCTCCCCATGATTTTGAATGAACTGTGCATAAATGTAGTTCTTGGGGTAGGTATGACAGTTCTTTTTCTCCTCATGTTTGATGGAAAGCATGTATGCATCAAATCACTTCTGAGTCACAAACTGCAAAGATGTGAGAAGGGCCTTGCACGGCTTCCATGTATTTGACATCTCCCAAGCAAATGTGACAGGAGAAACACTGACTTTGGGATAAAAGGGAGTGTTTTGCAACAAAATAATAACTATATGCAACATAACATGGAGACAGGATGAAATCCTTTTCTATTATGACTGTGTGTATATGACATAAGAGACAATAAAATGAGCTTAGACTCTCCCTTATGCTTGGAAGATGTTGACTTCAGGCACAGTGGTGACAGAGACAGAGGAACACACAGTGCACATCATCTCAGCTTTTAACCTTAAATGAACATTGGCCTTATGCTTAGAAGAGGTTTTTCAAGAAGCCAGTTTTGAAGAGGCTCCAGCCTTTAGAGGCTATAGTGTATCTTTACTGTGTACTTGAGTGTTTCTTAAGCAAGGAAGAAAGAAAAAATACTTGCATACTTTTAAATTCCTTTTGTCTAGTTTCATCCTCTTACGTATTTATTCTAATTAATATCTAAAATGTTGAATTTTCAGGTGAGCTATCACATTACATACACAGATGCAGGAGAAATAATAGAAGCAGCTGCTGCTTTTGTCTTGGGGGCACTTAACAAAGAAGCACTTTCAATAGAGCAGAGCTTCGAAATCAGCTTTACTCAGGTAACTGCTGGAGATGTTACGGGTGACTTGGTGAAAGACATTTAATTACAAAACTTATTAAACTTGAATTGGAACAGTTGTTAGCAGCAAGGTAAAATATAACCTGCTCTGGGTACGCAAATGAGGCAGCACTGCAGAACTGGGCAATAATGGCCTCCAAAGTCTGGTTTTCACATTTGGAAGATGCATCTTGTGACTCTCTATAACTGCATCCAGTGAAAGAAAAGCCTGCACCAATGTTAAGAGAATTGTCACAAGCTTACTGTTACCCTCTTACCACTATCCTTGTTCAAGGCAATCCTTGAACTGTCCTTAATAATCCTAAAATAACTGAAATATTTCTATGTTTTCCAGCAATTTCAGAACAGGATGAGAACTAATACCGTACATTTGCATTGCAGGTAAATACAACGCCAGTTCCTCTCAGTGGTAATCCTGGTTATGTTGTTGGACTGCCTGTAAGAGCAGGCTTCCGGCCACAAGGATATCCTTTCCCTGTTGAAATTATGTCTGCAGCACTTTTGCTGGTCCATCCTCACAAACACTTTCTAGCACGGGCATCTATAATATATTATCTGTTCTTTACCCAATGTAAAAGTGTGCTTTTGGGCTGTATTTTAGAAGTAGCTTATGACTCAGTCCTGACTGCAATCTCCTGAGACTGTTTAGTGAGATAGATTTAGACCTTCATTGTACACTCCAGTGCTTCTTCACAGTGTAAGAGGAGTCTTGAGCTATTGTAGCATTTTCAGCTATATTTTAAGGATATGACTGAGGATTCTTTCTTCATGATATACAACAAGTATTGAATTTCCCTTTAACTGTGTGTTACATCTGGCATCGTTCAGAATACTAACACATACAGTCAGCTTACTATCCTGCAAAGTACATCCACCCAGGACTGTCTGGTGGCACAGGGAGCCAGAGCCCCAGTGTTATTTGGTTATAACATGATATCAGGCTGTAAGTTACGGTAAGAGGCCATTTCTTTTATTATTTAGTGCTTTTAAATCCACTGACAACCCTTTCCATTAGGATCTGTTTCAGGTCCTGGGACATGTATGCAGCTGGAGGAGTACTGGGAATGGAGTATTTAATTAGAAAAAATGTCATTTAATTAACAAGGGTCTTTCTCTTGAAAAGATTGTGTACATTAGCAGCTGTAGCCGGAAGGCTTGAACAGCGCATGAGAGCAAGGAGAAATTATTACTGTGCCAAACTGATGATTTTGCTTTAATGCATCTCTTTTTTTCTCCCTGGAAGAATTACTGCAGCTATGACATGCCAGCCTTTGACTCAAGCCCTCCTGGATCTACTGAAGGGACAAAGCTTCCCTGAATATGTGGCCTCATTTGGGAATTCTCAAGCCCAGGATGTGCTTGACTGGGTGCCGATAACTCACCTCTACATTTCAGAACAGGTGAAAGTTACACCACTACCACTGTCCCCTTCGCTCTTGCTGTCCTCCCTCCTGAGACCTGTACCTGTACATGTACTGCAGCACCAGCCTGGGCTTCTCAGGGAAAAATATGGACCTACAGGGAAAAAAATGCAGAGACAAACTGGAGGAAAGACTTCCTGGGATAGTCACAAATGAGTTTAGCTCCTGCTCTAGAAGACAGGGTTTACCTTTAATCAAGCTGCTATCTAGGCTTCTCAGTTATGAATCAGGACAACATGTTAGGTACAGAATGAGTTCTAGCCAGTTTAGAGTCTTGCTCTTCAGATGGGGATGAAGCACAATAGGTATGGTTGAAAGAGCGAAGTAACAGAATCAGTGCTTGTCCTTGGTGCTTATATCAGGTTAGAGTAAGAGCAAGAATCCTTTAAAGCACAGAAACAGTAGATTTGAGTGACCCAAACACTACATTAATTCCTAACACACTACATTAATTCCTAACATCCTCTGTACTAGTCTTTCTCCTCCCAACAGCACAGATCCTGCTGTTGGTGTTAGGCAGCGCTGCTTGGCACGTGCTGAATGGCAGCATGCCCTCAGCAACAGCTTGCATACAGATTTCTAGCAGGCTTTTGCAACTAAACAGTGAATCATTTCTGTAACCAGAAACTTGACAGTTCACAAAGAAATACCTAAAAATACCTAAGATTGTAGGCTTCAAAATTCTGCCCTGACAGAGCTAAGGCTTTTCTGCTGAAATAAGTCTTCCTACTAAAAAGAGCCAGCTCAGCACTATCACTGAGAGTCACAGTCCTGCCTCAGGTAGAACAGCCCCGCTTGAAGTGCAGTTACAGGGTCAGTTTGTCACCTATGGAGAAACTGCTGGGACATCCCTGAGCCAAGGCTGCAATGCCTGTGCTGCCTGCAGAGGCAGCAGTCCAGGGCACAGGCATGGTGTAGAAGTTCTGGGAAGCTCCTGGAGCCAGCTTTGTGGGGGCATTCTGCCAGTTTAATAACATGAATAATTAATGTGGCTGTTTCTGTGTGAGTCAGACAATGAGAGAATTTATAACACTTTTCAGAGCTCATGCCAAATACCAGTATCACTTGAAATAGAAGTGAAGTGGACTAAATATGGATCCCTAGTCAATCCACAAGCCAGAATAGTGAATGTTACAGCAACGATCACTACCACCACACTGAAGCAGGTATGTAATTCAATTACAGGGCCTAAGAGAAAATGGCTTGTTTTGCTTAGGTATCAGCTCTGCAACAGTGACCCAGTTAATCTCTTTATCTAAAAGTAGCACTTCATATTAGATTGTATTATACCCAATGGTTTCTGTTCCAACTCAAACACAACTGTGGGCTACTGGCCAAAACACACTTCAATAAAAACTATACGTCATTCACGAAAACACATGGAACTGCATATGAAAAAACAAACTTTTTACAAGTAACAGCTGAGAATATAACCTACCCCAAACAAAGCAGTTGTACAAAGAGAAGGCTGAAGCTAATGACCATTTGTATTTTCATTGCAGCTTCCCTCAGGAAGGGAAAGGACTATTCCTATAACAAGTTCTGTTGTTTTCACGGATGTTTCTTTACCTGCAGAGCCAGGCTATAAAGCCTGGCCCACCATTAATGCCAAGTTACCCTTTGATTTTTTCTTCCCATTTGTCTAAGGTAAGTATGCATAAAACCCCCCAAACAAACCACATTTCTGCTTTTTGTGACTTGCAGTTCATTTCCTAAAGAAGTGAGGTTTATTCAGTTGCTGTGATGAGCCATCAGTTGCTTCTGAATTGTCAACCTACTGGGTTAAAATGGCCCAGGAGAGAAAGGGTGAATCCTTGTGAGGGCTCTCAAGAAGCTTTAGGTCAGAAAAACCCCCACATTAAGTGGAAAGTTCCCAATTATACCTCTGCCAGGAGGAAAAAAGCTTCAGTCTGAACTTGCTGGTGGCTCTGGCTGCCTAGTCAGCACATGCAGAGCCACCAGCCTCCCAGCACATAGGCTGCTCTGCTGAGCAGTGTGGAGGCAGGAGGGGAAAGGACAGCTCCAAAGGAAAGTAGGCTTCATTATTCTGTGAATAGCAAAACTAAATTGTTAATTAAAGTAATCATGTGCTATTAGATAAGGCTCTATTTTTGTAGATGAATAAGCCACATATTTCTAGCTATTTTCCCCAAACCACTGATTAATCATACCTTTCTTTACAAATCTGACCAGTTAAATGATGCTTTCAGGAGAGCTCAATGGCCATTCCAGCTGAAATCAACTGGAGATGCCTGCTACAGTCAACACCTTTCAGAATTCCCACTTACTGAATCTTCAGCTGCAAAACAGTCTCTCCGCAGAGGCCTTCTAGTACCTGAAAAGTGTTCAAACACCAGCCTGGTCCTTCAGAACATGCTTCCTAAACGGCTTTTCTGGAGTCTTCACAGTTCCCAGCAGTGCACTCACCTACATCTGTTCTCACATATTCCAGTTCTTCTAATGCATTGATTTATGAGCTGTGGAAACAAAGAACTTTGTAGCCCAGCGGGCTGCAAACTGACACTTAAAATGGAAGCAGGGATGAGAGAATGCAGTATCAGAACTCGGATCTGCTGCTGAGAACAAGGCATTGTTTGACGTAAGATGGCACGCGCTGGCCTCTATTTTGGTGCTGATTCGATTGTCAACTAAGGGAGTGGTGTGTGGGTATTTTTGAAACAAGCCTTATATAAATATCAAAGTGGCACAAGCAGCAACAGAAATGAGGAAACTACCAACACTACGAAAAGAATGGTTGGCACAGGAGAGATGTGCCAGTGGTGAATGGTCAGCTTGTCGGGAAGCAATGACCTTTCAGCCTGGGTTCTTACCAGTGGTACTGCCAGTTTCTACAAGATATTACAAAGAACATTATCACTGGAAAAAACGAACTTATTTCAAATAAGTGGTACTTTCATGGGTTTGTAGCTTGTAAGGATGTGTCTTTATTAACTTATTTTGCAGTGGGCTGTACAACTGTGCAAGGAAGGTCTTATGAAATCACTGTTGTGGGAGGACATGGCATTAATTTTCCACAAAACTGTTTCTGCAATCCCAAGGTCTAATCAAAGCGTGGTCAAATAGAAAATGTTTATAGAAAACACTTATACAAGAGAAAGCAAAGACACACAAAAACCTTGAAGGTCAGTCTGGTAGGTTTCAACACTGCACTTTCCAGGGCAGATTTCCCATCTCGGAAAACCAGCCGCCTACTTTTCCTCGCTGATGAGTCCATGCTGTTTTAGTATCTTGTTAAGCCTTTCCATTTCTTGCTCCTGTAGGAGACAAAACTCAAATCATTCATAGAGCTCTTACCTTAAAATAGTTTTTCAGGTTCCCACAGAACTTCCCACTGCTGTAACATATCTTGAGCTGCTGTAAAACAGGATGACCTCGCTAGAATAGGGCAGAGGCAGCCGTCATCCCTTTGGAAGAGGAGCTGCTATGAGAAGTACAGGCAGGGCTGTGGCTTTTCAGCCCCACAACTTTCTGATGAGGAAACTAAGCTGAGAGCAGCAACCTTGCAAAAGGTTCCCAGCAGCTCACCCTGGGGAGTAGCCAGCAGGTAAACCTCATTTAAATTAAGTGTTTTCTTACCTTCTCGACACAGCTGTGTTCCAGTTGTTCAACCTTTGTGGCAAGTTTCAGGTTTATTTGCTTGAGCTTGGACAGTTGTTGTTCCGAGCGGGTTTTCACGGATAAAATGATTCCTGTGAAACAATTCACAGTGGATTCGTTTTACAATGTAAAACAGCCCCGAGCAGGAGGTTAACAGTACACTGGGTCTGTACTCAAGGAGTTAAACGTGTTCCTCTCGAGCTCTGGTTCTGTCATCTCCAAACCACCCTTCCCAAGTGCTTTTCTTAATGAGGAGGGTTTGAAATCAGTCACCCCAGGGATTCAGATACCAATACTCCACTGGAAAGAGGCAGTCTGGCCGCTGAGCTGAATTAATCAGACTGCCATTCACATCCTCAATTTGAATTCGCTCCCTTGGCAGAGCCTGGGGGGATGTAACTGAGGGCAGATTTGCTGACAACAAAAACCAGGAGGGGCTGTGTTTTAGCTGGTTTCATGTAGTGGGGAGCCTTGTCCTCAGCAGAGCCTGGGCACAAGGCTCGTCCACCCCTGGGGCTGACCGCTCTGGCCCTGTGGAAGAGGACATGGACACAGCACATCATTCTCAAGGTGTTTTGGCTTCACTGCACTAAGGGTATGCTCATTCCAGTGGAGGTGTCACTTCTCTACTGAAATACTGTGAGGTTCTTACATGTGAACTCAGCCCCCGCAGTAAAGACATTTTCTTCCCACCCTTTTCTGAGAGGGAAAACCAAAATAGCCTGGTAAGAGCATCAAGAACATCACGTTCTTCCTACCGAGCAGAGCTCTCCTCCGGCTGCTGACAGAACAATGTGCACAGAGGCAGGCACTGAAGCGTGCCTCCTCTCTCAAGACAAAGCAGTGATGCTGCTTATTTGCATTGATAACATCAAACAGTCCTCACCTGCCTGTAACCCAGTCCCTATGGGCAGTGAACCATGAACTGTGCAGGACCCAGACACACAACACCAAAGCTTGAGGCAGATTTTTTTTTGTCCCCTCTGTTGCTCCAAGTGGGCATGGTGAAAAGCTTTGGGAGGAAACCAGGAGCACCCCAGGATTAAGGGGATTTACTTGTACATGCAATACTGGTTTTCTGCTGTAAAATGGCATGTTAAGAGATGCCAAGGTTCCTGGGGTTCAGGCAGCTGCACACAAATTCAGTTTCTCTCTGACTTTCACTAGAACTAAAAAGAACCACAAAAGCTGCTTTCACATCTACCCCCTTCCCGGACACTTCTGCTGATCAGGGATGTTCTCCCCATCAAAACAGCAGCTGGGGGCTGCAGGCAGAGGACATGGCCCCAGCCATCCTTGCCTTTCACTCCAACTAACAAGACCTGGAGCTGCATCAAGTGCAGAATACTCACCAAGAATGGACTCATAGGCACAGGACAGCACTTAGGCTGAGGTTTCATGCAGGAATTAGGGATAATCTCATTGCCATGGTTTTTTTTTACTCCCAAAATTCCTTCCCTTAGAAGGGAGAAGATGTTTCCAGCTACACTTGCTTCAGCAGTATCTGAATTCACATCTATTTTCCAACAATTATAGTTTCAACAGCAGACTCAGTAAAGTCTGATTTGGGGATACTTATATTCCTCTTTTTATGAAAAACCCTTTGAATCCAAGTAAGAAAGATCCAGAATGGGATCAGGACGTTCCCTGCAGCATCCCTGCAGGGGATGAGAGAGTCACAGCAGAACATCACAGCAGCAAGACCTACTCTGCCGTAAAAGTTGACTCAGGAAGGCAGGGTTTTACCCTGTTCCCTCGTTGAAACATCACCAAAAGGATCCTACCATGCAAACCTAAGACATGAGCCATTCCCTCCAGGATGCAAGAGCAGATTATAGGTTGTTTTAAGGGGAATATGCCTGATGCTGCCATGCTAGAGCTGGCCATCACTGAAGCATCACACCAACATAAACAGCAGATTATTGCTGCTCCAAAGAAATTCCACCCTAATCAAGGATCCAGCAACAAAAAACACATGAATGAAACTGAGTGTGTTGGAAGACCAAGACCATGGGGTCCAGGAGATGACTTTGAAAAGGAAACAAAGACCTGAGCCCAGGTAATGCAGGAAAGGTCAGCAAATCCAGCCCATACAGCAGGGGAAGCTCACACCTACCATTGATAATCCTGGCCACCCGCCACAGCCGCAGCAGGATCAGGAGCCCGACAGCTTCAAACTCATGCTCCCGGAAGATGAGGACGACATCGAGGATGAAGGACACAATGACCACGATCCCGTCCAGCACTTCAAACTTGTGGTGAAAGAACTCTCGGCGGTACACAAAGACTTTAAAACCCACCTCAACCAGGAAGATAGTTAAAATGGAAAGAGAGAGGTAGTGGAAAACCTGGAAAAAGACAGTGCAAGTTTAGGGCCAGGAAACCCTCCTGTGTGCTCATGAGCAGGGCAGGCTGGAAGACCTTCTACAAGCGAGGGCATGTCTGGTTTGGCTGTACAAGGGGAAGGGCTGGGGCCTCCTGGTCTAAAGGACAACCAGAGCAAGTGACAGTCAATGGACTGGACCAGAAGGTGTGCAGATGACTCAGAGAAGGGTGGTGAGAGTGATTCAGCCCTGCTGCAGACCAAGGAAACACAAGGCTGCTGCATGGATGGCATGAACTGAGCCAGACTGGTCCCACATACTGTGGGGCTGTCACACAAGTCTTGGTGAGGCCTTCATCTGTGTGCCTGCAACTGTTGCCTCAGCACAGCTGAAGGTCCAGGTCCTGCTTTGCCCAGTTATCCCATCTAGTGGGCTTTGAACCACTAAAGAGAGCAAAATCACCCTGTATTTTACCTTTGGGGTTATATTGTATTTGTCTGGATGGATGATTTTCAAGTCCATAAGCAATTCCCCGAGAACCAACAAAGCATCCAGGATGACCAAACAGACAATCAAGATCTGTTGAGGAGAAGAACCAATATAAACCCCCACCCAGCACAGACAGATCAGCAAGAGGAGCCAATACAGCTTTCAGCTAAACATGCCTCAATGCCCTGGGTCCCCGATTCAGCTGGTTGTACTTGATGGAGCTTTCTGCTGCTCCCACCCAGCACTTCCAGTCCTGCAGCCCTGGGTCAGTGGGTTTATTCCTGCGAAGTCTCACCCCATAAAACCTCCTGGGTGCCCACCAAACCCAGCCATTGCCCACTGCTTGGTATAGGGGGTGTCTTGGGGAGCTTGAGCTGTGAAGAGCATGCATTGAGGCTTGTCACTGCTCAGGAAACACCTGCACTGGCTGCGGAGCACTGTGTTCCCATGGGACAGCTCAGCTCAGAGGCAGCAGCTGCTCTGGCAGCACTGTGACTGCTCACGAACTCCATCCCACATCAGTTCTGCTGTCACAAGTGCCTTTGGCCAGATCTCACCCTCATCTCCCTTCAGCTCGGGTTTGTTCTGCCTCACCTGAAACCTGCGGGAGCTGAAGAGCTTTTTCATCATGTCCTGGAAGGAGACATGTCTCCTGGTGGGCTCCAGCTTGATCTCGGAATCTGGCTGCTTCTCCACAGCATCCTCCTCCTCTTCCTCCCATTTCTGATAGTCATTACTCCACTGCACTGGGTCATCACCCACCACCGTGAAGTGCTTCAGGTACCTGGACATGGCTCTGGATCAAGCTGGCATCACCCTGCCAACGCCTGAGAGACAAGAACAGAGAGTCACCTCCCTGCAAGGGGCTGACCAAGGATGCCAAATCCCCCTCTTTTCACCACAGCGAGTGACAGGAGTGTGACAGTGCTCAGACACAGCCGCGCGGGCGGCGTGGATGTGCCCTGCTGACGGGAAGTTGCTCAATGGTGGAGCCACACGTTTTGCATCACCTCCCACGGCATGACACGGAGCTCCCGCTGCCCTCCCCAGTGCTGTTTGCATCCCGTCTGCTGCTCTACAATGAGGAACTTGCTCGTGAGGTATTTCCAGACATCTCCAAACACAGCATTGATTACAGGAGGAAAAAACACCCGCCCTTATCTCACATCTCATGATGCCAGAAGAGGCAGCTGCCAGTTTCCCACTGGAAAGAGCCGCTGTGTTTCTACTAGGCCCTGATCAGCACGGTTTTGGTCAGAAGCTGGAAGCAAGTGATTTCCTCCCCTTCATTCACTTTCTCATCCCTTACACACCAGGCAGGCTGCTTGTAGCATCGGATCTGAGACTGCCCTTCCAGTGGCTGCAGTTGCAGCCCAGCTGCCCTGGGCTAACCCTCCATCCTTACCTGCCAGCCACACCACTGACCTGAAAAACAGCTATAACTTCCCTTCTTTAACATCAGGGTCCCAAATTGTTTTACCCTTTACAGACAAATAAGCAGGCGATTCCCACATTTCAGCCTGGATGGTCAGCGATGATGTACAAACCCATCTCCTCTCCCTGCATCCTCCAGATGCACCCTGCATCACCCTCAGGCATCCTGACTTCAGCCTGTCCCTGTGGATGCCCAGATAGGGCCAGGACCAACCCCAAATCCACAGATGATCCCGGTTGCAGCTTGGCACTGGGAACAACTGTAGAAAAGGTTCCGTCTGCGCCTGCTGTCCTGTTCCCTGGTCACAGCTCACCCTTCCTCTTTGGGCTGCCTGGCCACAAATCCTGCCAGAAACCACATCCCCATCCTCAATGGGGCTCTCTATGCATCCGTCATTGCCAAAGCCATCTGCGGAGCTCAGCACAAGCCACTTGTGCCCACAGGGGCCCCCTTGGGTCTGCCCGTGCCTCCGGGTTGCTCTGCCTCCCCTCACTCCCTGCAGTTGGAGGTCCTGGAAGGCCACCCTGGGCTCCACTCACAGCAGGGGTGGCCTTAGAAGGCACCGCCTCACCCGCTGTAGGAGTGCCTCGCAGAGGCAGCACCTTCGTTCCAGACCACCAGGCGCTGAGCAGAGCCCACCGGAGCCCCACAAGGAGCTTCCCTGCCACCATCGATCCCGCCTCCCCCCGGCCCCTTGCGGGATGGCCTCTGGGCTCGCTCGGCCCGCGGGGCCTGGAGCCGTCACCGGCGGATGGAGCAACCAGGACCGGGGCTGCCGTCGAAGCTCTCCGACCACCCCGAGACCGGAGCAACCGGTCAGCTCCTGAGGCTGGGCGGAGCCCCGGGCCCCGGCGGGACCCCAGCGGCAAAGGACGTGGCGGTCTGGGGGGACCCTGCTGCAACTCCCATCCCAGCCCATCCCATCCCCAGGCCGGCACTCACCCCGCCAAGCCCCGCGAGCGTTCCGGCCCCTCTGCCCCCCGTTCCCGGTACCGTGCGTGTCCCGGCTGCGCCCGCCGCCCCGCGCTCCCGGGTGCAGCGCGGCCTCCCCCGGCCCGGCTCCGCCCCCCAGCCAGGGCCAGCCCCACCGCCCTAGCGGCCCCGCCCGGAAGGCTCCGAACGGGTCCCGAGCCCCGGTCCCCGGTCCGACATTCCCCCTCCCCGGCTCCCTACGGTGGGCCCCGGAGCTGCCGGAACAGGACCCGCCGGGCCGAGGTTCAGACTTTTGTTCTCTTTAAGTTTTAACCAGCCCGAGATCCAGCACAGCTCTGAAATCAAATCCTGAGTTTCTGCTGGCATCGAGCTCGGCTGCAGAGCAGCGAGGGACACAGATCAGTCCCACAGAGTAGGTGGAGGTCCAGGGATCACAAGGATTACAGTTTAAGACCTAGAAATGAGGCTCGGGATTAACCTGCCTCCACTTACAGGCTCATGTTTTATCTGAAGGCTTCTTCTTATTTAGGGTTCCCTTCAATCTACAAACATGAGCTCATTTGGGAAGTGCCCTGAAAAAACTCAACCACAAAAAGGATCAGGGACCCATCCCTGCTGGGCCAAACCTGAGGTATTTCTGAAGAAATGAAGAAGTATCTCCCCCTTTTGCACTTCTAACGCCTAAAGACACTCATTTCTTTAAAGTTTCCTCCTAGGGAGTGCCTAAACATTCCCCTGGAACCTCAGCGTTTTCTAGCACCTCAACCCAAAGTGCACAGGCCCATCTCTGTGCTCGTCCCAGGTGGAGAATAGGCACAGGGAATGCAGAGCTCCACCTCAGATTTCATCACTCTTTGCCAGAGCAGCACATTCAGGTTACACCCACAAGGCCAGGGCTGAAGATAACTTGGGTTTATCACAACTGTCCTGCACGGTGGAGATTTGCAGCAAGGCTTAGTGGCTGCTGAAGCCACAGCACCTGCTGTTCCTGAACTGGATGTTCCTACAAGCATCATTATGGAAAAAGAATAGGAAATCTGTGCCTGCTGCTCCCTCTCTCCCTCCACTGATCAAAAATCCCCAAGAAATGGGAATAAGACCTGCCTCTGAGCTTTTGACTGCAACCCGCAGCGCCAGCAGCAAGTCGCCTTCCCTTCCTCCTCTGGGGTGGAACAGGAACCTTCCACTGCCATGGGACTTCCTTCGCCCCGAGCAGCCGGGATCCGGGAGCAGCGCCAGGGAACGCGGCCCAGATCAGGCACGTGTCACTGAAACCGCATCTGAGGAGAGAAGAAGGAAGTAAGTCGCAGAGGAAGATGTGACACAGTGACAGGCAGAGCAGTCAGTGAGGGGACACTTGCAGGTGGGTTAACACATGCCTTGGCACAAGTCACATAAAACCATTTCCACTAGTGCTCCGTTATCACTAGATCTATAAAGAGATGCAGGTGACTATTGTACTAGGAGGGATTAAAATCAGAGCTGCAAAGAAAACCACAGATGTGATTTAAAGAGTAAAAGTTGGTAAGGAAGCCTCTGACAGGCAATCACCAAAACCTGATCTAACAAGCTCATCAGAAGTTACCAAGAGCTGGGTTATTAGCTGTAGAGGGGAAAAGGTGCTTGGAGGAAGAAAAATGTTCTTGGATTTGGTAGAGAACTACATTAAAGTAAAAGCAATGACTGGTGGCTGCTCTTCTTGTCAGGAAAGCTCAGCTCTCTTCAGAAGCAAGGGGAAACTCACCAGTGGCCACCAGAACAGCACTGGTGCCTCATCCCTATCACCCCCTGCAGCAGCAGGCACACTACCTCACTGGACTTGTAAAGTGTCTTCCACAGGCACACAAAGTGGCAAATGGAAGAGTGAGATGTCCAGAGCCCACATCACACCTCACCCTTCACACCAACATGACCCACACACTGGCTAGGGCACACCAAGCCTGGCCACAAACAGCTAGCAGTGGTTCCTCCTTCACTGTTTAATTAAGAACCAGAGGAAATGGGTCTCATCCTCAGCTACAACCTTCTCAGAGCAGTACTTCAGTGAACAACCCCACTCAAACCACAGAAAGCTGAACACAGTGGAGCGTGCCCGACACACATCTCTAGTGCTGGTACCTCACACAAATCCAAACCAAGAATGTGGGGGTTTCCAGAACAATTTATTTCTCTAAGTCACATCCTCTGGGAGCAGGAGTGTTTATGTTGTGATAAACTGACACTGAGAAGATTTAACAACTTCTTCATTTAATAAGTGATTTTCACTACATGGTATTGTACACACTGTTATCCGTCCAAAAAAGATTAACAGTATTTAAAAAACAAGATTCTGTGAGAGATTCATAGAAACTGGAGATCGAGATCGACGCCCCTGGTTGGCTTCCCAAGCCATTGTCTACGTTTGTAGAACAAAGTCTTTAGGCTAAAATGCACAAACCCCGTTCCGGCAGATCCAGAGCCACCTCCGTAGCTCCCATCCGTCCGACACGGCCGCCGCTGGAAAATGCTCCACTCGATCGACCACACGGGAACTGTACAAAAATGTGTTCACTGTGAGCACAGCAGGACCAACAGCACAGCCTTTCTACTTGCTATTCTGAGTCGGCACTTCCTTCTGTCTCCAAGAGGAAGGCGGGATGAAAGGAGAGCCCTGCCAGCTCAGCGAGGTGGGTCACAGGCAAAGCGAACTTTGGCTTCAGGAAAGAGACACAAACACTTAAAATGATGGCTTTAATTCTCATTGGAAGTGTATGGAGAGGGGGGAGTGTCTGAGTTAAATATACATCATCCCAGCGAGGCTGGTGAGGCTGAAGGTTATTTCTAATGTTGACAGCAATAAAACAAACGTGTACTTGACACGACATTAAAAGAAAATCCCTTTAAAACAAAACTTAATGTAAAAAAAAAGTTCACAGTGGTCTGTATAAACAGTATGTAATTTCTGACAGTAACAAATCTCTACTCTCACAGCACACCAGTGCCCTCTTTAGATCCTAAAGAAGAAAACAAGCATTTACACTACTCATTGTACAGGTCAGGAAGTCAGCTGTAGGATTACCCCGAATGTGGGACACTGTGGAGCACAGCTGTAACACCAGCAAAAGGACAGTTTAAAACTCTCTTCCTGGGAGGGAGAAAAAGAAAGTCTTTCATTCGCTGCTACAACCAGCAAATGCCATTCATCAAATCAAAAGGAAAACCACAAACACATTATCTATTTTGAGCAAGCTGAACAGTACACATGACAGTGTTAAAAATGGAGGTTATATACTATGATACAAGTCCCAGCAAGGCAGAGCCAAAGTGACTATTTCTTTGCCTGTTTTGTGATCATGCCCCTGGGAGGTGTTACAGGTCGGCTGGAATTGGGCTTCTTTTTCTCTGCAGGTTTCAAAATCTGAAAAAGACAGTTCAAGTGTTTAGCACAAAGCTTTAACTCTCTTACCAGCAAGCAATTAACTCACAAGTAAAGGCACTGTACAGCTCATCTGAGCAAGTCATCAACACACCAGGAATTAAATGTATTTCCTACTCAGAGCTCGAACAAGGGCTTGAGAGCAGCTGATTCAAGAGCTGGGGCCAATGCAAGCAGGCAGACAGCTGAGAGCTCTGCTTGGACGATTTAATCCCAGCATAAAGTAGCTCACCTACTCACATCAGCATGGGCTTATCACATGGTTGAAGACGTAAGTGCAAGTACAGCCCCGTCTACGTGTTGGTAAAGATCCATTTGAAACAAGCAGCACGGGTTTGTAACAGTGAAGCAACCAGAACAAATTTAAAGTGTAACTGCACTAACCAGTAGAAGACCTTCAGATACCATACCTGAAAAGAGCACATTAGAGTTTCATCCACACTCATCATGGCACCCGCATTATCAAATTCTCCACAGTAATTTGGGGCAGAGAAGAGAGTTACCAATTGTCTTTTTGCAAAAAACTCATATCCATCTTCAACAACCTTCAGAGAGAAAGCAGAAATACTGAGACTGAACAACTTTTTCCTGCCAAGGTGCAAAGCGGCTTTAATCGAGCCAGCTGCTGACAGACTGGCTACATCTAAGGAGCATGAGTTCCAGACTTTCACACTGGAACACGAAACCCACAGCACGACCTGGTTCAGAGTTCATTAAGAATGAGAAAACCAGGATTCTGCTGGGTTCAAGATAGTCTGGTTCACGAATCAGGAATTCAGCAACAGTTTATATGTATTAAGAAAAAAAAGTTTCATTACAAGGGTTGTTAAACATTGGGAAAAATTGCTCAGAGACAGTGGAATCTTGATCCTTGAAGATATAAGATATTATCGCAGATATAAGATCCTCAGCAACTCAGGCTCACACTGGTTTGTTCTGCACTTAGTATGTGCAGGTAGGGTTGGACAAGGTAAGCACCTCAGGTCCCTCTGGACCCAAATTACTCTATGGTTTAATGTACAAAACTAGAATACCTGATGAGCTCTACATATGAGATCCAAGTCATGTTTATGGAGAAATTTAGCAACCACTTCAGCACCAAATGTGAAGGACACTCCTCTGTCGTTTTCACCCCATCCCAAGACATCCTTGTCAGGGTCAGACCACAGGAGATCACAGAGTAGACCTTGATCCGGTACATCAGTGGGGCGCATGATTCGTCTGATCTGTTCCATTGACTGAAGGTCTGGTGACAGGCCTGTAAGACACACACAGCTCAGAGTTTAATCCAACTTTGCTCTTAAGACTGAGCTAATATTTTAAAACAAAACCAATCTGTATTCAAACTGATTTTACATAGCTCACTCGCAACATTAACTGCTTTTCATTTGTTTTAAAGCTTTTGTAACAGAAGAGAAGTCGCTTTGTGGATATGTTCATTTACTAAATTATTTACTGGAATCAAGATAAGCAAAGTCATTTCCACATATTACAGGATTACAATAATCTCACTGTAGTATTTTGCAAGTGTCTGATAAAAGAGCTGTTAAGTAAGAGGCATTAATACTAGAAACCACTTGGTATGTTCATTTTAACCACCAGGCTTGGCAAGATGAAATACAGTGTCAAACAGACCTCATACCATTTCTCACCGATACAGATTTCTTGGCACATGCAAGTGACAAAACATTTAAAGTGCAATACGTATTTCATTACTTTGAAAAGCAGCACGAAGCAGGTATCATGGCACAACAGAGTCCATTTCTACAAATGAAATTCCAAACCCCTCAGATTAAACGGGGCTTTGAGCAACCTGGTCTAGTGAAAAATGTCCCTGCCCTGGCAGAGGGATTCTACTAAACAATCTTTAAAGGTGCCTTCCAACTCAAACCATTCTATGATTCTACAAAAAACATGTTTTCACAATGTACATAAAACTCCAGGTCATGCAAGTCTAAAAAAACCTACAAGGGTTCTTTACTCAAGAGGAGAGGCTATTCAGTGTGCCTTTTGGTACAAAAGGAAAAGCAGATGTGTCTGAAGTGACAAAATTACCAGCTCAATGATTCACCAAACTGACACTAATCCAGCTCAACCCTACCTCAAACATGCACCAAGGCAGAGAAAAAATCCCTCAGACTCTGAAGCCCCACCAACGTAAACAGAAAACTGCCATGACTGACACTAGAGTGTTGGTTTCTTATGTATTGACTAAGGAACTCACCCCCATGACAGCAGAATATTTTCTCATCCACAATAGCTGCAATTGGTAAACAGTTAAAACAATCTGTGAAGGTTTTCCACAGCTTAATATTGTATCTTCTCTTACCTGGAAGACACGTTGGAATAAAAACAGTCAATATGCTTTTCTATCACAACTACATCAACCTAACAGCCAGAAGTTTACTACGGCTTGCAAAAAGTTAGCATTAAAGCCTGTATACAATTTATCTCCTGATACCCACTGACACACTTCAGTGCTCAGAAGAAAGTTGCAGAGGTTCTTTCAGTGTGCCAGAGTGCTCTGAAGCAGCTCTGAGGACAGCACTGGTCTGACAACAGAATAACATCCCATTGCTGGCAGCCAGACTCTCCAGTCCCAACTCTGCTTTGGAAAACTATCCCTTGGAGAATTTGATACATTTTGGAAAATCTTGCCATTTGCTGTTTTCTTTAGGGGAAAACAGCAATTCCTAGAAAGCAGATTTTCTTCTGCTGTACCACATAATCTCCCCAGGCAAAGAAACAGGACTGAAAATTCAAACTACTACAGTTTTACTTTCAAAGCAACTCTCCCAAAGGACATGAACCCTGAACATATTTGCCATCTATGACTAAGCCTGTGATTAATCTCCAAGGAGTCAACTCTGAAATACCAACATCTTTGTTTCCTCACTGAAGAAGAACGAGACATGGAGAGTACATCTTGTAAGCTACAAGCCAAGTCTGTCCCATAATGCAAGTTGTGAGAACGCTTCACTGCACAATTAACTTATCAGTTTTATCTCTACATTATGTGGATTAAGTAACATCCTTTGAAACACGAACACACACTTCAACTTCACTATAAAATTGCTTCTTATGTTAGGGTAAGGTCTACCAATGCATCCTGCAATGACAGCGCTGGTACATTAACTGTGTAGCAATGTCATGTTTGTTTCAAACATTACAGGTCTTAATATGAAATAGTTGCAATCACTGTAACATAACTACTGTAAAGACCAGGCCGTTCTCCAGGTTAACTTAACACAAGTATACAGCAGCAGCATCCCCAGATGATGATGCACACATCTATTACTTACATTCATCGTAGAACCCATAAATTCTATTGATGCTGGCACATTCATGGTTTCCTCTGAGGAGGAAAAAATTCTCCGGATATTTAATTTTGTAGGCTAATAGAAGACAAATAGTTTCTAAAGATTGTTTTCCTCTGTCAACATAATCACCAAGGAACAGGTAGTTGCTTTCTGGTGGAAAGCCTCCATATTCAAAGAGTCGAAGCAAGTCATAGTACTGTCCATGGATATCACCTGCAAAGATTATTTGGAAATGACATGTAAGTGACCCTTTGCTACATTCTTTGTCTGATTCTAGAGAAAGAACAAAGGAATGATGCTTCAGAAAAGAAAAAGCTTGCAGTGACATACAGCATACTTAAAAATGCATTTACCTTACTGGACATAAAATGATCACATTCTGAAGTCTGGCATCTATGTAATGCAGTGGTTAAATGCACTAAGATGTATGCAGCTACTTAGAAATACTCACACTTGTAAAACAAAATCAAGATTCTGAGAAACTGACTGCATGTTCATTTGCATCTACCTGAACACTAAAGCTCAATTTTAGACGACCAATGTCTAATACTGAACAATCTACTTCAATTTGAAGTAAATCCCTCAGTGTTGGAGTAGGATAAAATACTGGAAGCTTTTAAAAGTGCATTTATTGAGGTTTTCATTTTGACATTTTTCATTCTTTTAGCATAACTGGACATGAAAGTGGTGCAAAATGAGCACCACTGTGTACAAGTGCGGTGAAACCAAACCACTAAGCATACAGCAGGGTTTTATTTTTCCTTTTGCTACAATCATTTATCAGTTTCACTGTTAATAAGTGAAAGTAACATCTGGCATTTGTACTCTGCTTAAGAGCTGCATTTACCTGACACCCTCTGCTCAGGTATCAAATCACGATCACAGCACTCACCACATATTTTCAGTGGAGCTTCAAGTTCTAGTAGAATAGGCTGACTCAGAAAGATTTCTCTGGATTTCAAGCACAATCCTCTGATTTCATTCTCTTGAAGCTGGACGTTTTTGCCTGGTTTTGATCCTCGCACTGTTGGAAGGAGTCAGAACTCAGTTATCAAAATCAACAACAACCCTGCTGTTATTTTAAGAGACTGACTAAATGACACTGTAATGCAGAATGAGATGATAACAGGGTAATATCAGTCTGCTGAGGTGAAACTGCACTGTCTTGTCACCAGAGAAAGGGCAGCATCTTCTGTTTCAGTTGTATGTTACTTTCTTCTAACAGAATTCAAGGCTTGACACTTCCCCCGTTAAATGCCACATTTTAAATAGCATCAGTTTAGTCCTTTTAGTTATAAAACATACCTTGGACAATGTGACTATATAGACATATTTTTTTTTTTTACTGAAGCAGTTATACACTTGTTCTCTGGAAAGCCATCTGAAGATGGGAAAAGGAAGTCTCCCATTTAATCATCAACCTGGCAGCTGAAATATATGATAGTTTAGGGAAGCTTGTACAATTGCCCAAGATAGTATCTAAACAAGGCTACACTATCAATAAATACTGTATTGCCCCGTTCTACAATGCAGTTAGCAGCCATGAAAGAAAAACAAGGGCATGACTGGAAGGTCACAACTATACATAAGGAAATATTCTTTTATCACAATGACAAAACAGCTCTCCTTATCATTGCCTTTGAGTACAGTTAAAGACAAGCCAGTAGGACATTTATCTCCCACCCTCAGACCACTTTTTCCCCCCAGTCCTTCACTCCCTCCATTAACGCTCCAATCTCCCCCACTGAAACAATTCAAAATAGTTGGTTCTCTTTAGTATCTATCAAAGCTTTCAGTCCTAGTCTGGACAACTAGGACACCAGCTTGACCTGGACATGTTTCTATGGCCACCAGCACAGCTTATCCTCCATTTACCTATCACCCCGTGCCCCATTTCTGTTGCGCAGAAATAAAAAGGACATTTCTATGGCAGCAATACTCTACCTGTGGCCAAGTTCCATGCAGCAGCATTTATCAGGGTTAGGGTAAGACTAAATAAAAATGGTGATTATGCCATTACTGGTGCAGCTTATCGTATTTTTATTTGGTGTCAAACCAGTAACAACATGGAGTACAGATAAGGCTGAAGCAATAAAAACCTGTTCCAAACTCCAGTAAGATTATGGAATAAGCAAAGTCATCTTCTAGCACATAACCCATTGGTTGAGCTGCATCAAAGCCAAATGACCTCAGAACTTCAGCCTCGGATGCCTGAAACACTCTGACAACACCTTCAGAAACAGAGGCATTACTGGAAATGTTGCCTAGTTAAGGGACTTACTGTGCACAACTCATATGCCATTGAAACCAAAGAATTTATTCTCTTTTCCAAAAAAGCTTGGTCTTCAGTTGCAAAAAAAGCAAGCAACAACCCCTGTCCCCTTTCAAATACAAGAATCTATGCAATATTACCTTCCTGAACTCCTAATTAACCTTCCAGATACCATTAGAGTCTAATTCCCTTGATACTGTTTAGCTTCAGAGTGAGAAATCTGGAAGATACAGACTCAAATCTCTGTACTGTCACTTTGGGCCTTGCACTATATGGAATGAAGAAGACAGAACTGCAAGAGGAAAAGTGGGGAAGCAGGGGGCATGTTTCAAGAAGAGTAAGAAAACAGCTGTTATGTTCCAAAGGCATTACAATTTCTCATTAGCACAGAAGCTTCCTACTTTTATGCAAGCCTCTGATTAGGAGTAGAAACATTGTTGACTCAGGATACATCTTATCTAGACCAAGAATAAAATAACGCTTGTGTAATATCCATCCATAAAATCAAGTGTCATTGGATGCAATCTCTGCCAGCACTTACAGCATTCCTACCAAACAATTCCAGCCTGCACACTGACTCCCAGAAGTACTGGTCCTGGTGGCACAGGCTGCCCTACAGAATCATGGACAACCCCCTAAACCACAAGACTTTTCCTCAAACAAGATTCAAATTAAACTTCAGTTCAAATTACAATGTATCCTGACAGTCGCATTAACTTAATTGTAGGTCAAAAGCCATGGCTTTAATAATGTTATCTTTCAAGCAATACAAGCTCCTTCACTACTCACTGCCTGTGTATTATCACTCAGCTCTGACATTACATGACAACACTGGAATTACCACTAAACTTCATGTCTTCCATTAAAACATCCAAAGTAATGGAGCATATAAATGAAAGTTAAATCTTTGTCACAGCAGCTTATCACACATGCGGCTTTTCATCCACACATTTTTTCATCCATACAGTAATTTTCCAAACACTCCCAAGCAATGAGCAAGTTACTCAAAATGCCAACTATCCAGAAGCAATAAGGAACAGAAATTAATAGAATCAAGTGGCCAGCTGCCTGAATTATGTTAACATTTCCCCCCCCTTTCAATTTTACAATTCACCTTTGGTTTTGAGATAATACAACACACTTGTGTTTATCTTCCTGAAAAGCCAAAAATCTAACTTTCTATGACTTGGTCTTGTTAGAAAATGCTAAAACCAAACTGTGTATTGCACATCCATAAAGTATAAAATAATATACAGACTATGTCACGCACTGAGTCACTAAAGCTCATGAATAAAGCATATGCATTAATTTCTGCTGAAGATTAAATGAAAATCTGAAAACTGTTTTCAGATATAAGTTTCCTATGCTTCTCTAATATATTTTCACTGAACCAGTATAATATTCCTGCAGTTTTAGTCATCTACTTGCAGAAAACCTTGACAAGATAAAATGATGCTTTGTTACAGTCCACAAGCTCACAAGCAGAGACACCAGAAGGATGAAAGAAGAACAGGACAATCTGATTCAGCTCTGTAGCACACTGCCTGCCAATGACATTTAGACCACTCTCATCCAACATGGAATTGGCACAGAAGAAATAAGCATGTTCAATTTCTTCTCACATTGACCTATATATCCTGAGAAGCTCAGAAAAAAATATTTTTGGCTTCAGAAGCATCAAATATGCAGAAGTGCATGTTGGTTTGAGAAATCTGTATTTTTAGTGCAAGGATTTTCTCATCCGCAATGAAAGAGCTGGCAAGGAAATGCAGGCTGTTCAGTCTCTAGGACTTATAAAGATTTCTCTGAGCCTTCACATTACTTAATCCCACTAAGAAAGGCAAAAATAATACACTATGAAAAATATGCTGTGTTTACAGTTTTTCCTCTCTGCTTTGGACCAAATCAAAGCAGCTCACAGACATTAGACAAGTACAATACTAATTGGCAGCTTGGTCATAAAGTCAAAAGAGCAGGTCAACGGGGCTGTACTCACACATTTGTTCTTTCAATGCATAAACAATAACCTCTCTCAAACAACAGACTGGAACTGCAGTGGAACAAGTTAATGATCAATCAGTTGAGAAAAAAACTTATCCCATTTCAGGTAATATATTATTTGTGCCTGGTCTCCACATACTGCTGCGCTATTTCCAGAGAGTAATTTATTCCCACCCTCTTTCAGAGATGCTCCTGTTCTTAAAAATGATTTTTCGAGAGCTTTCATTTCAGTGCCCAGTCTGGGCAGTCTTCTAACAAATGTTTTCCACTGTACAAGTATGAGAAGTTTTGGAAAAACAAGCTCTCCTCAGGATAGAAAAGACTCCAGAAAAGATCACTCCTGGAACATCTCTGCAGAGGTACTGACTTGAACATGGGTTCCAACTGTTAAAATCAACACTGCTTTCCAAGACAAGGAGGAAAACTGCAGGAAAGCAACAACCAACACCAGCTCTAAAATGAGTGTATTACACAGAGGTGAGTGCAGTGCTACAGCCACCCCAACAGAGGGGGAAAAATAAAAGGAAGAGCAGCAAGAATTTAGCAGCACCCCTGACATCTTGGTGCAAGCAAATGGAGCTAGTAAAAAACACAGCAGCAACTGCCAGGAGCTAAACACTGCCTGACACTCAGGATAACTTTTATATATTTGTTTGTGAAAGATAAATAGGTCAAGAACTACGGGATCTAGAGAGTACAACAGTCAGAAGACCACACACACACATAGAGTACAACGGACTTCTACACCACATCCCATCACAAGCATTTCCCAATATTCAGCTTGGTGCCACACAATCCTTCAACGAAGGCAAATGGTATTATAAGACTGAGTATCTCACCTCATTCAAGGTTAATATGAAAAGGACGTATGCTTAGAAAAGTATTCAAAAAGAGAACTCAAAAATAGTGGAAATTTCACTGACACATCTCATTTTCCTGTATTACATTAAAAGCAGCAGCTGAAATACAAAATTAAATACTTGTACAGCAAATGTTTTAAACAAAATAGTCTATCAGGAGGTCAGTTCATTTTTCGCTACTAAACAGATCTCTCAATTTTACCACATTTTACATTGAGATGTTTGCAATCCCAGAGACATCTCCAAAAATACTGCAGGTTGTTTTTCACCTTGCTTTTAGCAGTTCCTTATGACGGTTTTGCACTATCGGCACAAAAGAAAGAAAGTAACTTGAAAGTGGTTGATGTAGAAAAGGTTTTCCTTTCTTGCAGGCACTACCAACTTTGATCAGATCATTTCAGATTGAAAAGTGAAACTGAAAAGCAAATCCTCAGTGCCCAAGCCTCTAAGAAGAGACATTTGTATTCTACTTCTTAATAAGATGAAAGTTCACAGCACCATTATCAAACAGAAGATTCTGTATCACTGCCAGGTTTTCATTTTGTAGTCTACTTCCACACTGGGGAGAGCTATGCAGCAAACACATACTCATACCAATCACAAATATTCAGAGATAACAAATTCTTCCACTTTAATGACTGGGCTGCAAATGCAGAACGTGATTGATTCCGCAGCACTGACAGGAATCTAGTCCTTGTCTTCCAAATGCGGTGCTCCTATTCCCCATTATTATAAACTGCTGCAACACAGCAGGAAATGGTTACCACGAAGCTCTACAAACTACAGAAAACTACATGGTTTGAGGTCAAGAAGTGCTGCTTGTCTATTAGAAACTTTATCAGAGCACCCCAACCCATCTCAAGTAAAATTCGACCACATTTCATATTAACATCTGTGAGAATCACAGACACTTTATCGCAGTATATGAAGCTGAATAGCACGTGACCCTTCAGCCCAGTCAATGCTGTATTTAGTGGAAACACGAAAAAAAAAATCAGAGGAAAACTGCATTTCTAAGAAACAACCCTCTCTATTGTCAGCAAAATTTTACCCAAACTCTTTGGTTCAACTATTTTTAATAACTGGATGATCCTCTCTCCCCATTAAAAGCAAATTAGAGAGAGTATCTCCTTGACAGCTATACAACAGGCTTTACCGGGAATAGAAATCTGTGGGTGTTTAAACAGAAAAGTTTGAGGATTTAGTCTTTTTGCTGATTTTAGTGCACTAACCAAGATTTCAGCTTTCAGAATGGCTACCATCACTCCAGCCTCACATGGCTTTATCCAAAGTAGCCTCCATTCATCATTTGGTTTTCCCTTAACAGCATTAGCAGAGGGTGAAGCACAGAAAATATTTTCAGAAGCATATTTCAACTTTGGTTCCAGTTAGGTATGCTGAAATGGTGTTATTTTACCCTGTCATTTATCGTTACCATGGTAAGACTAATGCATTTCAATCTTGTTTTCTAGTTACCCTACTATCAGCTCCTTTTCCAAACCACACCCTATTTATCTGTGAAAAGCTGCCAACACACTCGATGAAGGAAACTGATATGGGGCTCAAGTCAGGAACACCATCTGACATGACGCGGAAAGGAAGCCATGCTTATACTCGGAGTCTCCGGATTTGTCACTCATTCTTTACCTGCAGCTGAGCAGGAATTCTGCCATTTCCTGGAGCCCCTTCCATGACCATACAAGATGCCACTGATTTTTCATCTTGCAGGGAGCTTTTCTAGCATCTTCTTGTCTAGAGGCAGCTCTGACTTGGCAGCCACACACAGCAGCAAACTCAGAATCATCAAGTTGCAGTCCTACAATACTCTTCCTAGAAGGAGAGTAATTTGCTCTTATGTTTGTCCCTTCTTATTTCAGTAAAGTGAGTTAGCTCTGTAAGTACTTGAGCCTTTATCCACTATCAAGGACACTTCAGAAACATTTCAATACTCAGTGAAGGATACTGTCATTTCCTATACCTTAAAAGCCCTATTCTTGTGAAAATTCCTGTTAGTACAGTTACTAAAAGCGACACAATTAGACAACCTGTACTCAAGATTGTTCCTAGCAGAACACAACCCTCATTAGTAAAGGTAAAACATCCCATATAAACTCAATTACAGAAAAAAGATCAGAATGTTCGATGTTTTCACTGAATAGCTTTCCAGGGTTGACAACAATGTTACTGAACAATGTTTTCTTGTGACATTTCAAGCCAAATGGCTCTGTACTCCTAACATTTAAGCAAGAAAGACTCTTAAAATATTTACCTTTGAATGAGAAGCTAAAAATACAGTTCCAGGGCTTTTAAAGAACAAACTAGTAACTTCAGCTAACTAGCCTAATGTGAGTGGGCCAGTATCAACTATATGGGGGAAAAGTAAGAATAGTATCACTTCATCAGAAAAGTCAGGACAGAAAGCAAGTAAACCTTCCTCACAAATACATTATTAATACCCTATATTAAGAACAAAAGTGAGAGTAATTAATTAATCACTCCTCACTTCATCTTGACCATTAGACCAAACTCACTACTGGCGAAGCATTCTTGATCTCTTCCAACAGTGCAATGCTAGGGCATATTATAAAACCACAAATACCTACTTGACTGTAGTTTCTCACTGATTTGAAGTATTTCATCAAGTACCTCCTAACACTTGAGTTTGTTATTTTACTAGCAAAATCACCTAAAGTTAACTGTTATGAAAAATAAGCACACAGTTTAATGACAGCTCTAATGAAAGACCATACTGCTCTAAAAATTAAAGCTTGCAGAAGGTTTTGGACAACTTTGTTGAGTAAGCTGATTATTAAAGCAGATTTTGCAGTGTTTTCATGCTTGACTATGGTTTTAATTTACACGCAAAAAAAGGTCGAAACTCTTAATGGAGTTGTGGTATAGGCACAACAGTTTGTGTAACTAACTTTATGCAGTTGTTCTACCAGAACTGCACTGAGAAAGTCTTTCTTGTTTGCTCCAAACATATATAGGGTGAGAATCCTTACACATACTTTAGATTATTTTTCCCCTTCTATTTAGCACAATGCAAATCTCCACCTTGGAGGTTCAGGTCACTTGCCCCAGCCAGACCTTGATTTCAGGGAAAGAATAAGTCAAGTACATTTTAAACAACCGAGGAGAATTGTGTTTGCACAGTAATTTACACAATTCAGCACTCAAAATTGCAGTGGTTGCTAAAATGCATTATCGTTTTGCCCTTTTTGGAAAAGAAAGTATAAAAATGACAGACTGCCACAAAGGTCAATCATTACTCTGTCTGGCAAAGATGTCTGTAACAGACATTTATTAAGCAACAAAAAAGCACTAGCACAGGTTACTAACATTGGTAATTCTTTTAAATATCAAAAGACAATCATTGCCTCAAGGAATCCAAAATCCCAGCTGAAATGTCAATAGAGGAAAAACATTACTTTCAGAGTTCTGGCAGCTGATGCAACCTCAGGTAACACCTTTCGTTGCATGAACCATCTCTCAGAAGATCTTGCCAGGAAACATTTGGAAGCCTGACTTATGAACGCTCATCTCCTGGTAAGAACAGAACACACTGACACAGTACATCACACTACTTTTGAAACTTTAAACAAGAGAAATAATTCAAAATGATTCAATCTCTTCCCAGGATTATCTTGTTCCATGTTTTTGATATTAATAACTTACATTTTTGGAAAATTGCACTAGATACATTAGGGGATATGAAGTAATACTTGTAATTAATACCTGCAGCTGAGCATGTATTAATATGTCATCAAGCACATGACATACAGGACCTGGGCTCTACAAATTACACTAGTAGTTTTAGGAAAATCCTGGTCTAAATTTATGAAAGGTAGCTCTTAAATAATTTAAACTAGGGAAGCTTAAATTGGTAACAGGCAAAAACCTCCACAGATCAGAGAAAAAACCCTATTTACTTTTACTTATTCAAGCTGAATAATCTATAGGATTTTTAATTCCAAATAATTTCTAGAGTGTTACTATTGCTCCTCTGCCTGCCCTTTTGCTATCCAAGCCATTACACAAGCAACATCTTACAAGGAAAGGCTGTAATACAGCCAAAAGACATTTCTTCACCATTTGCCTCAACAACATCTCAGATTCCAACCCAGTTGATCCTATGACTTCACGCCAAATGGAAAAAAGTTAAATCCTTGACCCCGCTCTTCAAGCCTGAGTCCAGATGAGATGTTTTGCCCTGACATATGTGAAATGAGGCTGTCTCAGGCCAGCTTCCTTCCCTGAATGATGATGAATTTCCTTGATGCCTAGAAGAAAATTTGTCACCGGCTATTTCTCAGTCTTTTGCCTTACATCAGCCGACAGTTCTAGCCCGGTGCTGACCCCTGCAACCAAAGGAATGATGCTGAAGACACCCCCTGCAACTTCTGAGTTTTTGATTAAGAAACTCCCAAGCAAGTACTGCCAACCCAAAGCCCTAACAATACAAGACAATAAGCCCTTCCACAGACTGTCTGAAACACCAAAACCCAATCCTCTCTGCACACCTAAAAAGCCACCATATGTTATAAATTAAGAGCCAAAGCCCTTAAAAAAGTAGCATTAACGCAAGCAGCTCATCAAAGCTGAACCCACGATAGCCTAAAACCCATGCGAATCTCAAGACTTTTTCAAAAGCTGCCTTTACAGACTCTTTATGTCTTATTTTCAGAGCCTCACAACTACCCAGCCAAAGCACAGACCCCATGCGCATGCATGAAAGGCAAGAGAAAAAGCCAGAGGTTTTTAAACACTTTCCTACAAAAATGATACTAAATTAAGCATCTCCTTCGAGCTGCAAGGGAGGAGAAGGAGCGGCAGCCGGCTGGTCCCAACACTGCACCAGGGAGCGCAGGAGAGATCAAAGAGCAGGAAACAGCTCGGAAACACGCGGGCTGAGGAAAAAGTTGGGGCTGAAGGGCAGAGCCGCCCGGGGGGAGGCGGACACGAGCCCCGGTAAGACAAAGCGCCTCGGCAAGCCCCTCCATTTTGGTCCCCCGACCCCACCGGGCGGGCGGGCAGGACGCGGTGCATCAGCGGCGGCTGAGGAGGGACCACGGAGGCGCCTCACTGGCGGGGTACTGGAGACCGGCCCGGCCGCCACCCACCCCACGGCCACCCGCCCCATGCCTTCCCGGGCCCTCACCCTCCAGCAGCCGTTGGATGATGCTGTCGATGTTGAGCTTGTCTATATCCGCCATCGCCTTTCAGCGGCCGGGCGGACCCCTCCCCGCGGCTCCCCTCCCTCCGCTCGCTGCTTGGCCGGCCCGACTTCTCTCCTCGTTCTGTCTCGTTTCTCCTCTTCTCCTCCCCGCCCTCCTTATTCCCTCTCAATCTCGTTTCCCCCCCGCCCCCCCCCACGACCGCCGGTCTCAGCAGAGACCCAGTTCTGAACAAAATGGCGGCTGCCTCCTCAGAGAGCTCGGCCGGCGCACGGATACTACGCGCGCGACGCGGCTCGCCGGAAACCCTTTATAGGCCGGCCGGGAAGAGCGGGGCGGGGCCACGTATCGTGACGCGTCCCGCCCTCGCCGAATCCCTCCGCTCAGGGGAGGTGAAATAGTGCAGCGCTGCCGTCTGCAGGTGTTAGGGCTGTTATGGGGTTTGGTGTCTCGGAACCTGGCTATGGAGTGGATCGGGAGGCCCGTTGGTGCTAGCCGGTGGCGGCTGGGCTTCTGTCAGCGCTGTCTCCCCATGGTGTCTGTATCAAGGTAACATTGCCTCAACTCGTGAGGCAGTGGCTTGGTGTGAGGGGTGAGATCCCTTCAGAGGAGCAACCACTTCCTTAGCCCTAAACCGGGATAAACAGCACCAAAATCATGCTTGCAACTGCTATGTTCCTCATGGGACTTTCCATGGCTTGAGCAAGTTCAGATATGTAGCTTTTCCTCTGCAAATACGTGAAGTAACAAGCATACAGGGCATTGGAATCCCTATGGATGGAGAAATAAGCCCACTCTTTCAAGAGCATCTTGCAAGTTTACGTCACGCTTTGTTCTTTTATTCTATATGTAGCTACAGCTTAACGACAAGCAATTGCAATGAGGTTCTGCTCATAAATGGATTGCATTTAAAAGGGAGATGGGCTGTTCGGGACTTCCCCACTGTTCAGTTTGCCTCTGGGTGAATATTGTCTAACTGCTTTATTTACTCCTCCTTTAATTTGCTGGGGGTTGGCTGTGTCAGCCTCCTCCCTTCCCTATGTGGATTCCAGTGGCCCACAGTTGTATGATATCCATACCAGTTATTGCCGTGGTGGGGCTGGAGCAGAGATTGAGTTCATGAGGGTGAGAAAGCAAAGGCCTCGCAGTCTCAGCACTGGAGGAAGGCAAGAAGAGGACACTGATTTTACCTGAAACCCAGCTTCAACACTCGACTTCCCTCACGCTTATCGTTACGAGCACGCCCAAGCCGATATGCTAATCTCAGTCACGCTGGTGTAAGCCCGAAGTAACCCCGTTGAAGACAATAGAGTTACTTCAGATTTACTTTAACAGCCTTTGCAGATTTACATCTATTTTTGTGCTGCACCTTCCTGGGGAGTGCCCCCCCCCCCCCCCCCCCCGGCTCTTTTGCACCAAATGCTTTCTTTCTCCTTCAAATCCTCTCTAATTCTGCAGGGCAAGTTGTTCTCTTGGGCTTAGCTGCATTATTTAGAAAGGGAAATGTGTCCTGTGTTTCCAGAGGAGCCACCCTGGCCTTTCTGGAAGGATCTTTGTCTTTTCCTTCAGCTGTTATCCCTTCTCCAGGGACATGTTTTAGTGGGGTGCTGAGTCCCTTTCACTCCTGTTAATGCTCTGAGAAACGGGGTGGAAGGGAGGGCTTAGCATCTTCCAGGGCACAAAATGGGAATTCAATTTCCAGTGAATTCCCAAGTATGTCTCGGACTTGGGAAGTACATCCCTACTTCTAGGAAGCAGGATCTGGCTCTTCCAACAACACTATTGAGGGCAAAGAATATATCTCACTCACTGAACCATATCAAGGTCCAAAGCACCATCAATTCTTGTTAAGGGAGGCATAGCCACGAGGGAAGGGGAGAAGTGACAGATAAAGGCAAATCTGTCAAGGCCCCATCATCACCTCCATCACCAACGTGTCTCCGCAGTGACAGCCAGTACTTGGTGTCCTGGATGGAGGGGGCTGTGTTTCTATGCACAAAGTCTGTCACATGTAGGTTTTTGCTGTGTGGATATAAAAAATGAGGACTCTACAGCAGCAACCTCTGTGATGAGCCAGAAATATTAAAATGCCACCACAAAATTATCTTTTAATAACCTATATTTTCTCTCCTGGAAATAACAAACCTCACCTCACACCAGCTTCTCTGATTAGAAAGGGGACCCAGCCAAGGTGTTATAAATATAGACTCACAGACTGATAATACCAGGTTGGAAGGGACCTCAAGATTCATCTGGTCCAACCTTTCTTGGCAAAAGCACAGTCGACACAATGTTCCAGTACCCTGTGCAGCTGAATATTTAAAGTGTTCAACATTGGGGACTCTATCACTTCTCTGGGGAGATTATTCCAATGGTTGATTGTTCTCACCGTGGATAACTTTATTCCTCATGTAATTTATAATAGAAGTCCCAAACAAGTAACTGAAGCCACACTCTTAGGCTGATTTGGTAAAACATGACAATACAGACTGAATCCACTATGTTTTAATGTGAGTTCCCAGGCCAATGTGCAAGACTATTTTGTTCTCCGGTGTTGCTCACAACAATGAGTTATTTCTAGAGGGGGAACAATCAGGGAAATCCCTTTGTCCTTAAACCCTGCACACAGCTTAAGGCATTCTGTAATTTTGAAGCTGTGGTTCCTATATTCCCCCCCTTCTTTCTATTTGTCTCCAATTTGCATTCCACTTTGCTACATACAGGATGATGTACGGTTTATCTCACTCGCAGCTCTGAGACCTTTGTGTCTTTTCCTCCTTCCCCTCCCCAGAATTCCACAAATAAATCACTGCTTTGGTAACGTTCCTTGGAAACCTCCATGTAAAATATCTTTCCCCACTGATTTGTCCTCCCTATCTCACGCACATGCCACTTGGTTTATTGTACGCTGTTCATAATCTATGTTTAAAGATAAATGTATCATATATATAATACTCACCTACATACATTATCATTTTGTACATATATATACACATAATATATACTCACACATACATAAACCATGCGTATAAAATAATATGTATGTACACTATATACACATGTATTTGTATATATGCAGATAATAATAAACCCCCTTATTTTATCCCTGTATGTAGGTGGATCCTAAGAAATGCGAGTCACCCACACTTCCCCTTCTCTTAGATTACATATTTGCTAAGTCCATGAAATTCAATGTGTTTGTGTACATTTCAAAGAAAGATCTACACAGCCTGTTCAAACACAGCAAAAACAAGAGCGGGTGACTTGTGGGTCAAATGTTATTTTTCCTAGCTCAATACACAGCCATGATTTCAATGTTTTCATAACTCCTACTGTTTGCATCCAGATTTTCCTTGTGTTACAATCAAGACAAAGGGTTTTTTCCATCCTTCTTGCTTCTGATGTCTAAAATGTTTTGCTGACCCTCAAATTACAGATGCTGCAGAGATTTGGGGTAGACGGTGCTGATTTGTCAGACAAAAGAAGAGCAGCTGGAACATGCCATGAGGCTGATGTGGAGATGGAGGGGTCCGTGTCCTGCTTGGAAGGGAGCTGATGACGCACAGGCAGGTGTTTTCTTAGTGTCATATTTTATTTACAAAACATGCAGAGCAGTGATCTCCCTCCGGCATCAAACCCTGCAAACTGCAGGCAGGTGGCTGCTCCATGTGGGATGTGGTGAGGAGCTCGGGGCTGGCTGCTGCTCCCGAGCCTCTGGCTTCACCTCAAACCATGCACAGAAGCCAAATGAAGCCTCATCCCAGATAGCCAGCAGCAGGATTCCCATTGGAGACACTCTCTCTTCTCACTGGTGTATCTGCACACCTTGATTTCCACCCAAACCATTTTGCAGTCTCAGCAGCTGGCGTCTGTCTGCAATCTCTCACCACCAGAAGCTGTCAACAACGCTGATGAGTCCATCTCAAGTTTGTTCAAATCACATTTTTGATAAAGATGTGAAAAGATTTTGCTGAGAAAATTTAGAGACAGGCTATTTTGATGTGCTTTGTGAGAAATGTGATTTGCCATTCCTCCCTTTCTACTACTTCCTTTGGGGTTTTTTTAAAGATGTACTTCATGGGTTTCTGATGAAAGGTGGTTTTGAATGAAAACATGGTCTGTTGGTGAGTTTTGGAAGGTTCATACTGGCAAAAATACTACCAGTAAAAGTCATAAGCCACTTTTTTTCTAATATAGAAGTGGCCACAGTAGGATTTTTCCTGCTATAGCTATTTGGATTAAGAAAATAGAGCACATTCCATCCCCTTGGTGGATTTCTTATACTAATCCAACTTTTAAAGCTAGACCAGGCACATGAGACATTTTAATGTGTCCTGTCCACACAGGAGCATCCCTTGTCAGTTAGAAAGAGAGGTGGAGAACAGCCATGGTCAACCATCAAAGCAGTTGATGCTGCTTGGGGAAGGAGAGGAGCCCCCATCTTCCCGTCGTTGGTCAGGAATCTCTCCACTCCACCAAAGCTCGTGTGGGTTTCCACATGGCTCAACTGAGCCATTCATGGGTAGGGAAAGGGAAAAACTACATTTTGAGCTCTTCCTCAGCTGGTTTATGGTGGGGTGAGGCTGTGTGAGGGGAGAGGCGCTGGGGAGCAGGGTGGCTCTCACCTCTGTCTGCCTGGATGTGGTTACAGAGGGATGTGGATTGTTCCATGGTGTGGAGCACACCTGGCAAGAAGAGACAACTGCTTCTCAGAAAGATTACCTGGGACTTTTTGTGTAGCTTCAGTGTCACGTGGCTTGAAGAAAGCACTGTGTGGATGTTCCTCATTGCATTGGCCAGAAGTGCACAGTAGCGTCCTGGGACACGGCTGCCTTTGCTTCCTCTGATTTTACCCCAGCATAACTCTGCTTCATGGATGAGCCGTTTCTCTAATTAAAACAGATGAAAAAGGAGGACCAGGAGAGCTGTCAGGGGAGTGGGAAAGTGGAAATGAGATGAAAGTCTGTTGATCTGCTGTTGGTCAAAGGGCTGCTGTGTTTTGCAGACCCCCGTGGGAGACATCACTTAACACAAGATGCAGGAGCAAGAAAGAGATCTTCCACACAGCCTGGAGATCCCTAATTCCACTGGGGATTTTGAAATGCCGATTAAATACGTGGGAAATCCCAACTGCAAGTGCCTGCAGGCTTCCCAAAGTCTGGGACATGCAACAAGTGTTCAGAGGGCAATGGCTTTGCTTGTTCAGGTTTTATTTTTCCTTTACACTCCTAAAAATCCAGAACAATCCCACTGACGGTTCTCAGACACTCGGAGTTTCTGCTCACAGGCAGCATTTGGAAACATGGTCCACTGTGGAGGTAGCTGCCACGTGTGCTTATTTATTTGTTTCTATTCTCACCTCCTCCTCGCTGCTCATGAGCCTGGCACATTTTCAGGAGCTGGGCTGCTCTTACATAACGTTGCGTCAAAATCCGTACAAAAGGATTTGGAGGAATCTGTGGCTGGGATCACCTTTGATCCCTGGATTCCCTTCTGATTTGTCTGCACAGCTTGGGTATGACATTGTGATGCTCTGGGGCATCCTCTGCCATTGGCATCCCTTGGGACCAGGCTCAATGTGGAGGATGAGGTCTGGTCCCAGCAGGTGTGGTCCTGTGCTGGCCCCCTGGTCAGGCGGCTTCTTACAAGAGCAGCATCTCCCAGGTCCCTGAGAGAGTATGGCCAGAGTTCAACCCTGAATAATTGATGGTAATTATCCAGTTGAGGGAGTGGATATGAAATGGATTTAGCTCATCTGAAATCCTCAGCCTGAGTCACACTGAGCTGAGTTCTCGGCTCAACAGACCTGCACCTGTATCCAGAGGATGCTTTCCCTGAAATACCTTTCTTCTGGGATGGTTTCTCCTCCATGTCATGGGCAGCTTCATCTGGGCAAAGCCCCTGGCACCCTTGGAGAGATCGTGGTGTGGACAAGGCTCACCACAGACCCACAGTGCTTTGGGTGCTGCTGTGAGCTGGTTTAAAGCAAACGTGACCTTGATATCTGCAATCCCATCTCTGGGTCACAGCACATGGAGCCAAAGTGGTGAAGCCAGGCTCTCTCCCACGCTGGTCTCCAGCCAGGTGTCTTTGGGGATAAATCACAAGTGTTTTGGTTTCAGCATGGTGATAAATCTGAGGGCTGCGAAGGATAACGTACACAATAGTGGGGTTTAGCCAATAAATTGGGCTTTTACGTAAATGCTTCCATACACACGTACACTGTCAGGGGGCAGGTGAGACAGGAGAGTTGGAAACATTAATCTATGGAGAACAGGGAGCCTTGGAAACCTGCCACTTTTGTTCCAGCCTCTGCTTTCTCCGGGAACTTGGTTTTCTCCTTCTTTCCCTCTGTGTTTTACTTCACATGATTTTTTCTGCCCTTTAAAAACAGAAGCCTTGTTTGCAGTAAGAACAAACACCCTGCACATGTTTGCACAGCGGGTGAGATTCAGCCCAGTGCAAGACTGGGATTGGGTGAGACTTCAGCATTGCATCAGCTCTGGGTCAGCCAGCTGGACATGGGGGCTGATGTTAAACTTCTGCCTCAAAGAGAATGTGGGCATGGGCAGTCTGTTTCTTACATTTAAAAAGAAAATAAACTATTAGAAGAAGCATTCACCTCACAGCCAGAACAGCTTTAATTATTCAAGGCTGCATTTAGGGTTCAAATATATCATTACATCTTGTTCCTGAATTCCCATCCTGCCCTCCCATTCCCTTCCAGGGGACGTTCACCAATGAGTTTGGTGGGTTTGGGTTTATTATAAAGGGGGTTGCAGAAATTAATGTGCTTTGTGGTAAAGAGAGAGGAGTGCAAACAAACTATGGGCAGAGAGTGAAGCTTGAGTGGATGTTGCCTTGGACAACATGGCACATATGAAAAGGGAACACGTGTTATGAAGCAGAGAGGACTGTGCTGGTCCTTTCAGCTCAAGCACTGAGCATTGTTGTGTCAGATCCAGCTGCAGCAGAGGGATTGGCCTCATGTTGCCATGCAGACACCCATCAGGCAGGACTCATGGCCAGCCACTTTGAGAAATCCCACCTCAGCCCATTGCCACCAAGCTGGCACAAGCAAAGATGCACTCGGTGACAGGAGTCACATCGAAGTTGGAGTGGACACCCCACACAAGGCTCTACTGGTGTGAATCAGACCAAACCTTCTCATGGCACCTCCCAACACTCTCATTTAACTTTTCTAACACAGGGTGAGGAAGAGAAGCCTGCTCCTGGGTAATTCCATGCACCAATGGATTTATACCACAAGCTCCCCAGGAGAGGAGGTTCTCTCTGGGCAATGCATGGGGGATGCTTCACCCCATCTCCTGGCTCAGTGATCCCCCTCTGCTGAGCCGTGCTACCTTTGCTACTTCTCCCAGTGCAACCTCAAACAAGCGTTGGGTATCTTTCCTTCTTGGTAGCATGTAGGTCACTGCAGAGCCTTAGGGACCTGACAGCTGACATCCATCCTTGGTTGTGAATCTGTGCGTCAGGCTTTCTGGAGGCGATAGAAGTGCAGTTGCTGGTGAGACCAACTGCCTTTTGTGTGGCTTCAATTAAATGTCTTGGCATGGGATAGTTGCCAGAGCTCTTTTTTGTTGAAATAAATGGTTTTATTTAGATATACATAGAAAAAGTCCCACCTGGCCTTTTGGAAGTGTTTCAGCTGGAATGTAACAGATCCCATATTCTTCTATATAAAGGTGAGCTGTATTTTTCAGCTGAACTTTTCTCCCTTTTATAGCTGTGATTTGGCACACATGAGGCATAAACAGTGCAAGGTCACTGCCCTTCCCCAGATGAGGAAGTAAAGCCATGGCACGTGCTGGGGGCAGCTGCTGGGGACATGCCCAGGGGGAACACAAGCTGTGGGCTGACCCTCGAGACCTGCTTGATGTTTGGGTCTGTGGAGGAGCACTGGGGTGGCTCAGAGACCCCCAAAAGACTGCTGCAGAGCCTACCCAGCCGATCAGATGCCTTCATAGCCATGACCTTGGATCATGTTTGGTCTTCACTGCTCTTTCAACCCAGGTTAACAGCAGCTTTCTCTCTATTTTAACAGCAGCGTAAGCATGCACATCAGGTTAAAACAAGGCAAGCAGCCACCATTGTCTCTGTTTTCTTTCTTCCTGCACCTTCTTAAATTTTGGTTGCTCAGATGACGTTTTCCAGACCTGGGTGTTCTCCCACATGAGCCATGCTTCCTGGTGCCCTTTATACCATGATGATGTGCTTCAGTCCCTGCTGCCATCTGTGGAGGAGGAGGTGGTACAAGCCATCAGCTCTTTGCTGCAGTGTTACATTGCTTGACTGCAGGCATATTTTAATTAATGAATTTAATTATTTCTATCAAGATTACACTTATTTTTACAATGCACTGACTTATTATCAAATGTGCAGTCTCTTCCCAGCCCCAGATAGCGAAGCGACCTGCCCCGTCTCATCCAGACTTGCTCCTTCCAGTAGTCGATGCCAGAAATGCTCCAGGAGCTGCAGCATCTTGACCCAGTGTAACATTTCCATGAGAAAGTGGGGAATGGGGATGTAATAAAGTCAAAAGAGATGTAAGTCACTTGGTGAAACTGTGATATTGCTGCTGAATTCCCTAGGCCTGAATACCAGGGAGCAAGGAGGGATTGGAAATCTCAGGAGTGGAGGTGACCAGGATGGTGAGAACACACTCAGTCCTCATGTGCTGGGAGCTTGGCCATGTGGACAAGCTCATTTTTGTTTGGTGTTTTTTATTGTGCTGTGATTAATATGGAAATTGTCATATGTGCCCAGGCTGGATGACCACACATCCACACGTCTGGATCTGCGATGTCTCTGGCTCCCACTGGGAGTGCGAAAATATGCTTTAAATCCTCTGCTTGCTGCTCCCAGGTTCTCCCAAGCACAGCCTTTAAATGGCTGGGCCATCAACTGCTTGATTAATTAATGCTCTTCTGTTTCACTTGTTTGATGGTGATGTTCAGTGATGTGACTGAAACTCACCTCCCAGGGTGGAGACAGTCTCATGCACTGAAATGGGCTGGACATGTATTTTTAGTAAAACAGTATTTTCAGCTCAGGATTTGAAGTTTCTGGTCATTTCCTTGTCCCTTTGTGAGTCACACACCAAGTTTTTTCTGTTTATTGCAGACGCTGAAGTTTACAATAATCTGGAAGTTAAGTGCTTGGCTTTTGGAGGGAGAAGGAAGGGAGCAGCAGGATGAGGTATCTCATCGGCACCAGGCACATCAGCTTATGGCAAAACTTCCAGGTAGCTCCAGTTTATATATATTATGATAGAAATAATGTATTGAAAAGGCACATGGCAGGATTTAAGGCCATTTCATATTGCTTGGCTCATCTGAAAGAGGTGAGAGATCAGCCCTGTTTTCCCAATCTGGAGATGAGCACAGCAGGGTTGTCTATCTGTCTGTCCCCCAAGGCTCTGCTGGCTCATGGCACCAGAGGGGCCAGGGGCTGCAGCACTCATGGTGAGCCAGGGTGCCCTCCTTTACTGCTCTTCAGCAAATATTCCTCATGTGGCTTCTTGCCTCTGCCTGCAGGCAAGGATTTAAGCCAGAAATGTTGTCAATTGTGTTTGTCCTGCCAGCTTCAACTCACCTTGCAGGTGTCAACCCTGCAACGGTGCTTAGCCTGCAGTGCATCTCCACAGCCTCCCCAGCAGGCTATTGGCACACTGGGCTTGTGCTGCAGTGCTAGAATGGAGCAATGTGATTGTGGTTTGGTGTTTCCTTGCTCTTCTTTGTGCTGGAGCAGACCTGTGTCCCCTGACAGGACCCACTGTGTGGGAGGATGCTTGCTGTTGGAGCAGAGGAGCTGCTGGGAAATCTCTGTCCCAAGCTCAGCAGCACCAGTTTGCTGCAGGCAGGAGCAAGCTGAGCTCTCACCATTAGGCAACGTGTTCTTCCCGCTCCAGTGGGTCTGTGCTTAACTCAGCATCAGTCAGAGGAAGAGGACACGTGTGGGGACAAGTGTGTGTGGTATTGCAGGACCTTCCCAAAGTGTCAGGCTCTTGTGCTGGAGAGAACCAGACAGGCTGTCGGAAGCACTGAGCATCAAAGACACTGAGCGGCTTCTGGAGCTTCAGGGTTGGGTTTCTTCTCCCTGGGGGTGCATTCCAGGGCATAAAGCCCCCATTTCTGACCCATGGGGCCCACTGCCTGAGGATGGGAGCAGCAGGGATACAGGGACCTCATGGCAGGAGAGCTATCCCCACATGGTGCTGACTGCCTGTTCCATCACTCACCCCAGCTTTGGGAACACCAGTTTTTGCCAGAGGGATGGGTGGGACTCCCTGCAGAGCTCTGGGTGCCCTCACATCTCCCTGGGGATTTCAGAGCCTGTGGGATCATTTTGCAACCCAAAAGAGGATTTCCCACTGGCCCTCTGAGAGCAGCACATCCAGCTACCGCCTGTCCTCCTCTTGGAGGAACAACAAACTTGACAATGAAAGTGGAAGCCGACAACAGCACTAATTGCTTGAGAGAGATGGCATGGAAGCCTGGGGCCAGGGGGATGGCATATCACAGGGTTTTAAACCTGCAGATGAGTGCTCAGTGGGGTATTTTGCCAGCTCAGAAGGAAGATGGGAGCGGGCTCTGTACTGGGCCAGGGAATACACTGCACCGGTGGGATTATAGAAGCAGTACAAGTTGAGCTGGTAAATTATAAAATGCCACGCTTGAGGTCTGTTATATAATGTGCCTTTACAGAACCTGGGAGCTAAATATAAAAGAGAGTTACGTTTTGGGCTGGTGTAAAACCATGCTCCAGAACAGGTTTGTGTGGGAAGGAGTGCTCTGCAGCGCCACAAGAAGCGGAAAGGGTTTTGGGACCCTGGGTTTGCTCCCAGCACTTGTTTTCTCTCCAACCTTGCAAAAAGCGTGTACTGCCCATGTCTCAGCTTCCCTCTCTTCAAATGAGAAACAATAAAACCTCCATTTCCTTGCAGCTGCATTGTCAAGATTAATTCATGTTTGCAAAGTGACCTGAGAATCTATAGAAATCCAAACAGTATATCATTATCCCGATCTAAACTTGGCATAAGATACCAGCAGGCCAAATTCTCCTCCCACACTGGAGGAGAAGGGGTTGTGTCAGCATAGCCGAGAGGAAAATTCCAGCCTCTGTTCCTAACCAAAAAATCCAGAGGAAAATAGCCTTTTCAGGCTGAGACCATTCTGTTTTCCTTGAGGAAATTCCCCCCTTCATTAGCTCTGAGCACAAGGATCAGCTCCTACACAAACCGGGCAGGTGACAAAGCCAGGAGCATCTCCTGTGGGAAATGCAAACAGGAGCAGAGCAAAGTAGAAATGCAGAGGGATGCTGTATGTGTTGGGATCCAGCCTGTTTGGCAGTGATTTGGGGCTGGTTTGTGTTTCCTTAACTCCTGCCCTTTTCTTCTTCAGCTGTATTTTCACCACCAAGCTCAGCATGGCCCCAGCTTTGCTCAAAGGATGCAATCTGGCTCATCTTCCTTCTCCTTCCTCTCTGCACACAGATTGAAGACTGCAGTCATAGAAGAGCTAGATGGGTTTTCAGGTCAGGTTTGACTACTCAATTTGGGGGCTTAAAGAAGCCAGGTACAGACTCAAGGACAGCTGAAGCATGATATATCAGAGGAAAGCCTGGCTAGGATGAGCAGGGAGTTGTGCTACTACAGTCTTGTTCCATAGTGATGGAGAAACACAAAGACTAAGGTAGGATCAGCCTAGTTCAGCTTCTCTCTCAGTCTAGAGAGAAAAAGGGGCAGCTAAGGAAAGGTGCAGGGAGCAGCTCGCCTGGGCTCACATCAGCCACTCATTCCCCTTCCAAACTCCATATTCTATCCATGGGTTGCCTGCAGATGAGAGACGGGGAGACTGCTCCATCTTCTGTCTTTTGCTAGCACAAGGATGATATAGAGCACCATGATCCCTGAGCAGAGGCTGAAATGGGGATGTAGGAGCCCCAGGAAGCCCTGTCATCCTCCTTACAGCCCTCCCTGCTGTGCAGTGCCCACTGGGAGCTGTGATTTACAGCCCATGCTTTTGGCCAGGACCTGACCAAAGAGGGTGTGCAGCCCCTCCAGGTATGATGTGTGGTCTCTTAACACCACCTGATCAGCCAGGCCTGATCCTGCTCCTGAGAAACCCATTGAATGGCTGGAAAAAATGTTTTCTGACAGGATGGAGATATTCAGGGGAGTTGCCAAGCAACTGGCACAGCTCCTCTCCTCCCTCTGAGCAGTGAGCAGGCAGGGATGGCTGCATCCCTGCATCTCTCTGCCTGGCCAGCCCAGCGCTGGTACCCCAGGGGAGGTATCAACAGGGACTGGAAAAAGCAGGGACTGAGAAAGGCAGGGACTGTTCATGGCTAGTGGGAGAATGATGCTTTTAGCCAGTGGGAATGACCATTCCTGCATGCCCAACACATGGCAAATCACTGTCAGCAGCAGGGTTAGAGACAGGCTTTCTCTTCTAACCCATTTCTGAGCTGAGCAGCTTCCTTTTGAACTAGTCCTAGAAATGTGTGCTAACACATGGAGCAAAACACCCAGGAGGACTCATTATAACCCGAGTTTCATTAGTGTCACTTCTGCATTTCCTTGGGAGTTGCTTCAGATTTACACTAAGAGAAATATGCAGCCCAAACCCTTGGGATTTTCTTTTCTAAAGCTTTAATTTAAATCAACTCTTGAGTAACAACAAAAATCAGCTGATGTCCCTCATAAAGCCTTGGACCCGCAGCAAGGGGCATGAGGCAACGCTTAATGGGAGGGAGGCAACTGATAGCTGCAATCTTGCAAAAGATAGTTGCTGAGTGAGTGGCAATAAACAGCAAATCCAGCCAGCTCCTCGAAATGGCAAATGGACCAGGCTGTTCAGAACAATCTGTTCCTTCTCCAGAGAAGGGCTGTGGTGCTGGCGGCAGGCTGGGAACACGGCTATTCTTGGCGTGAGCTGGTCTGAAACTCTGCTTCAGAAAAATGGCAGGGCCAAGCCAGGCTAATTACAAGGAGACACGTCCTAAATCAAAGCAGTCTGCAAGTGGCTTTGATGGGCTGACTCTTCTCCAGGGAGGCTTGTGCAGAAGGAGCCTTGTCCCATGGCCCTGCTCGCTGCTGTGTCTATGGCTTTCTGCTCCGGCTGATGCTTGGGCAGGGAAACCCTGCTTATCCACCTTGTTTGGCTGTGTTTGGCCATGCACTTTACTGTCTCATACCATCACCTACTTAATCAGGCATTAACATCACTAACCCAGAAGGAGAGCAGTTGATGCGCCCGGTTTCTTGCCCACTGGTACAATTGCTGTAGGAAGAGGGCACCCTGGCGTGCCCAGCTTCTCCCAGAAAGCTGAAACTGAAGAGACAGAAAGGTCTGGGGTGTCCATATCAACAGCACACTGGGCTGCACCTCGGGTGCAATTCCTCCAGGCATATTTATTTCAGTTTTCTTGCTTTCCTTGGGGCTTGTGGGCTCTCCTAAGGTTCTTGCCTCCTGTGCCCAACCCAGCGATCAAATGGCCTTCATTTGGTTTGGAAAAGAAAAGTAAAAGATAACCTGAATGCAGATGGTGCAGAATACCTGTGCAGCAGTTTAATTAATTGCCTTTAAATGTTAATTCAAAATAGTTTCCCTGAGTGATCTTATATAGGCAAATCCTCAGTTGCCTTAAGCCACTTGCAGAGTGCGTTCAACTAGTAAGGTATTCTTAGTCCTGATCAAGAGCATTGCACGGGACGGTAATCAGGAGTGATTAATTGGAGATAGCTCTTCTAAACCAGGCTGTACCTGCTGTGCTCTCCTGTGCTGCCCAGCTCTGCCCAGAGCTGACACAGAGCTGTTCGGGTTTTGTGGGGAAGGGACTTTCCTTCCCAATTCCCCCCATGATGTCCTGCTTTCCTAGCCACAAACCGCTCTTTCACCTCTCCTCCCAGTGCTCTCCATCTACATCTGGCACAGATCATTTCCAGCACAGCATCTAGATTTGCCAACAGACATTCCTGGAGAAGAATGGGATCTGGGAGGTCACGGTGGGAATTTATTAGCTCGGCTTATACTTGGCATAGCCAAGTGCCCTGCCCCACTTTCAGAGCTATTGCATTGCACATCCCACCCCTAAGCAAAAACCCAGCCTCCTGCTTGGGTTTTATGCTGTAAAATGGCTGCGTCCCTCCAAACCTGCTGAGCAGCCCTGCTCAGAGTTACGTTGTGAGGCTTTGCCTAAATCACAAGCAAAAACCTGTGTTATTTACACAGAGAAGCCCGTCCCAGCCAGGCAAGACCCTGTGTGACAGCAGCTTCCACGATTGCTCTGTCCTTGAGTCCTCTGTTCTCTTCTCTTACTCTAGCTAAAGTCATCCCTCCTGCAGCAGATGAGTGTTTGCTACGTGCCAGGTTTGACCTCAGGCCAGTGAAATGTTCTGAGGTCTTTTCTTGCTTTCAGATGGCAGCACGTCCTCAGCTATTTTGCTTCTGTGTTTTCCCCCCCGCGGCTGCAGCCTTTGAGCAGTAATTTAGCATGGTGTACCTGCTGCAGGCGAAGTTAGCATAGAGAGATGAAGCAAATCCATGTCATTAGGCTCTGCTGGAGGGGCTGAGCCTGCAGTGGAAAAGAGTTTTACTTTCCCAAAGTCAAGCCCTGGGGAGCTTGCTCCTAAAATGACCCGTTAAAAACCACCAAGTAACACCATGGAGTCAGTTCCCTGCTGGAAATCACATTTTGCTTGGTGTCAGCAATTCAGAAGAGACCCATCTGCAGGAAATTATGATGACAATTTCCTCTTTGAGTGAAGAGGAATTACAGCTTTAATCGAGGAGGCAGTGAACAGCCTCCCCTCTCCTTGCTTAGTATACCAATTCCTCTTAAAACTTAAAGCCATATGTAGAAACATCTCTACCCCATCCCACTACCTAAAGGCCATTGCTGCTGCACTCACAGTCTGTCAGGAAAAACATACCTAGAGGTGAAAACCAGCGACTTTTGTGCTATTTCGTCATCTCTAATGATAGATATGATGGATGTGCACTTGTTATTTTTACACTGTATTCTTCCAGTGTGATAATGGTGTCCTGCTGCGTGCTTGTAGAGTCTCTGGCGCATTTGGCTTTGATTTTGTTGAGATTTTAAGTGTTAAATCAGGAAAATTGCATCAGATGTTTGCAGTGCTGTTGCAGATGCTGGGCATGAGAGCCTTTTCTCTCCGGAGGGTGCGTGCTGAGGACAGGCAGGCAAGGAGAAGTGATATCATGCAGGGAGAGAATGGCTCAGCATTTGAGGATTAGATAGTGTGTATTTTAATAAATGTTTTCTGTAACAAACACACAGAGCAAAACTCAGGCCAGCTGCAAAAGGCTGCAGGTCTGCAACTCTCAATGCATTTGCAATGCTTTTAGGACCAAAACTGCATGAAGGTTGGTATGGTTCATGCACATATGAAGATAGCCATTCTTCAGAGGAAAGAACTAAAACCTGGGTAGAAGATGTGCTCATGGGAGGCCATTTGCAAGCCAAGTCTTGGTAAGGTGACACCGTGATGCCAAGGGATCACTCCAGGTCCATGAGATAACATTTCAGCAAAGGTGGCCCTAGTGTGTGTCTGAATTTGAGACCTCTTCTATAAGGTTTTGCCATTGGATTGCTGGCTGAGAAGACCTTTCCCCATCCTCAGCTGCCTTAGCAGTTGTGAGCATCTTCCTGCACCTCCCAGCTCTAGTGCTGGAGCTGACGGGAGTTTGATTAAGATTTAATCCAGGCTTTTAGAGGAGGGAAAAAAGAAAGTTTTGACAGTTCCATATATAGTCCTCTGACTCACAGATTTCATATGTCAAACACCAAAGACGGGTTAAGTAGAATTAAGTTCTGGATTTGTTATAAATAGGCATTAGGTAACATGAATGTATTAAATTTGCATGAAAATATGGGCCTTATTCTCTGGCTTACCCCAGAGATCTTCTTGGACGTCAATGGGATGCTCAAAAGATGAGCTTACATCAGAGTCAGCCCAGTTCTGACTGTCCCCTGCCGCCACCATTTAACTGGACCCAGTGAAATGGGGAAATCATTCCTGAAAACAGGGAGGATTTGTGCTGCTTGCAGAGATCAGAATTTTGCCCTTAAAATAGTACAAACAATTTTAATTGGACCCCAGATCTTCAGCTGAAGGAATAATTTCTCCATGTCAATCAGTGCTAAATGTACCTATTAAATCAGGGAAGATGGGTTAAGTGAGAATTGCATAGAAAGTCACTTTTCTTCTGTTTTTTCCCAGAAGACAAAGATTTGTTAGATTCAGATGTTACAGACTATCTCATGCTGCTCTGATTACTGTTCTGCTCAGCCACAGCTTAAAGTCCATCCAGACAATGAAGTCACCCTCACTCAGAGCAAGTCTGACAGCTGAGCATTGTTTGGGTGAAAACAATCTCCTTTAGTAAAATAAATGAGTGTGACAGACACAGACTCTACCAAATCAGAACCCTCCTCAATAGTTTAATTTACTGACTTGTTCATTGCTAAACAATTGAGAATTGGTCCATGGAGAAGGAACACAAAAAGGACAGATAATATGGGCTGTATTTTGAGGTTGGACTAGTCCAAGCCAAGGGAAAACAGGCTTTTGAGCCATTCAGCAGCATTGTTTCTAGGAAAATAATGACCACCCCTGCAGCTCTACCTTTATTCTGCACTGGAGGTTTGGCCTTATTTCTGCTGGGGGTGAAGAGAAGCAAACTGGAGAGAAGTGGATCTGCAGTATGACACAGTCAGGGCCACCGAGACAGAGTGACAACTTCATCCCTGGAGAGGTTGCTGTTATTATCCCACGGAGCTGTCAATCAGGCAGGAACAGCACAAAAAGCTCTGGGAGCTTCTCTGGGCCCCTGTGGGACCCTCAGGCTCTGATGCCTTCCCAGCATTGCTCTGCCCTTGGTTGAGATTTTTCTTATCTAACGTCACATTATGCTTTTCGCCATGAAAATCATGTCCAATTAAATGCATCCTCAGAGCCTATCTGGCTGTGAATTAGCCTGGAACTTGATGGCTGGCTTGTTAGCTCATCAAAGTCTTCAGTCTAACAGGGATGGGCAGCCTCAGGAGTGATGTGCTGGTTGGGGATTTTGCTCATTGCCTTGAACTCACCGCAGCCCTGCAAACTGGGACATGGATGCCCTTTGCTCACCTTCAGCACTTCTCTATTCTCCTTCATCCCGCAGCTGAGTAAGCAGCACCAGGACTACAAAATACAGCCCTGCTGCAGCCTCCAGCTCTATCTCGTGCTTCTGCCCTCCAGGGATCGCAGGGTTTGCTGAGTCCCTGGGAAGAAGCTGGACACGTGCTCCAGCTTATGAGGAAGGGATTATCATAGCTCTTGTGATTCAGCCCACAGCTCCCGTGTGCTTCCCTGCATGGAAAGGAGAGAAGGGGGTATGAATCCTTAGTTTGTTCCCTGTATTGGCTCTGTCTCTGTCCCCAGATTGGCAGTGCCTGTTCTCCCAATGGCAAGGCATTTCCAGGGTGTCCGGATGCTAAGGCAGTGGCAGCAATGTGGTGATTGCTGCTTCTCCATGAGCAAAACAGACAGAAACTAGGGAGGAAGTCCAGGGAGCTGGTTGCAAGGAAGGGAAGGGAATGGCAACTCTATGGCTCTTGACAGTGAAACCCTGGGTTCTGCTTTCCAGTTAGAGCAAAAGGCTTCAAAGTCCCAGGTTATGGGATGATTCAAACATTCAAAGGGAAGCAAGAACCAGTAAAATGAGGGTTTCTGCTTGCTGTGGACACGCAGCCAGGGAGATATCAGAGCACATGCTTCAGGGCTGGTTTTGGGGCATGGAAACCCCTTTGGTCCATGTAATGGGGCTCCCAGCACTCCCCCAGACACCCTCCTTGGTGATGGTCCCCGTGGAGAACCTGTCCACATTCTGGTGTGATGTTGCTGTCATGGCAACCGGAGTTGGACCAGTACCTGCCCTCTGATGGGTTGTTACTGCTCCTGTGCTTCCCACTGGAAATAGGGGCTGTTCTTGGGGAATAACTGACTGCCATCGTGGTCCTGTCCCCTGGCTGGAGAGGAACTGTGGCATCCTGCAGCAGGGTGAGCAGCACTGCGGGGTACAGGGGAGCCTGGGTGGCTACAGCGGGGTTGGGGGGGATCAGCTTTGGGGGTGAGGGCTGAGGGGTCGGCCCCAGTGCTGCAGAGGGATGGGGGCTGCATTGAGGCAATGTCCCTGCTCATGCTCCCAGGGGACTCTGCCTGCTGGCACACAGAGGGTCTGGCCTCACTGGGATTTCTATGGAAACCCAGGTACCGAATGGGATGGAATAGCTCAAACCATCTGTTCTTCCCCTGCTTATAAACAGGATAAGAGGAGTGTGCTTCGTGATGACATCCCTACACATGTTCTGCTTTTATTCATTGTTCAGCCATCTGTGATGGTTTCCTCATGTGCCAAAACACTTGAAGGACACAATCATACAACCAACCCCTTACCCAGGTTTTGTTTCTCCCCTTGGAAAGCAGGGCTGTCCCCGTGGAGGCTCTATCTTCCTTTTCCCAAGGTGCCTGCAGGGTGACTGCAGAATTAGCTGGAAGAAATGTGGAAGTCAAAGGTAAAAACTGAAGCACAAACCAAAGCTAAATTGGATCTGCCTTGGGGATCTTCCCTACAGAAAGAAATTCTGTGGTGCAGTGAGCTGGATGGCCAGTGGGGAGGCAGCCAGGCTTTCCTTTGCTAGCAAGGTGTTGGGTTGTGCTGGGTCTGATTCTGTTGGGGATGAGTCCATGGCCTGATATTTGGGTGTTGGGGAAGACAGGGTTGGGAGATACACCTGAGGACACAGGCAGTGGTGGATCTAAGTGCCACAGCTTCAGTGCTTACCTGTTGGGCAGTTTCTCAGCTAGAAGTCACCTGCCCACAGCTGGGGATGTGAGCACTCCTGCTCCACTCCTGGGCAAAGCTGGGTTTGTTCACATCCCCAGCACAGCGGGGTTTGCTCTGAAGTGGGTCAGACCCACTACGTGGCTCTGGTTTTGGTGTTGACACAGAGCTGGAGGTGATGCCATTAACCCACTCCCCTGTGTCCAGCTCCACTGTTTACCAGCAAATGGTGGTTGCATTTGCTCAAGTGACCAAACTCTCCCTCTCTTTGACAGAGACGAGGACACCCCTCAAGGCAGGACCTTTCAGATAAGCCTGTGAAGGTGTCAGAAAGGATGGTTGCGTCCGAGATCAACAGACTGCAGAAACAGTTTCGGATAGCAACGGAGAAGAGGAAGTCTTACAGTACCAAACTGAAACAGCAAATACTGGCCCAGGAGTGAGTTCTGCTTCGCTCAGCTTCATTGTGCTTGGAAAGCTCCTCCATGATGAGATTTAGGGATCCTGGTGCTGAGATGGAGGGCGGGTGTAGGACCTGCTGTGGTGTTGTAGATGGGATATGCTAAATGTAATTCGTGGTTCTATTTTTACAGAAAAGAAATAGACTCTCTGACTCAAGAACAGAGAGAAGTGTCACTAACAATAGGCCAGATCATGTCCCCAAAAAATAGGATGCTGGATGACAGAAATTGCAAAGAGGCCCGATACCTTTTGCGGATCAGATATCAGTATGATTGTCTGATTGGAGAAAGAAAAGCACTGTTAGCTCTCCTGGACAACCAGGTAAGAACATCTGGACTGTTTCCTGCTGAGCATGGTACAGCAGAGCAGAGTCACAGGGTGAGCCCTGGAGCTGAAAAGCCTCGATGTAAAATGCATTTAGTTCAGGTCTTGGAATATAATGCTGTCTCCTGGCAAAAGACACATGACAATGACAAATGGATAGAGCCGTTCAAGTCAGCAGTGCTGGCCAGAAAAGTAAGGTCTGACCCTCAACCTTGCTATCCTAGTCTCTGCAGCTCCTCTTTGATGGCACACACCTGCCTGGGGTTAAGCAACATCCCTTTGCTTTCCCCTTGACTTTTCCTCCTGAAAAAGAGGCAAAAATGGAACATCAGTTGTGCTGTGTGAGACGTGGCAAATAGAGGAGCAGCAGCACCTCTGTGATGTACCATTACTTCTCCTCTGGACAGCCTGGTTGGATTTGGTCTGAGGCCATGGGAAACCTAGTGCTACAGAAGTGACAGGTCCTTGCTGCTTTCTGCTCTGAACAAGTTGCCCATGACAGAAATCAGGGAACATGCTCGGATGGTTTATAGTTGCTATAGGTGCTGCAGAGCTTTCCACACCAGAGTTAACTTTCAATCAGGGATCTCTTGGCTGAGTCATACCTCTCCCACCTGCTCCCTGCTTCGTTGTTCTCCAATTACTTTATTCTTCTCCTGGATTTACTTCCTCTGGCAGCTCCCCACTTCTGGAAGAAGTTTTTCTCCTCTCAGTCCTGGGGAGGCCTGCACAGCTCCCTGTCTGGCCAGCACAATGCAACTATCCCATCCTCATTGCCTCTTCCACTCGACACAGAGTGCTGCTGTGCCTTGTCCAACACCTGCTGAATTTCCCTCCAGAGGCAGCTATTTCCTTCGTGACATGAAAGTAAACCCATTCCTAGTTACAGTTTATGTTTCTGCATGTGCAGGATGGGATCCTTTGGGATTAAAGCTGTTTCTATAACTGTGAGCTCATTAATGACATGGTTGCTGTAGTTCAAGTCAACAGAGGGTATTTTCTTTGGCTAAGTGTCCTGACAAGAGTCCAGAACACAGGGGTGGAGATTAAGCTTTCCTTTTATTATGGTCATTATTATTTTTAATCTGTGTTGCAGATAGAAGAGCTGGAAAAAAAGGTTGTGAAGCAAAACCTGATAGCAAGGAAGGTGAAGCAAGCAAACTGTAGCAAACGGCTGCAGAAGCAGATGGACACAATGGAGATGCGCCTGTACAACGTAAGCAAACCTGTTGCAGACCTTTGGAGACCATGTGTGAAACCCCCTTTTTAATAAGGACAAAGGGTAATGGTGCAAATGCATTTAGTTGACCTGAGCTGCACAAACGAAGTGGCTGTTCCCCTGGCCTGATTGCTCCCAGAATATCTTAAAGGCTCCTTCAAACTTTGTGACCCAAATGCAGCACTCGTGCAGTGCCAAAAAGCCTGAAGGTCTGCACCTGTGTAGCAATAAAACCAAGCTGCCTGAAGCCACCTTGCTTTGGACAATGCCAGCTCCAGGTCTCTGTTGTGATTGGCCTGACTTACTGTTGCCTCCCCTGTCTTGGGGAGGATAGTGCAGGGCCAACTTAAGATCTCTTAGACTGCTTGTCCTGAGTCTGGTCAAGGTCTTTCAACAGAGACCTGAGTCCTGCTTCAAGCTTTTTGCATCTCTCTTTCCAGGCCAATGTCCATTTCAGTACTATCCTGGCCGAAAATAACAAGCTTCGAGAAGAGATTGAAAGCCTGCAAATCCAGAAAGCTGTTTTGGACAACTTCTACTTCAAGCTCCATACAAAGCTGGATCAGCAGAAGAAAAGGATGAACACTGCTGTTGAACAAACCACACAAGCCTACGAGCAGCTGTACGTGGCTTTGAGAACCCTGTGTGGCAAACTCAGCACCAAGAGGCAATGCCAGTGATGAGTGTTGATGTAAAGAAAGAGATTTCAACTTCAGAGAGAGGATTCAGCACTCTTGTCTAGAGCTGGGTGCTAGGATTAGGTGTCTGGTCAGTGCAGGGAAACTGGTACACACGGTGTAAACTGCTGCTGCTCTCTGTGTGCAGGTCAGAGGCCCAGACAAGGATTGCAGCCATGATCGAAAGGCACAGGACAGACACTGTCCAGTACCACATCGAGATGCAGGAGCAGGAGCGTATCCTTGCACGGGAGACCAAATTGAAAGCCTTCACGCTTACCAGATTTACTGATCGCTCTGAACTGGAGGAACAGGCCAAAAAGAAAAGAGGTATCAGAGGAGAGAGAATATGTGCAGCTGGGACTGCCAACCAGGAGCCTGCAGAGCTGGCAAGCGGGCTGTTTATAGTGATTTATAGCACTGAACCCCAAAGGCAGGACCTCTCCCCTTTCCAAAGGCTCCTTCACCCAACTTTCACCCTACAACTGAAAAGGATGAACAGTGATAACCACCCAGCACTGTGTGTGCCCTTGGGGCAGAGGGAGGGATGGGGAGGCTGCCCCTATGTGCAACCATGTCTCCTTTTATCCTACTGGGGAGGGATCCCACTGTGTTTGGCCCATTCCTGTGAGGACAGTGACTTCCCTGCTTTGTTTCAGTGTGAAATCAGGACACCTTCTGCCCCTCTGGCACTGCTCTGCCCTGTCCTGAGCACCACACCGAATCCCTCAGCACCTGCATGGGAAGGCTCTGTAAAGGGCACTTCGCAGGGACACACACAGCCTGGGCTGTCTTTCCCTCAGACTTCAAAGCAGCCCAGAGGGCCAAGAAGAGCCGAGGGGAGTGCTTTGAGACCCGGGAAGTGGCTTACAAACGCCTGCTGGAGCTGGCAGAGGATGGGAATGTCGACCAGCTGCTGAATAGCTTCATCGAGAAGGAGCAGAAGAGCTTCGCGTGCTTCGTCTACGTCTCTGAGCTCAATGACGATATGCAGAAGATGCAGAGGAAAATCAAGGAACTCCAGGTCTGTTCCGGGTTCTTCATGTCTCCTCTCTCAGCTCGTGTGTTTTGGGCTGGATTGGGTGTTTCGTGTCCCATGTGTCCAGCATCACTGCCCACACCAGAGCCCTGCTCTCAGCCTGCCACACGGGTGGGATTAAGGGAATGCAAAGAGATAGCTAAACATACAACTTCAATAAACAGAACTCTGTGTTCTCGGAGCTAAAAGTGTCTCAATGCTGCCACCGTGTACCCAGCAAAAATACTGCAGCAGCCAGGAAAGCCAAGAGCTGCCTTTGCCTCGCTCCATAGCTGGAGAGGAGGGGACATCCCCTGCCCTCCTGGACCGGGGACAGTGATCCCCAGAGGGGTCAAGTGGGATGTCTGTGCTCCCAGGGTGGAGGGCTGGTGCCCAGCCTCTGTTAGGCACATCTGGTGGGCATTCAGGCAGTATCCCCTTTGTGTGCTTGTGTTTACACAGATTGAAATTGCATCCCTTGTGAAGGATCAGAAACATGCAGAGATCAAGAACTTTCATCTCATGAAGGAACTGGAGGTATGGTGTCCAGGATTTCCCTCTGCAAGGGCAGCAGATCCCTGTCTGTCTTGGCATATCCCCTTGGGAGTCTGGTCCTGCCGATGCTGCTCTGGCTGATGACAGAAAAGGGGCCTGCATAGGCTTTGGCAGCCCTGACTCCCAGTGCATGGTGAGAGGGTGATTGGAGGGCTCCTGTCAGCCCTGCTCCTCCTTGAGCCTTGTCCTTGGCATGGGGAGCTTGGGATCCCCTTCACAGAGCCTTTCCTCTGCAGGATGGGCGCATCCCACAGCCTCTCCTGGGATGTCTCCAGTGTCCAGACTGGAAGTGGACGGGAATGGGGTTGGGGGGAGAGCAGGGAACTGGTGTGACACCTTGCAAAACCTTTGCTGATAGAAAAATCTAACGGAAACCACCGAGGAAGCCAACCGCTACGAGGACCTGTGCAAAGAGAGAAGCAAAATCCTGGGCCAGCTCAAATCCAGCATGGAAGTCCTGCCCAAAAAAATCGGCTGCGACACTACAGACATAATGAAGCAGCTTGGAGAAAAAGGGGAGATCACGGATCTGAACCTGATGCAGTATTTTGGTGGGTCAGGGCTGTCCATTTTCTCATGCCACATGGCCTGGATCTTGTATGTCCACCACCTGCTTGGGCTGTGTTTTAATTGAGCTGGTTTCCCCCCCTGCCCCATCGTGGGTGTCTCCAATGTGATTTTGTGATGCCAAATTCCCAGCAAATTCAGGAGCTAACCTGGGCATCCCTGGAAGTGCTCACAAACCATGCAGATGAGGCCCTTAGTGACGTGGTTTAGTGGTGGACTTGTCAGTGCTGGGGTAAAGGTTGGACTTGATTCTAAAGGTCTTTTCCAACCTAGTTGGTTCTACGATTCTATGATCCCAGTGGACCCCCAAGCCCTCATCTTGGCTCTGGGTGTGGGACCCAGCCTTGGACTCTTGTCCCTGAGGAGACAGGCTGCCCGACAACATTTCCATGGGGAAATCCATGGATCCCCTTCTCAGCAAACATCTGAGGGTGGGTTTGGGCCCACAGAAGTCCTGTAGGATGGTGTTTCTTCCCACCCAGGTCTCGTGGAGAAGAAGACCAACGAGCTCCTGCTGCTGGAGTCCATCCTGCGCTACACACAGACTGAAGGCACTTCTCTGGACCTGCCCTTCACCAACCCACTGCTGGGAGGCTCTGAGCTCCTCAGGGAGATCAACTGGTCCCAGATCTGCCCACCACCTCCCACCCTGAACGGCAACAGCAACGCCATCGATGCCTGTGAGTGCTGGAGGTGGGAGGGAAGGGCTGTCTGTGTCCATGCAGCCAGACAATCCATGATTCCTATGTCCCGCTGCCACCCGTCCTCCCCAGCTAATCCCACCCAACCTGTCCCACCCTACCAGGTATATAAGTGGGAATATATACCTGCACACAGGTATATAAGTTGTGTGTGATGGGGTGGGTGTTTTCTTGGGCAGTGGATGTGCCTCTGGACCATGGTCAGCTCTATCAGATGGTTCTCCAGAACCACAAGGACTGGGACAAGGCTGCTGGCACGGATAAGAATGCACCAGAGATGGAATAAATAGTTTTACTCTTGAGTTCCCCTCTGCTCCTGCATCCTGGACATCATTCCATCTCCCTTCTCCTCTGGAAGGAGCCCAATGCCTTCTGCAGTCTTCAAAAGGTGATATTTCGGCATGGCTTCACCCACTGCTGACAGCTGCTGTGTAAAGGGCCCACTGCTCTCCAGTGGGATGCTGTTCCCATGGCACAGCCTAGCACCCTTCCTGCAGCCAGGCATTATGTAGCTACTAGGGAGGAGATGGGGACCATATTCCCAGGCCTGCCCTATGCCTGCCCAAGCAGTGTGCTTGCTGGGTGTTCCCTGCTAACCTGGAAGGAGCAGGCAGCTCTCTGCTGCCTAAAGTAAAGCCGAGCTCAGTGCTGATCCGGGGCTGGTAGGACCAGATGGCTGCTTGCCACAGCCCAAACAGGCTGCTTGGGGCTGGGAGCTGGGCCAGGCTGGGACATGTTGAGGCAGAGGGACTGAGGGCACATGGGGGTGATGTGCAGTGAGGCTGCAACGGTGGGGGGTGGGTCTGGGAGGGATCCAAAGACACAGGCACACCACACAAGCACACCACACAAGCTCATGCACTGTTCACACCAGCGGCTGAATTTCTTCTTGCCAAAAGGCAATTTAATGTGGATGCCAGTCACACGTTCCCCATGGAACATGTGGGAGCCAGGGAGAGGCGATCTTGCAGTGCCCAGTTAGTCCTTCTCTTCACCGTGTGTAATAACGTGGACGAGGTTTTTGTAATCCAGGTTGCCAGACATGTCCGGAGGGAAGGCTGCAAACATCTGCTCAACCTGTCGGGAAGGAGACAGGTTGGAAAAGTGGCACAGAAGGGGTTTGTGGCTGGGGGTCTGTTGGGATGGAGGGAAGGAGCTCCTACCTCTTCCTGGGAAAACCTCTCCCCCTGTGTCATCAGCATTTCTTTGATGCTGCAATCAAGAGAGTATGGTGAGCACCAGGGAGGCCTCAGGGAGGGCACCCGCCCTCCCCTTGGACAACCCCTGCACTCACTAGGCAGATTTCAGTCCTTTTCCCTCTGGATCGAACACCTTGAATGCATTCAGGATCGTCTCCTCCGGGTCTGCTCCTGCAGGTGACATGGGCACAGCCATTGGAGGCAGTGGAGGAGGAAGCCAACTCCAGCCTCCTGCTTCCCACAGTCTTTGGGGGTAGAAAGGGAAAGCTGGGAAGCATCATTCCCATGGGAATGTGGACCTTGCAGCTGGGGTCTCAAGTGGAGGTGGTGGCTGTTGAGGAGCAGCTGCAGGGCTGTGGTGTGGCCGCAGAGCAGGCTGTCACCACTGCCCGGCAGCCGGCGTCTTATCTTATCTTTGGGTGTATTTATAGAGCTCCAGGCTTTTGGGGCTGCAATTCCTCCTGGAGAGGTGCAGGGAGGCTGCATGCCTTGGGCTGTGTGTCAGCAGGCTCAGAGGCACGGCGGGATCTCTTTGTCCCCTCTTATGGGGGCAGCAGCATCACAGCCTGTTGCTTTTCTTAAAGGTTGGGAAAACTGAGGCAGAGACCTGCTCACACTCTACAACAGGTTAGAGAGACCTGGAATAAGATCCAGGTCTCCAGATGGGCAGCACCAGCCCTGTCTGAGACTGTCTTGCAAATCAGTGTGAATTTTGGGGCGCAGGGATCTCACCGGGGACACTTGCTCAGGGTACATGATGCTCTTGGTCCTATCTGTGGTGTCTGAGGACAGGGATGTAGGAAGAGCACCCAAGGCCAGGATTTGGAGGATGAAAACTGGAACTCTTGGGAAGAGAGGTTGCTGCTGGAGAAGATCCCACCATAGCCTCTATCTCTGGGGGATCCCTGTGCTGCCATTGGGAGAACGTGACACTAAGGGATGTGGGAGGGATGTGAGAGGGAAATCATTTCACAAGTATCCTGTGGTTGTCCCCAGGTTTGACCTCTTGGCCATGATATGGGAGCATCCCACTTCCCATGCTCTGCATGCCACAGTATAGCAGCCAGTGCCACTTGCTTTCCTTTAGCGGCTCCCATCTGAAGCCTCCCAGGACCATTTGAGGGATCTCCCTGGAAGGGTGATGGAGGCCCTGGGAGCTGTGTGGCTTCCCCAGGTGGGACAGGATATTGGTGATGGTGTTGGTGCCCACTGACCCCCCAGCTGCCCTCTCACCCTTGAGTTTCTCCCCAAACATGGTGAGGAACACGGTGAAGTTAATGGGGCCGGGCGCCTCCTTTATCATCTCATCGATCTCCTCATTCTTCACGTTCAGGCGCCCTAGGAGAGAGCAGCAATGGGTGTCCATGTCCAGCTGCAGGTATGTGCAGCCCTCCAGGCTCTGCTCTATTGCTGGAGGCTAAAAGACACACCATGGGAGCCTTTCCCAAAGGTTTTTCCACCAACTGAAGCAGCACAGCCCTGGGGAACCACCTCTGACAAGGAAGGGCAATGAAGAAGTGAGGATGGGAGAATCTTGTGCTGATTTTCATCATTTCCATCTCTGGTTTCTCCAGCCTCAGGATCACACAAGAGGGCTGCAAAGGACTGAGCTGTGCTGCTTCCTTCCCTCACTGCCCTATGGAGCAGCCTGCTTCAGCCCTCCTTGGAAGATGTTTTGGGTTGAAACCAACAGTGCTGCTCCTCCGTGTGTCAGAAGTGAACAGGACTGAATGCCTACATCCTTTTACATGAGGTTGGGTGTCTTTGGGACTCCCCATCCCCATCATCACTGGTTCATGCTGGCCTCTGTGACCAGAGAGTCAAGCTCACAACTTCACAGCTTCCCACAAAGCCCATAAATGCCGCTAATGCCCTTACACCCAGGGATGCTGTGGGATGGGCCTAACCAGGTCCTTCTTAGCTGAGAGAAGGCAGGGAGAATTTGGCCATGCACAATCCAGCATCTGGATCTCTGGGATAAAACGCCTGCTGCTGTGGGATCTGCTCCCACACAGAGCTAACAGAAGTGGGTTTGGATCAGGAGGTTTTCAGTGAAGCAGCAGATCCAGTTACTGCAGGGGCTTGGTTAAATGGGGGCTCACAGCTGGTTTCTCACATAATAGGTCTGATATTGTCTAAGCTGTTAGGGAGGATCCTAAAGGAGGGCTCACCGAGTGCGGCAAAGGTGTCTCTCAGGTCTGCCTTGTCGATGAAGCCATCCCGGTTCTGATCCATGATAGTGAATGCCTGGAAGCACAAGAGGAGGACAGGGAGCACAGGGAGAAGGAGAGTTGTTGGCCTTTGCAAAGGCTTTAGTATCCTCTTCCTCCTCCCTTTGACTTGGATGGGACAAGGGCACCTTGAGCCCTCACAGGATGGAGCAACAACCATCACCCAAATGCAGCAGCAATCCTAAACCCCTGCACCCTTGGGTGTTGTGGGGTGATGGCTTCCTATGGCAAACCCTAACGCTGTCCATCACCATGTGCCAGCCATGCATGGGGAACATCACGAAGAGCTGAAGGTCACATCGCATCATGGACGCTCGGTCATCCAAACACACCTACCTCTTTGAATTCCTGGATCTGGGCCTGCTCAAACATGGAGAAGACGTTGGAATTAGCACCTTCAATCCTCTTCTTGGCTTTCTTGGGTGCCTGCAGGGGTTCAAGTATGTATCACTAATTCACTGGCTTTTTATGGCGTGGAACAAAGGCATGAAACTACCCTATTTTTAGGTGAGTCCTGCATGGTAGCTCTGGGTTGGTGCTGCTGCTCTGCTCTCTTCCCTGGGTGCTTGGTGCATTGCTCAGCTCTGGACACGTGCAACCCTCCAATGTTGAGGGGTGTTAAGATTCTTGCTTAAATTACAGCTCTATCTTTGCTTCCTTGATGAATTTAGCCAAATAGATCCCAGGAAAGATGAGCTGGGAAATCGCTTTCCCATCAAAGGCTATGGCAGGTAAAAGGGCTGGCACTGGGGTGAGATTGAGATCTCCCTGGGTGGATATCCAGGTTTGGGAGTGCGCTGCTGAGGTTGCACCCAAGGGGTGCTCATTGGGTGCTTCCTTACCCTGCTGTGCCTCACTGAGAGCTCAGCTCTTATTAAACTGCTTAATAAAAGAATCTGCCTCCTCCTGCAGTGAGGCTTGGAACAACCAGAAACAGCTCAATGTATCTTTTATAAGGAGCAGAGAACAGAGCCGCTTGCCATCCCACCCTGCCCATTATCCCTCTTCCCAGCCTTTCCCTCTAACCAGGGGGGGTCTGCCAGAGAAGGGATTTTAGGGAATACAGTGGCCCTTCCTCTCGCTGTATGGAGGAAGGGAAAGCAGCAGGATGGTATTTGGATCCCCAAACCCTCTGCCCCCGTTAGAAAGCTCTGCTAGTATGGGATACATCTCTGTTCCCCATGGGATGCTGCTGATGCAGCCAGATTGCTCACCCCCTTCCCAGGGCAGGAGGGACCTTTGGCCATCAGATCCCTGTTGCCTCCATTATTCCCTGCACGTTAAAGCTATCCTGGTGAAAAAGCTGACAGATTTTGCCTCTTCCCATTGAAATTCTGGGCTCTCAGTACTCACCATGGCTTCACGCAGGTACCGATGCTGCTGTGAGAGGTGTCTCGGAGGCAAGTCCCTCCTTCCCCTTGGGCTGAAACAATAAGTACATCCCACCCCAGGTTAAAAATAGCCTCATGCCCACTTTTGGCTGTGGTAGGTAAATCCGCCACCCCCAGCGCTCTTGTCTCAGGCTCTCTATGTCCCTCTCTCTCTAATCTGGAATAGCAGCTTCTTGTCAGCGGCTGACGTGACATGTGCGAGCCAAAGAGGGTTTCAAGGTTAACCAAGTGGCCCCGCAGCTCCCACACTGCAGATGCTGACCCATGGTGGGGACTGCACAGGAGCAATCCCACCTGCGGTTGTCACTCAGGATGGGGCCGGGCTTTTCCCCTCTGCTGGGACATGCAGAGAGGGTTTGGGCTGTGGGGACCCCCAGTTACAGTTGCCCAAGGATAAGGATGTTTTGCCTTGGTCCTACCAGGCAGCTTTGGGAGCCTTTATCCCTATCACAGTGTGTCAAAGCAGGATGCTGTGGGTAGAGAAGCCTCCCTGTCCTGCCTGCAACTGGATCCCAGCACTGTGATGCTCCAAGGGCCTGACAACCCCATCTCTGGTTGAAAGGTGACCATCCTGCTGCATGCAGCACCCTATTTGAGATCACTGGGACAAGGCTGGATGTGATGCTGAGTCCCACAAAGCAGGGCAGGCACACAGGGCTCCTCTCATGTGTCACCCCCCACCGAGGCACCTGTCACACACTTAAGCCAACCACTTGCTCATCCTGGTCCCAGCGACATGCATGGGATTAACTCACCCCATCCCTGGTGTGGAGCCACATCCTGCAGCACTCGGGAGCAGCCATCACGGTAGGACGAAGGGTGATGGGCTTAAACTGAAACAGGGGGAGTTAGGATTAGATATAAGGCAGAAGTTGTTCCCTGTGAGGGTGCTGAGGCGCTGGCCCAGGGTGCCCAGAGAAGCTGTGGCTGCCCCATCCCTGGCAGTGTTCAAGGCCAGGTTGGACACAGGGGCTTGGAGCAAGCTGCTCCAGTAGAAGGGGTCCCTGCCCGTGGCAGGGGTTGGAGCTGGAGGAGCTTTAAAGTCCTTTCCAACCCAAACCAGTCTGGGAACCTGTGACTCTATGGCCTTGACCTCGTGGCTGGGGCATGGGTGCTGCTGGACTCGCTGCCCAGAATCATCCCCGCCACATGCCAAGGAGTCTGGAGGGCTGGAACAGGGCTGGGAACAAAAGAGACGATGAAATCAGATCCCTGGAGCTTCAGGCTCTGCCCAGACACTGCCCTTGTTCCCCCAGAAGACACAAATACCCTGCTTAATCCCTGGCACTTGCCATTCGGATGCACTTCAATACTGGGCTGACACGACCGAGCCAGTAAGGACGATATTAAAGGGAGGATTTAAGAAGCCAGCAGGGAAATGAGTAGGGAAAAGTGCCCAGAGAGGGGAAGACTCCTGATCTGGGAATGACTGCCTCGTCTGGATGGAGCTGTAGCTGAGGGAAGGGATTTCAGGATGGGGTTTGGGCTCTCTCTGAGCAAAAGGGCAGACAAGAGAGCCGAGAGGCAGGGATGGGGAGAGGACCAGCCCTGGGCATAGCCAGGGATGAGGGGGATCAATCTTGGTGCGGATGCTCCCTCCTCCTGCCAAGTTCAGCTGGATTCATCACCCAGCCGAGCCCAATTACCTTAATTTGTGGCATTAAGGAAAAATCCATAAGCATCAGGGAAGTGATGTGTAGCAGTTTAATGGGACTGGTTGGCCGTGGAGCCGCCGGCACCCCCTGGATGCTGCCCATTGCCATCCATGGCTCCATGTCCATGGCCAGACATGGCTGGTGGTGCAGGGGGCAGCCCTGGAGCCATGGAGATATCGCAGATTGGGGTTTCTTTGGGGGGAAGCACCATTTCTGCTTGCCCAGACTGGAATAGGTCAGACTTTGGTCTCTCCTCTGTGTTGCCCATGTTGTGGTTAGGGGTACAGTGGTGGCTGGGGGCTTCGAGGGGCTGGATGTGCAGAGTGTGGCACAGGAATGCTGGCTGGGAATGGGGTGCAGATGGCTGCCTGTGCTTCTGCTGTGATTTGTAAGACGGTGCATCTGCTCCACTGCTCACTTCTCGCTGTCAGACCTAATCCTCTGTGCTGCACAGGCTGGATCCTGACCCTACAGTGAGGATCCTGGTCCAGCCTGGGGATGGAGGTGGCTTCAGTCACATCTTCTCCTTCTCCTGCTGTGGATATAGAGGGATTTACTGGCACCCAGGAAAAAGGGAGTGCTTTAAATATGTATGTATGTACACATATGCCTATAGAGCTCCGTAGTGAACAAAAGAGCTGTTGGGAAGTGGCTGCAGCTTGTGAATGGATGTCAGGGAGTAACACACGTATCTGCGCCACAGCAAAATCAGGCGTTGCCCTTCTTATCTGCAAAAAAAAGCCTGTGTTTTACATGAAAAAGCCTTTCTAATTAATAGGACAGCCCCTCTTGAGCTCGATAAAAAATGGAGTCAAAAGGATTTGATTAACCCCTGCTCTGTTCACGGCGCGTGCTCTGCCTGAGCCAGACGCATGCCTGCGCCCAGCCAAGTCCTGCCCATGGCCGATAACGGGGCTTCATCATCCCATGGAGCCCAGCAGCATCATCCCCAGGGGTAGCCCCATCAATGGAGCTGATCTGGGGAGTTCCAGGCCCCCAGGGCCACACCAGTGGGTCAGGATGCTCCAGAGCCACGGCTCAATCCATGCCATTGCAGTTTCCTTATGAACATCTTCTGCTCCAGCTGACATTCTTCCCTGTGATCAGATACATTTGACTAAACTAATACATATGTATACACACCAGTACATTCCCATTCAAACCAATGTAAATTACCTTTGACCAATACATTTTCCTGGGAAATCGATGCATTTTAACACGGGATAATATTTATGAAATTGAATTTTTTATTGGAGCTAATGCAATTCTCTTCTATTTTATGCATTTTTATTAAACTAATGCATTTTAAATTAAACTGTTGTATATTAACTACAACGGCTGTTGGTACTTACCGTGAAATAATATATGTTTGCTGAAATCAATACATATTCCTAAACCTAGGAATTTCCTGTTAACAAGGCTATATCAAATATAACAAATGCATGTAGCTACTTCATTTGATGCTTATATACACTGCCTGCTGCATTTGTTTATTGGTAATGATTATTTTTAAAGGGAGAAAGATTATTAAAGGTTGAAGGATGGATTCCTGTGCAGCTGCAGTTTGAAGCTGGTGGTGGTTACTCTATCCCTGGTGCTCACAGTGAAGGTGGCCATTGGAGTAGCCAGGGTATCCCAGTGCTGAGGCCCGTCCTCTGCCACCGATGGCCTCTGTGTCCTTGGCCACATCCCTGCATCTCATTTCCCATCACACTGGGGCTTGGGGGGGTCCTTTCCTTGGGCTCATCACACTCCCCCCATAGCCTCTTTCTGCTGGCAGTGTCTTCAGGAGGGTTTTATCCACCTCCCCTTGGAGTTCAAAAGGTTTCCATGTTTAAGAGCTTATTCCAGACAGACTTAATTTAGCAGCTTTTCCTGATTCAGCTCCATTTTCCCTTGGAAGGATATATCACCGCGGTAATGGCCAGGAGGGTTTGCCCAGCTCAGGAGCCTGGGGAGGAGCTGCCACCCACTAAGCAGAGCAGGGGACCAGCTGGCCTGAGGATGGGGATGAGGATGAACAATATCCCATCCCCAAATTGGCCTGTCTGGGATGTGCCTTGTGCTGTGCACAGGATGCGGCCCCAGGAGGAGGTGGCCATCCCAGCCTTTGGAGCTACGGCGCTGACAAGGGAAAAGCCATAAATAGCAGCAATATCCACTGTGCGCGCCGAATGGTGCCATAGTTGAGATAATTTGGGCAAAGCAATAAAAGAGGAAAATTAATTAAAGAGGGTGTGCTAATTGTAAGGGGAATATGCCTGGATAGAAGTGGCCGTGGCAGAAAGGCGGCTGATGGAGGGGCCCGAGCATCCTCCCCGCACATCCTGGGGTACCCGGGGGATACCGAGGGCTGAGGCCGGGCACAACTCAGTGCATGTCCCGCGGGAGCAATGGGCACCAAGGGGAGACGGGAGAGTCCCCCGTGGTGTCTCAGCCTGCACTGCTTTGTCCCCATGATGCTCTCCGTGTCCCTTAGTGTGCTCCATAGAGGCGGGGGGTGTCCCCAGCCCTTCCGGTGCCCTCCGGTGCCCCCGCCCCGGCCAGGTAGGACGCGCTGCAGATGCCTCGGTGGCCACCAGGTGGCGCCGTTGTAGCGGGCGCTGTGCGGGCGCTGCCCGGACCCGGTAGGGCGGGGGAGAGGAGCAGGAGGGGAGAGGGGCGGGAGGGAGCGGGCTGGGTATCGGGACAGGGGGGATGCCATGAAGCTGCATCGCCTGCTGTAACCGGCTTCTGCGCCATCAAACACCTCAAACCATGTGTGAGAAGATGGGAAACGGACTGAGTGGCCCCATACCCAGCTGCGGGGTTGGCTCCGGCTTCCCCAGGCTGGCAAAGCCAGGCAGCGCTGGGATAGCCCTGATCTCTCCCACTGGAAGAGGCAGAGACCCTGCAGCTGGGGCACTGGGCAGGCAGCCCCTTGTGACGACTGACAGGGGCTGTGCTGTGTTCCCCTGCATGGGATGGGGACAGAGCTCTGAAGCAGTTGTTTGGGTCTTTGTGAGGGTCTTCCTGCTCTGGGACAAGCCCCAAGGCCTGACTTGTCCCCACTCATCCCTCGGTGGGGCTCCTGCTGTCCTCCTGCCTGTCCTGGGGACGAGGCCAAGCAAGCCCACCATCACCATTGGCTCATGGTTCTTGCTGCCAGCATCACCCCTCGACTGCATAATGGTGCCGGATCACCGCACAAAGGGCTTATGTGGATCAAAACCATAGGGAAGATGCGAATAAATTGAATGGGAACGTGCTGAAATCTAACTATTATTTTGTTTTCTAAGTACACAGAAAAGCCCCTTCCATATTTTAATTAAAAGCCTTTCAGAAGGGGAGGCAAGGGGCTGCCGTTTACAACGGGCTATTGTCAGGCACACAAAGCGAACCCTTCTGGAGACAAACTGATTTATTAACCTGCACCTCGCAGCGTTCCCTGAGGCAGGGAAGACGGGGGGGGGGCACACACAGTGGGATGAGGTCTTCCTGCTCTGCCGGGGTGACCCAGGGCCAGCGGGATGGTGCCTGAAGGGACACAGGAACAGGGGGGCACAGGGGGAGCAGGGATGGAGCGTGCCACCCTGCAGCTCTGCATCCCTCTGCACGGCACAGGGTGCAGTTCCTCTCCTCTTCCCTATGGCTCCCATTGATTCGTTAATGATTTGGCCAAACAGAAGCATTCCTCCGAAGCCCACAATTTAATTTGTTCACCAAAATGCCCAGTTAGTTTTGTTTCTGATTTATGAGCAGGCTCTTCTGTTCCAGAGAGGGGCAGTGATTTATGGGTGTGAGATCAGCTTTGTGGGTGCAGGGGGATGGCCTAGGACCTGTCTCTGAGGGTGTCCAACAGCAGATGCTTGGAGCATCTTGTCATGAACATCTCAATCCCTGTCACTGGCTTGGAGAGAACACTGGCACCCAACAGCAGACACCAGCTCTCACCCCAGCAAAGACCACCCATCCCACCTGAGTTCATCGGCCCATCTATAACCAAACCTGCATGGCCCTTAGAGGGATGGAAGCCAATTCCCATGGAGGAATCCTCCCTTTACACAACCTGCTCTCACCTCTGCCTAATTACAGCCTCATTAAGCCAAATGTGAAGCACCTTCCTGGTACCACCTGCAGCCCCAATCTCATTACAAATCTCAGCACCTCCCACTGCTTTGGGCTCTTTGATTCTTTGGGTTAAGAGAGAATCTATTTATAGGGTTTGAGTTCCCAGAGCAAAGTTGGGCCCTTGATACGAGTGCACCCAAGCAGGGGCAGTGCAGAGCAGGTGATGGTTGAGGTCTCAGAGCATCCATGGGGCTTACTGCTGATGGTAACAAGGTTGAGGTTTTGGCTTGGCATTCGCGATCTGCACCAGTTCCAAGTGGATGCTTTTGTTGCAGCACAAAGAGGAGGATCTTCTGTGGGAGCCCCCTTCTCCAGCCAGCTCTGGAGGTGTGGAAGAAGCTGGACCAGGGCTCGCAGGAGCACCCCAGCTCTAGCGCAAACTGCCTTGGCTCTTGCAAAGCTTTCCTTTGATTTTCTGTTCGCTTGTTCTTCTGCCTGAGGCAATTTGCGATTGTGGGATCCCAAACGGCTCCAAGTTTCCCTGAGTGGAAGAGATGAGAAGGAGGAGATCAATTCCTGGCTGTTCATGCTCTAGCGTGGTGCCAAGGTCACTTTGGGTGCCTGCCTTACCCTTTTGGACAGTTTTCCTGGCCAAGGTGAACTTCAGAAGGGAAGGAGCAGACCTGTCCCTGTGGTGGTGGATGTACCTGCAGAGCAGGGTGCAGTTTGGAGGATGTTCCTTTGGTGCCTTCTCGACACAAATTGTGCTTTTTGGTGGAATCCCAGGGGTTCTGCACAACGCAGGCAACGGCAGCAGGATGATACCTGGGCTGCCAAGTGAGGCCAAGGCACAGGAGCTGCTTCATCCCTGCATCTCCAGTGCAAGATCTGCTGCAAGGAGCAAAGCTGAGTGCTCTGGGGGTGGGATGGTGAAGGACTGAGTGAGAGCTGCAGGAGCACTTGTCCTGGCTTTGCTGGTGTCCGTGCACACAAGGAGTAGAGGCTGTTGGGATCCTGACCACCTCCCTCTGAGCACCGGGATCTCCAAAGCAGCAAACGGTGACAGGTAAGACAAGGGGGGACCAGCGTGATGGGGCAGGATGGGGTGCTGCAGGATGCCCTCCTCCTCTCTGCAGTTTCAGAGGCAAAGCAGCATCCAGGTTTACAAGCCCAGGGCAATGCTTCATCCCCATTGTGGGGTGGTTGGGCCCCCAGCTCCTCCACCCTGGATCTCAGGTAGGGGAGCTGGGATGTGGGTTTGTGTCACAGCCTGGCAGGAGACCCAGGCCCTTCCAGCCATAGGGACATGCATGTGTCTGCACGACTGCTTGAGGTGTGCCCTGCTCCTTAGCAGGAGCATTGAACTGCTGCGTTTGCTTGGTCTGCAAATACCCACCTGCAAAACGTACCCAAAGGGGCAGCTCAGCCCTCTGCCACTCAACATGGACTCCTGGCAATCACAGCACAGCTCTGCTCTGGGTTTAATGCTCAAAGCCCTTTCTTTGGATGTTGGTGTGGTTGGTACAACAGGATATGGGGAAACTTGGGGCAGAAACCGTAAAGTTTGGGTAGAAAAGCAAAGGGGATGTTTCTTAGACAGGTTTTATTGCTGCCCAAATGCTGGTGTCTGAGCCCCATTGCTCTGTTGAAGTTGGCTGAGTTCTTCAGAGCCCAATTGCATTAAGTGATTTAAATATATACTCCTAAACCACTCTGAATTTGGGATTTTCCCGGCCGGGTGTTGCTGCGTTCGTGTTTGCTGTTGCAATTCCCACCAGGGTCAAAGGTGCTGTGGATGTGTCAGGTCAGAAACGAAAACCAACTAAACTTTAACGGGCGGCTTCTGGATGCTGATTCCCACCTCCCCGCGGTGCCGGATGCTCTTCACACACCGGCAAAACCCAAGCCATCCATCGTGCCCTTCCCAGCCATAGGGGGGGGTCCCATGGACCCGAGGGGGCTGCGGGCGGGGCGAGGCGGCGGCGGGGCCGCCCCCGGCGGTGGAGGCGGGCGGTGCGGTCCGGTGCGGTGCGCTCCGCTCCTCTCCGCGCCCGTCCGCGCCGCCGGTCTCCCCCAAGATGGCCGCCGACGTGGGATCGATGTTTCGATACCGGACGCGGTTTGATGTCCGCCGGCTCCAGGTTGGTGGCGGCGGCCGCGGGGCTGGCGGCGGGCGGAGGATGGATGGAGCGGGGCGGAAGGGGGGGATCCGGGCGGCCGCCCCCATCCCTCCCCTTATCCCCCCCCCCCCATCGCTCCCGCCCTCCCTCCGCCCGCCCTTCCCCATCGATAGGTATCAGAAATTGATCCCCGCCGCCGCCGCTCTTTGTTCGGCGCCGCCCGGGAGCATGGAGCAGCGCTAGCGGCGATGGAGCCGCGCCGCCCCGGCCCCCGCCCCGCCGCCCCCGAGGTGACAGCGCGGCCGCCGCTCCGCCCCGGCGGGAGGGAGGGAGGGAGAGGAGGAAGTTGCGCGGGATGAAGTTGCGGGGAGCGCGGCCCCCCGCGCCGCTCCGCCAAGTTTCTTGCGGTCCCCGCCCGCGGAGCGGAGCCGCAGGTGCCCGCGGGCTGCGAAGTGTCCCCGGTGTTGCCCGGCCTCCCCCCGGGAGCGGGTCTGCAGCGGCATCCCCCGCTCGTGTCTGGAGCGGGCGCGGCGGGGCAGGGGCTCCCCGGTGAGAGGATGGATGCGCGGTAGCCGGGGGATGGCGGAGCGGGGCTGCCCGGAGCCCCGCCGCGCTCCCATTGTTCAGGGCCCCGGGTCCGCGGTGCCGGGGCTCGGTCAGCCCTGAACGTCAGGGAAAGGCGATCGGGACGAGCCGGCTGTTGGCCGGTCCTGCAGTGCCCAATGGATGTGGCGGGAGAGAGATCCTTTGTGGCTCCGGGCAGGTCACGGCTGCCGTATCCCGCCGTGGTGCCCTCGGTGTGTGAAATTACCGGTAAGTCCTTTGTTAAGGTGTGCGAGGGAAGGTTTGCCGGGGGATGCTGGCAGTTTGTGAGCTGAAATAGGCACCGATGTAGCGGGGAGGCGGATAATTAACACAATAGCTCTCCCAACATAATGGGATGAAACCCAACCTGGATCCACTACAAAAGCCGAAACGCTCATTTACATGGATGTTAAATGGGTTTATCCCTGTCGGATATTACGGAGTTTAAAGCGTAGTGTGCTTCGTAGGGGAGTAAACAGATTGAAATGCGATTCATGAGGCTCTGGTACTATATCAACAGTTCCAGCATTTTGGCTTTTAAGCAGATTGTGTGCTATGTCTGCGATACGCGACCCTAAAAGTACTGCAGGTACCACGGCCGGTCGGCTTGCCATGACTGCTCATTGTGGTCGGGAAGGGATTACGGTTTTAAGCGCTTCGGATACAAAAGCATTCCCAGCTGAATCACGCCAATGACTTTTCCTGGGGGTGCAGACCTTTATTTAAAGGCAAATATTGGCAGCTACTTTTCCGTGGGTCCGTTGTGGGGGGAACTTTGCTGGAGGGAGAGGTGAGCAGAGCGGTGGGTGCTCTGCTTGACTGAATGGCTATGGTCGGGTGCTGGAGATGGAGACGAAGGCATAGGAATTGACTTCTGTCCAGCTGGGATCACGGTGGGAAAGATGACCTTGTGCCAGCTTGGCCTAATGCCCTCTATTAGAAAGGAAAACAAAAATAAAAGGAAGGGAAACAATCCTTTTATTATCCTTCCAAGGGCTTTTTCCATGGTTTATTTCCTCCCTTTTCCTCTTTAATGCATGTGTCTGAGCAGCTCTGCTGGCCTGGGGCTGCCTGGGAATGGCAGAGTTTTGAGCAACCCTGATGAATGGTGGGCATATGTAAAACATGTAGATAATGTGCTACTCGGCAGCACTTTGATCGAAACGGCGTCGAGGCTTTTTACAGCAAATAGTCTTGGAAATGAGAAGAGATAAAATTCCATCAAAGATAATGCCAGACATATTTCATTGGGTTATGAGATTGTTTTATTGTGTACATTACTAATGCAGTATTTTTTTACAGCTTTCTTGTGTATAATAGTCATAGCGGGATTCGGTCCTTTATGGGTTTTTTGTGTTTTAATTTGCTCTTGGTTTATTACGTTCCGGTTGGCACTGTATGGATTACACGCTCCGGATGCCGCTTTAATCTAACCAGCAAAAAATGGGAAGAGTTGCGAGCTGCTGATTTGGGATAATAAATACAAGAGCGAGTGAGGGGAGAGCGACTGATTATAGCCATCTTTTATCAATGTCTTCACATCTCATTATGCAGATGAGCTCTGGCTATGTGGCTCCAGTGTTGGGTTCGTCAAATAAAGCGCTCTCGGTTTGATTTCCTGTAATGCAAATGCTCTCGGCATTCCGGAGCGGAGTTGGGCATAAACTTCGTCAGGAGCCTTGGAACGCAGTGTGGTTGATGGAATGTTTTTGCTGTTCAAAGTTTAGGGAATGGGGGGGGGGGGGGGGGAAACCCACCCACCCACCCACCCCCACAACTGCGGATGTGATTAAAATATTATAACCTTATGATATTCTGAAGTGCATAAATTTTACATATCAGCTACAGAGGGAGTTTAGACATCCATTAAATGATATGACAGCTTGACTTATCTAAATGTGCATCATTTAACAATGTGTCAAAATTCTTCTTTATATAGACGACAGCAGTAAATAAGCTATCAGTCCTCTTGGCTGAAGCTTAATTCCTGGAGCTTGGACTAACAGGCTGAACTGCTTTCTTGCGGTGGGCAGGATAACCTCAGGGGGAGGCAAAGGTGCTTTTGGGGCTATACATGGGGGGAGCTTCGCCTCTGCAAATTCCTGGGTTCTGTGGTTTTTAGGGATCATATGGAGAGACTGGTGACACCTTCCAGTTTCCTCCAGCACCAAAGACTGTTCATTCCCACCTCTGCAAAGCAGAGGGTGAGGTGATGCTCATGGTCACTGTGCCCAAGGGGAGGAGAGAGGTGCCACAAGGGGCTCTGGGTGCCCCCGTCTTTGGAATTTCTTCTTTCCAAGTGGAATGCTCAGGGTTTGTGCCCGTGCCTGGGGCTGGCTGAGGAGCGTTGTGGGGTTGTGAATGGTTTGTGCTTCCCAGAGGCTCTGGCTGCTCCTTGTGCATCGGGACGGGAGCTGCGGAATTGTCCTGTTTACACAATTAACATGGATTTAGGAGCAGTGGCACTAACGACGCCCGGTTCTCTGCAGATGTCTGTTGTCTGACAGTTGTGTGCTCCTCTTGAGAGGCGCCCAATGACCTGGTGGTGCTCTTTATGTGGATTCTCTGCTGTCCTCTATTGCGGCTGTGCTATGTAGCCTGTCTCTTGGCAGGGACACTGGTGACATTTCTTCACTCAGGGGCCCTGTTTCTTTAGAGATCTAGGGCTATGTAAATGCTGGTCCTTTCCATATACCACCAAGGAGGTTCAGCTGAACTGACCACCAAAGCGCAGCTGATGCTCCAGCATGGCTTGTTAAAACCGTGGCCACTGGGAAACTCATGTCTCTGGATGTCACCATCATTGACCACATTGTGGTGTCCCCTTCCTCCACACTTCCACTGCAGCTCCCTACTTGAGGCAGGTTGTGGTGCAGCATCCATCCCCCATCCCACTGTTCCTCCCCAAATCCTTCATTAGAAGCAATTACTTGATATTTCTAACATCAAGAATGGACGGGATGGGCCCTGTTCCTGCTCCCGCCTGCCATTGCCTTTGAGTTGTGCACCATCAGGAAGTCATTCCATGAAGTTTCTGAGGTCCAATGTATGTTTTTCCCCTATTATTTTTTCCTCTGTCTGAATAATTGAGACGCTGCCAGGCAAGAAGAGAGCTGCAGAAAATGAGGGTTTATCTTTAGCTCCGCAGCTCTCACTTTAGAAACTGGTGACCCCAATTCCAGCCCGAAGAGTGACTTCTTCCCTAATTAATAAATCCATTAATTAATTGTGTGCGTGCTGCAGCCCATTAGAGATGTACACGCTGGCCTCCTGATCCAGTTTAGTGGATCATCTCTGTGGCCTTGGAGCCGGGGGGGGGGAAGGGATTGGGATCAAGAGGCAAATAGGGAACAGGGATGGGGATGTGGTTTCATTTTATGGTACTGGAGGGAAGGGTATCAGCCCTGGTGGGTTATCCAGCTCGGAGGTGGGAGTGGGGGCAGTGAGCAGAGTGCTTGCGGTTGCTGTGCCCCATGAAATGGGGGAGATTGTGGAATGGGGTTTGTGGGGTGGAGGCAGCTGCCTGCTGCCCCTAACTCAGGCCAGCCCAGCCTCTTGCATCGATGCCCTGCATGGCTTGGTGGCAATGAGGGGGCTGTTTCGGTGTGGTTCCCGGGTTCCTCATGACCTCCTGCTGCTTGTGGCCATGAGTTTGGCTGGGCTCAGCAGGGCCTTTGTGCCGCAGGTGGAGCTGAATGCTAAAACGTTTGGTGATCTGAATTATTATTTATGACCAGATTAAGCAAGCAGCACACTCCCAGCCCCAGTCCTTTAGGAGGCACTTGCTTAACTAGATAACCTCAGCGGAGCGTGCAGAACGCGCTATTCATCTCCCTCCATATGTTGGCACAGGAGCTGCTCCTTTCAGTTAATTTTTCTTGCTGTCTGCAGAGACTTCAACTCAAAATGCAGGCAAAATTGTTGTGTGCGCTGGTCCCATGGCTGCTGTCTTCTCTGCTGAATGGCAAGTTAACTGTTGGCAAGAGCAGCACCAACTTTAGATGCGGAATATGGATTTGGGGGCTGGAGCGACCCCTCTGCTCCTCAGTTGCCCCCTCCTGGTTTTGCTGGTTGGAGAAGAGCAGAGTGTTTGGGCTCCCAGAGGTGGCTGTGTGTCCCATGGGATGCAGTGATCCTGCTCCCTTGGGTGCTGGTATAATCATGGTGCTGTACATTCCCGGCCATGGGAATTCCCACATCTTGAATTCCAGGGGATTATCCTGAGAGCTGCTGACTCAACATGGCAAATTGCAAATGCAGGACCCTTGTTTGTGGGGTGGGAGGGTGATGTTGAGCTGCAGCATCCTCAACAGCCTGCCTTGAGATGAAGTTAATTTAGGGCACAGCAGCGATGGTGTGTGCTCCCCCATCGCCAGGCCTCGAGACAGAAACCACACAGCAGCTCACTTGCTGTATTAATGGGTAGCACGTTCCCTCTCGGATTGGAAAAGGCACATTAGAGGCATCCATCCCTCCGAAAAAAAGAGCCTGTGTGAAGTTTCTCAGAACATTTTGTACCATCCTGCTCCTATTACCGAAAGATGTAATTCCCCAACTTGGGAGATAATAAGCAGGTATTGACTTCTGCTGGGGTCATTATCAAGATTTATTCAGTCAATATGGCTTCTTGGGTCAATAAATCTTGAGGTTGATAAAGGAGGAATATATACTTGCAGACTTTATTAAAAAGTTTTCCCCTTTTGTAACACTTCCCCGTGTGTTGCGTTAGGATCTATGAGACTGAGTTCTCTTTAATCACCTTTTCGTGCAGCTTTTGGTGTCCCTTGCCATGACAACAAGACTTGGGAAGCAGGATTCAGCCCCGTGCTGGGTCTGGCTTGCTTGAAATCACTGCCTTGGCTTTGGTGATGGAGTCTTTGATAGGGGGGATATCATCTGATGGGGATCCCCCTAATCAGGGGGAGTGGGATCTGTAGGTGCCTCATCCCGTCACCTCAGGGAGGATGGGACTGAGCGCAGTTGCTGCGAGAGAGCTGAAATTCAGGATCCATATTCCCAACCCACTGTAGAGTAATGGGATTGTGTCCCCTTCCCTACTGCAGGCTGAGAAGCCTCTGGGATTCAGGATGCAGTGAAACAGCCATGATGCTCCATTGGTTTGGGGTCTGTCCCAGCACCTGCTTGCTGCCTTGGGCAATGGCTTTGTGCCTCAGTTTCCCTGCTGCTGGGGTACCAGGGATGGAGCGTCTTGGGGCAAATCACCTCCAAAAAGGGGTCTGGCAGCCTCATGGTGTTTGTGCCCGTTGCCTGGGTGTTTGGCTGTGTGTTGTCCATCATCTCCTGCAGCAAAGAGCCCTTGGAAGAGTTGCATGTGCCATTTTGGCTGCCCATGCAGAGGATCTCAGGGGGCACCTCTGCAAAGAGGTCCAGGCTATGTCAGCACAATGAAGAATAGCTCTTGAAGGCAGCAAGCCGCCAGCTGCAGGGGGTCATCAGCAGAATCCAACCAAAAGGCTTTAGATAGCCTGGAAAGCTCAAGTGCTCGTTATTTACCGCAGTGCTTGTTAATGAACATGGGCACAGCCGCATCCACCCCTTCCCAGGTCAGATCCAGGTTTGAGGTGGGCAGTAACTGCTCACCCTGGGCTTGCAGGCAGGAACCCCATTGGATGATGGGCTCCTTCAGCTCCATCTGTGTATTTAACATGATTTATTGTGGCCGTGCCTGCTGACGAGCTTCGCTGTATTCCCACAATTGACGGCTTTCCTTTTAAGTTGAAGCTTCCCGATTTCACGCAGCTGAACACCTCCTTCCAAAATGGTTTCAGTGCTGCTTTCCCCCCCCTTCTCTTAGTACGGCCTTGCTGTGTAATTATTTTTTTGACTACTTAGAAGTAGCACTTAACGATTCCCCCAAAGCTGCAACAGGACCCCAGAGGATTGCTTTAGCTGCAGTTTAAGCGACTCTCTGCGAACGCGGGGCCAGCTCTGATATTAATTGCTTGGTGGGTGCGTGCTGGTTGGTTTCTTCTGCAACACGGGTTTCTAAAGAAGTAAATAACCAATTTGAACCCCGCGTAAATATCCCTCTGGTGGGAGCCGCGCCGTGCGTCAGCCGCTCGGAGCACGCTGCCGTTGCCTTTGGTAACGCTCCTGTGGTTTTACACCGAAGTCAGGACCTCAGGCATCCTTTGTTTTCTTCCATCGGGATAACATAATAAAGTATTACCTGGTGCTGGCAGCGGGTCTTGTAATGTGTGGTGCAAGCACAGCAGCTCGTTGGCGCCAGGGCCGGTGTGTTATTGCTTAGCCTGGCTGCAGAGGACGTTTATTCTTTATTAATCACGCTGATTAATAAAGGGCATGGGGAGAGCTGCCTTCAGCTGCGGCGCTCGGAGTGCTTTGCAAACATTGCTTCATCCCTGGGAGCTGGGTAATCATTACCCCTCCTGTCCCCCTGGTCCCTTGGCTGAGGAGCAGTGGGCTCTGCTCTGGAGGGGGGCACGGTTTGGGGAGCGGTGTTGCTGAAAGCCTGCTGTGATGTCCACGTGCAGTGCGTGGTGGCTGGGATGGAGTGATGGGGAGGATGGTGCCCCCCAAGAGGAAGGCGCTGAACCCTAAAGACAGAGGCTCACCACTCTCCCTGCTGGGAGCATTGTGCTGGATCCCCTGAGCAGCACCCTTGGGGCCTGAATTCAGTGCCCAAGTTGCTGGTGAAGGTTCCTCCATGGTGTCTCTCCTCCCGTTGAATGTTTGCTGACACCCTATTCATTATACTGGAACCAGAGCAGGATGCCCTGATCATGCTGTGCTGGGTCCCATTCTTCCAGCACCTCTAACTCCCCCAACCCCAGCCCTGGCAGAGTCTGGGCTGGCAGGTACCCGGAGCTGGTGGGACCCAGCATCCAGGATGGCAGCAGCCATCCAGGACCATCAGCTTTACCCGCTCCATCCTCTGCTTGGCGCACGCCGCAGAGGTAGTGTCTCCTGCTAGCGCACTTTTCCTTCAAATAAAAGCAGCTAATTAACATTATTCTTTAATTATTGCCTTTATCAACAAGGGGTCTGGTTTATACCAGCAGGATAGTCGCTTTCCCTTCCACTACCCAAGCGAATGCTTCAATTCCTGTTGCTTTTGAAATGAATTTGATGTCATCTGCCCATTGTCACTTAATGGGGACACTTGGGTAATGATTGCGCGCTCCAGCCCTGTTAGCAGCACTGCGAGCGTGTAATTTAGCCCCTTAGGCAACAGTACTTTTGAAATCTCTGGATAGTTTTGAACTCTCTGTTCTTAATTAAATATGCAATTTTTCACGGTAACCAGGTTAATTCTTTTGTGTTGTGTTGTAATACTGTTAGGAATTTCCATCGTTCTTATTAAACATTATTCAGGCATTGTGAATTCCATAATTAAAAAAAATGAAAAGAACAAAGCTTGATTCACTTCTTGCTTTTCCCTGGTTAATTTATCAAATGAATTTTGCAAATTTTCCTTTTTCTCCCCAGACGGCGTGCCAAGTGTTTTAAAGGGGAAGGATTTAATTGCTCTGTAGGGATTGGTTGGTTATGAAGGATTTGGCTGTTTGATTAGTAAACCCTATTGGGAATGGTTTAATGCTCCATGATCTTAAAAATTGTCTGATTGTTAGGCTCTCCAAGGATGTTTTCTCTTTTCCTTCTGTACGGCAACAGCTTTGCACAAGTGTGATTATTAGATGGTGAGGAGGGAGTGGAGGGGTCGATGGTTGGTGCTGGGTGAGCCTGGCCTGTCCTGGTAGTGCCAAGGGAGCCGCTGTTGCCCCTGGAGCAATGGTGATGGTGAGACAAACCAGTGGTCTCTGTGTGCCTCCCTGTAGGTCACCGGGCTGGATGAGGATGGGGCTGGATCCTGTGCTCAGTTTCACTGCTAAGACTTGTTCCCTAATATCTACCTTGTAATATAATGAAATTACACAGCAGATCTTATTTACCAAGAGACAAAACCCTGCTGTGAACTCCAGGTCTGAATCACTCTGCTAACCCACTGGGCAGCATCCCGTAAGGATGCTGAAGTGCGTCGGGAGGTCTTGATGTGGGGAGTCCATGGTATCTTGGAGCTGGGTGGGCAGGAGCATGCATGAGGAAGGATGCAGGGCTGCAGCCTGCTGGGGGTTTAATCCAGGTATCTCATAGCAGGGGTGCTTATAGAGCCCCAGTCCAGGAGTTAAGTGGGCGATCAACCTGCTCTGACTGGGTTGCTTTTGAAGTGCTTTTTGATTTAATGTAGGGAACCCCCCTGAATATCTGGTGGTTTTAGCCATGTGGTGCCATTTGAGGTATGCTGTGAGGTAAAGGATGGTGATGGCTCACCATTAAACAACTGAAAAGCCTCTGTATGGTGCTGACACCCAGTGGGTTTGGGGGGAAGCAGGCAGGGGTTTTACTTCCCACCCAATGCATGGAGCATCCCTGGCAGCTGCCGGTAGCTGGGAGACGGCAGTCCAGCCGGGATCGATTGCGGCCAGTCTGAGGGGGCTCCCCAGGGGTTATTTGGGCTTTAAGGAGAGGTCAGAGAGTCATTAAACCCATAAATACATTGCAATGTAAGAGAGGAGCTGTTGTTACCTTCCAGCTTGGTTTCTGTGATGCCAGTTTTCCCCCATTCTGGTTCCAGCCTCTTAAACTGGATGTATCAACCAGGCTGGTGCTACCTGTGACCAGGCAGCTCGGGTGGAAACTGTTCAACAGTGTTGGGCAGGAACGGTCAATGCCGGGCTATGGCTAAAGCAGGGTTGCAAGCCATTTGCCCTATGTGTATTGCTCAATGGCAGTGATACAGGGCTGCCTGGGCTCTGCTGCACCACTGGCATGGGGCTGCTCCCTGCTGTGCTGAATCCATAAAGTCATTTAAAACACAAAAACGCACCTAAAAAAGCCACGACATTTGCAAGGCGAAGGCGAGCAGATGCTGGTAATGTATTCCCAGGCATGACACAGAGTGGCAGCGTGTCGTGAACCGTGTCCCCAGGGACCCCTGGGCCTGTGATATTGGCTTTAACCCCCACCGGCTCCGGTCGGGGTGTAAATTCATCAGGCTTACGGGTATTGCTCTTGGACTACTGAATAATTTACAGTTGCGGAGCCCAGCCAGGTTCAGGTCATCGGGGTTCATGGGTTAATAACAGGTTTGGTTTTTGTTGTCAGCAGCTGCCTTGATAACATATGAAAGAATCCTATTCTGTTGATTAGATTTTGAAATGGATCAATTTTTAATCAGCAGAACATCTGACTCACTCGATAAGAGGAGCGCTGCTGGAGACAGGACGAGGGGCTCGTTATTTACAGCGTTGTTTGTTTTTACTCATATGCAAATCCTCGCCGGGGCTGGAGCCCGGCCCCTGCCTCCCTGTGCCCTGGCTCCCCCAAAATAAATCGCTGGGATTATCACAACGTATTGGATTCATCCCGGGGTTCGGCAGGAAATCCGTGATGCTGTTGGAGAGCTCCGAGGGCACGCGGAAGCTTTGATTTAGTGATCCACTGGTATCGATGGAAAAACGTTTACTTATCGATCACTGAATCTTAGGTATAAAAGCATCTTGGGGGTGTTTGGCTCACGCCTCCCCAAGAGCTACCAAAAGCACCTTCAGGATGAGCTTGTGGGTGCTGGGAGAGCAGGGGACAAACCCCAGTGGGAGGCAGAGAGATCTTGGCCAAATTCCTATGTGTGAGTAAAGTTTCAGAGGGAATAACTTTGATTTCACTTAATATTAAGGTAATATTTTAGTAATACTAACAGACCTGGATTCCCATTACAAGTTAAATACTGGGTGGGAACCTGGGCAGATGCTCATTTATTTGTTAGATTATTACTTATATATACATTATATGATTACAACAAACATCCCAAACTTGACACATTGCATTGAACCTTGATAACCGCATGCATTTCTTTCTGTAAATACGTGCATAAAACCCATTTATGTTTTTTTCCTCAATGGAATCCACTGTCTTAAAGCAAGTATTAACAACTGCTATAGGAGGACTGCCTGAAAATGAAGCTCTATTTATTAGCAGCAGAAAAGGTAAAAGTCTTGTGAATGTAACTTTGGGGAGAGGATCACTGGAGTATGTGTGGCTCTGTGGTCGGTGGCTGGGGACGGTCTGTTGCTGGCAGATATAGATATAAATAAGGACTCAGTGGTGCTGGTAATTTGCATGGGTTTGCCCTGGGTGCTTTGGGATTTTACTTTTCAAACTTGTGCCTTCTGGCAGCCTCCCTAACCTGAATAAACATTTTCCCTCTTGCCACAGATCAGTTAAGCTGGTGGCTGTATGGGGGCTTGCTCCGGGCAGGTTTCCTTCTCCGGTTTTGTTCCTTGAAAGAGTTGCCTTTTATTTAAAACTGGATGTATTTATGAATTTATGTATATAGCTTCGTGTTGGTTTGGTGAGGGAGTGATTGGAGCACCAGGAAAAGCAGGCTGAAGCCTTTGGAATGCAGGCGATGGGATGTGAGCATGGGGATGTGCTCCCTGGTCCTGCTGGATGCTGTAGCCTATTCCAGCCCCACGTGGGCACTCACATCCCCTGTGTTTGCTGACCTCTGGCCACAACCAGCCACGCTCCAAGGTCTCCTCTGGGGCTTTGCAGTGCCTGGTGTTATTACAGTACCATAAGTCCAAGGGCTCATTTTCTATAGCCTGGAAATAACACTGCAGGTAATGAGTGTTTGCTAATAGCCACAGCAATAGCTTACGGGCTCTCGTGCCTGTCAGTGGGCATGGGCGATATATCAGTTTCTGCTAAAAACACTAGCAACATCAGAAGGTTAAATATGCATATTATATCATCCCTGGCAGGTTTATTTTCAGGAGAGCAATGGGTGTCACAAGTTCGTGACTTCAGAATGAAGTTTATTTTGGTGATGGAAAACGTGCTTCTCTGTTAAGCATCTGCCGGTTATTTTCTGAGGAGAGGTGAAAGAAAAACACTTTTGCAAAGAGGAGAGGGGCAACTGACCTGCCTTTTGTTTAATAATGGGTGCTTAGGAAGCATCAGTGGAGGGGATGGGTCTACAGTGTCCTTTGGGCATTGGGGAGCTGCCCAGTTCTTGTGTTTGAGAGAGGCACCAGCTCCTCTGGTAACTCATTAACTCTCCAAACTGCCCTTGTGTTTAGCAACTGAGTAAATGAATTGCTGATGGGCCCCTGGGTTTTAGTGTCATTGCTCCAGACAGGATTGACCCAAAACTGCAGTGGGAGATGAGCCCTGTGTGCAGTGAGCAAACTGCACCGGTGGGGTTGGAAATGGTGCTTTGCCACTTCATTTGTGATTTAAAGGTCTGCGTGGGAGTTGCTCCTTTGCAGCTCAGAGTTCATTTTGGGTCCATGAGGTTTGTACTTGTGACAGTCCCAAGGCTGCTGGGTATGACCCTGTGTGTTGCTTGGAAGCTGAGCTAGTTTGATTTGGAGTTACTGGGACTGAGTTACTGAGACCGGCACATAATCCTGTCCTTTTTCCTCCTTGATTTTTAAGCCATTTAGCTGGATATGAAGCTCCAGCAATTTTGGACACCACAAGGTATTTGGATCCATCAGGTCTTCCTATGCAGGACATGCAGGTTGCCTTTTGCCAGCAATCCTTTTCTCCTTATCCATCCCTTGCTCTTATTGAAGAATCCCTCCTTCCTACCACACATAACCTGAGCCTGGAAGGGTTTCTGTGTTTCTGTCTTTTTTTAGGCTAATAATTAAACAATAACAGAGCCCAGCATCTCTTTATTTAAAGAGCAGATGGAGCATCCTGTATATTAGCATGGTCCTGGCTCTGACAGCGCCAGCGAGTCCTGGAGCTCAGGGTTTGGATGTGCCTCCCGAGGACCATGTTATTGGGCAGGCAGCGGGCAGCAGCCCCGTGGGATGCTGCTCAGAATTAGAAGGGCATCGTTAGGTAGAGGTGAGCCGAGATGATTTTCCTGCCTTCCCTTCCTATGCCATGGCTGAATCCCAGTGAGCTGCTTCAAAAGCACTTCTGGGCCCCGATGGGTCGTCATTCCTTCCTTCTGAGTCGACCAAATCCGGCACACGGTGGGTGCCACGGTCTCAACCCATGTTGAGCATCTCTCCCTGCATCCTGCCTCTGTGAGCAGCGACCGGAGGAGCAGCAGCTTTGATGGTTATAACCAGCGTGAGGTGTTTTGGTGGCACACGTTGTAATGGATAATCCCAGGCTGCTGCTTGAAACAGCTATAAAAGAAACGAGCAGAGGCGCTGGCTGCTGAGCTTGCCTGAAGCTGGTTGCTCCCTCCTCACCATCGTGATGCGTTGAGGCTGCAGATGCCATCAAATCAATCATCAGCCAAATTCTTGTCTTTACCATTCTGTCTCTAACCAGCATCACCATCTAGCAACTGTGCTGTTTACCTCCCACACTGGCTTCTCGTTGAAATGCCCTATTTTTGTTTTTTTCTCAAGCAGCTCCAATTGATAATTTAGCTCTGGATAAAGCAACCTCCGAGCTTTTCATTTCTCAGAGGCCAAACATTGATGTTGTGTGAAATGGGAGCTTTGAGGAGGCTTTGTATGGAACTTAGCTTCCTGAAAAATTTATTTACTGCGACTGTGATCTGCAGGAGTGAATTGATGTTTATCTATAGTAGTTGTTGCCAGAAAAAGAAATGCATAACTGCACTTTCTTGGGAAGCTTTGAAAGGCCTTTTAAATAAGTGTCTAATAGTAGGCTCTCAATAGCTAACAGCCAGCTTGATAGACAGTATACAGTATATTAACTATAAGCAGGCTTAATCTTTTCCTCATGTTTTAGAGAATGCTTTATAACCTTGTGGCCAAAGAATTCATGATCACCAGGTACTTGAAGCGAAGCAAAATTATACTGGCTGTTACTGCTGTGAGATCGATACTGCCGGGAAGCACACGGGGCTGCGAGCTCCTGCTTGCAACCAGCAAGCTCCTGCTCGCAGCCCATGTCCTGACTGTGGAGCTTGGATTTAGGTGGCTCATCCATAACATGGAGGTTTCCCTGGCAAGAGATGCATGGGGAGGGTGGTGATTTATGCAGTCTTTTTGCAGTTGCCATGCGGGAGATGGGAGTCCCAGCATCGCGCTGGAGTGATGCGCAAGTCCCAGTTTGGTGATGGAGCTACATCAGAGAGTGGGATTTGGGTCTGGTGGGATGGAGCTGGCTCACCCGCATCTTCCCATTGCTGGAGGTGGCAAAAATACAGCAGTTTTCCGGCTGGTAGCATTTGCCCCACGATGAGAGCACTGAAGTCCCTGGCGAGCATCCAACCATCACCTTTGCTTGCAGTCAGGGGTCTTTGCTTTCTCCCGGGGTGATCTCAGCCGCGTGCTTCAGTGCCCTCATTTGCAGTCATGTTTTTCTGCTTTTCCTGCCTGTGCTGTGTTGGATCCTGGGAGCTCTGGCCAGGAGTCAGGGAATCGATAGGTGGTTAAGGTGATAAGTGGCTTTGCTAAAAACCAATTTTGCAAGAGGAGTTTGCAGAGGGGTTAGTGGAGAGGATCTGCATCCATGCCCCAAAGAGCTCGCTACAGCCAGGAGCTCAACTCCGACCTGAATTAACCTGGGAAGCATCCTCAGTGCAGGCTGCGGCTGCTCTTCTCCTGCTTCTGTACATCCATGTGGATCCTGTGGGAGGGTGAGCCCGAGGAAAGGTTCTTCTTCCTCCAGAGAGGGTGTTTGGGGAAAATCAGAGAGGTGGACGTGCCTGAAGGTGATGTAAAGTGAAGCAAGCAGAGTTTGCTCAGCTGATAACTTCTCACTGCTCTCGGAGCTTCGGCTCTGTCGGCATTCCAGTGGCAGTATTTACATAGGGATGAAGTGTTCCCGTACGGCTCCTCCAGCGCGGCCAGGTCTAAGCAGGCTTTCCTCTAATCTCCATCATGGCTGGCTGCTGCTTCCGACTCTATTTACCCTCTAACAAACATATTCGTTGCACTGTCAAGACGATCCTGTAGCCCGTTTGTGGGGTGCTTACTGGTTTTGGCATAGCTTGGTGGTGCCGATGGTGGGATGATGCTGTGCCGAGACATTGTGCTGCTTCCTGACACCAAGCACAAGTGCCCTTTAGGCACCCATTTCATTGTGCTGGTGATTTATTTGAGGGTGTCGTAACGTTCCTCTGGTTCATCTGTCCCTTCTGCATCACACATGGGCTGCAAGGCGGCAAAGGCGTGAGCTTTCCCACCTATGTATTTGGTTTTCCATGGGCATCAAGATTGTTTTGGGGCTTTCTGGTGTTTCTCAATCTTGACTCATCCTTTCCCACCTACAAGGCCCGTATTGCAGCCTCAGGGCACAGAGGCTGGTGGTGGGATGAGCCAGCAGCAGTATCCCCTCTCCCCTCAGGCAGTGGTTCTTTTTTTTCCCTCTGTTTCCCATTCATCAGGTGGAGTTCCCCTTTGGCCAGTGAGCCCAGAAGGAGCATCGTGGGACGCTCCTGCGTTGCTGTTGGGCTTTGCTTTCGTGCTGTTATTTATGGCTACACTGCTTCATTACACAGCCGCGGTTCGAATGCTGTGGCTGAAACCACCTTATTGTTTGATTCTTTCTAATCATCGTGGGGAGGCTGTTTCTGGATGCTGATTGATGGAAACATCTTATCTCCTCTAGTCAAAGTGTCTCCGCTTCGCGTGGTAATGAAATAGTTTGACACTTTGACACGAGTGTCAAACACTTCCCCGACGATGCAGACAGCGGAGGCTTTGATCTAGGTGCAAACTGGTTTCATTACAACAAGCAGACCCCCCCTTTCATCCAGAGAAGGAGCTAAGGGGTTTCAATTGGTGCTAAGTAGTAGCTGCTCTTAATGGTTTTAAAACTAAAAGTAAGGAAAACTAGAAGACTGGAATAGTTAAGCTGTTATGTCATGTTAGAAACCGGCCCCAGTGCTGGGCAGCGGAATACGGGAAAGCCAACAGGATGAAGGATAAACATGAGAGAATCCTCCCAAAATAAACCAGAAATCTTCCCTTCTGGGAGATGTTTGGATTTGTTTTTCCCAATATTTCAAGCAAGAACTTCTTCAGAAATGCCTTTTCTGAAGGAAAATGCGTCTTGTTTTTCATAAAAGTGACATTTTCTGTGAAAACACTCCTACTATTGCCCTTTTCTTAATGGAAAGGGAGGGGAGGCAGCCCTTTTGGGCACTCTGGTTTGATGCTGTCATCTGCACCTCAGGTTCTGCCCTGTGGCTGCATCCAGGTTGGCTCCGGGAGATGCTGGGGCAGTGGTGGAATCTGCAGGATCATGGTAATGGCCCTCACTTCCCCATCCCATCCTTTTCCTGGGGAAGGGATGCAGCTTTGCCTTCTCTCCCCCCATTTTTCTCCCAGCCAAGCCTGGAGATATTTTGGGTCCTGGTGGAAGGGATCCCAAAGATAACCCCAGGATGACAAAATTCTGCTCAGTCATGAGCAATTTTGAGGAGTAACGGGTAAAATTCCTCCCTGGCATAATTCTGTTGGCATTAGGCTGCACTATGCCTGGCTTTGGCTCAAGTGTGGCTAATTAAAAACAGCAGCACCTTCTTTCTATTTGGAGCAGTGAGCTGAGCACAAATACCCCGTGAGCAGCTGAAGAGAATCTAAGTGATGTATGGAAATCGTTTGGTTACAGCAAATCCTGGGGTTTACATGAAGGTTTCCTCTTCCCTCTCTGCTGTATGGACATGAGCAGTGCCAGCCTGGGCACTGTGTTCAGTCTTCTCACTTTTAACTGTTCTCTTAGTCTTTTCCCTTTGAATATCATGGGTTAGATGATCATTGTAGGTCACTCAACTGATCCATCACAGGTCCTGTGCCATATCTCATGCCATATTCCATCCCTTCCGAGCACTGGTTCAGCAATCACAGCCTGGCATTGGTGGCAGGATGTCCCTTTGGAAGTACAACACCATGGGACCGTGTTCCCTCTCCTGAAGAGTGACTGTGCATCCCAGGCAGCTCATCCTGGGGTTGTGGCTCTGGGGACAGTCCCCTTCCTGCCCATCCCACTCCATCACCAGCTAGGATCCATCCTGTCACCATTCAGTGTCTCGGTGGGGGTCCCTCCATGGGCTGTGCTGACCCCCAGTGTGATGCCCTGATGATCCTGCACTGGCTTTGTCCTCTGTTCTGCCCTTGGGTGCCTCTGCCCAGAGCCATGGGGTGAGCAAGCAAGGAGGTGGTCACCCATGGGCAGAAGCACTTAATTTAGTGCCTCCTTAATTAGAGCAACAATTCCTGCTCCTTGCCCTCATCCCTGCCCGCTTCATGCCAGAGGCTTGGAGCGCAGCAAAATCCACCCTGGGAGATGCTGTATTCGGAAATGACAGGGGATTTGGGGCTTAATTTTAGCCAGAACATGCGGTTCATTTTTAGATGCTTCTCAAGCCCAGTCGTGGTGGCTTTGTTACAGTCTAGGAAAGAAAAGAATCCCAAAGACCCTAGAAAGGCGACGCGGTTCAGATGCTATCTCTCCGCAGCTGGAGTTATGGAATTTAATACAAGGAAGCTTTTGCGAGTTTCCCGCTCTGCATCGGGGCACAGAGAGCCTGCATTTGAAATTAAACCTCACATTTCATTTTTATACACTGTGCTTAATCCAATAATGATTCCATGTTACAAATGGCAATAATATCTTTCAGCATAGTTAATCAGAAGAGACTTAATGCTGTCACTATTTATTAACCTTTGTTGAAAAGCAAGAACTTTTCTTACTAATCTGTGATTGTTGCTCTTGTCAGGCTCTATCAAGTGCAAACCAGATTTGGCATTTGTTACAGCGGGAAGGATCTGCTGCGTTCCCTGCTGTCTGCTGCATCCGACCCGTGTGTAGGGATGTGGTCCTGTGCAGTGCAAGCGGAGGATGCTTTGGGTGCTGCAGGGTCCAGGCTGGCTGGTTCCCTGTCCCCGTAAGTGCAGCTCCCCGATGGGTTCCAACCTCATCTGCTCCTCCAGTTGCACGGGTCCTGGTGCTGTATATAACCCTCAGGGTTGTTTTCTGGCTGCCTAACCCATGCTCCTGCATCCAGGAGCATCCCTGCTATTTGAGCTTCCCAGTGTGGGGAGATGCTCTCCTGGGTCGGTAGCACTGGGGCAGTGACGTTGGTCTCTCTGATGGCTTGCAGGAGGTTAAGTGACTTCCGATGGCTTCCCAAAAAGCTCAAGGCATCCCCCATACCCCCGTGTCTGCATCCGTGCTGGGGGAAGAGGGTGTTACTGGATGGACTGAAGGGTTAAGGGGGTTTTGTGAGGATGCGGTGGCAGGGGCTGAGCTGAGGCACATGCAGATGACTTGTCCCTCACATCCGAAAAGTCATCCCTTGCATCTGAGCATCACCCCAGTGCTGGCAGAGGCAGGCAGGAGGCTGCAGGCAGCGCTGCCCTTGAAATCAGGACCCAGAATGGTGGCTCCTGTGGCTTTGCAACACCAGTAACCGAAACGTGGGGTTTGGAGAGGGGAGCAGCTCAGGGTGCGTGGGTTTTGGAGCTCTGTGGTGGTAAAAGGTCAGCGCGTGAAGGAATTTCAGCCTTTGATATTCTCCTGTTTGTCTCCTGTTGCAGGGAGGCCGGTGCTGGAATTGGTTGTAGGAGCACCTGGAATTAATGAGCCAGCTTGGTGCCGTGCAGAAATCGATGCTTCCTGCATTAATTGCACTGTGTTCGAGCTCTTGGCTTTTTATTCTGAGTTATGTAGTTACAGGGAGAGATGTCTCTCTTCAGCAGCCCTCAGTCCAATGGGAAAGGGTCCTTCTCCCTGCGTCCATCCTGGCTGTGTGTGGCACATCCCCCATTGCTGCCGGCTGTGGGATGGGGATGCCCAGAACTGCCTGGAGTAGGAATACCTAAAACCACAACAAAAATAAACCCAAGGTGTCCGCTCCTTCCCCTGTAATCAGCCAAATGAAGAGACCACCAGTGATGGCCATATCATACGGCTGTGGGTGTACGTCTCAATGCGGAAAAGCCACCGGCGCCCACCTTGTGGCAATGGGAGATGGATGGCCAGGTCTCTCGAGGAGGCTGGTGTCTCCTTGCAAGTGTGTTTGCAGCAGCTTTTACATTTATTTGCAAAGGATTTTGCATTTAATTGCAAATTGTTTGTATTTGTTTGCAATGATTTGTGATTCCTGTGGCCAAGCATCCATGTGGATGCAGAGCAGAGTCCCCAGATCCTCGGGGCTTCAGGAGCTGGTTTGGAAGAGCAGGCATTGCTGGTATTTCTTATTTTAGGGTAGACCAGCATGGAGCACTATTCTGATCTCAGCTGGGGCACTCAAACAGGTGCAGTTATTTTATACACAGCCACCAAGCATCCCTCTTTGCTAGTGTCCTTAAAGCCTAAACATGGTATTTATATTTTTAGCAAATTGTTCTTTATGGTATTGATTTACATGTAATGTAGCCTTTGCATGAATAACTACCATAAATCTGGAAGCATTTATTATCTGAAATAGCTGCGAACTCAGTCAAATCCTGTGTTTGTTAGGCACAATTATGGAGTTTAAGCTGCAAGGTAGAGAGTAAAATGGAAAGTGTGTTTTGTGTGGCTGGCTCAGAGTTTCTGCCAGGCAGAACATTGATCTGTGATAGGAGGTAAGGGTTAAGATGATCTGATGAAATGAAAAAGCGGGGAATAAATTACAGTGAATGGGATCTTTGATCTGGCCCTGTCGATATTGGGGATGGTGCCTGCCTCTGCCTGCTCTCCCTAGCCGGAGAAATTAACTTTTGAACCCAATGGCTCCTATCTTTTTCTCCTGACTTTCATCCTTCGTGTTGATGGGCAGCAGGGACAGGCACTTGTTTGTTATCCTATTGATAGTGAGCCCAGGAAAGCCAGGCTTTGTGGACCCAGGGCTTACAAAACCAGTGTAAATCTCGTTTGGTATTTGTGAAAGAGCGATGGTATTAACCCCCCCCCCAGCTCCTGGTGCTGAGTGCCAGACATGGAGGGCTGGAGTTGGGAGGGCTGGAGGGTTTCTTGGTCTAAATTTAGCCATTTAAAAGAAGATTATGGACTATGCACTTGGGACTTTTAGAAAGGCTTTCACAGTAACTCCTGCAAGCCTGATGCCTTTAATCCTGAACTTTAATTTAAAATCAAGACATCTTTTCAGCTCGCCTCTTTCCCCTCCTCCGTCCCCACTCTTCCACATTTGAGGCTCTTCCCAGCTTGCTCACGGAGCAGAGATGTGCTAAGCTCTTTTAATTTCGTCTGAAGATAGCTGTTTTCTTAATGGGAAGAAAATCAAGTCAACACTCGAGTGTACACAGCAGTTTACCGCGATAGGAGGAATTAATCAGTCTATAAAGTTCACAATGTACAAAGAGGGAAGGGGGAAAACAACACCCCGGCTGATCAAACACGAGGCTCTTCTCTGAGATGGGGAGATAAAAGCCTTTTCCTCCGCGAGCTTCTCCACTATTGGCAGCCAGTGGGATCAAGCTTATTCTTTGCTATGGAAAGCTCGAGATAATTAATGTTGTTGAAAGAGGGCCGTTGGGTTGGCGTCTAGCAGGCTAGCCCCCGAGTCTGGCATCTTGTGAAGCAGCAGCGAGTCGGGAAGCGGGAAGGGGGGGTGTGGAGGATGGATGCAGCTCAGTCTCCACCGCGAGCAGCGGCTGGGACTTCATACAGATGACTGGACGCAGGCCTTGGGAGAGATAGAAATAAAGGAGAGAAAAGGAACCAGGAGTGAAGACAAGGAACTGGCTCTGAGCGAAAATGGAACATGTAGACGCTTTGTTAGCAATACGGTGATTATAAGATGCTGTGTTTGCGATAATGTGATCATAAGACTAACGTGAGATGAGCCTGTGCAAAGAAATAGGAATAATGTCATAATCTTGTGATTAATACTCTATACAGAAATAAGGGAACCGAAAATTGCAGTGCGGCGCTTTGCGGGGCTGGGGCAGGGCGATACAACTTGAACTGTATCTCAATAAAGGGGCTTCTCTTCACCTCATGAGAGGAGTCCGTGTCACCTGTTGTCGCAGGGGGGAAGAAATATTCCCCACAGAGGGAACTGCCAATTTAACGGAGCACTAAATATCATTGAGAGGTAAAAAAGAGAGCTTAAAAAGGGCTGCGGTGCTGCTGTTGCTGGTTGAGCCGCTGCTCCCTGGCTGGAGCTATGAGGATGGTGCTGGTTTGGGATCTGGCAGCATAGAATCAGAATGGTTTGTGTTAGAAGGGACCTTAAGATCATTTAGTTCCAGCCCCCTACCACAGGCAAGGACACCTTCCACTAGACCAGGTTGCCCCAAGCCCTGTCCAACCTGGCCTTGAACACTAGGGATGGAGCACCCATGCAGCATAACTCCTCTGGATGCTTTTGCAGGGCCAAATACCTCCAAACTCCTCCTGGATACTGGGAATTATCGGGTGAGGCTGTGCAGACCTGCTTGCTGCCTGCTTGAGCTCTCTCCTCTCCTAAAGCTCATTTGGATATGTCCTATTACGGTGCTCGTGTTAAATCTCCCTGCACTAATAATCAATAGATGTATGGTCACCCAGGCTGTTTATGTATCTCTTCTATCACAGCCCTGACAACACGAGATCAAGAAGCGAGCAGGCAGGCTCATACATCGAGCGCCATTTAAAAAGTGGGATGAATTAATTACCACCATTAATGACTGGGGAGAGACTTTAGGAAGCTTCAGCTGATGGCTTGGAGCCTTGAGCATGAGACAAACTGGGCAGGTGGTATCTTGTGATGCTTCGGTGCTGGTGTTACGGCGCACGTCTGGGATGCTGTGGTCCATGGTCCCCATCTGCAGGAGACCAAGCAACGTTTGTAGGGTGTGATGAGTCCCTGTGGATCTGGCAGGGAGCAGACCTGGGGAAAAGGCCTAGAAACGCTAGGAATGAGGGCATTGAGATGTATCTTTTCCCCAGTTCCTTGGTCCTGCATGAGCAAACCTTCCTCCACCATCCCTGGCTGAGCATCCCTGTGGGATGATGCATGACGTATAGGCTGTGATGGTCCCCAGCCATCCCACCAGCACACTGGGGCTGCGTCAGCATCACTACAGCAGAGAGCTTGCAGCTGGATTTGCCGCATCCAGCTGTTTGCTAAGGATTGTGTTAATTATGATTAGTTTTTAATTGCTTTGGGGGGTCTTTCTGTCCTTTCCCGACCCCTTTTGAAGGAGCTGAGATTGCACAGCTGATGATCCCATCCTCTGCCACCTTTTCTATTCCGGTTATTTATTAAGCAGCATAACCAGAACTGCTCTCAGACAGGACTTGTCAGCTATAAAAGACACTCGCAAATTTTATTAGTTGACAGAAGGGGATTTTTTTTCCCCTTCCTCCTGAAAATATTAAAAAGTCATTTTAGTTTAGAAACCTAATTTTAATTTAGTTAGGTTTTAATTTAATTTGGTTTTAAAATTCATTTTCCGGCAGAACTCAATTTTTCAAGTGTAATTTGATGCCGTCAGTGGCTATAATATTTAATGTCCTACCTATAAATTGTGAGGATGGCTTTGACATGATTTACAGGATCCAGGGGGATGAAGCCATCTCTTTGGCCTCGCACGTGGGAGAAGCTGGAGAGAAAAGGGTTTTATTGTGGCAGCCGCAGTGGTTGGTGCTGTTACCTACAGAAAGATGGGAAAAACCTTGATTTTCCTCCTGGATCAGCGCTGGCTGGGGATGGATGGGAAGAGAGATGGATCTGTGCTGAGTGGGGATGTTCCTGGTTATGTGTACTGTGCTTAGGTCTGTGCTGGGGTATGGGGGACCTCAATGGAGGTGAAGTGGGTTTGGGATGGTGGCATCACCCCACAAACCCATCTGCTTCCCAAAAAGCAAGCCAAGCCCTTTCTAGGTGTGGGATGCAGGCAACAGCCGACCACTTGGGGGGGTGAAATCCAGGCACATCCTTGGAAAATACAGTGTAATTGTGTAAAATACCATCTCGATTTCATCCATCTGAGCATCGCATCTCATTACTGGATTAGAGCAGTCTTCAGACCATCTATCGAACATTATAAATGGGGATAAGATGATTCTGGTAATGGCTTCATAAAACAGGGGAGGCAGTTGAGGCTGTCTGCATGCATCTTTGGGTCGAGGCCAGATTGATTTGGCAGAGGAGGAGAAACCCCCTCGGTACTTTGGAGAGTGCGGCCATGGGGAGGGTTTGGTTTTTCCCTCTCGGTTTTGGCTTCCGAGCAGCAGCAGTTGGCTCCTTTCATTATCTGGGTGATGTGCCTGGGAATTCTTGCCTGGTGGAATTTGTCTTTGTTTTTTGTAAGGCAGCAGCCAAGCTGTGAGTCCATGTGTGGGAAGGGAGCTTTTGGGTGCTCCATTGTGGGGTTCGGGAAGCCTGGCATCGGGCTCTGCCTGCCCAGGCATCACTGAGGGGGCTGCTGGTTTTGGCTAAGGGTTGGTACAGCCGTATCTCCTCTTGTATCAACAGAGCTCCATTGTATTCATCCCACTGGCACATTTAATGTGCTGTCGGGCAGTGAGCCCTGTCCCACAGTGCCTGGCTTCCTGCAGGGCTGAGGCTTGTCCTTGGGTGTCCGTCCCCCTCAGTAGCATTGTATTCCTTCAGTCAACCCAATGTAAGCTTTTTAACAGATACTCCAAAATCTGTCATGAAAATGGGCCAGGGAAATCCACCTTAAACAATTGTCCTGTATGGAAAAAGGGGGCACAAGCACAATCATCATATTGGACACTGGAGAATACTGTCTGCCATAGTCTGGGCTGTGCCACCATGCGCTACGGCTTCTTCCAGCGTCCCCATGCTGACTTTGGGCTCCTGCATGGTCCATATGCTGCACAGGGGGGTCTCACACCCCATGTTCAATCCCAAGGCTGACATTCCGGCGCCAAAGGTGAAATCCCAGCGCCCCACTGGGGTGCCCATCTCTTCCCCATGAGATGCCATTGCCACCCGGCGTCCCCCTGGTTGTCATGGTTACTGACGCATGGGACCCCAGAGACCTGGCTGGGAATTAATGGCAGCCCAGGATAAAGGATTCCTGTCTGGGCCGAGTTGATGGATTACATTGATGTGCCATTTGTCATACCGTAATTGTTCTGGCAAATGTAATACCCACTAGTATAAACATTGTGCTGCTTTGCTAATAAAACTGAAAATAGGAAGAGAAAGGATGATGCAGTGTTATGGTCAGTTAAAGAGACACCGCCTCCACTCCCTGCCAGCACTGGGGGCTTCTGCCTGGAAACCTGCCCTGTCCTGCCCTCTTCATCCATGGAAAATGGGCAAAGCGGCCAGCTAAATCCTTGTGGGATGCGGGTATAGCCAGGGTGGCTCTCAGCATCACTTTGCATATCACTGGCTTTGTCTGAGGGGGGGACAGACATCTTTTCCCTCTAAATGGGGAGCCAGGGACCCCAGGGGTGCCCATGCCAGGGACTGAGCCCATTTCTCCCTCTGCCTTGTACAGGCTTTAATCCGTGCAGGAAATAAACAAGGGATGCAGCACGTTTGGCGTCTCAGGGAGCTGCTCTCACCTTGATGCTGCTTTATAAGTGGGGGTAGGCACTGTCCCTGGGTGCTCCCTGCCCTTGTTCTGGTGACACCAGGGTCCCCCTGCCCTGTTGACTGATGCTGCCAGAGCGGTTGGTACCCAGATCCCAGGTAGTTTTGCTTTCTGAGGAGTCAGCCCATGGATGAAGAGCCCAGTGGTGATTTCAGCAGGGCTGAATCGCTCATCCTCCTACAAACAGGTTTCAGTGCTGGCCCTGGGGTGGAAGTGATGGAGAAGGTTGGAGAGCTGCCACCAGTCCCCAGTGATGGGACCTTCCGTGGCTGTGCGGTGATCCCTGTACATCATCCCTGCAGCTATGGATCAGCTGGGTGTCAGCTTATGTCACCATGCCCATGTTTTGGAGGAGAGGACCATCTCATCCCTTCCTTCTCCCATTTTTCTGGTGCAAAAAGCTACTGGGATAATGATGATAAGGAAGAACAGCCCCCATCAATGCAGCTTCCGCACCCCCTTCCTCAATCCTGGGGTACTTCAGAGGCATCGTGGTTTACACAACCCCATCTCCAAATGTTTCTGAAGTTTCTGGTTGACCTGATTCATAGGGATAGAAAAAAGAGGCAAACACCCTTTCTGTGTTTGCAGTCATGTGTAATTTTTATCTCTTGACCTTTAAACGTAAGCAGCAGTAAAATGAAGAACTATGGCAGTCATTTAACACCCTGCCTGTACTAACTGGTTTCTTCCTGTGAGCCGTGGTTTTAAATTGGCTAATGCAGAATACTTGCAGAGCTAATAATAATTCAGATGACTTCTGTCAGCTATTCCGGTTTCATGGGTAATTTAGTAGTTGAATAAATTTTTACAAAACCCCATTCCTCCCCATGCCCTGTTATGAATCAGTGGATGGTTTACCATTGGCAGCAGTAACTGTAAGAAGATTTAAATTGCTACTGAAAAGGATTTGAGTGAAGGTAATGTTTTATAATGTTCTAAGCCATATGCACTACTTTCAGGCCTCATCAGTTTTACATTGATTCCTAGTGAAGTGTTTAATTGCATCATGAATGCAATATAATTCAGTTCTTTTTGCTAATATGGTATATATCTCAAAGTGATATACAGCGCTGACAGTGAGGACTCAGGATTTTCTTGGGGGTTTAGGATGTGTGTCTGTGTTTGCACGTGTGTGTACGCATCTGTGCATGGCCAGGAGATCTCTTCTTGGGGTAACCTTTGGGCTCTGGGTTGGGAGCTCAGTGCTCGGTGCTGCATCCTTGGGATGTCCGCATGGGCATCAGCACGTAGGGGAATTTTTTTCAGACATATGTATGAGAAATATATATATAAAGCATATAAAAATATATTAACTATGTATTAACTATGTAGTAACTATATATATTTAAATATACATTAAAATATCTATATAAAATGTGCTGATCTCACACAGTGACTACTCTGCTCTTGACTGATGCTCGATGGGCAGCTCTGCTCTGGCACAGGTGAGGTTTTGGTCCTTCCCGGCCCCGATGGGCGATGGAATCTCGGTTGGAGGCACCGGCATGCTGCTGTCAGAGCCTCACGGGCAGTGGATTAAAAGAAACACGCTTCCATGTTAACGTGAAGGCGATTTATTTGAGTCCATAAAAGAGCTAATTAGGGACGCGGCAGATTGCGAACCGTTACCCTGTTGCTCTGTACCAGCGGTGGGGAGATGTGTGCTGGTGATGCAGCTCTGGAGCTGCTCATCCTCACATAAAGCCCATTCCTGTTCCCCTGCAGTGGAATCGGCTCTGGAGCCATCAGTTTGTGCCTGCCAGTGGCCGTGTCCTGGCCCTATGCCCTTCCCTCTCTCCTTGATCCCTCTGCGCTCTGTGGCACAGGGACTTTCCTTGTTTCTTCCCATTTTCCTCTCGCTGCTTGTGCTCATTTCAACTTCATCAGCTAATTACGAACCAGACCTTGCAGAGCCCTTTCTCATTCTGAGAAAGAAACTGAGGCAGGCTCAGTGCTGGCTGGGGCTTTCCCATGGGATGTTGCCAGCTCTCAGCTGCAGCTGAGTGAGCATCCCCCATCTCCGCTGTAACCCTGATTTACCTGGCTGCATCCCATTGTCTCCTTGGCTTTTAATTCCCAAATAGCCATGCTTTTGCAAGGAGAGGAGCACCCAGTGCTGCCCCGGATGCTTCCTCATTGGGCAGCTGCCTTTGGGAATCATTATTATTAGATGAATGAGTTGCTTGTTCAGGATGCAGCACCCTTTAGTTTGGTTTGCATTTCACCATCCTGAGATGAGGAATCCTGTCCTCGGTGAGGACCTCAGCACCGTGGGGCTGGGGGAGCTCTGGAGGAGCTTGGTGAGAGCAGGATCCAGCCACATTTGGAGTATTCCCACTGCAGGCTCCTCCTTGGCCGTGGTGCTCCCCACCCAGCGCTGCTGGGGCTGGGATGCATGCCGGCAGTAGAGCCTAATGCGATATCAAAGTCACTAACATGATTATGCTTATATATCATATTAGGGAAAATGAATACTAATTCAATACAAACTACTAATTCAGTAGAACAGAAAATTGCTGAGAGAATAGAAAATTGCTGAGCGTGCCGAAGCCGGGCATTGCTCGGAGGAGACGCGCTGCCTGCCTCTCCCTGTGCTGGAGCTGTGCTCTGCTGGTTGGTGCCACAGTTGGCTGGGGCAGCACGGAGCATCCCTGGGTGCGTGCTGATGCCAAGCTGGGAAGTGGCTCCCAAAGGTGGCTTTGCCAAGGAGCTGGGGAGAGAAAACCTCTCTTTGCTATTGAGCCCGAAGCTTGTGGCTGGGGACTGGGAGATGTTAAGTGAGACTTGTGGGAGAGCTGAAGCCGAAGAGCAGGAAAATGGGTCCAGGTGCTGGAGGTGAGAGGAAATAAAGCTGGCATAGAGCGTGAGCTGTCTGCCCCAGCCAGAGGAGGCTGCTTGATGGAGCCCATGTATTAAGATGCTTGCTTTTTCCAAGCATCGTATCTCATCCCTGGGCTGGTGCTGAGCTTGAACTCTCTGAGGTCCACAGCAGCTTCCCTGTCTTGGGGCCTGTGATACTGACTGGAGAATGATTCCCATGGTCCAGCCTTTCTTCCTAGCATAAGCTCTGGATTTCCTCCTCCTCCTCATGGCATTTGTATGTGGGGATGTCCCACATTAACATCTCAGATGATGCTGCTGCAAACAGGCTGTGGAGTCTCCTGCTGCTTGGGACAGTCCCCAGAGCCTCTGGTTTGTGCTGGGGACTCGAGGAACATCGCAGTCTTGGTGAGAGGCAGCTACCAATGCCCAAACTGTATGACAGGCTCTTTGGCTTGATTGGATTTCTCTTTCCCATTATTATTGCTTGTAGGAGTTTTCAGCCCATGATGTTTCCTGGAACCATGTGGCATCCCTGCCACATGGCTCTTCATGCACCACCACAACTAGCGATATGGTCCCAGTGGTCTGGTTGTGGGGTGGAGAGGCCCTAAATTTCACTCATATACTTCTGAATAAGGAATTTTCATTATAATTTAATGCATCTGCTCTGTGGGGGCAAAGAGGGGTCCCTCTATCCCATGTGTGCACCTTGGGACACAAAGAATCTTGTTGGGTTTGGAAATGCTGGGTATTTACCCAGTTCAAAGAGAGCTGTAACTGGGACACACAATGTTTCTGTACTAATATGGTAGAAGAGTCTTATTGTATTAGCAATTTCCCATCAGATCATGTCATATTAGTATTGTATTGTATTAGTATTTGTTTTCACTAATGTGATGTGAAAGTTGCTAATATGATAAGACTCCTGCATTGTATAGTGAAAACAAATATTAATATGATAGGATGGAAAATAGCTAATAAGAAACTAAGTTGCTAATCTGACGTGATGGATCTCCTAAAGGAATTGGTTGTAGCTTTCCTGTACTTTTCCAGAACCACCTTCAACCCTGCTCGGGGGGCAGATGGGAAGGCAGCAGCACTGATGGGTTTTAGAGAGATGAACCTACCCGGAAAGGAAGAGCATCTCTTTTGGGCTGAAATCCAGGCTTTTGTTGGGCAGGGGGAAAAAACATAAATCCCATGCTTATAGGAAAGTGCTGGGAGCCCTTCCAAAGGATCCTGGGGCAAGGTGATCCCTGGAAAACTGGAGCAAATATGAGTTTAGGAGGAATAGAATCCGCCCGAAGCTGCGGTTATGGCGCACTCCATGAGAAGACATAACCAACAGTTTCCTAATTTTGGGTTGATTTTCCCCAGCCACCGGAGCAAAATATCAATGTCTGACATGGAGAGGCAGGGCAGGTGAAGCAGAGCTAAACAAAAATAAACATTAAACAATTATTGGAATTTAGGTTTGTTTAAAAACTCAGCAGGGTTGAGGGAATGAGCCACCTATTAGCGGGGAAAAAGCTATTGGGCTTTTTAACAACATGCTGTTTCTTGGCGGAGGCTGGGGCTTGGGCTGTGCACGCAATCATGTTATTGATTAAAGATGATGTAGCAGCAGCACAATTATATCACAGTTTGCGCTCGCCGCGGTGGTACCATTGGCCTCTCATTTGTCTGGCGGAGATTGGATTGTTTGCCTTGCCCTTCCCGGGTGTCACGCGTTGCTCCGATGGGTCAGATCCCACGGCACCAGTGGAGGATGCTCCGGGGCAGGCGGGGGCTTGGCTTGGTGTTGTGGTGTTGAAAATGGTTTTAATTGGTGCTTTTCCCCCTGTTGTTTTGCCATGAAATGGGAATTCCAAATTCTGCCTATCACAGAATGGTTGGAGCTGGAAGGGACCTTTGGAGATCACCTAGCCCAAACTCCCTGCCAAGGCAAGGACCACCTAGAGCAGGTTACATAGGAACGTGTCCAGGCAGGTTTTGAATGTCTCCAGAGACAGAGGCAATAATGCAACTAATAAAGGAATATTGTGTTTTGGGAAGAATCAAGCTGCTCCGATCACATCCGTGGTGGCACTTGCCCTGCACTGGAGGGTCCAGTGTTTCCTTGAAGATGGGATGGATCCAGCCCTGCGCTGGTGCAGATGATGCTTGGGATGCCACAGTGGGCAAAACCATGGGGAAGGGTGATTTTAAAGTGTTTCCAGAAAATTCCACACAGGTATTAAGGGGGCCACATAGAAGCAATGGGAACAGGCTGCGTGGCGCGCAGGAGCAAGCGGATAGCTCACGGGGAGCGTGCATCTTCAAATCAGTCTATAATGCAATCAATTCTGTATATCCCTAGTGAAACAGCAACATTTATTTAACGTCTTTTATAGAGCAGCTGAGTTTTATCACAAATCACATTCCATTTCTATTCATCAGGGACCCCTTGAAGGCTAAAACGCACTTACTTTCCTCCAAGGAAGTTTACCAATTCTTCAATAAAGCCCCATTTACCTCCGTATGTAAAATTGACACATTTATTGAATATTAAACATTTGCTGGTTGCTTGCAAGCTTCTTTTGACTTTATCAGCTGCCCTTAAAAGTCGTTAAGGGAAGGATATATCAAAGTTGCAATAAAGGCGTGTTTATGGATGGAAAGGGGATGCTCGAATTCGCCAGAGAGGCTGGTTTATCCCGTTTGATGGCTCCATCCTAAGAGCAGTCCTCTTTCCTCCAGTGCCTCTTGGCAATAACCACTTGGTAGTGGTTTTTCTGTGATTATTAGAGAGGCTTTTCTATGCATGAAAGCTGTTTGGTGTCAGGTGCTGATCGGGGTTGTGCCAGGTTGCAAAGGATGCACTTTTCTAACCTGGAGTCAGTCAAGCTAATTAGCAGGAGGTCCAATAAAACAAGTTTTTCTTTTATCACTGTTACTAAGTGCTGTTGTAAATCAATTAAAATGTATTCTAGTAATTCCATTTTTCCTTGGCGACTCTGTTTAAAGAAATACCAAGCCATTAGCAGCATTCTGTGTATGTTTGATGGGAGAATATCGAACTATTGCTGTGGAGTTTGGTGCCTGGCGATGAGCACAGGAGCATGCCCTGCCCCAGCCTCTTCCCGCAAGCCACACCAGTCTCTGCCCGTTTATTTGGAGAAAGGAGCAGTTATTTGGAAGGTAGTAAGAGGGGAAATTCTTCTCCTTGATGCCAATAATTGTCCTGGTTATTAATTCCAAATGATGCAGCTGCATCCTTTTGGCGCATTCTCGGACAGGTTTGGGGAATATTAACTCGGGAGGATGTGAGAGCAATGTGTGGTGGTCCAGAGGTAAATGGACCTTTCAGTCCATTCCCTGAAGACATCGCAGCCTCTGTGCAGCGAGAAAAACCTTGCTGGCTGGAGGAGAAAATTTGCCAAGAGCAAAAACTGTGGGATTCATGTGCTTTCCATGAGACTCCGCTTCTCCCTCTCTCATTCCCTATCTTTTCTCTTATTTAATTCACTCTATTTTGGGTAGAATTTACAAATGTGGGCCAGCTTGCCCTGCTTTATGGATAATTTCTCCCAGGCCAGTGGCTATTTGAGAATGCATCATTAGATAGGGAGGTGGCTGCTGGGTGGTTTCATGGATTCCTCAGTATCAGCAGAGCACAAACAGCCATTTACTGATGGCCAGCTTGACGTCCCAAAGACCTTCCTGCTCTATCAGCCTGGAGAGATGAAGGGACTACTAATCCCATCTGGAGACAAACATCCTTCCAGCCATGGGTTAACTCTTTAGCCCCATGTGGGATTTGTTTTGGCAGCATTTGGGAGAAGTGTCCCCAGCCCATCCTCATCCAGTGGCCACGCTTATGAACTTCTTAACTGAATGCTTGATGGGGCACCAGAATGGGACAAAACTATTGGGTTTTGGGGTGGGTTTTTGTACCAGCAGGAATAAGGAGCATTAAATTTGAGATTTAGGGGTTGCTTGGTTGTTTTGAAGGATTTCAGTTTGTCTCTCTTTTGGAGCAAGGCGACTCTTTCATGCCACGGGGATGCAGTTGGCTGCAGGATGGGGTCTGGCTCCCGCTTTGCTGTGATTGCGGCTCTATCTCTGGATGCTGAATTATAATGCTGGGTTGGAAAATTAAGCTCTCAGGGCTGAGACATCCCAAATTGTCCCAAATGGAAGAGCAAATGGGCATGCAGAGGAGTCAGCTCATCTTCACAGTGGAGGAGGATTTTTGGGGCAATTAATAAAAATATTAATTTCTAAAAGGAGCTGGCATAATAAATGTCACCTAAACAGAGCTCATCTTGAGTGGATAATAAAAGTAATATACAGCTGCCTCTCAGCAGCTCCTGTTTCACTGCCAGCCAAGTGGAGAAGCCCCTTTGCCAGGGATCCTGCTGCCGGCACGACCCTCGTTCCCGGCAAGAAATACCCAAAAGCAGCTCCTGGCACAAATAACCTTTCCAGTGCACCGAGAGGCTCTTCTTTATGGGTGAGGGAAAGTGCTTAAAATGCTTAGAGGGAATAAACAGCTTTTAATGAAGTTACATTGCCACATAATGGGTATCATAAAATTGCCTTCATAGTACAGGGTCCCAGGATGGCTTTTATTATCGACTGAGCAGGAATTCTGTCTGTAAAGCTCCAGCAGCTGCAGAGAGGAGAATGCAAAGTCTTCTTAAATTACCTGATTGAAATAACGGGCAAATATTCTGCTTTGCTGCTTTGTTGAAGGCAAAGCCGCCTTTGGGGTGGTCTGTCAGACCTGGTTTGCAGCTTCTGAAGAACACAGGAGTTTCATTGCAGCAAAACAGATGTTCATCTTGTTTCTCTATCGGCTGTTTGATGAGAGATTTATTGCTCTTCTGCTGGGCTGGTGCTCCTCTGCTGCGGAGTCTATTAGGCAGCCCAGGAGCTGGCGGGGAGCCAGGGAAGCTGCGTTTTGATGAAACCCATGAAAAAGCCTCAGCTTGGAAGGCGCCAGTAATAATGCATCGGCTAGACTCTTCGGATCGGGCGATTGATTGCCGTGATTTGATTTATTGATCAATACCCTCAAATTTGGCGTCTGAGAAGCTGAACTAATCTTTAACTGCTGTGAACATCTCTGCCTGGTGGAGAATTAGAGCTGATAAGGAACGTATGAAAGGAATCTGAGCTTATCTTAATCACACAGTGCCCTGGCGCTGCCTGTGCCGAGCGGGAGTGGATGTGTGCAGAACACAATCACCAGGCAGAACAGAGCAGATCTATAAATTGATGGAATTCAAAGCCTCCAGCATCGATTACCATTATAACAAACAGTGGTGCGCTGAATGTCTGATTATTTTTAGACAAAGATTCTGTGCTCTCAGCAGCAATTTTGCTGATGCTGTCACTGTGTCAGATGTCTGTTGTTGATTGCAATTAGATGCAATACAAAAAAAAAAGAAATTAAAACTATCTCTGCCTATAGTTTTATTTCCACTTATTAAATCTCCTCCTTTGTTTGCCTGCTCCTAATGTCTGCAGCTGGATGAAGTATTGCGTTACCAGAAGAGATCTCTTATATTCAGTTGGGTATAATCACTTTACAGATCATTGGATTATATCTGATATGGTTTAGATAATCCAGGGGAAATGTGGGACATTTACTCTGCCTTGGTTAAATGCGCCCTGGTTTAGGGTTTCAAATGCAAATCTGCGTAACATTTGGGTTTCTGAAACAGGTCTGCAACCCTCCCAGTGATCTAATTCTATTAAAACACTAATCAATTCCCTGTGACGTCAGCCCGCTTTCCTGCTGGTGCCAAGTGTTGGGTCCAACGTGGATTTATTCTGTCCTTTAAATGGCTTTTGGAGCTGCCACAGCATCAGCTTTAATGGTTTAAGGAATGGATACTCTGGAATAGCGATGGGGTGTGGGCAGTGGAAAGCACGATGCACTAAGCACCATGGTTTGGTTTGCTGGGATTCTGTGTGCTGGGATCCTGTTATTGCCAAGTGCATCCATTGGTTTGATACTTTCCAGTTTCTCGCTGGTGCATGGCTGAGCAGATGTGTTTGGGCTGGTTGGTACTGTGGGAATGGCTGTGCCAGGGAAATGCGGCTGGAAAAAGGCAGTTTCTGAGATGGATATTCCTGATGATAAAAGCTTTTTAGGAACCCTCTGTGAAGCCCAAATGAGCACCTAGGACTGTAGGTCCATGCAGTGATGCAGAGACATTGGGATTAGGGCTGTCCCTAGGGCTCCCCATTGGACCTTGCTGGGTTTGTCCTGCTGGGCACTGTCTCTCCACACCCCACAGTGATGCTGGTACAAGCCCCCCACATTAGGGGAACAGCCCATCTGTATTTCACCCCACGGAGGGGGACATGGGCTTTGCCGTGTGGCAAAGTGGTGGCCGTGGCCCTGGCCCTGACCTGGCTGCCGGGGGAGAAGGAGGTCTTGTCTTGAACGAGACCTCATCTTGCACAGACACGTGTGGCTCGGGGGCTTGATGGAAAAATGCACGGCATTGGAGGAGTTATGTGCTGCTGGCAGCTGGTGTTTTCTTTCTTTGGGAAATCTAATATATTGATTAGCTTTCTTCAGAACAGCATCAATAAAGCGTATAATGGCATGGCTGGTGCCTGCGGCGTCTCCTCCCCTGGTCTGAGCCCCCCTGGAGCCGGGAAGGACCTTGGCTGTTCTGTGCCAAGCTCTGCGTCCTGCCGGCTGCTCCTCCCTTTCCTGGCAGCCACGGGCTCTGCTCTGCCCCGTGAACGTGCTTGGCCGGACACCCTGGTCCTCTGCAGGGCCGTTATCCCAGGGAGCCTTCCTCCTCCCTCCTTCTCCTCCCATCCTGTGCTGCCATTGGCAGCTTTGGCTCCATTGGCTCTGGCATGGAAGCACTTGGCCAAACCCTGGTACATATCTCCATGGCCATGGGACACAGTTGTGATGAGCTCCTGTCCCGGTCATTCCCATCCCTGGACACCAGCACAGCCACCATCACCCAAGTGCTGGCAGCAGTGATGGCAAACTGGCATCATGCCGAAGGGCTTATTGTGTCCTGGATCCCTTCCAGGAACTCATGGATGCTCTGCCCATGCCATTGTGGTCCCCAGCATGGTGCAGACTGTCCTGGCTGCAGCCTGGCCCGGGGCACATGGATTGTGGCTCCAGCCCCGTGGAAAATGGAAGGAGATAACGTTTTCCATTAAAGTGTCTGAGGGAGTTTAGAGGGTGGTTTATTGTTGTTTTTGCGGTTGGCTTTTTTGGAGCTGATTGATTGCCGTAATGAATGGAGCCCAGAAATGAGCTGGAGCGGCGGCTCGAGGCCGGCTGCTGGATTTAAAGTCCTGGCTGGCTTCAGACCCTCTCAACTATTTCAGCTTTCATCTGTAAAATACACAGGAAGCAAGCGGGATCTTATTTAGGGCTCTCCCAAGCCCAGATCTGCCCTCGGATGCCAGTGCCTGTAGGAGCCGGTGCCTCGCACTTGTCGGGAGCTGTGTTATATACTGCTGGCTTATTTATTTCTTCGTGGTTCGCTGGAGAGTGAATCCACCCGGAGCAATGGCCCGTTCCACCATGTGGTACATTGGCATCCTGCAGCAGGTAAAGGCAGCATCATCCAGGATGGATTCAATTTATGGATGCTTTCGTTTTCCTTTCAAGTCTGCTCTGCTTGTAAAGGGCTGGAGGAGCATCCCGGTCCCCCACTGCCCCGGGATGGAGGTGACCAGGCTGCATCCCACCGGCTGGGAGCCTGGAAGGGTTTTCTCTCTTCTTCCCAAGCATCGTGCTATGAGCTCGCTTGAGAGAGAGACTTTCAGGGGCAATTGACAGCTGATGACTATGGGAAGATGTTTTCGAAAGGAGAAACAATTTGCAATAATTAGAAATTTATAAAATGTCTTTAAACATGGTGGTAATAGGGATAAGAAAACACTTGCTGCAATGTAATCAGTTATTAGCAGCTGATCATTTATCTCGATGGATAGTCGCTGCTGGTACACGAGGCACGTGATAAAAGGGCCCTTGATTAACTAATTTGAATATCTTTTGAGAGCAAATTCCGAGTTCTCTTTTTCCTCCATTGTAACGGATCCGTACATCTGTGAGATAAACACTGAATGGATATGGTAATGAATATTATTCTGGAAGTGGAGCCCTCGAACGCTCCCGTCACCGTCCCAGCTCTGGCCTTGGGAAGCCGCTGTAGTCAGTAAGGGACCTTAAAAAAGCCAGTCGGGAAGAGCACAGGCTGTGGGATGCAGGGATACAATGTCCGGGAGGGCAGGAACAGGCTGGTCCCCTTCATCAGCCCCTCTTTGGCTTCCAGTAAGGAGCAGGATGGCAAGACAGCGGGGTGGTGGAGCAGCCACCAATCCAGCACATGAGATAGCAACCCTTGATACATGGGATTTCTGAGAACCAGCATTTCCTATCTCCCAGGGAATAGAAATCTGATGCATGTCTCAAATCTCTGCCCTCTGCGAGATCCCATTACGGCTCGTTTGATAACAGGCTGTAAACCCTGATTCCATTTTAGATGCTGAGACCTGGTGGCTCAGCAGCTGTGCTGCAGGACTGTGGACCAGGGGTGGGCCCTGGGGTGGCAGCAGTGAGACAGATCCCTGCTTCCTTTTGCTTGCTGCGTGTCTGCCTGTGCTGGTGGTTGGAGGATGCGGCCAAACATATGCAAGCAGAAAACACAACAGACTTGTATTTCTCCCGTTCTGGCAAAGGGAGGAGGCTGCTGCTGGGTGGGTTTAAATGGGATCTGGTCCCAGCCCCGCTTGGTTTCTCTGTTGGCTCCTGGCCCCTCAGGAGCAGTTCCTGCTGCCTGAGAGTTATTCATGGTCCTCAGCTTCTTATGGACTCCATTCAAATCCTTGTCCATCCTTCCCCTATCCCAAATGTTATGATTCACGTAGTGGCTGAAAGCAGATTCCTTTTGGCCTCAAAAGCCCCGGATATTTTATATTTACGCATCATTTTCTTCCCAGGGTCCCATTTTTTCCCTTCTCTCACCTCCCCCTTCCTCTTTCAGCTCTATCCCACACTGGGTCGTGGCTGTAGCTCCATCACCCAGCATCCTCTCCCCATGTGGCCGGCAATGCTGCTGAGGGATGGAGGGGCTGGATACAGTCACTCCTGCAGGGATGCGAAGGTGATGCTCGGGGCTGTTGGCACTGCTTCTCCTCAGTTGTATTTACTGCAGCGAGGAGCAAAGTCCATGTAGCTGTGGATGCAGTTTACAGGTAATTAAACTCAGCTTGGTGAGGATTTGAACATTAATATTGATGCCAAAGTTTTTAATAAAATATAGGGGGAGAGAGAGAGAGAGAAAGAGGAATCGATTCCTATAGGCTTTTATTTCTGCTTTTCTCCTGCTTTATTGTCACAGGGAAAGGGTTGATATATTGGTGAGCGTGAAATAAGGATGTCCTGTGCTGGCACAGGGGTCTGCAGATGAGGAGAGATATGATCCCAGAAGGACAAATTGGGAGAAACTGCTAGGAAAATGCATTTGGGAATGATCCGTATGGTGAGGCCGTTGCTGGGCATCTTCTGTGGTGGGCACAGGCTCAGCGCTGGGCTTGGGGCTTCTTGGGAATGGTGCTCAGCCTCCAAGGTTACTTCTGTGTCCCACGTGTTGCTCTCCATCATGACTGGACCAGGACACAACCCCTCGGACCCGACCACTGACTGCACCACCGGCATCACTCCCATTCCCAGCATGGCCCCGTTGTGTCTGGGATGCGGGTCTTGGTGGTCCCCCAGTCTCACTGTGCCGCTGCAGTCATCAAGCCCCTTTCACCCGTGCTCCTGTACTGCACTGGAGGCCATTAAAAAGATGCTGATGGTCGTTTTTCACTCCCTGCTTCTCTGTATACACACAGGACCCAGGTTTAGCTGCTTTCTCGCCAATATTTTTTTATACAACAGTGAAATATTTATATTGTCCAATAAAAGGCAATAAAACTTGCAATCTCACGCAAATTCATCTGAGAGCAGGAGCTTCCTGCTCGGAATTTTACACCAGCACTGACCCCTGGTCATTCGCTCCATGCATCCTTAGCATCATGGATCTACATAAGGCATTAGGGGGTGATGGATGGCTGGGGTCACCCCACCTGCCCCACAGTCCATCTAGCATGGTGGTGGCTGCCCTACACGGTGTCTACTCCTGCCCCATGTCCCACCAGGTGGGTTTTTGATGATGCCGGGGAGGAAGGAGCTGGTCCTCTGTGATTCAGGTGGTCATGGCTTAAATCCATGGTGCAAGGCTGGCTCCATACTGAGAGAGGGGGTCATGGGCTTGAGGCTTTGGTGGGACATGAGAATGGAGCAGACCACCAGTCCTGCATCTGCTGCTGCTCCTGGTGGTGGTGGCTTCTTCCATTGCAAACCCAGTTTGCCTCAAAGCTGCCTATTTTGGGAACTGGACAGGGATGCGTGGGGCAGGCAAGTTGGGGATGGGATGTGCATCACCAGTGGCCATGTATTGAGCCCCACACGGACACTTCCTGACCTCTGCCACCAGCACCTCATTCGCAATTTACCCAAAAGCAATTAATAGCCTCCCCCCAGCTCAGGTTTGACGGTTTCTGTCTCTTCCCACTTCCCAGGCAGTAATTAGAGTCTGTCTAATGAGGCTTTCCTGGCGGGGACACGTTCTCGTGCCGTATCTCCCCATCAGACAAAGGCTTTGCCATGGTTTATGGTGCCAGCATCAATTCTTTCCGGCTGTTTTCACTGTGATACAAGCCAGATAGGAACTGGGGCATCCCCCAGCCCGTCCAGGCTGCAGGATTTACCGGGAAGCACCGGAGAGGTCGTGTCCCATCACATCAACACCATCATTTTTATCAATTCTTTATGTTTCCTATCACATTCCACCAAAATTAAAAAGCCATTTCTCTCTTAAAATCCTTATTTATGAACACTTAAGCGTAAGTAAGTCAGCGTTGGACGGCTTCCCTCCCCACTGATGGATGTAATCTGGCACCGGGGTGGACCGGGAGGGAAATCTGGCAATACAATATGCTGTGCTTGACTATTTTGACACGCGGAGTGCGATGTTTTTTTTACAGTTACTGATGAGCTTATGGCACTGCTCCTTTTGGAGAAGCGAGGAGGAGGCTGGGGCTGGGAATATTGATTAGCAAGCTCCTGATAATCTCAACAACCCTCTCGGCTTGCCTTTTCTTTTGCAGGGAATACAGAATTCCTTCCATTATTCATATAAACCCCCTTGTCGATAGGGCCAGCGTGCCGTGGCTGCGCGACACAGGGCAAAGTCAGACCAGGGGAATTAGATTCCTGCAGTCTTAAACCCCAACCTTCCCAAACCATCTTTATTTTACCATTTCCCCTCTTTTTCCCCCCATTCTTTTGGTTTTTGTTTTGTTCCAGAAGGAGCTTAATTCTGTTGCTTTGGTGCTGGCAGCGTGGTGGGGGAAAGCACACGATCTCATAACCATTTAATTGAAGTCAGCCAGGAATTTAAGAGGAATGTACCTGAGGTACAGGAGATTTGCTGCTGGAGAATTAACTCAGCAGGGTGGTGATTTCCCTCCCTGGAAACTAGGTTTTTGGGAGCCATAGATGTAAGAGACTAACAAGAATGGAAGCTGATTAGCCACAAAGGCAAATCTCAGCCCCTAAATTTGGGGTACGGGGATTTATGGGTCTTGCTGCCTCTCGTAGCTCCTTTGGATGGGGTGAGGGGATGCAGCATCCACCTGCATGCAGCATCCTCCTGGATGCATCGCGGCAATGCAGGGGGAAACATTGGGTTTGCAGGCGTTTATAAAAAGCAAGCGTTGAGCACTCGGCGCCGCGATGCTGGCACCCAGCTCACAGCCCAGATGGGGGGAGATGTGTTGTTTTTGAAGAAATAGAGGAAAAAAAAGATGAGAAAAATAAAAAGAGCAACTCTAAAATAGCTCCTCGGAGGCTGTGTGGGGAGGGGTGGTTTCTGCCTGCCTGGGTGGGAGGAAAACTGGCAGCCGGAGAGGGGATGCTCAAAGGAGAGGTAGGCAGGACCTGCCCTCTCTCCCCATCATTGCGCCCGTGATCCCAGCCTCTTCCCAGCCTGATGGATCTTGAGGGGTTGAAATGGGAAGGGGAGAGTGCCGGGAGGGACAGACTGGACTTGGATTGGTGTGGCCAAGGCACAGGGTCGCCGTCCCCAACCCTTGAGGGGTTTCTGCAGCCCATAAAGTCTGTCTGCTTTGTGTCCCTGGATGGTAATGGGGGTCCTTGTGCCATGCATGGGCATGGTTATTGGCATGGTTATTGGCAGGGTTCTGCTGCTGCTGAGCGCTTTGATCCCCCCTGGAGGGATGGTGGTGCTGCCTTGAGAGCTTCGAGGCAGGGGATGGACTCATCACTGCCAGAAGGTGACTGGGAAGTGCCATGATGTGGCCAGGAGATGCTGTGATGTGGCTGGGAGGTGCTGTGATGTGATCAGGAGGTGCCATGGTGTGGCCAGGAGATGCTACAACGTGACCTGAAGGTGCTGTGGTGTGACTGGGAGGTGCTGCAGTGTGGCCAGGAAACGCTGTGATATGACCAGGAGGTACCACAGCATGGTCAGGATGCACCAGATGAGGTTGCAATGTGTGATCTGAGGAGCAGCCAAGCACTGGGGTGAGACAACATGGTCCCAACCCACCACCTTGCTGCAGGAGGCACCTCATTCCTCCATCCTGATCAGCTCTGTACCCCTATCACATCCGTGGCAGCAATCCGAGTACCTCGGCTTTCTTTGGCCCCCGATGCTGGGGAGATGCATTGCACTTCAGGATACCTCTTCTTCTCCCTGTCTTTTTAATGCTCTCTCTTCGGGGGCTGCTTTCTCTGCTCCTCTAATGTGCTTCGATGGAAACCCCTGGAGAGCCGCCGGTACTCAGAGCCTGCCAGCAGCGACACATTAGGATCTGTCATCTGCTGAGCATTACCTGGGTTTAAATCTGTCTCTTTGGAGCCACAGAACTGCATAAGAAAATATTAAAGTAAACAATAAGTGGATTTACACAAATGCGACTGATTTCCATATTTTTCATCACTTCATTTTATTACCGGGTTTACTGATATGCTCATTTATTTATAGGGCAATCCAGTATTGATTCATTCCGATGCGCCATGCATAAACACATAAAAGAGAGTGATAACAATAGGAATACATTTCCAGTCTTTTAAATACTGCATTTTTTCCAATAGTCTTCATTAGATCCGCTGCGAGGATTGAGCTATGTCCTTTGGGAAGCCCCAGCCCCTCTGCCCAAGTGGCTCTGGATTTATGGGGGTGTAAAGGAGAGCAGGATGCAATTCCCATCTGACAGCAGCCGCTTCCCGGGCTCTGCCACCTTCCCCCCACCCTGGGGTATCTTTTTCATGGGAGGTTTTGGGGGATTTTATCCCCAGAGGTGGATTCTGTGCCCCTGAGGTTGGGTTTCTGGGCTGCTTCAGTGTGGGATGGACACCACAGTGATGCTGCTTCTCCTGGGATGAGGCTTGCCGGGGCTTGGGGGCTTTTTTTCCACCCTTCTTTCCCCATTTTTTTCTCCTCTTTTTTTCCTCTCTTTTTTGTCGCTTTTTTATTTTGCTTAATTTTTTCCTTCTTTTTTCCCTTCTCTTTTTCTCTTTGAAAATATTTTTCCCTTCCTTTCCTTGTTTTCCCCTTTCTTTTCCCCCCTTCTCCCACTTTTCGCCCCTTTGCCTCCTCTTCCCCCCCTCTTTCTCCCTTCTTCTCCCTTCTCTTTTCCCCTCTTTCTTCCTTCTTTTTCCCTTTCTTTTCCCTCTTCTTTTCCCCTCTTTCCCCTCCTCTCCCTCCTTCCCTCCCTTTCACTCTCTTTTTCCTCTCTTTCCCCCCCTTTTCCCCCTTTTTTTCCCTCTTTCCCCTCTTCCTTCCCCCTTTCTCACATTTTTAACACACTCCAGTACATTTTTCCTCACAGACCTCACTTCCCACTGCTCCCCATGAATATTAACAGGGAGAGCAGAGCTCTACATCACCTGCATCACGGGAAGGAGCCCGTGGAAGCGTGGTGACGGATGGCGAGCGCTCCCCCTCCGCTCCTGCTTGTAAATGGGAAGGGGAAAAATAGCATCTTGAAATATTAACCCAGGTGGGGGCATATGGGCTGTTCAGGCCATTTCTCTCTGCCGTTCCCAAATGCATCTCATATACATTTAGGCTCCTGCATCCTTCCCATATATATTTTTCTCCTCAAGGAAGGAGAAGCGGGGCCAGGAGGATAAATTGTGACTGCAGAGAATAAACCCAGCTTTTATTCCCCACTCTGATTAGCTAAAGGGCAGTTTCTTTCTCTCCCCAAAAGCCGCCCGTGACAGCAGTTTAATGGCAACAGCTTGAGACGGACAAAGTTTGAATATCCTTGCGACGGAGAAAAGAGCAAAGCGAAAGCCCTGCTAATTACAAAAGTTGCTTTATGAAAGATAATTCAAAGCAATAATTTAGCAAACATAATCAAGTAGCGCAGATGGGGATTTTGATGAATAGTTTGCAACATGCAATTAGCAGCTCTTGCAGTTACATATCATTAACCCTCAGAGCACAAAAATTATTTTCTCATTATTAGATGAAAAGGTAAAATTAAGCTGACTAGACAGTAAAGGAACAAACTACAATTAATTACCTTCATTTATTACAGTCATTATTTTAAACTTTTTTTTTCTTTTACTCTGATAGATAGATGAAAACATCTAAATTAAAAGTTTTGTTCTGCTAAATGGGAGGTGAAACTTTGCGATGCTCCGGGTGCGCCCGCATCCCGGCTCCATCCTGAACCCGGGGACCAGTTGGGACCCCATCATCACCCTGCTTCGTCTGTGCCAGCGATGCTGAGCCCCGCTCATCCCTGCCCATCTCCTGGATTGCTGCCACCAGCCACAAAGGGGATTTTCCATATTCTTGCAGGAAAAGGATGTTGTGGGCTTGCAGGAAATCTGGGAATGAGCCCATTCGGGTGGCACCTTCTCATGCCGATGGTCAGAAATGAGCCTGTTCCTTCGAGCTGCGATGGGTCCGATGCCTTTCGTTTCGGTGTGTGTGTCGGTAGCAGATGGTTTGGAGTTGCCAACTGTCAGCAAATGCACGGAAAAAAGTGAATTAAGGAAAAATAAAGGGGAAAAAAAAGAAGAAAAAACCTCAACTCAAGCAGTGAAAAAAGGTATTAAATTGTGATGATGGGATGGTAAAAGAAGCTTGAAATATTTTCCTTTCTTGCTGTGTGACTGGAGGCTGCAGCTCATCTGCGGATGGTGTTGGGAGGAGGAAGGAGGATGCTCCTGCCCGGCAGCAGGCTGGCAGGACCAGCGCTGAGCTGGGCGCTCAGCCCAAGGAATGCTGCAGTGCATGGGAATGGGAGAGCTCCGGTACCTTCTCCTGGAGCTGGCCAGGCCAGGATGCTGTGGGAAAGGTGGGGGAAGAATAACCTAATGAGCTGAGCATCGTCTGCCTCAAGAACTTTGCCAAAGCACCGTTGGACTTGTCAGGGAGTATTACAACAAAATTAAGAACCAGCAGTGATTTTCTTGCATTCGGGATCCTTTGCTTTATAAAGTAAATTATTAATGCATTTTTTTTCTCCATTAAGCAGTTATTTGCAGCAGTCTCGGTATATTTCTCATTAGAAATAACATCATCTGAAGAACTTCTATTGATTCTTTTCCCCCCCTTTTTTTCTTTTCAATCTGCGAATCATGAACGTGAACAACATATTTCTGTGATGTTCCCTTTAACTAGAATTCTCAGGCTTTATTTTTATATTATTGATCCTTTTTGACACGAATTGCTTTTTGGCCTTGTGAGAACATTGTGAGCTACTTCTGCCTTTGGAGGGATGGGCATGGGGGTGCAGCAGGAGGCAGGGTAGGTGTGAAAGGGATGTGTGATAGGTCTGTGTGTGTGCAATGGGTCTGTGTGTGTGCAATGGGTCTGTGGGTGTGCAAAGGTTCTGTGGGTATGCAACAGGTCTGTGCAGGTGTGCAATGGGTCTATGGGTGTGCAACGTGTCTATGTATATGTGTGATGAGTCTGTGTGTGTGTGATGGGCTTGGGTGTGTGATGGGTCTACGGCTGTGCAACAGAGGGGTGTGTGTGTGATGGGTTTGAGTGTGTGTGATGAGTCTTATGGGAGTGCAATGAGTTCTTGGGTGCGCAGCGAGTTTGTGGGTGTGCAATGGGTTTGGGTGGGTGTGCAAGAGGTCTCTGGGTGTGCGAAGCAGGTATGTGTGGATATGTGATGGGTCAATGTGAGTGCGTGATGGGCTTGTGTAAGGGGTTTGTGGGTGTGTGATGGGTCCACGTGTGTGTGTGATCAGTCCGTGTCCATGTGCAGTGGGTGTGTACGTGTGTGCAATGGGCATGTGTGTGTGCACCGTGGGTTTGTGTGGGTGCACAATGTGTGTGATGGGTTTGCACGGTAGGTTCACATGTGTGTGATGGGTTTGTGGGTACCTGCAAGGGGTTTGTGGGTGTGCGATGGATCTGTGCATGGCTGCAACAGGCTTGTCCACATGCAATGGGTCTCTGTATACGTGATGTGCACATGGGTTGAAGGGGTCAGTCGGATGCGGGATACCGGGGGGGCAGCAAAGGATGAGGTGGGAAGCAGAGAATCCAGATCTTTCCCCTGGGACTGGCTCTCCCACCTCGCCCCTCCGCATCCCTCCCGCTCTCCCCAACTTCTTTACACATCAGCAAAAAAAAAAAAAAAAAAGGAAAAAGCGAGGAAAAATAGCAAAAAAGCCTTGAATGAATTTTTTCATCAGTTTTCTTCAGCATTTGGGGTCTCTGCTGCCGCTTTCTCCCCCGACAGCTGTTCCTCTCCACTGAAAAAAGAGCTCATTTGTGGTTTACTGCCACCAGTATTTAGATGGAAATAACCCACTACTTATCCTGCACTTGATCTCATGGATATAAGAATAAACTCACCGCCGGTGCAATGCAAATCCCGCGCCTTTGGAGAGGAGCTGCTCAGACGGTGGGTGCTCACCGCCGTGCCGGGAGGAGCACCGGCTGCGCCGGGGGAGTTTTACCACTTTGTCACTCAATTATCGGAATATTGCTGCTTCCAAATGTTTAAAAAGTTGGCTTCGGAAGGTATAATCATGGCACAGAGGCCAGCCTGACAATAGTAATTAATTAGGCTATTACGCATTCCACAGTGATAATTGCTTTGCTGGAAAGTCACCAGCCATGAAAAGGACCCAGTGCGTAAATGTAATTTATCACGCGGCGGCGATCCCGCGCCGCTGCCGTGCCTCACCTTGAGCCCGGGAATGCTGCGGAGGGAGGTGGAAGGGGGGAGAAAATAGGAATTAATAGCACATGGATGCATAATGCAGAGGCAGAGCTCGCTGGGGGCTTTGCAGGCGGAGGGAGAGAGGTGGTGGTGGGTTTGCCATTGCTGATGGGCATGGTGGTGATGATGGGAGCGGGGATGATGCCATCCTGACCCCACCATGCTGCTTGTGATGTTCAGCTGTCCTGGTTTTAGCCATTTTCTTCTCTTTCCAGCAGGATGCTGGTGATGTTGCCCTCTTGGATGGGGTTTGGTCCCCAAGGAAGGAAGGATTTGGGGGGGGTTATTACAAAACCTTGATTTTAGGGCTGATGTGGGCTTTTTCTGCTTGTTTGTTCAGCTCTATGTGAGAAACAACAGAGGTTTCAGGGTGAGGTGTTCCTGTGCAAGACTTGGAATCTTCCCTGGCATCTTGGTGAATTGTCCCCATCTGGAAAAGGTCCCTGAAAAACTTAAATGTCCATTTATTTATATCTATATTTTAAACATTACCTTGAAGTTCATTGGGCCCATAGATGCCTTGCCTGATGGAATGGCCCCAAAAGCCTCCCCACTAGCAAACTATGGGTCCTGTGGCTCCAGTTAGGATGTTGATGGTATAGTTAATGTGGGGGAAGATGGGCTGAGTGGCTGGTCAGCGCCTCGCAAGTACCAGGAGGAAACCTAGATCCATCCCTTGTGGTCCTCCTCTTCTCCCATTCAACATCCAAAGGATGCAGGAAGTGGGGATGATCGCGCAGTGCTGATGCCGTGGAGCACCCCAGCACCGCTGTGTCTCTGCATCCTTATGGACACCCTGGCAAAGCTCCCTGTGCCGCCCCAACACCACGTACTGCCGGTGCGTCCAGCAGGCACAATGCTGTCCTGCTGCAGTGCACAGGCAGTGCCGCTCGCCGGCTGCTTTCTGCCCCCCCTATTCCCCACTTCATTATTATTATTCTAAAGCACCCTGAAGCCAAGGGTTTTTTTGCAGAACACTGAAGAAAAGCCCCCAAATTCCTCCTGTGCTGGAAACGTGGTGCTGAGAAAGTAGGTTTGTGTACGAGACGCTATAAAAAGCCCAGCTTATACAATTTTAACAATAGAAAAATGATCTTTGTGCTCCAGTGCCTGCGAGCTTGGAAGGAGAAGGCGGTTTGCTCAGGTGGCTGTTGGATTACAAATGAGTGGTTTGCTTTGGGTTGGAATGACAAGCAATGGCAAGCTGGGGCTGGAGGGAAAAGATGCTCCAGTGCGGGAGGCGTGAAGTTTGGGCTTTCTTTGATGATTAGTCCACTGGTGGCTTAAATGTGGTTTGATTGACTCATCCACTGTTGGTAATGGTGCATCTGCCAGCAGTGAATGCTGGTGGGCCTCTCATCCTCCATCGCTGGATGGTGTGGGTGCCCAGTTTGGATCAAACTGGGCATAGAATCATAGAATGGTTTGTGTTGGAAGGGGCCTCAGAGCTCATCCAGTTCCAACCCCTGTCACAGGCAGGGACACCTTCCACTAGAGCAGCTTGCTCCAAGCTCCATCCAACCTGGCCTTGAATAGGGATGGAGCATTCACAACTTCCTTGGGCAGCCTGTGCCAGCGCCTCACCACCCTCACAGTAAATAATTTCTTCCTCATATCTATCCTAAATCTCCCCTGTTTCAGTTTGAACCCATCACCCCTTGTGCTATCACTACAATCCCTGATGAAGGGTCACTCTCTAGCATCCTTGTAGCCCCCCTTCAGATACAGTAAGGCTGCTATGAGGTCTCTACACACCCTTCTTTCTCCAGGCTGAACAGCCTCAATTTTCTTAGCCTGACATTGTCTTAGCCTGCATTTTCCAGCTGGGAATGGGTCACCTCCATCCCCAGCTCCTGCACCTGAGGTGACAGGGACACAGAGGTCTGTGTGTCCCACCGGTGCCCCATTCCACAACAGAGTGTGCCGGAGCCCGGTGGGCAGCAGCTCCCACCCCGAGGTGTTGTCACGCCTTGAAAAATTAAGGGGTGTAAATGATTCATGCTCATAAATGTTGGATGGAGCGTGCGGCAGATTGAGATGTTGTTCGGTTATTAGCGATGCAGCACACCGGCTCCCCACCACCCGCCTGGCGTGGGCATCACCGGCAGCCAAAGGGGACGGGGACATGAGATAGAGGAGATGTCCCAGTCCTGATGCGAGCCTCACTTCTGGCCCAGCATCATGCTGGGGGTGCGGCTGGGGAGGGCTGCGTGGTGAACCCAGCAGCAGGCGAGCTTCTTTATTTCTTATTGAAGCACCGACATTAAATTATAATTTTCATTTACTCAGAGCACATCAATGATTTAGGGCAATGTGACGTGGCCGCGGTACGAGTTCAGCCAAAGGCAGCGAGCAGCTGTGCAGGGCATGGGGTGGATGCTTGGTGGGACCCATGTGCCCATCATGGGTAGCACCAGTGCATCAGAGCCGGTTCCCTCCTCCGAGCCCATCTCTGACCCCCGTTTCCCATCTCCCTGCAGGTGATTGCACTTAGTAAGAGAAGCAAGGAGGCTGAGACGGCTTTCCTGAGCGTTTACAAGCAGTTAATCGAAGCTCCAGGTAAGCAACACGGTGGTGACGTGACTGCCTAAAGCGTTGCGTGCCGAGAGGAGCCAGCGAGGACCGGCCGTCCCCGTCCCGCTGAGGCTGGTGTCACCGACCTCGGCTCGCGCATGGTGCTCTGGAGATACCAGCCGAAGAGAGGAGCGGAAACAGCTTTTGCCATCGCTGTGTTTCAGCCCCTGAGCCAAATGCATCTTGACATTAGGAAAGGAATACATTTGCTCAGCCCTTGTAATAACACTGCGGCTATCCCCAGTTGTCTTTTTGATGGTAAGTTAACCGAAACGGCCGAGCGCCGGCTCGCAGCACGGCTCCCGGCACCGGCTGTGCCTCGGGGATGGCTTCCCCCGTATCACCACCGTGCTCAAAGCCTTGGGAGGGGGAAACTGAGGCACAGGGCAGCCCTGAGGCTTGTGTTGGCATAGTTGGTGTGAGGGGATGGGACCCCCCTCCCCATCGCTCCCCATTCCTCACCGTGGGCTCTGCTCTGCTCTGAGCCAGGGGTTGGCTGCTCAGGGCATGGAGCATCCCTCAGCATGGTGAGGATGGAGAGCTGCGAACGGCTGAAGATGCTCGAAAGGGCTCCTGGAGGGCCACTAATTCATTTTCCAGACATTTAGGAATAACAAAATGTTTTAATGATTTCTTAGGGGAATTAGGGAGACATATTTTTATCCTCATTAAATTTTCTCCTGTGCTACAAGAACCAAATGTCAGCTCGGTTTCCAGAACCCAGTTATCTTCCCTCCCCACCTCCCCGCACGCACCCGCCATGCTCCTCCTGCTTGCACACGCATGCACATGGATGCACACACGTTCACGCACATTCACACCTCAGAACTGCTCCCTTCTGGTCTCTGCCCCCCTCTTCCTCCCCTCTCTCCATCCATCTTTTGCTCCCCTCTTCCCTTCTGTTCCCTGGATCATTCTGTCCCCGTCTGTTACATGTCCGTGTGTCTCTCGACAGGCGAACTCTTTGTGGAATACTTTACAAGCGCCACATAAGTCCTGATTCGACATTTTTTGCTTTGAATGGCTGCTGTCAACACAAATCTCTGGCAGAGACTGTAACGGAGCCTGATTGCTCAGCAAGTATTTTGATAAGTGAGCTGGCTGTGTGTCTGTAATTACGGGAGAAAACCGTAAATCTTTTGGATATTGTTCACACAGATGTGGCGTGAAGGGAAGGGGGGGAAGCAGTAAAATGTGTTAAAAGCATAATTAATGTCATTGTTGTTGGGGATGATTTGATTTAAGGCCGGCTTTGCCTCGTGGAGGGATGCGTAGGGCACCGGTGGATGTGTTCGAGCAGGTTGGGATGGGGCGGTGGACGAGGTTGCTGCCCCAGGGGGAGAGGTGATGGCACTGGGGATGTGCTGTGGAGGTACCGTGGATGCGCTGTGCATGCACAGGGATGCACCAGGGGTGCCCTGTGCTCCTCTTGGAGCTGGGCAGCAGCATGGACCAAATGTCACCCTTCAGCCCCACAGCACAGAGACCTCCACTGAAAGCTGGATCAAGCAGCCAGGCCCTGGCACAGGGATGAGCTGCTGGTCCCCAGGGACACGGGTGCTCCCTGGAGCTGTGTGTGCTCAGGAGAGGGTGATGAGCACCCAGAGCACCTCCTGCCCCATCCCACCATCACACGGTGCCTTGAGCAGCTCCAGTGGCTGCAGGGTGCTGAGGTGGGGGTGTCCATGGGGGGTCTGCTGGTGGCTCAGACCCCCTCCAGCATGGGGAAAGGCCCTGGCCCTAGTGCCAGGGCTGGAGACATCCCTGCCCACTGCCTTGTCCCTGCTGCAGCAGTACTGGTGCCACTAAAGGACAGCCAATAACGCCAGCTAGTGGCAGCACTTATAATATCTATAGAAACACAGTATATATAGTTACATGTATATAAATACATAGATATGTATATGTACAGTGGGCGAGTGATAGATAAGCAGGTTCTGCTTCGCTGGCTGTGCTGTCGGGTGGGCAATGATGCAGCTCCTGAATGTGTGGGAGCTGCTGCGGGTGGATGCGGCGCTGGAGCATGAGGAGCTCCAAGGTCCTTGTGTCACCCATCACAGCGCGGGGCCATGACCCACAGAGGAAGCGACTGTCCCCTGTGTCATGGGCAGTGTCCTGAGCCCTCCTGGTGGCTCAGAGAGTGATGGCGTCCATGTACCTCGGTGTGAGCAGATGGTGTGCTTGGTTTGGGGTATATTCTCTCTCCAGCCCTGCAATAGGAAGGTTGGAGGGCTGGTTTGTTCACCAGCAGCATGAGCAGGGTGCAGGCATGGCATGAGCTTGGTGCCTGGTTCCAGTAGCTCCTCAGTGGTGACCCCATAGACAAGGACAGAACTTTCCCACGGGATGGACAGCGTGGTATTAGCATGATGGAATTAATCCAGCCGGGTGTTTTGCGTCAGCGCTGCCCCAGCTGATACAAGAAGTGGAGCTGAAGCGCTGCTTGCTATTTTCCCTTCTAAAAGCTTTGCTCCCAACCAGTTCATCCTGGGATTTTGGCTCCCAATGGGAAGCGGCGCACTGGGGGATTGCCCTGGTTGTATTTCAGCAGTGGGGCTGCGGCTCATGGGAGTGAAAATGCTGACCCAAGGAAAATCCCTGGAGGCTTTATCACCTAGGCCGGTTCCTCCCATCTTTTTTCTCATCATGGAGGTGAGAGGAGCTGCTGGTGCCGACCGGACAGGACCTGCCCTGGTGCTTATCCCTGTGGAGATGGCTCAGAGGCTGGCACGGAGCATCCTGCCAATGCCCCAGGGCTGGGGGAGTGCAGGGGGCCCCCCAACCCCTGGAGCCTGTGAGCTGGGGCCCTGGAGCGCTGGGTTTAATTAACCTTATCGTTATCTCAGCTCGTGTACTTATGGGTGTTATTGATGGCGGTGAGAGCACCCGCTCTGGTTCGGGGCTGTGCTGCACCACCATGACCCTCTGATGGTTCACTCCTGTGTCCTAGGATGGGGAACCAGCCTGTAGGATACTGAGCCAAAGGATGCCAGGAGCAGCCTGGGAAGGTCCCAGCTGGACCTGAGTCCTCGTTTCAGTGCCAAAGCCAGCAGTGGCCTGGCTCAGTACCCGCTCTGGATGCATCCCCGTGGCCAGCATCTGGGTGCAAACCTTTTATCCCAACCCATTCATGGAGTCTCTGTGACATCCAGCAGAAAGAAGGGAGAACTTTCCCTGTGGAGAAGGATGCTCCAGGGGCTTTCAGCATTAGCACGTGGGGTCTGGTACTCACTGGTCCTGCAGGGAAGCCACGTGGTGGGTGCTGCAGTGGGACCCTGCACGCCATGGTCATGATGCTGTGGGATGGGAGGGCAGTAGAAGAGCTGTTCTGTGTCCCATTCTGAGCAGTTGTTTGATTTCTTTTCCATCACCGTTATTATTTTTCACCCTTGGATGTCTGCCATGCATCCCTGATGTACAGTAGCGCACCCGGCTCCGTCCCACTTCCCTGTTTGTCTAACTTTTTGACCCTGGAGAACTCAAATCTATTTTCTTTCCTCCTCCAAGAAGGAGAAAAAAACCCACCCCACCAAACCTATATTAACCTGGCTCAATAGGAGGCATTTTCTTGAACTTATTAAAAAATCCAGACTTGTAAATTAATTTGTTCATGTTGTACAATGGCAGTGCAGATGGACTCATTAGCATGCACACAACAAATAATTATAGATGAATTTTTAGCTGGCCTGCTTAATGGGCTTGCTGGGTTAATTATGTCAATGTATAATTACATCAGCCCTGGGAGACATAATGGCACACCCTGCTGAGCAGACACTAGCTAATGATGGTGTAATGCTGACAGAGGGAAGACGGACGGCTCTGAATGCACCTGCTTACCTCGGCACAAACCGCCATTGTCTGCGCCCAAACGGGCCGGCACTGGTGGCACTGGGGCCACTGGTGCTGTGGGTACCACTGGCTCACTCATGGAGGTGATGCTCCCTCGCAGCCTTGCCAATCCATTGGGGATAGCGATGGAAAGCGCAGGACTGAGGGGTGTTCCCGTGGCACTTGGTACCCCGAGGGGTTCCTCAGGGTGAGGAAGGCACCCGCTTTGGTTATAAGTGTAATGTGGGTGGTGAGGAGGGTGGGCATTGGGTCTGGAAGGAGGTGGGAGAGGGCTTGTGGTAGGCATCCCTTCTGCTCACCGCTGCATCCCATGTCCCGCAGATCCCGCTCCTGTGCTGGAGGCCGCGCGGAGCCTGGAGGACCGGCTGCAGCAGCTCCAGCGCCTCGAGCCTGAACCTTCTCACCTGAAGGATTTCAACCGCCCTTGGAAGAAGCACCCGGAGCTCATCAGCACCAAAGGTACCCCCTATCATGGCTGTTCCTTCAGAGGAGGATGGCAGCAGTCCCAAATGGGTTCCCTCATGTGCCTCTGAGCACCCCTGGGATATGGGTTAGGTCTCAAGGCCAGGACCTGTCCCATGGTCCCTGGTGGCCGCTGCTGCTGTCCCCTATGCAGCTGTATGAAACGTGTCCCCCCGCAGAGCGCAGGGAGGGGACGTCGCTGGCGGTGGCCGAGCCCCCGCAGCCTGGCACCGACGGCAAAGCACCGTGCACAGAGACCCTGCTGCAGAGCAATGAGGCAGAACAGCAAAAGTACGTGAGTACCGGGGACGGGGTCATCTTGGGGAGCTGCGGGGTTGCGTGGGTCCTGCTCCTGCATGGGGACGTCTGTCCGTCCTTCCTTCTTCTCCTTCCCTTTGCACCTCCTTTGCGGACACATCCTATCCAGAAACCTGGTACACATTCTTGGGCACTCTGAGCATCCATCTGTCCACCCATCCCATGCGGTTTTGGGGCAGTGGCAGGCATGGGCAGAGCCAGGAGCCAGGGCAGATCCTTCGAGCCAGCCCTTTACACCATCTCCCTGGCACGTGGCTTTGCTCGGACAAATGGGCTAAGTCCAGGTCATTGGATGAACCTCATTAAATGGCCTTTTAATTCGGAGGCTCCCGGTTTTCTCAGGGCCTTCATTGTTATTCCTTAGCACGCTGCACTGGGAAACAGATGAGGAATCTTTAAACCCTAAATTGCAGATCTCTGCGAATAAGTTCCTGGCAAGTGCGGGCTATAAATAATGCAGAATAACTTTTCCCTGATTGCTTCCCCCTCCTCCAATTAATTACAGGCAGGGTGGGCTGCCGTCGGGAGGGGTTCAGCCATGGGGAGCAGGGACCATTTTCAGCCCAAAGCGAATTCCTTTCCATCTGGGGCAATGCAACTCTTAACATCAGGGGGTAACATGGCTTGGACACATCCTGGCATCCTCTGGGGGATATTTCCTTGGTGTCACAGAGTGATGGGGTAGAGGAGGGGATGCAGCGAGGGGTCTCTGTACCTTGGGGGCTGCGGCATCAGCACCTCCCTGATGCCCGTGTCTCACAGGGGGCTGCAGGAAGCACAGGTCACTTTGGCCGCTCGGCTCGGGGAGGCAGAGGAGAAGATCAAAGTGCTCCATGCAGGTAGGGGGGCCAGGGCAGGGGCTGCTGGCCATGGGGGGCCAAGCCCCAACCCCATGGCTCACCCTCCTCTTCCTCTTCCCAGCGCTGAAGGCCACCCAGACGGAACTGCAGGAGCTGCGGTGTAAATACGACGAGGAAGCTGCATCCAAGTAAGTCATTGGCAGTATCAGGTTGTGTGGGGAGGCTGTTGGTGTGCCAAACGCTGAGCCGAGCTGCCTGCAGCAGCACCAGGACAGCCTCATGGTGTATCTTAGATACAGGGAGTCCCTGTATCTAAGATGCTGCGGCACCTGCAGGAGCCCTCGCTGGCCATGGAGGGCTATGATTGTGCCTCCTTGCTGGCTGACACCTCTTGCTTTCTCATCACAGGGCAGACGAAGTAGCCATGATCATGACAAACCTGGAGAAAGCCAACCAGGTGAGCCAGGAGCTGACTTTCCAGCCACCACAGGGCACGTACCCTGCTCCCCTTCCATCACACTGGGGCTGATGGGCTTTGCCCCTCAGAGCACGGGTGCTGCACCCACCGTAGCACCCCAAGCATCCATGTGGCCTTGCTGTCTGTCCTGGAAAACAGAAGGGGTTCCCAGGCTCTGGGACTGCGAAGCCCTACAAAGGATGGTGGCTCTGGTTTCCTTTGCCTGCTGGCTCCTCCAAACCAGCCCAGTGGGACCCCCTGCCCCATGCTGAGGGTCACTGGTGTGTTTGGCCTTCTGCAAAGGTTCCATTCTGGCTGCTGGAGCTGATGTTTGTCACCTCCAGCCTCTCCTGGGTGTTTTAGAGCACACCCACACCACCCTGGTGCTGGTGTCTGGTATAATTACCTCTGGTCCTACCCATTCCTATTCATCAGTTTTACTTCATTCTGAAATTGTAGGTCCAAATAAATGCGCATGGGTAATAAAAGAGGCTTAAAGAGCAATTTGCATGTAAATAAGGCCTTTTGGGTGGAAAAAGACAGTGTCCTGGACATAGTCTGTGGCCAGTGTCTATGGACTGGGATCAGGACGTGGGGAGAGGAGATACGTGGAGCTCTTATGGTGACAGTGGCGGGAGCAGGATGCTTGGGTGGGAGAGACGTGTCCTGGAGCCCCGCTGTGCCCTGTGCAGGGTGGGACGGGCTGGGGCTGCGTGTCCTGATGCTCCTTCTGCTCTCTTGCAGCGAGCGGAGGCGGCGCAGAGGGAAGTGGAGAGCTTGCGGGAGCAGCTGGCGGCTGTGAACAGCTCCCTGCGCCTGGCCTGCTGCTCCCCACCGGGCGCTGCTGGGGTGAGGGCACCCCTCGGGCACAGCAGCACCCCCAAACCAGCCAGAGGCACCCCTCGGGCACAGCAGCACCCTGCAGAGCTGTCAGCATCCCTCGGGGCCAGCAGCACCTCCCCGTCATGTCTGGGAGCATCTGTCATAGCTAGTAGCATCCCATCACACTTGGGAGCACCCTGTCATAGCTAGGAGCACCCCACAGCAGCCGGGAGCATCCTAGTACATTCAAAAGCATCCCACTGCTCTAAGGAGCACCCTGTTGCATTCAGGAGCACCCTTTTGTGTTTGGGAGCACCCACTGTATTCGGGAGCAAGCCCAAAGTGCCCGTGACAAAGGCATTTTTCCACTGTGGGGTTTAGCATCGGCCATGTCCTGTCTGCAGTCCCAGCCTCTTATGGGAAAGGGGGGAAAGCACCCCGTGGCATTAAGCAGATGTACCTGGGAGAGCTTTAACGGCAGAGGAAGGATCTGTCTCTCCCCAGGGCTGCATCACCCACAGCACTGAGTGCTGTGCACGCCCGCTGCCCTTGGGGACATGTCTAATGGGGACGGCTGCCCTTGTCCCCACACTGGGTGACCAGGAGCTGACGGTGTCCCCTCTCCCAGCAGGACAAAGTGAACTATTCCATGTGCTCAGGGTCGAGGCTGGAGGCAGCGCTGGCTGCCAAGGACCGGGAGATCCTGCGGCTCCTGAAGGATGTGCAGCACCTCCAGAGCTCGCTGCAGGAGCTGGAGGAGTCCTCTGCCAACCAGATCGCTGAGCTGGAGGGGCAGCTGGCTGCCAAGAATGAAGCCATTGAGGTGGGGGCTTGGGGCTTCACAAGGGTGGGGGAACGTGGGTCTGGCCATGCCGGGTGTGCACGGGGAGCCGGTGCGAGGAATCCCCCCCTCTGCTCTGCAGAAGCTGGAGGAGAAGCTGCAGGCACAGGCGGACTACGAAGAGATCAAAACAGAGCTGAGGTATGGCTTGACCAGCACCCTGCCTGCTTGTCCCCTGCCTGGCCGGGTGCCGCGGGCATCCATGGCGCTCTTCAAGCATCCCTAACAGCGTGACAGCAGCAAGAAGCCATTCCTGCTGAGTCACCCCCTTGTCTCCCTCCCAGCATCCTTAAGGCGATGAAGGTGGCCTCCGCCAGCTGCAGCCTTCCCCAGGCAAGTGCCGCGGCGCGCGCCGGCACGCTCACCGGGCTATGGCGCCCATGCCAGCCCTGCCGCCGGTGCCTCCGCCGCCCTTTCCCATCTCGGCTTGGCTCCTTGCAGAGCATATCGAAGGCAGAGGAGGCCCTGCTGCTGGGGAAGGAGGCGTTCTACCCCTCCCAGAAGTACCTGCTAGAGAAGCCCAGTCTGATGGCCAGCACTGGTAGGGTCCCTGCATCCCGCATCAGCTGGGAGCATCTGTGGGAATGAGGGTGGAAAGGCAGGATCCTGCCCTGGCTGTGGAGCCAACAGCAGGGGAGGGTTTGGATGCCACCTGGGGAAACTGAGGCAGGAGATGCTCCGCTGCAGGGCTGTTTCCTTCTCTCTCATTCATCCCTAGAAGAGGATCACTCCGAAGATGAGTCGGGGAAGGACTCGCTGGGCATGGAGCAGCCGTACCCATCCCCGCAGCACGCCCCGGCAGAAGAAGCCGCATCTCCCACTCCCCTCCCACCTCTGCCCGGCCCTGGCTTGGCCCCCGATGGACCACGGACATTCTCCTTGTCCCCCTTCCCAGGGGGAGAGCGGCTTTCAGGGGACCCCAAGGCCCCCCAGCTCCCACCACCCTCCTGTAAGAGTGAAAGCACCGGTGTGGGGCCGCCTTTCCCCTCCGGCGTCTTCGGTGCCAAAAGCAGCACCGCGCACCCCGGCGGCACCGCGCCGGCCACCAGCCCGCCTGGAGAGCCAACCGAGAGCAGCACCAGCAGCAGTGCTGAGGAGGAGCAGTTGGACACGGCCGAAATCGCCTTCCAGGTGAAGGAGCAGCTGCTGAAACACAACATCGGGCAGCGGGTGTTCGGGCATTACGTGCTGGGCTTATCGCAGGGCTCCGTCAGCGAGATCCTGGCCCGGCCCAAGCCCTGGCACAAGCTGACGGTGAAGGGCAAGGAGCCGTTCATCAAGATGAAGCAGTTCCTCTCTGATGAGCAGAACGTGCTGGCCCTGAGGACTATCCAGGTGCGCCAGAGAGGTGAGTGGTTGGGGTGGCCCTGGCCAGCGGGTCCTACGCTGGGATGCTGCATGTGGTACCATGGGATCCCATCCCGATGCATCCTGGTTCACCCCAGCAGCACCTTGCCAAGCAGGGATGCCCAGCAGCCTGGCATGACGAGACAGGCAGGGACACACACACAGGGTCACCAATGGCACTAAGGGATTGTTCCAGTAGTCTCCCATTTGCTTTGGGGTGGGATGGAAGCAGCTGCCAGTGGGACGGAGCCCTGGCAAACAGTAGCAATTAACAACAACCCATCCTTATGGAAGCTGCGTTTCCGGACGGGCTTTACACATCTATTCTGACAAGTGCCATTAAATTATTCATTGGGCTGTTCCGTGGTGATGAATCAATGTGTTTGGGAATATTTTGTTAGACTAATGAAGCATTAACGCTGCGGGACCTCAGTGCAGTGTTGGTACCACCATGAAACGGTGACATCTGGCTCCAGGGACAGCAGCACCAGTGGTGGCTGGTCACTCGTGTCTCCTCAGTGGCAGTGAGCACTGCAGGTCCATGTCCATACTGGTGTTTCAATCCAGAGGGCTCTGATTTATCCCTGGATCCAATCAAGCGTTAACCCTTCACCCGCACAAGCAGTGCCAGGGATGTGGGACCTGGTCCTCGTGCCCATGTCTCTGGTCAGCACCCTGCGTGCCTTTGGATGGGGAGATCAAAGTGGCTGGGAGCTGGGGCTACCAGGTCTTCCCATGCTCCAGCAAGTGACTAATCGGGAGTGACATTTGTCTTAAAACCAGCATCCCTAAAAATAACTGAACATGAGGAGCAGTAAATACTTCTTGACGTACAAGTGGAGCTTGTAAACCAGCGCCGGTGACAAAGCTGTTATCCTGCCTCTTTGATCAGGTAGCATCACGCCGCGGATCAGGACGCCGGAGACCGGCTCTGACGATGCCATCAAAAGCATCCTGGAGCAGGCAAAGAAGGAGATTGAGTCGCAGAAGGGAGGTAGGTGCCAGTGTGTTGGGTGGCCCTTGGGGTGGCCAAGCCCCCACTTTGCACCCATGGGAGCAGCACCAAGAAAGGTCCTCGTGGCTGCAGGTCCCATGGGGGAAGCCATGAAACACCCACAAAACCAACAGTGTCCAGCACAGGAGTCTGCATCGCCTAGGAAACTTTATCCAGATCATGCCAAGCCTGGCACTCACAGTATTCCTGAACAGGGTGGCCCTGGGCACCCAGCATGGAGCAGCATCAGCATGGCCAAAATGGGCTTTTGGGGGGCATTTTTCCTGCTGACATCCATAGAGGGAAACTGGGGTATGGTGGGAAGAAATGCTGGATAATAGTTAGGGGTGGAAGATTACTCCCCATGCAGCACCGCTTGTATCTGGGCTTTTGGAAACTTTGGATCTACCCTTTTCCTCCCCATGCCCCAAACCAGATGATTAAATGAGGATGCAAGATCCATCTGGCACAAGGAATCATTAAAGCAGCTGCGCTCGCAGTCAATTACAAGAAACGAAATACATTAGAACAGGTAGTCTGCTGAGAAAGCAGAATCCCGGAGAATTGAATTAGACAGGAATGGTGGAAAAACAGACAGGGAAAACAAACATGTTTGTCTATTGCAATCTTTGGTAATGGGATTTATTTTGCAGTCGTCAAAAAAGGAAGCTTTGGGCTTTGTGTCGCAGCTTTTGCTTTGTGGGTGCTGCTGGTCCTTCTGATCTGCACCCATGCCATAGAGACCACTCCAAATCCCTTTTCTCCTGCATTGTATTATGGCCACATGGTAAAACAATGTTTGCTGCTTCTCAGGGCTCCCGTCACCCCTTTTCTTTCCAGGGGAACCCAAAACACCATCGGCATCACAAGCAGTTTCCAACGGGGCAGGCGGCAGCAGCTCAGAAGATGCCATCAAGAGCATCCTGGAGCAGGCGCGGCGGGAGATGCAGGCGCAGCAGCAGGCGCTGCTGGAGATGGAATCGGGGGGCAGCGGGCGCCCCGGGGACACACCACCCACCGAGCGCTCCACGCTGGCCACTGTCAGCCAGAACATTGTCCCCACCTATGTCAAGCAAGAGGAGGGCAATGGGGCCAGCCCTGGCCCCCCACAGACACCCCTGGCTGTCCTCTCCCCCGCCGCCTTTGTCCAAAGCATCATCCGGAAGGTGAAATCGGAGATTGGTGATGCCGGCTCCTACTTTGACCAGCACTGGGCATCCGAGCGGAGCCTGCTCAGCCGACCCTACACCTCCGTCTCGCCTTCGCTCTCCTCCTCCTCCTCAAGCTACTCCAGCATGGCCAATGGCCGGGGTTGGCCGCGGGGTGAGCCCGGTGAAGGGGGCACCAATGAGGATGAGCTGCCGCCGGCAGATGATGAGCCACACCGGCTCACGGAGGTGAAGGCAGAGGGAGCCGGCACGGAGCCGGCTGCTGGTGGTCGCCTCTCTTACTACCCCACCTATGTGCCACGGACCCTGAAGCCCACGGTACCGCCGCTGACGCCGGAGCAGTATGAGATGTACATGTACAGGGAGGTGGACACACTGGAGCTGACCCGGCAGGTCAAGGAGAAGTTGGCCAAGAACGGCATCTGCCAAAGGATCTTCGGAGAGAAGGTACCAGCCTGGAGAAAGGGGGTCTGCTGTCCCCCCTGCTCCACAACCAGAAGCCCTGGGCTCATTGGTGGCCTCTGCCAGCTACTCTGAGGGTCCCCCTCTCCCCAGTGGGTTTCCTCCTGGAAGATGCCAAGTCCTCACAGTCTGACCCAACCCCAAATGGTCTCCCAGTGGTCACCACCAACTGGTTGATGGTGCTTCCTACCAGAAACACCTTGTCCCCTGTGCAGAGCCCTGCAGGGACCATCCTCCCATCCCACTGGGTATCCTAGGAGGGCCCACCATGGTCCCAGGACCTATGGCTGAGGCCAAGGGGTTTGGACATGCCATGGGACCACAAGCGCAGCGATGGGTGGCAGCCTCCCTCGGCATGGGGACCGAGGGCAGGCAGCAGCCTGGTGCTGGTGGGTGACACATCTGTGGTGCCTAGGTGCTGGGGCTGTCCCAGGGCAGCGTGAGCGACATGCTGTCGCGGCCCAAGCCATGGAGCAAGCTGACGCAGAAGGGTCGGGAGCCCTTCATCCGCATGCAGCTCTGGCTGACGGACCAGCTGGGCCAAGGCATCAGCCAGCAGCCAACACCTTCCCAGGGTAAGTGCCACCGCGGTCCCTGCGGTCCCCAAGTGCCATCAGTGCTTCCAATGCTTCTGCATCCATCCCCTGGATCCCAGCGCAGGGCAAGTTCATCCTGCTCTCACCCCAGCACTGGGAAGAGCTTCCTCAGCACCTACACCCCAGTCCTGGAAATCCCCTTTCATCCTCCTCTCCTCTAATGAATCCAACTCATTTTAAACCCCCTTAATTAGTCACTTAGACAATTTTGGGCTGTTACACAGATCCTCAAAAGTTATTTGGTCAGAAGGGGAGGTTGAAATTACCTAGGTTAATAATAAAAAGGAAAATCACAACAGAAATCTTTGGCTTTGTGCCTGGCACAGATATATATGTATATATATCTGTGATATCTATATATATAATAAAACTGGGTTTTATTTTATACATCAGTGGTGTTTTCTCTCCTTAATTATTCCACTGGCACCTCATGCTTTGCCATAGCTGCTGGTGAGACTTTGCCAGCATCCCCAGAACATCCTTCCTGCTCCTGCAGGGTCTCTGCCCTCTCCCATCCCACCATCCCCGCTGACCCCTCTGCCCCGGTGTCACACAGCCAGCCCGGTGGAGCCCCAGCCGTCCCCCTCGCCGCCCCCCAGCCCCGCTGAGCACGAAAAGGGCTGTCAGGAGCCCCTCACCCTGGCCTTGGAGAGCAGCAAAGAAAACCAGCAGCCCGAGAGCCGGTCCACGCCTGCGCTGGGTGGGAAGACGTACCCCAACAGCCAGGGACCCGTGGGCATCCAGGAGATCGTCGCCATGTCCCCGGAGCTGGACACCTACTCCATCACCAAGAAGGTCAAGGAGGTCTTGACGGACAACAATTTAGGTGCGGATCCTCTCTCCGCCCGGGTTTTCGGGAGCTGCTGGTGAGGCTGCATGGATGCATCACCCCAATTCCCGTAGCCACAGACCCTTCCTTGTCCTCTGTGGGTGCTCAGTGGGATCCTGGCATGCTGGGGAGGATGCTGGCTGGGAAGCAGGGTGCACCCGCTCCATGGGGGGACTGTAGCACCCACCACACTGCTCTGCCCCGCTCTAACCACCTCTGCTTCTCCTCTGCCAGGCCAGCGGCTGTTTGGGGAGAGCATCCTGGGCCTGACGCAGGGCTCGGTGTCCGATCTCCTCTCCAGGCCCAAGCCATGGCACAAGCTGAGCCTGAAGGGGAGGGAGCCCTTCGTCCGCATGCAGCTCTGGCTCAACGATCCCCTCAATGTGGAGAAGCTGCGCGACATGAAGAAGCTGGAGAAGAAAGGTGAGGGTCAGGGTGATGCAGCCCCAATGGGACTGGGCTGCTGGGCAAGCAGGGGGGCTCCCCAGGCATGCAGCTGGGTCTCCTCTCCTGCAGCCTACCTGAAGCGTCGGTACGGGCTGATGAGCGCCGGCTCGGACAGCGAGTCCCCCAGCGCCCGCTCCGAGTGCGCCAGCCCCAGCCTGCAGCCGCAGGACCTCAGCCTCCTCCAGATCAAGAAGCCACGAGTGGTGCTGGCCCCGGAGGAGAAGGAAGCCTTGAAGAAAGCCTATCAGCTGGAGCCCTACCCCTCGCAGCAGACCATCGAGCTGCTCTCCTTCCAGCTCAACCTCAAGACCAACACCGTCATCAACTGGTTCCACAACTACAGGTATGGGCGCTCCTGGGCTCTGGATATCTGATGGTGCTGAGCCACAAAGGGGGTGTCGTTGTTGCTCTTCCAGTCCTCCCAGTCCCTCTTGCATAGACAGGAAGGTGCAGACCCACGCATGGTGCTGGATTGCTGCTGAAATGCTGCATGTGCCCTGGTTGATGGGTAGTCAAGAGGTGTTGACCAGCTTGACCAAGTCGTGTTGAGCATCTAAAGCAATTACCATGCTCATATCCACTTTCTCACTGGTGTGGGACACCACTTGCCATTGAGCAGGAGCTCTGTGGTGGGTGGAGGAAAGCCTTATGGAGGCTCCTGGAGCACAGGATTCATCCCCACAGCGTGGGAACAGCACAGGCTTCATCCTTAGGCAGTGTTATATGTGCCGACATGGCTCCTGGGTCCCCTTCAGGTGCTGCCCGCTCTGAGTCAACAGCCCAGATGATGGGTTGTGCTCCTTCCCCTATAGAAACCAGTATAAGAACACAGACATTGACTAATGGTGTTTTCAAGCCCACAACCTTTCCACTCAGATGGTTCCAGAAAAGCCTGGAACACAACTGCTGTAAAGAAACCTTTGAAAAATGATAAGTGTTAAACAACAAGAACTGTCTCAGTTTGGCTGGAAATGACCCCAAAATGTTGCAAAACCCATTCCCCGTGTTCAAGCGGAGTGTTTTTCCCAAAAATAAGTGTTTTGAAGGCCAGCAAGGTGGGGTTTTCCATCCCAAGCAGTGTCACTGCTTTTTTATGTCTGGAGATGCTTTTCCAGGACGTGGTGCCTGTGACACGGGATGATGGGTGGTGCTCACCGACCCTCCATGGCTGTATCCCGGCAGGTCACGGATGCGGCGGGAGATGCTGGTGGAGGGCGCGCCGGACAACGACACGGATCCAGAGCAAAGCAGTGGGACACCCATCCCCGTGCGCCGGGCCCCCCATAGCCCCGATTCGGACACGGAGGACCGAAAACCTGTGTTTGTGGGGGGCGAGCACCCCTGTGCCGCTGTGAAGGTGAAGGAGGAGCAGCGGAAGGCAGGCGGCTGGGGCCGCCGGCGGGACTCACACAGCCCGACCGGGGCTGCCGAGGGCACCGGACCCCCGCAGGAGGATCGGGGGGCAGCCCCCCATGCCACTGCCCCCAGCACCGGCAGCCTCCCGCGGCGGGGGGGCCGTGCCGGTGCCGCCACCGCGGGCCCCCCACCGCCGCCACCGCCGCATCCCGACAGCTCCCAGTCTTCATCGGGATCATCCCGTTGCAGCTTGGAGGTCTCCCCAACATCGCCCTCGGCAGCATCCTCGCCCGGCCTCGCCGGCTCAGCCTCACCAGGGCCATCCTCCGCCGGACCAGTGTCACCGGCGCTGCCGCCGGCGCCCGGCCCCCGGCTCAGCACCAGCGTCCAGCGGCGCCATGAGAAGATGGCCAACCTCAACAACATCATCCACCGCCTGGAGCGGGCTGCCAACCGCGAGGAGGCCCTCGAGTGGGAGTTCTGAGCTCTCCAACACCCTGGATATATATATATATAGACACCCACATATATATACATATATTTTGTTAAATGCAGCACGCACCGAGAGGCGACAGGCAGCCGGCGCCGTGGAGCACCCATGGAAAAGGGGGTGGCCCCCATGATGAAGCCACATCTCCCCCAGCTTTGTTTAAAATGTGAAAAACTGGGAACGATTTTAGAAAAGCAAAAAGTAAAAAAAAAAAAAAAAGGAAAACAAAAAATATTTATAGACCTCTTTTAGATATTTTAATAAAAGGATACTTTGGAATTTATTAACAGCTTAAGCTGCTTTGATATTAAAGATAGCTATAAAAGGAAGATGATGTAGCAGTCGTGTCATTAAATGTACACTGAAGTCTTGTAGCTTGCCACTGGATGAGATTAAACACAAAGGAAAATCCCACAGGAAAGACTGAGCAAAGCCATCGAGAAGCACTATGAGACTGACCAAATGGACTAAACGTTTGCTGAGCAGTTTCCACCTCTGTCTGTAAGACACCGCATCGCTTCTGCCCCAGCCAGAGACTGCGACATAGTCCCTGAAGACTCTAAAGCGTCCCCCCTGATGCCATCGAGTATGTATTTAGTTCTGGTGGTTTATGTTCTTGGAAACCCTTGTAACACAGAATGTCCCGTGCGGTTGTATATGTTGTAGAGATGTCTGCACTAGCCTTCTGGAACAAGATGTAGCATGGTCCCAACGCTGTCCCTCGTGCTTCCTCCAGCTGGTAACCAGTGGCAGCCCCGATATGGAGTGGTGCAGCTCCTGCCAGCTCCCAAAGGAAAAGGAAAACTAATGCAAAAGCAATGAGAGCAACTGTGCTGGTGATTTTGGGAGCGAGACGGGAAGAGGTGCCTGGGTGATGATGCTCAGGGATGGCTCCAGCTCGCTGGGAATGGGCATCCATTGGTTCCCAGTTCCCCATGCTCTGCCATTGTCCATTTAGGAAAGGAGAAGAGATGGAGCCTTTGAGCTTTGCCCTTGGGGCACCAGTGCTTGGGGATGCTCACAGGGGGTCGAACCCTGCTCAGGGCTGCTCCCAGCATCACAGTCAGCTCTGGTGGCTGAAGCACTTTTACTTAGGGAGAGCACCTGAGCAGGAGGAGCATCCCCTCACTGCAGTGGTATTCCCAGGCAGTGGCTGCCCATGAAGCCAGGATGAGGCCCGGGTTGTCACACCAGCCTCCTGCCTGAATTGGGCAAAGCACCACTGAGCTTTGGCTTTCCAGGGCTGACCCAGTGCCACCTCCCAACCCCACCACCACCAGCGGGGCTCTGCTAACAAAATGCCTTTAAACACCATGGGGTTAAGCTCATGCGGGGCTGCTCTGCCCTGTCCCCTGCCCGCATGGCATCAGCCATCACCCAGTGTGGCCACTGCCATCAGGAGGGCTCCCTGCAGGCTCTGAGGCTATGCATTGACTGATTTGTACATTTTTATCAGAAGAGAAGGTATTTTTATACATGGGTGGTTGTCGGTGAGCGATGCTAAAAGCTGATCCATGGAGGCATGGCTCTCCTTGCCCACCTACCTTGCCCCAGAGAGCCCCAGCTTGCCCATGGCCACTCTTTTCCCTGCCACCACTCTGCAGAAGGTCAAGGTATGATCATTGCTCTTCTCCATCATGTGCTAGCAGGAGCTTTAGTGGAATGGGATTCAAGGAAGCACTTAGGATGGTCTCGGACACAGCAATCCTGTTGTATTAAAGCTGGCGGGACATACCGATCACGTTTTTGTTAGGCTCATGTACTGTACTTCAAAAGTTTCTATGAGATCGATGAACTTTGTTTAACAATTTTGGAAGGAACAAGTTCTGTAAAGAGCCACTAAATACAGAAGTTGGATACGACCCTGGCCTTGGAGTGTGTTTTGTCTGGAGGCAGACAGGATGGGAGCTTGGTGCCTGGATTAATGTTGGAAATCACAGCCTTGCTTTGGGTTTGTGGCAAGAGCTCTCACTACCACAAACATCTCCTGGTGAATGAGGGAAGAAAAGAGGGTGTGAAATGGGGCTAGTCCAGCTCAAGGTGAGATCATAGAATAGTATGGGTTGGATGTTCAAAGGTCACCTAGTTCAACCCTCCTGCAACGAGCAGGGATCCTGCCCTGTGAAAGTCCTGTGTTCATCCCTAGTGCAGGTTTGCTCCTGCCCCTTGAGTAACTTAGCATCCTTTGGCATGAGGTTTGGCTCAATGGCATGGCACCCTGGCACAGCTCTTCTTCACAGTCACCCATCACCGGGCACGTTTGCATCTCCCGACACGAGGCAGGGGTGTTTGCATTTGATGGATTAATAAATCCATATGTTGCGTATCTGTTTAAGCTTGTTTGTCAGCTAACATGTTGGGACGGGTTTATTTCTAATGAATATCTGAACGTCTGGAGAAGCTGGGCTGGCTGCCATGGAAACCAGGACCTTCCTCCATAGCCGACTGATGGGGCTACGTTAACCATCTGGATGCTGCGGGTACGGCTGCGCCTCACTGCCCTCTGCAACACCGCTCCAAATGCCAAAACACCAAGTGGGGTGCCCAGGAGCAGGGCTCAGTGTTCTACAGTGCTCTCAGCAAGCAAGTGACCTGCCTGGCTTCGTGCCTCAGTTTCTCCAAGAGACATGGACCTCAATGATGTTGACAAGAAGCTGGAGATGTTCATGCAGGTGGGTGTTGCGTGCAGGGACATGGGGTTGTGTTGGCCACTTCCACTTGGCACCAAAACTGTCACCAGCAAGGGGACAGGTATTTTGTCCCTGGCCAAGACCCCTTGGCAGATGGCTTGGGATGTCCCACCAAGTGCACAGGGCAACCTGAACAGGAGCACCCAAACCTGAGTGGCATCCCACAGTGCTGCACGTAACCCTGGGTTTGATGGGATGGTTGTAACATCCCATTGAACCTGTAATGCACCAGGAACTCATACTGGGGCACCCAATACCACTTCCATGGGTGAAACTATAGGAGCGTTGTGCTCCCAGTCATTTTCCAATGCCCAAACCCTCATGTTTGTCACCTATGTCTGGCTGTTCAAGCCGTCACAGAGAAGCAGAACCATGCTGTCCCTGCCATGGGACCACCCTGGCACTGGGTGTCTTTATATCCCCAGGGTGGCACCATCCTAGCCCATCCATCTCATCCCATCCATCCCATCCCTGCAGGCATGTCAGGCTCCAGAGCACTGCAAGACCCTGGGGTTGGCTGTGTCCCACTTGGGGGACACTGTCCCTGCCGAGCCCCATGGAAGGAAGGGGATTAAAGGCACAAACAAGGACCTGGGACAGGCAGGAATTTCTGAAACAACTTTTATTGTAGCAAAATCTTGTGCTTGTCCCAATGGGGCCAAGAGAGCCAGAGCCATCCAGCTCAAATCCAGGTCACCTCCAGGCCAGCAGCCTTAGTGTCAGTCTAAACTACTGGGAGCAGAAAAGAGCACCGCTAGCACGAGACACTGGCTTCACTCCGGCTTGGCACATGAATCATTCGACACGCTCCGTGCTGACACACACGTTCCCATTACCACCATGAGTGATGCTTCCCCTTAGGAAGCCAGCTCAGGGGTGATGCCCTGCCCTGAAATATGCATCCAGCACAGGAGTGCCTGCAGCTGCAGCATTCCCTTGGGTCTGCCCTCACCAGGGGTTCACCCAAGGCTGCAAGCAGCGATTGCCCCGTGTGGAACACCCCGGGCTGGGTGTCACCAGCTCCCTGGGGAAGCTGCTGCCATTAAGGAAGGGCTGCGCTCGCTGATATTTTCATTTTCAGACCACATCCTGCTGGAGCAGAGGGATCCGGCAGAGCTCAGCGCAGGGAGGGGGAGGTGGTAGCAGGGTCCCTGGCTGTGAAATACCCACAAAGGGCTCAGACTGGTGAGATCCCATCCGAATCCTTCTCCAAAAGCATTGTCAGTGCATGGTACCACTGCAAGAGCATCAGGAGGTCCCACCAGATTCAGTGCGGTGCTGGAATCCTAGCAGGCGTCAGCCAGGAAGTGGTTTGTAGCTTGCTTGCTTGCTGGGCAAGGCTGGAGGGGTGCATCCATGCAGGGAGCATCTGCTGCCTTGGCATGAGAAGCCCAAAAACCAGGCAGCCCCCAAAGCCCAGGGGCTTCATGCCTGGCTGGCAGCACACTGAGCCCGGTTGCCATCAGTGCTGGGCTGGTGTTTCACCATCACAGAGCAGCACCAGTGTCCCTCAGTGCCCTTGGTGGCATCATCAGCAGTGTCCATCACCACCATAGACAGGGCTGCACATCCCAGGCTGACGACAGGACCGATGCAGCATCAGCAATGATCATCTCCCTGTTATGGGTCCTGGCAGGTCCCCAGGGCTCAGCCATCACTCAGGGCTGGGGACCACGCTGCCTCTCCAGCCAGTTCCGCCGCAGCTGGGCCACCTCCCGGCCGTACCGCTCATGGAGCCAGCAGAAGGAGGACGGGCTCTCCACCACTGCATTGCCCACCTCGGTGCTTGATGCCCGCCTGCGTGGTGGCAGCGGCGGTGGCCGCGGGTTCCCATCACCAGCATCCTCATCACAACCTGAAGCTTCGGGTGGCGGGTTCGCTCCCGATGTGTTGTTCCACACAGCACAGCCATTCTCCTTCGGCAAGACAGCGGGCAGAGCCAGCGGCCGCTCCAGGGACCGCTCCAGCTCCGAGGGCTTCGGTTTCCAGGAGCTGGGAGACCCCCGGCATCCCCCAGCACACCCACCGGCCACCCCATAGCGCATCTCCTCCAGCTGCTTCTCCAGCTCCCGCACCACCAGGCGCATGTAGTCAAAGCTGGCTCGTGAGAGCGACTTCACCCAGGACTCCATGGCAGCCTGGCTCTCAGCCGCCAGCACGTAGGTGCGGGACTTGATGCCACCAAAGCGGATGGCGAAGGTGAATTCCTCGGCCGAATCACAGAGCTCCACGGTGCATCCCTCCAGCACGATGACACCCACCGGCTCCCGGCTCTCCCGCTCCTCGAAGTAGAAGAGCATATTGCCCTTCAGCACGAACCAGCGGCGGTGGTACGCTGTGTGCCGCTCACCGCGCTTGTAGAGGAAGCCGGCGTTGTCAGCCGGGGAGTCACAGGTAGCATAAAAGGCCAAGCTCCGCTCATTCAGCTTCATGGCTCCGTGTCCTGCAGGGATAGAAGATGGATGCTGAGGATGAGTGTGCTTTAATTGCACTGTAATAACCCATCGGCTTGTTCTTGGCAGCAGCAGCCTTCGTGCCCAGGAAATGGAGCTGGTGAATAAACAGCCCCGTGATAGCCGGGATAACTCTGCTTCCAGCTAAGGTGCTGTGTCCGGTGGCTGGCTCAGGGCTCCATGGAGAGGAGATTTATCCCCAGCTGAGTGTTTTCCCATGGAGGAGCCCCAGGCAGGGCTCACCCCAGTGCCCCACGTCACCCGGTGCAGGTGACCTTACCGCCGGCGCCGTGTTTGCCCCGTGCTGCTTCGCTCCTCCCCGCGGCACACAAGGAGGAATTATGGCCTGCGCCGCAGATCCGGCTGCGGCTCCAGAGCGCCGTGGCCATGAACCCTGTCACCCGGGCAAGGCCACCCTCCCCTTGTCCCCTGGCCAGGCTTTTTGCCTACCTGGACTCAGCTTCTAGCTCCGGTCTCCGGCATCCGCCAGCATCGCTGATGTGAGGGTGGCTGTGGGAGCGCTGGATCCGGGATCGGATGGTGTAAAGGAGGCTGTGGGGTCCAGCACCCTGGTGTCCCCGCTCCGGCTGATGACTCCGGCGGGTTTCACCGTCCCCCAGCCTGCACAAGGCAGATGGGCACCAGGATTATTGTTTTCCTATTAAGTCACGCAGCGGGGATCAAGGAGATGAGAGGGGAGCTCTCGGGGCGCCCAGCGCCGGGGACAGTGGGGACCCTTTCTCCCCCGGATCTTGGGGATCTTTTTGGGGTCCCCAAAGTCTTGAGGATGTTTGGGAGCGGAGGACCCGCCCCCGGTCCCGCTCCCGGCCCTGCTCCCGGTCCCGCACGGCCACCTTTGTCCTCGATTCCCCGCCACCTCGGCTCGGCTCGGCCCTGCCCCGCGGGCGGAGCGCTGCTCCCGCCCGCCTCCGCTGCAGCCGCCACCGCCCCTCACCGCGGCTCGGGGCGGCCCCTCGGGAGACAGAGGGGGGGCCCTTCTCCCGTATGAGAAACCGCTCCGGAGCTCGGCCCCGGTGCTGGGGAGTCCTGGCTCGGTGCCACAGCTCTGGGCACCGGAGCCGAGCTCCGGGCAGCGCCGGGGGGAGATGGGAGCACGGATGTGGGGATGCAGGGGGTATGCACGTCCATGGATGTATGTGTGGATGTAGGCATGAAGATAAACATGGATATATGGATGGATGCAGGCATGGATGTACACGTAGGTGCGCGCATGGATGTAGGCTTAGAGTAGGCATGGATGTACACGTGGATATACTCAGGGGTGGGAAGCCTGGAAGCTTAGTGCTGAAAGTGGCTGCAAAACACTGAATTTTTGAGTCAGGTTTTTAGGGCAGAGTCCTAGAAGTGGTGCCCAGAAGCATTCGGCAGGGAACAGGAAGAGCCTGATGGATGAGAGGGCTGGAGATGAAGGCAACAGGGCAGAGGCTGGTCCTGCATAGGTGGGAGATGCTGCAAGGGACCAGCTGCTCACCTGAGCTTTCAGCCGTGTCCTTAGGAGAGGCTGGGCCAAAGCAGACAGGGAGGGGGTCTCTGCCTTAGTGCAAAGGGAAAGGAGGAGCTGGGTGGACATCAGGGAGAAGGTGACAACCGGCCCAAGGAGCTAAGAAGCACCCAATGCTTTAATGACAAGCCATTAGCTGGCGCTGCCAAGCGTTGCGCAGCCACGTGGGCAGAGATCACATTCCGCTTGCTGCTTCCTGACCATGGATGCCACATGGCACTAGACCTGCTGATGTGCTTTTGGCCCAGTGGGCAGCACTTGCCCTCTCTGGCAATGACTGGATGATGCTGATCACTGAGACTGGTACCCACATCCTAGGGCAATCATGAAACTTTTGGCTGGGAGTAGCTTTCAGGCTGACTTCTGCTCTTGGTTGTTCTTTCCTGCTGAAAGCATCACCAGCTTGAGGATCACCTCAGCAGCACCATGGTCATCACTATGTCCCAGTAAATACCAGCAGCAAGGATTTACTCTCTTTACCATTATCCCTTTCCCCCAGTCTCTTTGTTGCCCTGCTTGTCTGTGTGTATGTTTTAGCAAACAAGGTGTTGATGCTCATTTTGCGGGCCCCCAGCTGAGAAATCCTGACATTGGTAACCTCTGCCACAACCACCACTGACTGTGGATTGTGGTCCTCACCTCACCTCCCCATAGATGCCCCCATTGCCCTACACAGCTGCTCAGGGCTTTGCAATCTTCTGCTCATGGCAGTGGTTTTCAGATCACTGAGGACTTTCCCCACCACCTTTCTCTTTCATACTATAAAGAGAGATTTAAACCATCTGGGCTTTATCTTCCTTCCTGAGTGGGGCAGGCTCTGTTCAAGGCCACTGGTGGGGAGTCTCAGGTCTCTCTGTGCCACTTATCTCCCTGTCTTGTGGAGAGCTGCCTTTTCACATGGCAAGATTAGGGGGTGGAAGGACCATGGGAGAAGCAGTATCGCTGTTAGACCTGCTGGGGTAACTGATTAAAGGGATCCACACTCCTGGCTCGGGGACTCCGAAACCCTGGCTGCTTCCTGCTGCTCCATTGGCCATGTTAGCAGAGGTTGTTCTTCCACTGCAGCCACTTCCCAGGGAGCCCTTTGAAAAGTCACCACCATTCCTTAAAAACCACCAGCAAAATTCCTCTGTGAGTTTTTGCTTCCCTTTGGGTCTCCTTTTGGGAGGGTCTCGTGTCACTGCACAGGCTCCAGCACCTCCCTTTCTGAGCAACTCCATCATATTTTCCCTTTGCTGTTCCTCCAACAAGGAGCCCGAAGCCTGTGCCTCAGTTTCCCACGTTAAGTCTTGATGGGAAAGATGGGGAAATGAATTCCAAGGCTGAGCTTGACCAACAATGGAGATAAAAGGAGAAGAAAAGGGTCTGAAAGGAGGTGAGGGGCTGCCACTTTGGATGTGGGCTGCCCCTTTGGATGTGGGCTGCCCTTGGCCTCTGGTTCCTGTTGTCCCATGACTGGTGACTTGGTGCGGTTATGCAGCGGCGGGTGCTGGATGAGGTGAGTGGGAGCTCTGAGTCACAGCGGGTGCTGGCTCAGCAGCGGCTTCCTGGGAATCTGGGGGTGCTGGGGGGGTACCCCGGGAGTGCTCCATGCCTGGTCCCCAGCCGGGGATGGAGAAGAGGTGCGGGTCTCCATCATGACCACCCATGAATGGTCCTCAGGGACCCCAAGGGAGTCACCCACGGGGATCTCCTGCCTGGCAGCCCGGGGGCCGGGGACCCCATCACCATCACCGGGGCGGCTGCAGTGCGGCCGGTGCCCGGGAGAGGGCGGATGGAGCCCAGAGACGGCGGCAGCTCCAGGCTCGACGGGGCTGCAGGTGGCAGCCAGCCCAGGGAGCACCCGCTCCATCAGCACCCTGTTCATCAGGACCCAATCCATCGCCACCCGACACATCACCACCCAACCTATCACCACCCAGCTCTCTGAATGGATGCATGAAAGCCAGGCTGAGATTTTGGGGGCATTGGTCTGGGCATGGCAAGTCCAGGGGCACAGCATCAATGTGGGGGGGGTCCTGTTTCAGTCTTTCCTTAGTTGGAAGGATATGGATTGGGAATGGAGGGGATAAATGACTGGGGTGTATTTTAAATCACCAGGGAAGATGGAGGCCAATGGTGGTGTCACACAGATGCCCGTTCACAAACAGCTCAGCACAGATTCTCATAGCCAAGCACTTCCAGATGTCACCCCCAGACATGGTGGGGGGACATCTCACTGCAGGATGGCAGATGTCACCTGCATCCAATCACATCCCACCCCGGGAAATGCAGATGTGCCTCTTCCAAACCACTCCATGCACCCAGAGACCGAAGCAGGCTGGAGGGCTGGAGTTGAAGAGGGAAGTGGGAAGGACATTTGGAAGCTGGTTGAAGCTTTTAGAGGAGAAGCAAGCAGCAGTGGTTAAAAGCTGAGCCCAGTGCCGAGCGGAAGGGAAGCAGCAGCGTGTGTGTGTGTGTACAAAGGCGCAGCTCTGCATAAACAAACAGCAAAAGCAGAAGTCGGTGGCAGTGAATTAGCAGTTGGGGACTGTAGAAAATCCATACAGGAAACAAAACAGAGGAGAAATCTCAGGCCACGGGGACTGAGGACGCTGAGAGGGCACTTTTGAAATAGATGAAGCTCATTGAGTGTGCAATAGCTGCGGGCTGGGACGGCCGCCCATGGGAAGGAGGGCAGGCACCGGGCTCCACCGACCGCTCATCTGTGCTCAGGGAAAGAGCCAGAAGGTGCAATTATGCATAAAGGGACAGCAGAAGGAATTCAAAACCAGCTTTTAAGGTAAGATTTTATCATTTCAGCCACTCTCAGCTACTTCCCTGTGCGGTTTGGGGAGGGCTGGTTGGATGCCCAAGGAGAGTGTGAGGTTAGAGCCCTGCACGGAAGCTCAAATCTGGTCCAAGGGGTTTGTGCGGCTGGAGGGGGACAGTGGGGTTGTGTCCACCACAGCAGCAGCCTAGGGCCGTGGTCTGGGCATGGCCAGTCCCAGGGAACAGCACCAGGTCCTCTTTCAGTCTTCTCCTCATTGGAAGGAGATGGATTAGGAATGGATACGGTGAGCAACTGGAGTGTATTTTAAAGCATTGAAGCCCATTGGTGGTGGCACACAGGTGCCCATTCACACAGCTCAGCGTGCCTCAGCCCACTCTCCAAGGGCAAAATCCTGCAGCTTCCACCCTCCCAACACCCACAGATCGATCTGTGGTGGCTGTAAAATCCCAGCTGCCACTTCCCTGGGATTTTCCAGCTTGGAGTGCTGGGTGAGTGCCAGCTCTGGGCAAGGCTGCTCAGGGTACTTTCCATGGGGTCTGAAGGCAAGGACAGTCCTCCATCCCCAGCACTGCTGAGGATGAGGACCTGGAGGAGCTCTTGGGACAACCAGTGACACTGGTGAGAGATGTCAGTGGCCCGGATACGATGGCACAGAGCAGAAACCAGCCCTTTCCTGGGAAAAGGTGCAGTGCAAGTTTATTATCCTCTCATTTCCCATGGCTGAGTGGCTGCAGCTCTGCTCCCATGGGATGAGATGACAGCAGCAGGATGGCTGGGCCTGGTTTGTGTATACCCCCCCCCCCCCAGTCCCCAGCCCTGATTGGGGCCGGAGGAACACTGAGACTGCTCTGTCCCTCGCCCACAGTGCAGGACAGCCACAGCCCCTGTGGCCTGACCTGCTCCCACGGGGTGGAGGCAGAGCCCCGCGGTGCCTTTCGCAGCACGATGATTTCCTCAGCTGAAAGGCAGAGGAAAACGATGAGAAATGGGGTTTGAGGCAGCGTCTCGCCAACTGCTGCCACCGCAGAGGTCCCTTGGGACCCAGCCTGTGGAGCCGTGGGAGGACAAGGCCGGGCAGGAACAGGAAAGGGGGTGTTTTCCTGCACATCCCTCCCAGGCTCCCAAACGACCCCCGGGATCAGGCTGAGGCCGGGCGGACGGGACTGTGATGAGCGGACACCCCCAGATCCGCAGGGACAGAAAAAAGTAATAAAAACTTAAAAAAAACCCCAAATCCAACGAACCAAACCCAAAACAACCTTCGCGAGCGCAGCTGGGCTGTTTATGCCGCTGCCTCCGCGGGCGCGGATGCGATAAGTTAAAGGCACCGGCGGGGAGGGGCGGAGCGGTGCGGTGCGCACCCGCGGAGCTGCCGGCGGGACCCGGACGGACAGCGCGGCCCCTCCGCTCCGCCCCGCACAGCCCCCGCCCTCGGCCGCGCCGCTCCGCTTTACATAACGCGCCCGGGGCCGGGGTCCGCGTCCCGCGGCTCCGCTCGGCGGAAATGCGGAGCCGCCTGCCCCGGTTTCCTGCCTGAGCCGTCCCGTTCCGAGCTGTCCGTCCCGTCCGCCCGGCCCCGGGCGCTCCGCCGCGCTCCACCATGGGCGAGCGGCAGCCGGACGCCTTCTCCTGCAGGTAACCGCGGGCGCGCAGCGGGGCCGGGCTGGGCTGTACCGGGACGGGACGGGCGGCCCCGGGCAGCGGCCGCTGCAAAGTGAAAGTGGCGGCGGCGGGGACCGGCCGGGAGCGGGGAGCTGCCCCGGAGCTGCGCCGGGTGCGGACCTCCCGGAGCGCGATCCTCTTCTCTGTCAGCCCCGACCCCTCGGGTCTGCCCCCTTCAGCCCCTCCGCTCCCCGTCTCTTTGGGGTCCCCTTCCTCTGGTCCCCTCCTTCTACCCTTGGGGACCCCTGTCCTCCCCATACCCTTTTCCCTCATAGGCGCTCCCGATCCCAGGGGCCCTGTTCCCCTGTGGGTGCTCCCAGTTCTGGGGATCCCCATCTTCTTAGCACCCCTTTACCCCACAATACCCCATCTTCTGGGGTCACTCTCCTCCCCAGGTCCCTCATTTCCAGCACCTTTATTCTGGGGACCGCTGATCCAGCCTTGTCCCTCTCCTCCATCCGCCCCTTGCAAGCCCCCACCATGGAGGTGGCCCCTCTTGCAGGACACAGGACCATGTGGGGTGATGCCCACCAGCCCCAGCCACCCCTGCGGGGTGCTGCCATGCCCTGCCTGCTCACCCCACTGCCCCTTTCTCCTTTGCCCCCGTGCCTGCTGCCAGCACCAAGCAGAGGTGCCAACCGGAGCCTGCCAAGTGGCTCCTCCGGCTTTCTGCTCCCTGCAGACTTCGTTGGCTCGCAGGCACTGCCTGGCTTGGCAGGCGCTGGGGCTCAGAGCATGAGGCCGATGCACCGGAGGACAACATCCCCGGGGCCCCCCTTGCACTTGCCAGCGTGCCTGGTCCTGCTCATGCCAAGCCCTGGCGGGGTCACCCGCAGAGAGCCTGGACCCGCTGGCTCCCACAGCAGCAATAACAAGGTCATTGCTGCCTGGGCTGGGATTTACTGTCAAGGAAACCGGGACGAGCTTGATATTGTTGTTGCAGATTGATTCAAGATGTGCTGGAGGTGTGGGCTGGTGGCCCAGGGACTCTTCGGGTTGTGCTTAGGTAGGAAAAGCAGCTGGAGGAAAAGGTGGCCGGCCAGGGACCTGGCACTGCCGCCTCTTGCGTGTCCCTGTTTGCTGGCAGGGATTGGAGTTTAAAGACCAGTGACATTGCTGGCAGGTTTCACTTGGGCTTGTTTGGGACTAGATCAATGCCTTGGATTTCTTTTTAACTTGTTTTTGGTAGAGAGCCTTGTCCTGGAGCATTCTTCCCACCCCCAGCACTGCTTTTATTTTCTCCTTTTCCTCTATGTATTTATTGCCTCTGGAAAGATCTGCTTTGGTTTTGCCAGAGCCCGCAGGGCAGCGGGGCTGCCAGCACCACGCATTACACTGGAGAGATTGGGGTGCAAGTGCTGGTGGCTTTTGGGGGGTCATACATCCTATTGACCCAGAGCAAACCCCCCCCCAGCCACACACCCTTGGCATTGCCGAGGGCTGATGGGCACCACAAAGGCATGGGGATAAATCCCTGCGGGTGAGACAAAGCGAAAGTGCAAGAGCTCAGCACTGGCAAGGTTTGTGGTCCTGCCGCGGCTCGGCGAGGAGGAAGGGCTCAATCCAGCCCTGGGGACGCTGCTGTGGTGGGGAGGGAGAGCCGGGTTGGTGGGGAGCTGAGCTGCTCCCCAAGGGACCCCCTTCAGCCGCTCCCATGGGAGCACTCGCTGCACCCGGGTTCTCCCACGCCTGCACCGCAGAGATTCATTTAATGCAGCAAAACAAACCCTGTACAAAGAGGTCACCCCATGGCCAGGATTTACCCTGCAGGCAGCAGGTGTAGGGGAGCGTGATGGTATAAACCAGGCTGCTGGGTGCCAGACGCCACGGTGATGGGCGCTTCTGTGAACAGGGGCAGGCAGAGGCTTTCTATGGATCAGGGCTGGCCACAGCGGCTCATCCTGGTGAGCTCCTGTAGGTCAAGCGAGCGTGGAGCTTGCATGTGACCAAAGATGGGTTTGGGATGGACTGTGTCCATCCTGTCTGTCCAGTGGAGTGATCAGGGGAAGCCAAATGGGTGGAATTCCTCTGGACCTAAACCATCTGTGTCCCCAGAGGTCCTTGGTGCTGCTCAGCCCACCGAGATATAGATTAAGGCCAGCCTTGGCCTTCAACAGAGCAAGTTGTGTCAAATGAGAGGGGTGTGCGTGTCCTACAAGAAAGGGGGGAATAGGAGAGCAAATCAAGGCCCTCCAACCTCCTCCTGGCTTTTAACCTGATTTCCTCAGAAAACACAGCCCCTGTGGGTATGTGGTGGAGGAACCTCTCTAACCTGCTCCTCTGCTGCTCTTTGATCTGTGGATTTCCTTCAGCCATAGAAGAGAGGGGAGGAAGGTCCTGAGACACTCTGAGGTCCTTCAAGTTGTGTGGAAACAGCCACTGGGTTGCAGGGAATGATGGTGCTGTGCCATGACCCTCTATAAGACCTCAGAGAATCCACACCACAATGGGGAGCTGCTCCCAGAGAGCAGAGCAGGACAATGCTGGGCAGTTCTGCTGTGGATTCTGCTGGCCTGATGCACAAATGGCCTTGGCTGCTTTATAGGGATGCTGTAAATATGGAGGTGCTGTTTTAGAGGGCCCTGTCACCCTCCTTGCCTCCTTTGGAGTCCCCATGCCCTGGGTGCATGGGCTCTGGAAGGAAGAAGCAGCTTGACTGAAGGGCAGCAATAAAACTTCATGGGGCTTTCCATGGCCATGCTGCTCTGCGTCATGTTGTGATCCAGCTTGGAGGAGGGTGAAATTGGGATGGTCCCCTCTGTCCCCACGCTTATTCTATCTACATCAGGAGGCTGCAGCCAGACCCTTTCCCACCTCTCCCCCTGCACCAGCCCCTCCTGCCTTGCTGAGGGGCTGCATCTCCACCCCCAAATGGTCCCTTTCTGCGCTCTCATCCCACCATTACATCCAGCCAATGCTCCAGCATCTGCCACCCTGCTCCCCAGGGGATCGGGATGCAGAGAAGGGCTGCACCAGCACCCTCCTGGGGGGATGCTCTGCACCACCCAGCCCTTGTGAGCCCATCCCTGTCAGGCTGGATCCCCTGGGGACCTGCATCTCCCTGAACCCTCCGCAGGGACCTGCAGCCCCCTGAGTCCCCCGCACCGGATGCTCTCCCATTGAAAAGTGCTGTTCATTGTAACTCAGCCTTTTATAGCTGCCTCGCGAGCAGGGTGCGGGGCTGTGCCAAGAAAGGCTGCTGCCGGCTCAGAATAGCTCTTTTCATGGAGGACATCCTGGGAAGGAACAATGTTCCTGCTCTTGGGATTGTGGGAACTCTGTCTTTCTGCCACTCGGCAAGCAGGGAGCTATGGGGCTGGCGAGGGCGTCTCCCAGCCCCTCGCTTTGCTCCCTCCTCAAAATAGTCCTGGGGGTGAGTGCTGAATGGCCTCATGCTTCTAAAAAGGGGCTGAAAATGCCGCCGGCCGCTTCTGCTCCGGATTGGGAACAGTAGTTTCTGGGAGAGCCGGCACATCAATCACGTTTCCTACTTGTGCTGCTGGCGTGGAGACCCACAGCTCTGGGGATGGGGCTGCTTTCATTTTCGGATCAGGGCTGCACATGCTCCGGGGCTGCCTGTGCACAAGCAGGAGCTGAGTTTGCTCAACGCCGTGGACTCTGCTCCATAACATTTCCCTTTGAGGCTGGGTTTGCAGTGCTGGGTGCTGTAGGGTGCTCTTCCTGTGCAGCCATGGCCCCCTTCATGGCTGTGCTGTGCTGGAGAGGCGGTGGGATAGATCCTGCAGCTCCTCCATGGCATTGCTGGCTCTGAACTGCTCGTCCTTCCAGCAGCGGATGCTGGCTCCCAGCATCGCAAAGGCACAAATAACCCATTGCCGGATCCGACCCTGCCGCAGCAACACTCACAAGGTTGAGCAAGAGTTGAATGGAATCTCCAGGGGCGGCTCTGCTGCCAGGCTGGATCCTGCACAAGCCGGGGCTCGCCATCCCAGCCCGCATCAAAGTCAGCCCGTGGCCGGTCTGTCCTGTCCCGCTCTTCCTGGAGCTCCTGGCCCAGCACCTCCAAACAGGCCCGAGATGGGGCAGGCTGGGTGATGTACAGCTCCTCCAGTGCTTGGGAAGGATGTCAGCCTTCCATCCAACCATCCCCTGGTGCATTGAGGGTGGGCTGGATTCCCTATTCAGTGCAAATTAAAGCCATCTGTTGTTGTGACAAGTCCCTTGGCTCGGAGCTGGCCTGCAGGATGGCCGGGAGCCTCTTGTATGAGCGTATCAGGTATAAGGGATGTGGATATTCTGCTTTAAAGCCACTGGATGCAGAATTCAGGCATTGTGGGCTGGAGCAGGGAGAAACCCACCCATCAGCAGGCACTCACATCCCTGCGGTGTGTCCCATGGAGCCAGGTGGAGGAGCGGGATGCTGCAGTAGCTCAAGCATGGATTCATCCAGGAGAGCTGTTTCCACATGGGAAGTGCGCCGGGTAGGAGCAGGGAGGACAGCGTTGCAGTTTGTGCTGGCAGGAGGAAGCGCTGGGGATGTATTTCCCATTGTCGAGCCGCTTGGAAAAACATGTTGCTACTGAAGATGGCCTTTGGCTGCTTCCACCGCATGGCTCAGGCGAAGCCCAGCTATTCCCATGCTGGAAACGATTCCCAAAGCCGGTGTGGCTCAAGCCCCAAACCTTGGAAAGCGAATTCCCTGCTTTGGGAATCTCTCCCCATGTCTGAGGAGCCATCCACGTGGGCGCCCCGCTTCCTTCAGCGCTTTGAGGGAGCATCCCATGGAGCTTGCCGGCGGTGCCGTCAGCTGCGGTGGCGATTCCCGGGTGCCGGGAGGAAGCGGGAGGATGCTGAGTCAGGGCAGGCTGGCGGCGCTGATAGACGGGGCCCCGCTGGGGTGTTCGGCCAGGCCACAACCGGGCGCATGCCCAGCGCCGGCCCTGAGCCTCGGGCGGCTCTTCTGGGAAGCCGGGGCTGGCGGGGGGCAGATAACATCTCCCCTCGCTGAGAAACCTCACGGTACGTACTAGGAAGGGCGGCGGGTGGGCAGAGATAGAGGTTGGCTTCCTGGCATTATCACCTCCCTGTCTGCAAACAAGCGCCACCATTGCCGCACGCTCCCCATCGCCACGCTCGCTTCCACCCAACCCTTGGGTTTTCTGCTCGATTCTCCCTCCCCATAACCAATGCAATCACTTTCCCTCCCCTCCCAGCAGCCCGGCGCTGAAGGTGTCTGCAGTTTCAGGGAGGCGGTGGTGGTGCCCGTGCTGCTGTAGCAGGATCCGGCTGGGTTGGCCGATGTTTCCTGCCTGAGCGGAGTGCATGGCCCCGATAAGTGCGGCGGCAAGCACGAGGTTCAGCAGTAAGCAGCCCGTGGGGAGCGCCACTGCCGGGCTCAGCCGCGCTCACCAGGGCGAGCATGGGTACCGTCAGATTGGCCTCGCACCAAATCTGCTCCGGGCACAGATATGGCGTGGTTTGCCGGAGCCTGATGGTCCCGCGGGCAGCAGAGCATCCCCCCGGGGACACAAGCTCATGGCTGGCAGTGCCGGCGGTGTGGCCGTATCCCCCCCAGCCGCAGGGATCTGGCAGCTCTGTCCCTGGATTCCTGCAGCTTTTCCTGCCGTTTCCTCCCCTCCCGCCCCCACTCCGGTTTTATCAGCTGCGTTGAAATAGGTCCCTGGAGGGAAACCCATCAGCGCTGCGAAGCCTTGGCAGGAGCCGAGCGGATGTGGCCCGGGCGGGCGTCCCCGCTGCAGGCAGCTGTGCTGGCAGGAAGCCCCACAGACACCCTGCTCCGGGACCTGCCTGCACCCCACCTCGCAGGTGGGGAAACTGAGGCACGGCCCTGCCAGGTGGGGATGGGGATGCTGGAGAGGGACTCTTCATCAGGGACTGTAGTGACAGGACAAGGGGTGATGGGTTCAAACAAACAGGGGAGGTTCAGGTCAGATATAAGGAAGAAGTTCTTTATTGTGAAGGTGCTGAGGTGCTGGCACAGGGTGCCCAGAGAAGTGGTGAAAGCTCCATCCCTGGCAGTGTTCAAGGCCAGGTTGAGCAGAGTAACGTGGTCTAGTGTGAGGCATCCCTGCCCATGGCAGGGGGTTAGGACTAGATAATCTTAAGGTCCTTTCCAACCCAAGCCATTCTGTGATTTATGATTCTATGCAAGGTGCTGCGGCAGGGCTGGGTGCTCCAAGTCCTGTCTGGCACGGCTGGGTGCTGAGCTGTAGTGGCTCCACTGTGCCACTCACCGGGAAGCTGTCCCCAGACTGCCTGCAGCATATCCCATGCTCTACCCTGGTGAATGAAGTGGCTTTGATGGGGACCAAGCCAACCATGGTGCTCCCCAGGCTGTTTGCGCTGTGGTATGTGTTTGGACTGATGTATGGCCACACTGGCCAGGGATTACGGGGACAGGAGGGAGGCATCAGCGCATTGGGGCTCCCCTGACCCCACTGGTGTGCTCTGTCTTGCAGCGCATCCGCCTCGCTGGAGCCACGGCAATGAATGGGCACGCTCTGCCGGCCGGCACGCCAGCGCATCCCCGGGGCTGGCATGAGTTCTGCGAGCTGCACGCCATCAGCACGGCCAAGGAGCTGGCGCGGCACTACCTGCGCTTCGCCACCGAGCACCCGCACCATGACCTCCTGGCCGCAGAGAACTTCTCGGTGCAGTTCACCGACCTCTTCCAGCAGTACTTCTGCCATGAGGTGAAGGAGGGATTCGCCATGAACCAGCTCCGCATCCTGCCCGCCGGCCCGGCGCGGGATTACCGGGAGACGCACCGGCGCCACACGGATGCCTCCGTGGGCACGGTGGCCACCAAAGCCGAGGCGGATCCAGGCTCTGAGCAGCCCGGCCGAGCTCCCGAAGCCACCCCGTCAGGGCTCCGCAAGTCCTGGAGCTCGGAGGAGCTGCTGGGGCCGGCTCGGAGGCCTTTCTCGCTCAGCCAGCTGCGCAGGAGCTGGCGCAGCCTCTTCCGACGCCGTTCCTCGGATGCTCTCCCTGCGGATGGGGACGGGGAGGCGGCGGAGGCAGCGCTGAAGCCGGGACTGGGGAAGCGCATCCTGCCGTGGGGGCTGTCGCGGGAGCAGCCCCCCGAGGTGCGCAAGGAGGGGATCCTCAAGTACGGGCTGCTGGATGAGAGCTCCTTGGACAGTGGGACCCGCTGGCAGCGCTGCCGCCTGGTGCTGCGGCGAGCTGGGACGTCTGATGGTGAGGAGTACGTGCTGGAGCTCTTCGACCCACCCAAGGTAAGGACCTGCTCGTTCCTGCCCCTATCAGCTGGGTGATGCTGAGGGCTGGGGATGATGCTGAGGGCTGGGGATGATGCTGAGGGCTGGGAATGATGCTGAGGGCTGGGGATGATGCCAGGGTACCAGCATGTCCTGTGAGAGGAGCAGGGCCGTGCTGCACTCCTGCTCACAAGGATTTGTCACCATGAGCAGTGTCTGGGCACAAGCCCAGGACCCAGATGGGTTTGCTCTGCTGCTGCTCTCCCTCTTCTGCAGCCACACAAGGCTGGACTCAGTTTACTTAAGACCTCTGAGAAGGAGAACCTGTGTTTGGGAGATGGACATTGCTGTGACCATGTGCTGAGGGTGATTTGTGCACTGATTATTGCAGTCAAGATGCAATTGCATTTCTCCCTGCTGGGACCCCGAACCTGGGTTTTCCAGCTAGAAGCAGAGCAGCTGCCTTGTGAGATGAGGATAGAGGCTGGTGGCCTCCATCCTGCTCATCCCCAGCCCCATGGACCCATCCCAACAAGGGTTTGGCACACCTCAAATTCACCCTGCCTCTGGTTTGCTTTGGCTTCAGCAGCCAGGGCATTGGCTCGCCTGGGCAAGCTGGGAAAGGAAGGGGAAAAGTCGTCTTCTGCTCCCCATGGGACCTGTAAGTGAGGTTAATTTTAGTTTCATAAGTACTTCTGTAGCTCAAAATTCAGCTCTTGGCTATGCCAGGGAGCTCCCGTGGTGCTTAGAGGCTGGCTGGAGCGGAGATGATGCAGGATGTGAGTGAACAGGGAGCGATGTGGGGGGAGCCGGGGAGTTTAATCTTTAGAAAGGCAGTTCCTCCCCATGGCAGGTCCCACGCAGGCGGCTTGGGCTGTGTTTTCCCTCTTTTCCCCTTTTTTTTCTGTGCTTGTTTAACTTTGATGACTAAACTTGTGCTTCGGAAGGAGGAAACCTCCGCTAGAGCTGGAGCCTTGTCGCTGCCTCTGGGCTGTGTTTGCTGCTTGCTGTGGCAGTGGGGCCAGGGAGCAGCTGGTTGAATTCCTGCTGTTTCTGTCAAATGACTCCAATATTAAATATTAGAAACAAAATGGAAAAAAACACCAAAATTGCACAGTCTGAAAGTAAGAGCTGGTCTTGCTCCGTCGTGTTGTTAGGTTGCAGTTGTTTGTTCCCATAGGAGTGTGTGTCCCCATTTGTGGGCATGGGGAGGTCTGGGTCTGAACAGCATCACTTTGGGGTCCTTTGAGGATGCACCTGGGCAGCATCACTGGATGCTGGTGTGGTCCATACCCTGCTCACCAGGATGGCACTGGGCATGTCAGACCATGCCACAGGGACCAGCCTGGCCAGTGGGGAGGAGGTACCTGATGTTATTTCATGCACTGCTGCCAGCTTTGCTCCTCCACATCCTCAGTGGCTTTGCCCAGGCCTGCCCTTGAGGCTTTGCAGAGCCAAAACTAGAGCCAAGCAAGGGGATGCTCCCCTGCACAGGGTGCTCAGCAGTCAGGGCCTTCCTGGGCACACACTTATGCCCCCCACCACCCAGAGGACAAGCATCCCACTGTGTGCTGCCTGCCCACTGAACCTGGTGCTTACAAACACTGCTTTTTGCCTTTCTTTTTCCCCTTTTCCCCCCCTTTTTTCCTTATTTCCCCTCATCTGCCTCCCCTTGGGAAGCAAGCCCTGCACACAGCACATTCTTCCTCCTGGCTGCTTTGACCCAGGGGCAGGAGGCATTTAAAGCAAGCCATTTGCAAGTTCACCCAGCGTTCTGCAGCGTTATTCCTTGCAGTGTGCTCCTAATCTCCATCCCGCAGAGATTTCCTGGTGAGATCCCATCCCCATGGGGCCGGGGACCCTGTTTCTCAGCCAGGTCTGCGGAAGGGGGGATGTTCCTCGCTGGATTTCACGAGTCTCCGCAGTAAATTGCTTCCTGTGCAAATACTCTCAGGGTGGGTCCTTCCTCTCTAATTAACTGGGCCAGGGCCAGATCCTCTCTCCTTTACAGCACACTCAATCCGGCCCCTTTTCCACTAAGTGTAGTTGAACTCTGGGGGTGCTGGTGGGTCCCCACTTCCCAAAACCAGCAAGAGGCAAAGAGAGGAGCAGGAGCAGAGCAGCTTGGTGGTGATTTACTTTTGCTTTCTTTCTCCTTGCAAATAAACACTAGGGAAGGATGCAGGGAGCCCCCTCACCTCCATGCTCTGCCCCACGATGCTCACAGGGCTTTGCCACTGCCCGTGGTGTGGATCTGTTCCTGATCTGATGATGCTGTTGGTTGTAGAATCAGACTGGTTTGGGTTGGAAGGGACCTTAAAGCTCGTCCAGTTCCACCCCCTGCCATGGGCTGGGACACCTTCCACTGTCCATCCGCAGACCTCCAGACCCTTTGAACAGTACAATGTAAATGGAAATTCAGCTCAACCTCATGGCTTTACAGCATCAAGCCAAGCCCCCAAATACTTAGCACCTTGCAACGACTTGGGAAGGGCAGGGTGCCTGCGGGAAGTGGCCATGGCTTGGCCTCTGCTCTCTCATTCTCCTTTTGGCAGCTTTTATCTTACTCCCTCCCTCTACTTTCTCCCTGGTGCACTTCAATGGGGCCTCTGAGCCTAATCCCGTAACGTGCCCGGCATCAAAGGGAGCAGGGTGCTTTGAAGGGCCTTAATCCCATTTACTGCTTGGGTGGCCAGCGCTGTGCTGGGTGAAGGGTTGAGTGTCAGCGAGCCGTGCCGGTGCCACCCGTGCGGGCATCCCATTCTTCATCATGTCACTGGGGCTTCAGCTGGATGAGATGGGGTTTTGGGCAGAGGGAGCAGCTCACATTCCCCTGCTTGCAGCTGCTGCTGGGTTGGTTTTGGCATCGTTCCTTCCTCCCTCGAGCGCTGGAAAAATGATGTTGCAAAGGAGGGGTTTGGAGATGCCTGGATGCGGAGCTCTCCTGGGAGCACATCTCAGCCTGGGTGCAGGGCACCGCTGGGCTCAGGGCACCTGGATACCGGGGTATCTGTAGTGCTTGTACCTATGGCCGTATATATAGATGTACACAGGAAAACCAGTGAAACACTGGGTATGGTCCTGTGTGTGCAGACCAGGTAGATTCTCTGATGTCTATAGGAGGGCAACGCTCACTTGCTTTCCATGGAAGCACTAAGGGCTTTCCCCTCTACCATGATATTTATTCCCATATCTCTTGTAGGTTTGGGTAGCTCTGAGGCCTCTCCACCTTCACAAATTTAAGCCAAAACTGGCAAAACAGCCCCTGCATGGTTTCGGGGCTGCCCTGTTCATCAGCTGAGCCCCAGCCCCAAGTGCCTTTTACATGGCCAAGCCCTGAGCTCCATGAAGACCGTGATTTGCAGCGGAAGCATCCCGAGCCGTTTCTGTTGACCAGATGTTTTGACAGGAAAGGGGAAGGGAAATGGGATTTGCATTTGCGCTGGTTTCTTTATAGCATTTTAATGAAATCCAGCACATCCCGTAAATCGATGGCACGCCGAGACAGGCCGGGAAGACTCCTTCCGGAGAGAACCCGCGGAGCCTGTGTCATGGCTCGTCTGCAGCCGTGGCCGCAGGAGCTGTATTTTTATCTCTGCTCAGCGTGAGACTGCTTTGACTTCCTTTTTTTCTCTTCATTTCTCTTCTCTTTCCTCTTCCTTTCACCTGAAGCTGGTTTCTGAGAACTGCCACCTCCTGAGCAAGCAGGTCCTGCACCACTCGGCTCCCATTCACGTGGCTGGGACCAGGCATAGGGTGAGGGACATCCTGGTGCTGAGGTCCCCATCCCCATTCCAGCTCCTCCTCGAGCTGCTTTGTTCCTCCAGGAGCAATTGGAGTTGATTCGGTGATTCAGTGAGGATGTATGGAGAGGCAATGGTGGAGGGGGAAATGCCTTCAGGGATGGAAAGGCCACATTATGGGAAGCCTGGACCCCAGCAGCAGCTGTGTTTGCATCCCTATCCCAGGCAGGGATTTGAGCAATCCCTCTCTTTTGCAGCACAACACTTTGCTTCAAATCCAAAACATGTTTCCTCTTACTAGTGACCTACAATTGTGCTTGAAAACTGGATGTGCCCAGTTTGGTGCACAAATGCCCTGGTTGCTGCTGCAGCACCGTCAGCTCCTTCATTCCTCTATTCCTGCAAAAACAACCAATGCAAAATGGTATTTTTCTTCCCAAGGCCACCAGGAGCAGGGCACCCACTGCCTGCAGGCAATGGGTGCCCATGTGAAAGGGTTTGTAGTGATGGGAAGCATCTCAGTGTCCCGTCATTGCCTTGGCCCAGGGAAGAGCATGTTTGTGTCAATCTGGATCCCATTTGGTGTCCTCCATCCTGTGAGCTGGAGCAGACTGGGCCACGTGTGCTCCTACCCTTGTCCCCATGTTTGCCCAGGGGCAAGCCGGCTGCACGGCATCTTATTTTGTCTTTGTTGTCATAAAAATGTTGATTCCAGGCTGGGATTTGCTGCCTTGATCCTCTATCCAAGAGCAACCCTGTTGCATCATCCCTTGGCGGCTGGACAGTGGGTGGCCAGAGAGCTGCATCCCTCTCCTGACATCCCCTTGGGTTGCATCCCCAAGGGAGCGCATCTTTCTCCTGGCATCCCCAGGGCTGAAACCAGGAAACCTGCCATGGGGGAAGAGCTGGAGGGATTTGGTTGTACTGGGATTCCCTTGGGAAAGGCAACACGTCACCCAGTGGTGCCTGGAGCCACACCGAAACCCACCGCAGACTTTCACTGCAGAGCAGGGCGAGCAGCACGTCCCCAGCTTTGCTTTCGGTGCTGTGCTGCTCACTGTTCTTCGAAGGCGAAGGGCTGGGGCATCCTTTCAGCTGCTTTGGTGAGATTTTGGTGGTGACTTTCTCTATATTCCCCCCCCCCCCCCCTATTTTTCATGTTGGGTATCGCAGGGTGGGAGCGCAATGAGACAAAAGGTTATTTGTCATTTATTAACCACAACTTTTTCCATCCTTGGTCAGGCACGGAAAAAACACTTTTAGCAGCTTAACCACAGCCCTGGTGCTAATTGCTGAAGAGCAGAGCTTCTTATTTTGGAAACCGTGTTGCTGGGATGGGGCTTGGCTGGGTTGTGAGGGGATGGGTGCAGCATGGAGCAGCCCCAGCCTGCTGCTTCCCCCGGTGCTGGGGTTGTTGGGGCTTGCAGGAGAGGGGCTTAAGGGGTTTCCTTTCGCTTTAACCCCATCCTTTAAAGTCCACCCTGCTGTTGTTGGTGGAGTGCTCATCTCACTGCTGTGACCCCCATGCTTATGGCAGTGATGCTTTGCTGCCTGCCAGCACATGGATGCTCATGGTCAGGTCTGCCTCGCAGGGATGCTGCAGAGCTGCTCAGGTAGAAGAGCACCATGGGCAAGCTGAGGATCATTGAATCATAGAATGCTTTGGGTTGGAAAGGACCTTAAAGCTCATCCAGCTCCAACCCGCTACCATGAGCAGGGACATCTTCAATTAGATCAGGCCCTGTATAACCTGACCTTGAGTGTTTACAGGGGATGGGACATCCAGCACCCCTCTGGGCAACCTATTCCAGTGCCTCATCACCCTCATTGTAAAAAATTCCTGCCTTGCATCTCATCTAAATCTACCTTCTTTTTGTTTAAAACCATTATCCCTTGTCCTGTGGGAGCCAAACATGGAGATATTAAGAGAATCACAAGGAAGGGGACTGGGAAAGTGCTCAGGGACTGTACCCAAGCCTCCTGCAGCTGGGGATGCAGGGTGCTGGTGGGTGCTGGGTCCCGCTCAGCCCTGGCACCCAGTGTGAGATGCCCGGTGGTGTTTTTTTGGGTGGTTGTCTCTTTTTACCTTTTTTCTCGTTCTTTTTATGGCCCAGGATGTGGTTGTTTCTGGGTGTTTCGAGGCTGAGTGCTGCTTCTGTCAAAGGTAAATACCGGTGAGAGGCTGCGCGGGGTCTGGAAGGGTTCCCTGCTCCTCCCCGCTGGTCCGGGCTCCAATCGATGCATGATGGATATCATGATGTTCAGTCTTGCCTTGAGAGGATGTTAAAAATGAAGCATTTTGGGCAAAATCTTCTTCATTCATTTGGGCAGAGCAAGGGGTCACTCCGTAATGGTGCTCGCTGCTGCTGTCAGTAGGTTTCAGAGTGAACAGGTTCATGCAGGTGGTGAGGTGCGGATGTGCCACCCTGGGGTCCTCTCCAATGAGCTTCAAGAGGCTGAGCTGAGCTTGGAGGGGCCCTGCAGTGGATTTGGGATGCAGGAGCCCCATGAGATGCTGGGGGTGTGCAGGGAAATGTCCCTCTGGGTGATACAAAACCGTCGGGTAATTTAAAACCTTGGGGTGATGCAAAATCCGGGCACATCCTGGGGATGCTGTGGGGTCCATGCTGGATACCGCCTGTTCCCCAGCCCTCTGGGGCTGGGTTTTGGGGGTGACTCAGTCCCCGGCTGCAGCCGGCTCTGCTCGTAAGCAGGCACCTTGTTGACTTCCCATGCTTGTTGTTTATTCCAGGAAATTATTAAAGCAGCCCACGCTGGAAGCGAGTTTGGCTTAAAATAAGACACAAATGAAAGGGGCTGGCAAATGCTGCCTGTTTACAGATCCTGTTTATAGCCCTCGTCTTCCCAAACCCTGCTGTGAATGCGAGCCGCTGGGCTCTCTGGTTTTGGGGTGGTTTGTAAGGTTTCGGAGAGGGAATGTTTGACTCATTCACATGGATGTCTGTGTCTCTTAGTGGATCTTTATCAATGCACAAAGCAGGGCCATCAGCCCCGAGGATGGGGTGGGGGTTTCTATATGGAACCCCCAAATCCCTCCCGATGGGTATGGATTTACCCAATGGCTCTTGTGGTGTGTTTTGCAGTGTCCCAGGTTTATTTCCATCAGGATGGATGGGGCCTGGGCTGTGTTTTCCTGCTCGGCAGCCGCTCAGGAGGGGAACAGAAGGTGCTTTGTGCCCCGGCCACCCCCGAGCCAGCGCTTCAGGCTGGCACAACGGTGCCTCTTGTCACCACTGAGCCTGGTCCCCTCAGGGATGGCTCTGTCCCTGCCGTGGGCTGTGGGGATGCTCGGGGATGCGGTGTCTTGGAAACTCTTTTGTGCCCCTGGTGTTGGTGGGTTGGGATGCGCTGGGGTTTCGGAGGTACAAAGGGGGGAGGGTTTGGGGGGTAATGGCTGGGGTCTGGGATCACCTCTTGTGTTTCTCTGCTTAACAGAGGCAGAAAACCTCCAGCCTCCAGTTCCACAAGCCCAGAACACAACCCCTTGATGGTGCTCACTGCTGCTGTCAGTAGGTTTCAGAGTGAACAGGTTCATGCAGGCAGTGGGGTGGGAATGTGCCACCCTGGGGCCCTCCCCAAGAGCTTTAAGGGGCTGAGCTCTGGGGGGCCCTGCAGTGGGTTTGGGGTGCAGGAGGCACGTGAGAGGCTGGGGCTGTGCAGGGAAATGGCCTGAATCAATGGGATCCCAGGCCCTGTCCGCAGCACTAGAACGGAGGACACCATGGAGTACTGGGATTACTGGAGGATAAATGCTGCGAGACTGAACATGGCGATGAGCAGTGGTGGAAACCCCTGAGGATGAACATCAGGATTGGCCATGGTACAAACACCACGTCCAAGGACACATGCTGGGATCATCTATGGTGCAAAGTCCTCAAGGTTTAACCATGAGGAAACCCCCTGAGGCCAAACACCAGGATTATGTGCCCTGCAAAATTCCCGAGGATGAGCACTGGGATTACTACAGTGGAACCCCACAAGGATGATCTCTGGTGCAGCAAACACCTTGTACCCTCCAGCACTACCCTTGGTGCCTCCAACAGGACCCCGCTGCTGCCCTGCACCAGAGCAATGGCTGTGTTTCCCCTCCAGTTCACCCGGCATTCCCCTGGGACAAGGCTGTGTCCTGGGAAACTTCACAAAACTCCCTGGGGCCTGTGGGTGCAGGATGTGGTTTGACACCAGCACAATCTGGTGCTCACAATGCTGTGGATCTCGGTGGCCATCCATGCGTCCGTCCATGCGTCCGTCCATGCGTCCGTCCATGCGTCCGTCCATACATCCGTCCATGCGTCCGTCCATACATCCGTCCATGCGTCCATCCATACATCCGTCCATGCGTCCATCCGTGCATCCATCCATCCAGCCAGCCAGCCATCCATCCGTGCACCAGGTACACTGCAGCTCCAGCTGAGGTTTATCCCTTGGGAGCTCTGATGGAGCTCGCCTGTATCCATCAGGGTCCTTGCCCAAGGGCTTGTGGCACATCCCCTGTTGTGACTCAGAGTGGAAGCGAAGGAGCAGCACAGGGAAATCCCCGCACGTGGAAGGATTTGCTCTCTGCTCTGCACAGGTCCGTGTCGCTGCCGTCATTGCCATACCAGTATCATCGTCATGGTGCCACAGCCGTCATCACCATGCCACTGCCGTCATTGCAGTGCCGCCACCGTCATCACCATGTCATTCCCATCACCACCACTGTCATCATCACTGTGCCACTGTCGTCATCACTGTGCCACCATCCTCATCACTGTGCCACCACAGTCATTGCCATGTGGTGTTCCCATCGTCCATCACCATAACAGTACCATCACCGCTGCACCACCACCATCATCCCCTGCCAACAGTGTCATTGCTGTGCCACCACAATCATCCCTTTGCCAGCAGGGGACTGGGCACTGCCCAGATCCCCTGGGAAGGGCGGACGGCTCCAGCTCCCTCCTGTGCAGCATGGATGGTGGCAGCATTCTGGGGACCTGGCAGCAGGTGGCTGAGTGATGGGTGCCAGCACCCTGCTGGTGCCGGTCAGACCTGGAGGTGCTGCTCTCAGACCTGGGCTGTGGCCCTCCCGGATGTGGGCCCTGTGGCAGTGTGATTTCACTCTCATTCTTGGAAAGCTGCCTGCCTTCCTCTGCACCGAGCGGAGAACACTGCCCACATCTGCTGTGTCCTCTGTGCAGCATCCAGGCCATGCTCCTCATAGCAGCGGCTCAGAGCATCACGGCAGGAGCTTTCCCAGCACATGTGAGTGGGCTGGAAGGAGTTTTGCTTCCCTAAAAAGCATAAATCCAACATATCCTTGGAGAGCTGCGAGGGAGCCGCGATGCTCAGCAGGTTTCCCGCCTGGGAGAGCAGGAAAGGCAAGTGGGAAGAGGAGGGAGGATGACGGAAGGAGCCCGGTGCCCATGGGTCTGGTGTCAGTGCCGGTACCAGGGCGCGCGGCGGGGCAGGAGCTGCGGTGAGAGCTGCTCGAGCGGAAACGCAGCGGCTCCTCTGCGCCTGCAACGCCCCAGCGCAGCTGTGACCTTGGCCTGACCTTCAGCTCGCGCTCCCGGCGCGGGATCCTTCCTATAGTCATCAGGTGCTGGCAAACCCTGCTTTAACACGGGCACGATGCCCGGTGCGTGGGGCTGTGCCGGCATTCCCCATGCTGTGCTGGTGCTCCCCGTGACAGGGGTGCAGTGGGGTGCCCTTCCCCAGTAGGATGCTCAGGGTAGGCAGCAGGAGGGGGTTTCATCCTGGGGGTGTTTTCATCCATCTTCCAGTTTTCCCCATGTCCCCTGGCACTGGGGACGGTGCTGGCCTGGATGGGGCTTCCTGATTCTAAACTCTGGAAGAATTCCCTGCTAAGAACAGAGATCCAGATCCTAGGGGCAGCAGCCCCGCTCTCAACACTGTGGTTAGGGAGGTGCCAAGAGCTCCTCCATCCCCAGCCGATGCAATCATTGTCCCCATCGGTGGCTCAATGTCCCCAGCAGTGCCTGCGTGCTGGGGAAGAGGGGGCAGCAGGATCTGGTGCCCTGTGAGCTGGAGATCACCGGTGTCACATCCCAGGATGGCCCAGGTTGCCTGCCAGGAGTCAGGACCAGGACTGTGCAGCGTTGGCACGGCACGGCTGTGTTCTGGGGTGCTGCTTCATGGGGTATCATGGCCCTGGGTGATTTTAGGGGTGCTCAACCTTGTGCTGGGGTTTTTTGTAGTGATAGGAATGGGTTTAAACTTAACCAGGGGAGATTTAGGTTAGATATAAGGGAGGAATTCCTTACTGTGAGGGTGGTGAGGGGCTGGAACAGGCTGCTCAAGGAAGTTTCAAATGCTCCATCCCTGTCAGTGTTGAAGGCCAGGTTGGACGGGGCCCGGAGCAACCTGGTTTAGTGTGAGGTGTCCCTGCCTATGGCAGGCATTTGGAACTGGATGATCTTTACCAAATCCAGACCATTCTATGATGCTCATGGGGATGGGGGCTGAGCTGGGGCAAGAAGCATCATGAGCATCCTAAGCTGGCAGCAAGGAGCACCCAGCCCCGTGGTGCTGCTGTGGCACCTTTCTTGCTGAGCAGCAGCCCGTGGGTGCTGGGTGAGCACGCGATGTGTTGAGTGTGCAGTTTTGCTTACCAAGAAATCCCTTTCTGGGTACCAGAGCCGGGCATCTTGTGGTGCGGGGGGGCGGGCACACCGTGCCTGTGGTAGGCACTTCTCCGAAGCCAGACTGCTTTTTCGGGTGCCCTATCTCTCTGCTGCATCATTTCCTTCTCCCCTTCACGCTCCCCATCTGCACCATCCCCCGGGGAGGGATGGCAGGGGGCTTCGCCGAACTCCCTGTTCCTGGAAATTCCCCGCTTCCTAGGAAAGCAGGAAGCCGATCCCAGCGCCGCGGTCGGGATGCGTGCCAATACAACCCTGCAAGGCTGGGGACGTGCTGGGTGTCACAACCCGAGGGTGGGAGAGCAGCCAGGATGGGCAACCCCTTTGCACAGGGCATGGTTGTTATCCAAGGATGCAGGACAATGAAAGTCCTTTGGGATTAATTATTGGTGCTACCGCAGCAGCTCACGGCATCCTCAGCCCCATTGGCGACAGTGATTGCAGCTTCAGCTGCAATCACTGTCGCCAATGGGGCTGAGGATGCCGTGAGCTGCTGCGGTAGCGCCAACCCCGGTGCATGAGCGACTTCTAAGAACTTTCTTTTCAGTGCTGATAAGGGCTGATCCTTCTCGTGCTGCGTTTCCGGCCCCAAAGTACACCGAGTCCTCAGTTGAGAGTGTGGAGGGAGGGAGGAGGGATGGGGGATGGAGGAAAAGAAAGCAACTCAATATGGTTTGCTTGGGTGTTCGAGTGCTGAGTCCCTGCTGGGGACCCCCCTTGGGTGGTTGGGGATGTGATGGGGTGGGTTTGCTGTGAGTAACACAAGCTTGGAGCAGGATTCGGGCACTTTGGGTGGCAAATGCTGTCGGGCAGGCTGGCATCCTCATAGCATCCCTGACTGGTGTGGGTTGGAAGGGACCTTAAAGCTCCTCCAGGGACCCCTTCCACTGGAGCAGCTTGCTCCAAGCCCCTGTGTCCAACCTGGCCTTGAACACTACCAGGGATGGGGCAGCCACAGCTTCTCTGGGCACCCTGTGCCAGTGCCTCAGCACCCTCACAGGGAAGAGCTTCTGCCTAAGAGCTCATCTCAGTCTCTCCTCTGGCAGGTTAAAGCCATTCCCCTTGGCCTGTCCCTACAGGCCCTTGTCCAAAGCCCCTCTCCAGGTTTCCTGTAGCCCTTTTAGGCACTGAAGCTGCTCTAAGGTCTCCCTGGATCCCTCTCTTCTCCAGGCTGGATAAGCATGGTACCCATCCTTTTGTCCATCCACAGACCCTTTAAATGTGGCTTGGGTCTGGCCACAGGGGTGAGCATGGAGAGGTTGGGATGCAGGGGTCCCCCAGGGGCTTTGGCTTTCAGGATGGTCCCTGGCACCCTGGATGCACCCTGATCCCAGTGGTGGCTGGCGAGTGCCACGTGCTGCAGCCTCACTTGCTGCTGGCACATGGAGCATGCTGGGCAGGAGGGGAACCGAAAGCTGCCGGGATGGGTATTATTAACCTCTGTGGAAGTATTTGCTCAGCACTTTGTCATGTGCCTGTGTCAGCAGCCTCTGACCCCTGCACCCATCTGCAGGGGCTCCCTGCCTGCATCCCAGTGTCCCCATCGTGGGTACATTCAGTCTCCCTGAACCACACTGGAACCCTCCAGTTCCAGCCTTATTGGAACTCCCTTCTTCCTCTTCTCCTCCACCCATCCCTTTGCTGCTGGCACCAGGATGGGTCCCGCTCTGTGCAGGGTGTCCCAGCAGTGCCATGTGGGGTATTTCCATGCCACAAGGGGTATTTCCTTGCTGGTGGGGTATTTCCCAGCAGAGCTGGGTATTTCCTTGCTGTCTGCTGTGCCTCGGGTGGCTCCTGGCAGGCTCAGCCCTGTCCCAGCAGTGCAGGGGGTGTTTGGTGCTGGGGCTCAGCTCATCCATCCTGTTACCCCCATAGGGCTCCAAGCCAAAGCTGCACGCTGCCTGCTCCGCCGTGCAGGAGGTGCGGAGGTGCACGCGCCTCGAGATGCCCGATAACCTGCACACCTTCGTCCTCAAGGTAAGGACCAGATGAGGGGTGCGGACCCGATCCCGAGGCTTTTCCCACCCTGTGGAGCTCATGTGGCTGCCGAAAGCTCCCGTGCCAAATTTCACTTCCTCTTCCCAGCCTTGGACTGGGGAAGAGTGCATGGGGGGTGCTCAGCATCCGCTGGGGTCAGGGATGGCGCCCAGCATAGGCGGGAGGGATTTGAATATAGAACCATGGAATGGTTTGGGTTGGAAGGGACCTTAAAGCTCCTCCAGCTCCAACCCCTGCCACGGGCAGGGACCCCTTCCACTGGAGCAGCTTGCTCCAAGCCCCTGTGTCCAACCTGGCCTTGAACACTGCCAGGGATGGGGCAGCCACAGCTCCTCTGGGCACCCTGGGCCAGCGCCTCAGCACCCTCACAGGGAAGAGCTTCTGCCTTAGATCCAACCTGAACCTCTCCTGTTTCAGTTTGAACCCATCACCCCTTGTCCTACCTCTGCAGTCCCTGATGAAGAGCCCCTCTCCAGCATCCTCACATGTACCTCTCTTTCTGAAGCCCCCTCTCATGTCCCTCTCTGATGTCCCCCAGGTCACCAACGCCACCGACATCCTGTTTGAGGCAGGGGACGAGCAGCAGCTCAGCTCCTGGACGGCCGAGATCCGGGAATGTGCACGCAGGGGGTAAGCTCCCGATGGATGCCCGCAAGCCTGGGCATAGGGATGACCCTTCCATGCCCCCCAGCGCTCAACCTGGCTTCTCCTTTCCCGGCAGGTCTGATGCGGGTGATCCCGAGCTGCTGGCGTGCTGGCACCCCAACCCTGCAGCCGCCGGCCCCACCACCAGCACGGACACCCAGGGCCAAGGTGAGCAGCGGGGACACCCTGGGGATGGGGCATCCCTTGCCGGGGGGGTCTCTGCATCCCACCGGGCTGATGGAGTATCCCCATGTGCAGAGGGGAGGTGGATGGGGGTGACGGGCAGGGGGTCCCCGCTTCCCAGGGGCACTCATCCCTATGCCCTAGCAGGGGCGATGCCGGGGGCCCCGGGGGAGGCGGCGGGGCCGAAGATGGAGCAGTTCCTCTCCTCCTGCCCCTGGTTCCATGGGCCCATCTCCCGCGTGAAGGCAGCTCACCTGGTGCAGGTGGGGGGGCTGGAGGGACACGGCGTCTTCCTGGTGCGGCAGAGCGAGACGCGCCGCGGCGAGTACGTGCTCACCTTCAACTTCCAGGGCAGAGCAAAGGTACGGGCGGGAGAGGGGATGGGATGGGGGCGGGAATCTCACAGGAGCCCCTCGAGGAGCATCCACCCCCCAGCGTGGTCCGTGTCCCATCATCCCACCCCATGGAGATGCTCTTCCCGTGTGGTCCCTGCCCTGGTGCTTGCAGCGGGCTGGTGAACCCATACCCGTTCCTGGGGGGGAAGAATCCATGCGGTGATACAGGCACTGGGGATGCAGCACATCATGTTAAGGCCATTTGTCCCCCTCCACCCCAAATATCCCTGTGTCCCCCATCATCTCCTCCTGCACTGGAGCTGGTGGAAGGGTAACAGGGCCATGTTTCTCCCGGCAGCACCTGCGGCTGGCACTGACGGAGCGGGGCCAGTGCCGCGTCCAGCACCTCCGCTTCTCCTCCATCATGGAGATGCTGCAGCACTTCCATCGCTACCCCATCCCGCTGGAGTGCGGGACAGCCTGCGATGTCCGGCTGTCCAGCTACGTTGTAGTCCTGCCCCAGCCACAAGGTACGTGGGGATGGAGGGATGGGGATGTTCCATGGGGTGCTGGAGAGGGGCTCTTCATCAGGGACTGTAGCAATAGGACAAAGGGTGATGGGTTCAAACTGAAACAAGGGAAGTTCAGGCTGGATGTAAGGAAGAAGTTCTTTACTGTGAAGGTGCTGAGGTGCTGGTAAAAGAAGTGGTAAATACCCCATCCCTGGCAGTGTTCGAGGCCAGGTTGGACACAGGGGCTTGGAGCAAGCTGCTCCAGTGGAAGGTGTCCCTGCCCGTGGCAGGGGTAATGGGACTGGATGAGCGTTAAGGTCTTTCCCAACCCAAACCATTCTATGATTCTATGGAGTACAGGAATGTCCCAGCGGGAGGGTCCTTGGGGTGGATGCTGGTGCCCTGGGGCTGGGCAACCGCACATGGGATAAGGGGAAGCGGAAGCATCGGGGAAGCAGCACAAAAGGTGACTCCCGAGCTCCCCCCTTCCTCTTTTGAGAAAGGAGAAGCTGCCCCAAACCACTGCAGATGGTTGGGGGGGGGCACAGGATGCATCCAGCACCACACCCGATACCCGGGAGCAACAGGGTAGGAGCATCCCATTGACCGCCCATCTCTGCCCTTCACCCGCAGCTCCTGGCTCCAGCACCACGGTCCCTCTCCCGCTGCCCATTCCCAGCTGGAGCCCTGACTTCAGCCTCACCCCCACCGGCTCCTCCTGTCCTCATGGCCCCGACGAGCCCCCCCCAGGCCCTGCATCGGAGCAGATCTTCCACGTGGTGCCGCCGCCGTCGGAGCTGGCGCAGAGCCTGCGCCCCAGCAGGGCAGCCCCGGGGCCCCGGCACCGCGATTCGGACTACGAGGTGGAGGCACCGGGCCGGGGCCATGTCCGTGCCATTGACAACCAGTACACACCGCTCTGACGGGGGCGGCCCCGCACCGCGATGCACTTTCGGGTGGAGAAATCCCAGAGAGAGACCTCCTGGGTATCGCATCGAGGGACAGGATGTGCCCCGTTTCTTCCTTCTGGTTAGGGATATTGTATTTTTGCAAGGAAAGGGGGTAATTTTCACTCCAGTCCGGGTGTGCTCCCTCTCTTCGGCCTGTTAAAGGGCCTCTTAGTTGTATTTTCTGGTTGTTATAATCAAAGCTTTCTTTGTCACTGTTTACACACGCCTCTCGTGCCTGAGTCCCTGCGTGCCGGGCATCGCGCCGTCGGGCTCAGCATCCCACCCGGGGGCTTGAGTTGCACTCATCGAATTGTTTTAAGGCAAAGGAAAAAGAGGGAAATAAGAGGAGTGGATTGTAATTCATCACCAGTTGCTGCTCCGGCGAAGACGAGCCCCATCCTCCTGCCCCAGCACTTGCTGCTGCCAAAGCCCCCAGCAAAGCCCAGCCTGCTGGAGCTGAGCTCCTGCATGGAGTGAAGATGATGGTCACGATCAGCGTTAGGGCTTTGGGTTTAAATAAGGCAAAAACCTGGCTTTTCTCACCCTTCTGTCTAACCCAGAGCAGCTGCAGTGACTCCGTGCACCAGCCAGAGGAACACTTACACCATCGGCCTTGCTAGTTGAGACGTGAACACTAACTGCTCCATCATTAATGATGTCACTAGGGGAGAACTAGTGCAGAGACTGATGGCAAATCACTCCCCCCGGTGATGGAGGTGTTTTATCCTGGTGATGGAGGTGCCTATCCTGGTGATGGAGGTGTTTTATCCCGGTGATAGATGTGTATCCCGGTGATGGAGGTGTTTTATCCCTGTGATAGATGTGTATCCCGGTGATGGAGGTGTTTTATCCTGGTGTTTGAAGCATTTTATCCCCATGATGGAACCATTTTAGGCACAAATCTAAAGTGAGTTTCTCCCCAAAACATTTTGCACCTCTCCAGCACTCACCCTGCTCTCATTTGCCTTTTATTTCCCCCTTAAATCACTGCACAACTGAGATTTGGTGGCATTTAAAGCTATGCAATGGCCTCTTGCAGGCGAGGGGGGGTCCCTATGGTGCACACTTCCCTGCCTGGAGGAAGAGCATCTCCCCGGCAGCCCCTGGTAGCAGAAGAGCTCTGTTTGCTTGCACAGGTTGCACACCAAGCAAGACATAGGCACTGCTGTAGCTCCAATTGGAATCACCACGCATTAATCCCCGCGGCTTCACGTGCCCTATCCCTGATGAAGGCACCAGCACAGGAGAGCATCACCGGAGCCGGGAGCGTGGCCACGTCCCAGCCTCCACTGCTCTTCCAGGCTTTACCTGCCGGCACCGTGCCGAGAGAGGAGCCGCTGCTTGGAAGCTGCTGTTATATTAAGAATGAGGAAGGGCTGGAGCTGTTGCGACACGCGGGAGGGGATGTTTCAACTTCCAGATTTCCCAGGGCTCCCTGGGATTTCGGATGCAAAAATCGCCTTCAAATTGCCTCACAGGAAAGCCGCTTTATTTTTACCTTCCTTGACTTCGCCACGGAAGCAGGATCCCACAGGAGCAGTCCCAGATCGGGATTAATTTGAGAGCAAGGAAACAAGAAGGAAAAGCTTCTCGGGGCTGACTTTAGGGAGCTCTGCAGAGACCCAGCCTCTAGGCAGGGCTTTGCTGTTAAGCCTGGTTGGGAGGCAAAGCCCAAGGAGCTGGGAGCTGAAGGGCAAGTTCTGGGTTGGGAAGGGCAGAGCTGGTGCGGGCAGGAGGAGAGATGGGGCAGAGTCAATCTGGTTCTGGCAGTGGTAGTCAGAGGCTGAGGGCTGGCAGGAACGGGATGCCATCACCTGTAGGATTTGTGCTTCCCCATCTCCTGCCCCTGCTCTTTCCCAGTTGTCTTCGTGCGTTTGGAGCAGGCGAAGCCTTTCTCTGTTTAAAACAACTCGAAAATGGGTGCAAGGGGATGAACCCTGCGCTTTGGTGCAGACCAGCGCAGCCGTCGCCCGCTCTCAGCTGAAACCAGGGCGTGAAGAGCCAATTGCATCTCCAGCGCTGCCAAACCACAGAGCTGCCCGGGGAACAAAGCCGGCCCTGTCCTCAGCCGTATCCGCATCCCGTTCCCCTCCCCGCGCCAGCACAAAGGCTGCGGGAGCACAGAGCCAGGGCTGGTTTGTGCCAGGGAAGTCAGCTCCCTGCGCTGCACATAAAGAACCCGCCGTGGTCCTGCATGTCCAGGGATGGAGAGGGAGTTGTCAGCTCCTTCCCGTGCTTGGTGCATGGCTCCCGGAGCATGCACTGGGATAACACTTGCAGATCGCTGCGGTCAGAGAGCTGCCCTTCAGGCAGCTGCATTCAAAGGGGGTCTTTCATCAGTAGACGAGGTGGTCTCACCCCAGTCACCCTCTGCTCAGAGCATCTGCAAGGACGAACGGGCTGGGAAAAGGGAATGCTATTCACAGCCAGCACAGCCCGTGCCAAGAGAAATCAGATGCTGCTGCTGCTGGGATGGGTTGGTTTGGCACGGCGGGGCTTATTGTTCCGGTGCCAACAACGAAACATGCACTTGCATGAGGTATTTGTAACCTGCAGTTCAGTTGCAAGGGGGTTCTCTGTAGTTCCAATGGAAATGGCTGTGCTTGATGAGCAGAATACACGGTGGGTTCCTGGGTTCATTGTCAGCCCGTCAGCCACATCCGCAGTGCAGACGAGCTGCAGTGGATGTGCAAGCCTGTTCTCCACGCCAGTGAGCAATGGGAAAGGCGCTCTGTGATTTAAGAGAGTTATTTCCATCTGAAACCTCCCCAGTGAGGTAGCCAAAGGCCATCCAGCCACGCGGCTCCACCACCTCCCCACCAGAGACCTCTGCGCTGGCACGGTTCAGACCTCCTGCAGTCAGATCCCAGCTGCAGCGGGATCCAAGGGGATTTCTGGGGCTCTTTCCCCAGCTCCTGGACGCGTTTGAAATCCCAGTTCTCCTGGAAAGCATCCAGCCTGGGACCCAGGTTCGAGCCTGCCGTGCAGCCCTGCTTCTGCTCCTGCCAGCACCCTTGGCTACGTTAATCCATCCTCTTCACGAGCAGTGAGCAGAGAGCATTAAGCCATTCCATTCCATGGACCGTAAGCAACTCGAAGGAATTTTTATGTCTTTCTAGGAGCTTGGGAAAAGCCATGGACTCGGCAGGTTTAGTTCCCTGGCCCACAGGGGCTTTATTGGCACTTATGAAGTATCAGCATTGAATTTAAGAGCGGAAGCCAAGGGAAAAGCCCCTGCACGAGTGTGCTGCAGGTACAGCCACTTCCTGGTCTCCCGTGGAGGACAAGGAACGTTTCCTAGAGCTGGATTAAAGCCGGATGTGACCACCAGCTTGTGCCTTGGCCCTGCGATGGGCACGTACAACACGAGTGTGGATCCAGCCTAACAAAGCCATGACCCAGCTGGCAGCGACACCGGGTGCCTTTGGCTGAGCCCTCACCCCATGGCCACTCATGCAGCATCCCCAAGGATGTGAGGATGGGACCCCCCGCTCCAGCCAGCCCCCAGGACAGTTGTGTTTGGTGATAAAGGTGCGAATCAGGCAGTGCCTTCGCTCTGTGACAGCAGGGACCTGGCTCAGCACATAGCACAAAGACTTGGCTCCAGCCAGAACATCCCTTCATCTCCATCTTAACTTCGGGACCACTTGCAGTTTGCCAACAGATCAGTGTAGCAGCCACATCCCAACCAGTGGCTTTTGTGGGTCCTAATGAGTGACAGGTTCTAAAGAAGTTAATGAGATAAAGCATTATTTGATCTCTCCATCCCTCCCTCCCTCATCCCATCCCCAAGGACCAGCACAGGAGCAGGTTACCCAACACTGGCACCACCATTGCCTCCCCAATCACCTTTACAAACTAGTCTGGGGCAAAGCTTCTAAGAAGAGGTCCAGGGTGAGGCCAAAGCTTCTCATTTCTCACTCTCCGGACCCCGCATCACTGCTGCCATCCAACCGATGCAGTTTTACTCTAACAAGCATAGAAAAACCTTGACGTCTTGACTAACTCTTCCAAATCTTAAAGCTTGTTCAATCTGAACAGACCCAACCTCCACCAGCAGCCACCAGAGGTGGGGAGGCCACTGCGCGTTCTCCATCCCAGCCTTTAGCAGGATGATTAAAGCTAACAGTTTGTTGGGTGACAAGTGCATTGATTTGAAAGTTCTTCTTGTCTAGCAGGTTTTTCTATATCTTGTCTCTGTATGTACTGTACAAGTAACTTATTCTTGAATAATGCAATTTTACCGTAAGATAAAGAAATCTGCTCTTAATAAACTGTTTTTAGAACTTTGTTTCTCACTTTTCAGTCTGAGTCTCTCGACGTGCCTGCGTGCTGCATTTTAACAGATACTGGATGCTGAAGGACAAGAACTCTCCCTTAGATATGAAAGACAAGAGGCAGCCTGCGAGAGGGAGCTGCTCCTTCCCAGAAGCCTCATTCAAGTCTGTGAAGGTCTCATGCCCCCTGCTGCCCACCTGAGCATCAATTCATTCCATCTCACCGCACTGCTGCCATGGAAGGAGTAAGGATGCAGCAGTGTCTATCGTATTCCCCTGCATGTTTTCCACCGAGCCACAACGTGCTGTTAACTGCTGGCCATGACAGCTGGTGCAGTTCATGTATCCTGCCTCCGAAGTGCGGCTCTATCATCATCCAGGTTAACCAGCATCATCTCCCAGTGCCTAAAGGGGCTGCAGGAAACCTGGAGAGGGGCTTTGGACAAGGGCCTGTAGGGACAGGCCAAGGGGAACGGCTTTAACCTGCCAGAGGGGAGACTGAGCTGAGCTCTTAGGCAGAAGCTCTTCCCTGTGAGGGTGCTGAGGCGCTGGCCCAGGGTGCCCAGAGAAGCTGTGGCTGCCCCATCCCTGGCAGTGTTCAAGGCCAGGTTGGACACAGGGGCTTGGAGCAAGCTGCTCCAGTGGAAGGGGTCCCTGCCTGTGGCAGGGGTTGGAGCTGGAGGAGCTTTAAGGTCCCTTCAACACAAACCAGGCTGGGATTCCATTATCTTTCAGCTCGCCAACATAGGATGGACCTGCACACAACAGTGAGAAAGACTGCAGCGCTTTGCAGGCAGCTGTAGTTACTCTGTGCATTACTGAAGGAGGTCATAATCAGCTCCTTGCTCCAACCCTTTCCCCCACCCTTACCAGCCGGTTTGCTATGGAATGCTTACCCCAATTTCTTCCTTCCCTTCTCCAGCAGTAACACTGACCTGTGTAGCTTTTATCATCTTAAGCCTCAAGGCCCACCTCCAACATCTTCAGTGTGGGGCTGAGGCTTTAGGAACTCCATCCCAGTACAAGAAACCTGCACAGAACCTCCAAACCCTCCCCTTGTTCCTGCCATCACCCTGCAAGTCAAATGCAAGGGATACGGTGTCATGGTGGGGGACACACACAAGAGAAACACCCAGCCAAGCTTACCTGATGCTACGCAAGTCCAGAGGAGGCCACGAGGATGCTCAGGGGCTGGAGCACCTCCCGTATGGAGCCAGGCTGAGAAAGTTGGGACTGTTCAGCCTGGAGAAGAGAAGCTGCGTGGAGACCTCAGAGCAGCTTCCAGTATCTGAAGGGGGCCTACAAGGATGCTGGGAAGGGACTCTTCATTTGGGACTGCAGTGACAGGACAAGGGGTGATGGGTTCAAACTGAAACAGGGGAAGTTTAGATTGGATCTAAGGAAGAAATTCTTTACTGTGAGGGTGCTGAGGCACTGGAATGGGTTGCCCAGGGAGGTTGTGAATGCTCCATCCTTGGCAGTGTTTAAGGCCAGGTTGGACAGAGCCTTGGGTGCCATGGTTTAGTGTGAGGTGTCCCTGCCCAAGGCAGGGGGGTTGGAACTGGATGAGCTTAAGGTCCTTTCCAACCCTAACTCTTCTATGATTCTACATAAACCACTCGCTCCCTTTGGGCTGGAAAGCAGGAGACGACGTTCAGACAAAGCGGTGCTAACACAAGGCGCAAACACCGAGGTCAGTTTTTAAAACTTTTTTTATTTTTTAATTTTTTTTTAAGTTTTTATTTTATATTATCTACAAAGTAAAAGTTTTCTTAACTTAAAAGTTACATCACTGTCTCACGATAGTGATCCTCTCATCAAACGTGATTTATAAATAATAACTCATCAGTTTGACGATTAGAATTCGGGGGTTGGGTGCTGGGTTGTGGGTTTGGTTTTTTTTTGTCTCTTTTTCCTTTTTTTTTACTGAACCTGTTTCAAGTTTAGTGAGAAGTAAAAGGGATCTCCGAGTCTTGATTTTTAGTGACAATAGCAGCAAGAATCACTCTTGTTACTTCTTTCGCTAGCTGATGAGTTCGCAACTTTGAAGGGTCATTAAAAAATAAATAACTTCCAGTTTTCAGCAAGCAGAGTTGGGGCACTTGCAGGACTCAAGATACAGTGCATGGAATTATGGAATAGCCCACAAGTTCCTAAATGCCTCTACTCAGTCCGAATCTCTCCCACTGCAAGATGAACTGTTAGCATTCCTAGTGGATGTTACAAGAAATCAATCTCCTTTTTGTGGGTTTTTTTTTGTGGTTTTTTTTTTTTTTTTTTTTTGTGGTGGTTTGGTTTGTTCTGGTTTTTTTTAAACAAAATAAAATGAAATTCTAGGTTTTCTGTGCTTCCAGTTGGCAGAAGCAGTAGAAGGAGGGTATTTGGCCTACAAAAGGTATCCAGCCTTTCAGTTATTCCAGATGAGCCTTACAACTGCTGTTGGTGGTGGGCTTGTACTGTAAAAAAAAAGTTCAAATGTAAATAATAGATTGGCAAGCCACACAACAGTTTGCTATTAAGTGGTCACAGGACAACGACTGAGCTCAACTTTGTCCTTTCTTTTTTTGCTCTCCTTTTCGCCTTACATTAGAGAACCAAACAAAACCCTGCATAGCAAAGATGTCCTTCGGATGGTTTCGTTTCCCTACCTAACCCCGCAGACAGCAGCTTCGTTCTGCTCACACATCCCCCAAGAAACAAGAGCAAGGTAACTACTTCGCTACAACAGTTTAGAGGCTGTTTGGAAATGAGTAAGAAAGAAACCTAAAGGTAAGGTTAAATTTAAAGCAGAAAGAAGTCATTCAGCGCCTCCTCTTCCCCAAAGAAGTAAAGCTGCAGAACGTTTCTCTGAATTAAAGGTTAGACTTCAGCTGTCGCTTTATTCAGTCTAACAGCTCTACCCCCAAGCAACATTTTCACTCATATCCTCACGGCTGATCCCTTTTCAGTTAATAAAAGCTCAGAGCATTATAAACAGGCTACACACAGTCCATCCCCCACGGCAAAACCTGGAAGAACTCATCCCACAGCGTCTGCAGAGTTAGCTGCTCTCTAGCTGGAGTAGAGAAGTCTTTGCTCAATTAGCTACACCTTGTAACGCTTATCTAGGCTCACATTTGGGTTGGCAACGTACAAATGCAAATGCAGCAGCAAGTCTGCCTTCAGCACTCTACAAGGACATCTTTAGGTTGGTTTTATTGTTGTTCCTTTTTCCCCACATCTGGTTTCTAACAGTTCTTTTCACTACCACGACCTGGCTCAGTTACGGTGCAGGTCTCCCGGGCACACACTCCTCACCTGAAGGGTGCGTCATATAGGGGAAATGTGTTGTTGTCGAGACTGGAATGGGCTGTAGTGCACTTTGAGCGATGGCGGCTTGGGGACCACCAGGTGGCTGTGTCGTCATTAGCATCATTGGAGCATGGGCAGTTGGGTGAGAAGGAACCATTCCTGACTGTACATGAGCCTGAAACAAAGAGCTCTTTAGTATAATGGTCACAAGGAGGCATCACTCCTGGCCACATGACTGTCAAGTTTTTCTCCAGCTGTAGCAGTAAATCTGGAGATTTATTCCATTTTAACTAGATTAGCGACAGGGATTAAGTCAGAGATCTTAACACAAAAAATAATAACAAAACAACAACAAAAAAAGGGCTTAAATCTTTACTGCTGGCTCCGAGTCACATTCTTAATTTTAGCCATTTGGACAGTGAACGCTGGGAGAAAAGTGCCAGCATTAAACAGTGGGGTCAAAACCAAAACACACCCAAACAAACAAAACCTCAGCAACAGATCTTCAAAACGTTTCTGTTAGTAACCTGGATCAAAGCACTTCCTACGCAGAGAATGCGACGGGTACAGACACGAACTTCACACGTGCTGGGAGTCTGGCATCCCTTCCTCATTGCACAAATCCACATTCTTTGGTGGCTCCCTGCCCTGGAAACCACTCTCTCCAGTGACCTGTGCCCACGTTATCGTTCATCGAAGCAGTCGTTCTAAGATGATTTAATCCCTTTATACTGTTAGGGCAGCTTTGTTCTGTTTCCAGTTAAGCTCATCACAGTTAAAAGTCCTTGTGTAATCTAAAGCAGAGTTAAGTCTCAGCGGAAAAAGGAGATTACTCTTTAGGATGGCTGATCACCTCCTGGCAAACAAGTTCTGTAACTTGTCAGCTGGCTTCTCTAGCTCAGACTATGACTCTAGAGGTCATCAGTCTTTTGGTTTAAAAAGCTAGTAAACACTGGTTTCTTAAAAGCACAAAACATTAAGGAACTCTTAGAGCTCTCAGTGGGTTTCTCTTGGGGGTGGGCGGGGGAAGCATTTATTACCTAAGGTTTGCTTTGTCCTTCTACCATATCCCATTAACAGAGCACCACGGGGCAGGAATCGCAGTCTCCCAAGTTTCACATGCCAGTAAAGACAGATAGCAGGGTAGTGGCTACAATTTTATTTCTTCAAGACAAAAAGGGTTACTTGACTCATCACAGACATTCCTCAAACTCTTTATCAGACTTGCGCTGGACTAGTAGCACTCAAGAAGCCTTTAAAGGCAGGAACTGCAATTCAAATCTCACTCTTGCTCTAAAAAAGGCTTAGAAGATAAGGCTGTGAAACAGAAATACCTTTCAGGATCAGCACCGTTTTTACTTTGACAAACATGCTATTATAGCAGCCATCGTTGTAAAGCAGCTATTCATATAGCAGCTGCATTCAATACACACATTGGATGAAAATGTTCTGCTGTGGCTCAAAATGCTTTGCAAATTGGCAGCTGACAGGCCTCTAATGAATTTTAAAGTACTGTTTCTCAAGTGAGAGATCTAACAGCTCCAGATTCATCTGTTCACTTAAAGGGACATTTAACAGATCCCCTGTGTTAGCCTAACTGAGATTCCTACTACATGGTAGTTCAGAATGGTGTTCGGAAGTTCCGAGGCTGCTAAGGAACTATTAAATCCAGTGATTAGTTTCCCCACCATGGAATAATTACATGCATCTAAAATTTCTTAACACAACTGTAGTTGTTCCTTCACTAGAGACGTTCGAGGAAACCACTTTGTTTGATAAAGGCAGTTAGTTTGGGGTCAGTCTCATGGAGGATAGATTGTAGTTTTCATCCTACAAAAACTACAGCAGAAGAGACTGCGCAAGTCAAAAATCCAGGGGAAGGCAGGCATTCCTTTTAGCAGGCATTGCTAAAAATCCTGACTGAACAAACTAAAAGTTGCATCTGATTTCCTTCAGCAAGGTTTGCTTATTAAGTGCTTGGCACACAGAAAGGAAGGCAATGGTCGCATCCATAGCGCAGGCACGGGCCTGGCCGTGATGTGTACCTCTAAGCTGACCTTGAAACCAACATGTTTCATGTTGCAAGGCACAGCACTGAACATGCCACTAACCCAGGAGCCTGCAGCAAAGACCCTTCTCAAGGGTTGCATGCAGGGCACCCCGAGAAGCTCCTACAATCTAGGCATTCACACCAGTGTCATCACACCAGAGCAGAGCAAGAACCTTGTCCCTGGGCAGAAACCAGAGCCTGGGAGGACACGGCAAGAGCAGTCAAGTGTGGACATCCTCTCCTCATCCTCCCAGAGTAAAGAAGCAGAGAAATTAAAAGCCCAACAGAATGAAAAAGCTGAAACCTCAACATCAGTAAAACAATTCCTAAATAACTAATAGTTCATTGGCTTAATGAAGGGACCAAAGCAAAGACTTGATCAGAATTCTGCAAGGGACGGGACACCTATTAGACTAACCCCCCTAATTACAGTTAGTCATGATATCCCAAACTATTGTTAACCTGTATGAGAAGGCATAAGCCACACACCAAGTACTTGGTCTGAAGAAGAAATTGTGCAGGCAAATTCCCAATTAAGTGTCATTCCTTGACAAAGCACACTAAATCCATGAGATTTAGATACAAAGAAAATCTTTGTAAGGCTGCTTTGAGCAGAGCTTTTTATTAATCAATCATGTGCTTCCCTTCCCAAAATCCAGGTTTTTTTCAGTGAGTTGACCACAAGAGAGCAGTTAAGAGAAGTGGGTTTCTGATCCTGAAGCAAGGACTGTCACTAGGTTGCCCAACAAATATCAGGGATCTTCTGCCTAAGCAGGTCGTTTAGAACCACACACAGACATACACACACACACACACATACATACACACACGGAGGCACACACTGTTTTCTCTCTCAGCAAGGATTGTCTTGCAGTCATCTGAACTGAATCTCACCTATCTCCCATTGCAGTGCCTTGCTATTCCTTTGAAATCCTGTGTTACATCCTTTACTGGATGTACTTGCATATGTTTTGACTACAATGCAGAGCCTAAAACTGCCACCAAAAGCAGCAATTCAGCCTTCCTCCGCTCAAGCTCTCACCTCCAACCTTTCTGTATGCCAGCTCTTCCTGTGCTCATGCAGTGAACCTGAGTAGTGAACTGATCTGACTGAGAAATAGCCTAAAATGGGGGCAGGGGAGGCACACTTCAGGTGAATCATGTCCCCACTCTGGTTTGCTGCATGGCCAAACAGTTCTGTGAGCAGAATGGTGGGGCAGGGCAAGGATGGGAGCCGAGAACTGGGAAGAGAGCTCAATTTCTTTCAGTAGCAGTGCCAGCTTAAGATGTCTTCATTAAACTACAGTTGTAGATGCACTGGGTGTTGGAAGCTGAGGTCCAAATCTCTTGTAAAATTCTAAATAAAAGGCAATGTACAGACAGAAAACCTAAATAACACAACAGGTAGTCTGTGCTGAGAGGTGACAGAATGGAAATCACTTCAGCAGGCCCGACTGTCCTAACTTTTGTGGCATTAAGACATTTAGTCTTGAAGGTTGTTAAACTGTGTTTACCTGGGGGACATGGGCCATGTGTGGCGGATTGGTATATGCAGGTTGAACATGGGAGGGATGAATGGTGAAGACTGTTTGTTGTGCTGTAGGAAAACTATTTTGTGGAGACTGCGTATTGGAGCCTGGCGTCATGGAAGGTGGGGTTGGAGCTAGACCTGCGTGGTAAATTGCCGACTGCTGCTGTGGGTTTGCCAGGTGGAGTGCCTGAGCAGCCTGGTGCTGATGATGCTGCAAAGAAAGACAGAAGACGGTTTAGCTGACGGTCTAAAGGAGAGACACATCTGTTCTGTAAACTACAGTAAGAAAGGTTTGCAAAGCGCCCACAAAAGTGGCAAAAGGGTCACCACATCTATGGACATGAGGAAACTCATCTCAAATCCACCAGGCTCATTTCCTCCTCGCACTAGGAAATCACGTAAGTACAAACCTGGAAAACGGAACCTACACTGCCAGGTAAAACCAAGGAGAACCTGCAACCATGCAGCTGGATGTACTTCACATTTGCACTCAGCAGCCTGAAGTTATTACCAGTAGGTAACTCAGGCATGCAGCACTATCACAAGGACTATTTTGTTTCCAGCTGCTTGTCTTTGACAAAATACAATCAAACAATTCTTAGCATTGATCTGCTGTTTCCAATTGTAACTCCACTCATACTAAAGCTCTGACAGAACTTTGATCCCTCCTTAATCATAACACAGAAACAAGCTATACCTCAGTCCCTGTGAACAGGGAGAAATGAATGCTTAGACTCTACAATATTAGTCCTTACTAAGGAAAAAGGACTTCCATGAGTTTCCCTGCTAGTTTATCTAGGAAACTATGTTATAAGCCTATCACCTTTGAGTCCTCAGCCACTGCAAGCAAGGAAAAATTACATTATACAGCCCTACTTCCATCCTTCAGAAAACAGAGGGGAATCTACGCAAGTCCCCCATTAGATCTGTCACGCGCAGCTTGTTTCCTACCATTTTTCCTCTCAAATAAATCAATATATCAATGCCAAGCATCAGATGCAATACCTTCCAGCAGATCATGTTAAATACAATGCAAAAACATTCACTCCCTCAATTCTGTTACCTGCACGGGGCTAGGAGCAGGGTGGCTTCCAGCATGTTGGCTTTGCTGCTGGCCAGTTGGTGTGGCAGAAGGCTGAGGATGCGGAGGATGCGGATGCAGGGTAGCATTAGGGTGGGCATACTGCTGAGCAAGTGAGCCAGTGGAAACTAGGATGAAAGAGAAAAACATTTAGCAACAGATACACAACATGCACCTCATCAAGTTACCATCTGCACTTGAAGGCTGCATTACAGCTCAGACTATAAATACTGTAAATATATTCCCTCCCCCTTCTATAAAAAGTATTTATCTTGCAAATAGCTGAGTTCTTACCTTTTGTGTAGTTTGGTTTTGCAGGGAAGTCTATAAATAACCATAATTAGACAGTGCATCTTCCCTAGTTTGACAATGTAACAGATACTACACAGAACAAAGCAGCATTTTGGTTTTGTTTAAAATAACAAATTCATCGTTTTCATACAATTTAGTTTTTCCTGAAGCAGACTTTTCAAAGGTCTTACAAGCCATTTTTATTTCCACCATCCAAAAAATTCTTTGGCCTTATACCTGGCTAACCTCACCATGCTACTCTTCTGGAACTTGCTCACAGTACAGTCAGTGTAAAGTATTATGCACTGCATGTAAAAGAGCTATAGGGACACACAGTATATACAGAACAGCTGAGAAAACTGAGGCTGCTTGAGCATCAAAGTTTTGCTGAAGCCAGTATCCTGTACTACAATAACGTATCTTGCCTTTCCCCTCAAGGCCAATCACAGAGCCTGGTCTGGATCTCCACATTCCATGAAATCCTTAATTCCTTGAAATGGTAGCAAATAAAGTACAAAAATCTAAAAAAGGAATAACAACACAGAACTTTCACACCAGTAAACCCACATCTGTTGCTACAGCCATACCAGTCTCCAACAACAAACTAACATCAACAAGTTCCTCCTTGAAGAGCCCTGCTCTGTTCGGCTTCAAAATGGGCCACATTAGGTAGTTTAGGGTTTTTTTCTCGAGGGAATCTAAGTATGAAAAGCCATACTGATAGCAAGCCTTCCTTTAAACACAAAACATGCCACCAGAAAGCAAGGCCCTAAGGAAATGAAGATGCTCTGCCTATTCCCCTCATTGTTTTCAGATCTTGCACAACAACCAGTCCAGTTTGCAACTACACTTCTGCACATGACAATGCACGCTACTCTCTCCAATGTTACAGCTTGCCAAGACAGAGGCTGGTTTTACTGACAAAACAGTCCAAGCACACTATCAACCTGCTCCTGCAACTCTTCTTTCTTTCTTTTTGTAGTTGTGACTGAACTTAATTACTGCTGACTACTGGGTTGCAGCTTATTTAATGGCTTGTGTATTAGATGAGAACTCGATAGCCAATGAAGTGCCTGTCTGCAGCATACCTTTAGCAGCAATGGGTTTTCTAGTGGTGTTTCCTTCCCCTAGTAAATCAACCTGAAAAGCAGGGCACAGGGAGAAACCTTGAGTTATGCTGCAGCCATCTGCCTGGTGTATTCACAGCTAGTGAGGTGTGGTTTATCTCCCTTTCACAAGGAACCGCTTGCTGCAGCTCCTGAAGAGTGTCACTGTGCTGGCCTCCAAGTTCCTGAATACACACAACTGCCTGAGTGCATAGAAAGGATGAAAGACAAGATGGGTGGAGAAAATGGACAAAATGTAGCTGCATCTGAAAGCACAATACTGCTTAGCAAAAGCAAGTCTCAAAAAGACAGCAACCCTACTGTGCTCCATTAACCAGCCCTGACACAATACTACCCTGTGCAAATACTTCTTTTCCTCCAGTCTGGCTTGCTATTAAGCATACAAATGCTACTTCTAACCATCAAACTTGCCAGAATACATCCAGACAGCATCTTTTTGCCTAACTGACATCTCTCTCCCCTGTACAGGCCATTATGAAAATCTCTCCTTCAGGAAATAACTGCCTACCACATTTCACTTAATCCCGCCCTGCTGTCTTGAAAGCTCCATTAAGTCTTCACTGAGCAAACGGTCCAACAGTGATGTGCACTGCAGTTTCAGGCTATTAATGCAGATGAACTTCATAGATATTTGTATCCCTAACCTCCTACAGTCTGGAGGTGATGGTAACATACTTATGCATGAGCATGTAAGTGTACTTAAGCACGAGTGTACATACTCATACACCAGGAGCACCTCTGAGAAGGGTTTTGAAAACACTTTAGTGTTTTCGATGCATATTGTCAAAACTACCAATATTTTCTTCCACAGCACTTTGTTAAGCTTTCAAATGCAAGAAAAGGCTTTTTATATATATATATATATATATATATCACTACTAAAACTTATTTTGCAGCAGCATCCCCACCACGCTTCATTCTTTCGAACACTGCTCCTCACAATGACTGTGTGAAGATCATCAATGGACACTCCGATCATTTTTACGGTATGAAGTTTTTGGTTTCCTAGAGCAGGCCGATTTCTCAACCTCGTTATTATCCACACTCTGCAGAAGGCCAGAAGTTATCATCTCTGTTCAAAGTAATAGGAATAAATGCAGAGAGGGATTGACTTGCTTGCCAAAGGGCATTGCTACCAGCGATCTTCCTCAGCTCTCATCCCACTGCCTCAGCCGCAGCGCTGGCATGCCTGACTACAAATTAACTTCCATCCAAGAGGCTTTAAAATGTATATGAAAATTAATTCCAAGTTGTAAGATATTCAAGGCTTCCCACATCCTGCCACATTCCTTGTTAAGAGCCACTGAAATAATGCGGTACTCTCTTCAACCATTCATGTAATTCATCTTTCATCTCTTCATAGCCGAGAGAATAACAGAGTTACTCTGAAACAGATACATTAGACAATAAAACTTCACAAAGAAGAATTTCCCTCTTAAGAAACCACTTAAACCTAGGAATAGTACCCTAAAGAATAGCTACAGAAGCATGGGGAGGACGAAGGTTTTGTTGGAAAGCAGCTCTTCCATAACCTTTTAACATCTTTTATCTATAGCTTCGCACTGGAAATACCAGGTATTTTATACTGAGGGATTTTTATTTGCTTAGCTTCTCCTCTCCCCCATTTTCTCCTGAACAAAATTACTCCAATAAACTCTACAAGTTTGGTTAAAACTACTTCAGATGCTGCTGCAAATCATGTTTTAATAGTAATATTAAAAGTGCCTTTCAAAAACTGTTACTTGGACACTTATCTAAATCCTGTACTGATACTGCATACAAATGAAGAACGGTCTGGGGCGAGTGGCAGCAAGTCTGAAATACATGCACGGATCTTTGTTAGCTCAAAAGCAGGGTTCAAACTTCAACTCCAGGGATGTAAAAGAGTTTCCGTGTTGAGCTAGTGCAATTAATAGTTCGTGACAAGCCAATGAACTCTATGAGCCTGGCAAGCCTGTGAAAGTCCTGCAAAACAGCCATGAGAAATTCACCTGCTTAGCCGTAACTAAAGCACTTTCACTGTGACTCATGTCGAGGATTTCTGCCTGTTCATCACAACAGCTCACTACACGTATCAGAGAGCAAACAAGGTAAGACAGGAGGTGAAGAAAAACACAATAAATCACCAATTATCCAACATTTTCTCCCAATTCTTAGTGCTCTGGACATTTTCCAAATGGCCATCTAGTATCCAAGAAAGTGCTGAGAAAGCTCTAGGAAAGGACAAAACAGCTCTGTGTATCTCCTTGCTGCAAGTAGCCTCAGCTCATTCCAGCACAAATACACTGTTTTTCTCACCCTTTCTGCCTTAAGCTCCCTCTCCCCCTGAAATACTCCCTGGGCTAATAATCTGCTTCACTTCAGCATCTTTTTGATCAAGCTGTTTCCTACCATGAAATATTCAACTGCACCAACCTGGCAGGGATAGACGGTGAAGAAAAGTGATTGGGTAATGAAGTGAGCAAAAATATCAGATGGATTGAATTACTGAATTCAACTCTACAAAAGTGCAACCCATTTCTCTGAGAGGCAAACAAGGAGCAGTCAGCCATCAAACCCACAGAAGGAGCTGAAATCAAAAGAGGTCAGAGCAGCAGAAATCAAGCAGAACTCCCAGCTACGAGGGTAGATGCAAAAAAAACCCCGTATCCTGTAATTTTGTGCTTTCCCTGGTAGGCATTTCAATGGTGCCAATGGTGGTCATCGTTGGTCATCATCCAAAGATGCACTGAAGAGCCTAGTTTCAAGAACTGACCAGTGAACAAACTTCAAAACTATCGCCAGACCCAGTAAGATGGTGAGGATAACTACATTTAAAAGACCTGAATGGTAGGAAGCAAAGAAATAGCAAATGTTTCTTTCATAACACAAACATTTCAAGAAGTCATTTTACACAGGTAGAGTGGACTTCACTTAAAAGATTACTCATGAAAGGAACGAGCTTAGTAAAGTTATTTCAGTGCACCAAACCCAGAGGCATGAAAACAGGACAGGTCAGCATCCTCCAACACCAGTTCATGCAGAACCACGGCTGTACAAGAATCACAGGAAGTCTGTTCCAGAAGAGATTTTTGGAGAACAAGTGGTATTTCTCACATCCCTCTTGCATGATTTAACTCAAAAACCCCAGAAGAGTGCCTGGCATGGGCTGCGTGGACTTGCAGACACACAGAGCAGCAAACCTCACTGCAGGACAGGAGTAAGCACGAAAATACCCTGAAACTGCAAGTCCTCCTTTCCCACGTTTTGGGTGACAGCAACAGCTCATCCTGCAAATACACCCCTAAACCCCAGCTTCCTCAAAGCACCACGATGAACACCAAAATACAAGGCAGTGGGTTTTAGTTAATCTGCCTTTCCCAGTATACGTACGTTAACTGAAGGCTGTTATTAGCTGTTGTGTACCATGAGCGTGGAGAACATCAGCACCTCTCCCAATGCTCACACTGATGTAGGAAACACCACGCAGGAGTGCTGGAGCCAGGTAACAGATACTGTTCATCGGCCAAGGAGGAAGCATCTGATGCAAGGAGCCCTCATCTACTCACTCTTGTTACAATAAAGTACGTTGCTCACAGCTCTCCTTCAGTGGTTCCAAAGCAACTCTACAGAAAGCTCCCTTCACCTCAGCTGCAACTCAAGTTATTTCCTCCCTGGGGCTCTGAACTTGAGCCACAGCTTTTTAAAGAGATGAGGCACAAGATACTTCTCCTTTTAGGAAGATGAATAACTTGTGAAGTTTTAAAAACCCCATTTGAGCCATGAAAGGAAGGGAGTGAGGCAGTTCAGTCGCGTTTTACGGAAAGGCCATCCACATGCAGTGCTCACTTCTGGCTGCGGATGAAAAGACTGGGTAGTAAAGTCAGAGATTATTCAACATGCAAAACCAATTTTAAAAGCCAACAAATCAGCCTCCTGTGCTTTTACCAATCTGCTTCACGCCCCTGTCCACTGAAAGGAACCTTCCTGAGTTTTCCACACACTGGTTTGGTGCAAGGAAACTTGTTCCCTCAACACGTCCCATTCCTTTAACATCTGTTCTTTAGAAAGTGCTTTTTCTGTACAATCAAAATTAGTACAAAAAACCCAACTCACTGGCAAAGTAGAAAGAAGGGCCTGTCTCCTTGCTGTATGGTATTTTGGGACATGCTGAATTTGGGAAATAGAAAGGTAAATTAGCCTCTTGCCACGTGCATACTTCCCGTCTTCTGGAAAGGTCAGTGTCAATGCTTTAGGTTTTCTTTTTTAAGCTTGTAGAACCATGCAGATATTTTTATTTACTTAGGTGCTATTAGAGGTGGATATTTAGTTTTACAAAGGAGTGGAGATGAAACAACACACGTTTCAAGCAAGCCTTCCTTAACTGTGACACTGAGGTCTTCAGTTCTTATTCACACAAAAATCAACTTTATGTCAATTAATGGTCTATTACAGTCCACTGTAATAAGAAGGTTAAAATGTCATCACACTAAAACAGAAATTGGCCCCCTGCTTTTTCAGCTAGATCACTGTCATTCTTAACAGCTCCAAGACACCTTTGGTGACTGGTTCACTCTTAGTCCCTGGAGAATCCTCTGAGGTTTATATTATATCCACCATTGTACTATCAGGGTAATAGAATTTACTCTACTGCTGAGACAGAAACCAGATAAAAGTTAGAGACAACACCAGACCAGTAACACATATGCAGAAGGGGAAAGGGGAAGGGAGAATGGGGACAGGAATGAGAGCACAAAAAACAGGAAATGCATCTGTATAAAACCAAGGTCTGGTTTTACCCAAGTTTGGTTTTAAACACAAAAGTTAAGCTTTTCAGAGGACTCCAGTTATCTGAAAACACAGGCAATTCAGCTACATGGTAAAACTAACACAAGGCATTGTCACAGGAATGAATATATCCACCCTCTGCTGAGATACCCACATTTTCTCCTAACAGCACAAGACAAGTTTGGGTCTTTGTGCAACACAGACCAAGCAGTCAAACTGCAAACCATGGCCAGCAGACTCCAGCCCAAGGACATTGGTATCAGGGAGATCACACAGAGCCAACACTTCTGAGACAGACAATACATTCTGAAACCAACGTGCAGTTAGGTAGGGTGAGAACAACAACTCCATGGCCAGGTATGTGAGTATGGCTGGTAAAGGTGTGTGTACTGCTCTGCTTCAGCAGTGCCTGCGTTTCAAGCTCTCCTTGGTAAGGACATCTAAGTGGCTCACGTCTCCAGAAGTTACAAGCTGAAGTGTGTAATTAGACGTGTTTAGCACCTGGCTGGTAGATGGGAAGATAGTTGCTTGAATATTGTCCTTCCCAATTGTGTTTTGAGGGGAAAAACCCAATGGTTTATATACTCCTCCATCATAGGTTTAGGTGGGTCTACTGGTGACCACGCTTCTCTGCTTCTCTTGAGCTCTTGTCAACAGTGGGTTGTCAGACAGAAGCAGGACACTGTAACGATTGGCAAGGAAATCCCAGAAGTGCAGAAATATCCCATTAAACAGCATAAGACAAAAAATACTTTTTCTTTAAAGTGGAAGGGTGCTTATCAACAGGTGTAGGTCACAGTACATGTTCTGGATTCAGCTAGCTCTTGCCAGGACAGGAAGGAAAACAAACCCCAAACTCTGGCAGTGAGGGCAGTTCACTCAATGGATCAACAGGCACTTCTCTTCGCTGGCAGGCTGTAACTGCTTGCCACAGACTTGCAACTTGTCCCAAACCATGAGTGGAGATGGAGTTTCAGGTCTCACCAGAAAACATTTCACACCTTTAAGAACGCTCCATAAGCAGTGCCCCCCAACCCCCAGGTCTCAGTAATGTCCTTGCAGACAGCTTCTATCACATATGCAGGAAAAAAAGGGAACGTTCCAAGAATCATCTCAAAGCAAGCACTAGTACCTCGAAGGATAAAGGGGCAGTTATAGCCCACTGAATCCTGGTATCAATGGGGGCAAAAATGAATTTAAACATAAATAACAAGACACATATTTTTAAAATCAAACAGCAATTTTAAAGAGCCAAAAGGAAATCTGAGACCTTGTCGAAGCAAGTGCTCCAGAAATCAAAAGCAGTGGTTGTTGCTTCTCAGGAAGTTGTTATTCTGATCTTTCAGATTAGGTTTAGAAGAGGACCAGAATCAAAGTGCATTGGTATTCTGAGGTCAAACATACTGTGGGTAAACTTAAGATTCCCAAAATACAGAACATTGAGTTATGGATACGTTCTTACAGTCACTCAATCAGATGTGAACGATTCCAGCACGTTGTTCCATTAGCAAGGTACTCCCCAAGCAGCTTATATTTATCACCTCGGGCATTCCTATGCTTTCCCCAAGAGTTCACATATCGATAAATGGAAGCTGAAGTGTATCTGTTACAGATGGACAATGTGGAGGAAACATAATCCATCTAGGCAAGGTCTTCAAGCACTCAGCACATGGAAGACTTGCAAAAGGCTGAATTGAGACAGTGCTGCACTACATCAGAAGTCAACTCATGTGTAGCTAACCGTAAACCTTGTAGGTTAAGGGCACATTTGAGCCAATTCATGTTCACTAGGCAATAAATACATCTGCACATGGCAAGACCATACTCTTAAAAGTGTCTCATATGGAGTTCATGATCCAGCTGAGTTGAACAATTTCAATAACAAGAATTTCAAGCACTTGATCATTTACTGGGAAGGTTGGAGAACATTCAGAAGAGTCACCAAGTAGCTACTTGAAAGAACACAGGAGGACATGCAACTTCTGTTAAATGAGGTGCTCTTGGAAACGTAGTATTTAATTACATGGCAGAAAATACCAAAGAATTCAAGTTTGACCCAACTTAGTTGTTTGCACTGGTAGGTAGTCACATACCTACAACAGACAAGCTGCAAAACCAACACAGAAATGAGATCTAACAGTTGCAAATTAGAGTATCAGTGATAAAACTGTACAGACATCTACAGATCAAAGCCAACCAAGGGAATGGGCTTGTACTTCAATGATGTAGAACCCACTGGTTACAGAAGAAAAGGATGGTGCACAATGAGAAATTGCTAGGAAGTCACATGCAACCATTCTGAATCATATCTCGGATTATCTCATGTTTGGTTTTTATTTTCATTAGGGTTTGAGAGGAGCGTTTTCACCAATAAAGGTCTGAAAGCCTTTGATCGTTCACTCTATTTAATCTAATGAAAAAGAAGATCTGTTTACATGGACACCTCAAGCACAAGAGTAGAAAAGATCAAAGTTACACAATTAGCAAGGACCTGTGAGAGAAAGACTTAATCTCTACCAAGTAACTTCCATTTCAGCTTCAGCGCAAATGAGCTGAAATGTTCTTCCTCCAAGTGTCAGAAAAGGTTTCTCTCTCTTAGTTTTGCTTCTCAGCTCTATCACCATCCCACTGCCGAGATCTGACAGGATGTTTTCAGATGGGCAAGACACAGACTTTTTAAAATCAGAATTAATTCCACACTAAACTTCAGATTCTCAGCCTTTGTCAGTTTTCATGACACATCATGGACTTCCATTAAGCAGCAGTGTAAAACTAAGCACTGGAACACATACAAAGATGTCTAAAGGTACAGAAAATCTTTTATTAGAATCTAAGTCAATAATATACGTGACCCAATAAAAGGCTTCTTCAGATGCTATAACAAGTATTGAAATGCCATGTTTTCAAGAGACCATCTGCTGGTTTGACATTTTATGACAATTTCCAAGCCTTCTAGCAACCTTGATTCTACCTCTTTCAATCGCATTTTTGCAGTGAGGTTTTTTCCTCCAAATTGGGCATTGATTTATCATACATTTATAATGCTTTAGAAGTTCTTTCACATTTTACTCTTTAACAAGGTAACCCACATTTTCAGCACTTCACTGTATGTGAAATACGCCCATCTGATAATGCTGGAGAGTAACTGTCAAAGTCAGAGCAATACATGAGCTGTTTCATATATTCTTGACTTACCAAAAAAAGAAAGGTAAGCAACACACGTTTTATTTTGCTTAAACAGCAGTGTTCATACTGTTAATAATGCTAGTAGTATAAGGACAGCATTTCACTAGTTGTCAGAACTAAAGTCAAGTTTTGAAACTGAGGTCATAGCCTTGCAATAAAACAAGTCCTAATTATAATCAAGAAACAATCAAGGGATGTTGTGTCAAGAGCATCAAGGGAACTTGAACAAACTTCTTTCGGCAGATATTCTTTAGCAGCTCCCAGGTTGAAATTTCATCTTGGTCACTGGCATCCTACTGAAATCAGCATACTTGAGTTTTCATTTTAACCCGGTGGCTCAGTTTTCAATGCTCTCTGCTCATCATCTTATGACATATAAACCACATCTACTGGTGTAATCTGAATGATACCCATGTTTGAAGCTTGAGATTAAATACATCCCTGCACAACGTTAAGAACTTAAAAAGTTACATATAACACAAAACGTTTCCTACCATACATAGCATGCGTCTGTTCATGCGCACCATACTGTGTTGCAGAAGAAGATACTAAACCAGGCTGTGCGTGTGTTGGTGGTGCCATCATTCTAGCGTTGCCCTGTATTACAGGGCTATAAACATGAGGATGCTGCAGTCAAGAGAAAAAAGAAAACAGTTAATTAGAGGGCTATTACAAAGAAACTACTGTCATCTAAACAGTTATGTACTTAGTAATAGCAATAGCTTAGCCTCACTAAAATACAGAGCAAACTACAGATTTCATACTAGCACCATTATCCCAGTTGTTCCTAAAAATTAAAGGGTATTTCTGCAGTGGGCTAGAAAGCACCAAAACCCACTGGCATAGCTGACTTGAATTATGTAGTAAACTTACGCATGCAATTCTGTATTTATCCAATTATGTCTATTCCAAAGCTTTTGAAGTAAGAGCAGCACACCAAATAGTTTATTTTTACACCTAACTAGGAGCTGTCCTGGCCTTGACCTGCAAAGAATTCTTCGAAGAGCTAAAAAGGTAGGATCAATAATAAATGCCAACTTCTAAACTGACCTTACAGTCTGTTACAGGCTTTGAAGCACACTATGACACCATCAGAACACAGAAACTGTTTTAAGTGACTTCTTATGACTGAAGACAACTTAGGACTGAGCCATTTAATTACTTCTGGTTTGACTTATCACATAGAGCGAAAGGACTCTTACCTGAGATTGGTAGTGTGGCACATGCTGCACAAGAGGCTGATTAGGAAACTGTTGGGGACTATATGCAACATATTGTGTTGAATAAGCAGGTGGCGTAGCTACAATTGGAGGGCCTGCTGCTGAGGCAGGATGCATCATGGTGCTCTGATGATGTTGGTCTTGCCGTTGCTGTGGCATATTTGGTACTACAAAGCAAAGAGTGGCTCACATTAGAAACACAGGACAAAGAATGACCATCTTCCTGAAAGGTTTTACATTACAATGTTGCTGTGACCAAGTGGAACACCCTCACCCATCAGCTTTACCCACATATTAGAGCTCTATGAAAAAGGAACAGCATGAAAAGGAGTTCCTCCAAACATCTGATTTTAATCACTGCCTTTGAGCTGTGTATACAGCCACAAACCCAGGCCTGCTCTTTTTGTGAAGGAAGGAACAAAGGTGGAGGGAGAGAAGGACTGTCAAGAATAAGTAGAGAAGAGAAAGGTTATATCGGCATACCTACGTTATTCAAATTTGATCCTGCCCCCTTCAAAAGGCTTAATTCACCCTCTATGGGAACTACTCAGCAACTGTTCCACCAACTGGAAATCTGAGTCTGTTAAAATTACTTGTGCTTATGGCTGAGGAGAGCAGAATAAAGGTCTCCACACAGCCACAATCTGAGCTATTCACATCTTTTAAGCTCTGTGCTACCCCTCAGGATAGCAGAAAGCAACTTTTAGGTCACAGTCAACACTGAAGGGGACAAATCAACCTATAAGAAGAAAAGGAGTAGGAATAATTAGAGGAAAGAAAGATTAAGAGAGCAGAGCGCTGTAGTGTGGGACCACCTGAGCTATCCTGGTAAGACAATCAACCAAACCACAGCAGCCAGGCACTGAGAACAAAGTAATTCAGTCTACTAAGCAACAGGGCATGAGAGTTCAAGGTGAGCTCCAGCTTGCTGCAGTGAGACTGCAACTAATAACTATGCTAACCCAAGCACCTGTGAACTCCACTGCAGTGTGCAATGTAGACAGAGCCCTTAGAGAGAGGCAAAGAGGGAAATGTTGAAGATGTCAGTAAGTTCACTCAGTGATGATTGTATTTATACTGAAAATCAACAACAGAGAAGAGTAAATACAGGATGCAACTGGAACAGCGTAAAGGCCCTGACCTTCAACCCATGCAGCTCCGTCAGGACTATGCTGTACACAGGATGGATATCCAAAAATAATGGAACTTGAAAAAGGAATTCAGAACAGGAGAGCAGCCTCATGCAGCAAGTGGGTACCCAGCAACATATCTCTGATTAAAACAATCAGTGTCACCAACCAGAAGATTTCCTGGGTCAGACCACAGTGAAGTTAGTGTGGTTTAAAACAGAAATACATTGTGGGGTTTTGTCTTCCCTCCATTCATAAAGGCTACTTGTTTATTTCCACACAGCAGAACTGCTCTTTTAAACAATTTCCTCCTCCAGTGACTGGAGCTGCAGCACTGGAACCTATCATCACAACCCACTGTATAAAACTGCAAGAAAGCATGCACTGTGTAGAATCAGAGCATTATGTGAAACACGACTATCAAAACAAGACCAGCATTTTTCTGCTCCTTCACTGCACTGCCCAGAAGAGAGTGCATCTCACCACACATGTTCTCCCCTCCACAGCCACAGGTGTCACTTCTTAAAAACCATGGTATTGTTAGTCCAGCTGTTCAGTTAGTGTTGCAGAAGGAATGCAAAGGAACGAACTGGAACCAGCAGTAAGCTCCTTCCAGAAGAGCAGCATCACATACTCCTTCTGAAGCATTTCTCTCTTACTCTGAATTTCTCTCTATACTCTGAAGTATGAACTCTTTCTGAAGAAACAGTGATTTTGCTTGTTGACAACAACAATCCCCTCTACTAAAGCACTGCTGAGGGCTCTGCTGTAAATCAGTGGAGAATACTGGTGCAGAAAGATTCCTTTTAAACAAACCCATAATGTTTATGAAATACAGGAAATGATCAGCTTACCCTAATATTCCACGTAAGAGAGACATTTTCCTGTTTGACAGACCAGATTCCAAACCAAGCAACTCCCCATTACTCAAACTTAGCATGTTTTGGCTGAATTAGTTTGTCTAGAATTTCCACTTACTTCTCTTTATTAAAAATAGCATTTAAAATAGCAATTGAAACCAAATTAACACAGATTAGAAAACACACAAACACCTGTAATGTATTCATGCTGCATGCAGACTAAGAACCAAACAGGCAGTATTATTCTCACCTTTACCTGCTCTATATGTCTTGGCTTGGTTCACTGGCATGGGCGTCATGGGAATTGGATACAAAGGCTGAAACAGAAGGAGGTGAAGCTGTGATATTCCTTTAAAAGGTGAATGTGTGTCAGGGTGGGGGCCCCACTCAGCTTTGATGTGTTTTACTCTGTTACATGGTTTAGTGAACTCTGTCTAACATAAGATATTTTCTTGGCTCACCGTGATTAATCTGCATGTACAAACAACTAAGGCCATACGGTTTGCAAGGACCAGTTAAGTCATGCTACTACTGCTGCTTCAATGTACTAAATCAGTCAGCTTTATAACAGTTAGATTTGTCATTTTAGTAATCCCTACAATGACCAGAAACCAGGGGGACGCAGCTGGAAGAAAAAGTGGCTCAAAATTTAAGAGAGTTTGGAGGATGGGAAGTCTAGCTAAAACTTAACAACAGTGCAACTGCGTCCATATTTACAAGAGTATTATAAGCTGTACCATCTCCCTGTTTTAACTTAGATCTCCTAAGTGTCCTCAACTTGCTGACACCCATCTGAGAAGTGTAAGTTTGCATTTTACCTGCACGCCTGGACTCACTGGAACCGGGTACATCATATTTGGTGCAAAACAAACAGGCTGAGTGTACACTGGGGTTGGCTGCTGATGACCCACCATGGAGGGGCTAGGTTGAGCTTGTGGACGAGGGGAGGTTGGTGTAGTAGAAGGTTTCGGCTACAAACAGAGTTCAACAAGGCATATGATTACTTTGATTATCCTCCAAGTACAAGTTTTACTCAGAAAGATCTACTCAAAAGCAATGTTTAGCAGTATCAAGTAACTTACTTGAGCAAAAGATCGAGGGTTGAACTCTTTTGCATTAGGATTAAGTGTTGATTTTCTAACTTGCCTAAACATAACAAAAAAATGACATTCAGCATTATTCTTTTATAAGCACATCTGTAAAACTCCCTAATGATTAAAAATCTAAAGATTAAAAACCTCATTTCCATCTGAGAGTCAGATTTCTGAGAACTCAAGCAACACATGGCATGCAAAAAGCCATCCTTGGTGACAGTACTCTTACTATACTTATCCGTAAGAAAGCTTTCCTGCTGTTGATACTACAGTTCACATGAGCCAGGAAAACAGTTAAATAAGCATTTAGATATGAATTAGGCATCAAAACAGTTCTACATGCGGCTCTGCCACTGACTCATCAGATGACTTTTAGCAGTCACTTCACCTGTTCTCTCTGTGTAACAGAGAGTACTGGTATCAGTATATAAACAGTAAGATATTACACATTCATCACAGCTTTATCCACAAATGGCTAAATGCTAATAACAGATGTGCTTATTCTAAAAGGCATAATTACTCACTCAGAAGTATCCTTCTTCTCCTCTTTATCCTCTTTATCTTGTTTACTTCCAGGCCCAGATGTCTGTACACCTTGTGAAGTTACCTCAGGCCCTCGCTTTTGTTCAGAACTATTACTTATTGAAGGAGAAATACTTGGACTATTAGGTTTGCTACTGCCACCATTAGAGTTAGTATTACTGCCAGTTTCTATGATAGATTCTTTAGGGGTTGATTCTGTCTTTTCTTTAACTACATCTCTTGATTTTTCACCTTCTCGGGTTTTGTTTAGCAGCTGATCCACTGCATCTGAAGAGGAACTTGACTGTAACTGAAAAGAAAAAACCCCAAGGAATATATTCAGTAAACTGACATGCAGAACTAGGGAGAGACAAACCTAACGCTATCACATACACAGAGTAAACCAGAGTCCCACAGGCCTCGATCATCTGGAAATGACCTTTTAAAGCATACATTTCCATTTCTACTAGAAAAGAAATCTACGAACCAGGATGACGTGCTAAGCCTACACTGTGAAAGAAGCTATTCAGCTACTCAAATGACCTATATGCTGATTAGGATGTGACAGGAAAGCTTAAGACAACCCTCTGGACTCATCCCCGTGTGATTTAACAGTAACACCTGAAAAGCCAACCCGATTTAATAAACCGATATAACCACCTTCAATTTGCCTCAGCAAATCCCTTTACTTGATTTTCAAACAGCTCTTCCATACGAAGTTTAAACGTGATAATTATTTGTACCTAATAATCAAACAGGCTTCAAGTACTATTTTCAGTGTACAGTCGATATGCACATTCATGTGTATTAGGCAATTCTACTAGCAAGAGTCAGCATTGATTTTATAATATCTAGCATGAATTCTTCTATTTTCATAAATGAAGCACAAGCGGTGAGGACTTGTTCTCCTGTTAACACACGCAGTTTATTCAGTTCATTAAAACAGTCTGGATGCACATGAGTTAACACCGTTAAGTTAACACACAGAGAAACTTACCCTAAAGTCATTCTTAAATTTCTTTAAATCATCAATCTGTTTTCTATGTTCTGAAACAATTGGAGATACACCTGCCAAATACAAGACCAACATTGTCCAAGCATTTCTAAGACTGATACACAATACGTACATGTTATCAAGTTTGCAAAAATGTTTCACATCTAAAAATGAAAGAGTGTTATCATTTAATCTGTAACTTGGTGTAATTCCATGAACTACGTGTATGAGCACACAAAAATACACTGCTGAAACCACAGCATTACATAACTGGTATATCTGTAGTTCTAATGCGTTGCACCAAGACAGAAGCCCTGAGGTGCAGGGACTGCAGAACTCAGCTGAACACAGAGCAGCGTGCAGCAAAACCCTCAGAACATAACAGACCAGCATTTCAGAGCATAGCAAGTAAAGGTGAAACGCTGATCAAGGTCACGTTTACAGCTCGACTTGATCTTAAAGGTCTTTTTCAACCTAAATGATTTTATGATTCTAATTCCAGCATGAAAACATGTTTTGGAGAACTGAATGAACAAATGATGCTGCAAGAGAGAGCCAAATTTAAGGCATAATAGGAAGAAGCAGAGTTACAAAACCTATGCTGACCATAATGCTCAGGAGTATTGTGAGCACAGCTCTAAGCAGAAACACTCATTTAGTCCAGACAGCTAAAAACCAGCTTTGTGAGCAGGAAAAAGAATAACCACGGGAAAAGAAATCCCACCATCGACATGAGCATCTCTATACTCTGTCTTGGTAAAATGAGTCAAGAACAACATGTAAAATTGCAGGCCTGCCACTTCACACCTGCATGATCAAGTTTTCACTGTAGAACACCCCAGTCAGACTGCCTCCAAGTCTTCCTCAAAATGCTAACTAAAGCAGTCAGTACAGCAGGTTTAGTGCGTGGAATTCCTGTATTACACAAGTAGAGCTGAAAGCTTGATACAAACCTTTGTTTTCAGGTTTAGGAAAACTAGGAGAAGTCTCACTTGGCTTTATATTCTCCTTGTTTCCAGTTGCTGAATTTTGCCTCTGGTCTTGAAGCCTAGTATCTTTAGCTAGGAAAGAAATTACCAAAGTTATTTACTTACACACAACTCAAACTAACCAAAGAGAGACAGCAAGACAGAAACACAACTGAGATTCAACCATACTTAGCTTACAAAAGAAAACGTTAGGGTCTGGAGGGTTATCCTCCCTCCTTCCCACTCTACTGCCTTTAAGCCGAAGAAGTCCCTGTCAAACACATCCCTCGCATCATACACAGAGCCTTAACTAGGCCGGGAAATGAATTATAAACTGAGAGCAGACTATTTTCACTAGTCCATTAGACAGTGCTAAAATGACTAGAGTTCTCAGACATCTGACTGTGCTCTTGACTGTTTGGATTATTCCCCTTCCTTTTGCTATGCTCAGAATATTCCTTGAAACCAGCATCCCATGTTTCTTTAAACAGCCAGAACTCAGTTTGAAGGAAAAATACAATCCTCAATTCAAGTCAAACACCTATAAGCCCATATTCCTTAAAGAGCAAAAGAAATCAAGCGTATAGACTTACCAAAAAGCTTTTCTCCAACCTTAGTTTAAAGCTAGCATCATGACAAAAGCGGAACTTGCTACACAGTGAAATTAAAGGCATCAGAAGTTTTCCCATCATTTAGGAAGCAGCTCTGCTCTTGCAGAGGCATGTTCTTTGTCAGGGATTAAGGAACACGAGCATTTGCAAGCAGCAAGGGTAACTTACCTTCACTGGAAGGGGTAACTGCTCTGTTGGATGCAGGGCTGGCAGGTGTAGGAGAGGCAGCTGGAACAGGCATGGCAACAGATTCAGTGGGAATAGTTCCAGGCTGAGGAGAAGGCAGAGCTGGTCCCATGGGAGTGCTGCTCTGCCTTGGAGACCTAGGCCTGTGTGTTTTAGGGGATAATCTCGGAACTAGAAACAAACAGGGAAAAAACAGTTATAGGATTAAGTTTCCTCATCTGCTCAGCAGTTTGCTTATTTATAAATCACTAACGACATGCTTTAAAATACTTAGTGGAGCGTTATATAGTAATTGAAAACCTGTTTACCTTTCAGGTACATCTCCTAGTTCCTTACAATGCAGCATTTCAGATAAGTGGTGCAATTATTCTGCAGGCTGTCCCCTAATGCATATCACTGCCCTGTAGTGCCACCATGAAACTGCAATACTCTGCCCAGCCTCCAAGCAGTACAACTACAACAGCTCACATTAACACAGAAAAGGTGGTCAGGTCTCCACACAAACAGCTGTAAAACGTTTTTAAAAGGGCTGAATAAAACCACATCCATTTTACAGCGTCCTCTTTTGGAGGTTTGCCAGCTGGAAGGAAAACAATATCCTATTGAAAGAAGACGGTTTGATGTATGGTTTTGCCCCCGTGTTAAAGCAGCAAGGGAAGCTGTATATTCTTTGTGGTAAGTTGTACCTCCTGCTCATCCCATCGTGGCTAGTTATGTGCTTTACATCACATACTAACTTCAAGTGAGCGAGGAGAAAGAGAGTTGTTTTAACAATCCTACTTGCATGTTAATAACATATAAAATGGGGAGGGAAGATGAATCAGACATAATGCCGTAACAGAAGAGGTTAAATCTTTTCCACAAGGCAACAGGCCTGAGGGGGTCTACTTCCTCCCTTCTCGCTGAAACATGCATTTCCACTACCCTGCCCTAGAACTCTAGCACTGTTGACATGTACCAAACTTCAAACTGCTGCTCACTTGCCCTTCAATTCAAAGAGAGTGCCCAGCTGCTGACAACTCACTAGAACATGGCCTCAACTACAAAAGCTTGAGACTAGTGCCTGTGTCATGAAGTATTTAAGAAACACGTTAATGGAACAAAAGAAGAAGAGACACTGACTATTCCTCTGCTACTACAGCACTGAGACAAACACAAAATGGCCACTGAAAATCTGACCAGTTTTTAAAGGAAAAATAAATCCAACTTAACTTGGATATCATTTCATCATCCTTCTAACACCAGCCTTCCTCTATCCAAACACCTCCTCCATTTGTAGACCACAACTCAGTAACACTGCCATTAACCAAATTCAGTGATGCAATGGAACACAGAACCTCTCCAGTCTCCTTCAAGAACTTCCCCGAAAATTGCTTTTTTCAACAACCAATTCCCACATTTTTCCTTCCTTTCATACAGCATCTGACTTAACCTCTCTGCCAGTAGGTCAATACTGCACCTGAAGGACCAACTCGCCAACTAGTTTACTAAGCTACCTGGGAACATCCTTGTCCCACATCATCTAAACAAGCTAAGTTAACAGACCAGTGTTTATTCAAAGCCTGAATTGTCTAGAAACGCAGTATTCTGCTTAGCATTCACACTCTAGAGTGCCCCTGGCAAGCCATCTGCAATAAGCCAAGCTTTACCTACCCCCACTGACAACTGATGACCACGTCCCACCTGAAGGGCTGCCTCGTGCCACTGCAGTAGTAGATGCTTCCCCTGGTGCATTATGAGATACAAATTCTAAGCCACTTGAAATTGTACCCCTACCAGTAGAGACTCTGTGACCTCGAGGGTGCCGTTGTGCCTTAGGAGACATCCGTGGAGGCCCTGAGGAAAAGAAGACAACCCCACACAATAAGTCCTTAATGTCCACCACTACAAGTACCCAAACATACTGCTTTTAAAACTGGATTTAATCTAGTAACTCTCAGCATTACAGTCAAGCAATTTACACTGACATCAACTAGAACCAGGGATCCATGAGAGTAAAGAGGCCAAGTCATTGGTCCAGCCAGCCTACCAACACACTCATCGCCTTGCTTTGGCAGCTCAAGTTCATTGATATTTAGAAGCTTTATCAGAATTAAAACAGGTTTGCAAGTCCTGGATGCAGAAGATTTGAATCCAAGCACCCAATATTGCTTACTGCCGGACAAGCCAAAAAGGTGAGTGGCCAGTTCCCTCTGGATAAGCACAGCTCCAGGCTAGCAAAGGTTTTCCAGAAAAGAACAAATATCCATTGCTTTTGTCAGGTGGTCAGTGATACCAACCATGTATTTACAACGTAGTCACCGCTGGCAGACCAATGCTCTTGGGGAATTTCAGCAGAGCATTCTGCATTGAGGCTGAATTGCCTGCAGCACGTTGCAATTCATTTACAAGTCAGCAAAATTGCAACCAAAGAAGTTATTGTTACCCCAAGGTTCAAGTCATGCATGTTGTAACGCCAGAAGCTAAAGTCATAAGTGAATACAGTAATTCCAAACAGCTTATACCACTGCCACAGAACAGTTATGCTCAAGTCTAAGCAGCAATACAGTTCCTACAGCCTAAAATACATTTCTCTTTACAAGATAAGACTAAAATGTTGATACTTCAAAAGGAAAACCAGTGTATGAACAGAAGACAATGTGGCCGATTACAGTTCACTTTTAATGTAGGTCAATAGCAGTGAAAAGTTCAGATAATGGCTTTCTGGTTTTAGATAAAGTTCTACAATATCGAGTACCTCTTCTGGTTACCTAAATCTTTAAATGACAGCCTCTATTTTAACCATGACTCTAAAGCACACTTCAATCCAATTTATCTACAGGCAAGTCTTTTAAAGAATACATACTTTGTCCAGCAATGCCCTAGCCCGCGTTGTGCAGGCTGCTTTTTAAGTGCACTTAAAGAAGACTAAATAAACATTTTAGAATGTGCTCCCTTCCCGTACCCTCAGAGGACAAATTTAGCTCAGATACCTCTGCATACAGCTATGGGGACTCATGGGTTAGCCTTTCCCTGCATATTCCTGGCTGCTAATGCAAACAGATCTAAAGTCTTCTACAGATGCGCCTTTGAAGCAGCTTACCCTATCCCATTCCACAGTGCACTTCTCTAAACATTGGTTTTTAACAAAAGGAAATTCAATGATTTAGTTCAATTTGGAACTGCTTTTTGTGGAATAACTGTATTAAGAAATTTGATATGTTATATAAATTTATATTCCTAAGAAGGCCCTTCAAGTTATCAGGTCCTGCATGTTGCTGTTGGTTAAGTTAAGACACTGAGCAGCGTTTACAAAGCTGAGTTGATTTCATACCAACTTGGGAAATGTCACAGCTTTATTTTGTTTTTGTAAAGCTCTTCAAATAAAAAGGTTAATAGAAATAGTCTGATAAAACTAAAGTTAAACACAAATTATAGGTTAAGTAATGAAGAGGAAAAACAATTTTGTAATTAAACTCACAAAGGAGTTAAACAAAGACAAACAAAAACATGAACAAATCGTGGTATTGTACCTTCTGAAGACATGCGTTTAGGCATAGTAGAGACAGGAGCTGGAGAACCATGAGCAGAGGGGTGAGACGGGGGCCTGGAGGGCCGCGAGGGGGGCCTGGAGGGCGGCCGTGTAGGGGTGGCTGCCCGAGGTGGAAGAGAGTTGGGACCTGACTGGTAGCGAGAAGGTGGGCGAGAGGAAGGAGATGGGCAAGGCGATGGCCAGGGAACACCTGACAGAACAAATGATATGAAGGAAAGTATAAAAACTAAAGAAAAATTATGGGGAAAAAGGTCAACAGAAAAAAAAAAGTAAAATATGACAAAATGATTTTTCATGTTTAACCCTTTGGGGATAGCTCAGTTTAGTTCGGCAACCGAGAAAATCGGTCTCTGCAAGGTTATTTCCTTCACTTCAGGTCAAATTTAACATCTGAATGTCACAAACTCCCCAAAGGGTTAAATAGGATCTACAAATACTACTAAGGAATAGACAGTAAAGTTTGATCTGTTAGCCTATTATAAATATGTTCTACAGTACGCATCACTCTTGACAAGGTCCTTAAATAGCTACTAGAGGTTCTCAAACAGCGGTTCACATATAGTATTGACTCTACAAACTGCTACTTTCAAACCAAATGATGAGCAGTATCAATTCTAGAAACTGTATCTTTACAAAAAACAGCGGTGTTCAGTGTCTGAATCCTGCCATTAATGCTTTTAGCAGTTATCTGAAGTATTAATGCCATATTTTAATCTAGGATACAGGGCTCATTGTTTCCAAATCAAAGAGATTTAATTCACAAGCCATTCTGAGTATTTTAGGTATATGATGCTCATTCAGCAGACTAACAGTATGAGAGAAACCACAACTACTATGAACAAATGTCAAGGTTCGCACTGTTTGGGCAAGACTCAGTTGTTCATCCTTTATACAGCTGACTGCATTTAAAAGGGAAGTCTCACTTACCTTTAGATGGTTCTCAGACTTCCTCTCCAGATAGAGGCACTTGAGTATTCTACATTTATCATTTATTCACAGCCATCTCATGTAATAGCAGTTTTAACTTAGAAAAATAATGCCTCTAGGATAGGCTACTGCTGAAATCCATCACGGATATATGGTGTCTGGTTTATGGAATGCCAATTCCTGCTACACAGTGCCTAGTGATGTCTGTTTATAAATATTACCCATGTGTATAGCAGCAAATACTCAAATAGCTATTTGGAGAGAAGGCTTTGATTCCTCTTCCCCTAACACTTCTTTTGCTTTATCCTTTTTCATGAGAAAGAACTGATCCATGCACCAGAAAGGAAGAGAGATGCCTTGTCGGCTGCCACCTCTCTTTCACTAGGTGTCAGCATTGCTGCTACTCCACGTTGAGCTCAGCAGCAGTACTACACAAAGCAGGTTTCAACCTTTAAAACCTGATACTGCACCATCATTTAAGACACAGGTGACTGAGAGGGGAAAACAAGTGACATTTCTGCTTTGAAAAGCTTCATACAACGCAGTCAAATGGGTGTTCCATTACAAATTAAACCCAAATCAAAACCACAACCTCTGTGTTAAATGATGAGTGCTAATCTAGCTTATGAAACACACATCCTAAGACCACACCAGATGCAGCTGCAACATAATTAGGTAATTGACTGCAATTTTATAAAGCACATTTGTTTAGACTTCAGATACTTGCCTCCGTTAACTACTCTTTGATCTGCTCCAGAGTTAGGACTGAATTCTGAAGTATGGGATCCAGACCTTGAAATTGGTGGGCCTGATCCGGACTGGCCCATCCTTGGTGAGTTTTGTCTTCCACTTCCCCAGGACAGGACATCTCTATTCCTCTGTCCAGGTGGAATGTATTTATTTTCTCTGTAAAAACAGCAAATTTCTATCAGTGTTAAGACAGAGCAATGAAAAGTCCCTGACCAAGTGCTCTGTTGGCATTTTCTATCCTTCTCAAACCAAGCTAAAGGAAAATTCTAAATACTATCAGATGCTGACCTAACATTCACCTCCTGAATTGGCTTTTGATACTGACCACAGAGCCCACTTTCTGTGAGCTCACAGACACTGAACGCTTTAGTACTAATGCCTGAAATTCCCCATGACATACCATAACCACTGCCTTTTCCTGTAATTCGGTCTGAATTCACCACAGAGATAATACAGGGCCAGGCAGAGGTGCACAAGTTAGCGTGAGTGCCAAAACCAGCACAGGGCTGTTTACACAACGTTCCTAACCTCATCAGCCCTGCTGAAAAAGCAGTTTCAATGAGTAAATTGTACCAAAACATGTACATCCCTTAACTCCAACTACTATTGACAGTGTATGCAAGTACCTAGTGTTCACACCGTGGCCTTCTCGCTCGTTAGCACTTCTCTGAACAGCAGTGTATTTTTCTTCTTCTGTTCTTTCATCGTTTTCCAAGGCAACCCGAGCTTTGTATTGGGCACTTGATTCGATTTCCTCTGCTAATTGAGTTGCTCTGGCTTCCCGTTTTAAAAACTCTTCTGAATTATCTCTTTCTAATGGCACCCTAAAAGACAACGGAAAGGAAAAGAACCTTTGGAATGCATTCAAAAACGCAAAGGAGCCACAAAAATGACACTGTGTTAATTCTAACCAAGTCAAGAGGAAAACAAATTGCTTTTAAGCCAGCAGACTCGCTGTCTTTTTTAGTAGGTTGATATTCCTGGACTGATTTGATACTTGGTGCAAATTCGGTGCTATGTACCTGCCTGAGAGCCGAGGTCAGGGTGCAGAGCTCTTCCAAAGGACTTGCAAAATCCCCAGTCCCTAAAGCTATGCAAAAGCTCCAAATTTTGACATGGTTGAGTACATTAGTAATAAAAAGCCTCAGCCTGTTGTTTAGATAGGAAGCTGCTCTAAAAGACCACATTTGAATTTCTTTAGCTATTTACACATTCCCAATGGACACAAGAGTGCCCAGTCCTACTGAAATTAAACAGTTACATTCCTAATCCTTTGATAATTCCAGCCATAGAACTGCAGCTCTTCCTGTTACGAGGAACTGCAGAAAAGATGAATGCAACACATCAGAGCACAGGACCAGAAACTCATGACTCACTTGCCATGTCCTAGGACCTCAAACCCATTCATTCCATGTATCTCTATTAGGTAATAGCGTGTTGCAAAAAGTATACGTAGGTTCCTTAGGAAAGCCACCAAGTATTAAACACAGAAGCAATGAAATACTGAAAGATAACTAGGGATGGACATCACACCCTGCAGCTCCTTCTGTCTACCCCTGGTTTTGGCTTTTACCTCTTCTTATCTGTGTTTAAGTAGCAGGTTTTATAACGCAACTTTGCACTTTGTCCCCAGTTCTAATATTGAGTTCTATTTCATCCAACCTTACTTTAGAATAAACTACACAAAGAACACAGCTGAGGCTTGGACCATGCTATGCTGGGCATTATAGAATCACTGCTGCACGTACTTTGAATAATGCAAAAAAAGAACAAAGAAAGTAGGTGGAGACACAAGCCAAGTATGTACTAACATATGCAAGATTACTCAAGTGTTGGTGGCACAACCAGGAAAACAAGTGGCTTTGCCAGTTCCAAGCCAGCACTCAGCTACTGCATCACATGCTCTTCCTCACACACTTTTGGCCAGTCATCTGCTGGCCTTATCAATGCGAACTGCACGGATATGAAATAAAACCCTTACCCTTCAGCGTAAAGCTTTGGCTCAAATAAGCTATGCAAGAACATAAAGCAGACAAACCTGAATTCACAGGCCTCCCTTGCCCTGTATTAAGCTTACACTTAAGAACACCCAACACATCCTCATTTATTTGAAGTGACTAAAAAAAATGAAGGGATGTATGGTATCAGGGATGTCAACCTAACCAAGCAAAAGAACTCCTGATGGAACATATGGATTTATGTTTTCTAATGACGAAAAGTTGTTCTGAACCCCAGTGATGAGAGAAGCACGTACAGCAGGTGATGAACATACTAATGCAATACACTTGCTAGAACACAAACTTGTACCTTCGTGCACTTTGACAAACTATACCTGCTTAGCTCTAGGAAGAGAAAACAATCAAACAATAAATCCTTCACAATCCTGCAGTTGCACATATACTCATTTAGCTACGCTGCTGCTCATCACATACTTGGGAGAACCAGGAAAAGAGCTTCCCAGTTTAGCAGCCTGAGATGCAGAGCAAGTTGCTTGACTAGGAAACAATGGCATTAATTTAAAGCCACCTTCGTGGTTTTAATCTCTTTCCATTAATATCCATAAAGCAGAAAGATGGAAGACTAAAGTTCAAAAGTACAAAAAGTACTTAGAGCAGTGAAGTATATGAAAGACCAGCTTCTCCAGGATTCAAATGTAAGCCGATTAAAGCACTTTGATTATCACCATGTCACAGGTCTATTTTAACAAAACAGTAGAAATAAAACTGTTGAACCAGAGATCTGCAGACAAATAAAAATCAAAATATTCCCTGCAATTCCTTGCCATTCAAAAATAAGTGTACACTTTGGGGGTTAAAAGAGTGGGAAAACGTTAAAGACATTTCACAATGGCTGCTGAACATCTGCAATGGATTTGTTTTGCAGTTGCAGTTAACATTATAGCTGCAGACTACTGGGAACAGGTCCACGCTGCCAAAGTAGCCAGAGCAGGCTTTATACTACTTCTATATTTAAGTTGTTATTATATTGTAACTAAAACTTTAGTTTAGATCTGGACAAGTCTGCTAAACAAGTCACAGCACACAACTCCCCCCTGGTCATCAGCAGCATTCCAACATCATCCAGATCAACTGATCTGAACTCAATCACAATTGAGTGAAGCTGCTCTGTTAGGTTAAACGCTACAGATACAGCATCTATGCAAAGACAGTTTCACAATTTGGTATTTTCCACCTTATTCGTAAGGGGTTTTGTGAGAAACAAGTATTATTGCATGCCTAACTTCAGAAAATGTTGCAATAGGAAGAAATTGTGTCCATTTAAGGGAATATATAATGATTACTACATCTAACTATTCACAAAAGGCTGGCAAGGTTTCTTAAGCACTATTCATTCATTGCATTTTCAGCAACTCGATTCCACAGCTTTAGAGAGTATGCAGAATTCTCTTCAGAATACAGTTTATTGAAGCAGGGAGAACAAGAAATACAAATCTGATAACAAAATATTTTGGAACTTACGTATAAGAAGATAAACTGCTGTCATAAGTTGATACTACACCATAATTTTCTTCATTGTAACGAAACATGTCATTGGGATCCCATCCATTAGACTAGAAGAAAATGATGTTTGTTTTTCAAAATGACACTGGAAACACATTCCCTCACACTTAAGGGCTGATGGCAGAAATGAAACCTTTTGCCCTTTTCCTTCACTGTCCGGATAGCAAAGTTACTAAAGCCACAATTTGTTTCAGAGACATTTGTTCACCAGATGCACAGATTTTACCTTCAAAAGCCAGGTTCTTCTTGTTTGTTGTGTGGTTTTGTGCTCTTTTTATGATGGGTTTTAAGTACCATGCTCACTCTGGTACTAGAAGATTACTGGCTAGCAGGAAATACACAGATGAATGCCTTTTCCACAAGTGCAAACTGACGCTTCTGAACGTTAGAAGTGTCCTTTGCTGTGGCAAATGCTCCAGCTTTTCAAAGGCACTACTAATGCAATTATGTGAGCCACACACCCCACAGGCAGAACACCCCTGTTGATCTGCACAACTTCCCCACTTTAGTAAAATTGCTATTACAGCACTCAAAGCACAATGGTAAACGGTGTGAATGTTTTATAAAAGCACTGACAGTCTTGAGTATTCTAATAAATCTCAGCTGTACAATATGTACACTAAAATTGACAGGATAACTGCTCTACCCAAAGTTAATAAGCACCACAGTAATGTGAGTAGATTCTCCTCCAATCAGAAATACCATCCTCTTTCTTTAACACATTGCAGTCTGAATACCTTACTAAGAAGAATGAATGGTTGAGGAAGAGCTGACTGCTATGGTGTATAAGGAGATGGCATTTGAGACCATACTTTTCATCTAACGATTCATAATCTACTGAGATTGTATCTGTGCTTATTAAATCATGGGTCACACTTCCATCCATTTCCTTGATCTTAGCTCAGAGACAGTTAGCTAAGCACAATTTCGCCATAATTTCCAAATGCAATGATAGTCAGACAGGAATGCTCTGATTAAACGTAAATCACTTCAGTGTATTGCTTGAACCTGGAGTCCTTAATCAAAGCTCCTCTTTCTGCCAGTCCATGAGTCAAACACGTCCCTTACCACAGCAGCTGCCATTTGTCAATATTTGCCAAAACTGGCATTTGAAATCTAGCTATTCTTATTCAAATGGTAAAAATCTACTGTGGCAGCTGCCAGCAAAGACTGAACATCCACCCAATACAATGGAGGCAGCAATTTCAGTCCAAAGTTCATTACTAGATTAAGATTAAGGAATAGTTGCAAGGCATGTCCAGAGAACTAGCTGATCTACAGACTGCCATATGATAAAAAGCATTACTTACAACATCTGTCTCTAATGCCTCAAGCTCCTCCGTAGCGGTGTTCTCTCCTCCATCCCATGGTTCAAGATCCTTTTCCTTGTGTTCACCATTCACTTTAGCACTGATGGCTGAATCAGTAAAAGCATCTACAATGGAGTGGGGAGGGATGGGGGTGAAATTATTTGGTTATGTACAGGGAGACACACACATTAGTTTATCTGAGGAACAACCAAATACAGCTGAATCACAGGCACATTAAGTATCATTCACCTTCTCTTGCAGTTGCGGTATTCAATAGGACTACACTAGAAAGGCACTTCATACTCAGCATAGCTATGAAAGTAGAGACTCAATTCTAATGTATCAAAAAAGCAGTAATTACTTTCAGTTATTTCAAAAGGCAGTACACAAACTACATGTATGGTTTGGGGGGAAAAAAGAACAAAAAAGATGACCTGAGGATCCCCATTCCTCTAGAAACCCCAAGCCTTGTAGAAAGCACTTTTCCAAACAGCCCAAACAACTGCACACTAGTATACTATGCAAATGTCAAAAAAGCATGAGTGCAACCCAGTCCCTTTCTCTTAAATGGGTAAATTACAAGTTTCTCTTCAAACATCCGAGTTTCTTCTATTTCTACAGCTCCTCAGCACACCAGCATGCATGCACACGCTTCTATTCCCTTTGCAGTGTAACTCAATTATCCACCAGCTTGGTGCACCACTCACTGTGAGGTGAACAGAGATGTCTTCCTGCCTGCAAGAGCTTTCTCAAGCAGCAGCTTACCCAAATCCCACAGCACAATGCAGAAACTCTCTACCTCTTGTTCATAGAATCCCAAACTTGTTCGGGTTGGAAGAAACCTTAAAGCCAATCCAATTCCAACCCACAGGCAGGGACACCTTCCACTGGAGCAGCTTGCTCCAAGCCCCTGTGTCCAACCTGGCCTTGAACACTGCCAGGGATGGGGCAGCCACAGCTTCTCTGGGCACCCTGGGCCAGCGCCTCAGCACCCTCATAGTGGTTGTGAATAACATATGAAAATAAACAGGCAGAAAGGGTCTGCTCCTGTTTATAAAAGATATTAAAAGTATATAAAAAAATAAAGACCACGAGCTTTGATTTTCACTTGTTCCCGTTTCATTCAAACCAGATTTAGGAAGGAATAACACTAGAATGCTGTAAAACACGTACAGAGCCATTCATCAAGGAAGCCAAGCTTTTATATTTGTAAGCAACCAGATCTCAGAGCTGCCACACTTCAAGAGAAAAGGAACTTTAAAAAACAAAATAGGCTTGTTATAAGCTTATAAATAACTAAATAAGCCTAAAATAAGTAAGCCTGCAATCTACGATTTCCTATTATCATTCGACTGCTACAATAAGGAGTAAACATTTCAGACCTTTAGCAAAGATGAGATCAAATCACCAGGCAGTGCCAGATATGGAAGAATGTGGCTTAAATTAACTTTTGGCAAGATATAAAGATCTTCCTAGGGAAAATGAACTTTAAAGCCATCATGAAAAGAATTCACAACACATGAAGCCGGCCACTGATGTTCCAGTTTTTAAACCAGCACAGGAGAGTGCTGCCATAGCTCTTTATTCCTGTTTTACCCAATTTCACGGTGAGGTTCTGCACATATATTAGCATGATGTGTCATAAATGTGAACTGTCTAATGACATTCAGCACTGTCTCACGAAATGCTTGCTCAACACAGAGACCAGCTATGGGTAAGGGATTAAGTATTGTTAATAAGCTCAGATGGAACAAAATGTTATAGAAGATGTGTGAAAAATAAGGAGTTTATTAGCTAAACATTCCTTTCAAATATAAAAGAATCAGAAAAACAAGGAAAGAAAGGCAAATGGAGGAAGGACACCCAAGGAGGCACAACACTGTTAGGGCTCACACGGAATTCCATAAACCTGCATCCATCACCTTGTGTGATGCTGTGATCTGGGACAGCACCAACACAGCTGGAGGTCAACACTTTTAACCGGGATTGTATTTTAGCTCATCACTAAATGTGATGCCTTTAGCAGGCACGCTCTGGGATTACTTGTTAACTGTTCTGAAACAGTCATTGTATCATCATACTGCTACCTTTGTGCTGACGCACAATCCCAATCCCTGCATTTTCAACTGCTCAGAACAGGTAAAAGTCAAGGGTGAGAAGCCACCAACTAACTGCAAGATACTCTAAATTATTCTGAGAAGTTACACATGCATGTTTTACAGTGCCACAAATGTGCGAGCAAAGACAGTAAGTTTCTGTTATGTATTATGGTAAGAAAAGCAGTATGAAAGGCAAAATGCAGAGACACAGAGTGGCTGCCAAGAAAGTTACCTGTTTCTGAAGGAACTACAACAGATATGGAGAGAGAAAAAATTGGAAGACGTCAGATATAAATACAGATGGGTTTTCTTCTTTCACATTATATTGCTGAATTCAGGCAATGCTTAACTATTTCAGTCCCTCTCACAGACATGTTTAAACCAATTATACATCTCCCACCCTGCAAAAATCATTTCCATAGTAAAATGTTCCCATCTATTAACAGCCCCACTTTCCTTCACAAACCACCCCCTTCTAAATAGCCTACAGAATTCCAAGATATACCAACTCGAAAGGAAACATCTCTTGGTTACCTTCACACAACCAGCTTTTAAAATACTCTGCATCATGTTTAAATGTCCTCTGAAACTACACAGTAACGCAGTGCTACCTCATTCCACAGTTAGGGAGTAACTAAAGAGCATCATTAACAGGAAGGTAAGGCACATGTATTTGGAAACTCTACATCTACCTTATCAATATCCCATAGCTAACACTGCCACAACCCAGACAGACCAAGCTGCTGCTGTGCCCAACACCACTAATCCAGTGTTTCGTGTTTGATCTGCCCAGGTTGGACACTTTACATCCAGTGCAGGTTGGAGGCTGCTTATGTCACTCAGGAAGCTGAAATCTGCTTCTCCATTACTTCAATGAGAGCACAGGGAGCGCTTCTCCAGTGAGATGAGATAAATATGAGTTCGAAGGACTGGTAACAGCACCTGATGGGGATAATCTGTATTTCAGCAGGGTGTTTCCTTAGTTTCTGTTAAATTCCTTCAAACTCCACACAAAACTGTGCCATTTGGGATACAAATGTGAATAAAATACCAGCTTAACAAGACGCATCTACTCAACCCACTAATTTTCTTATTTTAAAAGCCACATAAACATTAAGCAGAGTGCTGTTAAAAATCACAGTGATACCGTGGGGAAAAAACTAACCCAAGTCAAAACAAAAACTCCACTATCTAACGAATGCTATCGATCTGAGTAAGACCTGTGGAGTCAGTGCTGTTTCCCAGTAGAATCCAGTGTACCATGGGGCACCGAAGCTCCACTGCTCTTCATTTCTCTCTCACTTTAGAATGAAAGCCACAAGAAAGACTGCAACAGCAGTTTAACCTCTACGACTCAAAGGAAATCCAGAGGTAGGAGAAATACAAGCTACAAAGGCAGACTTCCAGACAATATAGTCTCAGGAGCATTCAGACAAAGTTTAAGTGAGGCAGAACAGTACCTCAAGGCACACATCGCTATTTTCCTGGAACAAACAGCCAGGCAGGGACATGGGACACCAAGATGAAAAATACTGAAAGGCAAACAAGGCTTTACCAGAATTCATGAGCAACAAAATTCAGAACATACGGAAAAAATGAATTCTACAAATTATGGTTCCCAAGATAAAAATACTGCTTTTAAGGTTAGTGGCAAAGTAGAAGCTAAACCGTGAGTTGCTGCTACGTGGGCTAACTGGTGGAGTAATAACAGACAAGATCCCGACTGCACAGGCCCAGCCTCTCCTTTATCTGGTGCCTCGTATCTCTGAGCTGTTGATGAGCAATTCACAGGATACCTTGACATGGCCAAGGTTTTAATCAAGTCCTTTTCTACATGGTAAAACCCAAGTTAAACAGCAAATGAAAACTGGCCAAAGAGCTCAAGCTGTAACACTCAATCAGCCCCCCCTGCCTCTGTACCTGCCTAATGTGACATCTCCTAAGCAAAGGAATGAGGTATCAAAGACCTCACTTCTTGTTTTAAAGCCTGCTGGCCCGGACAAGAAAAACCCAAGGCCAATTCTGTGCAAGAGAAATTCACATTAAGGCAAATTAAACAGAAACATTGGACAAAAACTCCGCTTGGGCAAAGTCTTCAAGTACTGAATGAGTTAAAGAAAAAATGGCCAGAACAGAGCAATTAAGAGTCTGGGTTTAATCAATTTCAGTGTTTAACATGCATGTTTGCACAAACATATTCTGAGCTACTAATGGTGAAGAGCACAACTATGTAATTAAGTGCAACTCTGCAGTTCAAACGCTATTAAAGCAATGGGCCTCACGTGTCAAAGGTGCTCGTGCTGCACACTGCAAGCTCTGATCAAGTTTAGCAGGGTCCAAAGTAAACTGAGGTTTCATCTTCAACGTTTCAACTGTAAACTCTCATTTGTTTTGTAACTACTCACTACTGATTTGAAACATTAAAACCAGTTACCACCAGCACTGCAGAGCCAACGTTTCTTTCCTTTGTTCGTAATATGCCTACTGCTATTCCCCTTGCAACACTTTCCCTGGAAAGATGCCACTTTCAATGCTAATTCAAGGAAAAACTTAAATAGCCAATTCTCTTCTGCCTTTTTTCATTGGATTTGTAGTATTTTTCTCAGAGTGCAGTAACGGTGCCAAAAACCCAATAAAAACATCGTAGAAGCCTTTTACTTTAACAGTAGTTATGATGTTGAATTGTCTTGTCTTTAAAGAGAAGCCAGGAAGGCAACTCTGAAGCCTTACTCAAATCTGAACCATATGCAGACCAGCACTGCTGACTGATCACTGGTTAGGGCTAGAGGAAACACTGCTACAAGCTTGTTCTGTTGAACACAGGAGAAACAGAACCTCCTATTTCAATCACCCAGCCCAAGTAATCTGCAAGAGATGCAGGCGCTTCACCTTGCCTTCAGAAGGTGAAGCAGGAAGATGTTACATGCCAATGTACAGCTTCCACATCAGAGAGGGTTTTTAGCAGTCGATTTCCACTGCCACATGCAGAAGACAGAGCCTGTCCCTATTTAAATGCAGACAGAGTAGTCTGAAAGGGGAGTGAAGAATCTAATACAATTTCACCTGAGTTTCCCAACGCATGTTTCATTCATCAGCTTGCCTGTACTGCAGAAAGGCCTAATTCCACAGCGAGAGACCCTCAGGTGGCTCATTTCCATTCGTTCCAAAGCCTAACCGGACTCTACATGAGCAGGAAGGTTTGTGCAGGCTGGCAGAGTTGCAAATAAGGGCCCAGGAAGTAGGGACAGATTTAAACATAAAACGCTCAGAACATCCCTATCTACACAGACCTATTTTTTATCCCGAGCCTTCCAGTTTCTACAATCTGGGCAGGCACCACACTTTCTCCACTGGTGTGCCTAAAGGTGCAATGTCATGCTTGGCACAAGCAAATCTAAGACTGCTGCTCCCCAACAGGGTGTTTTCACCCACCCTGAGCCTATACTGACGTTACCTCCCCTGCCCTCACACCACTGGTGTAGCTGCAGGATGAATTATCAGCTCAGAACTCCAAAGCTGCACAAACATGATAGCAATGAAAGGTCCCTGGCAGACTATTTCAGATGGTTCTTACAGACACAACCGTGTTTTCGACTCTGAAAGAAGAATCCATCCCTTCCCTTTCTCCCCATCGCCTGCTCTTTCACAGTACTCTTCCAGTCTCTTCTGTCTGCAATGGTCTCACAAAGGGAGTTAACATCTCTGCTATTCAAGTCTGAGGGCAAGTCAGAAGATCAAGACCCAGTCAGGAGCACCGTTTGCCCACACTCCTCCAGCTCCGCAGAGAAGCAAAAGCCAGAATAAAACTCCACAGAACTCCAGATACTTGTACTGAACCAGGAAACCAGGATGCACTAAAACTTCCAAATCAGTGTCTTATGCAGATATTAAGTCTACTTCAAGACCTCCTCAAAGGCAGAGTAGTCTCCTAAGGGGTAGAAGAAACTACCTACAGAGACCCCAACAAGCCCTACTCTAGGTAAGCCTCTCTTATGGCAACAGAAAGCTTGTGAAGCGCCCTTTTGTTTGGCTACATGCTTAAAGTGAGAGCAAGCTGCCTTTCCAACCATCTATGTCCAAATTGTCTACTAACTTGTCTGTGAAAGCCAAAGCCATTGAGAGCTAGGCAATTTAAAGTGTTTGGTCCTGAATAAGTGCAAGATTGTCAAACTCCTCTGGACACCAGACAGTGTCAAGAGCACCACCTCCTCACCTAGGAGTTCAGCCTCAGTTTTTACTGTGCATCACACAGGCTCACCATGAAGCTTTGGGTTTATTTATAAGAACACAAGGCAAACAGTTCTTGTACGCACATTCATGCACTTGCATTCTATTGAATTCTTGCTTATTTCATTTCCCAAGAAGCAGAAAGCCTTTCATTGCTCTAATTTGCAGGTGTGATCAGAGACTGACGTGCGCTTTCAAGTGTCATTTCAAGACAATACATTTCTGAGACAAAATGGAAAGCAGATTCATTTACCTGCTACAAGTTATGGGGTTTGCAGCCTTCCACTTTATCTTGCTCCAAGCCTCTATACTTTGTTTCAGCTTTCCTCTTCAGCTACTTATTTATGAGATTTAGATTCAAAGACATTCCACCTAATAAAGGGAACTGAGCGACTGTTCAATCTGAAGCAAACATTTGCTTCTAGAAAACTTGCACTGAGTAATTATTCCTGGAAGTAGCAGTATAATCTTCATTCCATCTGCTCCAAATCTATAAATATTGGGTAATGGAGGGCCCAGTTTGCATTTACATTAAAGTGATGTTCATAGCAGACCCGTTATAAAACAGCTCTCGTGTCATTTAAATTCAAAGTCCCATCCAGAACCTGAGACTTATCTGCATTTCAATGCTACATTTGCTCTGACATCATGCATCTTCTTCTGGGAAAAGCAAATTCCTTGAAACAACAAGCCTCTCATTCTTCAGCTTTAAATCAGGCAAAAGCATGTGCATGTACAAACACAAGGTGAAAAGAGAAAGAGCTCATTAAACGTCCATCAGTCCCTACGCATCTCTACGTCGCTGCGACAGGCAAATAAAGCACGTGTGTTACAATAACCACTCAGCTCCCAGGGACAGCTGCTGATCCACCCAAAAATGCACACACAGGCAACTTCACCCCATGGCACAGCAAGCTATGCATTTGCTTCTAGTCTTTAGCCCAGCAAATTGGGAATATAAGCATAAAACCCCTTGAGATTTGTTGCTCCCCCCATCTCCCAAAATCTGCAAAGGAACTAGGCTTATAAGCCTTTTAGGTTCCTGCAGAGTCATTAGGGTGTTGAAGTCAAGCATTAGAAGAGTAAGTGTGAAGACTGCCTGTGCAACTGCTTCATTCTGACGTTTCAACTTCAAGACCTCAAGACCACTTGCTCGCTTCCCCACTGGGTTCTTCTGTACTTTGTAGAGCTTTACCTACAGATCTGCACATTGTAAAGCAGGAATTAAAACCACAAAGAGTGGATTTTCTAAGAATATTTAGCTCCATTTGCAGTAGTATTTTTAGATTATTCATACGAATGCATGTTTAGAGACAAAAGTTACTTAACTAAATACAGACTTTATATACACCAAGTCTGAACAGCAGTATTTTTATAAATATGTGTATTCATGGAGTCTCATAGAACATAAACCAGATTAATTTAGAAAGGCATTAAGCAAAAAAAGCCCAACCTCCCACCAAATCTGTAAAATGTTTTCTAACACCAGTAGGGATTTGCTTTCCAGACACCAAAACCAGCCTCTCAAAATGCCCTCCCAAAGGTTCTGCAACCCACTTGAAATACTCTTACTAAGTTCCAATCCCAGGAGGTGCTGAGCTTCCATCAACTTTAATGGGATATTTGCATGTTTCACACTCAGTCTAAATGTGAACGTCAGTTTTTGGATTCTAAAGCATCTACTTTAAGAAATCCTGACTGATCATTTTAAGATACAGACAACTTTAAACCCAAGTATACCTCTTCTTGCATAATTGGTATCCATATCCTTAAAATGCACCATCACAAAATCTGAAGACTTGAACAAGATACTCTCGAGTATGTCTTCACGTTTTGGCCCCAAACTGGACTCTGCAGTTTTCCGATGAGCAGCATCAAGCACTAAATCACACTGTTACAGACAGAAAAAGAATACACTAACTTAATGCACAGTAAGCTTCTCTGTAACTTCATACACTGGCAAAAAACAAACACTTAACAATAGTTTTTCCGTAAACCCAGACATGAAAAGGCAAAATAATAATAAATATTAATATTCTAATCAAACATTAGGCTCTTTTAAAATAGGGAAGAGTCAAGATGAACTTACCTTAGGACTGTAGGTTTTAAAAACTCCTTCATATATACCACCATTTTTCACCTGTACTTCACATTTGGATCCCTAGAATGCAAGAAAAATGGAAACCCAGCTTTCCACCAGCTTGACAAATGGCATTCGAGTGCTTCTCTCAAAGATATATTTTCTATGTAAGTACAATGTGAAAAAATACAGCTCCATTTTTAGTCAGACCATCTAGTCAACACTTGCCCATTTCTAAACATGCCACCGCGTTCTGCAGATGCAAACAGCTGGGTGTGCAGCACCATTTGTTCTGAAAGGATCTAAAGATACTCACAGAAGCACATTTGGTGCTCATCAGACTCTTGATCAGTTAATGCACACAAACATGGGGTTTTGTACGAAAGCCAAATCAGTGCCTATGTGTGTGTACAAGCCAGGATGAAAGCTTCTCCTGGGCTCAAGCAGATGCAGGACAGGCTGCCTTAGTTAATTTTGGCATGCTGGGACTTCCCTTCAAATCTGGGGCTTCCATTCCCTGCACAGAGACTCGTTTTATTTATCCATAACCTCTATTAAGGCACAAAACCTCAAAATATGACCAGTACACCTAAGAAACCTGCTGGAACTCTGCAACTTGTATTTGAACCTTTCCAAGCCACAAATACAGAATAGCTATTACTGTGCTGCTTTAAAGATCAATCTTGGCAAAAGATACCCACTGTTAGATTTTAATATTCACTCCATTATATCACAATTAGTGGACTAGTTAACAATTCTATGTCTCTATGGCAACTGTTTACCCCCTTTCTAAATAGGAAGACTTACAACAACTGATGTCAGTATGTGAACCATTCTCATGTTTGCATAGATGCCATCAAAAGAAATCTGAAAAATAGAAAAAGATGTAATCATGAATATAGGAGAAACACTTGTAACAACTCAAAAAGCAAAATAATGCAGGTTTTCATCAGTGTGTGCTAATTCCTAGCAATACTGGTCCCAGATCTTACCCAAGTCAATATACATAGAACTTAGGTCAAATGAGATTTTGAGATGACTCTTACCCCTTTCTCTGATCAATTAAAGAGCTAAAACTCTTCCAAACAAGATAAACAGCACAGACTTTCCCTAATGTCACTCAGTAAGGGAATTCTCCTGCTGGTTGAGTAGCTCGTATGCACAGGCTTCTAAGTGAAAACCCTGCTAACATCCCTCACTGGTTTAAGAGCCATCAACAGGATAAGGTACTTCAACTGCTGTAAAAGTAAGAAGAGGTGCTTTCAGGGCCTGCTGAAGTACATCTTTCCATCTAACAGACCTGGCCACGTGCACTAACAGGAGCTAAAGTCATCAAATTGTGGAACACCAAAGAGCTCCAAAAGCCATCATAAAATTAGTCACAAGTAATTCACGGCAGAACCAGGGTGTGTGGTCCTACACCAGGAGAGCTGACCAACTATCACCCAGGTTGCCAGATGACACACTCACGCAGGCATACACAAAGTGGTCAGGATGTTTGCGTTCTGTGGCAACATCTGGTATCTGTCCTTGTCAAATTCCTGCTTGTAAAACCAGAGATGCTGAAACATGCAAGGACTCCATCGTATTTTGAGCTTTTTAACCGACAACGTATCTTTTAAACTGTCAGCTGCTTAACCCACTTACTCCTCCTGCCCCTTCCTGGTCTGAAAAGACATGTTTAAGGACACTCCTATGCTCAGCACTCGGCACGGAAGTGATGATTAGTGTTTGCATATGACTTTTTTTCACCACCCTTCCTCAAAGCTTCTTTCTTTTTACTGAGGTGTCGTGATATATCCAATAAACATTTACGTAAGTAAACTACAGTCCTTTCAAACCTTCCTACTTGTGCCCCATTCCCCGAAATTAGTCATCCTTGAAAACCAGGCCAATAATAAATCAGCAAACATTTGATTAGTGCAGTTCAAAGATCCACATCTTCAGCTTTGATAAAGCTATGTTCTACAAGTCAAGACACACCTATACGTCAACAATATACAGCCTTGACTGTAACTACAACTACACATTAGGTTACTGGTTACCTATTTTATAGTAAAGCTAAACAAAATTGTTATTTTTATTTGACTAAAAGTTGTCTTACTGTTATCTATTTAAGGAAAAAGCCAATATTACAATCTTCAGATAGGAACTAATTCAAAAGCAGTGCCTTCAGTTCAATGTTATCCTTATCTACAACTACAACTGCGAGAAAATGCAGACGATTTATACTGGTGCAATGAAAAGTTGAAGTGAGCCTTCCCCCCTTCACCCTCCCAGGAGGCTTAAAAGAATGCAAGATGCTACATCCTTAGAAAATCATAATGCAGTCCAAAATATTCATTACGGTATCCAAAGGAAAAAATGGAGAGGATAACCCCGTATCTGCTATTCTTACACTGACACTTGGGTTCACTGTACATTGTTTCCTTATGTGTGTCTCTATATATATATTCCTTATGGTATCTAGAAGTGGTAGAATGAGGAAAATATATACTTACAGTAGGCTGAGGCGGTCCTTTGCCACTGCTGCGACCTCTGAAACGAAATACATACATGGGATATGGTTAAAAGAACTGCTGAAACCAGTAAATTTCTTAACAATTAAGAATTCAAAACCCCATCTTAATTTAATGTGGAGAATGGGATCAGAGAAAAACAGAGCTCCCCAAGCGCAGGACTTGACAGCTACAGGGCCCACTGCATCTATTCTCCAAATTACCGACCTACAAGCAAGTGACACTGGTTAGCAGGCAAGAGGGTTACCTACAATGAATTAAAGCACAAAATGAAGAAAATACTGACCTTGTGTCACTATAAAAATCTAAAAATATCATATCTGAATCAGAATCATAGAACCATGGAATGGTTCGGGTTGGAAGGGACCTTAAAGCTCATCCAGTTCCAACCCCTGCCACGGGCACGGACACCTTCCACTAGAGCAGCTTGCTCCAAGCCCCATCCAACCTGGCTGGCTGAATCCTGTAACTAAAGCCAATTCCAAAACTTACTGGCACCAAGATCCACTTCCAGGCCCAACCCCTACGCAGCCCAGGGTCCTCTCTTTTCAGTACATTGTCAAGATCCATCTGATTAAGGGCCACCCAAACAACAGAGCCCCAATACATGCTGCAGAGGAGCCCTGATTGTAAGGCCCTACCTACAGAGCTCCCTTGTAACTACTACAACCCAGCAGGGGAAGCTAATGGAGTCAATCCATCCCCTCAAAAACACTAACAGCTTTTAATGCAAATCAATGTGTAGCACTCCGGACACTTCAAAGAGCTTTTAAATTAACCTATTTGCCCTTAATTCCTTGCAAACAGACGTAATTGTCCCCTCCACCTCAGACATCTGAGTCCCAACAGCATCCCTGCAGACAAGCCCACGAGAGCTACAACTCTTCAACCTCACCAGTGTGCCTTATTTCAGAGTTACCTCCTTGTACCAAGAAGTCCTAGTTTCAAGTATTTCTCATAGTGATTTACATTTGCTATTACAATGACTTCCGAAATGCACACCGTAATGTGAGGCAAAATGAAGTCTTCTATAAAAAACAGACCCATCTTACAGATTAAGAACCATTTAATTAAAGAAAGTCACCAAAGAGGCATGTTCACATTTCAAAATACCCAAACAACACTGAAACCTAAATCCAGCTGAATGTCAACTGCATTCAATGGCTTTTGTAAACACAATTCAGTGGTTGGATACAACCTTGCCCTCAAAACAACATGCCCTTATAAACAGGGTTAGTCAGGAAATCAAAGGAACTTCTCCCACTGAACACAGATATCCAACTAAATTGTGCAGAAATGAGTCCATCAGAGATCATGAAAGGCCTTAAGGAGGTAAAAATGAAACCCCACTAAACCATCACCTGACTTGCTTAAGAAAAGGAGCTTCTGAAACATCACTATAGCCTCATAGAGCACCAGGCACACGGGTGACATTTGCTGACTGGCACTAACTGCACATTTCGGGTGCCCAGCTGACATTTCAGGATACTTGCAGAGCACTCATCTCACAAAAGAGAAAAAACCCTAATGCAAATAGCCTTTAGTTAATCACCTATCAGCCTTAACTCCCCAACTTCAGGCTTGCTCTGGAGACAGGCAAGTCCCACCATTTATTACAGCTGCCATATCTCAAATGGCTGCTTATGGCACGGTGCTGCAGTGAGCCCTGCACGAGCCTGGAACATCATTTTCAGACAAATGATCTTCTTTCTGAGAGTCATTTCACCAGATGTGAAACGCCCAAGTAAGAGAGAGGGGCAGTCCAGGTCTGATTTCTCCTTTTCTTACAAGCCAAAGTGCCAACAACAGGGTCTTTGAAAGAACATGGCTTAAGTCAAGCAACTTCACCAGTTCCCTCTGTTGCTCTCACCGATTTTGGAAGAAACTCCTACATCAGCTATAGAAATGGCCAAGAGAGAAAGAGTTTGGTGTCTTCAACATAAAAAGCCCTCCCATTTTTAGTGACCAGTATTCTTAAAACTTAAATAACTTGGGTTGCTAGACTGGTCAGAAGGTTTGGAGTAATCCCTTTAAACATCAACCTAAGCGTTCTAGAGTTTCCATCTCCTACCCCATCTCCAAAATCACTGTTCCTACCCACATTTCTTTAAGAAACAATCAGATTGTGCTCATCCACACTGGCAAAAGGTCTTAACTTCCACATCAGACCAAGAGTTAAGCCACTTGAAGAAATTCTACACGCTGTTCTGGTCTCTTTACAGACCTGACCTCTTGTTTTCCAGCTACAAGTGTTAAAGAACAAACCATTAAGAACAAGAGGAAAGACACTCACTAAGATGAAAATAAAAAGACATTTGCCAACCCTGCCAGTGCTATGTTCAATCAAAACTGTGTTTCTTCTGCTAAAATCAGGGCCATCAACTTGAGGTTTATATTCCCACAGGTGAAGACTCAAGTTCAAAGTACCCTTTGACACATCTCTGATGTATCATATGGGGAAAAAGTGGGACCTTTACAAAGTAGATGGTCTTTGCCAGAAGTTAACCACAATTTAAAAGAGAGGTAACACTAAGAAGTAGTGGGAGAAACTGGAAGGGTCAGTGGCAATTTGGTGCTGCCACCTAAACCCGCATCTTGAATACACCAAGTATGGTAAATAAAACCAAAACCCCAACGTTTTGTATTGCAGAAATGTGGTTAAAGGAGGTGGGAGAAGGCAGAGCAGCCTGGCAAATTCAACTCATTAATCCTCTGCTTTGGGGCAGCAAAGCCCCAAGTAAGAAAGATGCTGCACCAGACAAAGCAACAGCCAAGCAATTAAACTTAGCAGCCAACTCACTGCAGGCCAACAGCTACACCTTTAGAGTAAAAGTCTCTGTCAGGACTTAATCCCAAATCCTGCACCATCAACATTCTTCCCCAGGAGCAACTTGCAATCCTTTTTCTATTTTTATGAGCATTTACTATCCCGTTCCTCAGCATCCCTCATGTTTACATGCCAAGCGGAGCATTTGTATAAGCAAAACAAGGTCACACATTTCTATTTTCCCAGTCAAGTGAAAGCTAATGCAAGGTTCACAGATCTTCCCAGGATGGGAAAGGAAGTCTCGGGATTTCTCTCCGGCAGCATCTTCACTTTGGGACTAAGAAACAAACGCAACCACACTGCGATGTCTAGAGCAGAGGTGCAGCTACAAAGGCTTGAATTTAACAGCAGTGAACCCATGTTTCTGGAGCACTGGTGGACATTAGTATGGCTTTGGAAACAAACGTACAGGATACCTGAAAGGACTTTACAAATACAGTGAGCTGGCAAAGCCTTCTTCTAAGGGAGAAAGCAGAAACACAAGGGTCTAAGTGCAGCACTTGTCTGTGTAAGTCAAATGAATTGAAGCAGTCAAATGAAGAAGTCCTGCAGTGTTTTCTGGAGTTTCTCCCCAAAAGCGCCATTAATAATGGCAACTCCTGTCTTCTTACAAGATGACAACTTCTGTAGCGTCTGAATATGTAAGTAACCTGACTCAAGTCTGACCCGCACATCTGTAACCTGCTGGTGGACTTAGTCACTGAAGAACCTTCTTCTTATACGCTGCCATGAACCAGTTGTTAAATTAAAACCTACTCCAAAGCACATCTAAAATATCAGACTAAAGTGCGTTAACGACAATAAAGAAAGAGACCTGCAGGTTACCCATTCATTTTACTCAGCAGTTTAGTGCTGCTGCATCAAAACCAACACACACACACAGATGTCAGAAAAAACTAGAAAACCTGAATGAACCGTGTTGATCAGACCTCCAGAACAGTCCCTTCCATGAGAGCAAAGTGCCTCGGCACTCCATATTCCCAATTACTTCCATCTGAGCAGAATGGACACTTCTTTTCTGCCCTTTCCTTAAGCCTTCAGTTAGGCTAGTGAAAAAGGATGGCAAGGAAAAAGGAAGCTAAGAGCAGGCAAGAAGTGCTGAGTCTCAAAAGCAGCTACACAACATGGGATCATTTCAGTTTTAACTTTCTAATGGCCAAAGCCATTTCTAAAAGGCCAGTAACTGAGACTACCCTTTAACAGACTTCCAAGTCCAGTTAGGCAAGAGAATTACCCAATAAAAAAGGAAAAAGACCTTCTGCCACAATGTGAACTACACACGTAACCATCCAAACCCTGCCTCTGAGGTGCTCTGCCTTCAGACAAAATAACAACGGGCTAAAACTGAGAACAAAAAAGGATGCAGTACTTGAAGGAATGCTGGAGCAGATGCACTTCCACCTCCCTGTGCTTCTGGAAGGGCAAAATGGACCTAAACCCCAAAAAGTAGGTACTGGATAATGTTCTGAGTAGCACAGCGGAGCAGGTCTGTGTATGAGGTCTGCTTCTTCTCCAGTTGCAGCTCTATGTGCCACTGGCATTCCCCAACAGCCTCATTTCCCATCTGCCATATTGCACAGGCACTTGCTATGGAACACAGTATTTCACTTAGGGCCTTTTTATAAAACAAGGTATTAATCCTTCTTGTTTTTCCTGAACACCTTTAAAGAGACCTTCATTGGTCATTTTTCCCCTTATGTAAAAGAAATTAGTATCATGAAAACAAATACTGCAGTATCTTAGTTGTTGACACAAGATTTTATCTTTTCTAATAGGAAATACGTGTATCCATCATTACAAAACCATGGATGCAGATGCAGCGAGCAAAGCTGACCCTGCTCTCACTATCAGCCCTACAAGGCCCAGGTGCTTCACCCACCTCAGGCTTACAGCGACAAACACAGAGCAGAACATCAGGTCTAGGACAGTTCACTATCAATGTGTTTTCTACCCAAACCTAAGCCTTTAAAAGCAACTTAGCCACGAAAAGGAACATTTTTTGCATCTCAAGAAGAGAATGTGTGTGCTGCAGGGAAATGAACTGCTAGAAAGCAAGCCTGGCATGAACTGGAGATGTTTAAGTTTATATTCAATAATATAATGCTTCAATGTGAAACCAAAAGCCAGGCCAGCTAAAAACCAAGTGGATGCTTCAAACACAAAAACCACTTGGCTCTTCATTTCCATGGACACGTTTGCAGCATGAACCACCTTTGAATCTGCACTCCCCAACAGACCAGACTTTCCTTTAGGACAGCAACAGGAGCAGATCTCTGAAGGGGCTCCATGGGGCTCCAGCAGCCCAGGGGCTGGGATTTTATAGATCCTTCATTCAGAAATAAGTGGGAAAATCGATTAACAAACAGAGGGGAGTGTGAACACCTCAGAGGGAACACGTCAGCTGCTGAGCAGCCCCACTGGAACTCCCTAAGGAGTCCTGGAGTGGAATTTATACAACAAAACTAGAAAGGCAACACCGGGAGGAGAAATCCAGTGGCTTTCACCCTAAAAACTTCAATATTGAAGCCCACATCCTCTCATGTGCAGGGCCGAGGGCTCACTATTGTACTGTATCTAAAAAGAAAGCTGTAGGTTTTGTTGCCCTTCAGGTTAACCTCTACAGTGCCACTGTGTGTTGGCATGGATAACTGTTTAGCAAAGCACAGTAAACATCACATTCAATGTAAACAGCAATATGTAAACATTAGTAAATCCCTGCAGTGAGCTGCTGGTTATTGGTATTATTTAAATGTGTTTTGTCCTTTGCAACCCCACCAAAGCTTTCCTGCTCCCAGTTCCACAGACCGGCAACAACGTAAAACCCTATTTCCAATGATGCCCAACAATGGGGCCACCGTAAATTCTGATTTATTGCCTGGGCACAAAACTGAGTAGAAGAATAAAAGCCAAGTTAAAGAGCACGATGAATAAAACTTGACATGGAAGTGCTCGGAGTGCCTGTGACCTTCAGAACTGCCACCGTCCCGCTCGGATTGTTTGCCCTGACCCCCACAGCACGGGGAACGTTCAGAACGCTGGGAAGTTTATTAATTTCTTTCCTTTTTCTCCCTTAAATGTGTGAATCCGCAGAGCCCGGAGCAGGAGCGGGATCTCCCTTCCCAAGGCGCTGGGAGGCAGCAGGGCCTCCGCAGCCTGTGCGGGCAGGGCGAGAGGCGAAGCGGGGGGGGGGGGGGGGGGCCAGAGCCGGCTGCGAACCCCCCGCCATAGTCCTCACCCCCCCACACGTGGGGAATAAAGCGAAGCCGTGCTTGGAGCCGCCATCCACCGGCGAGGCCAACGGGCGCTGCCGCGGCCTCCCTTCCCGCGAGAATTTTATTGCGAGTTAAATCAATCACATTTATACATCTATCGGGATCAATAAAAACGCGCCCCACTGCGGGGATGGGGCTCGGCGCGGCCGGGACTCGCTGCTTCTCCCCCGCCTCCCCGCAACGACCCTGCCTCCCCCCCCCCGCCCGGGCCAGCCCCGCCGCCCCCCGCCCCGCGGCCGCCGCCATCGCGGCCGGCACCTTCCCGCCGCCGGCCCCCCGCACACGTGCGGCCGCCGGCTCCGGCGCCTCGCCCCGCCGCCACCCGCTCCATCCACCACCACCACCCCTCCCTCCATCCCCGCCGCCGCCTCCTCCTCAGCAGGCGGGTCACGTTGGCCCGGGGGAAGCGGCGCCCCCCGCCGCAGGCCCCCGCCAGGCCCCCGCCAGGCCGCGGGGGGCTTCACCCGCCAAGCCCGTCACGGAAAATGGAGGTCCCGCCGTGGCCTCCCAACCGTCCCCGGCCGCCTGAAGGGCAACCGGCCGCGGCCTGGCCTCGCGGCCTCGCCCCGGCGGCACTGCGGAACCGGCGGGCCGCTCGAAGGGCCTGCGTGCGCCCCGCCCGCCGCCATGCCGGCTCCCGCCCCGCCGGGCGGAGCCCCCCGCGCCGGGCCGCGGCCCCCGCCGTGCAGCAGGCCCCGCTCCCGCCCCCCCTCCGCCGCCGCCGCCGCCCATGGAGGCCGGTGCGGGAGCGGGGGGGTGAGGGGGGCGGCGGGGGAGGGGGGAGCAGCGCCCGCGCCGGGCGCTCCGCAGCGGAGCCAAGGCCAGGGCCAGGCCCGGTCCCGCCGCCGCCGCGCACCCACCTGCCCATGTTCTGCCTCCCGCCGCCCGCGGCTGACGGGAGGCCGGGGCCGCCGCCGCCGCCGGGGGGCTTGCGGTTGTTGCCGGCGGCCTGCGGCGCCGCCGCTTGCTTGAGAGACATGACGAGAGGGACGAGAGCCGGGGCTGGGCGAGGGCCGGTCCGCGGGGCCTCGCTGCGCTGGCGGGGCCGGGGCGCCGCTGGCTCGGCCGGTTGCTCCCAAACAGTGCGAGCGGGGCGGAGGGAGCGGAGCGCGGCGCGGAAGGATCCGCGGAAAGAGGGGAAGGGGGGGGCTGGGGAGGGGAGGCCGGACCGGGCCGGCGGGTGAGGGTCTCGGCGAGGCCGAGGGTAGCAGCGGTCTCCCCCGCCGCCTCTCGGGTATCTCCGCGGTGCGGGCCGGCGGGGGACCGAGGCGGCTGCGGCGGAGCGGGCGGCGGCAGCCGCGGACTCTTTACGGGAAGTCGGAGGGAGCCGCGGCGGTGGTGCGGCGGGTGAAGGGGCGGAGGCGGGAGGCGGGGAGGGGAGCGGAGCGGAGGGGGACACGTGAGGCGCGGCGCGGGACGGCGGCAGCTTTCCCCGCAGCCCCGCCGAGGGGCCGGGCCGGGCCGGGCAGTGAGGCCTCCGGGGAGCAGAGACCCGGCACCGAGCCCGGTGTCATCCCCCCCGGGCGGACACCCCGCAGCGGGGAGCTTCCCCTCGCAGCCGGCGGTGCTGCGGCCTCCGGGCCTGGCGCTGCCTCCCCTCCCGCCCGAGCGGGAGCGCGGCGGGTTCTCCCCGTGTGAGGGCGAATCCGACATGGAGAGCCCGAGCTGAGGGGAAAAATGGCCGAGGCTCCGGCAGGCTGCGAGAGGCGCCATGGAGCGCCCCGGTCCCCCCGCGGCCGGTAACCAAGCTGCAGGCCGGCTCCTGCCGTCAGCCACAGAGCCCAACTGTGGCCACTGGGCGCTTGAAGCCATCGCGCTCGGGGCCGGCTGAGGGAAGGCAAGATGGGGCTGAGGGATAGCGCATCCCCCTGCTGACAGCACGCCGGTAGCACGGAAGTACAGGCAGGGTGTTTACCCCCTCCTAAATCGCTGCAACCCAAAAGAAATCAGTAACATTGAATATTTGAGCCCTGTTCACCCATGGCTCCATGTTGGACCCATCCACCAGAGAATCAGCCAGGCTGGAAAAGCTCTGTCAGATCAAGTCCAACCGTTCCCAGCCCTGCCAAGGCCACCACTGACCCATGGCACTGAGGCCTCGTCTCCATGGTGTGTGAACCCTTGCAGGGACGGTGCCTGCAGCCCTGCCCTGGGCAGCCTGTTCCAATGCCTGAGCACGCTCTGGGGCAGGAATTGTTCCTCAGCTCCATCTAAACCTGCCCTGGTGCAGCTTGAGGCCGGTTCCTCTTGTCCCATCCCTTGTTCCTTGGGAGCAGAGCCCAGCCCCTCCTGGCTCCATCCTCCCCTCAGGCACTTGTAGGGAGCCATCAGGTCCCCCCTGAGCCTTCTCTGCTCCAGTCTGAACCCCCCAGGTCCCTCAGCCCTTCCCCATCAGTGCTCCAGGCTTCCTGCAGACATCCAAGCTCCAGCAGCTATTCAGCCCTGCCACGTCCCTGGTACCCACTTCACAAAGTGGGTTTCACCAGCTCGTTCAAGACACAAAAATAAAGCCTGGTCTCTCCTATTAAAAAACCCCACATTTGTGTACATACAGGATTAGTAAAAGCAGATGTAACTTGAAAACCAAGAGCTAAATTGATTTATAGCCATGGTTACTCCAAATGCTCAGGGTTTAATCTATTCATAGAAATGCTCTAGAAATCCCACAGGATTCAAATGGAATAAAAAGGAGCGGCATTATTTATACACCTTGCTTGTAAAGCAACAGCTTTCCCGTGCGGTTGGAACTGCTGTGGGTGGCAACACACAGTGGTGAAAAGATAACAAATATTTAACAGCTTGCTTAAATGAGCAGGTTTTGCACCCTACACCTTTGACTCAAACTGTTCTCTTCCACCTCAAGGGCCCAAGTTGGGGTGAACACATCCCGAGCCAGATGACAGCTATAGCCCAAATGGGCTCAGCATCAAGCCTTTTCCCATTGAAAAGGCTTGCCCTAAACAGAGCCAGAGGTGTTAAGGACACTGCCTTTTTCCAATCACTTCAGTGAACTCACTTTGCTATTGCACAGCCATGGAGCAGAGAGAAGAGGATATCAAGGATTTCTGCAGTCCAAGGGATTCTAAAGGAGACACTACCACCTGCAGAGCTGAAGACAACTCACGCTATTACCGGCATGGATTTTAGCATCATTTACTGTAAAAGCAGAAGTCTGCTTCATTGCAGATGATGGGATAAGTGACGTTACCTAAGAGAAGCCAAAAAGACCTTTTTTTTATATATATATATACACACACAGAGACAATATATACCTAAGGAAAGCCAAAGCAAACCCCTTATATACCCATATATACACACACAGACAATATATACCTAAGGAAAGCCAAAGCAAACCCCTTATATACCCATATATACACACACAGACAATATATACCAAAGAAAACCCAAAAAAGGGCCCTGTTTATATAGACAAACACCAAACACACAGGTAGTACACAAACACACACACAGACATGCATATATATATATATGTAAAATCCACTAGCATAAAAAGCAACCTGCATTTAACCAAACTCCTTAGGGTACTGTTCAGAAGGTTTCTATATTACTTTGTTGGTCTGCTAGCCCTCAAGCAGAGGGCCTCCAAGTGCTACCACACTAGAAATACAGCAGGAAAGGAACTTGAAGAGCCAAAATATGCCTTGAAACTGAGATTTCTTGCTCAACAAGTGTGTTTCATTGGTGGGGTTTGCATTTTAAACCCAAGTGACCACGAAAAAGCACACGGAAGACTGATAAAAGACCGAGTATAATGTATGCAGCTCACTTCATGGTTTGTTTTTCTTAAAAGGCCATTACTTCAATGCTTTTTCAGCTCTGAATGTTTACGGTGCACAGCCATTAGTCACTCTTTATGTGGCTAAAGGTTAAGAACTATTAAAGAGCCTGCAGCATCTTGAAGCGGCAGCCACGCTGCAGGGTCCTGCTGCCAAAGACAGAGCCCGCAATATTCAGGGTTGTCAAACCCCACAGGAATAAGTGCCACGGGCAGAGGTGGCTTCTAAGGCAGGATGTGAACATAGTAAACTGCATTTTGGGGTGACATTACATGCTTGGAAAGCAGCGGATGAATAAGACTGGTGTTCACGTCTGCAGTAATGACTCAAGCGCAGTTGCAGTTTGACTTGTTTTCTCCTTCAATGTATTCTTTGTTTTGTTAAGCTCTGTTTGGCTCCCATCGCACCCTCCCTGCTCTGTTTGTCCAGCATCTTCGTCAAAAACACATTAAAAGTACATAGAGAAGTGACCAAATTAAAGTAGCTCTGGCAGTGGTGACCAACGAGGAGCCTGCAGGTTGGCTTCCAGATGGATTCCTCTGTGCCCACCAGCAGACACTGCTCCTCACCTTTGTCTTCTGAGCACCCTTCTGCAGTGGACTACCCACATTTCCAATGTAATGGGATTACACTGCGGTTAGAGCACATTGTTCCTTTTGCTTCTACCTGTATACACTCTGCTCTGATAGCCCATCATTCCCAATATTCCATATTTACTATTTTATGGCTTGGCTTTCTCAATTCCTCACTTTTCTCTGCCATTCCCTACCATTATATCTACTAATCTGGTTGCAAATTAGGTCATGACAAAGAACAGCCAATGCAGTGCTCTAGCTGTAGCATTCAGAGCTATTCAGGATTCCAAGTGGCCTGCTCCATGGTGAAGAAAGGAAAGCGTAGAAATAATAGAGAATCACACCCTGGTTTGCTCTTTCTGTCCATGTTCCAGGTTCGAGCTGCTCTTTTGCCCAAGACATCTCTTTTCATTCAGATCTGTGACTCTATGTGCAGGCTCTATTTGCATGGGAAGATGGATGAGTCTGATAATACCACTGCTTACCAGGAAGTGCTGCATGATGCAATGTTTCCTTGATCTAACCTGCTGTTTGGTGCTTGCTCTCTTCCTGGAGCTACCCAGGGTGATCCTCAACAGTGTTCAACGAGATTAAACAGCATGTCCCTACAGAGGGACAACTGACTCAGGCACGCAGCATCTATTTTAACCAAATCAGCTGTTACAGAAGCTGAGCACGTGTTTTCCCTTCCTTGAAGACTTTCGTTGTTCAGCCCCATTATCCTTAACCCTCTGCCCATAGACTAAAGCTCTGTGAACAGTGCTATGGGCACAGGGATCTCCAAACTCTCAGAGAGACATTTGGAAAACAAATTGGGTACTCTAACACACAAGAAATGATACTGGCTCATCAGCAAAGCTGCCTTCAGTTCTAACTGATGAACACACTACCCGCCAAACCAGGAACAGGTACATACACCACAACAAGCAAAACCAAAGCCCAAGCTCCAAACCGACCAGATGGGACAATTGTTGCCTCCCCTTTCCTTCCCTTCCCACCCTATGCTCTGTGTGGTGTCTCCCCATTGCGGGCAGCCCCTTGAATTCACAGCTCGGTTCCAAGCAGACACCAGCTCCCATCAGGTCCAGTTTGTGATCCACAACTTGCACTTTTAGAGCTATTCCCTCCCAGTTTCTCTCAGCCCAGCAGCATCCCCCTCCAGCTCAGTTCAGACTGGGCATGGATGATGGATGTGCCTGCTGAGCCGCACGTGCCAACTGCTTCTCCTGCAACCAAGAGGAGCCGAAGGGAAACGCCAGCATCCACAGAGCTCAGAGGAGAACTGCAGAAGTGCCAGGGCTTGTTTTACCTATACCCAACATAGCCATGAACCTGGCTCTCAATCCCCATTGGCCTCAGCCACTATACAAGGGCATTTCCTTCCTCACGCTGCAAAGCTCCAAGGATGCTGTAGCTCCACAGCAATTGCTTGGGGACGGAGCTGGAACAGGAGACACCACCTCTGCCCAGCAAGCTGCCAGGCAATCCAGCCAAGCACTTTATGCTTTTAGATCACACATTTCTAGAGCAGGGAGGGGGGAGCCCGGCCCTCACCAGCAGCAGCACCGCACAAAGCAGTCGTTATGCCAAGATTTAGCTCTTAAATCCCTCAAGATCTGGTGCTCACAGCGCATAAACAACCATTGCCTCACAGCCTCACCGAGCGGTACCTCCACGCTTCGCAGGCAGCCACGCAGACCCACCAATACCCATCCTCTCCCCATCCCTTCGCTGAGGCAGGCATGCCAACAAGGAAGCCAGTTGCCATGGCATCTTTTCCCCCTACAGACAGATGTCCATTAAAAACCAAGTCAGCCTCAGGTTTGCTGCACAGAGCAGCTTTCGGCTATTATTACCAGCCCACAAGGAATTTCCAGTGTGCCCCTTCACCTCGGATGTTTCAATGCACTCCAGTATTAATCCCTAGGGATTAGAAGGGAACCACTACAGAGCAGGCACAGGTATGTTCAAAAGACACATTTAGGATTATGATCTCGGTTTATGCTGCTGGCAGATGATGACCACGCTTGGAAAGGGCTGGGTTTGTTACCTCTGGCACTCTTCCCCTTGTTCACTAAGGCTCAGTGCTGACATCAGCAGTTAAATTGGAAGGGAGATGCAGATCTCTGCCCCTCCTCTGACACGGTACAGCTGGGGCTGGGAACTGGGCTTTGGGAAGAACCTGCCCGCCCCAGCCAGGAGCATCATCAGAGGCTCCATCCATGGAGGAAGGATTGCCACCCCTCCATAGGGGAACCCCAGGCAGCCTCTGTGAGCAGGGCCAAGTGCTTCCAGCAAACACACGTGTGAGAGGAGCGATGTCTTCTTCCTTGGCTACAAGACCACGTTTTTATTGTGGAACAAGAGCCTAATGGATTCCATACTCCCTCTCAACCCATCCTGCCTGTGGTGGGGCTAAGGGCTCCTCAGAGGTGTCCCATGGGAAAAGCAGGGGAGCTTCCTACTACACCAGCGCACCTCCAGCATCTCCACAGGGTTGAGCATCAGAGGGAAGGGACATAGACCTCCTGCATGGCAGCATGGGAGGCACTAGTGCAGCTCCGAGTGCTGCATCCAGGCTGGCTCAGGGCGAGTTTTCCATAGGAGCCTGGGTCTTCCAGGGAGCCAAGTGCCACCGCTTCAGCCATAGAACAACTCATAGCTCCGAAGCAGCCGGGTCTGAGCACTTTCCCAGATGCTGATCCCCAGGGAGCGCTCCCTTCCAGGCTCAGAATCGCTTCCCAAGATGAAACACTTGGATTTCTCCTCTTGGATACCAGTAGCACAGCTGCAAATATGATCAGAAATATCCAATCCTCTTAAGTGCTTCTGCAGTTTGACTCCCATGGCTGCAGAGGAAGAGCTGGGGATTCAGCGTGCTGCCTGCATTCCTACCCCGCTGCCCATAGACCTTGGCTGAACACCACTGTCCATTCCTCCCCATTGACTTCTTGGAAGGAGGAGAAGGTGCTTGGCTCCTTGCGATGAAGCTGCAGGGGGATGTCAGCAAGGGGTGAAGGCCAGGAGCTCCTCAGGGCTGTGCTCACTTCTTGGTGCTCCTTCACTGAACAAGCAGGATCCAGGTGGGATTTCTCCTTCACTCCATTGAAACCAGAGCACATTTGAAAGCTGCCAAGGAGAACTGCTTGGAAAAGGTCCTCTTTGCTCCTTATGAACTCCTGCACTTGCAGAGGGAAGCTCTTGGCATGGCTGTGCTTGGACAAGAGCGACTGCTCCCGCTCCATCAGCACAGCATCCCCATCTCCTGTGGCGGATTGCAGCTCACCCATCACGCTGGGCTGCATCTCCCACTCAGCTCCTCCAGCCCTCACAGAAGGTTTTCCAACTGGGACTCCACACAGACCATGGATTCAGGCCAACAGCACGAGGAGTTTCTCCAGCCTACGTTAATTCTGCTTGGACTGAGACTACCAGCAGCACAGAGGAACTGTTCTAGGGGATCCAGGCATGGTTTAGGTGCTCAACAGATTTGCTGTGGTTGTATTGTAGAGCTCAGACACAGACACCATGAAGCTGGCTTCCAACCTCATTCATACCTGTAATGGGAGCCTCCCACCACCCAGAGAGGAGGAGCCCACCAAGGTGGGTTTTATATGGCAATGGGATGCACTTCTGCACCTGAGAGCATCACGCATCAACTAATAAACACCACAAAATCACATATAGAGACATGAGGCAGGAGGGAGGCAGAGCCGTGTAACATGTTGAGAACATCATCTCTGCATCCAGAAAACCGAGGTACGTCCTACCCTGACATTGTCCTGGCTGGTACCGCCACACGGAACACTGGTAACAGCAAGAAAACCGGACAAGTTGCAGTCTCCCCTTAGGAAAAGCCTTCCTTACATGTGCGAGGGCAGCCTGAATGCCCAGACAGGGCCAGCCCGGTGGGGTTTGTGTTTGGTCGTCTCCATCAGCATTAAGTGGAGCCCCCACACCCCCCAGCACAACCACAGAGGCTTCACAGCTCAACTTGAGCGCTTTGGGGAGCACAACCATGTCAGCCACCTTCAGACAAGGAGGAGCACCAGGGGCCAGCACAGCCCCAGGGATCTCAGGTGAGAACAAGGCACACACTTAACACAGCACAAGCAAAACAAGAGCTCATCCTGCCCCCTGCCCTCAAGCCCAGGTAACCTCTACAACCACATCATCACATCACGAAGCCTGCTCAAGAGACCAAACTCTCAGTGTCAGGGTGAGCTCGGACACCTCTGCTCATTGCAGAGCCCCACCAGTGAGCAGCAAAGCTTCCCACTGCTTCCCAGCATCAGGAACACAGCTCAGGAAAAGCCCACCCTTACCCCAGAGCGTGCTCCAGCTCCAGCAAAGCAGCAACCCCTCAGGTGCAGCAGCTTTATAGGAGCTGTTGGCCCTGAAGAAGCTTCAATAGGGACCAATTTCCTGGTGGGGAAGGAAGCGCAGCTCCCTCTGGGGTGTCTGATGGCTTTAACCAGCTTGGGGTGGAAGGAGTTTGACTCCCTGCGAGGAGGTGGAAGGAAACCATGCGAGTGTCTTGGGGTTTGTTGTCTCTCTCAATTAACCAATTGCTTCCAGGTCAAGAAGGGGCAAAGCTATAAATGCTGCTTGCTGCTATAAATAGGGTTAGCTCAGGGGTGGTGCAGGAGCAGGAAGCGTTAGGTGTGGGGTTAAACTGGGGCTTGGAACGAAAGCAAACATCCCCAATTGCTTCCTGCTCCAAGCAAACCTGCCGCTACTTTGCTGTTGCCCCTGGGAGGATGAAGTGAACCGGTGCTCGGAGCACTTAGGAGATGGGTCCAGGAGCTCAGGCTGGGAATGGATGCACAAACATCCCTCCTGTGGCGCAGAGCTCCCCTCCAAACAGTGCAGACCGTCCTGCTGGATGGGTCTGCCTTTAAAGTGCCATTATTAGATCAAAGTGCCCATTTACGTAAAAGGAAAACCGGGGGGGGAAGCCTTGGAGAACCTGATGTGATTTTCTCAGAGCTCAAACAAGAACAGACAAGTCGGTTGGTGCAGATCAAGGCAGGAATTTTCCACTGGGCCTCAGGGAATTGGGCTCTGGTGAAAAGGCAAACGGAGCACAGAATGGGTGGTGGGATGGCAGCGTGGTCCTTGGAGGGGCATGGCACAGGGAACGCAGTGTGGCCATGTGGTGCTCTAGTTCTTGGATGAATGGATGGATACCCATGGACGTTTGCTTGTGGGGTGACTGTATCCATCCACTCTGCTAGTGGCACTGTGCAAGGATGTTCTAGGGCACAAACCAAAGAGACACCACCTCACCCAGCACTTCAAAGAGCAGAACCAGTGTCATAGAGGGGCTTAGTTCATGTTAAGGGCTAAGTTCTCCCCAAAGGGCAAATTTAGCCCACCAAAACATTACTGAGTCCCAGAACTGTGTGAAGCAGAGCAACATCAACCAGGTATCTCACCCCAAACTGTGCTACCGGGCTGCATGGGGAGGGCTCTGCTGGGCTGGCCCGGGAAGGGCTCATGGAGCCCATCAACAGAGGGTTTGGGGCTGCATTTCCAAGCAGGGGATCCCTTTGTCCTGCCGTGCCCACCCGACCCCATGTAACCACCTCTCCTCTCCCCTTGCAGGGAGCAGCTGCCGGAGTGAATCATTCCGGCATCCTCAAAGCTTGGAGGCCTCTGCCAAGCTTCGTGTGACTTCTGGCCGTCGCTCTGCTCCATCTGTGTTTGTCCATGGCTGGTTTGAATCCCGGAGCCTTCCCTGTGCTCCCTCTGGAGCAGGTGGGTGCTCCCACCACAGAGCTGCTGCTTCCCAGGCTCCTGGGCCGCTGCCTCAGGTGGTGTTTGTCACCGTCCTGCCCACGCGTGTGCAAGCACGAGTCACTTTGCTGGCCTGCTCCCTCGCTGCCAGCCTCCGAATCAGGGACCCTTTGCACAGAGGGAATAGCAGGAATTGAAGTGAAGGATCCAGGCCCTTTGGGGGAGAGCAGGTGCCCCCTTTCCTGCTGCTGGAGCATCCCTTCTCCATTACTGCCACGTAGCCCATGCAGCAAGTGCCAAGGCAGGCTGTGTCCCAGAGCTCTCTGACGCCGCTCCAGCACCCAACGCACTCAAAGCCCGTTGCTGTTCATCGGGGGAGGAATGTGCGCTGCTTTCCTGATTTAACCAAAATAAAGTCAGGCTATTTTAAGGGTTTTAATCATAGCAGGAGCTTGGCCAATCTCAGCCGTCCAGTGCTCTGCTGCAACCTTCTGCCGCGGTGCTACTGACTCATCAGCCACAGAGCTGACCTGCAGCTTGATGTCAAAACCCGACCGCTTTTTCCAGGCACTTGGGTGTCCAGATGACGGGTTTGGAAGTGTCATGGATCAGCCTTTACCGGGACTTTTCCCTTCACCACAAGCAGGCTCAGGCCACATCAGCACTGCTGCCGCTGATCCCACCACAAGGGACATCTCAACCTGCCCCAGCAGCACTGGATGAGCACACTGGAGGTTGTCTTGGCCTCCTGGAGAAGCTCAAGGACTCGAGGACTGATTCAGTTCAACACCAAAGTTCTCAGCAACCCTGGGTTCTTCTGCATGAGCTGCCCACTTCTCAGGAGGTAATTCGTTGCCTGCCTCATCTGCTCACAGCAGCTCAGCTGAACCAAACTCCCCCCAACCCAACCATGACAAAGAGCTTTGCCTTCCCGTTCTAGAGAACCTTGTTTGAAGTTGCATGTTCTGTTCTCCCCGCTGCAGGCTCCTCCCTCTGCTTCCAGCTGAACGCAGACAGCAGTACTGTGATGCTGGTTTTATCTTCAGTCACATCTTGTGGAACTCCAGAGTTCAGCATCTCGGTGTCCTACCCAAAGCAAGCTTTTGGCTCTTAGATGGTGTAAAAAGAGACCTTAAATGAAACAGTTTCTATGGGAGGGCAAGCTGTGTTGTGCATCTCCAGGTCCTGGGAGTCATCTACAGCAGGCAGAGGCCCTGTTGTACAAGCCACATACTAGAGAATAGTACATTCCTATTACAAAGTCAGAAAAGATCGAAGATGAATGGGGCAGATCTCCAAACCCAAGCAGGGGATACTGCGAGTGCACTGACCAGTGCCCTGTATTCTAGACTGAGGAAGTTCCACACTCCCGGTCCATAAAGGCAGGAAGTGGATTATAGCGACCTTCCGAGTTGTTCTATTTATTGCACCTCCTTTCCGCTGGCCACACCGAATGGCCTCTAGTAATAAAGGACCAGCTGGTTCAGTTCCCTGCTCCAGCTTGGAGCTGGGAAGGCAGAGCTGCTGGTAGGGACTAAGATCATGGCTGTTCTTGCAGTGTGAGCAATGGGAAAGGATGGTGCTGTGGTCTGCAAGGACAGACACAGGACGCCCCTGGCCCCTTCCCAGAGGATTTGCCGGGGATATATTCTAAGTGAAAAGCAACAATAAGAGAAAAACAACCCAGGTTTGTCCTTAGAATCCCCTTAGAGACGCGCATCCCTTTGGGGCAAACACCACGGGCGTTTTGGTGGCCGAGCTTTGGGCCAGTGCCATGTTTCAGAGCGGGATGGGCAGCGCTCTGATCACAGGAACTGGATCCAGACCCCGGCACGTCAGCCCTGTGGTAGCAGCTCCTTCAAGGTCTGTGTACAGACAACGAGGGAAGAGGTTCTAAACTGGCGCGTTACTCCTCTTCCTCACCTCATGCTAGGAGAGCAGCACTGGAGCTTGTGAACACACACGCTGCTCCAGGAGGATGGCGACGCCGGGGCAGCTGTCAATGCATCTTCACAAAGGATTTATTCAGTTTGTCCAAGTGCCTGTAAAATAACCACATTAACCAGCATCCAGGATACAAACCTGATGCTTTCTGCCCCAAAGGCAGCGAGCACCGGCCTTTCAAAGGCCATCTTTGAAATGAAGAGAGTAGCACAGTCCCTTAAAGCATTTAATACCCAGCCTGGAAGCCTTTAGGACTCGCTCTGTTTCTTACATTACTAAAGAGATTTAGTTTTCCATACCTCACTCCTTTTTTATTTCCAGACTACAGCTCTACCCCTGCACGAGCAGTTGTGCAGCATCAGGACTGCGCATACTCAAAGGAGATGGGCATCATCTCAGATTTACACTGTTTATTAAATAGAAATCATTTCTTAACTAAGAATCCTTTTAATCCAGGAGAACTGGAGAAGCCTCACACCCTGGGCCTAGCCTACTCCACAGCATCCCCATGGGGAATGTGGTGCTGCACAGGTAACACATCCCCCCCGGAGCAGTCCACTCTCCAAGAAGAAAGTTGAATGCATGATTTCTGAGAAGGTAGGAAGGCAAAATGGGCATTAGGATCTGCCTAAAACCAGCTAAATAGTGCAGTGAAATGCTTTTAAATACCACAGACACCTCCACTGACCCGCAGCCAGTTTTATGAGCAGCTCTGAAGACAATTTCTAGATGAGCTTTAGTGAACTGGGCATTCCCAGCCAGAGTCCCAAGGGGTGAGAGCCCGGCCTACACCAGCATGGCCGGTTTCCATAGGGGAGCAGAGCATTCCGGTGTTCATTTGCCCCTCTTGCCACGGCCTCTCCTGGAGGAGGGTTTGCCTGTGCCCGCTGTGGAGGAGCTGGCAGAAGATGCCACTGCGATGTTGATCTGTCCTTCCTGAATCTCCTGCCGGGTCTCAGCTGGGAGGTGGTTGATTTGCTGCTGTGTCTCCAGGTAGAACATGACATCCCGCAACTGCTCCTGGATCTCGGAGATCTGCAGGTCCTTCTGTTCACAGGTTTCCTTCAACACCCTCTCCTCCTCCTTCAGTTTGTTCTGAAGCAAGGCTTGATTCGCTCGCAAACACTTGTTCAGCTCCTGCTCCTCCTTCAGCTCGTTGGAAAGTTTGGCCACTTTGTTATTCAGCTGAGAGCACCTTACAAAGAGAAGCACAGGTCAGGAAAGCAGCACAGTACACAGAGATCAAACACTAGCACATCTTTTTGATTTCCAATCCCTCAGGACAGCCCCAGCCCCACCAACACCACCTGGAATTTGTTTTCCTGGCAAAAAAATCATAGAATCTTGGAATGGTTTGGGTTGGAAGGGACCTTAAAGCTCATCCAGCTCCAACCCCTGCCACAGGCAGGGACCCCTTCCACTGGAGCAGCCAAGTGTCCAACCTGTGTCCAACCTGGCCTTGAGCACTGCCAGGGATGGGGCAGCCACAGCTTCTCTGGGCAATGAGATGCTCCCATAAGGGTATCAATAGCCTCGTGTTTCAGACAGTGCTTCCCTGCTCCTAACAACTCATTGCTTTTGCCCTGAAAGTTTGCTGGCATCATACATGGACTCCTTTCCACCGGGCAAGGGGAGCTGCAGGAGCTCCAGCTCACCAGCCTGGGTACCCTCCTCCAGCTGGGATAGCTGGACAGGCAGCAGCACCAAGGGCCTGGTGGCTGATGGGGAGTGGAGCATCCGGTCCCACCTATGGAGCCGGCACACAGCGATCCACACAGTGCCCATGCTTGACACCCTTCATCTAGGCAGTTCCTAAGAGCTACATTTTCCCCTGTGCTGGGTGAGATGCCTCTGCTGAGCTGCCTTTCTTCTCCTTGGATAAACCCACCAATTGCCAAGCAGACTGGCTTCTCCTTCGGAGCAGGCGGGGAGGGATTACTGAATGCTAAATATGCAGACCATGTAAAAAGAGCCAAAAGCCCAAACGCTGCGCTCCACTCAACAGGCACTTTCAGTTTGTGAACACCTACAGAAATGAGAGCTCAGTTTAAAATAAGCTGCATTCTCAGTCTACTAGTTTAAATAGCCCCAAACTGCCCAGGAATAGCAGGAGTTTTTTCTTGCTGGATGTCAGTGTGCAGAGTTTTAATGGCTGCACGGAACCAAACCTGGCAGCGGTACCCACTTCCTTTCGACAGACTGCTTTTCTTTGAGCAAGTCATTGAGCCTCTGTTCCAGACTGTCACACTTCTCAATGGTCTCTTTAAATTTGGTCTTCATGTTGTTAATCTGTAAAAACAAACACAGAGGCATTTCAAACAGACCAAAGTCCTCAGCGCTTCCATTGGGACACTCAACTTTCGGGAGCGCTGCCTCAACTTTGACCAATTATTACATGCAGAGAAGCAAAAGCTTTGAGCCAAGAGAAGGCTTTATTTTAACGCAGGCCCTCCCCATTACACTTTGCAGCACCCCAACAAGGAACCACGTTGCCGTGGGAGCTGCTCACACAGAGCAACAACTCAGGCTGTAAACCTGTGCCAGGCGCCCCATTCAAACAAAAGCTGCATCAGATCCGTAACTTCTCCCTGGCTGCCATTCCCATTCATTTTGCCATTCCCTCAGACTGTTTTGTATCCTCAGCAAACTTAAATTTCCATCTTAAGGCTTTGCCACGCTGGACTTTTGCTCAGGTTAAACCAAACCTCAAAGAAGCACGGTCAAAGTCTGAACATGAACATGCTACTTTGCTCAGCACTGACTCAGCAGCTCGCTGTCGTAAGGCAGTGACCTACTGACACCAATATCTTACTCATGCAAAACACAAACAGAAACACACGTCCATTGGCTTCCTCTTCCCCTCTACCTCACAACTCAAGGCTCTTACTGCTGAAGAAAAGCAAGCTCATTCTCTCCGCACAGCACAGAACACAGCAAAACCTCTGATGTAGGACTTACAGGATATTTATGGACAGAAACCCTTGTTTCCCTTATATTAAGGTCAAAAGCTTGTGGTGGAGGCAGGAGTTTAAAGGGAAAATGCTTTTTTGGAGGAGCAATCTGGACAAATGGCAGTGTCAGCACACGTGGCGCCTTCACTGATGCCATAGTCAATGCAGAGCAGGTTTGATCCCTTCCAGCCCTAATCCCTGGATGTTTATGCAGCTGATGGTTGATCTGGTGAAGTAGCCTGAGCACTGATAATGGAATACACTGCATGGTGGCACTGATCCAGCCTAGACTTACACAGAGCAAGTGCCATGAATAAAACTGTAAGGATCTTTAAACATGAAATCACATCTGGGCATATCTGATAGTCCTTTCACTTTGAAGTTGCTTTGTGGCTTATGTTTCCTCACCATGTGCAAGATGATTTTTGCTGCATCTTTTCCTTTTATGGGGCCCTCCGTAAGATTTCTGGACTGTTCTTTAGGCCAAGGTCAATGACCACTACTTCAACTTCACAGCTTCTGCATTTATGATGCCACTAACTGCAGATCCTAAATGGTTAATGTAGAAAGGTGAGTTAAGGACTCACCCCTAAATCCTGACTCACTTTAAACCCACTTGAAAGGATCTACGTAGAGTGAGAAGCATTAAAATATCCTCACTGGATTTTTGCTGATGGCATTTTGAAGCAGTCCTGCTTACAGGATGCTTTATAGGAGGAGGCTCTGAACTTTTCCCAAAGGGTGCTGAGGAGAGATAGGGGATCAAAACCAAAGGGCAAATCAATATGCATTTGGAGCGGAAAGGCAGCTCCCACTTTCTGCAGCCGAGCAAATTAAAGTCATACTGTCTATGCTACACTAACCTTCCCTGGAGACACACGTCAGCGTGAGACGGATGGCATCGGCAGGCAGGGATCCTGCAGTACCACAGACTTGTTTTCACCACTGCTGCAGTCTCCCCAGCAGCCCATTTAAATCAACCTTCAATCGAGGTGGCAATCTACCTACTTCTGCACCAGCGAGCAGCAAATTGCTAGATCTGAGCATTGAGATAAGGGATAGAGCTCAGAGCCAATTTTCTCAGCTGGTAGTGAAACAGGCTGTGCGAGGCCACGTCACGCAGCACTTGAGCTGTAGGAGACCGAGCAGCTCCATCTCCCATTGAGCAGAACAGTGGCCAGGGGTCTGGTTTGGCAGTTTCACACATGCCCAGAGCTCACCTCTTCAGCTGTGTCCTTTTCTATCCGGACAATCTTGTTTTCCCAATAGATCCGTTGTGATTCCAACTGGCTCGTTAGCAAATAGGAGTACTACAAACACAGAAGATACACACACAAGAGTCAGCTTTCCCATAAGGGTGCCTATGCTGATTGAGAAGCCCAAAGGGCTCCAATATACAAATCAACTTAAGCAAAGCCTTTGAAGCACAACAACAAGGATCGAGTTCCACCCAACCATACCCAGTATCATGTCAAGAACTTGTTAAAGATTTTCCGTTTAGTAACAATAAATCTCTACCAGTTTTACACTCTGCAGGAAAACAAAGCGTCAACCATCCTGTCATGGGAGTCTGAGATCCCAAAACCCAAGCTGCTGAGCTCCCCATTCACAGCCCAGACCCCAAGGCAGAGGATGCACGTATCTGGCTTCACCAAGAAGAACTCTGGGAAAACACCCTCAGCTGTGTGTAACAAATCACAGCTATTCTTCTCCAACATGTACAGCCCATTCCAGTGACATTTTGGCATCTGAACAAGGATATGCCTTCTTTTCCCTTCTGGTTCTTCAAATGAGTTATGAGAAGGTCGGAAAACATGATCATTTCTTATCATCAGGCTAATAAGCACCAAATTAAGCATTCATCATAGAATTAAACGTTTGGAAAAAGCCTTGCACGCTCAGTAATATCTGGGTGCTAAAATACACTGTCAAATTCATTCTTTCTAGAAACATTTACATCTTATCAGCTAGATAGAGAGGTCTCACACACTTTAAGCACCGATCTCTCAGGAATAGAAAGGGTTACAATTACCTGGTTTAGCATCTAAGTGTTACTCAGAAAATTCATGGTAAAGCAACTTAAGCATTTATTTGAGCAATAGGCTTATGAAGTCTGGTCTCTGTGGGCTGCTCCTCCTCAGATACGCTTGTGTCTAATGCGGCTGAAATCATGCTGCAGTATTACCTGCTCAGTAGAGCAGTGATTCTGAGTTTCTCTCCTTTACCCTTCTAGTTAGGGAGGAGAAGCTGGTCAGCAGGTACAAAATCCACCCCTAAAATCATTATCTGCTCAAGAGAAGGGAGGAGAACAGGGCTGGAATCAGTGGAGCCTGTCAGCTTTCTTTGATAGACAAGGAAAGCACACAGCTAGGAATTCTTCCCTTCTTTTTACAAGCTAAACTACTCAATCTGACAGCTCCACACACATCCTGGCTCTTAAGCCAAGTCTCAGATGCACTGGGAAGGTTCTGTTGGGTGAATCTGGACGTATGGACCCATTTCAACCTCCAGTGAGCCGAGCAGAGCAGCATACCCAGCTCATCTTCAATCTAGTGAGCACAGGACGAAGCTGCAGCCAGCTTCCACTGAGCTGCATTGGCTCTGTGGAGCCAACAAGAGCTTGGGTTTTTTTCAAAGGGAAAAAAAAAAAGAGGCAGCAAAACCATCCTGCTTGTGCCTGAAGATGATTGCCTCCAGGCAGGGAGCAGGGCTGCTGCATAGGCTGATGTAATTGAACTGTAGTCGTATCTGGATTTGAAACGCTTCCACCCAGCAGCACAATGCAGAGTCCAACAAGGCAAAATATTTACCTCTAATTGTAAGGCATCAATTTTCTCTTCCTGACACATATCTCCCTCACACTCATACTGAACTATCTTCCCATCAGTTTTACTTGCAACCAGGCGATGGACGTAGTTATCTGAAGAAACAAAATTCAACCACAGGGAGTTTTAGCTTAAGAACACCCAGGTTGACACCAGTTATGCAGCACAATTAACCATGCAGACTGCTGCAGCAGCACATTAGCAAGGCAGGAAGCCAACATCAGATGTATTTGTTATTTAGCAGACTTCGCAGAGACACCTTACAGGATATTTATTACAACAGCCCATTCCCATTCCTCAGGGCAAATTGATGGAAAGGGATTAACAAACACATTCCACAGAGACTCCAGGACCGCCCCGGATCATTACAGAATCACATTCTCCCCCTTCCATCTGCTGCAGACCCATGAAAACTGCTATTAGAGAGGAGATGGATGTTCCCAAAAGACCAGGTATTAGTACAGATGCAAACTCCTTAATCTCCAAGCAAACTCTGCCTCAAGTACTCCTCCTAAGGAGTCCCCAAAGCTGCTTTACAAACAAGGTCATCCTCCAAGGGGGGAGAACAGAGCACTTACCTCCAGCATAGTCCCAGACTCTGTGGTTGGTCAACTGCATCGCATAGGTGTGCTGGGTCTCCTCAAAGTGCTTGTAAGCGTGTCTGCTCACGTACCGGCCGCAGCCAATGTGCCCACAGATTAAACAGATCCAAAGGTTCTGCCAACAGAGGAAGGAAGCTCTGTATGTACAGTGCTGTCAAGTGGTGGTGTCAGTGCTTTGAGGAAGTGTGGTCAGGCACGGATGGCCTCTTGATGCTGGGTACATCCAGTCACTTCCCTAGAAAGCAAAGTGTTTGCTTTCCCCCCTCCTTGAAAGCCTTGCTCAGCTGCAAGGTTAAGGAGAAGGAGGTACCTGCTCATTCGAGGCAATTACAAGGCTGCAGGTGCTGGGCATGTTGATGTCACATCACAGGATGCGTGGAAGAATGGCTTTGGCTAATGAATGAGGTGCCTCAGCAGGACCACAAAAGCAAGCTCTGAAGAGCACAGACTAGAAGGGACCCCCAGGTTCAGTGTTAGCTTAGCTGCCTGCTATCAGACTCATCACACACACTCTGATCAGCTTACATCCTAACACCTCCTAAGAAAGATTTGTCAGAACAGGAAACCTGGGAGCTGAGATTCCTTCCGGTACGGATTCCAACTCAAAAGGAAAGCAGATGCACCACCGACTGGTAAAATCAGCCCCAAAGCAGCCACAGAACTAACCCCAAGAGCAACTAGAGCAGCTGTGCAGTCAGATTTAGTCTAGATCTCACTCACCATCCACCCACCTACTTACTTCTTGAACTCCACACTCAAAACACTTGTTCTCTTCCACTGGCTCAGGTGTTTGGCAGTATCTGCAGACAGGACACCTAGAGGGCAATAAGCATCATGATGAGACACAAGCAGCTCCATTTTAATATTACAGTAATTAAAAAGCAAGCCAGAGAGCTGAAAGTCAATGCCTTGTGCAAGTGGGATGCTCCCTATATGTGTGCATCTCTTAGTTCACATTTACCCCACTCACGTTGTCCTCCATTCCACACAAGGCTGTTCTTAAGCCACTGAGTGACAGAAGAACAAAGAGCAGTTCTTCCAAAGCCATTTCACAGTCTCAGCTTGATCTGGGTTTGCTGCCGTCCAACCGTAGAGAACATCTGCAACCAAGAGCACCAGTGGGGCTGCCAGCAACATCAGCCTCTGCCAGTAAGCCAAAGAGCCATGACCGTGCTCAAGAAACACATCCCTGGCTGAGCCACCGACACTGCAAGAAGCACTTGTATCGATGTGTTACACATCTCTAAACATTGCTCCTCCAGACTGCTGCCAACTGATATCTTCAGTTCTCCACCACCTGCAGGGTTTCACACAGCAGGTACATGCTGTTGTGGAAGGAGGCTGTAACTACACACTGCTGAGGGCAGCCACGTAGCAAAGGGAAGTACTGTCTCTTTGCAAACATACCTTGGTACTCAAAACAACCCTAAGGAGACGAGGAGATGCTTCAATTTCAACCCACATGGAATCCATCTCAGCCCTTCCAGGCAGAGCATCCCATAATTGTACCCCAAAAGAATCAGTAGGAGAGAGTCTGCTCTGATTGCTTTTGAAACAATACCAATATGCTGAAAGAAAGACAGGAGACCCACAACCAGCTTCTGTCCAGACCCTAAGCCCTAGGAGTTCAGCCAGGGAACAGGGTAACTGAGGCTGAGCATCCTCTTGCCAGGACTGTTCTTATGCATTTTTCATTAGCTGCTGCATAAGCTACAGAAATATCCAAGGGAGGAGACAACTGGATTGCAGTCAGCTTCCTATACAACTTCAGGCACTTCCAGCCTCCGTGGCGCCAAAGCAAAGTGGACAGGGATTTTATCATCCTTCTGAACTGCGAGTGTAAGTTCTGCTTAAACGGTACATTAGATATTTAAGTGCTGGTTTGGATCCTGCTCCTACACTGGCTGAGCTCCACTGCTTCAAATTGAAACTGATTTTGGAACAAAGCAGCCCATACACTTGCATAGCTACCAATGTCATTAACCTACCTGAGGTTCTGTTACTTTGGCTTATAAATGATATAGAGAGGGGTAAACGTTTTCCTCACACTGAATCAGAGAGAATCAGGTACTAGTGACAGAGAAGAACAGAGTGAAGCTCAGCAGCAGCCTGCTACAGAATCTACAGCTGCCTGATGTGCAGTAGAACAGTGTCCAGAGGATGCAAAACATGCAGCACTGTGAGCAGCACCCGGGTACCAGTCAGGGCTCTGCAGTCAGAAGCTCAGACACATGGAAATCCCCATCTACAGGGATGGGGAGGAAGGTAAGAGGAGGAACACGAAAGAGCTGGCAGAGCAAAAAGCAGAGCTGCTGTAAGGCCAGATGCAGATCTGAGCCCCAGCCCTGCCTCGTGCACTGGGGTGTCTCCCTGAGCCCTCTCCCATCACTCAGTCCATACCCACCTCGAATCATACAGCCTGGCTAGAGCAGCTCCCTCCCTGATTTACTCAGTGATTTTGCCACTGTTTCCTTTCCCCTCACTCTCCTGTCCTGTCCCCCTGCCTGCCTTCTCTTACCCTGCTCCTCTTCATCCCCATCCAGTATCTAAGACAGTATCTAAGGAGGACAGCAGGGCTCCCAAAAAGACTCCTGAGCTCCAGACAGATGTGCAAACCTACAGCACAGCCTCAGCTACACCAAGGAAACAAGGGACTGAACAGACACCTAAGGCTGAGCGAAACATTCTGGCTGTGCATCCCCTGCTGTTTACCCCTGTGTTTTTATCCTATGGTATTTTACAATAATCAGCTTTGCTCTACAACTCCCTTCCTGCCTCAGCAGCAAGGCCCATGGGAAACATTGTTCAATTACTTTTGGCAGGAAGATTTCTCTCTGGGAGTCCCTTAATGGGAAAAAACCAGAGCATTAGAACTTGCAGTAATTCCTGCCCCCACATTCTGATAAGCAGAACCAGTCTTGTCAGCACACAACCACCACACTCAAAACAAGAGCTTTAGATGTGGAACTAAAGCAAAGGCTCTTACGTGGTGTCCTCCCACCGCTGCAGACACTGGCTGTGGAAGCTGTGGTTACACAGCGTGGTGAGGATCCCGTTCACGGACTCATCCATCCTCTCCAGGCACACTGTGCACTTCGGGAGCTCTGTCAGGTCCATCACAGGCAGGCTGGCCCCCTTCAAAAGAAGAAGGGGAGATAAATTGCTCAGCACCTTCCAACCACCGTAAGTGAAGCACCCACATAAGAAAACATCAAACTTCACTCCCATTACTGCTGGCACCAACGTACAAAAGCACTAGAAGTATCCCATGAGTCTACACAGTGCTTACAACTGCAAGGATCCTCTTCACATCATGGGCTCGGTACAGCTGCTGCACCTGCAGCCAGGCCCATTCTGTTTTCTGGATTCACTAGAGCTACCCCCAAGGCAGGTTTAGGTTAAAGACACTGCAGCAAGGAGGCATGAAGCCACAAAGTCACCAAACAAACTCCCCCAAGTCACACTGGGATGGGATAAACGGCTTGGGTTGATGCAGTGAAGCAACTCTTGCAACACTGCCCCGTCCAAATAATCCTGTTAAAGTTCTCTGCAGTGCAGGGAAAGCAAACCCAATCAAACTTACATCTTCTGATTTGAAGACTTCAGCCCTTTCCACATACACCAGCTGGCAAACATCCTCCTCTATTGAGTTGAACTGCCGGCCATTGCATGCCATGTAAAAGCTGTCTGCATCAGCCTGTGCGCAAAGCAAAGGAAGCCAGTTAGAAAGAGAAAGCTCCCAGCTGATACAATTGAGGAAGAGCAGTCTGCTGTATCCTCTCCTCCCCCTGCCAACAAGCCCTGTAACACCAGAGGAGGGATTTCGTAGCCAGCTCCTGCCAGCACTCACTGCATTTTGGCATTGGGTTTAGCATCACCACTTGAAGACAAGAAGTGAAGTTCACAGCAGTGACAGCTACTCTGATACTTGAACATTCAGCAGGGGTAACGGGTTTCCCTTCAGCACCTGTTTTGCCCTTTGTCAGCAATTGCAGCACCTTCGCAAAGCAAATTTGGTCTCTGAAAGTTTCAGAGGGCCACGTTGCAGGACACTTGTGTCGGGAAGGAACAATTCAAGTGTGGGCAAGAACCCACGTCGCTGGTCACAGTGGAGGCATGCTCTGGATGTACTAAAGTATGCTGGGAGCCTGAGAGCCACTTGCAAGCAGGCAGAACCAACATAAAACCTGAAAATGGATGCTTTTGACACACAGAAACCTCCCCAAACCCTTCGTCTCACAAACCATTGCAACAGATTGAGGTGAGTGAGCTGAGTGCCACCCTCCTCTGTTCCTGGTCACTCCAACCAGGAGCATAAAGGTTCCTGAGATTTCCTTTGCCACCTACAGAGACACCTTTCAGGGGTCCCTGGGGAACAGGGCTTCAGGGAATGTCCTAGGAAACAGGAATTGCAGGGTGAACCGAGTGCAAGTGTATGGATTTGTGCAAGGCTCTTTAGCCCAGGGTCATTTGATGCAGCAATACACAAAATGCACCTTTGTAATTACTGCAAAGAGCACAAACCACAAACAAACATTGCATCTGCACAGCACCACGGCAAGGACCTCACACAAAATTGACAGCTGGGGAAAACCTCTCCAGGAACCCCAAATGAGTCATTTTCAGCTGGGAGAAGAGAAGGTACAAGTGAGAGGGTCCACACGGAATGGGCAGGGGGGAAAATGCTTAAAGCTACATAGAAGATCTGTAAGCAGCAAATTATTGTCTGCTTATCCATCCCCTGGGCTCAGCTGTGGGGTGAGTGCCCGTTCCACACTGTGCTGGCAGTGGCTGTGAGACCACCCAGCTCCTTGGAAAAGCAGAACAAGTCTTTCTCAAAATACAAGCAAAGCCCAGCTGGCTGGGTCCTGTCTGCTCAGCACAGCGCAATCATAGAATGGCTTGAGTTGGAAGGGACCTTAAAGCTCCTCCAGCTCCAACCCCTGCCACGGGCAGGGACACCTTCCACTGGAGCAGCTTGCTCCAAGCCCCTGTGTTCAACCTGGCCTTGAACACTGCCAGGGATGGGGCAGCCACAGCTTCTCTGGGCACCCTGTGCCAGCGCCTCAGCACCCTCACAGGGAAGAGCTTCTGCCTAAGAGCTCATCTCAGTCTCCCCTCAGGCAGGTTAAAGCCAGGGAGCCCTCCTAAAGAGCAACCATGTACAACAGTCCCTACAGCAAAGGGACTTCCAGCTCTTACCTGCGAGCTAAACTTTATCAGCACCATGTACTGGTTTGGAGTGGAATCTCGGATGATTTTCATGTGCTCGATCACTTCGTAGAAGGAGGCCACAAACTTCATGAGGTCGTGGCTGGTCATGGTAGCAGGGACGGTGAGGATGCACAGCATGGCGCTGCGCCGCACGTCCTCCTTCAGAGAGGTCATCTTGCTGAGGAGACAACAGTGACACAGCCTCAGCTCACTTCAGAGAGGGCAAAGGCACAGCTGGACACATTCCCAACAACTTACCCTGATAACTCTGTTCTCAACCTTATCCTTCTCTTTATTTGTATATAAAGAGAGAGAAGGAAGGCAGTGGTGAGTGTCTGGTGTACCCACATTGCCCTATTACTCCTTCCCAGATTAAACTGGGCAGCTCCAAACCCCCATGGTTTTGTCAGGAATAATTGGACATCTGTTTTCCTATAAAAACTGTTGAATTTGGGAAGCCACAAACGCTCAGAACTATTCCTAGGACACATGAGCAACACTTGTTACCAGTTTAAATGCTTATTTTATGTCTCAGTAAGACCTGACATGGCAGTTCTCATGTGATTAAATGGGAATGGCATGGAATAATAATCTCTGAAATGCAGGATGAAGCCTCCTGCCCCTGACAGCTCCTCAGGCCTGCTGCCACAACCCCAGGGCCCACAATTCAATCATGAGATCCCTTCAGAAGCTGTTTCCAAAGATCATCTTATAGGAACCTGCATTCATCTTGCACCTTTACACCTGAAGCAGCATCACCCACAACTGGTGGATGGGGCCAGCCTCCAGCTCTAACACCATCAGATCCCTTCTGCCCTCTTGCTTTGAGTCACCTTCCTGTTTGTCCCAGCTCAGGAGCCACAGCCCCGGGGTGACCAACCCGACCTGCCAGGTGCTGGCATTACTCAGGAGCAGCATTCCCATTAGAGCTGCAATTATCCAAGCACCCTTACTTTGTTTTGTACAGGTGCATGATGCCATGAACAATTTCAACTGAGGGGTTCCCACTGAAGAAGGAGATCTGGTCTGGGAGCTGTTTTGAAGGCGAATCAGGAGCAGCCTCATGCTCTTTGCTTTGATCATCAGGTTTATTGTTGTCCTCAGCAGATGCAGCCTCTGGAGCTTTTCTTCCTTCCACAGCAGCTTTTGTTTCATCTTACACAAATCAAAGGTGTCCACATTACTAATGGTGCAACAGAAGCATCTTCTGCTCCCCAAGCACAGCCTGCATGCACACAACAGCTCAGAGAAGTCAAATTCCAACCCAGGAAAGCAGCAGAACGAGACACAGCTCATCTCTGCTGTCCCAGAGGGAACTCCAGAGCTGCCACGCACCCGGCACAAGCCCCTGGTAGGACCCAGTGCTGTGGATCAAACGCAGTGCGTTTTGTGCCAGTCAAATCCCAACAGGCACCCGTGTCAACACGGGACAAGCAAGACAGGTTTGCTGAGCAAGGGCTTGGAGAAAGCAGCTCCTCCGATGGCAGCCTGGACTTGGAGATTCCAGCTTTAAATTTCCTCTCTGTCAGGGAATTTAAACACCTGCAGAGCCGAACACACTCACTGCTATGGAGCAGCAATGCTGACAAGCAAAAAACTGACCAGCCTGTGGCACAGCCCAAAATAAACTCATAGAATTCCAGTCTGATTTGTGTTGGAAGGGACCTTAAAGCTCCTCCAGCTCCAACCCCTGCCACGGGCAGGGACACCTTCCACTGGAGCAGCTTGCTCCAAGCCCCTGTGTCCAACCTGGCCTTGAACACTGCCAGGGATGGGGCAGCCACAGCTTCTCTGGGCACCCTGGGCCAGCGCCTCAGCACGCTCACAGGGAAGAGCTTCTGCCTAAGAGCTCATCTCAGTCTCCCCTCTGGCAGGTTAAAGCCGTTCCCCTTGGCCTGTCCCTACAGGCCCTTGTCCCAAGCCCCTCTCCAGGTTTCCTGCAGCCCCTTTAGGCACTGGAGCTGCTCTAAGGTCTCCCCTTAAGGAGCCTTCTCTTCTCCAGGCTGAACCAGCCCAGCTCTCTCAGCCTGGCTCCCACAGGAGAGGTGCTCCATTAAGAAACAAACCTTTATGGAGCAAGGAACATTTACCAGGAATACCCAGCCCCCTCTCCGCACATTCCCCAACTTCTCTCCTTGCTTCCCAAACCACACGAGTGACTCAAGACCTGCAACCCCAGCAGCACCCCCACCATCCCCACACCGACAGGCAACTGTTACCCGCGGGGCCACGTCCCCTTCCACCCCAGCACCAACCGAACCGCATCCCCCGGAGGCCGGTACCTGGCCGCGGTTGGATGGTCTCGATGATCACGTCGGTCATCTCCCTGCGGCCGAGGTGCTGGTGGAGGATGGCCGCCCGCTCCCCGGGGCCCTTCCCCTCCAGACAGGCCGGTACAGCAGCCGGGGCCGCGCCGGTGCCCTCCGCCGCCATCTCCGGAGCTGCGCAGGAAACAACCGGCGTTGGGACACTGCGGTGGGGCCGGGACCCACCGACACCCGACCCCCTCCCCGGGCGCCTGCGGGCCGCGGCGCTGCTTCCTCCCCCGCCACGGCGGGCAGCGCTGCCCCGGACCGCGGCGGGGAGGGCACCGGAGCGGCCCGGAGCCACTCACCAGCCGCGCTGTAGGCGAAGGCCGCGGGCAGCGGCGAGTGCTCGGCCAGCTCCAGCCGGATCACCACCAGCGACACGCTCATGGGCCCGGGCTCCGCGGGGCCTGCGCCGCTTCCGCCTCCCGCGCCTCTCCCCTCTGACCCCGGCGCGGTGACGTAAAACGTAAGGCGGCGGCGGCGGAAGGAGCAGGAAGAGGAGAAGGAGGAGGGCTCAGGGGGGCTATGAGCGGTGCCCCGCTGCTTCTCGCGAGACTTGGAGGTGAGCTCTCGCGAGAGCGGGGGGCGGCGGTTGACTGGCGAGGGGAAGCCGGCCCCTTACTGGCAAGGGGCCATGGGCCCCGTTACCATGGCAATGCAGCCAAGATGGAGGGCTCAGGCCTCATCCCCTTTGGCTAAAGAACACCCTCATAATTAATTAAAGCATTAAAACCCCTCTTTCTTCCTTTCCCCTCGCACCCACCACACTGGTATGTTGCAGCTCAGGGCTGTGCTATGGTTCACGGTGAAGTAAAAGAAAGTAAAAGCCCAGCCATGGAAATAAGGACTTTGATTCACGGCATAAAGGTGTCCGTGAAGGATGAAGGATACCCTGGCTAATCAAAACAGCAGCATCCTATAGCCTCTATAATAGGTCTTTGAAACCCTCCCAGCGTTGTCTGGCATCGTAGACAATTAACTTGAGCAGCACCGGCTTCATGGTCTGCTGCATCACTAGAGAAGCAGCAAGGATAGAGTCACTTTGCAAAGGTTTCCTGTGATTTGTAATCAGCAGTGTGTTAGTGATGTGTGTCAGTGTTTAGTCAAATCATGCTGTACCTTTGAAGGGCATAAGGACCCTGTGTAAAACCACATTTGGTGGGGCACTTCATGCACGTGAATAAACACTTAACCCTGTAATTCAATGCTCTGTGTCCTGTATCCCATCTCCTCGGTCCATACAGGCCAGGTGTAGTCTCCCTACCACCCTCAGCGTGGTTCCCAGGATGTACCCATGGAGCATCGCCCGCACTGCCCCTTACCTGCTGGGCTCAGTGCATCGGAGCTGGTCTGGATGGTGCTGTTACAGAGCTGTGATCTTCCACGCTGGCGGAGCGCTCCTGCCATCCCCTTACAAGACCGCCGCGGGTGCGTAGTCTCATTTGCTCCTGCTGCTTCCAGGCATGGAGGGAAAGTAGATTCCCGGTGACCCTGTGGGTTGCTGCTGGTTCTGGTGACGCTCAGGAGCTTGCCATGATGATGATGGTACCTGTGGTGTCGTCAGAGGTACCAAAACACTGACTGGCAACAGTGTTGACAGCTCCAGGTCAGCGCCTGAACCCATCTGGTGATGAACCTGCCCTGTCGTGACGCTGTCTGATACCACCCAACGTTACAGCCCTTCGGCACACTTTAACAGCTCCATGTTTTCACCCCAAGGTACCACACTGAAAATAGAGGTGAGGTGCTTCAGCTGGGGGAATGTCCAAACCTCCTGTCTGTGCCTGGGTAAACTGCACCGCTCCACGTCAGTTCTCATGGGTGCTGGTGGATGGGTCAGACCCCAAAGGGGTTCCAAGATGATTTCTCAGTTCTGATGATGCCAAACATGCTCTTTCCTTGCTTTCTTCCTATGCAGACTGGGAGGCCCGGGATTGTCTTCCAGCCGGCACCGTCCAGCAAGCTGTGTTCTCTGGAGGGGAAAACAGCCTCTCCCTGAAGTACACGAGAGGAGAGCTGACAACTGTGGAGTTTCTGCAGGAACTGGGCCGGCAGTGCTTTGGGACTGTAAGCCAAAACCCCCTCCTCTCTTTGTGCTTCCTGACTGCAGGGGAATGGAATCCAGAAGGGAGGGAAGAGCAGCTTTTAAAAGCAGTCCTTTGGAAGGGTCTGCATGTAGCATCCAGGAAGCATTGCTGTCTGCTCAGGGCAGACTTTTCCCTGCCATCATCATTCTGGTACCCAGGCTGGGTGTTCAGCTGAATTTGCCTTCGCTTCCACCAGCCTCTTCCTGCATGTTTCTGAATGGTTTCATTTCACAACACCTCTAGAATCAGTGGAGATGAGAAGTCAGGGCCAGAAACCAGCTGAAAGGCTTTTGCTGTTACTTCATACACAGACCATGGTTCTTAGGATCAGTAGAAGCCCCTCCAACACAGCATTAGGAATCCTCTTTCGAATAAAGCCTTTTCGAAACAGCTCAGTCTAAAATGCAGATTCCTTTCCTGCCTGCAGGATTTCTCTCTAACCTGCCTTGATTCCATAGCAGACGCAGTCCTGGTGCGTTTCTCTCTCCCAAAATCAGCCCTTGATCTCTGCTGCTGCTCCTGCAGGATGAGTAATGTGAGAACACTGGTTTATTTGGTCTAAGCAATTTAGCTGGGAGCTTCAGCTCCTGCCTTCTGCTGCCAAAGGAAGCAGGACACCAAGATGATCAGGCAATCTACCTACCCAAGCTCTCTGCTTTTCTTCCCTGCTTAAAACCAATCTCTGGGTAATGATCATTCTTGGGGTTTGGTTTCTTAGGCAAACGTCCGTGTTCCAGTGGACTCTCTGCTCTCGGACTTAATCAGAAAGGAGATGATAAAACAGCTCCCCATAATGGCAGAAGCAGTACAGTGTATCCGTGCAGAAGGTCTTAAGACAGCTCTTCTAATGGACAACTTCTGCCTGCTAAATGGGAAGAGCTTCCTGGCCCTACAAAAGCACTTTGATGTGGTAAGCCTGGATGGATCCTAAAATGCGTTCCTGTAGGTTTATAGGAAGCAGCAAGTGGAATTCTTTACACGCAGGTACCAAATGACGGGCAGCCAGCAGCACGTGTTAGCAGCTGTAAATGTAACTGCCTGTGAAGGTGTTTCCTGGCAGAATTCATTGCAGTGACTGCGCCTTGGAGAGGGTCTGAGTGAGGGGCAGGTACTTGTGCACGTGAAAATTCACTGCAAAATGCCCACACAGCCACAAGTATCTGTGTAACAGGCATAGGGAGATAAAGGTTATAGATGTAACGTATATATAGATATAGATATAGATATAGATATATCTTTATATAGATAAAGGAGATAATAGGTTGATAAAGGGCTTAGGAGCTGGAACACTATACAAGCAATAAATGTCATTCCCCAATGCCCCCGCCTGCTTTATATTTAGTCCTTTTAAAGCTTGCTTCATCCCAAGGAACTGGGAATCCCACAACTCCAACACGCCAATCTGCCTGACCTGCTGAGCAGGCAGAGACCCCTCTCCCAGCACGCTTCCTGCTGCAGAGATGAAGCAGATCAGCTGCGAGCCTCCAGGCTGGTTCAAGGGGCTTCACTTTGACAGGCAGCTGTGGGGACTCAGCTCTGCGTGACAGAAAAGTGGCTTTTTTTGTGTGCCCCAACTCAAATCTTCACATTCCAGGAGTTTATTTGTGACTTAAGTTTGGTTTATAGCCTTAAGACAACAAAATATGTGAAGAAGAGTCACCTTGTCACCATTACATTGTTATGGACTCAGCTTTCCGTGCAGTGACACTGGTGCCTGTGAAGTTCTGATAGCAGAGTGATGCTCTGTTGGGATGCTCTGTGGTACTCCTTTTCAACCCAGACTGTTTGAAAGCCCTTCACTAACCATCACCTATCTGGTGTCATCACTCATGTGGTGTGGCTCTTCAGCAAGCAACAGCACTGCACAGTAATTAGTGGGGGAAAAAATTAATTGAATGTGGATTTCCATTAGCATTGGCTTTTATATCTATGTAATAGATTCATTTCTATTCCTGGAGTGTCTGTCAGTGCCAGGGTGAAATACTGCTTGAATTTGTTACGGTTGGGAGGGCAGTGTGAGTGTTCAGAGACTGACTCGATACTTTGTCCCCAATGTGAACAGGTGGTTGTGGTCAACATCTCTGCTGCTGTGTGGTCGATGGGTGTAGTGGTCAGGACATCGCTTTCCCAGATCATTTGGAAGGTGGTGCAACCCAAGGCTTTCTTGGACAGCACTGAGCAATTGGTTCAGCATGGTCTGGGATATCCAGTCCTTGCTGGATATCTTCCCTTGAAGGACTGGCTCATCCTGTTTAGCTGATTTGGTCTGGAAGAGCCACAGCCTTGGCACCCATGCTGTCACTTGAATCATGTCCTGTCCAGCTCTGTCAGCCCTCCATGTCCTTTATTTCACATGCTAATCAGACTGGCAGTCTCTTTCCCACTCTCCCATCCTCCATTTCCACCCCTGCAGATGATTGTGGTCACAACAGGCTCATGCATAATCCGTTTGTTGTTGCTGTAGATGGTTGAATCCCATCGGGAAGGGACGGGCAAGGCAGACCCTCGGATCTACAAGCTGTGCTTGGAGTGCTTGGGCATTCACCCCCAGGAATCCATCTTCCTCGACAACAACAGCCAGAACCTAAAAGCAGCAGCTCAGCTTGGCATTAAAACGGTGCAGGTACAAAGCAAAGCAACCAGGGTGGGCTTTGGTTATGGTTTTTAAGTCCAGAAGCTGTGTTTGACTTGAATGGCTCAGGATTTTCAAGTGGCAGTGGCAGACTCGTGTTGCCAAAGCCTTTTGTTTCAGCCTGTACTTATTCCTGCAGGATGTGGTGGGGTTAAAGGGGAGGATTCCTGGCAGGCTGCACTGTTTCATTCACAGCTCTAAACCCAACAGCCAGTGTAACCTTGGAGAAGTCACTTCCTTATGGATCTCAGCTCCCTGTTAGAGAAACAGCCCTAATGTATGGTTGAGGTGGGAGAAAATAAGCTATATTTTAATGGATTTCTAGAAGCTCTGGGGCATCATGGATCAGTCAGCTGGGACTGACTGGTTAACCTCCACCTTTGGGGAGAGTGAGCATGAGGGGTTTACTGCAGTGAGGGGACCACTGGGGGAAGCATGGAACTGATGCCAAGAGTGGACTCTGCTCCCCTGGACTGCACACAGGGAATTCCAGCTCTTAGCCCAGCCCAAGCTCACAGTGCCTGTACCACCATGACAGGTATGTCTCCAGAATAGAGACCAAGGTGGGAGGCTCAGTATTAGCAATGGTGCTCTATGTTGGCAGGGAATGACCTGTGAATCCCTGTGTGTCTTAGTGGATCAGTGCTGTGGAGCTCACAGATAGTCACATTGCAAGCGTGCAGAGCTCTTTCTTTCCCAGGCAATTTTATCTGCTGCTATCACCCAATGTTACTCTCTCCCTCCTGCTTTCAGGTGGATGATCCAGAAGTGGCATTCAAAGAGCTGGAAACGTGTCTGGGTTTCCCTTTGCAAGGGTTTGTTCCATATACCCGTGCAGTCAGACCAAGCATGGAAATCCCAAAAGACAACCTGCAGAAGTACCTTGAGGATGTCCTCGGTGAGCACAGCACAGGTATCACAGTGCTTCCTGCTCTTCGGCCTCAAAGCTCACCTATTCTGGAGCCATTGGCTCTTTCCATCTTACAACAGAAGGCTCCTAACCTCCAAGCAAACAGTACGGACACTCAGTGATCTGTCAGTGTATCCCAGAAATGGGAAATGACACTTAAGGACTTCCTCATCTGCGAGGGGTTCAGCACAACAAATTGATGCCAGGAATGTTCCTGGTCTGTGAGCCATCTGTGAGCTATTGCCACGCTCCCCAGGGATCTGGGACACAGGAGCAAGGTGCAGGTTCCTGATTGCAAGGAGGAGATGTAAAAGCTATAGAAGCTCCTGGCTCTGCTGACCCCTGCTCTCTCCCTGCAGGCCCATTGGTGTTACGACAGTTTGGCCATGGACACTCCACCCAGACCTATTCTGTCAGGTTTGGAGATCGCTTGCTAGTGCTGAAGAAGGAGCCCTCTGACAGCCCACATCCCTCAGGCTCTGCTGTCAGAAGGGAATCCAGGTGAGAAGGAGCTCTGCTCCTCATTCCAGCTGTGGAGGAAGGATTCCTGTGGATCCCAAACAACCCCGTCCTAGGGACAGTGCTCTATTCCAGCCTGTTCCACAACAGACACACAGCTCTGTATCCCAGTCTGTGATCTCAGCAGCAGGACACTTGTGGGGGAGCAGCTGGGATCTCCCCTTGGTTTTCCAGAGTGTGTTGGATAGGGTCTCAGGGCCACGTGCAGGTTTTGGTGTGCTTCTTTTGCCTACCCCCAGCCGTGTTGGTTTAGTGTATTTAAAACTGAGCACAGGACTCGAATACCGTGTGTCTGCCTGGCAACACTGCAGCTCTAGTATTGATTCCCTAATGCCCTTCTGTGCTGACACAGCTCTCTGGCTTGCCCTGGCAGGTTACTGAAGGCCCTTGCTGAAGCTGGTGTTCCTGTTCCCACTGTACTTGCCCTCTGTGAGGACAGAAGGTAATCTTGTCCCTCACCTTCCACTCTGTGCTTGAGAACCTCAGCCAGATTCCTGCAAAGAGGAGAGGGAGGGGAGAAGAGAGGGAACCAGATCTCACCAAGTGCACTGGGCTCATTAATGTTTGTCCAGTCTCAGGCCAGAGGAGCCTCTGGAAGTTCAAAGGACAGTAACACTTTTATTTGGCTTGGTTCAGGTGTGTCCTATTTAGCAGTTAATCAAGTGCTGTCTTTGAAAGGCAGCTCTAAAGCAGTGGTTAGGGCTTCCCACTGACTCAGTACACTCAGGGCTCCAATAAGGAGGTGATGTTTCTGACTGCCAGCCCTCAGACTTGCCCCAAGATCCCCAGCCATGACAGCAGCAAGCCTGCAGCCAGGACACCCCTGCAGCCTGCAGTCAGCACAGCCATGCTCACATCCCTGCAGCCGTAAAGCCTCTGCACTGCAGTTAAATGTGTGTCCATCATTTGTGGTGCCTGTGTGCGGTCTGACAGCCCAGCTCCACAGCCCACAGCAGCCTAAGCCCAGGTGAGACTGAGGGCTGGCAGGTAGCAGGATTAACCTCAGCCCCACTGCTTCCCCTTGCTCCCCAGCACCCTTGGCACACCCTTCTACCTGATGGAGCACTGTGCTGGCCATATCTACAGCGACGTCTCCTTCCCCGCGCTGCAGCCCTGCCAACGGAGAGCTATTTATGCTGCCATGAGCCAAGTCCTGTCTAAGATCCACAGCGTAGACCTCAAAGCAGCCAAACTGGAGGAGCTCAGGGAGCATGGTGAGAGAAGCCTGTGTGTCCTCTGTCACTGTTTTCTTCTCCTGTATATCAGCATTTCAAGGGATGAGCTCGGGTACGGGGCTTGAGCTGAACTTGGGGGCAGCAGGGAGAGTGCAGCTGGGCAGCAGGGTGCCTGCATGCTCAGGAGCAGTGTGAGGGTGTGGGGAGCTGCTTTAGATCCTCCAGGTCTTTGTTTCCGGTCAGCAGTCCCCAAAGCTTCCTGCCATGAGCAAGGGCTGTGTGTGGGTGCAGGAGTAACTTGTTTGCTGCCGTCTCTGACCAAGCTTCCTCAGCTCCTCCAGTCTCTCTGCAGAGCTACATCAGTTTGGACTCCTGAGGCTTGTCGCAGGGTGCTGGATCTGTTTGGCTGTTTCACTTTTTCTTCATGCATCTTCTATGCATCTCTGTTGAAGCCTCTTTGTGCCAGTCCCTTTCCCTCAGAGCCTTCATTCCTCTGTTACAGGTAATTACATTCAGCAGCAAGTTGAGACCTGGACCAAGCGGTACCGAGCTATGGAAACTCGTGTTATCCCAGCCATGGAGAGACTCATCGAGTGGCTGCCTCTGCACTTCCCTGACTCCAAGCAGACAACAGTTGTGCACGGTGATTTCAGGTACTGCTTGGCTGCCAGCACTGCCCTGGAGCACATCCCAGGCACCAGAGAGGGGCACAGAGTGTAAAGCAATATATAAACACCAGAGAGGTGCTGAGTTGGGCTGATACAGCAGCTTCAGAGCACTCCAAAAGCTGGGCTCTGGGTCAAGCTCAGCATCCCGCAGGTGATGAGATCTAGAGGGCCACTGTGATCATGTTGCCTCATGGGTCTTGCAGAGTTTTTTTGCCCAACTGCCGTAAACGCTGCTCTAACACTGGCAGATCAACTCTTCTGCACCCTGGCAGGATGGTGCCCTCTCTGTTTCCTCCTCAGTAGGCTGCTGCCCTCTCCTGGGGCTCAGACTGGGGAAGGCTTTACTACACATCATCAGGCACATTTCAGTGCAGGGCCTGGAGTCATTGTGTGCCTTGGAAAAGACCAGGAAATCCCCTTGGACAGTGATTTGCCTGCCTCACTTTTTGGCTGGCCTGTCCTGTAACATCTGCTAACGATCTGAGGCTCTGAATAAGTTGGTTTCATTCTTCACAGCACAGCTCAGTTCATCATTAATCAGGGAGTTCACTATTGAGTAATCTCTGTCCTCCCTGACCTCTGCCTGCAGAAATTAATGTTTCACTGGTGCAGCCTCCTGAAGACTCAGCAGCTTGTGAAGAGCACTGGAAGCACCTCCTGCTGCTGAGCACTGGGATCTTTTTCCCTGTCTTGAGACCTTTCTGATCTCTTTTTCCCTCCAATACAGGATGGACAACCTGGTCTTTCATCCAGACAGGCCAGAAGTCCTTGCTGTCCTTGGCTGGAAGCTTGCAGCTCTAGGAGATCCCATCGCTGATTTGGCGAATAGCTGTATGGCCTACTTCCTGCCACCTCACTTTAGTGCACTGAGAGGTACAGAGAGTGGCAAAGCCACATCTGACACACAAAGACGGGAACTAGAGCCCAGAAACAGATTTAACTCCTGCCCAGAGAGCTCAGCTGATGGTTGGGCTCCTTGCAGCTGGGAGGAGCTGTGCATCTTCTACCGTGTCCCCTGCTCTCCCATTTCTCCCTTCCCTAAAGAACCCTGCAGGATGGAAACATCTTTCTGCATGTGCAGTTGTCACTGTTCCGTGGTCACCCCATCCCCAGTTTGTTTCATGTCTGTCACCCATTTGTCCCGCTTGGTGCCATCACCCTGCTCCTGAGCAGGGACCTTTGTTTGTGGTGATGCCAAGGCCCTGCTCCACAGCTTGCAGAACTGCATTTAAAGATCCATTTGGATTATTTTCCCTCTCACTTCAGCTGTGAAGCTGGGGAGCTCTTGTGGGTGGGAGAGCTGTGACCCAGGGCAGCCCAGGAGGAGTTTGCCCACAGAGTTACACACTTGTTGAAAGTATAAGGTTAACCCCAGAGGAAAATGGTTCCAGCATTCAGGAGGAACATCTCTCAGTCAGAAAACTGCCCCATCTGCACTTCACCTCTATGGGCTGGTGCTAAACCCATTGTGTGTATGGAACCAGTGCAGGTGTTGGATGGAGGAGGCTCCACAGCTCTGTGGCTCTGCCACCAGCCTCACATCATCCCTAGAAACCTCTGAGCTCCTCACTGCTGACTCACTGTTGCCTCTTCACACCTTCCAGGCTTGAGGAAGTGTGATCTGGGGCACCTGGGAATCCCCACGGCAGAGGAGTATTCCCGGATGTACTGTGGCCACGGGGGAGCGGAGCGACCGGAGAACTGGAATTTCTACATGGCCTTTGCCTTTTTCCGGCTGGCTGCAGCGCTGCAGGGACTCTGCAAGCAGTCTGAGGCAGGTGAGGAACCCACCACGCCAGCTCTGCACAGGGCACACACACAGACAGGGCTGCTCTCACTCTCAGGGTGGCTGTCGTGTCCTGCAAACAGAAGGAAGGGGGAAAGGGAGCACACACAGAGCATTCCCCAGCAGCTGCTGCTTGCTGGATGCTGGTCACACAGAGGTTGCTGGGTGCTCTCTTTCATGCGGGGACTGAGCAGAGTTCAGAGCTCAAGGCTGTGTCCCAGAGGTGGAGCTCCCAGACCTTCAAACTAAGCACCACAGAGACCCAGAAGCAGGGAGGTGCTGTGAGCTCTCAGTACTGTTTTATCTGCACACATCAGGCCTGGCCTGGGGGTCTTTATCAGAGAAAACCAAGATGTTACTTTCATATTCCTTAGCAAGGAGTTTCCCCACGTCCTGATGGGCTGGGCCAGACAAGGGCAGTTGGCACTGCTTGGGATGTGACTACAAAACATGGGCTCTTCCAAAGAAAAGTGTCCGATTCTTCTCTCCTCCCCAGGGAAGCCAGCCCCAAGTGGAAGCAGCCCGGAGGATGTAGAGTTCGTGGCTGACTTGGCTTGGGATTTTGCCATCAAAGAAGGATTCCGTGTGTTTGACAGCCTCCCCAGCACACAGCTTCTCCCACGACGTTACAGCACCTGGGCCCGGAGAGGGCCGTTCCTCAGCAGGAGCTATGGTACCTGGTCATGTCCTCGGGCAGCTTCTGTCCCCAAAGTCCCCCTGGTCACTCCCACCACCAGTATCTTGGGTTTGGCCCAGAGTCTTTACTACAAGTTGGACAAGATCATGGGCATCCAGTGGGGGTTTCTGATTTCCCAGCCCAGATGGACTCCACGTCCTCTTCTAGAACTGACGGTGAGACATCCTCCTTCCTAAAGTTGCTTTGCATCACCTGCACAAGGGCAGGGGGTTGTGGCATGCCTCTGAGTGCCCTTGCTGTCCTGGTCACATCAGACGTGTGGCGTTCATAGAGTCCAGTGGCTTAGACAGAGGGGAATGGGTTCCTGTTGCTGCTACGTTGGAGTAACAGAGTTCATGTTCTGTGAAGCAGCAGTTCAGAAGCTGGCATTCCCAGGGTGAGCAGATAGAACCAGCCCAGCTGTAATCGCTGGTGCTGCTCCCCCAGGGTCCTGCCATCAGTGATGATAAGAGTCCGCCCCAGTGCTTCTTGGGAGGTCTCTCAGAGCAGGGACCTGCTTGCACCCCTACAGCTTCATTTCTTCCTTTGTGTTCTCTTGCCCTCCTCTCCATGGCAGGAGCTGTCTTTGGAGACACCCCCATCAGCAAACAGTCGCCTGCCCAGGACTTATCACCCCATCGGGTGAAAAGCTGAGGGTGATCAGCAGGGCAGGCTCTGGGGCACCGCTTAGACTTTGGCCCTGCCACTGTCCTGGGCTCCCCTGTGCAGAGCAGCTGCTGCTGCAGCCCTGACCCCTCCAGTGGAGGGACATGCGGCATTCCTGGTATGGTGGGGAGGAAGCAGACACCAGCTAGAAAAGAGACTTGCCCGTGTCAGGGGGCAGTGGCAGAGAGGGGAGTAGCATCAGCTCTCTCCCTCTGCCAGTGCAAGGCAGGTCAATACATGGGTATCAGGACTGCTGAGTGCCCTGCCCAGGCTCTGGTTTCTCTGTGCTTCCACTTCCTAGTGCTGGTGACTGTGGCTCAGGAGCTCATGGCTCTATTGGCTGGTGTTTCAAATAGATTGCTAGGAACTGTGTCATGAGTAATCACGCACAGAGTGTGTCATGAGAGCAAACCTCCCTATCCTTGAGTTTATACAGATTATACTCAGTGTACTCTAGCGACGCTACCACATTCTAGGGCATTACTTAACCACCTTTTAGCTGCCAGAAAAGAATCCCATCTGTTGTTTTAGCTCTTTGGAAGCATTTCCTTGTGCTCTGGCAGAAACCAGCAAATCCCAGCACTTGAGGGTGCTTAGGAGCTGATCCACTGAGAAGGTGGACAGGGAGGGGGAAGCAGCAGCTCTGGGGAGTTTGGAAGTGCTGAGAAGAGCAGATCTCCTCATCCTCCTCAGAAACACTCATCTTGAGAGCTGGGGGGGGACCACCAAGTCTCCAAGCAGCAGGACTGCCACACTCCCTGCTCCATGCCTTGGGCTTGCCTGGGGGCCACAGAGCCCCCCCAGTCTTGCCACCTCCCTGGCTGTCCCATTGCTCTTTCCCTTGGCATTGCCCCTGTTGTGAAAGCCAGGGGAGGAGTCTTGCTGCCAGCAGCAGAAAGATAACACAGTTCAGTGCTGAACAGCCAAAGAGGCTGGGACTGTGAACTGGGCAAGGGCCAAGGGGAAGGGTGAGCTCTCCTTGTGCCAGCTGGCACCGCAGGGCAGAGGTTCGCCCCAGCACATTCACTCCACTGAACAGGGCAGCATCTCAGCTGGTCCTGCCCCAGCCCGCGCAAGGAGCCAGCAGACTTTGCCTGTTGGTCCTGGAGGTTGCCCTTCCCCACAGTTTTCCAGGAGATCCTCTCCAAAGGAGCAGAAAAGCTCAGCTTCTCTTTCAGAGCAAGCATTAAGTGCGTTTGGCCAAAGCACTGGGCACAGCATCGAGCCTGGGAGGGAGCCAGGGCTGGTTACTGGAGGCCAGCCCCAGGGTAGAGGGATGCAGGAAGATGTGATGTCTCATCCTCTTCCACCAGGCACAAAGTGGCAGGACCCAGGCAGTGACTGACAATGACCCTGCAGGCCATGGATTGGGTTAGCCAGGTGAGCAGGCACACGCACCTAATATTTGTCCCCTCTCTGGGCCAAATAAAGCAGCACAGGGACACCTCCCTGTCCCTTTTGGGCCTCCTCCATACCAGGAATGAGTCTGGGGCCCATGAGTGTGAGGGATGACTTGTCCTGGCTGCTGTGGGATCCCTGGTGAGGCTGTTTCCCCAGCTCCGCATTCCCCAGGGCATCTGGAAGGGGCTGGGACATCTGCTGCCCCTCAGGCCTGAGCCCCACATCTGGCTGAAGGTCCTGCGTGGTTCACAGCACTCTGCACACCACGGCTGAGCCACCACCTCAGACCTGAGACTGAACCAGCCTGGGAGCTGCTCAGTTTCAGTGGTGTTTGCTGTTTACGCTGTGTCTGTATCTTCACTGCCAGCCTCAGGAGGTAGGCAACAAAATTCATCCTTAGATCATGAGGCTTGCAGGCCAGGAATGACCAGGCTAGGGGTGCAAGACTTGGTGGTGGGAATAAAGAGAATGGAGTAGGGTGACTCTCCTTCAGCACAGCTCCAGCGACCTGCAGACACTACAAGAGTCCTTGGGAACAGGGGGAACTGAATCAAGTCCTCAAGGACTCTGGATTCAGGGGAGACTCTGGAGCTGGGAGGAGCTGGGGGGACTCCATGGGGTGATGACTGCAGAGGATCTCTCTGGGTTTCTCTGGGGTCCATGAGATGCAGACTGCATCAGTGGGGGCTTTCAATGCTCCACAGAGGCCAACAGCAAGAGGAGAACTGTGGGAACAATTGTGCCACTTCCTGGGCTCTTTATGTAAAGTCTGCTATTAATTCAATATTAAAGTGATGGGCTCAATATTAATTCAATATTAAAGTGATGGGCTCAATATTAATTCAATATTAAAGTTATGGGCTCAATATTAATTCAATATTAAAGTGATGGGCTCAATATTAATTCAATATTAAAGTGCTGGGCACACTCCTTGGAATTCCTCTCCAGTTTCTCCAGCGTGGGCACAGCCTCAGCTCACTCTCACACAGCCACATCCATCTGCCCAGCATCCCCAGCACATCCCTGCTCCCAGGGGCACAAGGGGTGCTGCGGAGGAGCCACCCTGGCTGCCCAGCACCAGGACCACAGGCTCTAGGGAATCCTTGTAACCTGAACTCCAGTTTCTCCCAGGCTCCAGGGTGGAATTCTGCCTTGGCAGAATTTCAGGCACTTGGTGCTGCTGCAGAAGTGGGAGAGAGCCTGGATCTGCCCTGTCCACAGCTGGGATGATTTCCAAGCAGGCACCTGACCTTGGCACTTCCCACCCTCTCATCTCAGCCAGCTACCGCAGGGCTGAGCATTGGGTCTGCTGTGAAGGTGTTTCCTCCACTGCACGTTTTAGTGCTGCTGGGTTTGTCTGCTGAGCCCCAGGGAAGGGAAGGGTCCTGCTCAAGAGGAGCCAAAGCACTAACACAGGTGAGCTAATGCTCAGTGTCACCAGTTGAATCCGGGTATCAGCAGAAGACACAAAGGATGGCGTATGCAGCTCAGCCTTGGGCAAGGCTCAGCTGGAGCTCAGTGCTGAGACGTGCCCTGTGGATACGCAGCCTGATCCGGTCCCTCTGGCACAGACAGTGCACACCTCCAATGGGTAAACCAGGTCTTTCTGGCACCTGAAAGTGGTTTAACACTTGCAGGCCTGTAAGAGGAGGAAGACCATGTTAGCACAGGTATTTCACCTGAGGGCTGCCTCCTAAAGAGCTGCTCAGGACCCAGTCTCTGGGGTGACAAAGCAGAACCAGTCACCCTGCAGGGGTATGGGTGGATGAGAGATCTAACACAAGAGGATTTCTTTTTGCTGATGGAGGAAACACGCAGCCTAATCCGAGTGCTGCTGGATAACCTTGGGCACTCGCTCTGCTCCTCTGGGCTTTGTGGCTCCCCCCGGCAAATCAGGGCTGGTATTCCCCTCCTGAGTGAGATGCCCAGGCACTGTCATTGCTATCTGTGCCTTCCCGGGCAGTGCGTTAAGCTACTTCTGAATTGACATATTCCACCTTTTTTCTGGCCTCTTTGATAAATCAGAGCTATCCACCCCCAGTTATCCTTCAGTAACCCCTCACAAAGGGAGCCAGGGGTGCTGTCAGACCCAGGGTTATTTTGGAGGTTAAAAACTTCACGGTTTTGGTCTCTGCCTTCCTTAGTGACAGTGATGATAGCTTGAGAATGTCTCTCTTCCCTGTATGTGCATCTGCATTTGGACACACTGAAGCTGCACAAGGCTTCTTGTACAGAAAAGGCCTTTAGCTGTTGTTGGGAGCAGTTTTACAAAGCCTCTTATTTGCATGCACCCAGTGATGTTCCTGTTGTGAGGGGCTCTGCTCTCTGCTGGGTTTGTTCCACTTCCCCTGTACACAGAGGTTTCTTTATTAGATTCCCATGTGCACATTAAGGGCACGTCCACATAACAAGGGGTCCCTGCGCAGTCCATTGCAACACCTTCCCCATAGAGCTAAGCAGGGACAGGGGCAGCCTGTGCTGGACACCGGTGAGGCATCCCTGGAGCACCAAACCAAGCTGTGCTGATGTGATTTGAACTGAGCCGGGCTGACCCGACCTGAATGGGGCCGAACTGAGCTGTGCCCAGCTGAGCCATGCCCAGCTGATCTGAACGGAGCCCTGCAGAGCAGAACCGAGCCCATTCCGTTCGAACAGAGCCACGCAAAGCCACCGGGCCGCGCTGATGGGGACAGAACCCAGCCCGGCCGCGCCGGATGAAGCCCGGAGGAGCCCCCCCCCGAGTCGGGCCGGGCGGTCCCGGAGGAGCGGGGGCGGTCCCGGAGGAGCGGGGCGGTCCCGGAGGAGCGGGCCCCGCCGCCGGCGCACCGGGCAGCGCAGCGCAGCATGTTGCGGGCAGTGGTGCGCGTCTCCCGGCTCTGCCGCGGCCCGGCCGCGCTCCGTGCGCCCTTCTCGGCCGCCGCCGCTGCTTCTCCCATTCCGGCGCCCAACCCGCGCCCCGACATCGCCTGCAACAAGGTAGGGCCGTGCTGGGGGCGAGCTGGGTCCGAGGCCGCGGTCTGGGTCCGGGCTGCGGACACCCCCGTTCATGGCGGGGAGGGGCGGGCGTTTGGGCGCAAAGCCGGGAATTCCGGGAAATGCTCTTGGGAAACGCAAGCCTGGGCGCGGCAGCGGGTGCGGAGCCCGTGTCCCGCCAGCGCAAACCGCTGCCACCGGTTCCCTAAGGGTGAAACGACACGAGGGGGCACCGGCCCCGCCGCTCCTTGGCTCCCAGCGGCCATGCCCGGGCTGTTGTTGGCTCTTGGCCGAGCGCTCGGGAAGTTCTCGGTGAGCACCACGGTGCTGACCCTGTCCCCATGGACCTGGAGGAACAGATCTGCCCCTGAGCCTCCCGCTGCCCCTGCGCAGCTCCAGCCGGGCATCGCGGGCTTGCAGGGACCTACTGAGACCGGAGCTGCTTCCCGTTGAGGTGATGGTTGCTGAGGGGTGAATTCTTGTTATGAACTTGAGGGTGTGTCGTTTGTTGCTACAGTATCTCCTTCCTATTGGTGCGGATCTGGAGCCCGAACAAGCTGGGTCCCTTTTAATGAAGCAGCTAAGGTGCTATCAGATGCTCTCTCCCTGGTTTACCCCCGGTCTGGTGCTGAGGCTTTGCTTGTTTCCTTGCAGATTTTCATCAACAACGAGTGGCACGATGCAGTCAGTAAGAAAACCTTCCCGACGATCAACCCGGCAACAGGAGAAGTCATCTGCCAGGTTGCAGAAGGTGATAAGGTAACATTCTCTTGGAATCGGGTTGGCTTCAGTGTTAGCAGGTACACGGGGATTACAGGAGAAGACACCAATGCAGCGCTGTGTTTGCAGCAGTGTCTGAGCTGTGCCAGTGTCAAGAGGTTCTTGTGCTCTTCCTCAGCTGTTGCTTTCAACAAAACCCTCTGGCTTTGCCTCTCGCCAGAGCCAGGCTGGAACTGGGAAGGGCCAAAAGGAATAGATGAGTTGGGAGGTCTGGGGACAGTCATGATTGGAGCTTGCGGGACAGGCAGGGATGAAGGCAGACACTGAGGTCCTGTGGGTGTTGTGCTGGCAGCGTGACCCGGAGACACAGTAGCAGAGGAGATAAAAGATCAGGATTCCACTGGAGAGCTGAGACCGTCCCCAGCCCTAGGAAATTAGAACAAGAGGTGGTGGTGAATAGAGTCATGTAATCATTCCTTATGGAAGGCCCTCCATGGGGGCTGTGGCAGAGCTGAGGTGGTGTTTCCCAGCAATTCTGGATTCTTTCTGGAAGCTTGTTTAGTGTTCCCCACGGGAGGGGTGGGGAGGGAAAACTCTTTGTTATTTGTTTGTCCCTGGTAGACTGGCTTGTCCTGGCAAGACCATTGCAGCAAGTCAGGACAGGGAACCAACGAGGAACCAGTTAGTGCCCTGACAGGACAAAATGATGGACGAGGGGTGTCTTATCACGGACAAAACCCGTTTAGACTGTGCTGGTGCAATCAAAACCCGAGCGAGCGTGAGAAGCACACTTCTGGAGCTTTTCCTTGATCTGAGATGCAAATATTAACCCAGCAGATGACATGGTGGAGATAACTGGATGGGATTGGCACTGTGCGGAGCTGAAATAACGAGTGCCCAGGTTGATGCCCATGGGGTGCACAGCCCAGGGGATGCAGGTGTCTTGCAGTGAGGCAAGTCAAGGCTGCAAGTTCTTGCCCCAACAAGGCTGGTGTGAGCAGCCGTGTGTGCCAGGGGCTGTTTTCTTCTGGAGACCAAAGAGAGCTTCAGCTGTGTTTTGAAAGAGTGAGTGGGGGCTGGCTGCTCCTTCCTCACCCTCTTGCCTTCCCTCCTCTGCAGGCAGATGTGGACAAGGCCGTTCAGGCAGCCAAGGCAGCTTTCCAGCTGGGCTCGCCCTGGAGGAGGATGGATGCTTCTCACCGGGGGAAGCTGCTGAACCGGCTCGCTGACCTGATCGAGCGGGACCGGGCGTACCTGGCGGTGCGTGCTGTGCTCCAGCTGAGCTCTCTGCTGCGAGCGGGGAGGGACAGGGGCAGAGACGGGTGGTTTGTGCCATTGGGTGCGACGGGGAGAGATGGAAGTAGTTTTGGGAAGCTGAAGGCAAAAAAAGCCAACGCAGAGCAGATTCAAAGTGCAAACTGAGAGTTGAATCGGAATCTGTTTGTGTGACTGCCCCCTCCTTCTGGTAATCTCATTGTGTTTTGTAGGCGCTGGAAACTCTGGATAATGGCAAGCCGTACTCCATCTCCTACCTGGTGGATTTGGACATGGTAGTCAAATGTCTCAGGTAGGTGTGGAGGCTGCAGTGACTCCTCATGCTTAGCTGGCCTGTGGTAGCCAAGCCTCTGCACGTGCAGAGGCCAAATTCCTCCAATTGCAGGGCTGCACTGGCCTGCTGGTCCCATGTGGCCCACAGCAGGAGATAAGACACCCATTTTCCTCTTTTTTTTGCTAAGAATGAGGCTGGAATTCCTATGAGTTCCCAAAGGATTTTTGTTGCATGTATGTCTCTTGGTATATACAGGACTAGTGCTACTGGAGGTGATCTGTGTTACAGCACAGGGATGGTAGGATTTATGTTATGCTAAGGCAGGAGAGAGGAATGTTTCTATTTATTGTCCATTCTTAAAATCCCGTTTGGGAAATACTTGTATTGCTATGTGTTTTACAAAGTGAAGAAGGGAGAAAGCAAATAGCTGGAGGAGGTCTCTCTTCTCCTGATGGGACACTTGTTATTCTAAATTCACTGACCAAAATGTTGCGGTTGGTAGATACTTTGCAGGCTGGTCAGATAAATTCCATGGCAAAACCATCCCCTTAGACGGAGACTTCTTCTGTTACACAAGACACGAGCCAGTGGGAGTTTGCGGACAGATAATCCCGGTGAGTAAAATGCATCATTACTTCCTGCAGCATTCCAAGAATTTGGTGTTATCATGAAGAGTCATCTTAGAAGCCTTAAAGTTACTATCTGTTGCTCATTACTGTTTCCTTCCAGTGGTAAAGGTATGCTTGCACAGCTGGGAGGGCTGTTAGGTTGTCCTCGCATTGTAGAACTATCTATTGATTTCATAAGCTCTGAGTAAGACTCACTTTGTATCTGCTGATTTAAAGGATTTAAACCCCTTTAGAGGAGTTACCTGGCTCAGAACAACAGTTAAGTTTAATGTTTAAAATGCTGTGTGATGAGGAAATAGCTGCAAAATTCAGCTTTATGTACATGATCTTACTTCGGTAACTAGCAGCAAGCATTGGGAGGTGGTTGGTCAACAACAAAGTCATCGTTACACAGTGACCTGTGGATAGTGTTATCTCTTTCTAGGAGTAGCCACATTCTGATTGCTGGGTGCTGTACTTGCATGGGTTTCATGTTTGCATTGAGCAGGAGCTGAATGTGAACGCCTCGCTGGGCTGCATGCACTGCCACTGCAAACAGGCTTGCTTTCCAAATGCCTCAAAAGAGGGTTTGATGGCTACACTGACAGTAAAGATTAATTTACATGGGGTTTGCAGTGGTGCTGAGACACCTCCAAGTAGAGTTTCCCTGGACAAGCAGAAGGCAGTGCTTGGAAAGGAGGCAGGCACTGGAGGGCAGCAAGGGAAGGATCAAAGGCTGCTTCCATAGGCACTGCACTGGTTTGGATGGAGCTCGCTGATTACTTACTGATTCATTGGAAACCCTCAAGCTCAGAGCAGCAAATACCTCCTTGTTTTTCAGTGGAACTTCCCGCTGTTGATGCAGGCATGGAAACTTGGGCCTGCCCTGGCCACTGGGAATGTGGTGGTGATGAAGGTGGCAGAGCAAACCCCTCTGAGTGCTCTCTATGTGGCCAATCTGATCAAAGAGGTGAGCGAAAGGCTGGGTTTCCATTGCTGCTGTGGTACAGTCAAACTGGTGAGCTGCAGAGCATGTGAGGCAGGAACAGAGAGGGGCTGTTTGGTCTGAAGAAAGGCTGGATTGTCTTGGGTATCATAGCATTTGGTTGGCAAAAACCCCTCTTGTCCTTATAAATGTGTATGCAAAGGACATAGATCTTGATTAGGGAAGGACTCTGAGGCTTAGGTTACAAAAACAAACTCAGGGTGATTGGGAAGTTGACATCTATTGCTCCAAACTATGCTTAGGGTGTGGGGAGGGGAGAGGAGTTGTCCTGCTGGTTGCAAACTGAACATTAACACCAGAGTGAGGTAGAAAAGGCTCTGCCCTTTGTGGGAGGCCTATTGAAACATTACTGGCAGGGGAGGGAAGGGGAAATCCTTGGTGTGTAACAGGACTAACATTGCTCTCCCCTGTGGTGAACTGGCAGGCTGGATTCCCACCAGGAGTGGTGAACATCATCCCTGGCTATGGGCCCACTGCGGGGGCTGCCATCTCCTCCCACATGGATATAGATAAAGTGGCCTTCACCGGCTCCACACAGGTAAGGGAGCACCTTACCCTGCAAGCCCTTGGGATACAGAGAGTGTCTCATTGCTGTAATACCTTTTCTGTGTAAAATACTGGAGGTGCTTTGCCTTCTAAAAGGAAAATAGAGCTGACTTCAGGGTGTGACATTTAGTTTTACTTTACGTAAGACTTACATAAGAAGGTGCCTTCTTTAGAGTACTTCCTCTTGCTTCCCTTGAGCTGCTTCAGAAGAGGAGAAACCCTGTGCAGGCTTCAGGTGTTCCCTGAGGGCCCTGACAAAGAAGGGATTATTGTTAAAGTGCTGACTGAGACCTGAAATGAGCCGCCCTGCCCGATGCTGCAGACGTAGGAGTTAATTCCTAATACCTGTTCTCCTCACCGTGCAGGTTGGGCACCTGGTCCAGAAGGCTGCAGCAGAGAGTAACCTGAAGAGGGTGACACTGGAGCTCGGAGGAAAGAGTCCAAACATAATCATGTCTGATGCAGACAGTAAGCACCTTTCAGCGTAGTGCTTGTGCTGTCCCTTTTGCATTGGCTTTCTGCAAGCAGAGCTGGGGGGAGAGGAAACCTCTCGTGTGGGTGTGAGTCTCCAACTCTGACCATATCTGGATGTTCTCACCCAGTGAAGTGCCTCTTGCTGTAGCTGCTGCATTTGTGTAGCAGCACTTCTTCACTCCCACTTCCCCAGTGCTGTGAAGTTCAGTTATCAGCAAATAAGAGCTTCCTTCAGTCTTACTTCCGTTTGTTTTTGTGTCTTTCTCTTGGTGTGTACCACTCTTTTCTACTCTTACTCATCTCTTGCATGCAGACTTATCGTTGGTCTTGATAAGCCAACATGTGCTTTTATATGGCGGTAAGGAAGTTCTAGATCTAAACAAACTTGTCCTTAATACCCCATAATGTCCAATGAGAACTGTATTCTGCCTCAGATCAGATTGGTTTTCTCTAGTGTGGGCTGCTTCGATAGACCCCCACACTAATTCAATCTGTATGTAACTTCTGTCCTACCAAAGCATGGAAAACACCCATCAGCTGAAAGGGCTTTGTGTCACTGGTACTCCATCAGTCTGCATGGTGATGGTTCAAAACACTCTGCCTGGGTTTGTTTGCTGATTCGTGTTCTCCCATCTCCCCAACCTTAGTGGACTGGGCCGTGGATCAAGCCCACTTTGCCCTCTTCTTCAACCAAGGGCAGTGCTGCTGTGCCGGATCCCGAACATATGTCCAGGAGGATATTTATCAGGAGTTTGTGGAGAGGAGCGTTGAGAAGGCCAAGAACAGGGTGGTTGGAAACCCCTTTGACTTTAAAACTGAACAGGGGCCTCAGGTAAGAGCAGGGAATGTCCTGATCTGTTGTCTCCTGAAATAGCCCTGAGTCATTGGTATCAGCAGATTGGAATGAAAGGGATCTATGGGTCCTCTTGATTAATCTCCTTTGAACTGTGGCCGTAATCTCCTTGCTTATGCAGGAAGAAGTCATTTAACCATTCTGATGGTTCCAAACCCTCCACTTGAAGCTGGCATTTAAAAATGACCACTTCCCTTTGAAGCTGGCTCTGCAGGCTGTTGAAATGAGGAATTGCTGGAGCACAGTCACATGCACAGCAGTTTGTAGTCAAGTCTTTTGCTGCCAGTAAAGTGAAGCTGATCTCTCTGTCCTGTGGCTCATAGGTAGATGAAGAGCAGTTTAAGAAGATCCTTGGGTACATTAGTACTGGGAAGCAGGAAGGAGCCAAACTGCTGTGTGGTGGCAACCCTGCTGCAGACAGAGGCTATTTCATCCAGCCAACTGTCTTTGGTGACGTGCAGGACAACATGACGATAGCCAGAGAGGAGGTGAGACTGCAGCACCCTTCTGTCTGTCAGCTTCTCCCTTCTTGCTCATTTTGCCCCCTCTGATGCAAAACCCCACAGTTCTGGGGCATTCATGAACCGCAGAACTCAGTGCTGCTTAGAAAGTGACCGCATTCAACTCCCTCCAGTTTACATCCAGGGTTCTTTGTAATACAGGAAATGATACTTTGAATGTGATGCCCATGACTCCCACATCCATACGTTAACTCCAGCATCAACCACAGCCCCACTCCGTGCTCAAAGCACACAGATTTTCACAAGCTCTCTTGGGATTTTGCAGATATTTGGGCCGGTCATGCAGATTCTGAAATTCAAAACCATTGAGGAAGTAATTGAGAGAGCAAATGACTCCAAGTACGGCCTAGCAGCAGCCGTCTTCACGAAGGATCTTGACAAAGCAAACTATGTGTCACACAGCCTGCGAGCTGGAACAGTTTGGTGAGCATCCACACTTCCTTCTCCCTCGGCTGCCGCAAGCTTTCTTGTGTGCTACCGTTTCTCTATAAGCTTGTTCTTTGATAGCCTGTCTCTGGATCCAGTACTTCACTGAATGTAATGACAGGCCTTCGGCTGTTGGTAAAAATTAGTTCTATTAGGTTTCCATGTTCCCACTGGGAATTAATGTATGGAATGGGGGTGAAGAAATCCAGTGCTGCAGCGAGGAATGAGAGCAATGGCTGCAGGGCTGTGAGGGCCAGCAGTGATTAGATCACTGAGCACATCTGTATGGCTGCAGTTGATGCTCCTTTGTGTTCGGAAGCCATGCAGCAGTGCCAGAGGAAGTTCTTCAACACCAGTTTCCTGCTGCAGCAGCAGGTTTTGGAGAGCCAGTATCTCACTGTCTGTTTGGTATCCAATGGTACTGAGGGAACAAGGAGGTGTCGCTGGTACCTGTGCTCTGAGAGAGGTGTGGGTGGCAACCTGGGTGCTTGGTGCTGTGATAATGCAAGAGGTGAATGGGTTTGATGTTGTTTCCTGGTTGCTGGGGATAAGGTGTCAGTATGGATTAACTCTGTTGTCTGAGAGAACGGAGAAACAGGGAAATCCTGCCTGGAAATCCTGCTGCAAACACCCATTAACTGCAGCAGGCTCTTCCATTAACCAGGCCTGAAACTGCAGGTGCTTAAATCTTGTTTCCATTTCAGGGTAAACTGCTATGATGTGTTTGGTGCCCAGGCCCCCTTTGGTGGCTACAAAGCCTCTGGGAACGGGCGAGAGCTGGGAGAATACGGCCTGGAGGCTTATGTAGAGGTGAAAAACGTGAGTATCCCTGTATCCAAGGAATGACCGGCCCTCTGCCATAGCTCCAAATTGGCTTTGTGCCTGTTGGTAGAGGCTGGTCTGAGAGTTGCAGTTTGTCCTTCTAATGCCTGGAACAAAATTGGAGCTGCACTTGTGAAGTCACCACAGACACAACTTCATGTAACTGAGAGCCCCATCCCTGGCAGTGTTCAAGGCCAGGTTGGACACAGGGGCTTGGAGCAAGCTGCTCCAGTGGAAGGGGTCCCTGCCTGTTGCAGGGGTTGGAGCTGGATGAGCTTTAAGGTCCCTTCAACCCAAACCATTCCATGGTTCTAGAGGAAAACCTACCTGTGTAACCTCATAGATTTTCTAATGTGTACGTATTTTCTATCTAATATGTATTCATACATATTCTCTATGTAAGCTAAATAGGTTTTCTAGAGGAAAACCTATTAGATATGTAACCTAACAGATTACCAGCTGCCTGCACCACTTGTTTAGCTGCTTCCACTGTACAGAATACAAGTGTGCGGACTTCTCCATGCATTTGTTTTGTGGGGAATGGGAAGAGCGTGTGCCTGATGGGCAGAAGCTTCTGCAGGTACCAACAGGCAGATGAACACCGGGCACTCATCACCCGAGAGCAGGAATCTGGGCAGTGACCAGTGCTTAATACTGCTCTATTGAGTTGATCCCAGTGTTGCCAGTGTTAGGAAATCCCATCCCCAGAGGCTGATGGACATAACTCCAGGAACAGAACCTGTGTGTGTTCTCTTTCCAGGTGACAATCAAAGTTCCACAGAAGAACTCCTAAAGGACAGCGGGAAGGTCTGTGCTGCTCCACGGGATGCAGAGCAAGGAATCCTCTTCTTAACACATGCAAAGCATAGGTGGAAAGCCTTTAACTCTGCGTTAAGAATTGTCTCTTTAGAAGGTGCCTGAAGGAGCTTTTGTTATAAATGCTACTTGGCTTTATCTTTTTAAAGTACCAAATACAGCCACTGGAGTCCTAATGCATTACATGGGGGTACTCTTGGTGCATCAGTATCTGATGTTCTTTCCAGGACTCATTTCAATGCTTGTCTGCAGTAGGTTTTATAGGAGCTCTTCATGGGCTTACACAGCTCTAGCCTTGTCCTGTGCACTCATCTATGTCCTGAACTGAGAGTTGTGGGACCCAGCAGAGCCTGAACCTGAGGTAAATGCTTGTTCTTGCTGCTCTCATTGTTATCTACTCCCAATAAACGCCTCTTAGTGAAGTTAACCTGGCTTTTATCGGAGCAGTTTGTGGGGCGGGAGCTCCAGTGCGCTCACAACTTGTATTTACCTCCTCCCTCAAGCCATTTTAAAGCTTTTTCTCGCTATCTGCACTGCTTTCCCCATATTGCCTTAACGTTCAAGGCACCTGCGGTGAGGGACACCTCTATGGTGTGTTGGTTACAGCGAGGGCTGTGCTGTGAGGGGGAGCCGTTGCCCTGTGGAAGCTGAAGGCGCGGGTCGCGGGCGGCCATTACCCCCTCTGGGCCCCCCTCACCCGCGCGCCACCGCCCCTCACGAGATCTCGCGAGACTTCGCTCCTTCCCGGCAAGGGGCGGGGCCCGCTTCGCCCCGCCCCTCTGGAGCAATGCCCCCCCCCTCTGGTCATTACGTCATTAGAAAGCACCCGGCGCCTCGAAGGCCCCGTGGGGGGCTTTGCTGGCGATGTCGCGTGTTTAAGGGGTGCCCGTGGCCGCCTGTAAGCCGCCACACCGCAGTAGCGGAGGCTCCAAAAATTCCCCGGTGTGAACGGGGAGGCGGCGGGGCCCGCGGGCCGTGCTCCTGTGCTGGGCGCGGCTGGGTTGTCGGCGCTGCGCCAGGGCGCGCCGCCCGGCGGGAGTGCCCGTGTCAGGGTGCCGGCAATGCCTGGCAGCCGGGCGGCGGCGGCTGCTCCGCGGCGGCGGCGGCTCCCGGGCTGAGCAGCGGCTCCGGGCCCCCCCTCCGCCTCCCCGCGAGGTCCCGGCCCGCCCGGGCGGGGATGAGGCGCTGCGGAGGTGGCACAAAGGCTCCTCCGGGGCTGCCCGTTGCCTAACGCGGCCCAGCGCCCCCCGGGCCGGCCCCGCCGCCGCCTCCGTGCTTGTGCCTCGCCGGCCCTCGGCCCCCGCAGCCGCCCGCAGCCCGCGGGAGGATGTCGGAGGATCAGGACATGGACAAGATGATCAAGGTAGGCAGGAGGCAGCGGCGCTCGGGGTCTCCCCGCCACCGGTCCCCGCTCGTGTCCGGCCCGACGGGTCCCGCTTCTCGTAGGTCTGCGGCTCTACCGGGGCCCGGCTGCACTCAGGGCGGTCACCTGCAGCGCCGGACACCGGGCAAAGAGATGGGAGCTGCGGGCGGAGGCTGCCGCGGGGTCGCTGTTGAGGTGCTGAGGCTGTGGGGAGCAGAAGCGGGGGCTCCGGTGTCTGCCTCGCAGCAGTCCGCGGCTGTGCAGGGGCAGCGCTGTCGCCTCCGTCCATCTCCGGGTTCCTGTTGGGATGCTGCCATGAAAACAAACCTGGTGTGTGGGATGTTGGTGGTTGGAGCGGGGGTGGAGGAGCTGAGCGCAGCCGGGGCTTCTGTGTTCACAGCGAGGGTCAGTGAGTTCAGTGCGCGGCTGACCGGGTCCCCAGAAGCAGCTGGGGAAGCCCTTTTGGGATAAAGTGACAACAAAACAGTGCTTTAAAGACTCCCTGCAGGCTCTTTATCTTGTGCAAAGCACTCGCTGTCACTGCCTGGATGCCTTCATATATGCTTGTTTTAATAGAATGTATGAATTCCTGGAGCATGTAGGCAAAAAGACCCCATAGATCAGCATTTGGATGGATGCCCCTTCCCTGGCAGTGTTCAAGGCCAGGCTGGACACAGGGGCTTGGAGCAAGCTGCTCCAGTGGAAGGGGTCCCTGCCCGTGGCAGGGGTTGGAGCTGGAGGAGCTTTAAGGTCCCTTCAACACAAACCAGTCTGGGATTTGCCACCTTTCCTTAGCCTTGCTATCTGCCATGGTGGGATTTGGCTTTGCAAAGCTCACTTGGGATACAAATCAGTGCAGGAGATGTCTCAACACAAGTCTTCTATTCTTGAAACCTGGATTGATTTAAAATATGAGGAGTTTTCCTCTAGAACTAAAAAAGTCCAAAGTAGGAGGAAGTCCAAGCGCTGTGTTCAGCCATCCCAGCCTGTTGAAATGATCTACTGTCTCTTCCTGCGTCATTGTCCAGCTTGGCACAGTGCAGGTGAAGCAGCTGTCCTGAAGGCTTTCAAAAATGAGGTTTTTGAAGTATTTGTGTGGTATTTTATGGGAAGGTAAAGACCTGCATCAGAGCTCTTGAGGTTAACAACAAGCCAAATGGGCTGAAGTGGTTGTGTAAGTGTATGGACCTTCCGCCCCTCTGAGCAGGGAGGGTTTGGTCGAGAACAGATTCTGGGCAAATCTTTGGGTTTGGGTCTGAATCTCAACCTAATTGAGTACTTTTATGCATTACGTTGATTTTCCTACTCCTCAGGTACTTGGTTATTGTTCACTTTGATTCATTTCCACCTGCATCTGCAGGTTGAAGGTCTGTGATTGCAGATAGCGATCGCTGTTGGAGGCAGAGTAGTTGCAAGGCTGCGTGTTGGAGCAATGGAGGTGGAATGACGCTGCTGTTGGCATTCCACTTGTTGAATGCATGGAGCTTGTCCAAGTAGCAGTCTGTGGACTTGTAATTGCCTGGAGTGGATACACATGAAGTACCTTATTTCAGACCTTTTCCCATTGGGATTCAGTGGAGGCTGAGAAGCACCTGCATATTCCCCTGAGCAGGCCTGATGCGTGTCTAACTGTGATGGAAAGCAGATCAGGCTGGGAGAAGTCTCCAAGCCCTGCCTTTCCAGGCTGTTAGCATCCCAGACTGCTGACTCTGCAGGGGAGGATGCTGAAACCTTGTTGGTTTAGGTACCTTGAGCTTGCTGAAAGGGAATTGGAGAGAGCTCTGCCTGAAACTTGTGTAATTCAATAGATTTCAAATCAGTTTATTCCTTTTGCTGACTGGAAATTAATAAGGAGTGATCAGGAGTTTCAGGTTCCTTTCACAGTGGGAGAAAAGGGTTTCCTGTAAGAAACACTGCAGATTTTCCTTTGGAAAGTGCTCTCTGGCACTGCTCTGCCTCCTCCGTTCCCAGCAGCAGCGGATTAGTTCCAGCTGACCTGTCAGCCAGTCTGAACACAAGTTCAGTGCTGTGCAGCAGTGCTACTGTGAGGTTTTGTGTTCTCCAGATGTGGAGTTCAGTGCAGGATACCATTCCCTCTGCCGCCGGCACCCACAGGACATTAATCTAAGTGAAGAGGCAAAGCAGTCAGTGTTACCAGTTGGAACAGCTTTTGGTGTTTTCACAGGCAGTCCTGTATCTGTACATGTTAGGTATCTCACTCTGAGTGTTACGAACTTCTGTCGATTTGCAGCTGTGCAGTCTTGGTGCTACATTTGGAGCTGCTGTTTCTAACTAGGCGATGTGAGCAATTCTGTACCTTGATGGGCATCAAAGGTCTCAAATACTGTATTTCATATCATTAGGAAACGGTGATTGGTGTTTCTTGATCAATAGGTGATTCCTTTTTACTTCTGAGTTGTAAAGCTGCTTTGGGGTGAAGATTGGAATCCAAATAAAAATGCAGAAAGCACAAATGTTGGCTTTTTTTATTTAAAACAATGGTAAATATGCAGAATACGAAAGAGGAAATAAATTGTTATTAAAAATGGGCTAATTCGTAGTGGTTGAACTTGTCCTTTGGGAGTTGAGAACTAGCAGATCTTATTCTCACTTCATTTGATCCGTAGATCTCAGGCTTTCCAATTCCTAACCAGCTTCTCTATTCCACTTATTCATCTGGGATGGAGCAAATAGTCTCTGTGCCCTTGCAGGAGCAGCATGAGGCAGCAGAAACTATAGTCAAGACTGGGCTTGTGTGTGCAGACAGTATCTCCTTTTAGCCCAGCCTGTGCAGTTGAAAGGGCTGCGGAGGTTTGGGGGCAGGCAGGGCCTTTGGTTTTGGAAGAGGAGCAGCACACTTCAAAGCGCTCTATAAAAGTAATGAGGATCTATTATCACTCAATCACAGTGTTGCTCTGGAGTCCTTTGGCATTTGCTTCTCCAGGTCAGTGGTTTGACTTAAAAACTTATCTTGAAAGCACATGCTGAGGATGTACTCCCCAGTCCAGAGAAACCCTTTCTCCTCTTGTTAATGCTCTTCTACAGTTGTGGTTTCGTTCCAGCTCTGCCTTCAATTCTCTGTATTTGGGTATCAGGAAAATGAAATCAGCTCTTCCCCAATAGCTTCTCACAGGTGGCATTTATATTAGTTGAATTGATAAATTCTGTGTGTTTCTACTTAAAACCAGCAAACCACATGTGATCCACTGTGCTTTTCTTCCCCTTTCCTATAAAACCTGTTAACTTAAACTTTTCCCTTCACCCCATTCACAGTAGTCACGTATGATTTGTGTGATACTGCAGACTGCGATAACGGACAATTTTTCCTTCCATATCTGTCTTTTGCAGTCTCTAATCCCTTCAAATCTCACGTCAAATATCAGCTTTCCTCTCTTGCTTTGTTTTCCAGGCTGTGTGGCTTGAGGTCTGGCTCCAGCCTGGCAATAGTGTTAATCCACAGCTATTGCAGCGGAGGCGGATGATCCCAGGTCAGGGACTGCCATTCCCAATCAGTTGAGAGCAGGAGTGTTCTCAGTTTCCTCCTCTGTAGGTTAGTGGAAGGCGTCCCTGCCCATGGCAAGGGGTTGGAAGTAGATGATCTTTATGGTCCCTTCTAATCCAAACCATCTATGAGTGAATATAGAATGGTTTGGGTTGGAAGGGACCATAAAGCTCATCTGGTTCCAACCCCATGCCAAGGGCAGGACACCTTCCATTAGAGCAGCTTGCTCCAAGCCCTGTCCAACCTGGCCTTGAACACTGCCAGGGACGGGGGAGCCACAGCTTCTCTGGGCAGTTTCTTGCAGTTCATCAGATTTCTTTATGTGTGTTTTGTTTGGTGACTGAGTTTGCCCACGCTTCCAGCGTCAGCCCTGCTCTGTTGGGGGATCCCCATCTGTGTAACAGCACATGGCAGCAGCGTTAATCAAAATGTTCCACACTCAGGCTGCATTTACATCCTGCCTTGTGACATGTTTCAGCATGATAGCCCTTGTCATAATGAAACCAAACCCTGTTTGTATGGATTTAGACAAAAGGATTACAAACATGAGCCTGGTTCATTACCAGACAAGCTAAAACTAGTCAGGCAGGGTTTAATTTACAGGATAATGATTCCAAAGGGTTGGAAACCCAAAGAAAGCAGCAAAATAATTTTCCATTGTACCTAATGACAAAGAAAATACATCATAATGCTAAAATTGGGCCGTTGTGTTCAATTGTGATTGATCATTTATAGGTAGGAAGCTGGATTTAAAAGCTGGGGTGGGAATTGCTCTTGATACGCTTCCTGTATTAAAGGTACAAGATCCCTTTTACTGTTCCCAGTAACACATTTTCAAAATGCTAAGTGAGCAGTCTCAGCTGCACAGAACTATCTTTAAACTGTGATATATTCTTAGGTGAGCATTTGTATTTACATTCAATTTTCCTGGTGTGAAGCAGAACTCCAAAACAGGCTCTTTCTGTACTCGCATCTTGCAGATGAGGTCTGTGAGCTGGGTTCTTTTGAAGGGATGTAGTAATTAATTTAGTTTGATTTATTGTCTTTACTCTCTTTTTCCCTCCCCCTGCTCCTTCTTGACTAGGAAACCTCCATTTTAGAGGAGTACAACATTAACTGGACTCAGAAGCTGGGAGCTGGGATCAGTGGTCCCGTTAGGTAAGACCATACACCTCGGGTTTGTGTGTAATCTCAGCCTGTTTCATTAGCTGTGTGACTAATAAGTGAGTACGTATTGTAAGTGTGCTAACAGCAGATGTGTTACGTGAAAGACTCTCATTATAGACAAATAAATGTGTTTACCCCATATGGGTCATAGCAGATGTGCTATTGTCTTTTCTGGGTGTGTTTCAAGTCAAATCTCTCTTCCTCTCTCTGTGTTATCCCATCTCACTGCTGTGTTCCTGAAGCAAAGGGGGAAGAGGAGCTGGTGGTGAAATGGAGACAGCAGAAACTTCTGCTCAAACACCTTTGTCCCTTTGGTCCTAGTGTCAGTGTGGTGCAAAGGTCGCTGCTCCTATCTAAAGTATCATCACTCGGGGCATTGGCACTGTGTGCCCTTAGCTATTTTTACCAGCTGTTTATTCAGATCCTCATGTGAGGCCAAAGCAGACAGTGCCGTGAGCTCTGCATCTCCAACCAGGCTTGCCCAGCATGAATTTCTAACCCTGCAGGAACTGGATGCTTTCCATGAAGCAAAACATGCATCCCCTTTTCAATAAGCACTTTTGGGAGCAGGAATTTGTGCTGGAAAACAGCTGCTTGCACCTCTTGTTTCTGGGTGCTTGACAGGGCGATTGTCTTTTGCGACCATTTATCTTCTTGTCCAGGCAATTGCTTTGTTGTCCTCATCCATTTTGTGTTGCCTCTGATCTTTATTAAATATCCCTTTGTGCTTTCTTCCTTTAGCTGCCTGGTTATATGTGAGCCCTTCCCTCTGACGCAGTTCAATTGTTAATGTTAAATGGGGGAAAGAGGGAGAAAACCCGTGTGTGACACAGTTGGTGGCCTTGCCAAAGCAAGGGTTTCCATTCAGAAACACTCTATTTACTGCAGACTGCACCCTCCACTGGGGACGTTCAGGCTGCCTCTGTGTGGTTTGGGGTTTGTCATCCAGGGTGTCTCTTCAGGCTGGGTGTACAGAGTGTGTTCTGCTTGTCTGCAGTTCCCATTGCTCTGAAGTCCTTTTTCTGCACTGCTGAAAACAGGACTTTGTGTGAGGTGTTTCTGCGTAACCTATTTGTTGTGGGAGGCTGCAAACTGAGGCTTTCAAGCTGGGACGTGGTGACAGGTGCCCTGTGTGTTCCAAGTTGCGGGCATTACTGCTCATTCCCTTGTGGAGAGCAAACTCATAACTACACATCAATTGCTTGAAGTGTCTTTTTAACGTTCTTGCTGACTGAATGATTTTATTGCTGTAATACCAGAGTCTGCATGAAAAAAGCCTCTCAAGAACGCTTTGCACTGAAAATCCTTCTTGATCGTCCAAAAGCTAGAAATGAGGTATAGTTCCTGTTTATACTGTCTGCTTCTCACACAGCACAAATCTTGCCCTTTTGCTGAATTGTTGCAATGGTCGAAGAGAGGAAAACCCCACTGATCTGCAGATGTTGCTATGCAAGGTTCCCTGGGTTTGATCCTCTGGCCTCGCTGAGCTCAGCTCCTGTAGGATGAGGTAGTGGGTGAAAGAAGGGGGTTTTCTAACTCTGAGTTTGCTGTAGGTGTTAGCTGTATAGGTACCAGTGTCATTTATAGAGCTGCATTTTAAAGCTGGTGTTCTCCCTGCATTCCTTGTAATCTGAATAGTTCAGAAAGAACTCTGTTTCTGTACATCTCACTCCTGGGTGTCACTAAGAATTGCCAAGAATGCTTCAAAATGTTCTAAATGGTGTGGGTTTATCCATGTATGAGAAACTGAAGAAGCTCATTGATGCTTTTTGTGACTTACTGTAGCGGGCAAGAGGCGTGCCAAGGTAGCAGACTGTCAGTCAGTTGGCATGATGTGGTGTGACATTGACGTGACAGTCATTCAAGTTGTCCTGAAAGGGAAAGAAGCGTTAATTGTCCTCAAGGTTTAGGCAACTTCCATTTCTTGTCACTGAGCAAATTCTCGCTTAAAATTCACAGAGAGAAATATTCTGTTTCCAAAGAGCATCAAACCTCAGCTTCATGTAGCAGTTCCAGGTAGCTTTAAACTGGGGAAAGCGCCTGTTTCAGAATGTTTGAACAGGAGATGGGGTTTCTTGTGTTGCAGCTGCTGGGTCATTGGGCCATAAAAGAAGCCAGATTATGGAATTTCAGGTTTTACTCATGAATTTTTGGTTTCAGTCATATCTCTGTTGCTACTTTAAAGCCAGTTCTAGCTTGAAATTTACTGAAAAACCCCAAAGAAATCAAAGACTGGGCTTTTTGTGGAGCTCTGCTGGGTTTGTTCCGTGGTCTGTAACAAATAGCTTGGCAGCGTATGATTTTTGTGCCTTACCTGGTCTAAGCAACGTAATGGCCATTCCTATAAACCCTTGTAGACATTTCTTATTGTGTGAATAGCTTTAAACTGGGTGTGACTGGTGCTGAGCACTGGTAGCAGCACCGGGGCCCGTGAGTGCTGCAGTCCTGGGGGCAGAGGGAGGAGCAGAGCTGGTCAAGTGCATGTCGCTGTGTACAGTAACGTTTCTTCCCTTCTCTTCAAGGTACGCCTGCACATGATGTGTGCAACACATCCCAATATTGTTCAGATTATTGAAGTTTATGCTAACAGTGTGCAGTTCCCACATGAATCCAGCCCAAGGTAAGGTTACATAGGGTGATTCATCCCCACAGCTTGCTTTCTGTGTTTAGGCCGAGGTATAGTGGAGCCTGCTTGGGGTTTTTTTTGACCAAAATGAACATTTATGGGGGTTTCCAGGTATATTTATTCTTCAGACTAAGCAAACTTGCTTTTCACCCTTTCAGTGCCCAGACCTTTGAGGATTTAAATGAATTTGCATCCTTCACTGCTGGTTTTGCATACATCTTCATTTTTTAGGGGTTTCATTGGTTCAGTCTGTGACACGTGCATTGTCAGAGACAGTATATTAGCTTCTAGCTTCTGTCTTGCTTCGATATTGCTTTAGGAGCTTGAACTGAATTGATTGTAACCTTTGAGCTTCTTCTGCTTTCAAAGCACTGTTAAAACAGGATTAGAGCTGTGACTTCTGTTGTTACCTGGAGCAAGTGAGATCCTTTTACATGATGGTGTTGCCTGTGAGCCACTGGGAAACTCAGAGTGCCAGTCTTCATTAAACACATAATGGAAGAAAGACTTGTTTCTAAATGCTAGGTTCTGCCCTGTAATCTCGCAATACATTGTCCTGCTTAAAGTGAACACAGCAAAACATGAAACAGGCTTATTTTTCATACCATAATATCACTTGGGATAAAAGTACTGTCTTCTAATTGGATGTTAGTTGAGAAGAAAATATCAGAGCTGGGAGGATTAAAGAGCTGAGACCTGTCTTAGTCTCTGAGGTATCTGATTTTGCTGTGTGGCAAGAAGAGCAAGGGGTTAGTTTGTTGAGGATCTAACAATCCTGATCTCCGCTCTTTCTATTCGTTATCCTTCCTAATTATGGCAATAAAACTGTAAATTAAAACCAGGAGGTGCAGTGGAGGATCCAGACTCAAAAGCATTAGAGATAATTCCTCAACCTTCTGCTTCAAAGTTGCCGTGATCATCTCCAGCGCCCAGGCAGACAGCGAGGCAGGTCAGCACGTCTGCAAGGATGGGTGCAGGCAGGTATATGCTGCGCTCTAAGCCAGCTCCAGCCTGGAAGCTGCTCAGCCTGTTTAATGCAAGACTCTACCTGCTGGATTATTCTTTAGTTGTGTCTAAATGGCTTCCAGGTCCAAACTGGCTTGCTGGTGGAAAGCGTGGTTGGAGCATGCATCTGTCTAAATGCATCCATGTAGACATGTCCATGGTGTTTGTTCCAGCTGGATGTGGGAGCCCAGCATGGAGAGGGAGCTGTAGATTCCTGGCTGACAATCAGTGAGTCAAATGATGCAGGGAGCTAGAAAATCCTGCAGTTTATATGCTTAGAGGCAGAGTTACAGAACCAGAATAGGCCTAACAACTGTAGGAGAAGCGAGTATACGTGTCTCTTTCGGCCTGCGTCAGTAGATGTGAAGTATGCATTATTAGCTTAGCAACTCTGTTATTTATTTGATTATTTTTAATATAACAAAATGAAATGCTTTTGAACAGGGCTCGGCTCCTAATTGTAATGGAGATGATGGAAGGGGGAGAGCTATTTCACAGAATCAGCCAGCACCGGCACTTTACTGAGAAGCAAGCAAGCCAAGTAACAAAGCAGGCAAGTCAACCCCCATGTATAAGCAAATCCATGGCTAAAGTACTTAACAATTTTTGGGTGGGGAGGGGTGGTGGGGAAAAAGGAAGCTAAAATAATCCTCAGTTCTGATCCGATGATCATTGCCTGCTTTGTTATAACCTGACAATGCCAAAGTTTGAATAGAAGCAAAGGATTTGAAGGTGTGGGCCGGTTGTTCTGGGTGGGGACCCTGGGGTCTCTGCTGTCTTTAGCAGTGGTTTTCCTGACCTGGTCTACAGAACCCTTCACCTGAGAAAGCTCTTCTCTTGCACAACCTTCCTGCTGTTTCCTCACTGTTGTTTTAAAGGTGTTACCTCCAACAGCTCTCACAGACCTGTGTGGCTCCTGAGCTCCAGTTTGAGAATCGCTCTTGGCCAGGACACAGAGCTGGTGTTTCTCTCACCTCTTGGGCAGCAGCCAATAACATACATGTGTCCTGGGCCAGTGGTTTTCAAGCTGGGTTCTGTATTTGGTGTTACGGAAGATAACAAAAGGAATGTACCACTACAGTGCATGTTTTCTGTGCTGTTTGTTCTGATGTTGCTTTTCCCTCTCCATTTCTCTACACAACTCACTCTTGAATGTTGTATTTTATAGCCTTCATGGGATTTATTGTTAGAGGTTTTGGTGGCCATCAGGCTCTTTCTTGCTTAGCAGTGTGCCTGGTGTGACTAGCTTATGTCTTGCTATAGTAGGTAGGATGATGAAGCAGAAGGGCCTCCATGAGATTCATTCCCAATGTCATTTTGGGGTGGACTCATTCCCTTTCACTTCCAAGCTGTTGGATGACTTGTGGTGTGCAGTCAGAAAGCTTGGATTAGTGGGAGGGTTGCAGGAAAGATGGCTGTATGTTGTGGTAGCCTTTCTAGGGAGCTACAGCAGAGGACCAGCAGGTTGGTGTAAGGGACCACAAGGCAGAAGGATCTTGCTATCAAAATGGCACCAAGGCATGAAGCTGAGGGCTGGAGTTGCTGTTGTTTGCTTCTTGCAGAGGTTACATTGACATTCCAAACACAGGATACATGAACTGTAGGTGAGAAGCTGCACTGGAGACAGCAATCAAATGTCTCGCTCCCACACCAATGATCGCTGCAGTGAATAAAGGAAAGAAAACGTGAGACAAGATGTTACAGCATTTGTTGTAAATTGACGTGACTTTACAAATATATCCATATCCTGATCCCTTGCTTCTCCCTAAGCTGGGGAGATAATCTTGGGTACTGAGGCTGAAGTATTGAATCTTACTTTTCTGGCTTGTGTTTGACTGGTTTCTCATGAAATGCTAATTGTGCTGTTCCCTTTTTGGTGTCATCCAACAAAGAAATGAGGTGGAAGTGCAGAATTACTCTTGGCAGTTTGTTTTCATGTCCTCTGGGCTCTTTGATTTTGACAATGGCAGTCTCCAGGATTAACGTGTTGGGAAAATCTTGTCAAACTGTACCAAAAGGCAAGACTTTGAGCTGAATTCTGACTGTGGGAACACTTGGGTTATTGAAGCTGCTCAAGTAACTCTTTGCTTTAATGTTTATACAAGTGAAGTTTGAAAGCAATGTTAAAGTTGTATTCTTTCATCTAATGGTGGTTCATCATTGTCTTAGTTCCCTGTACCAAGTAATAGTTAAATCTTGTTTCAAAGCTATCTCATTTTCTCTGGGAACGTGCTTGTGTTTGATTCTAAGTGAACAGCGAAGTTCTCATGTAATGGTAATTTGCAGTCTCCTAAGGACTCAGCACTTCACTTAGAGCTCTGTGTTTGGGTAGGATCCTACAGAAGCCAACAGGAACACTTTCAAATAAGGGTTGTGTGGCTTTGCCTTACTTTCAGTGATGCTGTTTAAGTATTTATGCCTTGTCTTTAAATGAATTGCACTTTGAAATGTACGGTCTGTAGAGCTTTCATGGCTGGGTTACAGGTTTCTAAACCACAGCAGTGTAAGAAGTCATCTTTGAATGAATCAAGTAATGCATTTCTGTGTAATATCCCATGAAATGAGTAGATTCCAGGCAGTACCATCAGGAATTAGAGATTAAAACTGCCTGAATGTTGACTCTTAAGCCAGAAACAAATGTGATAAAATACTCGCTGAAACGTTGAAGCAAGAACTTGCTGCTCACTGTCAAACAGAATGTAATTGCTGGAGAGGGTGCAAGCAAGTGTAGTGACCTTTTAAGTCTAGCATAGCGTGTAAAAGCATCTATGTCATGATCGGTGTCACTTCTGGGGGTCAGTGATACGCAGAGTCAGTCAAAGTGAGCTGGTTGGGAAGCTCAGTACAACTTAGCTTTTATTTCCAGTTTGCTTTGAGTGGTGGATTTCATTTCCCAGTCGTGGCTCTCCTGCACTGATGTGCAGGATGGCCAGGCTTGTCTTAACTCTGCATTGTACCCAAGTGGAGCGAGCAACATTTGGGCTCTAAGCTATGTTTGCAATGTTCTTTTTAAAGCTAAAATAAGTGTCCAGGCTAAAGGAGGAGTTCTGTAATTGTGGTTGATTTATTGTGCCCTTTTTCAGATAGCTTTGGCTTTGCAGCATTGCCACTCACTAAACATTGCACATAGAGACCTCAAGCCTGAGAATCTCCTCTTCAAGGATAACTCTCTGGTAAGATGAAGCCTTGGTGTTCTTTTTTTGCTGCTGAATTCTGTAAAATGGTGGTTTTCAGAATAGTTGCAAAATGACATCAATGCAATGTGGTGGTGACAAAAATTGAGGAGCTTTTTGGCTTTGTGCTCTTCCATACTCTGGTCTGTTTGGAGTACAGCCTGTGCTGCTGCTGCTGCTGTTAAATACAGCTCAGGTTCTCCACCCCAACACAGAATCCTGTTTTGATGATAAGAAGATCCACTCTGCCATGTTTGCTCCCTGGGTGTTGTTGGGATGTTCTAACATACAGTATAGGTGCTTTGGCATATCCAAGCTCTTGCCCTTTTCATTCTTCTGCTCGTAACCACCCTGCATATGCAGTGACACCCGTGCAGTGTACTTTCCAAATCAGAGGGGAACTGCTTTAGACTGAGTGCCACCAGGGAAACAAAAATGATTGTTTCAAAGATCAATTTATGATCTTTTAGCTGCTCCGTGGAGTGGTGAGGGTATAAATACAAAAGAGGAGAACACGTGGCAAAGGTAAGGTGAGAAATATGCATTAGAAAAGCTGATACAATGAGATTTTGTAATGAAGCCTCTTCTCCTTGTTTCAGGATGCTCCTGTTAAATTGTGTGACTTTGGATTTGCCAAAGTAGACCAAGGTGACTTGATGACACCACAGTTTACTCCATATTATGTAGCACCTCAGGTAACCAGCGATTACAGTTCTGGGCTGAAGGGGTGTCATGATCTTTATTGCTTGTGTTTCCATAACCATGTCATTTTAAAAGCCTTTGCTGTCCTGTTAAGGGTTCTGGGCGCAGGAGTCTCGAGTAATTATATAGTAGCCAACTTTGAAGGTGGAGTGCCACAGTGATAGACTGATTGCAGCAGGAGATCGCGAGGCAGATCTCCCAGACTGTGTCCTTAGCACTGACTGGTTGCTGGTGCCTCCTGACTTTCCCAGACCCAACTCCCACCAAGGAGACTGCTCCAGGATTTGGACAATTGGCCTTTAACTGCATTAAAGCAGTTGGTTTGGAGAAGTCCCTGCTTTGCAATCCTTCCTCCAGCTCAGGCTTGTTCAAGATGACATTAAAAAAGACTACAGTGAAACAAAAAGGTTCTGTAAAGGCAATTGCTCAAGAGGGCAGTGCCAGAGGGTTACCTGTTCACCTTGGCTTGCCCCCTTTGTCAGTGTGCATTGAGACATAATCTATCATTTAGCAGGCTGGGTTTTGCAGTGCTTTTTTCCCCACTCTCTTTTGTGCTTTGTGCTGAGGTCCTGAAGAAAATGAAAGGAAAACTGCGGATATTTAATTGCAATACTGGGCACTTCAGCAGCCTTTAATGACTGGGGAGAGAGATTGCAGGGATCAGACCATGCGGCCACAGTTGAGTGCCCTAGAGCAAAAAGCCTCCTCAGCTGGAGCCTGCTGGTGAGGGGCCATGTGCACCCCAGGCAGGGTTTGTAGAGCAAGTGAACCACCAAACCCACAGAAAGCTTATCCCAAGCATGTTTAAATGGAGATTTTTGTAGAAACACAGATTTGATCAGCAAGGGACAAATTTGATGTGATGTGTTTGTGGGAGAGGCAAAAAGGGATGCCTCTAGAGCTAAGGTTACCCTCCAAACAGGCTTTAGGTTGTAGTCCCAAAGTAGGGAGGTGTTAGGGGTTTTGGCCAAACAAGGTGTGAGCAATTGCTTTAATTCAGAAAAGTGGAGTTTTCACCCAAAGCAGTAGAATGTTTTACCTGAGACTTTCCCACATGGAAAGTTCCAGTCTTTCTGAGGAAGAGCAGTTTGATTTTGGCAGAGTCTTCAGTAGCTGGAAGAAGTCCACCGAATGGAGAGCATCGGGCGTCTTTGGCATGGGCATTGCTGTTTGTGGTGCCTGTAGATGAGATGGATTTTGGATTTTTGTCTGTTTTTTCTCTCATGGCAACAGGTATTGGAGGCACAAAGGCGGCATCAGAAAGAAAAATCTGGTATTATCCCCACCTCTCCAACACCTTACACTTACAACAAGGTAAGCTGTGAGACTGGCTGCAAGTCAATGTCTTTACAGCACGTCTTCCCAACCCCACCAATGTATCTGCTGTAGACACAGTTTATCACCTAAGGCAATAAACTTGATTGCCCTGAAATTGCACACTTATGGCCAGGAGCAATGAAGTTGTTCTTACCTCAGGAATACATCTAACTAGTCTCACCCTGAGTAAAAAGCAGGATCTGCAGGGAGCAGTAGGGAGATGTCATGTTGCTTGCTGGTTTGTGTACACGTGTTAGCAAGTAGTATTTGTAGGGTTGTATTTCTCAAAAGTGTGGTTCCTTTGGCTCTCCTAAAAGGAGTGACCAGGCACACAGTGGTATTCCTTCCCTTCAATGTGTTAGGTTCAGACCAGGCTTCGTTCAGTTGAATGGGCAAATTAGAAGATAATGATCGTGCGGGTAGTTGTCTTTCTCTGTTTGGAAGTGACAGGCTTTAGGGCTTCTGGCTCTGTGTTCCTCCTGATAGAGTGAATAATGAAATGCACACTTGGTCCCAGCTTAATTAATGATCCTTTAATTAAAGGGAAGTGCACAAGCACTGTTAAAGGAGCACTAAATATTAACAAGATTTTGGAGAGAGCAGAATGGTTGTGCTGGAGGGTGACCATGTGGGAAGTTCTTTCACCTCCACAAGAGGCTGGCTCAAAGGAAACCTCTTCCCTGCTGCCAGGCAGAGTTTCTGGGTGTGCAAAGCACTCTTTGGGGTGTCTTGTTCAGACAGTTCTGGTGGTACCTTGTCTATATCAGGGTTCTTCTGCAAAATGACCAGTTTTGTATGCTGTGTGGTCTGTACCAGTGGCTGTGAGCCATAACAAGTGCTGTGAGAGTCTTGGCAGAGCTATGACAGGAGTCCTGAAAGGCTGTGCTCCTTCTTGGTCATGCCAAAGCATTTTCTTCCCTCTTACCATCCCTGTCTCCTGCTGGCTGAGCAGTGTTTGAACCACTGAGTGTTATTTCAGTGTCAGTTTTGATTAAAGTTAGCTGGTTTCTGATTGCAGGGCTAAGTATCTACCCTGCTTCCAGCTTTAGGGATGGTGGTTTAACCCACCGCATGCTTGAGGGGGTAGTATGGTATATAGTATTGTGTTCTAGTAGCCTTCTGTAGGGATACCTATTGTCTAGGGTTTCCTATTCATGAATCTGCCTTCTTTATGGTTATGATGATCTCTTCTCCACCCTGGAGAAACCAGTTGATGGTTGCAGCCAGACACTGATCCGTTACTCTGAACTGCTTTCAGCCGTGGTGGCACTAACTGGACAGGCCTCATCCTTACCTTGCCAAGTGTGACTCACTGCAAAAGCAGCATCTGGCAAACCCTGGTTCCCCAAAATAGACTGTGCTAGACTCCAGGTACACTGTCCTTCCACAGCCACTCCGAGCCTGGGTGGAAATGCCTGTGATCCACCTTCATGATCAGAATTGCTCTCCCACTGATTTAAATTGGAGGAAAAAACCCATATCTTTGATTCTTTAGTGGTTTTATCAAGTTGTGTGTGTGTGTTTGATTGAATATGAGTGTCTGTGTTGTGGCTGGAGGGTTTGACTCTTGAGACATGGAATCTGAGAACCCTCTCCATGAAGTATTTAGACATGGTTCCTACTTACATGCCTTAAGTTCCATTGATTTCATTAGAAGTTATCTCTGGTCAATGGAAAAATGATAAGAATTTAGGTACCTAAATAGAAATTCAGACTTCTGGAGCCATCCGAGATTGGCTTAACCTTCTGAAAAGCATCAGTATGGGGGTAACTCCTTGGAGTTTCTTTTGTTATCAGCATCCACATGTGATCCAGATGAGGAATAGATGTGGCTTTCAGCTTCTTCACTGTGCTGGTGTTTAGCTGGATCCACCTCCTGGATGAACTTGGTGTGTATCACACCAGCAGGAACACTATTGCAAGGGCAAAGGAGGGAGCTCCAGGCTGGAGTGGGAGGACAGGGGGGAGCACAGTGTGAAATACTGCTCCTGCCTTGCTGAAGCTTCTTCATCTCCTGGCTTCCAGGATGTATGTTTTCCATTACGGACATCTCTGCTAGCTCATTTGTTTTTTAGTCTCACATTCTCCAAGATGACTGTATTGTGGTTTATGCTCTGGTATTGAGAGAGTAGGATTGAAGGATCCTGAGAGAGGCACAAATGTGCAGCTTACTCACACCACTGATGCACTGACTGTTTTCCATGCAATTTACCATTGCACAGCATGGAGTTACAGCAGTTCTGCCAACAAGCTACTTTTGGGTCCTGGTAGTAGTTTAGCTTGGCAGCATGGAGTTACCTTGTGCTTACCTATTTGCCATATTTACCCGTGAAGGTCCTCACATGGACCTTTAGGAGGAGGCCGAGCTGTGTTTCTCTTCCCTTAGGGAATCACATAGAGCTTTTAACGTAGCTACACCACTGCTTGCTGCAAACTGCGCCCCAAAGTGATCATTTCCTTGCTTTCAGAGCTGTGACTTGTGGTCCCTGGGTGTCATTATTTACGTGATGCTGTGTGGATACCCTCCGTTTTACTCCAAACACCACAGTCGGACAATTCCAAAGGACATGCGGAAAAAGATCATGACAGGAAGTTTTGAATTTCCAGAGGAAGAGTGGAGCCAGATCTCAGAAATGGCGAAAGACATTGTGCGAAAGTGAGTCAGTTGAGGAAATGTTGTATTGCTCTTGTGTTAAACTGGAAAATCACTTGGAATTGAGTTATCCCAAAGGGCTGGTTTTTCCGAAGGCGGGGGGGTTGTCTGCAGCACGTACAGATCAAAAGCTTTCTGTCCTATGCAGCACAAATGAAGTCTGGTAAATATTTTTCTTTCCCTCTCTTTTTCCTCCCCAGTTGTTGTGTTCAGTTTTTGCTGTCTCTTGTCTCTGAAGCTGCTAGAGTGCGATTGTGTGTTTAGTCTTTAAGGGAATGGGTATATGGCCTTGATTCGGAGCGATATAGACAACTGTGTGCCACATCTGCAAGTGTTCTTTAGACACTCATCTCCAATGGTAATGTTTAAACTCCTGTTAGAATCAGGGGGCATTTATGTGGCGTCATAGGATCTGATGGATCTGTCCTATAAAAACCCTGTTCACGTTAATGCACAGTCTGAAAGGAGTTAGGAGAGAAGCATGGAAAGGGAGGTTAAGCTCTGTCACAAGGTGTCAGACTATGAGATAAGGTTTTGCATTCATATTTCACTCTAACTGCTACTGGGAACTGTTTATCATGCAATGCACATCTCCGGGTTGCAAATGTTTCAAAGGCTGATCCCATGGTCCTCTTTGAAAGCAAGAATGTGGCACTGATTAGGTCTTGACCTCACTTGTGTTTTAAAATGGGGGGGGGGACTTTCTGCCTTTGCTTGGATCAGCAGAGGAAGTGGGAGGATAAAAGCAACATAAATGGGAAAAAATCAATCTGTTAAATAAGTTTAAACTGTCACTGTCTCCTCTGCCATAGTGTAAAATCTCCAAGGGCTTGACATTGTTTGGAAAGGGAGCTGGGACCTGTTTCTGCCAGTGCAGGAGAGCCCACAACCTTTCACCAAATAAACTGCAGATTACATTGCAGTGAAACTTCCAGTTATACCAAGGTCAGCTCTTTATTCTCACTCAGAAGCTCCACAGTCAATAGGTTTCATTGTCTTTTAAAATGGCTGTGAAACACAGCTCACAGAATGATGTTGTTTGGATTCAGTTCACTTAATTCTCTCACTAATGTTATCAGGACTCCCTTTCCTGCTTGTCTCTTCCAGCCAGTGAGTCTGAATCTGTGTTTATGGTTCAGGAATACGTTTAGATGTCATATAATTCTGGGTTAATTTACATTATATTTATGTAGACTGTTATTCAGATGGAGTCTTGCTTCTGGAGGTCATATTTGGCATCCAAGCAGCTGCTTCCTTTCAAGCATGTTGAGCTGATTTCTGATCTTGAGCTTTACAAGCTGGAGTGCTTGGTGATAGGTTAGGACTTTGAAAACCTATAGGAAAGGAATGCATGTGTCTTGGGTCTTGTATCAAAACTGACCTGTTTGGCAGCATGGCCTTGCAAGTGAGCTTTCTGAGCTAGCCCATGGTCCTGCTGACATTAGGTGAAAGTTATTTCCACTTTCTTGGTACGTTAAACAATTGTGCTCTGCAGCCAGGAAGCAGCCAACATTCGAGATCAGCTGAGCTCATCGAGTCGCTCTGTCTCTAATTTAAACTGGTGGGATGACTTGTCAGCACTGTGCGTGAGATTGCACTGGTTTATTAAGCAGCTGTGATTATCATGAGAGCAGCGGTTTATCGGCAAAAGCTCTGCCCAGGGTTTTATTCTAGAGAAGTTTAATTCCAAGGTGTTTTCAGAGATCTCAAAGTTCCTTCTCATTCTGAGGCGCTGTAGCCTGCCAAAGCGGCCATTACTTGAGGTTTTGCAGGAGGAGAAAAGCTAAGGAGTTGCATGGTAAAAGCTGCTAATTCAGTAAACAGGTTTCTAACTTGGAAACTCTGCCTTACTTCAACATGCCCAGAGTCCTTGGTATGAGCGTAGCCTGTTACATGGATGAGCTCTAGATGTGCATTTCCAGAGAATCTTGGTCTGGATCATTTCCAGTTCAACTGGAAGATCATTTCCTCATCTGGGAGAATGTGAATGTAGAGTTCAACAGTACACAGGTGTTACTAGCATGGCCCTCAGTGCCTTTCTTTTATACCGAGTTGCTCAATGTAACTGAATGAGCTGTTACAGCATTAAACTATCATCACAGCAAGGGACAGTGAAGCTGGTGGAAAGTCAGACTGCTTTTGGGTCAGCTTAGTGTTTTAGTTGGTTTTAGCCCCTCTAATGCTTAGAGATGGCTCCGTGCTCTGACCCCAGACAGGGCAGCACGTTGTAAAGCAACAAAGACTCTTTATGGACTGACTGATTTCTCTCCCAGGCTGCTGAAGGTCAAACCTGAGGAGCGTCTGACCATCGAAGGTGTGCTGGACCATCCCTGGCTCAACTCCACCGAGGCACTTGATAACATCCTCCCCTCTGCCCAGATGATGATGGACAAGGTCTAAACAACATTTTATTTTATCAAGAATGTTGCATAGGGAAGCTGGGTAGCTTTGGGATGGTCTGAGTGTTTCCTTTCATGTGGTGTTACGGAGATAAGGAGCTCCCTTTCTGCCTTAAGGAGAGCCTGAGACCTTTGTAAGAAAATGAAAATGGTTCCACTTGAAATTTGGGATCTAAATCTGCATAATGCAAACCTGATTGCTGTTGTGCATCTCTGAAATAAATAAGATTCTTTCATTCACACAGAAGCTAATTAAAACATCAAGTGCAACTCTCTTTGTTGCAGGCAATGGTAGCAGGGATACAACAGGCTCATGCAGAGCAGCTTGCAAACATGAGGATCCAGGACCTGAAAGTCAGTCTCAAACCCCTTCACTCCGTCAACAACCCAATCCTGCGCAAAAGGAAACTATTGGGGTAATTGTAACCATGCTCCTGAATTCCTGATGTGGTTGACACACTCTTTGTGTTGAAGTGGGAAGTTGGAGTCAGGTATTACTTGCACAAAATGATGTGTCTTCCAAGATATGCCATTGAGGGCAGGAAGGAGTTGGATAGAGTTATTGTATTATAGAGGGAGCAAAACAGATCCCTTATGAGAAGTTGAGTAAGGTAAGAGAATTCCAAGATTTTTTTACTGATCCTGACACTTATTTACTGAAAAAGGTAATCTTTCTCTCTCTCTTTGTTCTAGTTCCCTATCTGAAAAACAGGATAATGCATTTAGGATTACCCTTATTTGAATTAAATTAAAGGGATATTTATTTTACTTCATATTTAAAGGGTATCATAATATAGGATACTGTTATAATTAACTATATCTAGCTCCCATTCCCAGCTTTCCAGAGAGTGAAAGAGACCATTATACTAGTGCAGTTATGCAATGGGTAACAGACTTGAGTTGCATTCAGATGGTAATTGTTCCCTCCTTGTTCTTTTGCAGCACTAAGCCGAAGGATGGTGTTTATATCCATGACCCTGAGAATGGAAGCAACGATTCCAACGTGGCTCTGGAAAAGCTGAGAGATGTGATTGCTCAGTGCATTCTACCACAGGCTGGTAAAGGTTGCCACTTTTATCTTTAAAGTTACATTCCTAACACATTTTACTGTGCTTCGAGATCAGTTTGTGTCAGTGCTGAGGGAGGATAAACAAAACTCCTGTTGTCCTAATCAGTCTGGAGGGGAAAGAGGTGTCTGTAGACTGTAATTTTGGTGCATGCATAATGTCAGTGTCAAAAGTGTCATGCAGAGCTGTTAAAATAACTTCCAAAGAGGAGTGTCTGCTTTCAAGCTATTTCCTAGTTTGTGTGAGGGGAGGGGGGATATAACTGCACCAAGTGTTTGCAGGCAGAATGGCAAACCTCCTGTTTATCTCTGGTCTCCTAAACAGGAGAGAATGAAGATGAGAAGCTGAATGAAGTGATGCAGGAGGCATGGAAGTATAATCGAGAGTGTAAGTTACTGCGAGACACTCTTCAGAGCTTCAGCTGGAACGGTGAGGAACTGCTTCTCTTCCACGGAGAATGGTGCTAATGCTGGGTGAAAGAGGGGAAGCAGTAACCTTTTTATATGGAAATAACCCCAAATGTCTTGAATTTGTGCCAGACTGGTGTAGGTTTTGACACTCTTTCAGCCGTTCAGCCAGCTCAGGTGTTCTAGAAACGAGGTAGAAAGTTCTGCTTTAACTTTTCTATTTGAGGTTCAGGGTAGAGTTTTCAAAGGCACCAAGTCAAGTAGGAACGTAACAGCATGAGTGGATCATCACTTTAGAAACTGCGTTAGCAGTTTTCAGCTGGTTTCCTTCCAGCTGTTTATTACCCTCTTTCTGCTGGAGGCTGCTGCCCTCATCTGTGTCAGCACATTGCTTGCTTTGGATAGGAAATGGACTTGAACTAAGCCAGCTGCCTTGGGAGTGTTGACAAAGCCAGGGGGGTAAAGGTGTCAGCCCCAGGAGCAGATGCTGATGAATATAAAGGAAACAGGAGCATCAGCCAGGTTCATGAGGGCTTGGTTGTGCTTTTCCCTCATTCTGTTTTGGCTGGGTTTAATTCAGGTTTTTGAGTGCTCAATTTTTTCAGTGGAACTCGAGATCATAACCTATGTTCTCCTGATTTTTGTATGAAACTCAGTGTGTAACTCAGCCGCGATTGCTTTCCTCCTTGTGCCCAGCAACAGCTGATGTCCTGTTCTTCTTCCTTTCAGGCAGAGGATTCACAGACAAAGTGGATCGACTAAAGTTGGCAGAAATAGTAAAACAAGTGATCGAAGAGCAGACAAACTCCCATGACTCTCAATAGCTGGAGCTTCTTAATATTATTTTTTTTACCATTTAAGATTTATTCTTTAACTGTAAAAAGTATTTTTATGTAAATTAATAAATCATAATTATTTCATTAAATTTCCATACTGCTTGAAAATGCTGTATAGTTGTAGATAACAAACAAGAAAATCATTGGTACTGTAATATTTTTTTAAAACTCAGTTCCTTGAGGTATATATGATCACTTATGTACTGTTAATCATGAGCCCTCCTCAGATGGGGCAGAGTATATTGTTAAAGACCATTCTTTTCCTTACTAGCCAGTTGCAGAAGCTGCCTTCCACCTGCTATACATACAGCCAGCTGCAATGACTATGTATGTGAACGAGACAGCCACAGTTTCTCAACACCCTGCTCAGTAAGTACTTGAAGCGAGTGCTGCAGAACACAAACCTCATAGCTGCCCTTTGCACCAAAATCCCAAGTCTTTCTGTAGAGGCAACTACATAGCCTTCTGTTTCACTAGCTGACCTTAGAGCCGCGCTCGGCCTTGCCAAGGGCACCTCAGTCCATATGCTTGCTGTATTTCAGTTCTGATCAGTAGCCCTCTCTTTTTCTTCTTCCTCATCTTCCTCAGACCGTCTTTAAGGTTTAGTCCACTTCTTCTCCATCTTCCTCAGACCTTTTTTAAGGCTGAATTGGCCATTCAGCTCAAGACTCCTTTTTTTATCATGCTGTTCAACAGCAGGACAGAAGAATGTTCTAGTTACTTACGTACAAGTTACTTTTATTTTCATGGAGGTATCTTCTACAAACAAAACCAAGTATGAGGTTCATTTCCTTCACCCCCAGATCAGACGTTGTCTGTGTTCCACCTGTGTACTCCATTATTTCCTTTCTAGAAGATCCAACACTTGGTTTCAAACTTGTCTTCTTGTTTGAAAGAGATCATCCTGGCAAGGGTCATAGTGCTGCTGTGTGAATCCACTGGTGATCCTTCTCTGTGTCACCCTCTGGAGTCTGAGCTCCCTGTCTCTTTGATGCCTTCGAGCTCCTCCTGGGGAGCAATAGATGCAGGGCTGCTCCTTGACACACGTCCTTGTGCTGCCTGGACCATCAGGGCAGATTCTTACACCAGTCTGGAACATTGGCTCCAAAAGCTGCTTTTTTAATCTTGATGAAACAAACAAATGAAAAGAATCTGTACATATTTCTAGTTTTCTACCTTCTGATGCTTTTCTTTCCTTTGAGACTGGTCGAAGGCTTTTTATAGAGATATTTTGGTACTAAACCTGTGCAGACGTTGAATGAGTTTGGTCTGCAGACTGAAGTGCCAATTCAGGGCTATTAGTAATGACTCTTGAACATTATTGTTATATTTCGTAGCTCATTAATTTTGGGTTTACGTTTACAAACCTGAGCCATGAATCTCCCAACTTCCTCTTACGGCAGTCCAGCCTTGTTCTCTGTTGTCTTTTTTCTATACCAGACTTCCTTGCAACCTTTAGCTTGGATGGCAAACCAGTGTCTGACTCTTTCTATGAACTTTTGTAAGCAGTAACTTAGTTTTTCTACATGAAGGAGATAGTTCATTCCCTGTTCTTTGTCAGCACCTTGTCAGCTTGCTTTTAATCCTGTTGACAGTTTTCCAATGCCTGATTTATTGCAGAGTAAGAACCACAGTCCCTGTGTAACCATCGCTTTTCTGTGATGGAAACAGGGAGTTCTTGTGTAAGCCAGAATTGTACCTCTGACACTACATGGAATATTTGTGCACTGATATATATCGATGACAACTGTAGAGAATTAGCAAGAGATGAGTATTTGCCAGTTCTTGGTGGTATCAGCAAGTTTGCAGGCCCTATTATATGTATTTCTGTCCTAGCCGTAAATTCTAGGTCATGTCAACATCCATACAATCTTCAAATGCAATAGATAATTTCCTTTTTAACTTGAAATCTGTGGGTTTTTTTCTGAGAGATCTTATTCTATTGAAACTTTTAAGTATGGCAAATAGAGAAGTGAACAAGGAGATCACCTTTGTTTCAATGGGAGTGCAGAAAGTTCCCTACAAAAGCACTTCTCAACTCTGCCCTCCAAGGAGGAAAATACTCAGGCAGTTTCTTGGGAGCCAGAACTTGTCAGCAGTAAAAAATGGATCAGATTGTAGCTACACTCATGGTCCATGCACAGTCCAGTCAGCAGAGACTAGGGATACAATCCATGCACCTTGAGTGAGGTGGATGTAACACACCAGGACCTGTTTTGTCTCTGTTGGATTCTTTAGTGTTAAAGATGCTTGAATGCTGTTGTGTCTGTAGGAGATGGCTCCAGCCTGCTTCTGCAGTACCAGCATTTGGTACAGCAGGGAGCATGTTGGGCTGTCAGAGTGACTGCAGCTCGCTGACATCCAGGTGGAGGAGGTGGGATCTGACTGCATTAGAGGGTCCCTCCTCCTCATGGCCCCTTAACTGACACAACAGGATCATTCCAAGCTGCTGATAGTGAAGTGGGTGCGTTTGTGACTGCAAAGCATTCTGGTGTCTGGAAGGAAGTCAAGCTTCTAAGAGCTTCTGTGATAAGGAACTGCTTTTTAGGGATTTACTATAGATGCTATTGTCTGTGGTGAATAAAATGGTCTGGTCGAAAACGGAGGTAGGGAGGGACAGATGGAGAAATCACAGTTTGAAGATTCAAGGTCAAATGGTTTTATTTCCATGAGAAAGTTTATTTTGGGTTGTTTTTTTCCTCTTTAAAAAGTTCTGTTTTACATTTCAAAATTATTTTAATGGATTCTTTTACATATTTGAAAGTAGGATTTTACTTTCTCCTTCCTGTGTTTATTCTTGTTGTTATTTTTCAGTTGAGATAAATGCAAGAGACCTTGTCCTGATTACATGAGGTTTTACTTGGTGATAAATCTACTGATCCTTTATAGCAGACTGTGAATATTGTAAATATCTCGAGATGGAAGGGTTGTGTGGGATCAAAGAAGACATTCTTTGTGCAGACACTAAAAGGATATGGGAAAGCTGTAGGTTGGGTTGGTTTTGGTTGCTTTTAGCATATAATTTAAGAGAAAAATCTCTGAAATCATTTGACCTTTCCAAAATTTTATGTATATCTGACTTCTCCTGTGACTTGATTATTTGAAGCTCTATGTATGTATTAAAGAGTTAGAAAACCTTGATTAGGTGAAAGAGTTTTCCATTGGAAATAGCAACATGTCAAAGTTTTGCTGTCACTACTTTAATTTGAAATCCAAGTCTGTCCTCATCTGCCGTGTTGAACTTCTGTGTATTCAAATGTTTTCATTTCTCCTTTTCAGTGTTACCTGTAAGGTGTTAGTTTATTTTGGATCAGTATTATATTGTAAATATTACCCATCGGTGTATATAAATGATTTTACTAAACTTAAAAGTTACTGGCTGCTTTTTTTTTTGGTTCCCAAGTCCTTTAGTACAGAAGGGGGGGGAAGGAGACATGCGGCTTGGAGGGAACAGCACCTTCTAGTTCCCCATCCTACCTGCCTTACAAATGTGAATAAGCATTTTCCTTTGTATTTTGCAGGAGTTGCCATGGGGCTTTGAGATGACAGGATGAGCTGGATAAAGCCCTAGAAATAGTGTTCTCTGCCTAGCAGCATAACCTGAAATTGCCTCTTTCCCACACTGTTTTCCGTTAGATGGCAGCAGTACATGCCCAGTGCTAGCAGTGAACCCCGTAAAGTCTGTAGGATTGGCTTGTAGGGATGCCTTTGGGCAGTCAGGGAAGGGAGGGATGATTTGTTCTGTGTTCCATGACGTTTCCCCTGTCAGGTATAACAGCTCCTCCATCCTGCCAAGCGTGTTCTTTGGAGCAGGAGCCAGGAACCTTTCTTCAGGATGACCATCACTGCAGGGCGCTGGGCTTCACTTGAAGGCAACAGAAGCAGGAGCCCTGCAGGGATTTGGGGCAGGAGCAGCAGCTTGGGAGTCACCAGGAGGTGAGAAATGGGTTAGCCTTTGCTCAGGCTGGCAGTGCACTTGGCTGGAGGGTGCTGGGCTTCTTTTCCTCCTCACCTCTTAGGCAGTCAGACTTGTGCCATCAAGCATGGCACTATATGCTTCCTGGCTCTGGAAATGCTTTTCTTATCCTTAAGCATGGTTTGACTTGTTGGCAGCAACCAGACAGTCCCTTGTCACACGAGCATTTTGAAACAAAAGTGGCACAGAGAAGTGGCAGTGGGACAGCTGTGAGTGCCCGTGTGCCCCTCCCTTGTAGGAGTTAAAATCCATCTGCTTGGTATCTTTGAGGAGTTAGTAGTGCATTAGAGTCAATGACCCTCAGAGCATCCATAGGATTGGGAAGGGGAGTCAGAGAGCAATTTCCAAGCATCCTAGGAATATTTAAGGCAGCCAAAGCAGCTGCAAGGGTTTTGTAGAAGTGGCACAAGAAAAACTCTCTCACCTCCAAAGAATGCTTCTCCCTTTCCAGCAGCAAACCTCCCTTCGATAATTAAAACATTCAGTGGTGTGTTCAGGTGAGTGAGGAGCGCTGCAAGGGTATCTGTCAACAGACACTGAAGGCTCCTGCTGCGGCAGCTGAAGGTCCCATTAGCAACCAGATCATTGTTTCCCTGGTGATCTCCCATCACTTTCCACTTAATCCCCTTTTAGACAAATTGCTGTATCTGCACTGGCTTGTTTAGCTCTCAGCAAACGGGGTCAGCACAAGTAGGGTGCAGCAGGCTCTCAGTGATGAGGCAGGGCGTATTTAGTGTCCTGTTGATCCTGCCTGTACCAGGGCGCCGGTCCCACCCTCCCGACGGAATGTTTGTGTTTGAAGCTGGAGAAACAAACGGTTGCCCCCCTTGCCCTTCCAGCCCCAAGGGCAGCTCTCTCCTGGCTTCCCACCCTGTGCCAGCCTTTCCCTGTGCTGCTTTGCTCTGTTGCAGTTGGATGGTGTTGGATGGCAGGCTGGCTGCCTCCCGGTGTGTCCTACCTCTCTGGTGGACAGGTAGCTGAGGAACAGCGATGAAAAGACACGTTGGATGAAGGGATTGAACCTGGCTGCAGGCTGAGTGGGAAGAAGAGGGCAGACCCTGAGGGCAGGTGGCGAGAAGGGATCTTGGTTGCTGAGTTAAAAGCAACTTTTTTGATGTCTCATCATCCAGATTTTCTGCCCTTTCCTCCAGCCAGGGAGGGAGTGACCATGGCTCCAAGCTGGACACAGCCAAGTTGCACCCCAGCGGGCAGAAGGGTTCTCCTCCTTGGCCTGGGCCTCTCCTTCCTGCTGCAGGGGCTCCTGCTGCCCTGCGCAGACTGCAACCCCCAGCCCACTCGGGACTACGCAGTCTACGAGATAGTCATTCCAAGGAAACTTGCTCCCAGTGCAGGGAAAAGCAGCAAGGAGGAAGTGTCCTATGGCATCAACATTCAAGGAATAACTTACATGCTTCGCCTCAGGCAGAAAGACTTGATAATAAAAGACTTCCCTGTATTTGCTCGTGACTCCCATGGGAAAATGAAGGCCAAGCAGCCCCATGTACCAGTGCACTGCTATTACGATGGCTACGTGGAAGGCATCCTGAACTCCGGGGTGACTCTGACTGTCTGCTCTGGGCTCAGAGGACTGCTGCAGTTTGGAAACTCAAGCTACAGCATTGAGCCCTTGCCAGGTGCCACCAAGGGTCAGCATCTTCTGTTGCGGAGGGATGCGGCGGCTCCTGGAACCATGTACATATATGATATGCCCATTGAACGTCAATGGTTTCCACGGCCTAGTAAGGAGGCAGAAGGGCAGTTCCAGTTCCGGGAACACACACGGTATGTGGAGCTCTTTGTCGTGGTGGACAAGGAAGGTTTTGATGCCTTTGGCAGAAGTATAACTAATGTGACATTGGAAGTTATTGAAATACTCAATCTGGTGGATGGGATGTTTAAATCTTTCTACCTTCGTGTCATGGTAACTGCACTAGAGATTTGGGTGGAGAAGAACCCTATCAGTATTACCAAAAGCATAAACAAGGTCCTTTACGACTTTAATCATTGGCGGAAGCAAAGCCTGAAGTACACCACGCATGACGTGGGGTGTCTGTTTGCCTCAATGGACTTTGGTCACGGTATAGGTGGATTGCACGTGACTGGCAAATCCAACCTGGGCAGTGCTTGTGATAAAAACCGGGCCTCTGCTGTTGTGTCATTTGCCAGACAGCCTTACGTGGAGACAGCTGTCAGCGTTGCTCGTGCATTAGGGTATGCCCTTGGCATGGCATATGACCACAGCTACTGCACGTGTGGAAACAGCTCTAGATGCATCATGAGCGTGAACGGCACAGTGAACTATCACTTCAGCAACTGCAGCAAAAGGCACTATTTTGATTTTATATCATCGGGGCGAGGATTCTGCCTTAATAACGTCCCAGAATCAGTAATGACATCTACTCTGAGGCGCTGCAAGAATCGTGTCCTGAGGCCTGGGGATATGTGTAAATCAGACCCTTGTTGCGACATTGCCTGTCAGAGAAAGGGAGCCCTTTGCACTTCTGGACTCTGCTGTAGGAATTGTAAACCTCTTCCAGAAGGAGAAGTGTGCAGGGAAAGTGCTGGACCGTGTGACTTGCCTGAGTATTGCAACGGGACATCTGAGCATTGCCCAGCAGATGTGGCCAAGCAAGACGGGACTGTGTGTGCTGAGGATGGGTACTGCTACTCAGGCAAATGCCAGTCTCCCACATTACAGTGTATAAGTATCTTTGGTAAGGGAGCAAAGCCTGCTCCGCTGTCGTGCTTCCAGGAGGTGAACATGAAAGGGGATCGGTTTGGCAATTGCTTCGGAGATGGGGCAGATGTCAGCTTTCAGCAATGTAAGCCAGAGAATGTCCTGTGTGGGAGGATGCAGTGTGTGAACGTGAGACGTCTGCCTCGGTTGGAAGATCACACTACCGTCATCCAGACCCCGATGGGTGATACCTGGTGCTGGGGCACAGACTACCACTTGGGTGTGGACATTCTGGATCCTGGGCTTGTTAAGGATGGCATGCAGTGTGGGGAGAAGAAGATCTGCATTAACCGGACATGTGTGCCTGAGGGGAGGTACTTGACATTCCCCTGTTCTGCCAAGAAAACCTGCAGAGGAAAAGGTGTCTGCAACTCTAATGGGAACTGCCACTGTGACAATGGCTGGGCACCTCCCTACTGCCAGTACGCTGGATTTGGAGGAAGCACTGACAGCGGGCCTGCACCCGTCACTAAACGTGGGCTTTGGAGGTTGCTCTTTGAGATTATTGGGATAACTATTGCTGCTCCGGTGCTCGCAGCAATTGCCATTGTGCTAGCGAGAAAGTTTGGAGTAACCCAAGCGTTACACACATATGTTGGATCCTTTTGGGTTAAAAAATGGGCTCCTAAGGGCAATGTAAGTGACCAGGTGGAAGAAGATGACTCAAAACCAGCTGAGAGTACTGTGTAGGACTTTAAATGGCAGCAGTAGAAAGCTGGACTCAGGCACCAGATTCAGACTCCAGTTGCAGTGGACTCATTTAAAATCGATTTAGATGCAAGTGCAGTTATAGGGGACCTGGCTTTTATTCTGTACAATATCAAAATGAAATTGTTTTGCTTGACCTCACTCTGTAGGAGAAGTCATTGACAAAAATGGCAGGGGAGCTCAGATTAAAAGTCTGCCTGCTGGTTTATACGGACAGACATAGGCTGAGCAAGATAAGCTGGGGATGGCTGAAGCAGAGCCTTTTGCAAGGCAAGAGTGACAGTTGTCTCCCAGCTCAGGGCATGGGGGTCTGCAGCAGCGAGCCCCCCACTCTACTAAACATGCAGCCTCGAAGACATCTGCTCTTCCCTCTAAGCAAAGAAACTCCTGGGTTACAGACCCTCTGCTATGGCTCAGGGGAAGGGGTTCAAACTGTCCACACCACTGTATAGGACCTTAACTTCACACCCTATAGTCACCTCCTCCTGAGCTGGAATCCCAGGCAGAGTGCCCACCTTTGAGCCCATCCTGGGCACACTTGAGCTCTTCCTCTGTGGCACTGCAGCCCAGGAGCAAACATGAGCTGCTGAAAACATCAGGAGACAGGAGGAGGGAAGAAAGGGCTCTGAGGCTTGATTATAAGACAAGAAGGTGGGGAATATGTCTGAAAGAAAAGGGAAGAAGAGGGGGGGAATCATTACTACTCACATCAGTTGCCTCTATGAGAAGTACAAAGCTGGCAGCATCATTTAGACAGCAGCTTGCAGGAAGGCTTGGAGCAGGTAAAGAAGCTGTCAGCAGCATCCCATCTGTGCCAGGCTGAGCTGACAAAAAAGCCAGGCTGCTGTGAAGGTGTCCATGGAGGCTGGGAGCAGTGGGAGCAGGAGCAGCACTGGAACAGAACAGGTATAAAAAGCCCAATTAAGACATCATTGCAGCACCTCCCAGCTGAACGCTGGGGAGCAGGAGCGCTTCATGCTGGAAGAGGTATTTTCCACCTGGTTGATGCTAAATTCAGCCCTGCAGACGTTGCTGCCTGCTGGTGCTCACAGGCAGCTGGTGTTGGGCATGTGTTTGGATGAAATGGAGGGGGTGTGTGTGTGTGTGTGTGTGTAAAGAGCTGTGCCTGATGTATGATGGGCGCATGGGAGTAACCACCAACTGATGCCCTGGGGGTGGTGTTTATAGCAGGCTTCCCTAAAGAAAACACTAGAACAGCATGTGATTTATAGATAACTCAATATGGGGACATTGAGGGGACGTATTTGGGTGCTGGAGATGGACTCTTTATCAGGACTGTAGCGATAGATAATGGGTTTAAACTTAAAGAGGGGAGACTGAGATGAGCTCTTAGGCAGAAGCTCTTCCCTGTGAGGGTGCTGAGGCGCTGGCACAGGGTGCCCAGAGAAGCTGTGGCTGCCCCATCCCTGGCAGTGTTCAAGGCCAGGTTGGACACAGGGGCTTGGAGCAAGCTGCTCCAGTGGATGGGGTCCCTGCCCGTGGCAGGGGTTGGAGCTGGAGGAGCTTTAAGGTCCTTTCCAACCCAAACCATTCCATGGTTCTATGAGTTTTACTGCTTGGGGGGTGCCACTGACAGACAGAACTGTCTGGAACCACTGCTTTACAGGCTAGTGAAGGAGGTGAGGCGGTGACTGGGGGCCATTACCCTTTGTGAAGTTAATTTGCTTCATTATTGTGGTTAACTCTCAAATTCATGACCCACAGACAAACTTCAGCCTTAGGGATATCCACTTGTGGAGGAGGAGGAGGAGGGGTGGTGAGGACGCATGGCTCCCAAATCCCACTGAGTGACAGGGGAGCAGCTATAAAGACAACCACAGCTCCCTGGCCATGACGGGCACCCCAGGTGAGGGGAGCACAGCAGGAATGGGTGCTCTTCATCCCTGTTACCTCACAGGCGCCCACATGGCCGCCATGCTGCTGCAGACCCCAGCAGCATCATGGCAGCTGGCAGAGGCAGCAGCGCTGGCAGAGCCTTCCCAAAGGGGCCTGAGGGGAATGGCTGCCCCCCCGAGCAGCAGAGTGCCACGTACCTTCATCTGTGCCAGCCCGGAGGGGACAGCCCTGGCCTGGCCGCTGCCTGAGCGCCTCAGGGCAGACAGGGTCCAGATGTCCATGCGAGGGCTGGCAGGGCGCTCGCTGAGGTGTCTCGCCGCCATTTTGAAGGCGCTGGCGATGAGGCGGCTCCGGGCACATCATGGCGGCCGGGGGGAAGCCCTTCTCCTCAGGCTGGGGGTCTGGGCAGTGTTGGTGGCATCTCTCCTCCCTGGGGCGAGCGGCCATCATCCACCACCGGGCTACGCTGTCTATGAGATAGTCCATCCGAGGAAGCTGGCCCCTAAGGCAGAGGCAGCCACGGGGGCAGACGTGGCCTATGTGCTGCGGGTGGAGGGGAGGAACCGCATCGTCCGCCTCACCCAAAAGAGAGGGTTTCTGGTGAAAAACCTGCCCGTGGTCACGTACAGCCCGCGGGGGGGCAGGGTGGTGGAGCAGCCCCACATCCCCGAGGAGTGCTTCTATCGGGGGTACGTGGAGGACAGCCCCGGCTCCATCGCCACGCTCAGCGTCTGCTGGGGGCTGAGGGGGCAGCTGGAGATGGGGAACCTGAGCTACGCCATTGAGCCTGTGCCGGGGTCCCTCAGCTTCCAGCACCTTCTCTATCGGCGAGAGGCGAGCCGGAGCAAGGCCTCGGTGTGCGGGGTGACAAACGAGGTGATGCGGACGCAGCTGCGGGAGATGGGACCTCAAGTAGCCTTGAGAAAGCATGTCTTCTGTCGGGGGCTGAAGCACACCACCTATGTCGAGGTGTTTGTCGTGGTGGATTACTCTCTGTTTTCCTTCCAAGGGAGCAACGAAACCTCCGTGATGCTTCTGGTTACAGATACCATTAATTTAGCTGAAACGTACTTCTATAGCTTGAGGATTCGTATCTGCCTGATTGGGCTGGAGATCTGGACACACAGCAACTTCATCAGGCACAGCCAGGAGATAGAAGACGTCCTTAGGAGTTTTAACTACTGGGCAAACAGGGATCTCTCTCAGCGGATGGCATACGACATTGCACATCTATTCACTTACATGGACTTCGGGCTAATCGTTGGGCTGGCATATGTAGGAACCATCTGCTTCCCGGGCTACCGCTCCAGTGTTATCTCGCATATACGGAGAGATTTCACAGCCTTCTCGCTGATTTTCGCTCACGAGCTGGGTCACAACCTGGGCATGGAGCACGACAAGAAGAACTGCGTGTGCGGCGCAGCCTCCAAGTGCTACATGACGGGCGACTCGCTCACTGGTGCCAAGGGGTTCAGCAACTGCAGCATGCAGTACTACTTAGACCTGATGAACAGAGGCCACGGCCACTGCCTGTGCAACATCCCCGAGCCCCACAGACTCTTCCATTTTAAACACTGCGGCAACAAGGTGATCGATGAGGGGGAGCAGTGTGACTGCGGGGGGCTGAAGAACTGCCAAGGCAACCCGTGCTGCCTCCCCAACTGCAGGCTGAAGCCGGGGGCTGTCTGCTCCATTGGGCAGTGCTGTCACAAATGCCGTTTCCGTGCTGCAGGGCACAAGTGCAGGTCGGAGGCGGATGAGTGTGACTTGCCTGAATATTGCAATGGGAGTGCGGCGTGGTGCCCGGCGGATTTGTATGTGCACGATGGGATGCCCTGCAGCAACAACGGCTACTGCTACCACGGCAAATGTGCCACCCATGATAACCTGTGCAGAAAAGTCTTTGGGAAGCAAGCTCACAGTGCTCCAAAGAGTTGCTTCCAAAAGCAGAACATGAGAGGGGATCGATTCGGCAACTGCGGCGGAGATGGCTCCAAAATTCCTTTTGTGGGATGTACACCCCAAAATGTTCTGTGTGGAAGGCTGCAGTGTGTCAATGTGAAGAAGATACCCATTCTGCAGAGGTCTAAAGCCATCATTCAGACACCAGGGCCAAACGACTGGTGCTGGGGCACAGCCTACCATGCCAGCATTGATATACCTGATGTTGGAGGGGGGACTGATGGCACCAGATGTGGGCCAAAAAAGATCTGTATTAACAGGACATGCATAGATGCCACAGTCAAGATGAAGTGCGATGGGAAGGTTAAGTGTGGGGGGAAAGGGGTTTGCAACAACCTTGGGCACTGCCATTGCGAGGCTGGCTGGGCTCCTCCTGACTGCCAGTTCCATGGCCTGGGAGGGAGCATGGACAGTGGCCCTCCACCAGCTCTCATGATGACCATGCGGGAGGTTGTCCGAACTAAAGCGTTTAAGATAGTAATGGGGATCATAGTTTCCCTTATCGTCCTTAAGATTGCTGTAACCAAATACAGAAAGGCGAAAGCTGCAATTGCAGAAGGAAGTGAGACTTCTGCAGATGAGCACAGTATAGAAGAAGGAAGAGAAGGAAAAGAAGGTGGAAGAGAAGGAAAAGAAGGTGAAAGAGGAGGAGGGGGAAAAGGAGACGAAGGAGGAGGAGAAGAAGAAGAAGGAGGAGGAGGAGAAGGAGGAGGAGGAGAAAAGGAGGAGAAGAAGGAGGAGGAGGAGAAGAAGGAGGAGGAGGAGAAGAAGGAGGAAGAGGAGAAGAAGGAGGAGGAGGAGAAGAAGGAGGAGGAGGAGAAGAAGGAGGAGCAGGAGAAGAAGGAGGAGGAGGAGAAGAAGGAGGAGGAGGAGAAGAAGGAGGAGGAGGAGAAGAAGGAGGAGGAGGAGAAGAAGGAGGAGGAGGAGAAGAAGGAGGAGGAGGAGAAGAAAGTATGTTAAAAACCCATGAAAGCAGTGGGAATCCCACCAGCTGAGGTTTGGAAAGCACTACAGGTCTTGTGTGTGTGCTCCTGCAGCTGGACTGCTAGTCCCAGGAGATTTTCCACAAAGTGATTTACACAACATACTTGTGTAAACTGTACAGAAGTTAATTACACCAGACTTCAGTATTTCCTCTTCTTGTATTGCCTACTATGTAAATAAATTAGGGTTGGGCCTCAAAAGTGAAGCTGTTAGAAAATAGAGAGTGTAAAAGTTAAGAGAATTGTTTTCAATGCAGCTAAAGATCTGTTTTATTTGCCATAGAGTAGTGGAACCTTAGTAAATAATTCACTTGAGCAGTTAGAAGAGTATAGATAGATTCATGCAAAGTCCTTCTCCCCTGGTTCATAAGAGATGCTCCACCATAGGCTTATTTTGCTGAGTACTGGAGCTGAGCAGGAGTTGCATGAGAACAGAAGGGAAATGTGCGAAAAGTCAAGGCACGAAAGCGAGCACTGTTTTTTTACGCTACGTTGCAATTCTTCATTCCTTGCAGTTGGCTGTTAGCATGGTACATGTTCTTATATAGTGCATTAAATGTCAGAGATGATTGAAAATACTCACTTTTGCTTTACTGTTAATTTGTAATGGCAAAGACTTAGAGAAGTGCAACATCCTTTGACCACCTCCCCTCAGAGGAGCTGTACCAGATCTCTGAGCTGTTACATACAATTTGCTGCATTTCTAGAGATATTTCCATGAGGAGAAAGTCTGTACTAAAGATTTACCACCTTTAAGGAATCCAGTTACAGTTCATACAAACCTGTCAAATAAATAACCCTCTTTACTGAAGGGTCTGTCTCTGGCAGATCTGCCCAGGCTCCTCCAGCACTACAGCTAACTTTGCTGCCAGCACAACAGTCCGCAGCAGACAGCCCGATGCCAGGTCTGGCTGATGTTACTAAACCATGATGAGGCTTTCCTAGGAGGTAGGGATTCATCAGAGCAGGGTGGACGTGGAGCCCGGTGTGTCCGGTGGGCTGATGGGGAGCGTGCTGGAGTAGGACTTCTTCTGGGAGCGCAGGAGAGGAGTCTGAGTGTCAACGTCCCGGCAGGCATTGCGTTTGAGGGAGAGGAAGATGTGCTGTGTCCAGCCATACACGATGCAGTTCAGAAGGCCCTGGGAAGCTGCTGTTAGAGCCTGGGAGAGAGCACAGGGGAGAGCTGCGTTCTCTTGTCAGTCAGGACTGCACAGCACAACCCGGCTCCCTACCAAACTGTCAAACCCAGCACGTTACGCCAAGCCTCTCACTTCCAGCATGCTTTTGTCTAGCCAGATCCCCATGTGATAGAGGAATCTCATAGTTATTTTAATACTCTTTGCTAAATGCTGCCTCAGGCACAGCAAGGAGCTGGACAAGTGTTATGGAGGAACTGCATTTGGAGACTTACAACAGTCTCCAAATGAAAGAGACTTATGGAAGTCTCCTTTTTATGAAAAGAGTGGAAAAAAGCCCTGATTTCTAGGGATCCTTTCTAGTTCTATTTTCTATAATTGCCATGGTGCTGTGATTTTGGTTACTGAGACCTTCTCAAGCCTTTGAAAAACATAAAACATCTAATAAAGATCTTTTCCAACCAAAAGCATAAACCACACTTAGGCTCATACAGCAGTGATCTTTGCAGCTGGAAGCATGCTTTGTCCAGCAGAGACTAGAAGCAGGCAGACACTAATATCCCTGTGCAAGCAGAGAAGGCAAAACATAGGAGGTTGCAGAGGAACACATTTACCTGTAGAATGAGAAGAGCCATGTAGATTTTGCTGTTTGTTGAAACAGTCAGCTTCATTATTCCAAGAAGGACAGCTGTAAAATAGGATGGGGAAGAGGGTATTGCTTTAATCCCACCTCATCCAAGTTCCACTGCCAGGCTCTATGTCCTGGGCGAATATCATGAGAGTAACTCAGCTCTCTGCTTACCTGGGGTCCAGCAGCAGAAGAAGGCAACAGGGTAAAAAACCACTCGTTGTTCCACCATCTTAATCATGGCCCACTGCTGATCCCCCAGGAACCCTGTGGAGTTCACAAACCTTTTGTACAAGCCTCGGGCTTGACTGAGTATAACCTAGAAAGGAACAAGCACACATCGTTGTTTGTACTTGGTGCAATGCTCTGATCTGCCTTGTTCATCTAGGACAGAGTATCCCATTTCAGTCTGTCAAATCTTTTCACGCAACAGCGTGCTGCCTGAGGGAGAGCAGTTGCCTTGTACGTGACCTTCCTTGTCTGAACTGGTTTGGGCTCTTGCTGACCCATGCAGTAGGTGATCTGCTGCCATGCTCTGAGCCTTCTCTACCTGCTAAACCCTTTTAGAGATGGGTTGACAGAACACAGGACTCCAGATGGATTTATATGGTGGCATAATGATATTTTCCCTCCCCTACCATGCCTTCCAAAAGGGAAGCAGCACCACACAATCCTTCCCCTGACATTGCCTGGCCTCTGGTACCACCCAAACAAAGATGTAAAGATGAAAACTGACCATCTGGATGCCATGGCTAGTGTGTAAGGACTGTGTTTCTTACCAGAATGGCAATGAAGCTGACCAGAAAGGAAATAAGGAAGACCCCAATGCCATAGAAATGCATCGCACGGCAAACAGAGCCACTCAGGGTTTGCGGCTCGTTGGTTGGCACGGCTATTTCCGTGTGCATCAGGAGACATCTGTGGGAGAAAAGGAACAGCCTGAGCTCCTGCCGTGGCTCATAAGCAGCGGGGCTGTGTCAGAGATGTGTGAAGCTTACCCATGCTTCTGGCTGAAGTTCTGGTAGCAATTACTGCTGTTGCCCAGGCAAAACACAGGTACCATGAGAAGGAAAGGAATCAGGCTAAGAAGAGAAAGGACAACGGCACAGTTAGTAGTTATTAGCACTACGCTGTTCTCATCCCCAAGCAAACACTAGCTGCTGCTTCTGTCAGTAGAGAGGACTTACTTAAATACTGTTTTTATTAACATTCATGCAGGCAATACATTGGTAAAGGGAGCACCTCCTTAAAAACATACACACAGTTAATATAGTTCTAACTAACTTGGTTAGAGAAAGGCCCATACATCCAAACCCTTCTAACTCAGAGTTTGTTAGGTGACTCTGTTGTTACTGATGAGCTTCACAGGTTTTACTAAAGCTTGCTTCAAAATAAGCAGGAAGCAGAGATCAGGGCACTGCAGTTTACCAAAACCACATCATTCTGCCCCAGAGACTCACATCTTACCTAGATGAGATCGTTGCTATTCGGCCAATGCAACTTGCATAATCTACAACCTGCAAAATCCAAACAGCTTTATTAAATGAGTGTTTCTGCACAGCCTCTGGTTCCCAGGACCCAGCTCCCACTTTAGCAGCCAAGGGCTCTTTGAATGCTGATTCATCCCCAGACCAAGTACAAATGTTTGTTTCCACTTTGCACTGAATCAACACCACTGAGTTCAGTCTGTGCTGATCTGCAACAAGAACAACTGACGCTTCCACCCGCTCACTGCCTTGTTCTCCTTCAAGACTAGAGGATTTGAGAAGGGAACTTAGAACTGGACAAGGCGCAGACACTTGACGAGCTCTCTGGTGTAACTTACTCATTTTTTTGTACAGCTTATTCACTTAACCTAGCCCTGTTCCTCACTAACTCCATGTTCTAGTGGAGAAATAAAGGCAATTTGGAGTGTCCTGGTATGTACTCACCAGGAAATGTACTTTGGCAGCTGGGATCCACACAATAGCTATGACAAAACAATGTGAGCACAGCAGTAATGCTGGGGAATTATGGTAGGTGTTGTGTTTTGAATGGGAGTCCAGCAAGAAGGAAACCAGTCCTACAAGTGGACCCAAACCCTTATGGACAAGAGCCCTTGAAATACAAACTGATCTGCCCAGCCTGCTACTCCTGAACCAAGCAGAATATCTGGGATACAGTTTGCTGTGCACAGCGAAAGCCTAAGGAAGAAAAAAGCTATATAGATAAATGTGGATAATGGGATGAATGGGAAGAGCTGCACAAGGAACCTCTCATCTTGCAGCAACACATGAGGAGCAACACCCAGGTTACAGCGATGGTGGTGCCGCACTGTTTAGCCAGGTGGGAGGAATGAAACAACCCCAAGGAGAGATGTTGGTCATGAGGTATGTGAAGTGTTTGTTTAGCCTGCAATGCAGAGAGTGTTTTTCTGACTACGATGTCCTTGTCCCTTGGTTCCCAGCGATTACCAGTTCCCCAAAGGGCTTTTGTAAAGGCCAGCAATGATGAAGTGAGGTCTGGCCGCTCTTCACAGGGCCAACTGCTCCTTTTATCACTGGCTCACTTCCATCACACCTCCTACCCCAAACTCTTACGATATCTTACTGACGCTCTCAAACACTGTATGACACCCGGGGAGGACAGAAATTGTCAGCTCTCAGTTCCAGGCAGCCCCGGCTTTCCTGCCCTCTCTGTCATACCCAAGTAGCAGAAGGCAGTGACAGCACCAAGCCAGTTACTCAGCTGCTGCAAACTGCCGTTCTTCTACCTGCAGAACTTCTCCTGAGCTTTCTCTCCTCTGAGATGTACACTGCCATTGCCTTTGTCTGCTTTAGTCTTGCAAGCCTAACCTTCCACTGAGCTGCTACCGCAGACTCAGCAGTAATTCTTCTGACCTCAGTAGGCAAGATACATCAATTCATACAGCCAGGGGGCAGAAGGGCCTTCAAAGTCCTTATGGTGAGGTTTACTGCTTATGTATGCACCTCCTAAACCCCAACACAATCCCACAGTTAGATCTTGGTACTCAGCACTTGCTGCATGCCAGTTCTCACCTGGGGGGGTATCCTGAAAAGGTTCTGATTGTATTTCATCTTTAGGTCCATGTACAGATGCCAGGTGTAGTTGACAGTGTATAGAAAAGAGGCCATGTAGAATATCTGTGAAATACAGACAATATTTCAGTCCTGTAACACTAGCTCCTGTAGCATCACTGATGAACCCAAAGCCCACAGGCCAGAGGCAGGATACTAAACAGCACAGTGAACTCCCAAAGGTGAGGGTCCCTGTGCCCATGTCTACTGAGTTGCAGTGGGACACCAAGAGGAGGGGTTCTCACCTCAGGCTGCACAAGGGCAGTTTGATTTTGGCCTCAAACAGGGGACAGGAGGACTGATGACAACAGGACTGTCTTAAAAATACAAATATGGGTGACTTGGCTCATTTTTGGCCCAAATCCTGGCAATGAAAGGTTCAAAGGCACTTGGACCCTCCCTATGCTACATCCATTAGGAAACACAACACAAATGCAGCACTTAGATTTGCTTCTGGCATCATGAGCTCACTACACAGTGGATTCACGGAAACAGAAAACAATGAGATATTTAAAGAAGAAAGTGGGGACAGAGAATATCTGCACTAAGCCTCAGTTAACACCTCGAGAGCCCTTTACTCTCCATGGGAAAAGGAAGGAAAGGAAAGCTACAGAACTCTTTCCCACAGGGAGTTTCACAGCCCTTGATTCCAGCTTGAGACGAGACCAAATATGTAAAATTCCCCATAAAAGCTCCCAAATCTTTCTTGCATTTCTTTCTTCATCCAAGGTTGCTCCAGGCAGGCGAGTATAAACAGCGCTGCCAGATCAGACTATATATATGTGGGTGTTGTGCTTGTTACAGGAAATATGCTTCCATGGCAAAGGCAAAGAGGAAGGGCTGGACAAGTGAATTTTCAAGTGGATTTGCTACCTCTTGCCAAAGAGGCAAGGAGCACAGGTTTGCCACCCTGATAGCATCTAAGTCTGGGAAAGCAGTCACTGAATAAACGTGGTCTCCTTCAGGTTGCAAATGCTTTTGGCTCACTCAAGAGGAGGAGTTCAATGAGCTGCTATATTGCAGCAGGAACATTACACTGACTTTCCAGCTCATTAAATGAGGTTTAATGAGGGTTTGTTGCCCTTTTTCAATTACTTCCAGGGAAGGTCATCAAAACAGTCCACAAAGAGCATTCTTTTGCACTTCAGAATGCCTTAGAGAGGCTCACAGAATGTCAGCACTGCCTTCTTTTTGGAATAGGGAACCAAAAGCTACTTGTGAAGACACCAGCAGCAAGCGAAGGGAGCTCTGCTCTCCTGGGATCGAGCTTTGGCACTGTGGACAGGCCTGAAGTGCTCATCATGAGGAGATAACATAAGGGCTGGAAAACATGAGAGTCCCTCATTATAACCCTTCTGTGGCTCCCCATTGTGCTCATCAGTGTGAGCAGGGCCTGCCAGGATGTTATTAGGCCACTGGAACTGAACTGGAAGAATGTGGGGGAATTGTGCAATTATAACCACAATCTCTATTCTGGACCTTATTATCGTCATGCAAAGGCGAGGCAGGGAGGAGAACAAGCTCAATGGGCAGCAGAAAGGAGCAGTATTTACATTTACATCAAACAAGAAGCTGGGGCTGAAATAGGGAGAGTCCAAGACGCAAAGCAATATCCTTTATGACACGGTATGAATGTTAGGGGAGTTCCATCTGCTGCAGCACCAGCCCTTGGTGATAAAGTGATGGTAAACAGACTATAAAGCAAAACACTGTCTTGCTCCTAAGGCAATCCCTTGAGACAACCACATCCCATGAACTGCGGCGTGAGCCTCTTCAAAGGCTGCCATCTGCAAACACCACTGATGAGCAGTCCTGAGCCTGCCCTCACCCTTGCTAGTGCATTTTACATCTTCCAGGTGCTTGGGTACAAAGAAGCCGCTCGTGTTTATGAGACACCCAGGGATGAAACCTTTACATGGGGGCAGGAGACATTTACTCCATTCATTCAGTTACAGAGCACTCCTACCCCACAGAAGCTGCTGGTTAAACCTGTTACCAGCTCCTACTTACGCACAAGGGCACAGCTGGGCTGTTAGGTGAGGAGGTGTCCTGCTCCGTGTCACGTGCGGGCACGGTTGCTATGGCAAGTGCTCCATTTGTTTTAATTTCTCCCCGAGCAAACAGCAGCCACAGCTCTCACCAGACACAAGCCAGCTCTGTCACCCTGGGCGGGGGGGTCTGTTGGTGGCACACAGGAGAGAAGCCTGGTGACGCTGTGGCTGAGGTTGGGATGTGGCAGGCACCCTGCACACCCCACCACAGCACCCCGACTGTCCCCCGTGGGGCTGAGGCAAAGGAAAACGCTGTAAGGAGTTGTCCAAGGCCAGCTCTGCCCTTCCCAGCAGTGGAGGTAAAGCTCCCACCTTGCCCCCCTACCTTGCTGGTGTCCCAGAGAAGCATGGCCACATGCAAGGGCAGAAAAGAGATAGAAATGGATGGGAGCATAGCATGCTCTCAGTGTCTCCACTGAGAAATGATGGTGTATTAGCCATATCCAATCTACTGCTCCTCTAGCAGTGCAACCTGTCTTCTCCAGGCCATAAAAACATCACAGCAGTATTAAGAACTGTCCCCCAGGCAAAGCTGCAAGGGAAACGGCTCAGAAACATCTTCAGTCCCACATGTTCCTTCTACCTTCTGGCTCTGAAAAGCCTCTCCAAAGCTCTTCCCCGATCATTTCCCCCTGTTCCATCATCTAAAAGCCATCTTTGATACTGTTCTGCACCATTCCCAAGTGGCCGTGTTACTCACCCCCCCACCATTTCCTCTCCCAACATGAACATACTGCAGTGCTTCCACAGTGGAGCTATGGAGACCAGGGATAAGCCAGGAGTGGAACAGCTGCTCTCACCATCACCAGTAATCTGCTTTTACCCACCAAACCAGCTGCTGAAACAACCCTGGGCTGCAGGTCCCCATCCCTAGACACACATCGGTGTGCCCGCTTCCATACCAGCTACATCCCTGCCCTCTCTGACGTATGTGGAGAACCTCTCCAGCTTCATACACTGCCCCTGAGTGAGGATCTTTCAGTTCCCACTTGTGGGTACCCACCATGCTCCCAAGGAGCTGCCCGAGCCCACACAACAGGTATCAAGGCTTCAACAGCCACATTTTTGTGGGTCCTTAAAAAAACCCTGTTAAACCCAGAGATCACCACTTGTGAACCACTGCCCTGGCCCAAGCTTGGCCGTATCCTGCAGAGTGTTTTGGGAGCAGTCATTTGCAAAGCCTAATGCTGAAATGGGAACTCGGTGAGACAAAAGCAAACTGTCAGGGAAACAGTATTGCACTCACTCCACTCCAATTAGTCTCCAGCACACGGAATCAGCTGGAATTCAGCTGAATCGCTGGGGCAGGGGGCTGAGCTTGTGCTGATGGAGCAGCCCCTAAGCACCCTTGGGACTGTTTGAGAGAGGACAGGGCCAGGCCAGCAAGAGCAGGGATGTATATATGAGTAATGTTGTATGTCTGAACTCGAGCCAAACACAGAGTGTGTCTGTTCCTGCCCAGGATGGAGGAAGCATGAAGAGGAATAGAAAAGCTACAGTGTGAGAGGCAGAGATCAGTGTCAGCATGGGCCCAAGAGGAAACAGATTTAGACCCATCTACTCACTTTACACAAGCAACCCAAACACAGCAGCAACCACAAAACCCCATGCTTTCTTTGCCTTCCTCATTGCCTCTCCCAGAGCAGATGTACCTAAACCCAAGCATTGTTATCTCTGTTTTACACACAAGGTGAACAGGTCTGATAAGTTCACACAGGGAGTCTCTGCCAAAGCCTGTCTAGAAACAGCCCCACGGCCACGCTCTGATCACCAGCGAGGCTGGTTACAGCAGTGGGTGCACAGCGAATGCATGAGCAGTGGTGCCAAAGCTACTCACTTGTCCTGTGGCTTGCAGGTTGTAGCAGACAAGGTCCTGCTTGGAGGTTGGCGTGCTGTAGAGAAGCGCCCCAGCGAGCCAGCACATGCCCAGGAAGAGGTCGGAGAGGCTCAGGTAGAAGAGTGGACGAACCTAGGAAAAGGGATATTGAGCAGCAGGTCTGAGTGATGGCCACAACACTGCCATTACCTCCTACAGCAGCAGTTTCACCCCATCATCTAAGCACACCTTCGTCCCCCTGGGCACACAAACCCCACGCTGATTCCTGCTCTTAGCAGCTGTTTCAATGCAGATACCCTGTTCTAATCACCCTTTCTAACAGAGCCCCAGCATCCAAGAACAGCATCAACTCCTACAGAAACTATCTCAAAGGTCCAGAATGTTAGAGAATAGGAGAGGCTGGCAGGGAGAAATGATGCTGTTTGTTAAATCAACTGTGAGAGAAATCAAACTCTTGGTAAACACAAACCCTCCTTCAGGTCTGAAATAACTCAAACCAGACGTTTTCCCCCCTGTTTCATGTCATTTCAGTTGGTGACTAAGGCTGAATCTATTTCACATGCCAGATTAATTTTCACTGTGAGAGCCACCACTCACTCTCTGTGCTTCACGCTGCACCTTGCTGGAACTGAGTCGCGTCCCCTCTAATGGCAGTTTCCAGCCCGTTTCCAGTTTGCATGCACCGGCCAAAAGGACTTTAAATGCTGCAGGAAACCATCTGTACAAAATTCTGGCCAATATTCTGGTGTTAGTGGGAGTGCAGCCACTCTGGCAAAGCAGCTCATTATCCAGAGTCTTAATTGTAGTCTTTGGTACCCCATTTTTAGCATCCTGGAGGGAAAATTATGGGTTTTTTCCATCCCCATTCTCCCCCCCCCCCCCCGAAATTATAATGCTAACCACAGCATGGAAACATTTCAGGAGGCTTTGATTTTTAAACTGAGCTTTTGGTAGTATTTGCCTCAATATTGTCCTTTAATTAAACGTTTACCATGTTGTGTTACTCGCGTCTTGCTCCTGTGAGCAATGAGAAAGAGCTTAGTGAGATTGATAAGAGGTAAAGCAGATCTGATGGACCCAGATGTGTCCTTGTGGCATAGTTTGATGGAGATCTGCCTGGTGTGTTCTTGTCCTCTGCCTTCTTCAGGGTTTGTCTCCTTCAACATCCTTGCCTCTCCAGTTCCATATTTACCATCCAACCAGCAAACACGGTAGAGCAATTTGCTGTTGCTAACTAAATATCTGGAGCTAGATTGTACATCATTACACTCACAAATGTCTTTTTTAACTGGGTTTTTCTTTGCTGGTGCAGAACTGAAGCCCTGACAGGCAGTCGTAGACATGCCAGGCTGTGACAGCATCCAGTTTGTGAGCATGGCAGGTGAAAACCAAGCAGCTCTGAGAGAGAAGCAAAGCAGCACCTTTTGCAATCAAACAGGTGACCCTTTCTCTGAGCAACAAGTGTCTTTAGAGCGAGGAGACACTGATTGAGGAGCTATTTTGGCACAGACCTAAATAAAGTAGGTAACAGCATTTAGTGAAAGGCAGCTTGGATCTTACTTGCAAAGAAAAAACCCAAATGGTATTTATAAAATAGAGGAAGGGAATGTAAAGATGTGACGAGTCAGAGGAGCTGCCAGGCTGGAGCATACATGTTGATTTAGCTCTGTCTGGCCATGGCCCAGGGACATCTGCTGGCACAGAACCTGTTGACAGGAGGGGGAAATTCTTTGTTCCTTGCCATCAGCTCTTCTGAATGATTGAGCTCAGGCTGCAGAGTTTTATTGACCCCGTAGAAACACAGAACCAGCTTCAAGAATGCAATATTAGATTTCCTAGGCTGGGGGCTGGAGGGGAAGTGTTTATAACATCGCTCTCCTCCCAGCCTCCAGAGCTGTTTATTTTTAAGCATTTTACTCTGGAGCCTCATGATGACTCAGGGAAGAAGCTGTTTGTTGCAAGCTTTGATATGGATCTCTTCCAGCCCCTTTGTTTACAGATCTCCAGTTAAGGCCAGACCCATGAGGATGAGGCGATGAGGAAGTTACTGAAGGTTTTGCTGCTTTTGAAACACCAGCCCTGCCTGGGAGCCCGATGCAGAGGAGTCACTCCAGCTGGTATCCATCACTCCTACATGGATCTGCAGAAATAAGCCACACAGAAACATCTGGACTCCCTCAAGCAGGACGGATCCATCTGTGACGTGGAGCCATTGTGTGGCTTACAAGTGTCTGGAGTGCAGCTCCTAAGGCACAGCCACAGCGTATGACGAACAGCAAAAGGGTTCCTGAGTAACGCAGACTTTCAACCGTGGAAGTAAACGGGAAGAGCCCGTGGAATCACAGCAGGACCTCTGCCAGATCCAGATCAATATACCAGGGTGGAAGACCCTGGGAGAGAACTATGTCTGGAACTCTCCAAGTGCAGGAGATGGGGTAGAGTGACCTCCAATATATACCTTGTGCAGCACAAGCTCAGTTTTCCATCCCAGCACCAAGGTGAAGCCCCTGCTTTCGCTCCTCCCCAGGAATGCATGGAGATCTGCACAGCTTCCTCTGGATGTGCTCAGCAGAGGATTTCCAGGAGGCTGCTCTTGGGAGCATGGCTGCCCTGCATGTTGTAGGGGTACAAATTTGCCCTGCAAACCTGGACTCATATTCTCCTTCCCACCCTGCTTCATCAGACGATGTGGCAGTCATTAGCCTGACTGCATGCCTTCCTTCTCTGGAGATAACTCATGGCATTCCCTGGAAGTCCTGTTCTCTGCAGAGCAAATCCATGATGTACCAAGAACATTGAAGATGAGAAAAGTAATACAGCTTTGTTACAACGTAGCTGCCAGCTCTACTGTCCTACCGCCCTTAGCAGTAACTTGTTAATCTGCGTGGTCCACAGACTAGGATGCAAATCCTGGACGGCAAACCCCACCTGCACATGGATCAGCTCTGTGCACCGCCTCCAGCACATCCTAGACAGACAGAAGGACCATGTGTGGACAAAAAAAGCAAAAGCCTGCCTTGGGATGGAGATCTACAGCTACTGAGCACACACCAGTGACCTGCTCAGCACATCTGATCTACCCCAGACACGCTGGGCTCCCTGCACGTGCGATGCACTTGGGATGTGCCTGGCACCCTGTTCATGGCAGATCCACAATGCACACATGGGCAGGCTCACCCCAGGCTGAATCATCCAAAGCCCCACTGCAGCATCCAGCACCACAACCTGTTTTAGCCTGGCCTCTTTGTCCCTCAACTTTGCACTGTATCAGTTTTAGTAGCACACCTGCCTGGAAAAGCCCTCCGAGATTCCCAAAGACCAACACCTGTGAAAGCCTTTCCTACAGGAACACCTCCGGTTTGCAGCTTTGTGCACAGCTCCACAGCCCTTCTGCCCCACAGAGGAGGGCATACTCAGAAATCCCTGTTCCCTCCTGCTCTAAAGAGCTAAATCCTGCTCCCTCGGAACAACCGGAGGACTTTCCTGGAGCAGCAGGAAGCTCGGGGCAAAGAAACCTGCTTCTCCTTGGTGGCTGCAGCTCAAGGTTAGTCCCTTCACCTCTTAGCACAGACAAAGGGGCAAACTCTTGGCAAGCCCTTTGCCTCCCAAATGAGGCTTAACCACAGAAGCCTGAGACCTGCAGCTGCTCCAAGGAGAGTTCCTGACCTACAAAGGTCTTTGCTACACACACAACCCATCCGCAAGGTACCAACCCCTCCACTCAGAGAGGGACGAGGAGGCGCAGACCTTACCTCGGGGGACCTCACTGCGTTCTGAAAGACGGCATAGGCAATAATTGAGCTGGAACCTATAACACTGAGAAAGCAAAGCACAGGTTGGAACAGGAGCACGTCTGCCTACCTGTGATGAGAGATCCCTCTTTATTGCCTGTCACTGTAGCGGGAACTTTATCCCGGCACCCTAGAGATACGGGTTTAGGAGCGCTGTACCTGAGCATGGCCATGGTGAACTGTATCCACTGGAGAGCCGAGAAGACCTGAGGATAAACGGAGGAGCTCAGCACCACATGGCCCCACAGGACACCCCGAGGTACAGAGCAGGGCCGGGGCACAGCCGCTGCCCCCAGGGCTCCCTCACCTCCTGCCAGTCCCCGTCCAGCCGCGCCGCCTCCGCCGGGAGGGCCATGGGGACCCGCCGCTACCGCTGCACCGCTCCCGGGGCTGCGGGCACCGCCCGCGCTCCGCCCCGGGGCCACCCCGCGCCCGGCCCGCCCCGCGCCCGGCCCCTGACGGTCAGAGAGAGGGAGCCCCGGGGGAACAGCGGGACCCTCCGCCGCGGGGCGGGACTCCGCCCAGCCCTAACAGGGGGACTGTATCCCCGTCTCCCCTCCAGCCGCTGACCCGAACCGACCCTGCTTAGCTTCACAGGCAGTAACCTAGCACCGGGCTCCTCATCCGGCGGCACCCGCCTGCTGGCGAGGCTGAAGGAGCGCGCGGGCGGCCCATAAGGGGGCGCGCGGCGGTGGCCGCCATGACGGCTGCTCCCTCAGGCGCCGGGCGGGACGCGGGCTTCGTGAAGCGCGGACCCCTCCGGGTCCTTCCTCCTCCGTTCGCACCGGGGACAGGGCGCTGGGTCCGAGGGACGTCCTCCAACCGCCTCGTGTAAACGCCTTACCTCTAGGGCATCCCTTTCGCCTCTAGGTGAAAGTCATCATCTGATTGATCTGCCTTCACCTTCCCCTCCAACCACACAGTCAGCAGCAGCTCCTCCAGAAAGCACCTTAAGAAGCAGCTATTAATTGGAACAACCTTTTTATTATAGCATTATTAATACATTTTACCTGGCAGCAGTATCTGCTCCTTGTACCCACCCCAGGACTCAAAAGGCAGCAAAGCTCCCACCGGAATCAGTTTTGCTCAGCCTAAAGCAACATCTTCAGGTAAAACACACAGATGGGGCTCTTTTCAGTTCTCTACAGCCCCAGTCAGGCGCACAGCATATTCCAGTGGCCATCCGAGCTCCACACAGCATGAACAGCACATGCAGCATCGAGTTCTGACCACCGACCTCATCCCTGGGCCAGGCATCGCCATTAGAGTAACACAGATGGGATCCTAAGGACACAAATGCTTCCTGTAACAAGACCTCATGTTCAAGTACTCCAAACTACCAAATGCTGATGAAGCTTTAGTTTGAGTGTCAATTCCTTCTGGAGAGGCTGGAGAACTGTGTTCGTGTTCACGATGGCTTGAGACTCTCCGATGCCTGTACTGGTCTCACCCCCTTATTCTGAAGCTGGGAAATGAAGCTCGGATGGGAAGGCCAGGCAAAATATTCAGGCATTGCATGTGCTCTTCAAGCATAAGGAAACTCACCCGAATGCACCTCTGAAACAACATGATTTTGCATGAACTGGCGAGCCTGGATGTAATAGCACCTCAAGGAGCCTCTGCCCTTGCTCAGAGCAAACACCACACGCTCTGTCAGGGTACCACAATGTTTGCTGAAATGGCTGCTTTGGCCAGAAGATGAGGAGCAGGTTTTGATACGTGGAGGACAGGTCTTCACTGCCAGCACTTGGCTGATACCCAACCCAAAGAGAGACAGGAGCCACTGCAGGAGAAAGCAGGAGAGGGAAGCTCCAGGTCTCTGTCAACAACAGGTAAGGAGAACACCACTCAGAGAAGGAGCCCTACAGGGAAGACAAGAGGTGAGAGGAGGAGTAGACTCATGAGCATAAACCCCACAGACACTAAAGACAGGGGAAGGTGGAGATGCGAGGGGCACCCAATCTGTACTTTAACAACATGTAAGATGGAATGAGACCAAATTTTGTCATTAATTTGCTAGGGTACAGCTGTAAAAACCACCAGGAATGTGCTTCAGGCCAATCTAGTGCTTTTTTTGTTGTCTGCTTTAACACTGTTATTGAGTAGTATTACACAATACTTGCTTTAAGGTGATTTTCCCAACATTTAGAATACTGTGGTTTTAAGGAACATCGTCCTCTTGATCTTCTAAACTGAGAATACCAGAAGGAAATCTGCTGCTCTCTTGAAGTCAGCGGGAAGTTTGCTTGCATAAGGAGAACTGGTTAGGACATCGTTTCACAGCTTGTACAAAGCTCTCCAGCGTATTAGAGCTCATCTTTTTCATTATTCTTCTTCAGGAAAGAAGCGAGGATATTGAGGCTTTTCTGGAGCTCCTCCTTTTTCCCATCACTCATTTTGTTCTTCTCGATCAGTTTGGTGATTCGGACCACTTCATTAGCAGCAAACTCTTCTCCCTGCTCCAGTATCTTGCTCATGATTTTCAAGTATTGCTCAGCTGACTTCTTCTCGCTTTCTTTTGCCTTTTCTAAGCTTTCCTGCCCCTTTTTGAGGAGGGACTGGCGCTCTGACTTCTCAGTGGTGCTCACAAACTTGCTGGCCAGCATGTCGTACTCCTTCAGGCAGCCTGGCATCCCCAGGTAGATGCCGTTACTCTTCAGCCAGCGCTGAATAGCCCCGGCCTTGATTTGGCCGCTGTAAGGTAAAGGATTGTCAAAGTCACCATCCTGGAACAAGTGAAAAATAGGGAACTTCTCCTTATCCAGCTTGTACTTTTCTCCCAGCTCAGTGTTCAGTTTGTCACCATAATCTGTCAAGGGAAAATGAAACACAGAAAAGCAGAGTGTGTTAATCAAAAGGAAAAGTTAAATTAGGATTTGCTTCTACACAGATAAGTATTTGTCTCCAGTTTCAACATGTCCTAATGACGTTTTTGCTAAGAAATGCCACACGCTGAAACAAAATCACTTCTGCAAGGCAAACCATCAATATGTTTTCCAAATACAAGATTCTAATGGTGCTTTGCTGTGACTTTGACAGCATAAGACACTGGCAGGACTTCCGTGTACAAACACCATCCTCCTCATAGGAATTAATAGCCATTTTTTAACTTGTGTTGCTCTATCCATTGATATTATTTTACAGTTAAACGGATTTTTTTCCTGATCTGTGTGCAGACAGCATACACTTACACATTTTGGTTCTGACAGCATGCCAAGTTACAAGATGTTTGCTCATCTTACGTAAATTACATTTATTTTTGAGGATGGAAAACATAACTGAAGAGATTTCAACTATGTTACTTAGCTAAATACATGTGTGTTGAGAAATGTCAGTGGGTGTGGGTGAAACCTCCAGTCTGACAGTTCCTATAAGCTTAAATTCTTCATTCTCCCTACAATGCAAGAGTGAGAAAGGTGATAGTGATCCACTCCTCACTCCTTTTCCCTTAAAGCCAACTGCAAGAACTGAAGTTACACTAGCCACAGTGCACTAAGGACCTTCTGTGCTTCACCAGCAATAGAGGGATAAATTAACTAGATTACATATGCTTTCCTTGACCAGGCTTGTGGCTAAAGCATGATTCTTGCAAAGTCTCTTCCCTGGAAATAGACAGAAAAGTTTCTCTCAGCAAAGACAGAAAAACACAAAGGCAGGAAGTGCTAGGAATGAGGAGGAGGGCATCCAGTTTAGTGGCATGGGCTGACTTGCTCCATTAAGCAGCCGGAAGGAGATCAGCAGCACACCCACACTGGTGGCAGGAGGCAGAGCTCAGCCACCAGCCAGAGCAGGGACCAGGCCTCTCTTGTTTCACTCTGTTAGAATTACTTCAGAGCCTGTTTCCACCAGAAATCACAGCGCTCTTTCCCTCACACCAACCCACACTGTGCTAATCAGCCCAGAGTTCCTCACCTGATATTCCCACTTCAGCCACCAGAAGATCCCCACTGGAGCCTGAGCTCTCTGCCAGCTTTTTAAACTCATCCTGTTTCTCGCCATAAGGATATTGAGTGTCGAACTTCACAAGGACAAACTTATGCTTTGGAATTACCTAAAGAAAAGCAAAGCACAAAACTTTAGCATTTTGGGTTTGAGCAATCCACAAGTCATCTAAAGCTGCTGTCACTTGTCCTCCTGTGCAGTGAGGAGCTGCAGAGGGAGAATGGAAATTTGCTAATTATGGCTTTTCAAAACTGACTCACTGCAGTGTGGAGGAAAGACTGAGCTTCGGCTCTATGTGCTCCTACACCAGATGACATAGATGGTGCGTGGTAGGTTTGGGGGGATCTGATAAGGCCTTTAATTACACATGATTTCCTTACTGTAAAGCTGATTAGCATCTTGGAGGGCAGTCAGCTCAACAGTTTCCAGGGGGACATTAAGAGGAGAGAGGCTGAACCTAAAGGCATTTTGAGGTGTTCCAGCATAAGAGCTGCAGCTCCTGGGGGCCCACAGGGAGGGAACTGAGGTGCTGCAGGTGCTGCTCTGGTTCCATCAACAGAGAATTCCTCTTTTAATTGATTCCTCTTCACTCGTCCTGTTGCTCTTGAATTTTGCTCTGCCCAGATGAAGTCCTTTCAAATGAGCTCAGAAATGGAATCTGTTGCCTGCTGTGGGATGTTTTTTGTCCTGCCTTGCAAAATCTTTTGTCTAATGAATAGGGTCCGATTACAACACGGTCCCCACCTACAAAGTGTGCTACGAGCACTGCTCAGGCATGGGCAGAGCAGCTGATTGCAACAGTGAACAGGATCCTTCGGTCTCGGGCCTGCTGCTCACTGTATTTGCCATCCTGGTAAGGGGTGAATGTAGCAGGTATCACACTTTGATATTTCTGCTGGTCTTTGCAGGTCCCTCTTGCAGTGTTCTGCCAATCACTTCAAATTGTTGCAGAAAAGCTGGAAGCTCCTAAAGGTTCATGACTCTTATCATAGAATGGTTTGGGTTGGAAGGGACCTTAAAGCTCATCTTCCTGCACAGGAAAGAACTTCTTCCTAATGTCTAATCTCAATCTCCCCTCTGTCAGATTAAAGCCATTCCCCCTTGTCATTCTCAGCCTGTTTCCAGAGCAGAGCGCTCCAGCCTCTAGACTCACTTGCATGTGGCAAGAAACGCTTGCCCATGCCCGAGCAGCATGTTTCGGGCAGGTACTTGTCAAACAGCCAGGCTGGCCGCATGCGGCCTCTTCATCTCTCCTGGTGTAGCACATGCTGTAACGTCACCACACCAGGATTTCTGGTCTCAAGTGTCTCCCTCATGCTGGGTCTGCGACACCGTAGATCAAAATCCCGCTGTGCTCTGGCAAGATCGCTTCATTTCAAAATGATTCAGTGCACAAAAACCTGCGAGACTCCAGTGTGGCAGCAGCCTGTTGCTTTCTGTTTCATGAACAGAAGTCAAACCGGCCCAGGCAATGAGCGCTCACGGCCCGAGCACGGTCCTGCCCCGGCTCCCCGGCTCGAGCAGAGCAGGACCGGCGAGCGGCGGCTGGCAGCTCGCAGGCCAGGGCGCTGGGGTCCGGCCCGGCGCTGGGCTGCGGAGCTGCAGAAGCCGCCAGCCGGGCCGGTTCCGCTCGCCCCGGGCCGCAGCGCTGCCCAGTTCCACTTGGACGGCACCGATTGGTCGTCCGCCGCGGCTACCGCTCTCCTATTGGCTGTGGCGCGGCGCACCCGCCGCCCCGGCCATTCCGCGGGCCCCGCGCCGGTGGCGGCAGCGACGGGGGGGGCGCAGCCCCGCGGCCCGCTCCGCACCCCGGCCCCGCACTCGGCCGCCGGGGCTGCCTGCCTGTTGCTTTGAGCCAGGGGTGCACATGGCCACTGCGCACCGGGGCCGGCCTCCTACCCCGTCCTCCCCGCCTCCTTCCCGAGCGCTCCGGCAGACCCTGCAGCGCCCGCCGGGCGGGCCCGTACCTTGTAGAAGGTGATGGCGTCGAGGGGCACGGAGCCCTTGGTGTGCAGCGCGCTGCCGCCGGGCAGCGCCAGGCCGAGCAGGCAAAGGAGCAGAGAGCCGGCGGCGGCCGCCGCAGCCATGGCGGAGCGCGGAGGGAGCGGGGCTGCTGGGGACACGTGACCGCGCTGAGCCCGGCGCCGCCGGGGGCTTGCCCCGCCCCGCGGCCGACCGGGGAAACCGGGTACCGGGCGGCTTCCAGCTGCAAAACAGGACCCGATGGAGGCAGGAGCGGGGGCAGAAGGGAGGAGCTGGCTCTGCAGGATCCTGCAGCGCTTGAGGCCAATATAGGGAGAGGAGAGAGCAGCGCGGGTGCCTGTATTGATTCACAGCAGCAGGGCAGCCGCTGCATGGCATGGCCACAGCCCTCTCAAGCCTATTTTATTGTTCTAGTAAAGATTTCTCTTGCATCGCCCCCCTTACCTTCCTGACAACTCAAAGCTAGGCTGAAGTGCAAGCAAGCACTGCACAAAACCCGAGGAGCACATCAACAAGATCACCTGCCAAAGGACACGCCAAAGCTCCAGCCTCTGCAAACATCATTCTGCAGCCAGTCCGCAGGTGAAAAGCAACGGGCGTATTTCCCCTTTCTCTCCTCCCTCGTTGTAGGCAACTTGATTTTTTGCGTGCCCAGCACCAGGATTATCAAGCTTCAGCACAAAGCTACACAACACAGGCGAGCACGTCAGTAACTTCCAGACCATGCGGACAGGAAAATGAAAGAGGCAGCAATACTGATTTGTAACGAAACTGACTTTTATATAAATTATAAACCCATCCAGTTTAAAGCAGATCAGTTGCAGTTGTGTCACTTAAGTCCGTAGAAGGCTGAGGCAAACGTATCTCCTACACTCATAAATTAACAATGAATAATCCAGGAAGAGAAAGGTCAGGTAAGGCTGCAGATACAACAACAACAAAAAAACCCCTCTAAGGTTACTAGCAGTTAAAGTCACGATTATCAATAATTGCAAAATATAAATGCAATTTTTGAACAGTTAAAAAGTACAAAAATGATGGGCAACACAAACAGGCATTGTAGGGTTTGTCCTATGTGTAGACAAAGCAGAGCAGGAGACTTCTGACCTTTATCTACATCATACACCGATTCTAAGCAGTTGAGGAAATCTGTAAAAGGATCGTGGCTCATGATCCCAGTAGTATAAAAGCAGTAATTTTCAGTCTGTAAACAGTAGTCTTGGTAGCTTCTTCTAGGTATGGTTTCAATTTATCACCTCCCCCACAAAAAAATAAAACCAGAAACAAACAAAAACAAGTCTCAAGAGTGGAAAAGGGGGAGCAGCAGCAATGGGTTACAGCTTCAATTTCTTATCCTGTCCCTGTGGGACATATTCTGGAGGGGAAATGCTCTTCTGTAAGAAATATATAATATATTTAACTGTACACAATACATAGGGGGAGAGAAAGTCTCCCTCAACCAAGCCCCAGTCAGTCAGTATGGAGTCATTACTGTACACCATTTCCTCCTATAGAGAAACTACAGCTTGTAAAGAGATGGCACCTGGGTTTATAAAACACCACGTAATCAAAAACCTGTATTTGTTTGACAAGCTGACTGTTTGCCAGTATCTGGAACTGGGAACAGGGCAGCAGCCAACACTGTGACAGTGAATACTGCCCCTGAGCTGGCACAGGGCTGGCTGATCTGTGCCACAAGAAGCAAGAGCCAGCCACGGATCCATCGCCACTCAGCCTCTGCTTTGGATGACACATATCCCCCCCTCCAGCAGTTTCAATTCTGCTTTTAAGGAAGCTGATGCAGAAACCCTTTTTTAAAAGCAAGTTCTGCTTTCAGGCACATGGCAGGGTTTTAAAAGCCTGGTTACATTAACCTTACACTTGACTTATTTTCACCATTACTTACTGATACAACTGGTTGAGTTCAACCTGTTGTAGCAGCAGTGGAAAGAAACTCCAGCATGACCCAGGCCTCTGGATGAGGGTGCTGCATCCACTTTGCATTCAATGCTGGCATATGAAGCACTGACATGGGAGAGGGAGGGAAGGGGACATCACCAACCTCCTGGAAGGAAAAGGGGCAGAGGATGGATTTCTGGCTCAGTGCTTCTCTCTGAACTGCATCAGCTCAGGAATGGGACTGTTTTCACTTACCCTACACATTTGAAAGCATCAACTTCAATCATCAATCTTGCTTTAATTTAAGAAGCATACTCTTCTTTCTTTCAAAAAAGGTATTTCTATACAACATGTAAAGAGTTCACTTGGTTCTTTTTTTCTTTTTCTTCTCCTCAAGGAAAAAGTATTACTATAAAACAGACTTAACACATTTTGGTATTCGTCCAACCCAGAGCACTTACCAGACATTGCAGTTAAAACCATCAGGACATCCACTACAATTCTGACAGCCTGCAGACATTCTTCTTTCCCTTTCAGGATGGGGAAAAGCAAAACTAAACCCAGCAAGAGCAGCTCTGTCAAATTAGTATTTTTTTTTTTTATACAGGGGATTTATTTAAAAAAATACTCTCCTCAACATTTTAACATCACTAATAAAACAGAGAGAGATGACAAAGGCAGGATTGTCAGCTCTTAAAACTTTAAATATAGACCTTGGATACTAGCTGCTTTAAAACAGAAATGAGGAATCTGGAAAGTCTGACCTGCCCCTGTATTGCAGGTTCACATAACCTCCTTTTTGCCTACAATTTAGGCTGCATCACTCCTTTAAAACGAAGAAAACCCCTAGTAGAAATGCAGATGCAGTGGGAGCAGATGATGTGACTGCACTTTCTAACAGAACACCTAATGAGCAAGTACTCAAATCATCAAAGATCAACTGCAAAAAGCAAGCAAACAGTTACAGAAAGTATTCTCAGCCTCATACCACAGCGGAAGCAAAAGTTACCTCTGCCAACTTAAACCCAATTCAGTTGCTATTAAAATATTGACGTCTTAAAGTTTCAGTAATCTAAATATACTTTGTAAAAGTCATGATGATTGCCTTGACATTGAACTGACATGGAACCAGGCCACAGCGTCAGACTTCACTGCAGCCATTATATACAAGGTCTCTGGTTTTGTCTTTGTTGCTGAAACACCAATTCACATCTCTCTCTCTCAAGCTTAGTGGCCAGGTTTGCTCCTCAGCAGGTTTGCAGTTACTTCAAACATGGAAACAACCCATGTACACACCACCACTGCCACCTCTCCCCTCCAGCAGCTCTCTCCTTAGAGGAACCTGCCTGCCACCAGGCCCAGCTCACTCCCACCCTTGCTGGCTGGCTGTACACTGAGAGTGTTCCTCCAGCACAGCCTCACCTCCCCTGTGGGACCACCACACTGAATTCATTCAGTAGGACCCACTAGCTTGAGGACACAATAGCTCCAAAACAGGCTCATTTCACTGGAGGTGGCCGAATGCATCTACAACTTCTGCATTTCTAAGGCAAAGACCATACAAAAATTATAAACACTGTATGGTGATGAAAATACAACTCCTTTGAGATATATGCTTTACACTGGATTTCTATTGCTGCTTCTAAAGACCATCTCCAGTTGTTTCTAGAGATTGGAAGGGAAGAAAGTGAATTTTCTCCTGTTGCAATACGCTTATGAACATGTATAAAAAGTGGTCAAACCCCGATAAGGGTCCCTGCTTCTCATTTATGTACAATAATTTAAATCAGCTCAATACATCTGTAATACCTAAAAAAAAATGGTTTATGATTTGAAGTCCTTCATGCATTATGAGGAAGTTCTGGATTAAAGTGATGGTATATTGGATGTTGCTTCTGTCTGGGACTCTGGTGTCACTCCCCTGTGGAGTCTGTCAAGGATGCAGTTCTCAAATCTTTAGTTTTTTAATGGTATCGAGTCTCTTTTTCAGCAGCTCTCCAATTTCCTGAACTGAGTGATGGTAACTGCTCTGCACCTTCCCTTGCACAGTCTTTGTAAACTTTTTTTCTTCCTGCAAAATGCAAAAGAGAAATCATTCACCCCACAGCAACTGCTTAAATCCTCCCTTTACCTTTCCCCCACCATCTCAAGCGCTAATAAGAAATTCATGAAGCCTACAGTGTAAGTTTACAGAGGGAATGTTGTCAGCACAGAATAAGCAGCACCAGCTCAGCAGCAGTAACTCCTGCAGATACTAGTGTTGCCCAGACAGGGCTGGTAACACATTAACATTTCTTGCTAACTGCTGAAAACATCCTTGTGCAAAATATTTGTGGCTGACACATACAGAGAGAGCAAACTCTGATGCCAAAGCATATAACAGCCATAAGTGCTGTTCCATCAAAGGGTGACCTCATACCAGGATGCCTTCTGCAGACACAGGTAACGCCTGGGAGGCACCACCAAGTAAACCAATCCCATGTCAGAAAACCTAACACCAGTGGCAGGGTTCAACTGGCCCGTCACCAGCATCAACACAATTTAATCCTAATATCTGAACACGAAGACTTCTTCAAAAGCACCTTTTAGCTCTAGACACACAGAGCTGCAAACGCAGCTTCAAATCTGAGCAGAGCGATACACATTGTGTTCATCAGGATTTACTGTCACAATGCCAAACACCAGGACAAATGTTCTCAGCAAACAGGAGAAGCTGCAGATTCCCCCAGATGCTTCTGCTCAAATCCACATGCTAAGTCATTTCTTCCACATCTGCCTTGTGCAGTAGCGTGATGCCAATCAAAGGGAAGAAGAGGCATTTGCTGAGTCAGTGAGGAAACAGGGAAATTAGAGATACATGATTAAAGTGTGTTACCTTTAAAGTGAATCTTGACTTTAAAGTGAAGATTCTTTGATGGTATTAAGAAAACATACCATATAGTTTTTATTTGTATTTGCATTAAATACAGTAAGGAATTTCTTTGCTTTCTATCAGCTTTTGCAGTTTCTTTTATATATGTGTGTATGTATATATATAAATATATATATCTGAGATACTTCTACATCAGCCTCATACAGCAACAAGGGACATTTTAAATCCTGTGCTACGAAATACACAGGCCAATTCAAGTGAAAAAGATACCAGCTGGCTAACACAGGTTCTGTGGGCAGATGTGCAGCTCTGAAACAGATGGGTGCAGCATTTAAATCCTTCCCAATTCAAAGCCTCCAGATCTCCCTTCTAGGCAAACCCAAACACCAGTGCCCTGCAGGCTGAATTTCCCATTTGAGACAAATATACTGGAGACCTGGTTTTGTGTTCTCCCATCCCACAAACCAATACTGGCAAGGAAATAATTCCCCTCTCAAACATTTCACCTGGAACCTGCAATCCTGCTTTGGGAAGAAGCAATGACTCCTCACTCCCCCAAGTATCAGATGATGCCTATTCCACCACTGTCCCACGTTGCACCTTATATCTCCACCTGCCCTTCCAGAGCACCATCAACGAAATCCCAATTCTATGCTTTCCATCACCTTGAGGCTTTTTAGCTAGACTCTCACTATTTCAAAGATGTTTTTAGGATCTCAACCACTGTTTTAAGCAAATACATTCCTAGTAAACATCAAACTGTTAGACAGTATCATTAAGAGTTAAACTTTGTGATAGACAAGTTATCTGACTGCCATGGCTTAAAAACTCCCAAGCTTCCTCATTAAGCCCATGCTTCACACGTCTAAATGCAGCATGAGGTTTGTCATGTGTAGCACCTATCACTCCTGCCTTTGGTTTTCCCTATACAGCTAAGGGCAGGGGAGGAGCTGCCACTTGTTTTTCCATAAAGATCAAGAAATTGTTTCCAGGGAAGTGACTAATCAGCAGTAGGTGAATCTCAAATGCTTCCTGAAATATGTTATTTGCATCTATTCTGCTAAAACACAGATAACAGAGTAACTCGTATCCCAGACGACAAAATAATGTTAAAGTTTTTCTTCACTAATATACTGCACAAAATGGAAAGATTTTAGAATCCCTGTGTTTAGATCTTGTTTTCTGAGATCATTCTGTGCAGTGAGCTGGAGCTGATCAGATGGGGCAAAGTCACTGTGTCACCATGAAAACAAACCCTAACTCAGCACTCTAAACCTCAGCTTTCCAGCAGCCTGGTCCCTAACCTCTGGTTAAGAGCAATTCACTCAATCATAACAGGTTTTTTATTAATTTTCCTCTCTTTTGTTCCTTCCAGTAGATCATTTTTGTGAAAAGCAGCTTTCAACAAAGCCATCCCACAAGTGTGTACATACAGATCATTATCAGTCACACACAAACAATAACACAAGCTCTTACCTGTAAAAGCAGAGTGTCCTTGAGGGACAGCTCTTCAAGTTTTAGTGCAGTCAGAATGATTTCAAGCCCTTTGATGTGATCTATTACATTGGAAGTTAACGTCTGTAGCTCAGTAACGTAATCCAGGAAATGCGTAAATACAGGTGGCTATAAAAACAAATACACAACTTTCGTTTCTAAACACATATTAATGCCCATTCCAATGATGATTCTATATGACAACTATCATTCTACTCCTTCCCCCCAGTGCCAAGCTATAACCCACCCACCTTGACAAGTTTACTATACTGCATTCAAGGCACGAAGGCCTCTGATGCTCTAAACTCTGCTTCCTATTAAAAAGCCTCTCTGACATCAGAGATGTGGCACATCACCATTTAAAAGAGAAAAGGAGTTACAGAAATGAGTAATTTCTCTCAGCAGCCTCTACAAGGCAAAGTTTATGGAAAACACTTTATCAACATGTTATCTATCCTGATTTTTCTTTCAGCAGAGATATGTCATTGGATTGGGGTGGGGGAGAACAGAAAGGAAGATGGTCTCTACCATGGCTAAACTGCTTTCTTTTTTTTTCTTCTTCTTTTTCTGCAGGTTGGATTTAAAAGGTCGAAGGACACTGTCACAGTAACTCGATACCCACAGGGCGATGGAGATCGTCTGGAATAAAGGTACAAATGTTACATGCTGCATTTAACAACCTCATTTTAATGTGCCTACTGGTAAGACAAGCAACAAAACCCTCTGCTTTCATGAGTGACTGAGATAAAAGAAATTTCACTGTGTTTTAGTCCCAACATTTCTCCCCTAAAGCATTCCAAAGAAAAAATACCTCAACAAAGAAGACCAGGTTTTCTAACAGGCTTGGGTGAGTTTTCAAGGTGCCATCTCTGACTTCAATCAAATCACCTTTACATTTATTGAACAAGTCTGAAAAGGAAAAAAGAAAAGCAATATTAAGAACACACAGATCAACTTGAGTGCATTTTCTGCACAAAAGGTATCTCAGTGGAGTGTGCAAAGCTGTCAGAGGACTGACCACTAAGCAGTTAATGATAAATTTGGCCAAAGTCTCTCAGGAAGGTCCAGCTCTCAAGTTTTCTCTCAATTATATTTCTTTACAAACAGTATCTCCACACCATTTATTAGCACACCTGGACCAAGTACCATCAGCTGTTAAGCCTAGGCTGCAGGGTAAGCAAAATGATAGGACATAACATTCTGTGGCATGCAACAGCTTGGTGACCAGTCAAGCCAAGGGGATTCTCAGCCTTGTTCTCAAGTATCATTCAAAGGGGTCTGCAGCTGCATCAACAAACACACTCCATCACATAACTGCAGCACACTCAGCAGCACATCCTCAGAGCACCATGAAGCACTACCTTAGCTACCAGTGGTTATTCTTGAGTTACCATTTACCTGTCAGTCGTTCTACTGAAGACTTGAAACTATTCCCTATCCTCTCCTGGATTTCTGCTGAATCTTCTGGGAAAAGAGAAAGAAAATGTTATAAACTCCAAGTCTGTATTTTCTGCTTCCAGAAAACCAAGAGGCATTTAAATACAGTTTAGTGTTGGCAGTCAAAAGCAAATGCAACTGCTTTCAAAGAGGATCTAGTATTACACCAACATGTATGTACTGTACAAAAATGAAGACTTGCATAAACATTAAATTAAGGCACCATCTCCCAGGCAACTTAGTGTCAGTCAAAAAATTAACAGTCTGGGTCCACATCATCCAGGGCCTAGCAGCGTTCAAACTAAACAGAGACACGTCTCGCTCCCTCCCACCACACATCATGACAATCTGGTTCAGCCCCTGCCCCTCAAACACTTACCTAAGCCATTGGTATCTAGTTCATAAATATCACTAACAAGATAAAACAAGCTAGTCTGGCACTGACAGCTGCCATTGCTGAAGAAGCCAGCCATTCGGGTAGGAGGAGGGCCAAGGACAGGATACTAGGCAAGAAGCAAAGAAAAAGATAAAAGGTGTTGCAGCTTTTCCTTATCCAGAACACAGTGTTTTGTCTCTGGCACATCTCTCAGTCAGATTCATACACTACAAACTCAAGGTCAGTTAAGTGCATTCTGCAGCCTGCTGGACGTTACAAGATGCATTCAGTTTCTCTGCTTGCATTCACGTTCACTTAATATTTGGGGATAGCTTTTTCCTTAATGGGTACCTGAATTTTTTGTTCTAGAAACTTCTTCCCTGAATCCACTGCCACTTCCAGCTGCTGGAGCAGGGATCGGATTGTATCAATCTTGGATGAGACGCCGTTCTCTGCAGTCTTTTCAGAGTTCTTTGGTTGAATAGTGTGACTAAGAGTTGGGAGTCCGCTTACTAGCCTTAAAGTTAAAGACCGGATTCGCAACCACATGGTTTCTTCCTCCAGTGAGAGTTTCTTATGTTCTTCAGAAATGTTCCTAGAGAAAGGCACCAAATGTTTTCAGGCAAATGCTTCAATTGTGCAAAGCAGCTAGCTTCACTCAGGCACAAAAGCCTTCCCAAAGTTATTTAACATTGTATGAAGAGGAAAGAGTGGGCAGAAATTCAGAGAACTGTATTAATATGTCAAAAGGCAGCACTGCTGGAAGTGATGAGTGATGCTTGGTAAGTGTGCAGGTAGCCAGCCCAGGGAACATTCAAATACAGCAGCTCCCCTCAAAGGATTTTCTTTGCCACATGTAAGGAAAAGGTGTGACTCTAGAGCTGAGGGTGTTTCTACTCACCTGTCTTTTGGATCCCAGTTAAACAAGACTGTCAGGTCTCTGTTGTCACGCAAATCTTTCCAAGGAATGTCATCCTCCTCTGGGCTCAGACTCATGGACTTTATACTTTCTTCTAAACTGGCTGATCTGCACGTAAGAACAAGTGACATGAGATCAAACATTTGATCACTGGAAACCAAAAACAGCTCACTAACAGAGCACATTCTCTACACTGTTCAACTCTTCTGATGTCAGAAGTGTTATACATACATCGTACGAGCAAGGACACCAAAGGGCAGAGCAAAGTAGAAGCAGAAAGAGGCAGCACACAGCCCTTTGAGCTGCAAGTGCAACTCACCAAGTCCCACTTGGCCAGTGATCTGCTTAGGCACAAATCTCCCAGTTTTTCCAGGTTCAAGGTGCTGCACTTACATGTTTGCTTCAAGTAAGAGGTCCAAGAGCATCCGCTCTGTGCGAACTTGTGCGAAGTGAAGGGAAGAGTTCAGCCTGTTTCGAAACGCAATGAACTCCGGGATCTTCTCAAATGCACCGTACTTGTAGGCTTGGATGATATATTCTGAGGTCTGGAAGAGAACACACGTTGTTCCTGTATTAGTGACTGCTATACATTCAGAACAACCAGAGTTCAACAAGGCCACTGCCAAGAAACTCCATTTCTGTGGTTGTCATTACCCCAGAGGTACAGAATCTCGCACTTCTGCTTGTCCAAATCACCCCAGCAGTTTTGCTACTTTGAGAACACCCAAATGCTCTACCAGGCAGGTGGTTTACCAACCAAACCAGCACTAAGGTACATCACATTGCTGTCACCACTGAGACTGATAAATACTTAGAGGGGAGAGATGATTTTGGAAGCCTTTTTTGTCTCTCTCTCTGCATTATTCAAATGATTAAATCATTCTTTCATTGTGACAAGTACTTCCAGGCAAAATAAATACACCCCAGATTTTCTAGCACTGACCTGGATGTGCATCATGTGTTACCACAACATAGATTGAAAAGAATTACTCACACATTAGGGTTTTTGTTTCTCTTTTTTATTAAGATTTTTCAGTACAGCATCACAAGGTAACATCACGCAGTGTGTACACATTACAATACAACCTAAACACCAAAGGAAACTGTCAGGGTCCATGGGACAGTTTGCTTCCCTTCTGATGAACTGCAGCAACACAAGGCACACAGCTAGTATTTCACATCAGCCCAGTGATGTGAAGCAGACAAGCACTAGGTTTTAATGAAACTTTCTCCCTGTACAGACAGAGTGAACTATTCATGCTCCCAGTCAAGACAGGCAGCTGCATTTCTTACATCAGAATTACTCCACAGCTGAGAAATTCTGGCAAGTCAAATATTTCCTTCTGAACAAGACTATGAAATGCACTGAGAAGCACAAAAAAAGGCCTCTGTTCAACTCAACTTTATATGGTATTAATAGACCCAACCTATCTGGAAGGCTCTGAGACACCAGAAGCTAGCACTCATAGATGAAAGCCGCTTTTTTTCCTTCCCTCCAAAATCAGGAATGGCATTTAGGCCTGCTCTATCTTTTTATTTCCCCTAAGAAATTTGGTCATTTGCACTATATGGAAAAAATATGCCAAATAGTCAGCAACGTACCCTGTGATAAACAGCCTTGCAGAGTTCATTGTCAGGCTGAGGGCTGCGCTATGGGTGCTAAGTCAACTGCATCCACGTGGTTTTTAAATCCCCATGGGACACGTTGGTGCTCTGTGTGCCTGCAGTATCTGGAGAAATTAAAGACGGACGGACACAAGAAAATTAGAGAGATTACTTGTGATTCTGCATAGTTAAAGGAGGACTATCTCGAGAAAGAGAAAGTTGCCTTTTTAGTTTCGGTTAAATATAGCAATACTGCCTTCTGTTTCCTCCCTGTCCTTGGCATCCTCTCCCAGAGCAGAAATACTATGTCAGGACTGCCCAGCATCCTAGATGGCTGTTACTCATGGGACCCACTCTTAAACAGGATTCACTTCAGGCTGCGAAGTTCAGCAAGTCAGAAGGAAAACTGATTTCTCCAAAGCAAACAGTCTGAATCAGGAGCTGTATTTTTATGCCAGAGCACTTGGTTTATACCCCACACTTCCTGTTGTAGGCAGAGTCCCACGCACAGTGTGCTGCAGGACACGTTCTCTGTGCTGCAGCAGACATTTCAGCTATCTCCAGCATCAGCCTCAAGAGGAGCAGGCAGTATCTCAAATGATGTCAAGAGGTAACTTCTGAAGGACAGTCTTCCTTTAACATTGCAGTTAGATGCTGTTATGGGACTCAAATAGGAAGCTGGTATCAGGACCCTGAGTACAAACGGGCAACCCCAAGTAGAACCACAGCAGCACAGAAACTGGTAGCAGATTCTGACCTGGTGACACGTGGGACATGTTTTATGGTAAAGAACCTCTTTTTTCATCTGCGCTCTTGTCATATCACCATCCTAACTAAGCCCTTCACTTCCTGCAATTTTCACCTTACAGTGAGATAAAAGTACACTTGCTATTTGCCAAATAGTACAGATTTTGATGCATTTCCCAATTAAAATGATCTTAAGGTGATACCAGAAGCATCCAGAACACAAGAGACTTGGCTACCCTGGTCTTTTAGTTGCAATACTGTCTCCAAGATGAAACATGATGCGAGTCTATTCCAGTCACATCCTTATCTTGCAGCATGAAGTACATAAAGCCGATTACACCACTTTGCAGTTTCAACCTTTAAAACTGTAGTAGTGAGGCAGGTCAAACCCCTCAGGATTTCTAGAACACAAATTGAATAGCAATTTCCTGGCAACAGCACTTTGGAATATGGCTGTCTTCATCTGTGTGCAGATGTCGAGCTACTGGAAACAACCAGCTCTTCTCCGCTACAAGCACCATCATTATTCATGCCAAAGAGAATACCTTTCTTCCAAGGTAACCACACCTGACATTACTTCAGCTTGCTTTCCAGGGAAAGATGATTTCTTGATGCTTTACAGTGCAGTGTTCCCAAGCAGACAAATCACATTCAGTAGTTTTTTGGTTCCACTTCTTCCATGTGGCACCCAGCAGTCATGCATTTCATTGGTTCCAGATATGCTTTTCATTAATATCCACCAAATGACTTTTAAAAAAGGGGGGTAAAAAGAAAATCCAACAAATATAAAGCCACTACTACCACAACAGGCACGTAGGAGAAAGCTGCCTGGATCCAGGCCTTCACCACAGCACAAAACATTGCACCCAGGAATCCAAAGACTCTCAGCAAGTAGAATTAGCACTTAAACAATGAGCAAACAAGGGATGCAGACAAGAACGAGTTCCCATTCTACAATCCACGTGCTCTTCCTGCTCACTATAGTAAAATCTGTCAGACACAGGTAATAGCATCTACCTTCCAGGCACAGACAAATGGCAACTGGTATCTTGCATATAGGAATAATGTGGGCTGCCAACACAGCAAGGGTACTTTTCCTGAGGGATTACTGTGTCAGCATCTTTGACATCCCTACTACTCAATACAGACAAGTCCTGTGTTTCTATTTATTGCTGGGATAGTGGGAAAGCAAGCTGTATGGCTGCAAAGCCTTAAGAGCAACTTTGCCTGTGGCTGATGGGCAGAGTTACAACTGGATTGCACCTTTGGTTCTTACAAAGTAAAGAAAAAGTCATTTTCTTCACCTACCTCTCAATAGCGTTCAAACTGTAAAACATAAACATAGAGGATCTACACTTCTCAGAATGGAACTGCCTTGTAAGTTTAAGGGAGATTGTCTGACATGCATATACTTCCCTGCCACAGTTCTGGACTATTTCTGTTTCTATCTGCTCAATTAATTTCCACCAAGCCTCAAAAATGTGGTGTTCTCCTACCTAGCCCATTTTTCATGGATTCCATGGGAATTCTGAAACAGAATCGATATTTTCCCTATGAATGGATCAGGATGTACAGAGTGTACTTCCCAAATAAGATTACTGACAAACACAGTTACTAATCAGCAAGCTGAAGCATGGGAGATGCCACGGCTCAGTGTGCATTTTAGGAAGCACCCCATCTCTTTGGAGGAATTCAGCTACTCTCCACTATCTCTTCCATTCCAGTGCTGAGACTCTCATTCAAGACAACTTTCTTTTCATTCACACCATTTTTAGGGGTGAACTGAATAAAACAGGTAGTTCCCACTAGCTCAAGACCAGGTTTTGCAATTCAATCCTATCACTCCAAAATAATGCAGCTAAGCATGGGCTCTGCTCTGCCTTCAGTGAAGCTCAGACTTCCAGACTGTTTTCCCCCCTCTGAAATCCTCCCACCTTGTTCCTTCTGCTTTCCTTGCCTTTTAAAAGTGATGTGCATTCCCCACTATCCCTGTGTGCCCAAGACAGCCATCACTAGAACATGCAGCTTCAGTGACTGGAACGTAAAGGATTCAAACGTATGCCACAACCATCTTCACTCACTATCCCTGGCTGCTGTATGCCTTTTCAAAGCACTGTAACACCAGGACTTATTTGCCACATGACATTTCACTTCAGTTATTGCATAAAATCACAATCTATTCATTTAAAAGTCAGACCTGTTTTTCTGAGGAGCATTAAAACTGGCTTTCATAAATAGAAAGCTAAAGCAAAGCTCCATGTAACAGTAAGTTACAAATCCTTGTAACGAGAAACACAAGTTGAGGCAACCTTTACTACAAAGTTGCACACTTATTATTCCTCTTAGTTATCTTGTTATCTATCACGACATTTCTGTAAGCCCTTACATTAGGCTTCTGTAAGGCATCTTGACGCACTGCTCTGCTAAAGGACAAAGGGTTCTTTCAACTTACATCTTTCTGGTTGGAGTGGAAAAACCTGAGTGCAAAATTGCAGGATTGGGATGCAGCAGCGTAGTGGCCCAGTGCCTCTGCATAGCGCGTCAGAAGGTAGCTGCAACACAACACAGCACAAGTCAAACACCAGCGCACACAGCCCTGGGGAAACCTGAACTTCAAACACAGCTCTGCAGAGCCCAGCTTTAATGCACAGTCTGGAGATTTAACAGAGATATTAACACTCCTGTTAAAATTCAGGCTTTTAAAATCAGTATGTGGGGGTTCAGAGTTCCTCCACCCACCTTAAATGCGCAAGAGCTTGACTTAGATACCCACAACACACTAAGCAAGGCAAGGCCATTTCATGTGTATGTTTTCACTAGCGCTCCCAAGCTCTGCTGAGCAGTAACACAAGCTGGAACACCAAGCTATGACTGGCATTGAGATATACATTTCACAAACTTCTTTCATATTCCCCCTAGTTAATACTCTGAAAACTCAAACCAGATCAGAACCACACAGGAAAGATCCTCCACAAGAAGGGGAGCACATACAGTAGATATGTCTCTCAAAATTCCAACACACTTTTACAGGATACTGTATGAAAATCTATGATGTGCTAACTTTTGGGAGCAAAGGAAACAGCAGATCTCAGGAGTGATCACTGGAGGGTCACCATCACCCATTATTCTCAGTATATACTACCCACCCGATGGTGTCGTGTTGTATGTGCTTTGCGTCAAGGCTGGAATAGAGCTCTGCAACAGGTTCAAATGCACCAAGCCTGCAGTAGATGCGAATGAGCAGCAATTTAAACTGAGCATTAGAAGGACTATGAGATAATCCTTCTTCTAAAAGGGCCAGGCACTGCCACACAGCTGTCTCTTCACCTGGGGACAAAGACAAAACAGGAATGATGAGAAAGGCACTGAACAGAGCACAATTCACTTTGGCATTGAAGCTTCCTTATGTTACACTCCTCTCATAATGCATTTAAACATGCAGATGGCATTCATCAGCCACACTGCTGCCCTTGAACATAACACCCACTACAGCTGCTCTCCAAGGGAAAGGTGGAGGAGTAACTTCACAGGGAATTTCTAGCTCACATCTCTGCAGAGCACAGCCCTCACACACGAGCTCACTACATGAGGGACCTTCCCTGATGAGTCCTGGACTGTTCAGGATTTCTAGCCTATACATACAGAGCACTCCCAAGCATCATGAAAGAGAGAAGCACAGAGCCAGGAACTCAACACTCCACTGGTGGCCTGCCAGGGACCTGACTACAGATTTACTCAGGCTAAAGACTAAATCTTCATCAGGAAAGACAAAGGCATAAATGACAACTACACTGAAGGATGGGAATACAAACAGTGCCCATGGACAGCCACCACTGGAGACTGACTCTGTGGGACTGGGAGACTAACAGGCAGAGCAGATGTGGAATACAGGAATACTCAACACAGGGCAACAGGTCCCAGCAGAAGGTCCAGAAGCAAGGGATCCAATAGACAAAGTATGTCAGGGAGGGAAAGAAATGCTCTCAAAACACCTCCAATTCCAGAAAGGAGCTGTCAGCATAAGCTGTGCAAAGGCAGAGAAAACATTCCCTACATGGGAAGCTTGAAACAAGCTTCTGAAGACAGCCAGCACTGAGCTACAGGAGTCAAGGCTCTGCCAGGGCTTATATGAATTAATCTGAATAATTAAATCCCTTTAGAGGTCAGTGAGATTCGGATCAAACACCAACCTGATAGAGGGACTCCTGAAATACCTTGTATTGAGGAAAACCCCCACAAAGCTACAGGCCTAAACAAGCCCTGCCAGGTACACACTGGCCACAGGGACACAGCCTCCCTGTCACAGCCATCCAGGGTGGGATTAAGCAAGTCACACTTTCAGGAACATACCTTCCAGCCACAGGTCAAGCAGCAGGTGAACTGCAAGCAGGCAGTAATAGTCTGAGAACTGCAATTCAGTTTTCAAACAAGACTTCCCTAAAAAGAAAGAAGAAAGTTACCCCTGGATTACTGACAGTGCTGTCAGGTGCTTCTCACACTGTCAGTGTTACCGAATGACACAGCTACCTGGCAGATAACCACAGTTTAACATATAAAATCCAGAGCTGTCTTAAAAACTTAAGACAACTGTATACTCATAATGCATTTGCTCATCACATTAGTGGACTTTGGGCCACTTCACATGTTGACATCTGCTGGAAGAAGAAAAGACACTCCTACAACTGCAAGATTTACAAATTAATATCCTTGGGGGTGTATTTGGCCTGTGTACACCAATGGTTAAGCCTGGCTTTGCTTAAAGGCACAGGCAGCTTTGCATAGATACAAATGTGCCATCTGAATGACCCAGCAATGTCTCATCTTTAAGATACATGACTAGAAAGTAAAACAGTTAAAGGAAAAAGATAGTTCAGGTTGTCTCAAGGGTAGAATCATACAGGAGAAAGCAAAGCATTATCAAGCAGCACAAGCAGTGCCACCAGCATTTCTGCTGCTCCATCCCCATGAAAAAGCTCTGCAGTGAACTGCAACATCAGTTTCAAGCTTTTCCTCACCAAACTCCAGTCCATGGCGGTATCTCAACATCAACTCCTGCACCACAGCCAGCTTCTGCTTTTTCTCCATGGCGTGATAGATACCGAGCAACCTGGAGAGCTGCACCACGCACAAGTGCTGCTGCAGGGCCTTGATGTCGCTGGGTAGTGCGAGTTCACCCTCTGCTGCTGCTGATAGAGGGATTACTGCCAGCAACTGGCTGATGAACTGGAAGAGAAACACTGCTGGTGAGTCTGCAGGGCAGCCGGGCATCACTTCCTCCCTTGAATCAAGGTGGAGCTGTCAGCATCAACCCTGCCATCACACTGAATTCATGGTTAAAGAGCTGGCTTCAATGCTTTTTATTTATATATAATTTGAAAGGTGCTGAGCACACAGTTCTGGTTGCATTCAGTAGCTTTTAGGGCATTTCATCAAACAGATGGAGGGGAAAAAATAAATCCCAGGCAACTTTCCAACCCACTGACACACGAGGGAGTTCAAGCACCTGTTAACACTCGCAGTAATAACATACGCAATTAAAATAATGAGTTACTGAAAGGCTTCCCAGCACACTTCCAGGGAATGGTGGGTTTCTATGAGCTGCTACATTTTCTCTCAGCTCTGAAGTCATGCGCTGGCCCCAGTGAGGTCAGCTTTGATTCATGACTTCTGGTTTGAATTCACTTGTAGGAAAAGCAGCCTCTCCTTGTTTACAATGTTAACGGGAGGCAGCAGAGTTCTCACAACACAGAGTCAGGGCTGGACATTGCCCTAAAATCCAACAGTGTTTACAAGCTTCAAACTGAGTTAAAGCCAATGAATTCAGCTTTACTGAAACACAAGAATGGCATCAAATGGATGCCTGAAGAAAAAAGCATGACAAAAAAGCTAGCCAGGAGGAACACCAGGCACCATGCAACAAATTCCAGTTTTCCCCATAGACTTTAATGTAGATTGTGCTTACAAATCTTTTCAGTTTGAGATTCTGCCAAGCTGAGCAAGGTCAAACAAATCACTGGGCCACATGCTCCAATTTATGTCTCTAGGAAATCAAGACTGATAGTCCAGAAATAATTACTGCAACATCTGGTGTGCTAGTGGCCTTGCAAGATCCCCATATTCTTAGCATGACACAAGATGACATATTCACTAGATCAGCAGCAGGTTTAAGGCCAATCAGAACATTTTAGAGCATTTTTTCAAAGTCATGGTTTTATGAGCACTGTGACAAAACTGTTGCCTCAACTTTTAAGTATAATTTCCCTCCCTCCTCCACGTTTAGGATTTATGTCTTGGAAAATTAGGATTAAACCTATTCAGTACTTCAGGGCTACCTTGCAATGGCATCACCATTTCCAGAACTACAGGTTAAATCTCCTTCTGACCACATCTCTTGCCAGCAGGGTAAAACCACACCTTTTAACATAAAACATCATCAGCAACCCATACATACAGGGACTACCATTCTCACTAGCAGTGAGGCTGCAGGAAGAGCCTGCATTAGCAGTTAGAAAGTATTCTAATAAACTAAGATAAACACCACCACTATCTACATTCCATTTCCATATTATCAGCCGCTTCTGGCTGATCCAGGATTCTGTGTCCAGCCCTCCCCAGCTCTGATAACTTCACATAATGGCTCAGAAAAACAATGGGGTGAGTGGCAGGATTCCCAATGGCTGAAGTCACTCAAAGAGCTGCTCATGACTCTGCACAAACAGACTTTAACTGAAAGAGAGCTGGTTGCAGAAAGAGGTTCTGGAAAAGCTGCCACAGGCCTCTGGGTCACCCCTTGATCAGTATCAACGTGTCCACTCATCAGCACTGCAGCAGAACCAAAACATCTCTGTGAGACCCTGTCTACACTGATAAGGGAGCAGATTTTTCCCATTAGACATGTAACTTTAATGGGAAAAACAAGTGATGGATGGGACGGGAAAGAGGAGGATGTCTCTGTAAAACAAGTTACAGCATACAGCAAAGAGAACCCAAAGGGATGACCAGGATGGGCTTTCTATAGTGTTACATTACCCCAGTTTGTAAGCTGTGATCTGTAAACAAAAGTGATGAGAGATTACTCATTTAAAGTGAGTTTATCAGGCAGCTCATCAACTGAACTACAATTCCTAGAGAGCTTTTCACTACAAGATATGGGAATTAAAACAAGACCACCCCAAAGCACCCTGACACCTTCAAACAGTAATAAAAAGGCCAAATGAATCTGACATTAGGTCTGAGAACCCGCAGGATCAAACTCAGTCTCCAGTAGAACTCCTCTGAATGAAATTGCTCAGTGTATTCAGGTGTTCATTGTATTTTCCACACTGCAAAGAGTACTCTGAATCTCACAAAGAAGGTAAAAAAATTGATGTTTCAGGTCTCTGAATATGAACCACAGGTACTTGAAGATAAAGGGATCAGAGCGGAAACAAGCACTGCAGTTCCCACCAGCACTTCTTTAGCTTTCCTTACCTTTGTGTATTGGCTGGATGGGAGGAGATCCACAAATACTTTGAGATCAGTAAAACAGCAGGGTTTGTCCCCAAATTTTTTGAAGTACTGGAACATTAGTTCTTCTGGATCACCTAGGAAAAAGCCAGTTCATCTTTTTAATATGCTCTGTTAAAAGGTGAATCTGTAACATCACTGAACATGAGAAAACTCTGTTAATGCCTTCCCCCCCACCCTTTTGAGAGTACTTCGTGATTAGATAAGACAGCTGCACTACTGCAGATTTTGAGAGGCTCAATGTCTTTGGTAACCAAGGACACATGAAAAAAAAGCCTCAAGAGCTTCATTCAAGCTACTCTGGCAGATAAGAGCTCAGCATAACAGGCCTCTGCTTATCTACCAGCAACTTACTGCTGGATGGAAATACAAAACGAAGTAGTAAGTAGCACAGATGTGGCTCTAATCACATTCTTTCCTTCACCAATTCCCAAAATGTGATTTTTAAATGCAGCGTTTTCAAAAAGTAAAACCTGACGCTACTGCTGAACTGAAAAACTACCCAGAGACCACAGCATGACAGCAGGGCTTTCTACAAAAGCAGTGCATCAGGAATGAGCTTTCCATTGCCATACCAGTGACTGCGTGCTCTTTAGAAAAGCCCTATATAGAAAGGTCCCCTACTTGCCTGTACAAGCCCTGGAGTAGTTGGGAACTATCTGCCCTTCTTCAAAGCTCATCTTCTAATTCTTTCAAAACTCTACATACAAACAACAGCACATACATTTCCATAACAGAAATTGTATTTAACTCAGTGATTTAGCAAAGAGCTTGTTCTGAGTTTGCGATCTCTCCAAAAGATTAATTCACCACCCACTTTAAGTGGCTCTTACCTAGTTTATACTCATCATTACAACCTCTGTATCGCAAACGTCTGATCAGCTCCAGCTGAGCTAAATATGGTCCCCGAAGCGGCCGAGAGCTCTTAGATTCTTCTGTTATCCTCTCTTCTATAAATTTCACAGCTTGCTCTATAGAATAGTGTACCTCTCCTTCCAAAGAGCTGTGCAGGTAAAGAGACAAAAGGTTCTTTGATTTTTCCCACTGATAACATGTGTTCAGCACATTCCTCTTAAGGCAATCTGGCATGATGGATTCTTTAACTTATCACCATGTAAAGTTCTATCACCATGGAAGAGTTCTATAGAGTATAAACCACTATTTAAACAGTGCTTTCCAATAAACTATTGCCAGGATCCAACACAGAGTAGGAAGGACACATCATTTAGGGTCTGATGTCAAGAAGTCATCCGAAAGACACAGATGGTGTGGTGCTGAATATATGAATGGAAACAATTCACAAAGGAAAACCAATCAACAGTAAAGCTGTCAACTTACTGCTCTTCTTCTGGTGGAGGTGTCCAGGATTCATCAATGAGTTGAAACACTGAATCAAAGTAAGTTATATAAAACTGCCAATCATCTGAGCTGAAACAAAAATCAGGCACAGGACAAAGTTTAGGGAATTGCCGGAACAGTAACTCACTGCTAAAACTGCATTCCTTGCAAAAGCTGGATTTAAGGAATAGCCATATTCGTAATAAGAAAAAACAACTGTAGTAAGAATCATTTCTCCTCAAAAAGGTCTCGCATCTTACGAGCCATCATCATCCTGAATTCTTGAAGTGGATTAAAGGAAACAATTTCAATACAGAATTGAGGCAAGCTACAAACTCTCCTCTTAACATTCATATTCCAATCAGAGCACATTAATATCCCCAAAATGCTAAGGCAAAAATTTCTCTTCTGTGTTTAACTCACAGCTAAATACAAAAAGCAAACAACAAATCTCTCTTGACAGCTCCAAGAGACAGATTCATTCATATCAGTATGCTCCCTCCTGATCCATCTGCTCAAAGCATTTCCCAGGATGAAGTCTGGCCAAGTGAGAGAAATGAGGTTCCAGAAAATTAAATGTAAATGTAGCTCTCCTCCTTTCCCACCATGAAAGAGAGCTGCACCAGCAGCACGGACTTTAGAAACAAGGAGGTAAACACAATTTGACTGCATTAACGTATTGCTAAAGTCAGCCTTCAGAAAGAAGCAACTGACCCTCCCTGTCACCACATCCTTTATCATTCCATCCTTCTGCAAACATTTGGAAATGCTTTGAGATCCTCCGATGTTCTCCTGGTTTAACCACCATTTACAAACCCACTGAACAAGGCAATTCACAGCCAGGCAGGAATTTTTCTCCGACTTTTTTGGAATAGAAATATAATCTCACTTTTTCAGCAGCAGCCTTCTCGACAGCGCGTTGCACTCTGGCCACCTACACAGCTTCTTGTACATTGCCATACACTTGTTCTCACGGCTTTGGAGCTCACTTGTCAGCTTCTCTACATTAAAAACAGAAGGGCAAGTTTTATTTAATCAATGCATTTCCTTCTCTACTTTCTGTAGAAAGCTTCTTATTATAGCCCAGGATGCAAATCAGTAAGTGTAAAAGAAGAGAGGCCCTCAAAGGATAGAAAGGACAAATCTCCTATGGAAGCTTTTATATCCCAATTCCTTAAAACTGCGAGTGCATTTTAATCACCAGAAAACCCTCAAAAAAGTAAGATATTAGCAACCTCTTTGGAAGATGGCAGCTACAAACAAATATGCTATCAATTTACTACTGCTAAGCACACTGCTGCTAAGTTCATCAGCAAATAACACTTATATACCATAATCAGGTGGGTAAAACCAGCTTGCACAAGAGCACCTCCACAGTTTGCATCAATGTTTGAAACTGATGCCAAGAGTCAGGCTTCTTACAGCTTTCTTACTTTTTTGGGGCAGTGGACAAGCCTGAAGCAAAGGAGAACTTGCTGTGCCCTCCACACAACTCTGATGATTAATAGACAGAATAAGTTACCTCCCAGTTTTCCTCTCACAACATCTAAGGCTTCCTTATACTTCTCCAGACGTTCCAGAATCATGTAGTACAGCTCGACCTTAAAAGAAAGATTAGAGTGCAATGAAATTTGCTAGTAAAACAAGACGCAGGTGTGCCAAGAAATAAAGGGGCTTGTGTTCCTGTCATTAGAAGAGGAGATAGCCAGGCCTGCAAAGCTATCTTTAGCATCCCAGAGGGTGGAGCATGCAGGAATTTAGGTCTTTTTTCCATTCTCGGTCCTGCAGTTTCTCCTGAGGCCTCCCAGGGAGCAAAATCAAATACTTCATCAGTCACATCAAGTGCCAAAATATTTCCTTGGCCACATGATTCCAAATCCCCCTCAACCCTCTGCTCCTTCTGTCCCATTACATTCACATTGACGTCCAGAACACTACTGATTGTTATCTTGGAAAATGGTTACAATAATCAACTTCTTTTAACAGTGCATTCCTTCAGTAATGTCCAATCAAGCTGAAAGTATCTGCAAGCCTTACTTCAGCCTCAGCTTCAATCTTATCCTCCTTCACCATCTTCTCCACCATTCTCTCAGCTAGTGGCAAAAACATCGTCTTTGAGAGGTTTTCATCCTGGGCTGAAATAGACTGAAGGAAAGAGTTATTGGACCAGCTCAGCCGCTTCATGGGTTGTCCTTCCCATTGCTTTTCCCACATTAAAAGAGGAAAAATCCCACCCAGGTGCTCCAGTTCCCCTCTCCCTACCCCACACACTCAGAGCTGCCATGTGCCCAGTGCAGGGAGCACTGCTTTGTTAGAAGGCAGCACCTAAAACTACTGACACACAGAAAACCTTACTCTTGATTTCATTGTCCGCACTTATGCATCCAGGCACACAATACCCACAGCAGGTAACATACAGCAAGAACACAGCATTGTTTTCCATTCCACAGTGGTTTAGAGAAGGTGTTTAATGCCCCCATGCTTATTTTGTATTTGGCCAACACTTTTGGGCTGCCTGAACAGTGCCCAGATCTGCTATCATCATCAGCAGCACAGCCAATCTGCTGTCTATTCCTGCAGACACTCTGCAGTCTTAAAGAGATGCTAAACTCAGAGCTCTCATTTCTTTCCTCCTAGAGCCTTTGTAACCTAGTTGGAGAGGAACAGTTCTGACTCAGGAGCTGCAGATATCTGAGGTTCTATTCATGAGCTAACTAAAAAGACAGTCCAGAGAGAGAGGAGAATTCAAGTTACATAAATGTGGTAAGGCAGACCAGTTATTTTGCTTTATTGAAACACTACAGCATTCACTTTGGACCACATCAATAGTGCTACTTGAGGAGAGCTCAGTCCTTCTCCCAGCATCATACAGATACATTCAACACCACATTTTACTTAAAATAATCCCCAATATTTTCACTCAGAACATTTCTATATTTGCACCTGCAGCAAAAGTCAACTCATTTGCAATTCTGTACACACCTGCATAATCAGGCTCATCACAGACCAAAAATAGTAAGGATTTTTGGGTACAATCTTATAAAGTGCCATTCCAGCCTGAAAAATATAAGGCAAAGTTTCATCATTCCTGAAACATCTCTTTTCACAAGCTTTCATGACAAACACAAGTTAAGCAGCAATGATGGCAGAAGACAACACAGAACTAGCAACTACACGGGAGGACTTTTATTAGCCTATGAGCCCTTCCATCCTAACAGACTTTGCTAAAGAAGAAAAGAGGGTGAAAATGTTTTGAAGTACTCTGTGTAGGTCTGACAGGGAACAGCAATGAGCATGTGCACATACGACTGCCTAAACAGATGCCAGCTTTAATTATAAGTGGTATCTACATGAGGAAGCAGAAAACTTACTCTTTAGGAAACAGCTATTTCCAGTGCTGATTTGCACTAGAATGTTCACTCAGTGCTAAAAGGCACAGCAAACCACACGCCTCCCTCATGTAAGCAACAGACCCTCAATACTCATGTCATACATACACATTCAGACACCTGAAACATGAGGTCACCTGTACATGCAAAGCTGTGGTTAAAAGCAAAGGTTGAGCTGAAAGCTTGAATGCATCAAACCAGAGCCAAAGTACTGAAGATTTTCTAGCCTGATACAGAGTAATTCACACATTTTTCTCACAAATTTCAGTGCCTGTATATAATGAGGAACAACACTTTTACCTATATAAAATCTGTATTAAGTATAAGAAACTACATATAATACAGTACACTAACAGATGCACTTGTGTGCCTATCTCCTGACTGCGGACTGCATTTTCCAGTCCTTTCAAATGAAATACCCCAGGACACTGAGGCTTATTTTCACTCTCCAATCAGTCAGCATCCACACACTCTGCATCTCTAAGTCCTTCAGTCGAGTGCACAGGCCAGTCTGGAACATCCTACTCTGCCAATGTCTGGGTAACTTAACTAGATACATGTTTATATGACGCTTTAAACATATAAAAAGTCATATAAATGTTAAATATTGTTATTTATCTGTGTAAGAGGGCATTTTTTCCACTTGTGGTTGTAGATAGGAGCACAATTAACATAGTCCCATCTCTGAAATTTACATTGTGTTATGAGGCTTGTCATTCCATGTACATTAATAACTTAGCTTTCACCTACAGCTTGAACTCAAACAGCATGCAAGCTGGGCTACAATGGAGGGTAACACTTCTGCTCAATATATTCCTTTAGTTATTTGCACAAAAATTTAAGTCACCTTAACACAGTGGGAACAAGAGGGAGTTTAGGACTTATTTACTCAGCTCTCTGTGCTTTTTTATGCAGAAGAGTGAACACACATGGTTTGAAAACAATCTTCCATTTATAGGCATTCTCTAGGCACCTAATTTGAAAGGGATGAAAACAAAACTAACCAGCATGACACTGTTCTGCCAGCTGAGATGTACTTAAAGGAAGTGCTTTTTAATTTGCCTTCACTGAATTACAACCAATACAAGCCTAGTTAGATATTAGATTACAGACGTAAGAGCATGAACAACATTCCTCTTCCCAAACGTAAAACTAAGGAGCAAATCAAGTCTGAAACACGGATCAGAAAATCTGGCCACATCTTTTTCTATCTACTCCAGAATTCCTTTATAATACACTGCTCATACATAACCACTGGACTGTTCAAGACAGACCGATAAAAACCAACATATTCTATCAGACCACACACACAAAAGGCACAACTTTTGTCCTAACCCACAAAAGGAAAAGAAATCATTTTGTCTTCAGATAACCCACCCCTCAAATAATAGCCTTTTAAGCCTTTCTGTAAAAAATAAGAGAGTCTAACCTCTGCATTAACCCAGCTGAGCTTTCTGGAAGCTGACTTGTGATTAACAGTAGCATATACAGAAAAAGACACCTTAAAATGACCAGAATACAAACTGTTGATCATACCTGTTGCATCTTCTTGTATTCACCAACCCTGGCGTAGGCCATGAAGAGGTGGGAGTGATACTCTTCACTGTTGGGAACCTTCTTTACAGCTGCCTCATAAAGTTTAGTTACCAGTTCCGCTAAACCAAACCCAGATGCTTGAGTTAAGACAAATTTGGGAGTAATCTTAAAGCACAGCTACCTAGAGATAACATCAGTGATACTCTGAACTGTAATTTAATTACACTCATCAACCACAGAAAGGGCTCTCCCTCCCAAGACCCCAAACACTACATACATCAGGCAAAGGAGCAAAGTGCTTACAAAGCCCAAACCAACCTCAAACCAGAGTTAACAGCAACAACTGAACTGCTTGGAAGCACTGAAGTCTTTTTCTTAAGAAAGTGAATCTATTTTGGAGCATTAAACTGAATTAAGATGCTGCTCCTGGCAGAATGACTGCTCCACATGAATTCTGTGCCAAAACACAGAACATTTTCAGAACCTAATATCAAATCAGTTTAGCTTATCACAGGTTTACTTATGTTAGTCATATCCTGTTATTTCCCAATTGCTTATTTTAGCACTCTTAACAAGTAAAATACTTTTTAATAGTATGTTTTAATACTAGGTCTGTCATGACTAAGTTCTTATGGTATTGTAATATACAAAACTTTGACATTTTCATCCTTCCAGAGCTGATTTTCTTATACAATCATATCTCAGTGTAGTATTAGAAAACTAAATGCAATTTGTCTTTCACACATTTTACATGTCCTCAACACACATACATAAACCATCTAATCACAATTTTCTTGCAGGACTGAAAGTGGAAGTGCCTGACACCCACTACTTCCTTTCTGAGTTATAAACCTAAAAGTTAGAAATCTGAGCTTAATGCTTATGCAAGTTTAGAATCACCAAAAGGTTTTTGACATCTTTATATTGAAATCACACATACAGAGAAAACATTTCATATTATTCAAGAAACGATGCTTCAACTCCACGTATACCTGCACACATAGAAAGAAGCTAGGAGAGCACGAGCAACTGCTGTACTGCAGACTGATGCCCAATACCCATTTCTAAAGAAGTTGTTTCACTCCATTGCCATTGCTCCAGCAATTCAACTACAAAGGTTACTACCACCAGCAAGAACCACAAGAAGCTGCCAGAAACAACAACTGTTTAGAGCTGCAGATAAGCAGGGTGACACACTTTTAGAAGCATATAAATAAGTATGATTTTTAAGAGGGAAAGGAGAAAGCTTACGTCTGTGCATCTCCCGGTAAAGGATGGTGAGCGCCTGCAAGGAATTATCATCTGTGGGTTCAAGTGCTGCTACTTCTTGTGCCAGAGCATACGCTTCATCCTGCTTGCCAGTCCTCTGCAAGCCAATTGCCTTCAGAACCTATCGACACAACACAGAGGCAGCTGTTAGGAGCATAGCTGGCAGTTACCAGTGAAAACCCTCTCATTCCTGGTGGGGAGAATCTTTGCCCAACCACCTCATTACTTCTACAGACCTTCAGGCTTTATTAGGCTTCTAATCCATATGGTATAGAGGAAAACTTCCAAATGCAAGCTGTATCAATAGTGTGGCTTTGCATTTCTTTAACAGACATCCAGGCTGCTCTAAGGCATCAGCCACCACTCAGCTCTTCCAGCCTGCACACTGAAAACTGACCAGACCTGCCCACATGATATGGTGTGGACTAGAACAGCCCCAGATGTTCCTGAGGGTTCAGGAAACACCCTGGTCTCTGGAAGATCCTGGACACCACCACGCCTCAGAGCTACACTCACCAAAGGAGGTCTGCACCACAATCACACTTACCTTTGCACAGTGAAGATCCTTGTGTTTTTTGAGCAGCTTATCTGCTTGCTGGATTGCCATTTTATTATTGCCATTGTCGAGATAATCTGCAGAAGAACAACATATACAGCATTACACCAGAACACAAGACCATTCTGGAAAGCTACCTCCAGTTTTACTGTGGAGTATGTGCTATAGGCCAGTAGTGCAAACCCCATTTCCCTTGTACAATTACTACTAAGCCTAACATTCAGGAAACATGTCACTTTGTAGATGAAGTATTCATCTGCTGTACCAGTTTTAGTCATTCAAACAAACAAGCTTTTGTAATTACTCCACACAGATCATTACAGCAACAAAAGAGACATAACAGAACGGGTTCTGCAGCAACAGCTCTTTGCTAGCAATGATGCTGAGCCTCTTGGCTTCAGCCAAAGCTGGAGTTCATTTGGTGTGCCTTTGGGAGACTTTCAATGACTTTTAACAGGCAGCAGGTTGGAAACTGAGCACTCAACATCTATCAAAGCATTAAGTGAGTAAACCTACTTGTCCACAAGCTCCATACCTCAGGCAGAGCAAATCTGTCCCCTAACAGAGCATCACTATTCTTTCACTAGAATGGCTTTTATTTCCTGGGGGAGATCCCGCTGTCGAGTAAAGCTTCAGCTGCAGAAACCCCAAACCCCGGCCTCAAGACTATTTTCTCCTTTATTCAGCTCAGTGTTCACCACTGAGCACATCATCACGTCACTGTACAATTACAAGCAATTTTAGATTAGAACATGACCCCTATATGCCTCCCCTTCCTCAAAAACTAACCAAAACCTAGCAGAAAAAGCATAGCTGCACCTGAGATGCCAACAGGGAAAGGTCTGCTCGCATTTGTCCTGGCCTCTCCCCACCAAACTGAACAGAGCCAACACCAGGTAATTAAAATTACATTGACATCTTTTTCTCATCAAGTCTGTAGTTCTCATTATGAAAACACTCTTTTACCGAGGTGACCTTAGTAATTCCTGGGATATGGCGCAAAGTGTGCATCTATACTGATGAGATTTATATCCAGCAGTTTCAACATTTGCTTCCATGGCCGAGTAAGTGCTGCAGATTTAATGTAGAGCTAATTGGCCTCCTGGGACCATGCAGACAAAACCTCAAACAAGGCAGCCTGCCCACACCAACCAAAACAAAATGCTGCAGCATGAAATATAGTTTGAAGCTGTAAGACATTGTCTGCCCATGGGTTAGATGGCTGTTTTAATTGAGAAAGCCTGTGCATCATCTTCAACATCAAAACTTAAGCAGGGATTTCTCAGTGAAGAGGTTCCAGACCCGTGGAACACAACATTCTGGTCATGTCTTCATACACCAGCAGAGACTTTGTGATTTAAGGATCTGTGTTGCACAGCCGACACACAAATTATGCTCACACATGCTTGCACTGCCTGTCTTGGACTGTTTAACAACTGTACTGATAACATCTCCACTTCAGCTCTCTTAAAGTAAATCAAATAAACCACAAACTTCTCTAAACTGCAGCAGAATAAAGAGACTGTATTTTGCTAACAACAAGTAAGTTTGTTGGAAGCCAAAGCACTGGCAACTTCCAAAGGAATTCGAGTGAAAGGGAAAGCAACTTCAGCCTACATTAGCTGCAAGTCTGGAGGTGGAGATGTTCAGTGGCTGGAAAGGCAACATGTGAATGAACCTCCCGGTGAAGGGAGAACAAGATGGAAGATAAATGTAGCTGTCGAGGAAACATGAGCAACCAGGCACATGCTGCAAACCCACAACACTGGTTTAAGTCAAGAATCACAGCCTTCAGCCTCACACTGCACATGTCGAGGTTGTGACTTTTGTGAAGTCCTGTATTTCCCTCTTGAGGACACACACTTTAGTTTCGGGTGTGCAGCACCAAAGCCTGGATTCCAACCTTACACTGCAGATAATCCTTTCTAGAACTAGCAGAAAGCTCTTTTAAAGCTGTCTCTGAAAGGAATACAGTAAAATACATCTCAGCATCATCTACTTTAATGTCGGTTGCGTTTACCAAGCTTTTTCTTTTCAGAATGCTTAAAGATGTTACACAGGTTATAACACAAAGAATCATACATTGCTAAAAATGGCATGTACAGAAAACTCTTAAAACTGTTACATAAAGACAAACCACGCTGCTGCACTCATGATTACGGGGCGTATTTTAAGACAGCTGCATGTTTACTCTTTTAACCAAACACAACTATCCCCCTCCACCTCACTGGAACCATCACGGATGCAAGTCTATAACCGCACCATTCTCACAGCAGAGGACATTCCTGAAGCATCCCAAATGAGGGCAGCTCTCCACCTTTGGAGGAAGAGTTATTTTCTTCTAGTGTCGAAAGAAGTTGAGAACATCTTCCTAAATCTCTGTCCAATCCTCAGTTTTAGAGAATAAATGACATTGTAGCCCGGGGAAGTATTTTTCTTCTCTCTTTCCCTATATTTGCATACACAGAGCCAAGCTTCCCTCCAGTCTCTTAAGCAATCCCAATTACATGTAACACCCTTAGAAATACTGGGGAAAGCTTAATACAGGAGGTTTCTTAACAAGACCATCTTTTAACTACTTCGCTCTTGTCTCCCAATTAACTTCCATAACGCCGTAATTAACCTGTGCCACAGCACTTCAAAATACAACTTTAAGGTACCCACGACTGCCCTTGCTCCTTTTATGAACTAATCCTTTTCCAACTTCTCTGCAGCAAGAAACAAACGCCGACCAGAGTTGCACTGACTGAAAGAGACGCAGATACCCCCCCTCCCCATGGATACTGCCCCTCCACGTATCACCCCGGACCCGGGGGTCCGGCCGGGGATCCCCCTGAAGGAAGCGCCGCTGCCCGCAAGAAGATGCACAGCGGGGACGGACCCCGGGCCCCCCCGGTCCCACCAAACTCCCGCTTCCAGCCCCGGGAGGGAGCCGGGACCGACCCGCACCCCCACGGGCTCACCGGGGCAGCGGCGGGAAGGACGCGGGACGGCGGGAGGCTCCTCCGGAGGGAGCAGCCGGGACCGGGGCCGCACTCCCCGTCACCCGCCGAGCGGAGCGCGGGGCTCGCCCGCCGCCGGGGATGGAGCGGGAGAGGCGGGCGGGGGGGCGGCGGGGCCCGCCAGAGCAGCCAGCGAGCGCTCGCCGGGCCCGGCCCCTCCGCGCCGTGCCCAGAGGCCGCCGGGTGGCTCGGGGCAGCACCGCGATACCGCGGCGGCAAGGCCGGGAGCTGGGCCGGGGGCTCGCGGGGTCCGTACCGTAGATGGGCCGCAGGCGCCGGTCGTTGGGGTCCTGCACATGGCCCCGCGCCGCCATGATGAGAGCGCAGAACCGCAGTGCGCAGCCGCCGGCCGGCCCGGGGCGGGGGTGAAGGGGCCGGTAGGAAGCACGGGGCGGGGCCGGGCCCGGTGTCCGGAGCCCGGGGAGCTGCGGGAAGGGAGCGGAGCCGGTCCGGTTGTGCGTGTTCCAGTCCCGCCCCGCCGTGCCCAGGGTAGGGGGGCCCCAGCCCGCTCCTCGCCTGAGGGGAGGGAGCCGCGGCCCCGGCTCTGGGAGCGCCCTGCCCGCGGTGAGGGACTGAGGGAAGGGGGGCCCTGCCCTGCGGCCCCGGGGCACAAAATGGCCATCGCGGCGGTTACCGAGGCGGAAACGCGGCTCTGTGAGAACTGGTAAGAAATGAAACTGAGCGCTGGGGGCGGCTCCGTGCCGGCACCTTCCTTCGGGCGGGATCGGCGGTGCGTTCCCTCCAAACGCTATGAAACACTGGAACGTGCGGGCTAATTATGAACGTATTATCCTCTAGAAACGTTTGGGGTCCGGGCTTTACCTTGCATTATAATTTTTCCAACCTTTATTGAAGTTTGTGGGTTAACAGGCGACTGAGCAGAAACCAAAGGATCCAAACCAAAGCGTTCGGATAGGAATAAAGATGTGAATTTGATGAACGTGACCTCCACGAGTCCAAGTTTTCCTTTAGGAGCTACACGGCTCAGAAGCAGATGTGAAAATAGAGTCAGTAGGAACGTATCGCTGTGGCCTTGTTTCTCTTTGATAACAGTTCTCTTCGCAGCAGCTCCGATGTCAGTAATACAGTCACTGGTAACGATGAAACCTGGGGAGTGCACCTGGAATAGAAGCAGCTACAGAAATTCACTTATTTTTTTCTCAGAGATACCAGAATCCAAACAAGTTTCTTGCAACATCAGGGGAGTTGGTTTGCAAGCAGCGACTTTGTGCAGTTGAGCCACTGCTGTTGGACTTTGTTGCTTTGCCAGGGCATTGGCTGCTTGGGATCTGACAAGGGAGAAAACTGAACGTTTGTTCGTTACAGAAGGCTTGTAATGACCTTCCTTTGTGATATGGGAGGCACTGAGAAATAGGTTATAAAGTTCATGGTGGTGTTTTGAAGGCTGATTTCTTGGGAGGAGAGGATGGATGATAGGTCCATCTGGAAATGATGCTCCCTGCTTGAGGCAGGAATAAGGACAAAGCTCCCAGTGCCTCAGTTATTTTTGGACCCTTTGTGTTTGTAAGCCTTGCATCCTCCTCAAGATAGGAAAATATGTGTCTTAGAAATGAGTTGGGAAACTTTGGCCATGGAGTAAATTCAGTTACTGCTCCTTCACTGAGCAGATCTGGCCTGACAGGGTCTGATATTTATATTCTCTAAGCCGAACTCTGTTCAACCTCTCACAGCCAAGTTATTTCAGGAAGAAACTTTTATCTTCTCAGATTAGTTCATGAACTTAAACCTGGTGATAGCTTGTTTATGATTCAAAAATTGCCTTTCACATAAGGAAATGAATCCACTTTGATTTTATCTTAATGCAGTGTGAAAGTTGTGACTTTTTAATGCTAATATCCCGCTATAAAGGAACACTGAGGCCTGGCTGGGCTTGCCTTTCTTTTTAGTTACCCACTTCTCTAAACTATGAATTCATAGAAAGCTTTCTTAGGATTTTATCATTCTTATGAAAAACTGCTTGGGATAATTATTATCAGTGTATTTTCTGCAAAGTGACCTCTGTGACTCTCTCACAGCAAAAAGGACATCCCTGCTGTTAATTTCATCATCCATGAAATCCACTGTAGCAGAAATATTGAAGTATGCTGCTACTGCAGCGAATCCATCCCAAAGTCTGAAATGAAGAACCACATTGAGTCTGAGCACGTGCAGGTGAGAAACAAATGTCTCCTCTAACGTTGCTGACTTCTGTGGCAATTAATCTAACGAGGTCTGTTTATTGTAGGTTACCTGCAAGTGTAGGATGAAGATGGAAAACAGTCTCCTGAAGGATCATGAGGTTGGTGGACTTTATATTATTAGACACTTGGAGGGGGTACTCTATGGTGTTTCCAAGCTCTGATTCTAGAGCCAAGACATTTTATTGACCTGTGCTTTCTAAATTCAAACTCTCTGACAGAAGGTGACTGGAAACTGCCTTAAAGTGGTGGAACCTGCTCAAGTCTTCCTGTCAAAGGGGTACCTGTGCTAATTGGTGATTTTGTCTTTATTAGTGATCGAGATGAAAAATGCTAATTCAGAAGTACAGAACATGATCAACTTGACTTTTTCTATTCCTTTAACATCACACAGTTCTGACTCTGGTGCACTCATTATGGGAGTTTTAATAACTCATAATATCCAAGCAGGCTTGTAAAATAGCCTGTAAAATGAACTAGACTAGGACACAGTGGGATTTCTGAGTTTCTGAATCCTGCTGGCTGCTGTCACAGGTAATCCTGTGAGGAGAAAAGGATTTTCTTTAAGATTAGTTCAGTTTAAACCCTGCAAGCAGTTTATCCTGCCTGTTTGTGTGTAGTGCTTTTAGTTTTGTTTGTAAAGCAAATGATGATGCATTATTGCAGCATCTGCAATTATGACATGTATTTAATCCATGTTTAACCCCTTTTGAAGGGCAACTTAGCACTTACTTGTCACTCAGTAGGGTAAAGAACATAGGCCAGCAATTCTTGTTGAGTAGCAAATGAGCTGTAGATCTCTTCCTTAGCAGAACAGGCACTGACATGTTTTTAGCAGTGCTCAATGAAATGTGATTAATACTGGATTTCAAGTCTGTATCTGTAACAAGTTCAGGACTGTAACTTCAAAAAGCACAATGTGAATCTGCTGTCTAAGCAATACAGGTTAAAAAAACCCATCTGAGTATTGGGAGTGCTTCAGTTGGCACCTTTATGACTGCACAGGTTACACAACACATTTTTCTTCTATTTTTCACGTCCTATCTTATTCCAGGCTGTTCTTCAGTGTAGCTTTGAGGCTGGCTGAAGAAACAATGGAGCAGTCAGCTCCTAAGCAAACTGAGAAGCTCCTTTCACCTCTGCCTCAGCCTTCCATAGGTGAAAAATAATCCCTCTGTTCTATTCCCAGGCATCAGCGTGCCCTCTGCGTCCTGCCCTCTGCCAGTACTGTAACATACAGCTTACGTTCAAGGAGCTGCTGGACCATGAAGTTTACTGTGGGGCCAGGACTGAGCTGTGTGCAGGATGCGGTCGTAACATCATGGTGAAGGATCTCCAAGAGCATCCTCGAGTCTGTGGGCAAGAGGTGAAGCAAGTGAGAGGAAGCAGAGCAGTGGCTCGCTTTGAGGATGAGGATGTAGTTTTGTGTGCCCTTCGAGACGTCAGAAGGCAACTCAGATCAGGTAACTACATTGGGCCTGTGTGGAGAATGCCCCAGAAAAGCTCATTTATAGCAGCTGTGTAGGAGATAAAACCCTTGGAGACATTAGCAGAAGAAATATTTCAGCAGTAAAAAGAAAGCAAAAAGGAGGTAAGGTGGAGAGAAGGGCAGTAACTGGCTTCTAATGTGACATTTGCCACTTGATCCAAGTGTAAGGTCTTGGAATTGCTTTCTGTGAGAATATTGAATCATGGAAGCTCCAGAGGCACTGTGGGGCTGTTCTGCTGTGGAATAGATCTACAAAGGTGTAAGCCAGCTGGATGGAGGACTATGAGGTACCTGGAGTGAAAGCCCAGTTCACTGCCTGTTCTTTTGTCTCTAAGTGTCTAGCTTAACAATGAAATTGGAGTTGTTTGCTCACTGCAAATTCTGTCCATTTTTGTTCAGCAGCTGCACTGCTCTTTCCTTCAGTTAAGGGTAGGTAAGAGCCGGACGTGGGTTCCCATGTGTAGTACAGCACATTTCAGCAGGAACATCCTGTTTGGCCATCACTGAGATGATTATCAATGCCTCTGCCCTTTCCTAAGCCCCTAATCTCTTACCTCCACATGCAAGGGATCACATCACACTTCAGACCCAGCTTTTCCAGGAGCTGAATTCATGTTCTGCTGTGGGCTATGTGGAGGGTTTCACACTGCAGAATCCTAACTTACAGTCTTTGCTCAGCTTGTAGGAATAACTTCTGGGCTTAAATAATGAAGCTGAATAATCTGGAGAGCTGTAGCCTGTAGGTCTAAAGAGTGTTCACAAGGGGTATTTTTATGCATGTGGGAGCTATATTTAAAATTCTCACATAATCAGTACAAATGAAATACCAGAGAGACTTGAAATAGGCCAGCATGGGTGAGGAGCACTGAGCGTGTCTTTAGGCATCATGGGCTGAACCTTGAGCCTGGCTTTCTTTTCAGTGGGGCTTTCCTACCAGAAACCATGTAATGGTTTTCTTCTGGACATGTTTAATGCCCACTGTTGTCACGTGTAGTATCAGTAAAAGGAATTTGTTTTCTCCTTGAGATACTGAAAAAAGTGTTTCAGCCTCATAAAAGGGATGAGACTACAGGCTGTGAGGTGGACCTTGTTCACAGTGTAGCTCCCAGAAGGTTCCTCAGTGACTTTGTAAAGCTCCCAAGAAGCTCAAGTTCAAGCTTTTGGAGTAAGAGGAATGACTTCCTTCTGTTTCTCCTTTTGACTAGTTACAAACAAGAGTAGGCTGACTTCACCACCTTCCTCCTGAATTTGATACAGGCTTTGAGTGCTGAACTCTGAGTGTGTCCATGTGAAACCCTCCTGGTTGAGCTGTTCTGGTGTCCAGGAGGGTACTGCTTGTTGCTGGCTTAATGTTCTCTCAAATTTATACTTGTCTTTTGAAGAGAATGAACTGGAGCAGTTGGGGAGAAGTGAAAGTGCTCATTCTGCACTTGATGAGGAGTGGAGCCCTGACTTAGACTACGCGTTGGCTCTCAGCCTCCAGAATGAGGATCATCAGCACAAGAACACTGCTGCTGAAATTCCCAGTGACTTCTGGGAAACCTGCTACACCAAAGAGTCTGTGTCATCTGCCTGTCGTAATGAAAGAGACGAGTTGGATACCTTCTGTGACTCTTTCATGCCTTCTAGCATGCCAAACCTCGGTAAAAGTAAGTGTAAACATCATTGTTTCCTTAAAGTTTGAGGGGAGGGAGAAGGAAAGAGAGGATTCCTGGATTGGGAATGTCAGAGACTATCGAGGTATTTTAAAATGCAAAATTAGCCTCTTTGAGAGTCCCTCTAAAGCAAGACAGCAGGGGAGGAAGAAATCAAAGCTGTAGTGAATCTCTGACCTTGGTATGTGATGGGAACTTCATAACAACTGAGTAGGTGATAAACATGAAGGGAGGACCTGGGGGAGGCCTGAAGTTCCAGCTTGTGTTGAAAGGAGAAGTGGTACTAAAGGGTTTATTAAAGGCAGTAATAGGCTTTTTTACAAGACTATTTGATACATCTTTGTCCCCAAAACATTGTTCTCACTCTGAGTGATGTGAATTTGCTCATGTGGAATTCAGCAAGTGGGACCAGAGTGACTGTTTCCATAATGTTTGCTTCTGTTGCTGCCCTGGTGCAGAGCAGGGGCCTGCTGCTTAGGGATTTTGAGGGTAAGTCAGTCCAGCTGCATCAGACTGCTCCATGGTTGAGGGTGTAACTGTTACTTACTTTGCAGATGAGGTCATCATGTTGCCGTGTGAGTTTTGTGAGGAGCTCTACCCTGCTGAGGACCTGATTCTTCACCAGGTTTGGTACTTTCTTGGATCTAGGGGTTGACAGCAATTTGGTCTTTGCAGAGTGTGGCTTTTCAAGTCAACCTGTGCTCAGCAGGAGGGCTAATCTTCCCATGTTCCTTGCATACAGACAGGTTGTAACCCAGCAAGTGCCTTTGCCTCGTTCAGTAAAAGAAGTTCTTCTCCAAATCCATGGGAATACGATGGTCTGCGTGCTGGTGGGTCCAAAGGCTTTGGATCTCTCTCTTCATCCCAGCCCCAAGCTGTCCAGGCAGAGGAAGACATTATTATTCCCTGTGAATTTTGTGGCATCCAACTGGAAGAGGAGACACTCTTCCATCATCAGGTACTAAACTAACCAGAGCTTGATCTGTTGTGTCACATCCAGTTGTTCAAGGACTATGCCAAGTCCTTGTTGTGGCATGTAACTATGCCCCGTGTCAGATCTTCTGAAACAAAGCCTCTTGGGTCCCAGGTAGAATGTTGGGCTATGCTGAGGCTCTCACTGAAAAGTAACTACTGTTCGGAAAGCTCACAACTAAGCAAAAGGCCCTGAAATTGCACAATATAAATGTTTGATTTGAACATAAAAGTGATGTTTGAAACCAGGATGTGTGAATCAGCTCAGGTGCGAGAGGAGCACAAGTGTGTAACCTGTGTAGGTGAGGGAAGGAAGTAGAGAGTACAGACTGCAAATCTAGGAGGGTAGATGTGAAGAGAGAGGGTGGGTAAGGTGTGAACATAGTGGAGGCTCGGCCGGAGGGAGAAGCGGTGGGTTGAGAAAGTGATGGGTGGTGCAGAGTATTCCAGTTCCTCATTGTCTGGTACTTTCCATGTGGAAAGAACACCAGCCCCTGGCACTGCTGAAGCTGTTACTGCTGCCCCAGAACACGGGGCAGGTACCGAGGAGACTGTTTGGTGTTTCAATGCTGCTGTAGACCTGAAGAGCAGATCTGGGTTGTGCAGGGAAGAGTCAGTCCTCTGGGATTTGCTCCTGTTCCAGCCAAGTGATGCAAACACATCTCTCACATTCTTACAGTCCTAACTAGCAACTAGTGAAGCTGTTGGGTTTGCTTGTTCTGGGCCTTTCCTCTCCTAGGGAATAGTAAAATCACTACTAATAGGAATGAGATCTGATGAAGCTTATTTAAAATCCACTCCCTATTGCAGTTGGCTCTTGGAAGGCTCTTTTTTACCCTCACCTCTCTCACCACTTTGGATATGCAAAAGCTGCTTTCTCTACCAGCTTCTGGTGCTTGTTAACTCTTAGTGACTGGAGCCGAGTTGCAGCAATAGGGTTTGCTTGCAGACCACATAAAGGACACCCCATCTTTAAAGTTTTACATTCCACACAGTGATTTCCGGTACCTGATGAAGGTACCAGATGGGTTTTCCTTTCTAGTTCCTGTTTTTGCTCTGTCCCCTGAGTCTCATTTTGTTGTTCCTCAGTGTATTTCAATTGTGACTTTACAACAAGTGCAGCCAACAGGGGAAGTTGTGTGGGCAGCATGACTCAGAAAGCACTTTTCACTTGCTTTTAGTCCTTGGAGCTATCATTTAAACACTCAAATGTGTGTTCTGCTCCAGCACCACTGTGACCTGCGCCCAGCCAGCCCTGCCACCAGCTTTCCATCTTGGCAGCCACCATCTCCACGGGCCAGCAGAGACAGAAGAGGATCAGCAGAGCTGGCTCGGAGACGGGCCCGGCCTCAAGGTGAGGGCAGAACAGAGGCTTAGACGTGCTCTCCTTTATGTCTGCAGGAGCACCGCATGTCCCAGGCTCAATGTCTCTTGCTGCATTTACTGTTCCTATTCAGTGCTGTATTTTGCCCTCCCAGGAGATGTTTCTGCTTGGAGCACAGGCAGCTTTGGGCAGCAGGAGCTGAGCTGTCCTGCACGAGGGACCGCATCCCGGAGTAGCACGGCACACGCCAGGAACGCACCCCCGACCTCTTCCATGAGAGCTGGAGATGCTCCTGCCTCCAGAGGGAAGCCCAGGAAGGCGTTTGGCAATGAGGGGAGGCCGAGGAACAGAGACACAGGCGAGCCTGTGGGTGGGATAACACCACGTGTGAGACCTGCTCAGAGCTGCCATTCAGAAGGCTTCACATCCAGCACCATCAGAGCTTCACCAACCCAGCCAAGGTACCACCTTTCCAGTTTCAGGCCTGCCCTAAGGGGTCAGTGGTGCTGGAGGAGCAAGCTTTGCTCTGTCAGAAGTAGGGGTATACACACCCTTAGGTCTGGTGTGCTCTGAGCTGCAGCTGACAGTGACGAACCCACTCCTGTCCTCGGCCTCACTTCCCCACAGCGTAAATCTGAATTCCTTCCTGTTTATTTGCCTGTGACTGAAAGGGTTTCACTCAGTTTAATTGGGCTGTGGCTTGTCTAGACAAGTTTCAAACAGCAAACTCAGGCTTTTATATCAAAACATGAATGGAGAAATTGGTCACTAGGAGAACACATAGGATAATGCTTCATCATCTGTCTGTTGCCGTGCTCTCACTTTTGCTTCTTTGCATAGGATCTGGTTCTGTTGCTGCAGTCAGGGTGCAGAAGCATGAAGGGCTTCCAGAGGCTCCCTGCTGGGAGGGACCTGTGTCTGCCTGCATTGAGGGCCCTAAAGCTGGGGGTAGGCTTTCCTGCCTCTGAATGTGTCCCTGTTCACCCTCCACAGGACCAGCAATGGAGGAGGAAGGAGCCCTGGGGCATGGGAGTGTCCAGGCAGCCTCAGGTGCAGGAACACCAAGGTAAGGCTGGGGCTGGGAGGGCAGGGCCTGGCTGTTACCCTCATGGTGGCTGCAGCAGGACCATTTAGCCCTTTCATTGAGGGTTCCTTCAACTGCTTCTGACCAAGTGCTCTTTGATAACCTCATTTTTACTTTGTTTTCTCCCCTTTCCTCAAGGCCAAAGCTCGGAGCCCAGCACGTGGACAGGCAGAGGAGCAGAGACCCACCACCCACGGGAAGCACGTTTAGCTCTACACAGTTACTACACCTTCTACTACTTACTTCCCCGAGCGCAAGTAACCTCCTCTATTGCCGTGTCATTGAAGGCTTTCTATGAATTTAAATTTTTATAGGCAGTGTTTTATATATATATGGCTGTATTTTTGACAGTGTATTATAGGCTTTTACTGCTGTGCTGTGCACTGGACCCTATCCCAAGACAGCAATGTGGGCAGCACCTGCATTACGTTTCCATGGGGCCTCTTTGTGCCGCCCTGTGAAGGAGTTTTTGCCATTCAAGGCTGGGAGCTCAGCTGGGTTCTTTTGAGGGTAGGCTCTGGCTCAATGCACCACAGGGTCAGGGGTGGAACCCCAGGGGTTGGCTCACTGCATCCCCTGATGCTCTGTACGGTGTCTGCCTGAGGTGCCCGGCCTGGGTGCTCCCAGGGGGCACAGTGAGGGGGTTCTGGGTGGCACAGGACAAGCCCTAAGCCCATGGGGTCTTTGCAAATGCTTTCCCCTGCTCTGTTAGAGTCCAGGCTTTTAAAATTCCTTGTAATAAACTTTATCTAATGCTGTCCCCAAACCCTGTGCAGCAGCGATCTGTTCTGAAGCCATGTGTGACCAGACACAGTGGCCACGTGCATTGCACTGTTTGTACCTGCGTTAGGTCCTTGCTAGTGTTCACAGCTCTTGTGCTTTGGGAACAGGCAATGGAAAAGCTGGAGGTCTTAAATAATGACCATGGGCACCAGCCTTATTACTCAGGTAGCACAGATGGCATGAACAGGGCTAATGAGCCCATCACTCTTCAGGGCGGGGCTGGAGGCCTTGGCAGTTGCCACAGCACAAAGAATGACAATGGTTGGAGGGAATCCTGCTTCTAAACTAAAGTCATTTTGTGGATGCCTCCACCAAACTTCAGGGTTTATTTGTACAAGAAAAGCAGAATAAAGGTATTTAAACCCGGTGGCAGTTCTGGGGAAAGCCACTGTGGCTCAGTGAAGGGCTTGTGGGGTGGGTAAAGAGACGTACCGGCACGATGGTGCAAGACATTTCCATTTCTGTTTCAAGTAAATACAAGTTCCAGCATCTTGACCCCAAAGAGTGGGATTTCAAAGCAGGCAGCCTGCAGCTCTAGCAGTGGCGGGTTTCTTTAATCATCTTTAATGATCTCCAGCCCCAAAGAAGGACACAGGAGAGCCGAAGGGAGGGCAGGAATCACCTTTATGCAGTGTACACTCCATGGCCAAGAGCACTGACCAGGTTAACGTCGTGTGCAGGACAGAGGTGGACACGCGTCCAGCTAGAACCAGGCCCCTGCTCCAGCACTTTGCCATTATTTAAGTATAATTTTACATTCTGAATGAATATATATTAAAAAATAATAATAATCATCACAAACCAATCTTTGCTTTGACAAACAAGCCTATTACAGACAATGTCAAGTTCATTTAAAGCACGAGGAAGTAATGATGATTAGAAAAGCTTTAATTAAAAGGCCATTTGAGCAACAGTCGAACCGCTGCAGCGCTTCCTTCCTTGGAGCAGAGAACCCTGGAGCCACCCTGCCCCAGCACAGCTCAGCTCCGGCGCGGGCGCCCTGCTCCTGAAGGAATGGGAGTCCATGAAGGGTGGCGTTGGCGCCGTTGGTCCTGGCTCAGCAGCTTCATTTACACCACGAGGTGTAAACGGTGTCGACCAAGAGTTTGTTATTTGTCATCATAAATAATTAACTGTAATAAATACGGATCAAGTAACGGGACAGATGCTCCTTGAGGGCAGGCAGCGGGCTCGGAGACGGGCAGCAGCAGCTCCTTGTTCACGGCAGCAGTCACGGTGGGAAGCACCAACACACCGAGGTCCGTGCCCGCACGCCCACCCTGAGCAGTCCAGCCTCGGGATGGGAGATTTACACCCAACACAAACCACCCCTCAGAGAGAAACCCAACCAACATTCCACACACTTCCCGGCAGCACCGGCCTGGGCACGTGCATCCCCGCGGGACTAAGCCGCTCCGAGCCGCTCCTTCTGCTTCGCTTTGCCCCTGGACTTCGTAAACTCCACGTTTGCGCTTACTCCCAGTGATTTCTCAGCTACATTTATGCTTCTACCAGGAAATGGACAAGAATCAAGAGTAAATATTCCTCCTCTGTGCGCCTGTTCTTGGCAGGGGCAGGACACAGTGGAGGGTGACAACAGCGTTCCTAACCATGGGGTTTGGAGACTCCGCACGCCACCAACTACCTCTACAAGTGGTGCACACGTTCCATTCGCTCACAACAAGAATACACACACTCGTGCAGGCTTTGCTCCCTTACTCACGCTTTATCTTCCACGTACCACACGCGCATCATTCCCAATATTCACAATAATATACAATAAATACAGCTTTTCCACTCCCGTTACCACCGACGAGCCCCATCAGTGTACGGTGTCTTTAATGGGTAACACCAACCTGGAGGTGCAGTGACACCCGCACCAGCGCTGACCTTCACGTGGTTGACGTGTGCTGAGCACGGAGGAAGGGACGGGACGATCCTGAGCTTCACTCACGTGGTGCTGAGCCGACCAGCAACGTCCATCATCGCTCCTGGTTCCTGCTTGTGTTGGGTTCCAGGTGCTGACCACAGCAACGCTGTTCCTTGTGCAGGGGAACATACACCGGGGAAGGACGACACAATGGGTTTATGCAGTGCCTTGAAACCGCCCCTGAACGTATCGCACCCCATACAGGAGTTAACTGAAGGGAACTGTTCTCTCTCCACAGTCTGCCGTTATAATAAATAGAAGCTTTATCTCCAAAGGAATGAGTCGGTGCCTTCCCCCGCTGCATCCTCCTCCTGGTGCCACGGTGCCAGGAGGATTTGTTCTTAGAGACAGATCATTTGTGAGGACAAACTGAGCTCCGGGTGCCTCGCCACGCGCTGGTCCTTCCTTCGGGATGAGGATGAAGTCACAGAGCTGGTGCTGGGGCCGTGCCTCTCGCACCGTACAGAGAGGAGCCGTTTTGCTCTGCTAACATTTTAATTACAATAAATTACTCTGTTACGAAGCCAAGCAGAAGCCAAGAACACAGAGGGCAAGAACCCGACTCAATCACAGCCCTTTCACTGTTCTCTGTTACAACTCCTCCTCATCCCAGTGTCCAGCTGAAACCCCCACTGACCCGGCAGCGATGCCTGCGCTTGCTGCTTGGTTAAATACAAGGACAAGGCAACGGCAGAAGCGACCCAGCCTGAGCACAGGACGCTTTGCTCTAGAAGCTTCCGCCAGACGTTGCGCACGGTCTCTGCCCGCAGCAGGAGCGGCACCAGCTCCGCTCCCGATTCAATTCCCTCCCAGCACCCCAGATTTCCCAGTTTTGAACTCAAAACATGCTCCAGGGGGGAGTGATCCACAAGCCTCCACCTCCAAGCGCTCCCGGTCTCGGCCCCCCCTTGCTTGCGTGGTGCTGGCAATGGGGTGATCTCCTTTTAAGTTACAAAATCAGAAAGGTGCGTGGGGAAAGGCTTCTCGGAATTAAATCAGACACAAACTGGTCTTTACTGAGCTATCCTACAGATATTCCACAAACAAGGCAGCGAAATCACCAAGTCCACCACAAAGTCTACAGATACAAAATGTCCTCCAGGAATCAACGGGAACAGAAAGGTCAGAAAAGACATTAACCTCCAGCTCATCCCTCAGCGTTACAGGAGGCGGATCCGTACGGCAATTGAGGGGTTTCCAACGGTGGCGGTGCCTTGGAACCATCCCACAGGCCCCTCCGGCTCCCTCAGCCGCTGAGGGGATCCTCCCGGTAGTGGATGGCGTAGCGGAGCTTCTCCAGCATGATGTCCAGCGAGGAATACTGCGGGAGCTTGATCATGAACATGCACGTCTCGACGCGGATGTACCGCGAGTCTGGAGAGCCTGCGGGGAAGGGGCCAGAAGGGGTTGGATGCACCAGCACTGCCCACGGCTGCCTGAGCCCACAGTGAGAAACAGCAACATCAAACCCCAGCCTCTCGTATGGCTCCTGAACCTTCTGTGCTGCTCCACTGCCCTCGGGCCAACGGCCTTCCCAATCCTTTTAACAGCATCTCAGACAAACACCGTGTCACACCTCTCAGTGGCTTCAGAGGGCAATGTTTTACATTAATATTTAAATAAATTTAAATTAAATCTTAAATTGTATTCTTACATGGTTTAAACCCAAGTTCTCTCCTTATTTACAGCCATAACAACCTGCCACTCTTTTCACAGAATCCCCCACTGGTTTGAACTGAAGGGACATTAAAGCTCTTCCAGCTCACCCAGGGACCCCTTCCACTGGAGCAGCTTGCTCCAAGCCCCTGTGTCCAACCTGGCCTTGAACACTGCCAGGGATGGGGCAGCCACAGCTTCTCTGGGCACCCTGTGCCAGCGCCTCAGCACCCTCACAGGGAAGAGCTTCTGCCTAAGAGCTCATCTCAGTCTCCCCTCTGGCAGGTTAAAGCCACTGCCCTTGGCCTGTCCCCATGTGCCAGTCATTGCGCATGAGACACCAGTTTGAGTGGAGAACAGTTGAGCTGTGAGCAGGATGGATTCTCTCCCTGGCAGCCCCTGGTCACTCACCTGCAGCTCCATCAGGGGGGGCAATTTTCATGGGGTATGGGGGGACATGGGCAGTGTCGGGGCCCCCATCCTTGCATGGGCACGTGAAGGGGATTCGCTCCTGGTTGCAGGCGAACTTGATGAACTTGCAGAGCTCCTCCTGCGTGAACATCTCCAGCGCGCTCCAGAAGAACTCGATGTGCTGGTCGGTCTCCATCAAGCCCACCTGGTACATGGTGTGTGCCTGCGGGGAAAGAGCAGGATGTTCCCTTCTTCTCCCTTCGGAAACCTTCCCCACTTACACTTCAAAGGCTTGGAAGGGGAGGGCAGACACCTTTGGCCACAGAAGCTGCAGCTCTGCTCACCTTGAGGAACTCCAGGTTGATGTAGGGAAGCCCACAGGTCCTCAGCTCCATCTCCAGAGGAGTCAGCGTGGTCAGGAGCTGCAGGGGGATGATGGAGCCCAGGCCAGCGCGCACCGCAGTCATGCACTCCGGTGTCTGCAGCTCCCGCATCCGAAGGCTCCTGATCGCTGTCGCGTACACGTCCTTGTTCTCCCACCTGCAAGGGCAGGGATTCAGGCTGGGAAAGGAGAGCGCCTTGGAGCCCTCCTGCCTTGCCCCACACTGCTACAGACAGAAGCCTTATGGGGAGTCTGTGCTTGTGAATAACCAGGAGTGAGCATTAAGGTAAGTGCATCCTGATGCTTCCCAATTTAATTCCTCTTTCCTCCTCTCACACTCACCCATTTCTCACACCCCTCGTACCTGTGGGTGCTTGCTGACACCTACACGAAGTGGAGCAGCACTACCCTTCACCTGCCTCTATAGAGCAAAAGGCAGTAAATGGCACCAGTGCTTCCACATTCGTGCCAATTGTAAAGCCTTCCCAGATCCTTCCAGCCTTCAGCTCATCGCAAAAGCACCTCTGGAGAGCCTGGTGCTTGGAAAACAATTCCAGAAATGCTTCTTTCCCATGTAACCCAGTGCAGCATCCTGCCAAGGAGGACACTGCTGTTACTTACCCCACGGGAATGTGCCGGCCTCGTGGACACAGCTCCACCTCCTCCCCTGTCATGGTCAGGTAGGTGAACTTGCAGCAGGGTTTGTTAGGGCAGTCGGGGCTCTCCGTTGCCAGATGCTGGGAAGCAATTTCTGCACACAGAGCTTCCAGCTCTGTCTCGTCATTTATCTGTCATGAAACACAGGACAGGGATCTGCCACCCAGCACACTGCACTGCGCTGGTCTCATGGGGTCACTACAGCGTACAAAGTGCACTCGCTGCGTCATTTGGAGGCACTGTGGACAGTGAAGGCCAGTGATGGCTCTGGTGGTTCTTTACTGGTTTATCATGGGCAAGCTCCAGTAAACACTTGAGAAGCCTGAGCTCTGCTGTGCCTGGCATTGGAGGAGACTGAGCAGCTTTTCTAAGCCATCAGGATGTAAAATCCTGCATCCAGGAGGAGTCAAAACCCTTCAGGACCCTGCTCACATGAAAACCAGCTGCCGGCTGTGAAGCCAATGGCTTCCACATTGGGCAGGCAGGACCATCAGTGCCTACTGGAGCAATGGGCTCGTGTGGAAAGAAGGAGCGGAGAGGAAGAAGGTGACTCACGTTCTCAAACTTCTTGACGTAGTTGTAGGTGAGGATGTCAGCTTCCTGGAGATCAACGTCTGCATCCAGTGGCTCTCCCACCAGGGTCTTCCAGAAGGAGGGCAGGAGGTCAAGCGGCAGAGGAACGTCTGCTCGGATTGCAATACCCAAGAGCTGCCCAAAGAAGTGGAAGAGCTGCTCCTCCGCATAGGTGATGGGGCTGGGAGTCAGGATGTACTTGCCCTGAGAGAACAGAGCAGGTTACCAGGCTTGTGAAACCCGGATCTGAGCGTGAGGAACACTGCCCGCAGAAGGACATTGCCCTTTTGGGCCACAAACGGATTTGCTCAGTGCAGCATGGAGCCTGTCTCACTTATACAGTGAGATTGTATCATGTTATCACTTACTGGTCAAAAGCAATAGATAGAAATAGAGCTGGTGTCCTCGAGGGCCCCACAGTCACAAGCTGTTAAGCAGCAATCACAGGACTTCTCTGTATTTGTATTTCCAGTTTGGTATCTAAGTATTTCAGCTGTGGAATGTTCTCGAGATACAGCCTGGACATCAAAGCCAGGTTTGCCATGTAGCAGGGTCTTAAGCAGAGGGGAATGATCTCTTTCTTGCTCTGAGCATCCCTAGGAAGGAACTATACCTCAACTACTGTAAAGTCTTTGGGCCATAAGCTTTATCGTGTTTCTGTAATACATCTACTGCACTAAATATGCATTAAATAGCTCAGATGGAGCATCTTATTCTACCAGCAATGCAACTGACTTCCCTGGTGACACTGCAGAGTAATACCAGCAGAATATGACTTCACTAGCTTGGGACAGACAACCTCTAACTCAGACAACTGAACCAGATTCACCCTAAGTAAGCTTCACCTGGGAGTCTTAATTCTGCTCCACTTTGCAGCTTTGACTCCATGGCTGCTTCTTCAAGGACCTGCAGGACCAGGTGAAATGGACTTGAAGCTTCTCTCTATCACTGACTGTGTTCTACTCCAGTTCAAACACGTGCATTCAAAGAGAGAAAAGCAAGTTCATTTCTTGCACTGAGATTATCACACCTTATTCTTATTGACTGCAGAGCTGGGGCACAAGAGGAGCAGGGAGAGTGAGGAGCTCTGCAGCTCTTTACAGACTTGCCAAAGGAAGTGACGGAAGGATCCACCTGCAAGAGAGAGGGGCAAAGTCATGAAATGCCCTCAGCCTCCTTCACTGCCTTTCAGCCCAGAATCTGCCATTCCTGAAATCATGTTTCAAGCCTCAGATCACACACTTCACCTCTGGATGCACAGACACATGGCTTAATCGAGGCTGGGGTAGATGCCAGCCACACCAGCTCACTACTCACGTGCAAGTCCACACATAAATGGTCTAAATACATGTAATGAATACCCATTGAACTGCTTCCTGCTGCACTCCTAAGTGCTGCTTTGTCTTCCAGCACCCTGTGCAAGATTAGCACCAACATTTGTTACACCAGTTGGGCTGCAAATGGAATTTGTTACTTGATTAGAAGATGAATGGTGCTGTCTTCATCACAACGGAGTCTTTCCAAGCTCACTGCACTGCGGCAATGCCTCAGAACTCATTACAGATGCTGAGCTGTAGAGGTAACATTTATCTCCATATATATACTGTCAATAAGCACTACAGACCTTAAAAGAACAGAATTCCCCTTGGGAGAAGGCATCAAAGAGCCCCTTGTTCAGCTAATGGGTGCTCACGGAGGAGTTTTCTTTACACAACTGACAGATGACACTACATGGCAACACAAAACTCATTTTGGGCTTTTCTTCTCTAACCCCATGTGCCCTCATGAATCCCCTAAGGAAGCTCTTCCCACCAGCACGCAGAGGCTGCACTAACTGGGCAAGCAGCGGTCCATTTTCTGTGACACAGCTGATACCTGCTTTGATACCCTATCTATTATTCACCAGATCTGCAAAGCAATGTTTTCTCAGCTCTTGTTTGAATCAAGTCTCTTCCTGGAGCAGATCAACCCATGTTGATGCAAGGGAGCCTGCAACCCCAAAAGGAGTCGGTATCTAAAGGGAGCTGGACAGCATCCATGTCAAGATTATCTTACAAAATGAAACCTCACAAATGAAAACAGAGTCAGGAGAAGATACAACAATCTCGTGGAATAAAGCACGATTCTTGCTCAATGCTTTCTGTGGCAGAGCAGTGCTCCTGGGTCACAAGAAGCCTGTCCATGGAGGGTCAGTGAAATCAGGGCAGTTAATGGTCTGCTCCTTTATGAGGCTCATTCTTTCAACCAGTCACGTGGAGGTTATTTATGTGATTACAGGAAATGCTGTGCATCTCCTCATGAGAAAGAGGAAGATGCAAAAATTAAGGGCAGTTTCGAAAGCAACAACCCCCTGATCACACTCAATTCCCATTTCTGTCTCTTCAGCTTGGCCGGGACAGGCAGAAGTTCATACTTCTGAAGGCAAGTTGAAAGCAATTCTCAAAACCACTTCGCTTGGACATTTTTAGTTGTTAATGCTCTTCTATTCCCTGATGGCTACATTACGTAATGCACCTTATACTAGTACCTAATGGCACCTTAACCTAGTGGCTACACAACCTCACATCACTTTAACCATAAAAACCACAGTGATGTTACCCAGCTCACTGCTAACAAGGAAGTGCTTAAAAAAAACCCCAATCATCTTTGTTGTCAGCACAGTGTGGGTTTACCACGGCCAAGCATCAAAGCCACCTGAAGAGACATTCTTCCTAAATGCTTTTAACAACGTATTATTACGTTCTTTACTTGCTGCAGTCGGAGCTGCAGCCACACTTCCTGCTGTATTAGCAAAGATAGAAATGAACCACCTGGCTTGCTGAATTCTCGGAAGCTTCACTCTTTTCCATCTGCAAGACTACAAACGCCACAAGGGTAACGCTGCTCTGGAGGAGTTAACATGAGCCACGTTCTGGTGAAGACTTGGCTTCCACCTGGAGCCAGTTCTCATGGCTGTACCCGATGTCACCAATCACTTGGATCTCAACTCACTTGTTCCATGGACCTCTTCCCCTGTGAAGCGGATGTTGAAAGCATAGGTAGGGTCTCCCCCGCTGGCCAGTTTGACGCAGAGCTGTGAGGATGGCACGCAGGCGAGCTGCCGTGCAGCCTGGCAGAAGTAGGAGTTCTCTGAGGAACGGATCTCCCCTGGTTACAAAGGAAAGGTACAATTACAATCCTCATACGCAGAGGAGTTTGCACCAATACCCACACTAGGTTAAAAACAGACCCAACTGGTTGCAATGGGTTCAAACGGGTTCTGAACAGGAGCGATGTTTCCCATACCTCCAACGATTTCCAAGGGATCCAGGGTGATTTCTGGAGCTGCGTGATCGGCAGTTCTTTGCACAGTGGCATTCAGCACTCTGTTCATTACAGTCACTTTTGTGTCATAAAAGATTAAACCTAAAGAAATGAACACATTTCAGTGCAGTTCATTTATCCTTCTACACTCTTGTTTTCTGAAACTCTCTAGTGGACAATGGCCGAACAATAGTTCCACCTTCACCCGGTGGGTCAGATGTGGCTAATCCACATCTTTTTCACTTGAAGTATGTGTTACTGGTATTTACCAGAAGAAGTGCAGTGGGTTTGAGCACTGCTGGACACAATTCTAAGGGTATATAAATAGATCCCAGTAACCCCACCAGAAAGCAGAGTGAATTTCTGTAAATCAGAAGCACTTTGCCAAACAGCTCTCAGGAATCTGAGATGCTTTGACAGTAATGGTAGAGGCAACAAAACAGGAGAGAAACCAGGGCTGTCACATTGCACCATAAATAGAGGCTCTATAAAGACAAATCCCTGAATATTCTTCACTTCCCCTTGCTGGGTTTATAAGGTGTTTTTCTCGGTGGGCCAATATAAAAGCCACTTACAGACACTGATGCCTCTGGTGAATTCTACATTTACTTCTCCAGAAGAAAATGAGTTTTGGAAATGTAATGACCTAAATCCTGGTTTCGTTGTTAATGGAGGCTTGTAAAAAAGACTTTAAATACTGATGCTTGATAAGAATTTCCTTGATCTAATTCTACAACTTCAATGACAAGGAGGATGCCAACAGATCACGTTCCCCAGGATCTGACCTTTGGCCTCCTGCAGCAGTGCAGCGATGCTGTTCACGTACATCTCTGTCTGCCGAAGCTCCACCAGCGGCAGGAAGAACGTCTCCAAGGTTGTGTTGAGAGACTGGAGCAGTGCAAACCGCAGGCGTAGGCTTTCAACAGGAACATCTGAGGTGGGAAACATCCAGTCAGAAAGAATTCCCTACCTGCTGCAAAGCCACCTTCCCTGCAGATTCACTCCAGGAGCCGCACAAGCCTCCTGCTGATGCCTGCACGTCAACAAGGGGACTGAAGATGCAAGAACAGCCATGATCCACGATATTCCCTCCTGGATCTTGAGTCTCTGGGTGTCTTTTAGCATCACTGAATTTGCATTATCTGGAGATTGTTTTAAGGGAACTTAGTGCTTAGAACAGGATTTAGGTGAATAAAGCCTGCCTAGGTCCAGACTTGAAACCCAACCTTCCTTCCCCCTCCAAGCTGAACTCACCAGGTAACTTCCTCCTCCACCCTGATCTAGGATTTGTGCTTGGAGAGCAGAGAACAGCACAGTGTGTTTCTAACAATGCTGCCAAAGGCACCACAGTGCCCAAGCACACCCAGGGAGGGAGAAGACCCAGACTCAGTGTTCCCCTCGGCCCACAGAGTCCAACCTGCAACCTCCAAAGGAACATTTCAGCTGCCTGAGCGACAGCCAGGTTGTTCAGGAGCACTACCCAGCTCTTCCAGTGAGGAAAGCCCCTATGCAAACCATCCACACATACTCAACAGACAGGAAATTCTAGGATCTGCTGCATCAGCTGGATCCAAATAAACTTCATGGGGATGGAGTCGTGCTGGTGTAATGGCAAGGTGACGACAAAGCCTGTTAATGTACTGGACAAGGGCTACATCCATTTCCAGGGTCCATTTGCGGGATGCTTTCTGAGCATGTCTTGCATCAACGCAGGCACACCTGAAACATAAAAGGTGTAAGACCTGTTGAAGCCTAACTGCAGTACTGCCTACTAAGAGCAAGTTGAGCACAACAGCAGGCTTGTTCTGCTTCTCTCCCCGTTCCTTAAGCAGAGCTGTTTCCTTACAGAAATTCCAGCTTGAGAATAAGAACTGATTTATCATCTGCTTTGCCTCATTGTTACTAATTAATAAGACAAAAGGAACTGCCCATTAAGCTCACTCACTGCACTATCTTCTTTATGCTCTGAAGCAGATAAAGGAGAAGGGGATGTGGCAATTAGCTTGTGGCTTGACACAGGGAGATAAGGAGGATTCATTTAAGGGACTTTCTTCCTGTACAATATTAACAAGGAAATAACTGTGCCCTCTTCTACATTACCACTGACCCAGCAGCAGCACTGCCAGTTTAAACAACCACCCAGTGCATGGAATAGAAAGCTGTTGTGGAAGAAAACCACAGACAGATGATCTACAATGCTCACCACGCCAATGTATTGTCCATTTGGAAGCTATGAAGGACAGCGTGGCATATGATTTTGTTAGCTATGTTGCATACAAGAAAGTCAGAACCTGCATTTGGACAGCAGTGACTTTTTAAGCATGTTTTAAGAAAACAACCACACACTGGTTAAAGCTCCTCGGAGCAGGAACATTTGGGATTGAGTCAGCACAATGAATCAGTATCACCTTTACAAAACGACTTGCAAACCCCACCTTTCAAAATGCAGATCATATCCACAGGACAGAATAGCTCTCCACACACTACGGATGTCCTGCTTAGATCGGTCAACCACAAATCTGTGAAATCCATCCAGGGTCAAATACTTCTCCTCAGGAACTGACAGCAAAGATACAACCATCAAAGAGTTAATGACTTACTAGAGAGTTTACACACCACATAGGAAAATGGTTTGCCTATGAGGTGTCACCTGCCAGCTTTCTCCTCGTTCTACCCATCCCACCATGGCTGCTCTCTCCAGTAGTTCTAACCATGTTATTCAGGTCCAATCTGGCCTTTGGTAAAGGCTGCTCATTCTTTCCTTTCAAGGACACCAATTCCCCAGCTGCCCTCTGGAACAGCTCCACCGATGCACCTAACCAGGTATCAAGAATCAGTACTTGGCTGAATGCTGAAATTCCTCTCTTCTGAACTAACCTGGCATTTCCTACAATGGAGAGCAGAGTCCAAGCTTGTGCCTATTCACTCTCCTACCTGACTAGGGAAACAAATATCAAGCGAGAACCTGGAACTTCTCCGTGTCATGGCATGCCTGTGCCATTTCCTCCGTGGACAGAGTAGTTATGAGGCACCTGAAGCTTCTCTTTCATCCAATTTTCCTCTTGTAACTTTATAATTTTTCTATCTAAGTTGAGAAACATGATTTAAACCCACCTAGTTCAAGCCCATGATATCCTAATCCCCCCCTGTACAAAACAAGCCTCGAAACTCTTGGAAAGTCAGTTCCCCACCAATGCACTCGCATGGCCTACGCACACTGTTGCATGAATGACATGAGCACAGTTTGCCTTCACTTACGTTGAGTCCAGATTTAGATATACAAATCAAAGCAGCATTTTAAATCACTAAAGTAATTACGTTGGCCTCATTAAAACCAAGGACAAACCAAATCTATCACGACATCATATAAGCATATCAACACAAAAAATGTATTTCAATGTAATACCACAGAAGAACTCCATACAGCTGCTACCTTCTTGTTTCTTTGTGGGAGACTTTTCAGGGTCCTTCTCTTCAGGTTTGCTCTTCTCAGGAGATTTGGGCTTTACAGTAGGTTTCTTCTCACTTAAGGCTGTTCGGCTGAGGGACAAATGGAATGTTAGGATGCAAGCTTTCTTTGATCTGTTCAAGAAACCAAAATGTTCCTTGAAGGTCTTCCATAATCTCAATGTTACATTTCTCTCTTCCAATCCATACATTGGAATACAGAGAGGGAGGGAATAAAAAACTGGATTCCTGAAGGGAAATCAAACACGTTGCAACTGTCAAAAGGCTGAAGGCACCAACCTGACGCTGTTGAGCATAGACTTCTCCTTTGTAGGTGGTTTAGTAACCGGGCGCTTGGTGCTCACAACCTTCACTGGGTGCTGTTCTTTGCCTGCTTTGTTGTACTTGCTCTTGTCAAATTTTGGCTTGGGCACACCATATTTCCTTAAAATCTTCCAAGACAGAAAGTGAATAATTACCCAATGCTTTCAACTAACACAAGAAAGATGCTGAAAAAGCATTTCCAAGCACTACCTGAGTAAGCTGGTCCTCCAGCACCTTCTTTGGAGGGCGGACATTTGTGAAGAACAAGTGAAGAAGGTTTCCAGGAGTCTGAGAATTTATCTGCTCTTTGCTAAGATAGATATCAGCGACCTTAATGGGTTTGGCTGGAGTTAGGCTCAGCATTTGCTCAGAATGGACACAGCTTTTAAAGATTTCTGTGAGGACTTCCCGAGCTCCTGGCACCAGTTTCTCACCTAAGTATTAAAAACAAAGGCAATATGGTACAAAATGCCACAGACAACTGCTTAGAACTTGAAATGTGAACAAGCATTTTGCATTGAGCTGAACGCCATTGGCTCTGAGAACATCACTGAGAAGTAGCCCTGCAGACCTGACCTTTCTGCAGTCTAATACCCCATTTATGAAAGAGAACTGAATGCTTTCTCCTGCTTTGGCCACATACTGTAATTATTATTTGAGTACTTTAGTGGTAATGAAAAAAGTAGCTTCTTTATGATGCCAGTATAAAAATGACATTGTGGAGGTACACCCTGACTATCAATTGAACAAGCAGTCAATAGAACTTCCTGTAACTATTAATCCTCCTCTCTCCTCTGATTCAGGGTTCTGGCCCACGCCAGGTGTATTGGGGCTGTATAGCTTTCATGTTGTTAAGAGAATATAAAATACTAACTGCTCTATTGCAACAGTTTCTACTCTAAAATTATGCTGTGTCTAAAAAACGCTACTAACCAACCCAGTCAGTAGATTTTGGGGGTTGTTGGGGAGGTTCTCGTGGGGTTTTTAGGGTTTTTAGTTCTGTTTGATTAGCTGTGAGGACAGCTGAGCAATGTTCAGATTGCAGATAGCTGCTTGCCGGCTGATGAGAGGGAGGAAACGTGCTGTGAAATTAAACTTACTCCTTGGCTCCCCCTCAATGTCACCCATCAGTGAATGACTCACACTGGATTTACAGTAGGAAGAAAAATCTGAGCCCTGTATGTCCCCCCCCTCAACATGCATAAATGAGATAAATGCCAATATGAAAACCACCTACCTTTTATTGACTTATCATTGAAATAATCTTCTAGTGCTGGGCTCCCTTGTGTGTCAAATAAGCTCTGATTTACAGTAGAAACAGTTAAAATCTCTTCAGTTGACATTTCCATCAGTTCATCTTCACCATCGAGACTTGACAAACCAATGAGGTCACTGCTATTAAACAGACTGGCTCGGATTTTCTCTATTTTAGCTCTTGACCTTATCTGTACAAATAATGAAATGAGTTACCCGGAATTCTGACACAGCAAAGGAACTTCTATTTGTATCAATTTGGGTCTTATACATTCTCCTCTTCCCAAGTAAACAATCACTCTTACATCTCTTCCAGCATTCTTCTATAGCAATAATTCAATACCAGAATTCAGGTTCAGCCTAGAAAGCATCGTTTTAAGAACACCTGGCTACTGAAATCACCATGCTATGAGTTAATCAGGCACGGCTCTGAACCAGCTATTCCATCTCTCTGTCTGGAGACATCCCTTAGAAACAGCAGATAGGAAGTTGAAAGTTTCAGGTAGGTAACCTGTCATTATCTGCAATTCTGCTGTCCTTGCTTTGATTCTCCACTTAGAAAAGTGTATTTAAATTAGCACAGGCCTTGAAGTCTCAGCTGCACAACTTGGGAACAGGAACAATAACATCCTTTGATTCCAAGAATAACCACCATGCATCATTATCAGAACAGCTACAGACTTGGAGTAGGTTTCAATGTGAACATGCTGACAGCTTTCTGTACACACTTCATGGTTTACTTCAAGTCTGGTGTCTTCATTTCAATTAATAGCTCAAGAATAGCAGCTGAAGGTTTTCTATCTGAATAAACTCCTTTTCTTCTAAAAGCAAAACAGATACAATCCCAGACTACGCAGAAACGGCTCTCTACATTCACAAGCTATCAGAAATGGCTGTGCTTATGTGAGCTCCAGATAAAGCTGCAGCATGCAGTCTGTGTAACAACAGGGAGGAAGGGTTCTTATGCGTAGCTGAAAACCTGGAGTGATCTGGCATCAATGACACGCACTCACAGTGCTTTGAAAAATTAATTTGGAACCAGCCATCGACATAATCATGTCTCCTAAAGTAACTTCATAGAGGAATCTGTAGCTGGTTTAATATGCGAGAATGTAGTCATTAAACATTAAATAATTGCCTTGCTGGTCAAATTAAAGGGCCACTTATCTCTAACTTAATCTCCAGTAATGTCCAGTAGCAAATCTTTGAAGCAAGTTTTATATGAAAGAGGAAATTAATAGATCTTTTCCTTTATATATTCCCTCAGCCTCCAGAAATCAGTTTAAAGATTTCCTGAATTGAAGGCTGCAGTGACTGCTGTGCTTAAGAGCTTCCAATTTGCACATCCTCCATGAACTTAATCTCTTAGGAATTAATTTATACTCTTGGCTTCTGCAACAGCTTGTGACAACAAGCTCTACAGCTTGGGTCATGCAGGAGCACTTCCTTCTGGTTTAAAATTGCCACTTGGTAACCCCACTACTAGGTCCCCTCTGTCCTTTGAGAGGCAGTGAATGCTCCTAAGACTGAATGGTACAGAGAAATTCAATGCAGAATGGAGTTCTGTGTTCCTCAGCCATCCTGACCAAGATGAGAATTCCCGGTCTTCTTAGTCTCACATGCACATACGTGTATTCTGTACCCACGACCTCTGCTGAGCTGCACCTCAGCGGTGCTAACAGAGCCTTTCACTCTCCATCACTCAAGCTGTGGCCTCAGTCAAGCAGAAGAATCTTTCCAGAAGGAAACATACAACAGTCAGCTCACAGCGTGGCACACAAACCACAAAACTACAGTGTTTCTCAAAACCAGAGGTTAAAAAAACAGTTACTAGAATCAGTTCTTATTCTTTCAGAAAAAACTGACCCAAGACACCCCCTCTTGATAGAAGCCATTACCTCCACTACAGCAAAACCTTTGATTGGCCGTGACAGCAGTGGCTGGTTGTCCAGAGATGTGACTGTGTACATGGATCCCACATCAGACACAGACGCTGTTTCTACATTGTCCAGTGGCTCCCCAAGGCTGCCGAGGCTGCCAAGGCTGCCAGTACTGCAGTGGGAAAGATCCAAACTCTCCTGGCTGGAAACAACATGTGGCTCTAGCAATCCTGGTGGGATGGCCAGTTCCAGTCCAGCTTGAAACTGGTCAACTGAGATATCACTAACGGTCCGAGATATGTCCTGTGAGCTGCAGAGGGAAGCCTGGCTGGTGGATGCGGAAGCACTGACACTCATGGCAGGGGTGACACTGCTGGAGCTGCTGATATCCAGACTGTCTGCACTACTGGAAACAGTTGGTTTTTCCAGTTCAGTTCTGCATTCTCCTCCTTCTGCTTTGTCCTTAATCTTTTTGGGATCCTCCTCCTGCAGAGGGATGTAGATCTCATCTTTGAAGACTCCACCATGTGCATTACATGCTTTTCTGATGGCACTTCTGACAGTGCTCTCCTCCAAGTGAGTTGGTATCCCAGAAATGACAAGCAAGCGGCTGTGAGCTGTGGGACCTACCAGTGCTTGACATGCATCTGCTACAGCATCATTTGTCACTCCCAATCCTTGCGGATCCTTCTTAGTTAGGTGTCTGAGAATTATAAGCAGAGTCAGTGCTCTATGAAACCATAACATATCCTCAGGCTTGCTTCCTCCTATACTGAGGATTGCAGCATCCGTGTCAGCTGCTCTGGATGAAGACCGTTTGCCTGAAGACGATGTCTTCTCCCGCTTCATTTTGACCTTCTTCCTCTTTGACAGCAAGCTTGGACTCTGTGGTGTTTGTCCTGGAGAGGATGAAGAGGAGGATGAAGAGTCACTAAGATTTGGGGCACTTGTTGAAGACATCACATTAGCTGTTACGCTCATATTGATAGGTAACGTTACTTCTGCTACAGCAAGGCAGACTTCCATCAGAGCATGGAAGTAGGTTGAAAATCTTCCTTGATCAGCCACTCCAACACCAGAACCACTGCATGCATTTCCAGACACCCAGTTTTGTGTTTCTTCATCGTACAGCTTGTGAAGCTCTGACTGCAGGGCCATAAGCATAGCTAGGCAGGGGTTCAGCTGGAGGGCAATTGAAGATGACAATCCTGCTGGATTCTTCTTCTGCTCCAGATTGTGAATTTTACGAAGCAGCTCAGCCAAGAGATGAAATATCAATTCCTTCACACACGCTGCCATGTCAGTTGTCCAGAGAAAGTTCCCTGCGTGTGGAAGATAAGACATGGGAGTCAGCAGTATTTCACTGTTAGTAGCTTTAATATGAGTTGCAACAGTAACATTAAAAAAAGCACAAAGAGATGCGGTTTCAGTGGCTGCATGTCAGCAGTCAGACAGACAGAAAGGCGTTTCCAACAAGTGCCTATCGACAGGGATTATCTGGAGTTTGAAGACCATTTCAATATTTGCTGCAATTTTTCACTTTTCCCAAACTTTCCATCTGAACCAGCACATTACTGGTGCTTATTATGAAGTAAATACTGCAATCTCACCTAAAAATTCCACTACTTGCAAGAGAACTGAAGCAGGAATAGTATCCAGCTCATCTTCTGATTTTCCATCCCCATCTTCCAATTTCCAAGTTAACAGCTGCTCTGTGAATGCCATTGCCAGGGGGAATTCAAGTGGAAGAGAATGCAAGACCAGCACAGCTCCAGGAGGAGGTGATACTCCTAAGCAAAGAAGTTAAAGACAATACTTATCATGACTCCAGGCATTTATAAAGTAAAAGCACTAACATAGCTTTTAGGATATTTTAAGGCTAAATTTATGCTAAATGAGAATTTTTCTCTATTAAGTACCTTATAATAAACAAATAGGAACGTTTATCTATAATGATACACTTGTAATTAAGTATAATAAAGGTACAGTTTATTTTGTTTACATGACATACAAAATAGAACTGCTTTTAGCCTGTACATATCTAAATACACGTAAGACTTTCACAAGCCCATTTTTTGTAGTACGATGCATGTGATCAGTACTGAGAAAAGCATCAGAGATGCTGTAGCTCAGCAGAAGAACTTAAGGACCTCTGATGGAAAGTTCTAAGAGCTTATTGCCCTCAGTCACCTTCACTACTCTACATAAATCATGCTCTCTCCCCCCTTATGCTGGAAGAGTTAAAAGGGTATTAATGATTGCTCCTGCTTGAGAAGCTGGCATTACCTGTGTGCTACTATACTGCACGTATATTACTCTGCATATTAAAGGGCTATACAATTACTTACAAAAGCAGATCCTGACAGATTTAACAGAACTACCAAAATCAGTCAGATGGAACGCAAAGTCTATAAAGCCATGCTTTGCTGGTTAAGAATGATTGCATATTTCTGTTAGGACATGTTTCTTAATATCTTGTGCAAAAATGCTGTCATAACCAGTGGTGGGACTGGTGACAATATAGGAAGGTCCTACAGATATAATGATGATGCTTGTTCCACTTTTGAGAATACAGTTAAAAAGGAGTTTTAATGTAATCTTATTGTTTTACCTAGCTTGATGTGGACCTTGTCCGTAGGGGTGATCACTGAGGGGTACTGGTTGGTTGTTGGGGGAGGTGTTAGGCCTGTGTTGGTTGGAGAGGCATCTCGAGGATAGCACACTGCCTCTATTAGGTTTAACTGACCATTCCTTTTGACTTTATGGCCGAGCCCATAGACAAGCACTCGAGCCCAAGGAGCTTTATACAGGGATGAACTAAGGAAAGAGCAAGAAGAGTTTGGTTAGACTGTAACTAGCTACTAACAATCCCAACCCAGTCACAGAAGATGAAACACTCTGAGGTATTTATCCCATCACCCAGAAAATGAGTCTCCGAGAAGACAAAACCAACTACGTAACCCAGGGTTCACAGAGGCTCAGTGGCAAATCTTTCATCTTTGCCATTCTTGGCCCCTCAATTACTCACTCTTTGCGGAATCCAGACTGACTTTCCTTACAGGACACAATTACAAATGCAGCCCCAGGAAAATTAACATCCATATTGACCTTGGATTCTGAAATTGGGAATTCTTCAGCAGGAAATTGTTCTGGTGCTGCCTGTAACATAACATTTCATAATAAAAGCTCCCAGGCAGCAACAGCAGCAAACCACCTCCCTGTTCTGTTTTCAAATAAAATACACCATTATAAATAATGACATAGTGTGAGGCCACTTCATTTTAATATAATCCAGAGTATTGCTATTACTTGTGTTTTCAGTGTGCCCACTGTGATCAGAATAGGAATACAATCCATCCAAAGAAACAATTCAGCATGAGGAACGTATTATGGAAGTTAGAATCACACATAAACCAAAGGCTGCTTAGGAATTAAAACAACACTGCTCATAAAACATTACTAAGTATTTTACCTGCAGAAAGGAGCAGATCTGTTTAGTGAGGTCTAACAGACTCTCCTCTCCTTGATGCAGCGTCCGAGTAATGGCAACAGTGAGCCATTCTCTGATGGCTTGCGAATTACCCTGGTAGAAGAGGTCTGTGGCTGCACAGTTCTGGGAGTGGACACAGTGTTGCAGGGACTGGGCCAGAAGAATAGAGCTTGAACTGATTGTTCCATCTGTAATAACAAGTAAGATGTGACAAATTTGGACATCAACACATTTATGTAGCCTGCGAAACAGAGCGTGGAAAGAGAAGCTTTAAAACACTTTAGGTTACGAGCCTCTATTTTCACTCCTGAGCAAACGTCCTCCCAAAGGTCAGCAGAGAAAGACTAGATCTGCACCCCTGACAAAGTTGGCTGCAGATGGGCTCGCTCTGTAAATGCCAGCTGTGTTCCTTCCCTGCCTCAGGCCAAGCCTTAGGGAGGTCTCTCACACGCACGGAGCTGTGGGCTCACTTTGTCCCATCTACAAAGGCAGGTGTATTGCAATTTATTGCATAGTACAATGAGGACAAGGAATGAGAAAATCCCTCTTCCCCACTCATTCTAGATGAGGTGAAAGCAGCTTTATCTGTGCTCAAGCTTTCCCCATATAAGAACAAGATAGGTTTTGGGTGACCCCAAGTGGGTCACAAGCCCTGACATCTCATGGCTGCCACTCTGGAGCTAATGGGAGAAGACAGAGAAAAGCAAAGTGTTGTGCACAAAGGAGTGGGCAGTTCACCAAAATGCCAGTTTGGAAACTGTGGAGAGTGGCAGGATTTGAATTGGACAGATTGTAAAGAGGAAAAACTAAATAAAATCCATGCAAAGTAGTGCTGTACTCTGTGAGAGAATCTTTTACAATGTGGCATCAGTTAGAGGTAGCCAAGTTTCAAAGTAGCTGGAGGAGGGAACAGGACTCTTTCCAATGGGAAATAATTACTTTCAACTATTAATAGCCTATATTTAGCACTTCCTCCTTATGCTCCAGCACACAGATTTCATTGCATGCAGAATAGCTTCGTCATGATAACGGTCTTTGTTAACGCTCTTGAATTAGCCAAAGATTCTTTTCCATGATTCATCACATGCATTCCCTAACCAGATCTGTGATTCCAGTGGGAAAAGGACAAACCATTTTGTGAGATGAAAGGAGCTGAATTTTGAAAACTGAGACACCCAACTGGCATTTAGTTTTACAGCCCTGGATTGGAACTATAAAACCCTCTCAATTCCTTACCAGCATCCCATATGAATACTCCCCCCACTCCCTAATAAATAGAAGACTATCAGTGATAGAGGGACAGAAGGACACTGAATGGAATCTTCGAGAAGACTCAGAACTCTCTTGAACACTTGTAATTAGATCCTTAGCTAGGATTTCAGTTTAGTACTTTATCACTAAGGTTAGGAGCCCATTGAGACATTTTCCAGACACCATCAGTATTAATCAGTAAGTGACAAACTCATTAGACTTTTCTGTGCCCAGAAAACTATTGTACCAAAAGAGAGCTGCGATAAAAATCAGTGTTTACCAGGAAGAGGTGGTGCAAGCAGTTGATTGGATAGCAATTGCAGGTGCTCCAGAGTGATATCACGGATAGCAGGAATGTGGAACAGCCGAGTAAACATATGTGGAGATTTGGGAGCAAAAATATTGAGGAGAGCCATGCGGCAGTACAGCTTGGCCAGGGAAGCTTCACTGCGCAAAAGCTCTCTGCAAAACACAAACATCAGAACATAAAATTGCTTCATCACAATTAAAATAGGCCATAACCAGCAGCCAAACATATATACACTTCATTATTTAAGGTTTAAGTAGACCCAAATCTTTCTTATTCACTCAAGATAGCACGCGTGGTATCAAATTAAAGCATCTGAATTAGAAGCCAACTCTCACAATCAGTCAAGAGTTATTCAACTTCTAGATAGCAACTGACTGATGGTACAAGAAACCCAAGCTTCAAGGAAGGTACCTGTTGTACCAGCATGTATTAAAATACTTGCACACAGCTAAGTAAAATCCTTCCAAGAAGACAATTGTAATGAATTTCCTTTATTACAAAAGGATCCCCCAAAACCTCAAACCCCACTACTCATTATTACATTAAGATTTAATGACTCTTTGTGAGCTTTAATCCAACAACTCCAATAAGATTCAGAAGTTTCTTACTGCTTAAAACAAGGCTGTAGTAGATAACTGTGCTATAGGAAATGCTATAGATCAAGTCAGGTAATACAAATGCCTTCTAACTCCATTTCTTTTGCTTTTTTTACCTGTGAATTTGGATATTGGTATTATCCAGGGTAACCAATCCATTTGTTGCAGTCCTCCTATAACCAGCTGGTGGCCTTTCCAACATGTCAATAGGATACCAGTATCTCACCAGAACTCCTTCACTTCTGAGATAAGTCTCTACTTGGACCAATTCATTTACCTGGAACACCAAAACCAACACTGTCAATAAACACAATCATGGTAATATTTTTTTCCTTCAGAAAGAGCACCACATCAGCATTCTAAGCAGTTCAGTCCACTTAACCACATTCGCTCACAGACGTGTGAGGCTGGTACATTAGAAGCCCTCCCAGTGTATCTTTACTCACTGAATCAACATCCAGGACAACACCATGAAGACCAAATGTCTTCAGCATGCCCCGAATAGCAAACTTGGGTAAGGCTGTTCCAACAGCACTGCTGGTAACGTTGTTACTGTCAGGAGAGCGAGTCACCACGGTGAGACCTGGTCAGAAAGGGACACCATGATTTTTAGGGTGCAGCTTCTTCCTCAGATTGACAATTTATGCAGTAGATCCCAAGTACCAGAGCCCCTCAGCTGCTACTTTCCCCTCAAAATCCTTTTTCCTGATCTTACCTTTTCGTACTTTATCAATTGTAAATTTGTTTGCTTCATCTTTGATGTCCTCGATAGTAGGAAGGTAGAGGTCTCTTGGGATGCCACCATTTTCCTCATACAGGAATTCTACGGTTTGTCGTGCTATATCAACCATTCCTGGTGGGCAGAAGGGAATGCCTGTTATTTCCCCAGCCATCTGAAGTAAGTTTTCATTAACATCATAAGCTGTCAGGCTGACAGATAGGGAGTGGAGCTTTCCTGAGACACTTGTATGCTGTTCATCAGGGCTCAGAATTCCTACTTTGCTCTTACTGTGGCTTTCTCTGTGGCAACCTCTTTACTGAGGTTGTCTTGTCAGACCTGTATTCACTTACAAATCCAAATTCTAAGCACCTGATGAAAACACTGAGTACTTTTTTCTTCAATTTAGATTTTGCATCCCTTAATATAGTAGAACATAAAAGAAACACAGGTGTTATCTCCACCCTTACTAACATCGTACAAGACAACATGCATTGAAATAAACATGGCCATACCTAACTGCAAAGCTCCTTTAATCTGATCCAACCCAGACTTCCTCTCAGCCTCATTACGGAATCTTCTTCTAATTGTAGGGAAAACTTTAGTTTCCCAGGCTTTAACCAACAGGGCATAGTGATCCTCCTGCAAAGACAGAAGTTACTTAGAACACCAAGAAGAAAGAGAAGTTAACAGCCACTATATTTTCCCTAAGGAAGCAGGGAGAAGAACCCTTGTGCAGGGAAACGTAAAAATGTGAGTTACAAGATCTGTATTTAGACTACAAGTTATAGCACGCAGAGCTTGCCACGTTCCTCACCCGGGGAATGTCATCGTCGTCATCATCATCGCTTTCATCATCTGCAATAGGAGGGGGATGAGGATCGGGGCCTGATGTGATGAAGTTCTCATAACTTAGCTCCATTTTATAGTGGCAAGATGTGTCACTGTCATATTCTGCAAAACACGCAGGGAAATAGTGAGATCCTAAGGCACTAGAAGACATGCCACAATATCCATGCAGTTTTTGAGATATGTTATGTTTCATGGTCTCCAATCAGTCTATGGAAGTCTAATGCATTTTGACACAGCATAACCAATTGGCTGTTTCAATCAACATCTTATTGTATTCAGAGCCCTGATAAGGTAATTTCTCATTATATTGCATTAATTGAGAATAATTTGCACATCTCTACAAAAGACAGACCAAAGAAAGACCTTTTTAATTGCCTTGTCTAAAATCCAGTCCGTGTGCAATGCCTATCACACTTCTTAACCTAAATTGGCAGTACCTAAGGACTGCAGCAAAGATATGCTTAAATACTATTTAATTGACTGTAATTTCCCCTGAAAGAGATTTAAAAGCAGAAGTTAATCATCACTTTACGTTGCTGAGCTGTAGCAACAGCCGCAATTCTACACGGAGGTCCATGGGTCCCAGGATCCGAAGCGATGCTGGTGCCAGCATCATTATCACTATCAGAAGCCATGGCAAAAGGCAATGCTTCAAAATTGGCACTGATTTCTTCAGCAAGGTCAATGCAGAGATCAGCAGCATTCCTGTGAGCCTGTCCTTCAGCATAGGCAAACTGGCGAGATCCAAAGTTCGCACGGACCTTCGTGTTCTGGAAGATGAACATAAAAGCATTGAGATGAGCTGCGGATTGTTTTGATCCTTCTCTTTGCTCTTTTAAAAACCTCAGCCAAAGGGAGAAACTGATCACATCTCCGTGCCATACGGCTTTCCCAGCAGCACTAGCTATAAAACTGGCTGCAGCAGGGAAAGCAGTAAGCTTCTAAACACAAACTTCAAACTTGCCTTTGTTCTAGCTTCAAGATACAGCACAATTAGCTGGTATTCTTTGAAGCAAGGTCATTGCTGGGAAGGAATACTAATAGAAAGGCTACTAGCACAGAATAATGCTATCTTGTCAAGCCATTAGTGCTTTGATGAGATGGCATTTCTGCTCATTAGTGTCCTAACAGGAAGGTTAAAAATAATGGCAAAACATCTATATGCACCTGGGAAGGGTAAAGGAACACCTCAACCTAACTCAGTTTGGGTAAAAACTATTGCTCTACTTTTTATAGATATATGAGCAGGCACAATACTTTCTATGTAATTTTAATAAATCTGAAAAAGCATGTATGAAGCAATGCATTTCTGTTAAAAACTCACCTTTTTCTGAATGTGGACAACTGGCCACATTCCACCAGAGACATCTTCTAAATAGGGCCCAAGTCGCTGCCCACAGTATGTAAAATAAACTCTGCCTTTAGCTGGCTGCCCAGGAGGGGGTGGAGTCCCTTCTGTTCTTTCCCACCCAATTCCTGCTACATCCCCTGCAGAAAAATAGAATCATCCAAAGAAGAACATGGATTTAATCTTTATTCTCATCCACTGTTTCCTTTACATTCAGAGGATTTGCTTATCTGGTAAATCAGAAAGTTAGCGGTACTCTTACATACCAGGAGAAAGAGTCACATCCAGTCTAACACTCTTCCACTGTAGCAGGCTGGAGCCATTGTAATGCACTGCTCGCCCATTGCTGAAAAGTAATACAAGGAGAAATTAAGAAGAGCACTGAAACATACCAAGATTAAAGCTCACTATCTGCTGAAGTCCAGGTAGCTGTGATACCGATAACAGGCAACTCAACTCTCCTTATTTTGAGAAAGAGAGATTCTAATTCACCATTTTAACAATGAAAATGTACATGTTGCCTACTACAACATGGTCACAATCCTATTCCATAAGGAGCTTAGAAATGTACTGAGCAAGACCATGACTTCTGATGTACATCTCCAACATACTTGTGAAAGAGACAGGTGCCCACTGGGTTTGTCCAAGCACCATCCCGTTTTTCAGCTTCTGTAGCAAATCCAAATGAAACTATTGGTCCAGTGTCATCATCTGTATCTCCATAGGAAACTACTTCAATTTCCCAGTAGAACGATGGTGCCTAGAAACAAAAATAATACTTATTTTAAAAACAATTATTACAAATCTTAGGTAAAACAGAAAGTTTTCTTTCTCTTTTCATGTACTATTGAACATTAAACAACACAAACTGTTGTACAGCTTGAGTTCTCACCTGTACTGGAACTGGTGAAGTGGCATAGATGAATGTGCCCCGAGGAAGTCCCCCACCTGCACTAGGATCAGCCAAGAAGGTCACAGCAGTGAGATGTGATGAAAACATGCATGCTCGCACAGGGGGAAACACTCTTGATGGGCTCCAAGTGATTTCTTTGGGCTACAAAGAGGAACAAAGAATTTTATTGTACCAATTACAGCTGAAGTCTTCTACTGAAATCCAATAACACATTTTTATGAAGTGCACATTTAATACATCACATACAACTACCACAACTGCAATCACAATAAATTCCCATTGCAGAAATTCACATTAAATGGAATGTTTAAACAAATCCAGCCAGTTTGGCTCCAAGACCACAGGCAGATCCTCTGCACCCTGTGTCTGGCTTCATTTCCAAGGGGCTGAATGCTCAGCACTGTTTCTGTGCTCACCTGCCTTCTGTCTGCTTGGAGCGGAGGAGGGGGAGGCCGAGCGCAGTCACGATACAACATTCGTAGCCTTTCACACTGCATTTCTACAACAAGGAGCCTCTCCCCTGTAACAACAAAACCAAACAAAGCAAATTTAGTTACTGGAGTCCAACAAGGCAATCTTAATACCAGCAAACAGAAACAAATACATCTGCATTTTAAAAGATCTGATCAAATAGTCTCACCTAATCAACAAAATTAAGGACAAAATCTAATGCATACGAGCAATTATTTTCCCCATGTTTAATACATATTTGGCTAGCAAAGGCATTACTATGTTAATTAAGATATAAAATTCATTTTAGTGAGCAGGTTCATGACCCAGCAAAAGCAGGAAGTCAAAAGAATTTATGCCTGCTGTCAAAAAATCAGTGCCCTCCCTCTTACACTGAAGATCATACTGACACCCTCATGTTCCCATCCTGACATTCTTCAATTCAGCCACTTTTCCTCCAATGAAAGGCTCTAACATGGCTCTAAAACTTGCCCGTGAGCTAAGACTGCTGCTGGTCCCATTGCTTATCCTTAAACAGGAAAGGAAATCAAGAGCTCAATGATCAGGAATGTAAGAAAGCATTATAAATACTAGCAAAAAGGTCATAAAAAGAAAACAGAAGGGATAATGTCAGGGAATACAGAGCAAGTTACACTGGAAGCAAGAAAAGTGGAGAGGGTTTAGAAGTGTAGCAGTAGACAACTACCCTCAGGACTTGCATCTTCTGTGACACGCAGAATAATCATGTTGTGGTCTAACCTTTATGCCTAATGTTTAAAATGATACAGTGTGATGATTAGCTACTTGTATGTTAGCAGCTCTGCAGCTATGACAAGACATGCTGTACTGTGCTAGCTATCAAACTCTTAAGTAGCTGAAGGACAAAACAAAGTGAAGTGATTTTAAAGCTGTTATGTCTCTGAGTATGACAATGAAGCTCCAAGAACATGCTGGATACCTACCAGGGCTGCACTCCTGTGCAACCAAATTAAGAACTTCTACAGCAGCTGGACACTGTTGAATGAATTCTTCACAGAATGAACTGTCTTCTAACAGCTGAGCCATCACCAGGCATGCTCTTAATGGAAAAATAATAGGTTTAAAGCATTACAAAAGTGTACACAGAATTCACCTTTCCTCTGCTTCCCAACGGTTACTTACATGAAGCATTTGCTTCATGTATTGTCAGTGTTATGGGGGCACTTTATTTTTGGTGCACATTTTCACAACATTCAGACAATAAATGTACTTAAGGAAGCAAACAAGAACTGTTGCCTTGTCTCCTGCTGTCATATGTCAATGCCCACAGAGGAAGAAAATATGAACCCATGCAATTTCCACCCTTGGCAGCACTCAGGGCCAGGTTGGATGGGGTTTGGAACAACCTTCTCTAGTGGAAGGTGTCCCTGCCCATGGAAGGGGTTGGAACTGGATGAGCTTTAAGGTCCCTTCCAACACAAACCAGTCTTTCTTGAACATTTGTGTACAGTTTCAAAACAGACTCACAAAACCAAAACCTGGTTCTCGCACAAAAACTCACCTGGTTCTTATTTCAGCAAGAAGCCGGACCACTGCCATTACTGGAGTTGAGCCATCTCCTGTTGCAGGAAGTGAGGTGTGAATAGATAGACTTCCCTCCTGAGGGAGCAACATGGACTGGACTGCCTGTACTACCTTCTCAGTAATGGACAGTTTATGAAGAGGCAATGCCTGATGGTGCGGGGGCACGGTAAAAAGTTAAATTCAAGTAGTTAGTTTCTAAGAAATGAGGGTGTTTTATTACCTGGAGTTAATTCTCATTTTGTACTATCACAAAACCAGCACCAAAAACCAGTCAAAAAAAAAGAAAGTAGGAAAAAACAAACAACCCCCCAAAAACCCAACACAGTATGTAATGCAACATTTTTAAGCAACAAGAAGATGAATATCCATGTTACTTGAATGAAAACTTACATATACATATTGTTAAGAGGTATACTTTACAAGTAATCTTTAAGCAAAGATGAAGCAGGCTTTTTACATGCTGTAGATTAATTGTGACAAAAAAATAATTGATATTATACTTTATATTGGATTCTTAAAACTACCGTACCTCAGATCTTGGAACACAGAGCCTAGATAATGGAATAGTTAATGTGTCTGATGCTTGTGAGGTCTTTCTACTGTCTATACTGGTGGGTGGAAATTTGACCGTTGCTATACCTTCTTGTTCATTAATAGATGCCACAACTCCAATGCTTCCTGCTATTCCTTTACCTAAAACCTACAACCAAAGAAGGTCTGTGTAAGATTTAAGGCTTTACAAACAAGAAACACTGAGTGTATAACACCACACTCCAACTCAACACAGAGCTGGATGTTTTAGCAAGCAGGAGCAACACACAATAGCAGTCTCCACAAGTGTTATTTCAACTGCTTCACAAGCACAGACAACCTGCACACTGCTTCCCAAGTATGCCAGTGCAGGCAAGACACCATCAGAAGCACCAGCTCTCATATCAGATACAAAACATGAATGGCACTGAATTACCTGAACTTCAGAACCTATTTTAATTGTCTCCTTAAAACCACCCAGAGCACAAAGGGCAGCTACTGCCTGCCGAGCGATTCTTTGAAGTTTAGCCAGTTTCCTTCCACTGCTACTCCCATTCTCCAAAATACTCTCTGCATATTTCCCAAGTTGTGGAATGTACATCAGAGCCCGAGACAGAACCTGAAGACAGAAGCAAAAAATAGCAGAGAATGACTTCAAAGCACAATTCAAACAAAAAACAATGCCCCAAGCCTCCAGCCCACACACAGCCTCAGAACTACTTTTGTTCTTGAAGAGAATTATGTAACTCAGAATATTCCATGTTCTCTGAAGTGCAAACATCACAGATCTATATACATCATCTTAGCAAAACTCTTTGCTCAAGGATCTAGCCTAAGCAACAGATTAGTTGCTACAGGTTTCAGAGGAACATAAAAGCAGGGTAGAGCCCTTTCTAGCCAACACTTTAGACCCCCAGAGGTCATGGCAGAGAGGACTGATTAGCAGAGGTAGATTAATGACCCAGTGAAGGCAAGATAGCTCCCTAAACAAACAGCATTATTAATTACTGAAAAGACTGACAGGTGAATTAGAGAATACCAACATATTCTCTGAAGCTGGATAGTTTTTGATTACTTATTCCACACCCTCTACCAGAAAGGGCTGCTTCTACGCAATTATACATCCCAGTTTAAACTGGGAAGGAGTAGCTTAGGAAGTTGCTAATAAGTAAGTCCTCTCAACTACTCAGTGCATGCTTGGTGTATTATTTGATAGTTAATCTCCTGTCTGCTTACTTTTTCAGCAGTCGTTGTCCATATCTGAGCTGCATTCGATTCTGGTGCCATCAACAAGCTATGCAGCAAAGCGATTACCTCTGCTGCCATGCTGTTTGCAACATGACCACTAATGAATGGCCTCACAGGATCCGTCCTATGCAGGGTAAGAAAGTAATTTGCCCATTAATTTCAAAACAAGAGAAGGAAAAGAAGATTCAATTGTCAAGAATTTAGAGCATAAAAAAGGGAAGATTATTTTCTGGAGCACTACAAACACTGGTATATAGAAAAGCAGAATCTAGATTAATATAGAAACAAAGTGACCTACCTGGCAAGCTCAGAATTCCTCTCTCTGCAAAGAGATGTTTGTGCAGTCTTCTTTTTGTCCCCAGTGGACAACCCACTGGTAGTTTCTGGATTGACAGTTTCTATGGGTGGCCCAACACTAACTATTAGGCCAGACTGTGCCCACTTAGTTGCCTTTCGAAGAGCTGCAGCAGCTTCTTCTGTAATCACTTCACAACAGCCGCTCTGCAAACAAAATTGCCATGTAAGACAAATACTAATGTTAGCTCTATTTGGCCATACTGTGTGATGCATTTAACTCTCTTCCCTCTGCATATCTAAAAGTACTGAGAACACAGCAAAACATCCTCCTGTGTATTAGTTACAGTCATAAGACAAATTCTTTCTGTTGCTTTTTCTCATCTAAAAAGAGATCAATACAGATTCATTGCCTTTAACATTTCATTTTTAGCGTAAGAGTATAGTTTCTCTTCTCTGATCAAAAAAGCCACATATGAGTATCTCTGGTGCAAATACTCAGGAGCTTGTCTGAAAATATACATGAAAATTTAATTTAAATACTACCAGTGTGCATTAAACATTTCAGGAAAGAGAATATTAAAGGGCTTAAAGATGACCTACAATGGTTGGAGGAAGCATTAGCCAAAATCCTTTTCCATCATTTAGCCCTGTTATTTACATCAATAACTCCATAATGCTAACGTTATATTTAAAGTTATCTTTCTGAAGAGTTCTGTAAATTAAATAACATTAAACAAAGGGGATATAACATCAACAAAACCCAAAATCGACTGGCCATCGATTTTTACAATGCTGAATAATTCTTTAGCTATTCCTTTCCTTACTTTTGTCATGTCTCGATCCATTTTCACCACTTTCTCCATATTGGCTCCAGTTCCCAGTCGGAATGGACGACCTTCTGAGCTACTATTGGAGTGAAACAAAACACATCAGCTTTGTTTTCACAGGTGTTAAAACCAGCTGAACTATACAGTTCCATTTAATACATTATATGTGGTTTTAAATTACTTGAAAGTAACCCTTACAACTGAATTGCTCAAGAGTAATAGAAATACTTCTACTTAAAGACAAACCCAACTGCACTATAATTTACAAAATGAATTTAACACTACTGAATGCAGTGATTTGCATAGCAATTTAACCTTTCCCCTTAAAAAGAAGCATCATGCAACTGTTTTTTAGTGAACACAACCGCCTGAGTTAACCTTTCTCCCACCAACGCCCAACAGCTGTACCTTTTAGTACCATTTTTAGGGCCTGGGTTCAAAACCAGCTTGGAGTGGGGGAAGATGAAACAAACAGTACAAAATACAAGAGGTGATGATGTTGGCTGTTTGACATTCAGAGATCTCAAAATCCAGTGTGCACAAAGAATACTAAAGAAGCTGTAATAGGAAATTATTATCCAGTGTATGCATTATTAAAAGCAATGCTTTTAAAGCCATTTTGCTTTGACAGCTCTATTTGTTGGTCCTACATAGGCTACAATACAATAACAAGATACATCCAATTTTTCTGATGGAGTATTATTCAAGTAGTTAATTTTTCATGTCATTGTTTTCAGACAGATCAAGATGTTTTTATGTTCCTTCGGTTGTGGCTTACATGGCTTGTAAGCAAACCAAAACATCACACTTCATATCCCCCTCCTCCTTTTATACATGTGTATACCCTGCTCTTGTTTCAACTTCGCTGCTCTCATCTTCTACCAAACAGACAAGTCCAGAAAGCACTGGGATTTAGTCTTTCTTCCTCACCACAAATTCAGTGTAGTGGCGTGCGTTTTACCCAGGTAACAGCATGCTAAGCATCAGCCCCGTAAGCCATTTTTGCATTATGGTATTATTTTGCCAGTAAACACAGCAAAGTGGGAAGACATTTTGCTTATGTCTTTGATGCATTTTTCTATACCTGTAGCACTAAAAAAAAAAAGAGAAGAGAAATGGAAATGGCAAAACTGGTTGCCAATTCCAATCCAGTGAGTTAAGAGTACCTTAGTAATGGCTGAAGGACTTCATGGGATGACTGGTCTTCCCGTTTATGAATAAAAATAGAAAGTTTACCATCCACTGCCTCACTTTCTTCTCCAGGATCTTTATCACCTTTTATGGAATTTTTAGGGCTGGCTTTTGCCAAAGTAGTATCTGGCTCAGAGGCAGTTGGAGAAAGAACTGTCTGGCACCCTTCAGTAGAAAGGAAAAGAAGAAAACCAAAAGGAATTAAAACACACAACCATGAGTTCTATCAACAAACTTTCCTGACCTTGAAAATAATGCTAACACACCCAAGATGAATCTAATACATCACTGTGACACTCAGTCTGAGAACAGTTAAATTAAGAGCCAGGTGGAAAGTCAAAGAAATGTCCTATCTTAACACTAACACATCATATACTTTTTCCTACTTGAGCTTTCTGTCAGTACAAAAGCTCCTTGCAGAAACATGACTTGCTTGGCAATTTCTCAGATTAGTGTGACACCAGAAAGATGCTGCTACCTGGTACGACATAATCCGCCAGCTTAGCCAACAGCAGAGAGGCAATCTTGGAGGCTGGGTCACTGGGATCATCCTGTTCACTGTTCAGAGAGGGTACTGAGTAACTCCAGGGAGGCAACTCCACATTTCCACAGTCCTCAACACTCATGAGAGGCAGTGCAGCACGACACAACTGGAGGATTATAAGGACCAACTTTGGAGAAGGACGCTGATCCAACAGAAGCGACAGAAGCTTGGACACACAGGCTGGCTGGCTCAGGATTGCTTTACCTATATGACTCCTGAAAGGGATTAAACACCAAGACTGAGTAAGTGTCAGTTTAGAATGATTTTGAAAGTTATTTTACCTTCACTACTGTCAAAAATATACATATATCCCCTAAAGAACCCCCACCTGCTTTCATACACAATAAAAAATACTCCAGAGGCAAAGGCCTAGTACCTTGACAGGTCATTAAGAAGACTGAGAACATCTTGTAGTGCATCATTTCCTGCAGCTTGGTTACCACAACACTCTGTGGCTCGGGCAAGGTGGTTGGTAAGAAGGCTGGAGACCTGGCGAGCCAGACCAGAGTGAACAGCTTCTGTCGAGCCACCTGTAACAGCAGCGCAAGAATACACAATTGGAATTAACAAAATGAATGGAAATGTCTACAAATTCCTTACCCATAAACTGAAATTAGTAAGTTTTTGGTCTGCTATAGCAAAAAAATATATAAAATGTCTTAATTAAAAGTAAAGCCTGATACAACATCTATGTTCCATCAGCCAATAGCTACAGGTGTACGAGTTTGTGTTATGGCTGAATCCTATCACAGAAGAAACCTGTCAGGGATCACTCAGGGTCTCTGGTTATGTCTAGACAGAACCAAGTGACAGACATATCTGCAACATAAACACTCTCAGGAAGAGGAAAAAAACCCCTAGAATTAAAAAAGCACCAGGAAAAATCAACTTATTTTTGTATCCACTTGTGTGTCTGAAGAACCCTCACAGTACTGAAGTCATGGTGAGCAAACGGCCTATTTTAAATACATTTACACCACATCTCAGGCACTTACACAATTCTAAAGCACACAACAGAAACCTATTTGGCAGTCTTCCTACCTTCTTCTTTCTCCCATTCAACACACCGATTGGCCAGCACCTGGAAGGCAGCCCAAGCCATGGTGGCCACCTTCTGTTTCTTGGTCTGTTTTTCATTTGAACTGGATTCTGTCTGACTGCTTAAACTGCAAAGCCTGTCCATAAGTTGTACCAGGCCACTACGTACCAAACATTTCTCTTCGCTCCTGTTTAAGAAGAGAAATTTGGGTTTTACTTAAATAACTTTTCAGTCAGCAAACAACAGACACAATGAAAATACAGAACATGCTGTTAACTCAGCAATTAATCATTTCACTGACAGAAGGATGGTTCTGCCTCTCCCTTCTCCTCTCCAGATAAAATTCTGTACTCTAAGCAAATTTAACAGGATGCTCTCGAGATAATCCTCATTACTCCTCATCCCAGGAAGTGTTCAAGGCCAGATTGGACAGGGCTTTATGAAGAAAGGAAGTATGTATATACTAGGTAATATTTCTCGCTAAGGCAAAACCCATTAAGGATGCCCTCCTTCCTTTTCTGCAGGAAACTCCTTCATACCTTGTGTAAGGTATAGTGCATAAGAGGCCAATGCTATTTGCACAAGCAATGGGGTAGCGAGCACACAGTGAGACCACAGATGTCATTGTCTCTCCAAAAGCTTCCTGGACTTGTTCCACCATCCCGCCACATGTGAGCTCTTCAATTCTGTTGATAGTTAGATATTTGAAATGGTAGGTTTTCTAGGTTAAATAAAATGAACAAACTTCCAAATACAGCTTTAAAGAAATAATCAGCACATATTCAAAATTATCCAAAGAAGATTCAGAAGTTAAATTCAAATCACTTAATGCTTTAATATGAAACATAAGTAAACAAGATAGTAGGATAGTTTTATTTCAAACATGATTGAAACTTGACTACAAACAAAACACTTACAAAGTATCAGATTTAGTATTAGTATCAGCTCAGTCTATCACTAATACCTAATTAATATGAACATAGAATTAAGATAGTAAGATACCTTTAGACATATCTGTGGACACATCATCCAAGTATGAAAGGAAAGTCCATCTACTACCAAATAAAAGCATTTTCTAGAAGCTTCTGCCTTTTAACCCCACAGGCACCAAAATGGTTGTTGCAAGTTTAGTTCTACAAACTGGAGCCCTCACAGCTAGTCACTCCTCAGGGTTTTTCTTTGTGCAAAGCAATTTGCTATCTTCTACAGAGACTGAAACAATTCTTTTCAGAAAAATAAACTAACCTTGGTCCTCCCTGGAGCACCATGGTCACTGGGCCTACAAGATGGGTCACACCTCCAACCCGAACAGCCGCTGTCAGCAGCTCTCTCATGTGCACCAGGGCTTGCTTCCTCGTGTTCCCACGCCGCCACCTCGTCTGAGCAGCGAGCAGAAAACTGCTGCTGGACACCTACGAGATTGTGTTTGGTTTCGTGAATGAGACACAATAAAAGACCTCCCTTCCTTGTGAAAGTTTGAATTTGGAAATATAAGGATTTGGCACATTCAAAAGGACATACCGCTTGGTCAGGATTTGTTCCAATGAAAGCGAAGAGCTGCCCCAGTAGGACACTGTATGTGGGTTTATCTCTGCTGTCCTCAATGGTCAGTGACTGGAGAAGAGTAAAAGAGCTACTTCTGTGGCTGGTAACGTGGCGGCGCCTATGAGAACACAGGAGAGTTACAAGGGGCAGCAGTAAGCCAGGCTTTGCTTTGCAAAGACTATGATGATTTTAACAACACAGGCCACATTATTGTAAAGCAGCTTAGTGGAATAAACCCTCGCATACCTTTGACTTGACCTAGCAAACTCGATATCTTCATTACCGATCATTTCCAAGTCAGATGGTGCTGACATACTGCGAAGGAAGACGGGCTGGCGGACGGCGTGAGAGATCACTTTTGTTTCAGATGCTGATTTACAGGCTGCAATATTACACAATATGACAGAACGTCACTCCTGGCTTAGGAGTATGAACTGGCTTTAAAATCAGTGTGGACATTCCAGTGAAAGCTGTAACATACAGCAAGGAAAATGCAGCCTAAGCAAGAATTTGCAACTCAGTTCTGAGGACTTCCCTGTTTTCAGGTATTGTATCAAGTTAGATTTGATGTGACCAGGTTACGCATTTTTCTCCCAATAATTCAGGAGACTAAAGTTTAAATTCCACTTATTATTAACCATACCTTAATTTACCATCATTATGGCAGTCAGGAAACAAAGACTCAGCCTTATTCACTGTAAACAATTTAATTTGATAAAGTAAAAAAGAGAAAAAGGATTGATTTTAATTTAAGTGAAAGAGGGAAAATAAGAGAAAAGGAAGAACTTATCTCTTCAAAAAAAAAAGTAAAAAAGAAAGTACAATGTTGGTCATGAGATCTATACCTGGAGTCTCTGCAGGGGTACCAGATATACTTCTTGTGATCCCAGACTGTGCTGCAATAGTGACATGCAATAACAGCTCTGCTCTGTTCATCAAGCTCTTCACTAGTGTTTTGGTTTTCGCTAGGGGATGAGAGGTCTTCTGTATCAGCGAATTCACCTCTTGAAAAAACTTCTCCCTAAGATTACGAAAGGAAAATAAAAGAAGCAAGCTCAATTATGTTTTAACGCCTTCTGTAATAACATGTTACTGTGAGAAAGGTTATTTTATACAAGACATACAACATCAATCTGTTCTATGCCAACAAAGTAGAAAGCAGATAAAATGAAATAAATGATTTGTTAGTAAATACTAATATTAATGTATTTAACACAAATATTCTACAGGTGCTTTCGTAAGTACCTTTCCTAAATGGTCCACTCCACAGCCAGCTACCAACCTTAATGCCAGGACCACATTCTCCAGATCGCTTCCATCAAAAGAAACTTCTTTCATTGAACACAGAAGTTCTAGTTCTTTCATCTTGCTCTAAACAAAGTGAAGGAAAAGGATGAACATGTGTTGAGTGAGCAGCATGAAGCAGGAGCACACACACAGCAGCCACAATGCTTACCTCATTGAAGTGATAATCATAAAAGAATGGGACATTGTTCTCCAGCTTCCCATGCATGGCGTCATCTACCTCGTTCTGCCATTTCTGCTCCAGCTCAGCCACACTCTAGTAAACAGACAAAAATAACACTTATTGCAGTTGGTCATCTTAAGGAGCTGAAGAAATCTTAAAAGGAGAAATCTGAGTATATTTTGTATTTCTATGTTTCTAAAATGCTGTTAATACACCTTTATTCTCAAAAAAGCCTCCTTGGTTTATGTATTTTCATTTTTACCTGCAATTGTCTCTCCATGGCATTTAGCTTCTTAAAGGTCTCTCCCATAATTTTACAAAGTAAATCATATTCTTCAGCATGTTCCTCCTGATACTGGAAATTTATCAGGGACTGGAGTGCATCAACCAAATTCAAATGTTTTATCACACATGAAACTACCATCTCCTCCATTACTTCTGGCTGAATCACATCCCTAGGGTTATAGGTAAAGCCAAACTGATTAAGCAAGAATAATGGACAAACTTTGACAATTCATATTTACAATTCACTAGATGCTGATTTACAAACAAGTATTTATAGACTATTAAACTCATATCATCGTACACATCAGGCATGCCACATCCTCATTGTGCTTCTTTAGCTCACTTACTTTGACACCGAACATTAAAACAATAAAAGTCAAGTTAGAGCAGAACAGTGACTACTTACCTTATACTAGGTCTAAATTGAGGCCGAGCACGTCCAGAAATTTCCCTGAGTTTGATCATGATTCCTGGAGGCAGCCTAATTCTAGGCAGATCAAAATAGTGTCCAACAGGAGGCACTAGAACATCAGAAGGGTATGTAAATTCTCTATCTTCATCTATAGTGAGAGGCAACGGAGAAGGACTTGGTGTAAGGGCTGGAGATATGACACCATTGGCTTCCACCTGCCACTGGCACCTGGAAGAAGAAATAAAAACAGATGAAAAGGACTTTTTTCCCTCTAAACTCTTCCTCCCGTTCAGAAAGATACATTACAAGGACAGATTACATATTAACATATTAAATCTGGCTTGTACCAAGCATAGCCCAATCCTCCTCTATTTGCTCTAAAGAAAACCTCTCTTCTAGAGAGTATTCCCTTTGTTTTAGGCAACACAGAACTGCTGAACAAACTGCAGGAAAAATTATCACAACACAAGGCTTCAGCACAACTATAGAAGTCCCCTTCCCTCAGAAAATAACCCACATTGGAACTCAGATCAAAGTTACTATCTTTTTACCTTTGTAACAGTTTAGATCTTAAGAGCTCTTGACAGGTTTCTTCATCTTTGGTAATTTCTGGTCCGTTGTATAGTATTCGCAGCATAGAACAAGCTAACACAGAAAGGCCAAGTGCCAGGTCAACTAGGAAAGGCAACCCTCCCGACACGTCCTCTGAAGACTCCTGTAGCAGGAATAGTGATAAGTTGCACTCAATCAACCATGAAGTCCTTCCCCAATATATTTCAAGATAGGTGATTTTATATTTATATATATGTAAGATTATATGTACATCTATATATAGCTATCTTTTATGTATCAATCATACATCTCTTACACATAGGTATAAGTAAAAAATGCTTAACAATTAAAAGCAACATATAAGAACAATCCATTATTTTCCTGAACCAAGAAAAAAGAAAAGGTAAAGTCATTTTTGGTTCAGTCATTCTTTGGCCTGCAGGTCTGTCATCTCACCGGCCTAGTCCTAGCTTCCTGGTAGAAGGATTAGTTTTGTTTCATTTGATCCCAGCATCCCTTCCCTCTCTTCTTTATAGGCTGGAATCATTATTCTCCTTAAATCCCCGATTTCCAGGTTGTTACAAGATACCCATCTCTCCAAAGAAATCCTGCTCTACAAGCAGCAAAAGATATTACAGTGACTTCATCCAGGTCCAGTGTCAATGACAAGAGACAGATAAGACATATTTAGTAATTATTATCTTCATAAAACCCTAAGCCATGCCACAGCCTAGAACTTAGATCCTTTAACACTGTAAAAAGATGATTTGTCTTACTGCCAAAATAAGTAATAAGAAACAAGTAAGTTTTGAACATTAACTTCCAACTTTGAAGCACATTTCTATTTGATCTGGAGTGTGTTACAGACAGAAGACAAACCAGGCTGAGCCTTTCCCATGGAATGTCGTGTTTGAGTACCTGCGCTCGAACAGTGCAAGCAAAGCCCCACATGGCTTTGTCTGGAGTATTGTGCTCACGACCACTCCGCATTTCAAAGGAGAAGGTGACTGTATCTCCTTCCACCTTCAAATTTTGATGGGGAGGAAGGAAAGAAAAAAAGAAGAGACATTTCAGAACTGGGGCAAACAAACAGAGTTTTCATTAAAATGGCTTATTGTATGCATTAATGCTTTTAATGACACTTAGATAAGCATTATTTTTATCTCTGATTAAATACTCCGATCTAAAATTCTTCCCTTTTTGTAAGGATATCTTTTAGTGGACAATTTGATTTTAATTTTGCTGCTGGCTAACTACAGTAAAACAGTAACAACCACTGCATTTGTAGAATTTATCAGCCTGTAGTACTTGGCTCTGATTTTCATCAGAACACTTTGATTGTTTGTCTGCAAGAACCCATGCAATAACCAACAGTTCTCTTCCTGAGGGCAGACAGACAAGCTCTTCAAGGAGAACAACATCAACACATTAACAGAAAAGTTTGCTAAAAGGCCAGTATAAAAGTCTATGTCTGAAAAATAAATGAAATTCCATTAATTGTGAACAACGAAGTGCTTGTTGGAAATTGCTTTCCATTTCATTACTTTTTTATTTCTTTTTGAAATTATTTTTTGTTATATATTTAAGCCCAGTTTCAGTGTGGGACAATGCAGCAGCACAAACATGTAAGGAAATAAATGACGCTGCATACAGAGGGAACACACAGCAAAACTATTGAAATACTGAAGTTTCAAGAAGTTTCAGGGTTTTTTTCTGTCTTGCTTAACTACCAAAAGCATCCAATGTCATTTTAAAAACCAACATTAATGCTACGTTTATTACTGGTTATATTTGTGGGTTACTGTTCAAAAAATGTAGTTATGCCCACAGACCTTAAGAATATATGCACAACCTGAGACCCTGCAAGAATTTCTCTTAGGAAGATCAATGAATGAGAACAGTAGTGCCATTAGAGACTCCAGGACTGAAACACACCAATAATGAATTCCAGTAAGACATAACAAAACAAGATAAGCTCAAAGAGAAGCATCACACATAACACAGAGCCGAGTTTAAAGTTATTCCCCAAGGACACAACAGCCCACTTAAGAAGTGATCTCAGGACGGGTAACCATACACTTAAAAGCTTCGACTTCATTGTTATAAAGGGCTAAAAAGGACTCAACAGGGTTTCCAAAGGGGAATTTTCTATGTGAAATATTGGTAGATTATAATACTGTACCTTTACTAAGTCTTTCGGCCAACCAGTTCCTAAGACACTACGGCTGCCATATCCCAGTGTATTGCCTCCATACTCAGCAACCTTCCTACTGTTTGTGTTAGGACCAGCATAGATCACCAACTTCAAAACATAAAATACACTGTTAGACTGTAAGAGAAAAACAAGAAAATCTAATAATAATAATAATACTTAGCACTTCCACCGCGCTTTAGATTCTCAAAGCGCTTTATCAACATTAACAAATCCTCACAACAGCCCTGTGAGGAGAGTAGGCAAGTATTATTATCCCCATTTTACAGATGGGGAAACTGAGGCAGAGAGGAAAATAAGTGACTTGCCCCCGAGGTCACATAGCAAGTCAGCAGTGGAATGGGAGCAGAAACTGGGAGATATCCCAACTTCCATTCCTCATGCTGAGCTAAATAGAACATACTGTCTCTCTACTAATAAACAGATTGATCCTGCTCCCATCAAAGTTCGTATTTTGCTAGATTAGTGGTTGGACTCCATGGCCTTAAAGGTCTTTTCCAACCTAAACAGTTCTATGATTCAGTGGGAACATGATGAGGTCCAAAGTCTTCTGGAGGAGTTTAATATTAACGTCACCCATTACTGGTTAAAGACATTTATAAATAACTAATGGAAGTGAGTATCACAGGACTTGTTCTACGTTAGAGAATATATGGCAAGAATTAGTAAGCAGCACAAGCAGCTCTCCAGTTATACAAAGTAAGTGCTAGCTGTTGTGTTCTTGGAATTGAAAATACTCATTCATATTAATCCACGTAAAAAAGGCATATATCATCAGGGAAAAAAAAATAACCTTTCTAGTGTTGCTTAAGCAATCTGTGCTGTTCAACATTGGAGACAGCTAGATTAAAATTGGGGAAATAAAGAAGACTGAACAGCAGTAAAAATGAGCAGGAAGTCAAACTGCGACATTCTGAGCCATCACGAAAAGAAGTTAAAAAATAATGGAAGAGTTTGGTATGAATTCCTGAGGGGGAAAAACCCAAAACAACTCCCCTCCAGAACTTCTGGAGTCTACTACATTTCTCCTATTCCATAACTACCACTACTTCCGACATCTTCTGAGGCAATTTCCAAATTGCAGAACCTAACCCTTAACAAAAGATCCTCACAACTGATAGGTCTTAAACACTGAAACAATCACTGGATATTATGTTCTGAAACAATATAAAAGAAGAATTAAATACATCTTTTTTTGATTGTTTCTTCAAGAATGATAGAAATTAAACACAAACCATCATCTTCCTGTCTTTTCATGTCAACAGCTCTTTGTACATTCTCTATCATTTAGCTAAGTCTAGTCTTAAGATGAAACTCAAGTTATTCACACTTACGCCATGCAAGAAATAACCTCTCTGCATCTCTGTACTTTACAGCCAGGCAAGTTGACTGTGACATTACAGAACACTAATAAGCTCCTATCAATAAAAATCTCCTGCATTATTCTGGAAATCACGAAAGACAAGGGGCAGAAAAGACAAAAATGGGAAGTGCTGCTGCTGAAAATATACACAAAAGAAAGAATTTCGGAATTGGCCCTTGCTTACCTTGTCGTAATCATATTGTGAAGAACATCTGTTGTCAAATCTAAGATACAAACAGCGGGCTCCTGGGATATGGACAGTTTCTTTAAATTTATAGTTATCCCTGACAGGATGAACTGTTTCTACAGTCTTCCCAGCAGCCCAGGGAGCTGGGATCTTCAAACCCGTCAGAAAACCAGGTTCTTCTTTCTCTTCCAGCATTCTGAAATCAGAGTAAACAATGAGTCCTACAATTCAGCACACAGATTTCTACTGTATATAGAATCATAGAATAGTTAGGGTTGGAAAGGACCTTAAGATCATCCAGTTCCAACCCCCTGCCATGGGCAGGGACACCTCACACTAAACCATGGCACCCAAGGCCTCATCCAATATCATACTATAAAGTACTTAAAAATCACTTCTCGGTATTGATACATAGTGACACAAAGTATTAACTCCCCATTTTAGGCATAACTATATTGAGGGAACGTGCAGAACTTGAAAAGTATGAACTATGTACATTAGAAATAACTATGCCAAGCCCTAACCTGTAAGATCTGAACTTTTCCCTATGCTTTCTAATTTTCAAGTTATGGTACACAATCTAAGTAGTACCATGGAAAAGTAAATAGTATTATATACTATATATGGATTTTAACACAATTGGTAGCATTAAAAAAAACCCCTTCCCTCCTGGAAGAGCACTCAAAACTGATTACCCCATCATAAAACAACATGTTTCACTGAAGCTTATGATCTGGAGGAGGACTGAAAATAAATTTAGAGTTTTCAAACTATTTCAGACTGTTTGCAGACAGTTTATGGCACATTATCACAAGTTGTTTAATGTTACAAATTCTGCAACACTGCAAATAGCAATGATAAGCATTTTTATTTCATTTAGCTACGTGCTTCTGTTTCTAAGCAGAAGCTGTGTCTCAGCTCAAAGTGATATAGGACCTAAATGCAACACTTAAATCGTCTTCTCTATGTAAATGAAACCATTTAATATGTTTCCAATGGTTTTAATACTGTATCTCACGCTGCCAGAGCAATTTGCATTTTCTCCTGATGATCTTCCTTAGCCTAATTTATTGTAAGAGGAACATTCAGAATTAATTCCTAATGCTTTAGGGGAAGGGAAAAAACCAAAACAAACCATCGCCTGTGCAAACAACCTGAAGATAGTATTAATGTAATTCTATATGCAAAAAAAATCAGAACTAATTGCCTTTTGTAAAGGCTTATATATCTTTAAGACAGCCTTACAAACCACTACAGCTTTGCCTTTAATAAAACAAGGAAAAATATGGGGGGGGGGCAAGATTGCTGCTTTCAGATCTATCCCTCAGCAATGCTTAAATGAACAGTTAAGATATTTTATCCCATGAAAAGACCCAAACGTAAAGGAAATCACCTCTCATCAGGCAAGAGCTTCCCTTTCTGTTCTGATGCACCACTGGGAGAACTGTTCAGTTCTGAGAAAACTGGAGACTGAGTTTTAAGCAGCAGTGCAGTCTGTGGCACAAAATATAGTGTTAGGAACATGCAAACAGTAAGTAATTTTAACATCTTGTTATTGAACTATATTAACAATCACATTGTAAGCTGTTATTGGCAATGAATCATTACTTAGTAGCTGTTGTAACAATTCAAATTTAACATTCAACATTATCAGCTTTTGCAGCTGTTAAAGCAATTCTTACACTGTGATCTGCAGGAAGTTGACCAAGACCTCCAGCATTTCAGAATATACATGTCACATCTATTTTCCTTTGTAGACAACTGCAGACACAAAAAACATACCTGACTTGTGTAAAGAACCAGCTGCACCAGCTGAGGCATCAAGGCATCAGCCATAGTCAGGGTCTGCAAATTTGGGTGCATCAGGGATGTCAGTAGGACAGGAAGCAGATGTCCAAGCATAGTAGCCTTTGTAATTTGCTCCAGGCCTTTTAATCTGTCAGGAGAATCAAAGTTTGCATAGTAACAACTATTTTCATGGAGTATCACTACTATTTTTAGTAGTCTGTTTAATCTTGTAATAGGCTGTGTAAGTAGGCAATTCAAAATTCAGCAGATTCGCATTCGTAAAACACCAAAAAAACCACTTTTATATCTTGAAAACATTACAATTTCTCCAAAATGAAACCTAGTCTTTGCTATCAACTCTTACAAACAAGACCAGAAAACAATAAAAACCAGGAGTTAACTAATTACTTAGAAAATGGTAAGCTCCCATGGGCATGCGATGAAAGTCCACATCAAACACAACTGTATTTGTTCAGTATGTGTACCAGGCTCCGAACACATGCAGCTCAAAGTACTTGAAAAGAACCTGTATCTACAACAATATATTTGAGCACGAAACCCATCTGAAAGTATCTCAAAGGAATTGTGCGCTGTCAATAAACAAAACTAACCTTGCAGGCACTGAAAAGCTTAGAAACTGAAACCTGAAACATGACTGGGAGAGGGGGGTGTTTTTAATAAGGGGAAAAGGTTCACTGTTTTTGTTTACATCACATTCCCAACATATATTTTAAGTGGAGGGGAGACAGGGAAGGGCAAAGTGACTCTTTCTGTTGAAATATGCAGGATATCACAACAACATCCAAGACTTGTAATGGATAAAATGACTTAACTACAGTTTGTTTCCAGTTACTTGACTCATAAATAACATTCTAACCAAAGCCTTTGTAATTTGAAGTCTCTATAGATTATCAAGCTGTTAGTACTGACATACTTGTCTTACCTTTGCTCTCTGTCTGAAATGTCACTGTTTATTAGTGCTGTAGTGACTTGTTGCAGCATTTCTAAGACTTCATCGCATCCTGTCAGAATTTGTGTAGCAAGAGACAAAATGCTGGTCTTTAGCTCCTAGGTACAAAGAGAGTTAAAGGATACTTGAATTCTTAAGAGAATACAAAAAAAGGGCAACAGAACAAAACGATGGATTTCCAAATGAGAATAATGATAATGTGACCTGGCAGGCCTGCAGCAGGAGATTCATCCAAGACTTAAATTTGATTAATGCTAAGACCCAAAGTGCTGGGAGAAACTAGGTGCATGTTTTACAGGATGCACATCCAGTTTCTAGAGGGAAGGAATCCCCATGTCCAGCACAGGAGAGCAAGCTGTTAGCCAGCCAAGGTACAGCACTGGTGACAGAATGTCCTAGCAGGTATGAGGATCACTGTAGAGAGAAAAAACTGAACAATGAAAACATGGGTGAATAGTGAGACAAGGAAAGTACTACAATATTTAGCATTTACTCAATGAGCCTGAACAAGTAACTTCCAACTACAGCAAATTATAAGCACACAAAGTCTCACAGTAGCAGATAAAACCAGCTTAACACCACCAGAAATTCAGAAACCAATGCCATTATAGATGAACTGTTACAAATACTACTATGACACAAGCTGCATGCTAAGACAGAACTGGCTTCAATGAGTTCATTCCAGACTATGCCAGCAGTAACATGAAATGACACCATTTTAATAAACATACCAACAAAACAACCACTGTCTACAAGCCCTGTCCTCAGTTTCCCTGCCACAAACATCGCTGCCGCTATTTCAGACAACAGATGTAGTAGGTGCTTCTACATAAGCTTTGTAAGGTAAAGCTGAAAAAAAGCAGCAGCCAGAAAGGCAAACAGGAAAACCTTTCCTATTTATGTCTGAAAAGTGATCACCCAAGTGATCTGGAGCAGAGGAAGTGGGGAGCAATGTCTCCAGAAGGATTCCTGGCACATAGACTTTTTCACTAACACATATCAATTAAAGTACATTTTAAACCTCACCATATGTATATTTAGGAAATGCCTGCTCTTACTAACAACACAGAACACAAGCTGGAATCCTGAACACAGAACAATTGCAGACTTGAGCTGGAGAACAGGAAAAAAAAACCAAACTATCTACAATAACTTAACTATATCAAAAGGAAAAGAATTAACAAAACAATGGAAGTAGAATGCACTGCAGAAACAAGAAGTGTTACAGGAACACTGACTGGAGAGAGCCATGCTAGAATAAAACTTGGTGTTTACCTGTACCTTCAATGTCTCTCCCTGCAAGGAGCTGTCACTGTCATCATTTTCATCAGGTTTAATCAGAATAGTGTTACTGAGGAGGTGGTTCTGTACAGCCATCAGATACCGCAAGCACGAAGATGCAGCCTTTAACATAAATAAGTAGAACTTTACATTATCTAAACCACTTAACCTTAGTTCAGGCAATCCTTGTAGTTTGAAATGTAAAAGAGGAAAAAAGTTTAGGGAGAGGACAAGCAAAAGCAGAATAATTTCCCTTGAACAGAACTGTTTTGCTGATTTAATGTAAGCTTGTTAATACATATTTAAGAGAAGAAACTGGTTACAAAACACTGCATTTTGTGAAATAACTTGCAAAACACAAAGAAGCAGTACAATTTTATTCAACTATGTAACATTATAGTAATATTCAATCACTGTAACATTCATTAATTCTTAAAGGATAATGCATCCATAAAACTCAATTTAATTCGCATTCCTGAGCATGCTGGGATGCAAGCTCATCTGCCTTTGCCCTGAGCCAGCTCAGGGAGCTGATCCTGTTCAAAACATCTCTGCATACTCTTACCATTCAATAATGTCAACTTTTTGTCTGTAAATGCTAATCCTTTCTGCTTGTTTGAATCATTATACACAGCTGCAGAAAGAGTTTGGTTTTTAAGTTGTTGCGATGCTTTGAAGACTGAGATACACAGGGTTCTTTTCAATTCAAACAGCTACCAGAGCAATTGGAAAATGTATCCACATATAAATCTGGTTTAGCATTATTGTACAATTTGCTTTGCTTTAAGAAATTCTTTCTTCCTTCCCTGCACAGCATTAACAAAAGAATCTTTTCCTGTATTTGTTAAGAAACACGAGTATAGAAGCTTCACCTCTATACACTCAGTGAAGATGATAGATTTAAGGAGGAAAAGAAGCCAAAGGCACATATACTTTGATCAAAATACATTTTACTTACAGGCACAGTTGAAAGAAGCTTTTGAAAATCATCTTTAGATACAGTTTGGCACTTGGTGATTAAGACACAAGATTCTCGGACAACAATCTTGAGAATGTAGTGCAAAAGTTCATCATTTAGTCTTCAAAAAATGCAAGAAAGATGTAAAATGTTAACAGTCTAATTACAGTGTTTTGATTAGCTCATCTCAAAAGTCTCTGCAAGCTGCACCACTAATCATGTGAAACCAAAACAAATACCTCTTCAACTTGAGATTCAGACACAAAGAAAACCAAGTTTGAGATGTTAAACAACAATCACTGCAAGTGATTTCCTGCACTGTGCTGATATAAATCGATGGCTTCTAATGACACCTAAAAAAAAAAGACTTCTCCCAGCTTGAACAGGGACTTGAGACTGACAGTTTTATTGCTGAAAAGTCACCTAATGTAGTGATAAAGGGAGCAGTGTCATCATACCACACTTATGAATTATCATTGACATTTACTGTATACATGGTAAGTAGAGGACAATCCAAACCTAAGTCTGTGTACAGAAGTCTCCAAAGTTTCCCCTAAATTTAGTCCAACCTTTCTCTCATTTGTCCTAATGAAACTCTACCCATTCCAGACACAAGGACAGGATTTCAGGGCACACTGCCAGTAAAATAACAAGCAATTTCAACAGAATTTGATGCAAGATCACCTAAAGCAGATAACAGAAATATTATATATGGGGAGAAAGGGGAACATATTGTTGCATTTTACCTATAGTGATCATCATCTTCACTTCCAAATCTGTTGTTCTGAAGCTGTTCAGCTAAATTAGTCAGGATAACATCGCGGAGTTGAGAGAGACCACTATTTCTCTCTCCTAAAATGGAATGCAAAAACTTTGGCAAAACAGCATTTTACAGAAATAATTTCTTTTTATTTCCTCACATATCTTGCTTAATACATGCTACTTCTCAGAAATTATGGTATTTACAGCATAACCCAATTCCCTGTTGGTATCACTGCCTGTTGAAACTTACTTTGATGGATGCACACTGTTCTATGAAGTAACATATTACTGCGCATCAGCTGCTTCTAAGCCCAGACCCCCATTTCATGGTGAATGCAAGTAGAACATTACTCTTTCACTAAGGATTAAAATTACCTCTGGTTACTGTGTAATTGCCATGAGTAACACTAACCGTAGATATTCTAAAACACAACCTGGACAGGAAACATTACTAAGACTGACAAAAGAAAACTTTAATCCTTTTCCATTTCAAACAGCTGCCCGATTGAGACCAACTTCCCTTTTCTACACCTCATCTACATTTGCCCATGTTTCCATTCAGAAGGAGCTTCCGAACTGGAAGCATTCTGTAATTTCCTAGCAGTATTTTCACTTTCTGGTTTCAATTACAAAAAAGCCACCCACACTTTCACATGTCAAGAAGACATTCTCACCTTCAGTTAAGACTAATTTCAATAAATTATTGATTTCTGCTTCTCCAGGATACAGGATATTTAAACCAGAGCTAAAGAAAAAATGAAACCATGGATTACTTAACGCACTTAAAAGCAAACAAAATCATTTCAATGGACATGTGAAAAATGGCCTTCGTATCTGATGTAACATTTAGAACAACCATGTAACAGCTTCTTCCAACTTAAAAAGACATCCTCCGTGTTTTAGCATTTATATTAGTCATAAAATAAGTAGCTGCTTTCTCCAGAAATCAGCTCTGATCGGCTATATTTTATTGTTGCAGTGCCAAAGCTTCTTCCAGAGCTATTTGCTCCCCCCTTGAGAAACTCCACATTAATCACTTATATATATATATATATATATATCTATGACAGCACAATCATTTTTTCTAGATATGGACAGATGTCAGAAGAAATGGATGCTGGTTTAAGAGAACACCTCAGTTCTGGTGATGGGGGATGGCTTACCTGTGGTAAGAACAATGGAAAATGCAAAAGATGGTAAGTAAGAAGTCACTACTGTTGCAGTTTTATACTTACTAAAGACTGGCTCCTTACAGAAGTCATAGATAAGCTGAAGAGTCTAGAACTAGTGTTTTAGAAACAACACAGCTATGCATAAATGCTCCTTGTGGAGATATTTTTCCGCTCTAACTTGTGATGAACTTTGTCCTTTCTACATGAATTACCACATCAAGATAGGAGAACACAGTAACTTAAAAGGAATACTTCATGATTGTCTGGAGTGTTGAAACTACTATGCAGGCTTCCTCTTCTGCCCTTTTTCCCCCTTTCTTTTTGAATAACATTCTCATAGAAAGAGAACTGGCATGTTTTTCAGCTTCATACTGAGAGCAGGGATTATTGCAGCTTCCCTCCCTCTGGCTCATGCTGACCAACTTGTGATACAAACATTAGGAAGAGTTATCATACATTGCAACCTAAGTATGAGGTTTCTGTTGGTATCAGAATATTCCAGTGAGAAAACAGGAGGAAGGAGATATTACCTAATCCCCACCTCTGATTTTTTTAGAAGTAATTGGAGGACACAGAGTTAAACACACGGAAAAATGCAGCAGTTGTCCATAGAGTTGACAGGACACTTGTTTCCCTGTCAAAAAGCAAAACCCTGACAATGCCAGGTAATCACACTGAAGATATGCTATTTTTCTTCACTCAGAGTTGCATAAAGCCACTGAAATTTGGAATGTCGTGATTCACACAAAAAAAATGCAGGTTGATCTTCAGAAGATTTTGTTCTCAACCTTTGGAGCACTTCCCACTTGAAAGCAGATTATATTTGTACTTAGGACATTCGAGACAGCATCTCCTGGTCCTTGAGATTTTCATTATCTCATTTTCGTGATACACAATCACACTTTTTGCTCGCTTCCCTGTACTTAGTCATGCTGCTGTTTTGACAAGCCAGAGAAAGGAAATTGCACAGCATCAGGTTCAAGAGATGTAGTCGCTAATACGATGTGGAGCTAAAGCAACCAGCCTGTTTAAGTGTTTGATGACCTGGTGTATCAGCCCAGACACATAATGCCCACTCTTCTGCCTAAACAAATTCCTGTTTTCTAAAGATAGACCTGAATTTGACAAGACATTCTTCTGCTTTCCCCTGGGCCTTCAATCTTACAGCATTCCTCAAGTATTATTTATTCATTCTGCTTCCTCTTACACTCCCTTTTGTTTAGGAGAATTTCAGTATTGTCACTTGAAACACACTACAGCAGCTGACAACATTAGCTTTGCCTATTCCTGACCACCAATACAGTATGTGAGCTATCTATGGAAGTCATTCTTAGCCATCACTTTGCTTCAATTAAATTACTATACTAAATATTTAAAAAAATCCCTAAAGAAAGACAATAAAAAACAAGAAGTGAGAAGAATGGAAAGTAATTACTACCTGTTACTTCACTGTCATCATGACAAACAGATTGTATTTCCCTTCTTCCACAGATAAAAATCATAATAATTTTATCACACTATGTCAACCTTCATTTCATCATATTAAACTGCTGAATACAATTTGAATATTCATTGTTCCAGTATTTTCAAGTAATCTAAAATCTGAGTTTAATTTGACAAAACCGATATTTACCTAATAGCTAGGCAAACCTCCTTCTGGATTTCAGAGCAAATCTGATCCCTTGGTGCCATCAGTAACTGCCAGAGCAATAGGCCAGACCTTCTAACAATATCTCTGTTCCTTTCAGTTTGTGGGCTGAAGAAAAATTTAAAAACCACCTAAGGAAGATTAAACACAACAATATTAAAACCTTAAACCTTGCTCATATGAGTTCCTTTTCTGTCCAGGTCACTAGAAATCAGAGTCAGAAACTGATGATGGGTGTATAAGATACTGCAAAGCCACTGCTAAGTCAATCACCACTCAACTGAACGCAATGAAGAAAAAAAGAAACCCTAATAAAATCAAGTGGCTGCCTGTATTCTAAACAACTTCTTTTTCTCCCCCCAGCTGTAGTGCAGTACATGCAAATTGCCTTTGTACCTGAAAGACAACAAGGATGCAGCGTATTATACAGGTATCTCCATTGACCATAGCTTTTTCCATAATGTCACAAATGCTGCTGAGGTGATGTGCTTCTATTGGATGTTGCTTTCCCAGAAAATTTGTTATGGGGAGATTGTTGCTGGCTGCGAGCAGGTTGAGTTGGTGGATACACATGGCACCAACATGGTGCAGTAACTGGTTAATAACCTCGTTTGTGCTTGTTGCATCCCCTAGAAGAAGAAAAGCAGTTTAAATGCTGTCTACAAACACAGACTATAGCATTCATATTTGTTTCTACAATGCAATATACCATCATCATCATCTCTAACTTCAGGACGCACGTCCACAAGACAAACAAAGGAATTGCCTGCTTTTTTAATGTGCTAAAGGTAGCAAAATCAGAAACTTCCAAACACAACTTGCTTTTTGCTTTTTCCTTTCTTAAAGCAGAAACCATGACCAATATTTCTAAACACTTTCAGAGCTTTTAACAGCAAGTTTCAGAAGCTAGTTTCTGTATATTTAGTCTATGATAATGTCACATTTCAATTCCACTTCGTATAAAATGCTGACCGGTAGGTTTATTCACCTTTGGGTTCTGTAATGACATGACTCACACCCAGCCTCTGACAGACACAGTGGAATGCCTGGTTCCCAGGATTACACCACTGATCAATGTAGTCATTGGAGCATGTCCATATCATGTTATTCATAGTATCATAACAGGCACCTGAGAAAAGGAAAATATTCTGCATGTCAAATTTTAGAACATTTGTTAGAAAACCAAACTAAAGTATTTTCATAGCAGATAAAAAGCCAAAATATTTGCTTTAGAAGTTTGTCGTGACAGCAATTTAGTAACAGTGCTTTGGAATGAAAAACGTGAAAAGGAGATTCCTTAACAAAGGAATGAAGCAAATGCGCATCCCTTTTCATGTTTCAAGTGTACAACAGCATCTGCTTCAGGTAAATACTCCAGCGTTCGTTATAAGTACATAACATATACCATCCCTCCACCACTGATCACACACTGCCACAGTGCACAAACTAAAGGTAGATGAGTCTGGCATCAGATAGTAACTTCTAGAAAAACAGAGAAGAAAGTTTAACATTTGGGTTACTATATTGACATTTAAGCACCTTAGAACTTGTTTTAAAGGCCTTGTGGTAAAAACGACAGCTTTATAAAACTGACAGTTTGCATTGTGCAGCTGCCAAAAATGTTTTATGCTTAGAGACTCATCTCTGGAAAAGCTCAAAGCCTACAAGTCCAAAACAGCAGACAGAGAGGGATGACTGGATTATGGACAGGACTGTTCCATGACAGAGGCCATTTACCGTACTTTAGAAGTTCAAAAGTAATCTATTGCTCCAAGTTTCAAATGACTGATGTAAATCTCCAGTATCAGCAGCTAACAGGTTAACATACAATTCTACCTATCCATACCTAGCATTTAGAATTTTATAACTATTTATCTCATGACAAACATCTTTCCAGCCAAGATGCATTTATGTATTTTCAAATATAGAGAGAAAATACCCAGAACTTTGTAGCACCTGACAATATAAGCAGGATATTAAAAAATAAATCAGACTTCTTTCAAGATTCTTTTCTGCTGCAGAAAACACTTTTCTTGAGCTTGCCTGCAGCTGAAGCTGCAGAAGCAAGATACTGGAAATTCCTTCAGGGAATTCTGAAGTCTCAAAAATGTTGCATTTACAAAGCTTCACCACAGACACGCAACCCCACCACCTGCAAAGCTGCTTACTGCTCAGTAAACCCCACAATTTACAATCTAAGGGTTGGATATGTCTAGTTCTGAAATAGTCTTAGAAAAGAGATCTACTTCTTACCAAGCCCTGGAACTAGAGCACCACGTCCAAGAGAACTTCCTGCAGCATCAATGAGATCTGCTCTGCTTGTGAACTGCCCATCCGAAATGTTGAACACCAAGCTGGAGGCGAGAACTACACAGAACAGAGTCTCCAATCAACTCCTGAGAAGTTTGTTGTATTTCAGAAAGGCAAGGGCTCAAAACCTGCCACAAATGGGTCCCACTTACTTTTTAAGGATGACAAAGCACTTGTTCCTCCAAAAAGCGAGCGTGTTGCTGAACTGCCAGATCCACCTGGGGGTGGGACCAGCATCACCAAGTATGTCCCACATGTGTATATTGGAGTCTTCCTTAACATCTTCAGTGGCAGCCCACAGCTAGTGTTTGCAGCTGAAACAGTCAACAGAACAATGCAGTTTTTCTTTATAACATTAGAAAAATCACAACTATGGGCAGTGAACAAGGCAGTTTCTATTTAGGGCTTCAAATAAATCAATATGGAAATTCATTTAAGCTGAATTTTGCAGCATTTAGAGGTTGCTTTAAGAGGTTGTATATAGGGGTGGCCTCAATCCCACACATTCAGCATCAATCCCCAGGAAGATACAAAGAGTTTGTCAAGTTATTTAACTAAAGAGAACAACTTAAACATTTAAAAAGACAGCAAGCTCTCGCTTCCAAACCTGGAAAATTCAGAACTTAAGTTTCAGTATAAACAAAACTGTTTTCAGAATTCTATGATGATAAACATATTGAAAGCAGCATCTTAAAGCCAAATAATCTTTTAAGATAGAGAGATCATTTAAGATTCACTACGCATTTACTATTTTAAGTTCTCCTGCTCCACATGGAACATATACAGTCATAATGATCTAGCTCCTGTGACAGCCCATCAACACTTCTGAGCACTGACTAAAGAATTAGCCAAGAATAACCACTTACTCTTCTGTAGCACTCTAGTTGTTATCTGGCAAAACACAGTCTTTAAAATAGATCTTCAAGCTAATTCTCTGCCAGTTTCCCCTGTAAGCATATCTATTTCCTGTATAATTTATTTCTATGGAAATACCTTTAATTGTTTGAAATTGAAAGTAAACTCGTACATATGAAGGAAGAAGAGAAGTAATTCAGGATAAACTGAATAAAATCTTCAGACAAATCTTAACACAGCTCCAGATCATTCTGAAAACCATCAATGCTGGTTCATTCCAGATTCCCTAATTAACTTGGGTAGTTTCAGAATGCTCATAAAAGAATACCCAAACATTGTGCAAATTACCTCCCATTTATAACATTCAACTTCCTTGTGAAACACCAGTTTCATTTCCTAAACTGCAGTCTGGTTTTACCTAACAATAAGAAACCCAGTTGAACTGCCAGCAGGTAAAAGCAGTTATCAGTTTGATACCAGTTTGATCAAATGTGGCACAAACCAGTCCTATAACTGAATACATGGGGAAAAGTGCTACAAGCATTCTGCCTGTTTTTCATTCTTACACTTTTTTTCACAATATCTATTTTAGCAAAGGAACCTGTAATTCAAGCATTAAGCAAATACTATGTATTTCAAACACTTCTTTTGGGAAAAAAAAGTATATCTTAACATATGCAATACGTATTATTAGAGCTAATACTATATGTTAAGAAACAAACCATGAAATGTTACTGAGAGTCAGTAAAACCTTTTCTGACCTGCTTGGTCCTCTTTCAATGTATTGGAGATTGTAGAGCCAGTGAGAGCAGCCAGTGTTGCTGACGGGGAGGCTCTGTACCTCGACAGCCTACTCAGCAGCATCTCATTTATACTCTTTGCAGACTCACCCTCTTTTCTCATTAATATAATTCGTTCCTGTAGAGGATTTGCTATACATACGCCATTTTCTACCTATTCAAATGGAGAAAAAAATACTTTTAGATATTGAAATCCATAGGAGATAAACTACCTTAACTGAACAGTAAAATTGAACACAACAACCTATCAAGTAGGGATAGAAACTTAAAACTCTGCTGTCAAAATTTCTTGCAGAAAAAGTGTCAAGAAAGCTAGACAGATGAGTATGTGTTGTTTGCAACTCTGTGTTCAATAGAGTATCTTCTATTTGGGTCTGTCCTTAGACAGAACTGCTTGTCATAATTTAAAGTTTATTTATGGAACTCTGTTTAAAAGTATTCAACCCTCCTTTATATTTTCTTAGTGATGTTTCACTGGCAAGTTCTGTAAAAGGCCTTTATATCATTTGCCAGACAAAAACTGTAACTGATTATTTTCTTAGACCACATGATGATGATGCTTCATTGTCAAATAAAATATACACAAATGCATGCACATATGTGCAAATATACACATATGCTGATAAGAGAAAAGGGAGTTCCAACTATTGATACACTTCTCCAGACTTAGTATTTTGAACTGCATTTGGTTGTACACTAAATCTAATGACCGTCATACAACATAAAAGACCGTATTAAGTTACAAAATGCAATGTAAAGAAAACAACTGTAACTTGTTGGGCCTGATTAGCTTTTATCACAATGAAGCAGATCCACAATGAACAATGCTTTAAATCCTAATACACGGAATTACTACCCCAGCATAAAACTCAATTGCTAATTATAATAAAATACCTTTTATATTACAGTTCATATTGCTAAATATGGTAGTGGTATATCCTCTGAAGACATAATTGAACAATACACCTTCTGTTCAGTTAATTTGTAAATTTTTGTAAATTAATAATTTGTAAATCATTATTTTGTAAACCACATTACAAACAGCTATCCAGATCACACATATCAATATTCAAACCTAATGAGTTGCTTTGAAAACGATGATACTGGATTAAGCAGGAGTGATGCTACTGACTCCAGAGTCAGAGAAAACACGTAATTTGCTTACTATTAGTTCAAAAATATCCATAAAGACAGAGTGGCCTTTTGGTGTTTTTTCATTGAGGCTTGCAGGAGACCAAATCCAGTAGAAATATGTGCCATCTGAAGAAAGATGCACGGTTGTCATAGTGCTGCCAACTGGGAAGTGATTTACTGGCATTGGGATTATCTGACAGACCTACAAGACAGAGAGCATCTTAACGGTTCTTATGGTGAAGCTTGTTCTTAGAAGTATTAATAATATACTTGAAAATAAATAAATCAATCAAGATCAAGTGCAGTTAGTCCAGAAGAGGCTTATTATTGGACTAGTACTACTGCATGTATGTTACAAAGAGCAATGCTATAATGTTTGCCAAATGGATCTACTGCATAAAAACCAGCTTATAGATCTAAATATTTAACATATCTAAAAGTAAAAGGATCATCTCTTTTCTAATGACTGACAGCATTACCTACAGTACCATACGGAAAATCTACATGCTAAAGAGTTATCTACTTTCTGCAACTTCTCTGAAACATCACTTGGAACTGGAAGAAAAGGGGAATCCAAACATTCTTGGTATCAGGAAGCACACAATAATGTGCATATCCAGTCTTAAAACCATGGCAGGAAAAAATCCAAAGTAACAAACTATCCATTTTTACAAAGGATGACAGTTGTTTATCCACAAAACACAATCAGATCAGAAACACCACCTGAAGTCTGTTACAGTACAAGAATAATGAGATGTTCAGGAAGATCATGTTTTCAGCTCAAATCAATGTCCATTTTGCTACTGTTTTGACTGTTTTATAATGTGACCATATGATATTCTACCTTTTACAGTACTATCACAATACAGTGCAGTGTAAGTCTCTCTATCCATATATATACATGTGCGTAAGCACACATATATGCACATATTAACACATGGAAACAGAGTAATCTCTATAACAACTTAAAAGTTCTATCATGCGATACTTTCAATGGGGAGTTGTAAAAAGGCAGTTTCACAAAGTAAAAAGAAGAAACTTCAAGGACAAAATTAATTAAAGCTAGAAATGATTGTGACTCATTAAGAATGCTTTGTTACTCTAACTCTGCAATGAACTGTTCCTTTTACCTGAAGGGTATGCTGATCCACAACCTGGAAAAGGGAGTGAGGCTTATTATCAAAAGAGACGGGCCGATGAAGAAGTTTGCTGTTGCCAAAAGCAACCCACCCGCTCTCCAGCTCCTCATTACGGCAGTACACAAAACCTCTGGCAAAAAAAGCAGGATATTAAAACCCTTCAAAACCCTGTGCTGGTTTTTTTGCTTTCCAAGAACAACTCACAACCACATTCTTGAACTTTGACCGAACTTGAACTCAAGTCAGCATAAGGCAGTACTTTCTGTTGTAAAAGACTTGAGGCATATGAAAGCCTCATAACTTCCAAGCAATAAAGTGAGTCACATTTGCACTAATCATTAATATAATGAATGACATAATTAGAAAACAAATACTTACAAATTCAGCAATTGTATAACTATAAATAAAAAGGTCAGTAAACTAGGCTATAGTATAACCCTCTCGGCAAAGAACAAGCCCAAGTACTATACATTAAAAAAACTGAAATCTAAAATACTAGTGTCCTGGTGCTATATAGCAGCTATTCAGCTAATGTACTTCTTCACAGGAGGTTGGATTAAATGGCCTCCAGACATCCCTTTCAACCTGATTTATTCTGTAGTTCTAGAGAAAACATACTCAAGAAGAACTTCAGATGAGAAAACCAAACATTAAAATAGGATTTAATGCAAATGCGTAACATGCCCCAGACTTCTTACATCTAACATGAGGTTTCCTAAAACAATAACTGCAGAATAGTAAATACTGAACTGCCACTTACCGCAAAGTACCATGTAATCCAGATCCTAATTTGCTTATTCCTCTGCCCACTGAATTAGTTGTATAAAGATAGAGCCCATCTGCTGCAAGACAGCGCCCTAAGTCTGCGTCTGAATCGGGGAGAAAGAACAGAGCGAGACCACCGCTGTAACACACAGGACTAGGAATTCGCCATGGTCATTATGCTGCTGCAGCAGCTTCCACAGCAACTGAAACCCAGCAGATGCTCCTGACAGGTCATTACCAAGAGGTCAGAGCCATTTCTTTAATACTGAATTTATTATTCCGTGTTCTAAGACCTATTTGTGAACTAAGAGTCAAAGTCCATCATTTTTACAGTATTTCTGTACATTTCTTTCAAGCCTTGCAGAGGTGCCCAAGATTATGCCTCACTCACACAAATACTTGAGCTATTTAAATCTCTTACTGTTGCCGAATAAACTTAAGAAGTAGGTGCTAGTCACTCAGCTTCTCTTTTGAGATAATAAATGACATTAGCTCTGTTTTTTCGTGATTCAAATGTACATCATCCATTTCTAAATAATTTATTTTTCCTGGGTTGTGTTCTCATTTCACTGTTAAAGTCCCATCTTTGAGTATTATGGCCCAAGCTGCTGTAAAAAAAACCACTGAGTTTGAACTTGTTTTTTCTGCATGCTATTCAAAACTGTAACTACAGTAGGAACTGACTATAACACCCAACCATGCTCAGAAACACAGGCCTACTCAAACAAAGTAATTTCAGGTGGAAAATTCCTTCACTTAAATCGGAAGCAACTTGAGCATTTGCTATTAAATGACTTCAGAATACTGCAAAGGAGCAGAAGACAATTATCTTCTGCTTTTGTAACAGGTAATGCTGTTCAGAACTCAGAACTGGCAGCAAGATGAAATACAAGCAACACTTCTGACTGTGCAAGCCCTCCTGCTTCGGGCCGCTGGTAGAACACACTGTGAGGAAGGAATAACCTAATATTGAGCCTTGATCTAATTTCTGGTACAACTCTGCTTTTCTTAAAACAGACCCTTCCATCTCTGAACACTGGCAAATTAAGACAAACAGTATTTCAAACATAGCTTTGTCACTCACAGAGTAATTCTTAACAACCAAGATCGGACTCAAGTCCAGTCAGCCTATTTAAGTTCATGAAACCTGAACAGTCAACAGGGAAAGCGAAAAGGATCTTGTCGCTCTCATAGCAAGAAAGCATCTTCAAAATACAAATGTCAACAATAGTATGTAGCTATATAGTAGCCTATAATATATATATATAGTAGCCTAAAATGACAGCTCAGATTTGTAAATTCCTATGGCTTGCATTAAACTTGATGAGATGACAGTAAAGCTTGAACTAATATTTTTATAGTAATGCAAACTTTCTTAACTTTCAATGATAACCAGCTACTCCATACAGCACAGGACAAAGAAATTACACTTACTGAGGGACTAATGGGTGGATAATACCCAAACTCAGTTTGACCTCTGCAAAACTCCCCCTGAAGTCAGACAGGTGACTGTACCTACAGCTTTTGATTGTTTCTTCCAACCTGATTACTGGACAACTTAACATAGCACCTGATCTTCAGCAAACAATCAGCAACGCTTTCAGAACCCCATTATCTTGTAATTAAAAACCCAGAACACTATACCATACTATCATTGACACACTAGACTTGAGATTTAGCCTCTTTATTTTAATATAAACCGGGGTATTTTTTATTAGCTGATCTCAAAATGAACTTTCAAAAGCAAACCAATCATTCACATATCCAGTTAGCTTAAGTGATTGAGAACAGGTATGACAAACCAAACTGAACTATTTAATCCAACTCTTAACTGGGTCCATGTTTTCAAAGATTCAGTTCTGAATGTGCAGACTAAGACAACAAACTCTTAGGCAGTTGCTGCTCTCCCTTCTCATTATATATCAGGCTTCAAGGTATCAACATGCCTGTGATGCCCAGTTCTCTCTAAAGATGGTACTTCTAAACCCTTCAGTTATTTACTATGTGCTACACTTGCTTTTACATCCAACAGGAAAGGAGAAATCCTTTCCCAATTCTAAAGCTTTACGTTAATTTTTAAACAAATATCTCCACTAAAAGCATCTTGACCTCTCCTGCTAATATTGACAGTGATGGAGTAATTCACCTTTACTTTCACTGCTGGAACTACTGTTGGCATCGGGTGCAGGTAACATGTCTTCAAAGCCCCAAGACACAATATGCTTCCCACCAAGCAAACAAGAGGGTGATCCAGGTCCTCCCTCCAAAAGCAACAACCTTTAAGCAGAAAATAAAATAAGATGCATAGAGAACAGTGATAGCAAAGACTGGCTAAATCAAAAATTAAGATGAAGATATATTTTGAACAATTATTCTGTCAGAGTTCATTTAAAGGAATTACCAATATTTGATTAAAAAAATAAGAACACCCAAGAAACAATTAGTAGATACTTTTAGATTTGACTTCCTAATGTCCTTCTGCAATGGACTAAATTTTGACCTTTCCTAGGGCTTTCAATAACTCTAAGGCCTTTTAATCACATTGAAAAGACATTAATCTGTAAATGCACTCACATTTTCACACCTGATGTAAAAGTGCTACAGTTTGAAAAGTTGCTACAAACCTGTATAATACATCAGCCACAGGCAAGGATCCCAGATCAGTCTGTTTCTGTAATAGATGCACTGTATGAACAAAGGTTTTCAGCGACCCTCTAAAAGGATAAGAAAAACATGAATTAAAGATGTCTATTGAAACAAGACTGAACGCACATAGACAACAGCATCTATGTAGAATATCATATCCAGTACCATAAGGAGAGAACATCCAAGATATGTCATCAAGCTTCTTCCCTAATTTGCATTTCTTTTCTGGATGATTTTCATTCTTTTGTGGAGGAAGTGAAAAGAAGAAGAGAGGGTAACACAAAGGAAGAATGCTGGTGAATTGCTTGTCTAAATCATGTTGTCTTTTCAGGAGAGGGAGAAGCACTGTGCCAGTAGGGAGAGCAAGCAACCATAGACTGTGTCATAAACAACATGTATGGTGAAGGCAATGTGAGCACATGATAAAATACCTCAACCTCGCCTCTATTACAGACAGCTACTTCCAATATTTCTTAGAGCTGATTAAATGTACTTAGATCTCCAAATACAATCTGCAGGTCTTCCTGGGGCTGAGCCAAAGTGTTAGTAAGAGCTGCTGCAGACATAGCCAGAGAACAGCTTTCTAGACTAAAATAGAAAAGACCAGACTAATTAATTGATTAGCAAGCTTCTGATTCCTTTTGCTTCCAAACACGTATTTGGAAGCTTTTCCCTTCTGAAGTGATGCATTTAAATGCATATAAGGTACACTGTAAGTATGTAAGACTAGATACTTCTGAAAACAACATTAAACCCAAGTAGAAGTTGTTTCTAATCTTGCCTAGAAGTGTGTTGCTTTAAAATTTTATTGTGGCATTCACAAACATATGGAGTTTGTAACTCTAATTATAATTCTTGCTCATTCATAAGTTGAACACTTTTTTTTGGAGAACCTGTGAAATCTGTAGGTTAATATAGTGGGAAATGACGGGGGGGTTTATTAGAAATAAAGAGATGTAGAGGTCTTCAAAAAATATCTTTCACAGTTTGTGTTCCAAAGGTCAGGGTATTAGGAAGAAGTCATTCTCTGAAAGACGTGGTGGTGTTATTTCCAGGCATAATAGCCTAGCTAAATAAGAGAACCTTGACTGCATCTTAGGCGTGACAGTAGCCAGTTATGAATTGATTCCTTCAGAAGCATGACTGATCAATTGAAGGGATCTTTTCCACACACTCTGCTGAATACAGCCTTTTGCTTGCTGTCACACATGGCCAGTCTTAGCTCCTTAACATTCCTCCTTCATGCCCCCAACCCTGTTTTCCCACTGCCATTTTCAGCTGTATGCTTTCACTGATAAACCTCAACCCGGAGAAAAGTAACACTGAAGACTTTCAAGCACATCAATAAATTATTTAAAGCAATATTTACCCTGTTGTTTTATTCTTAGGAATATGAAGCATCCAAGATTGCAACTAAGAATCTTAATAATAGTCTCATTTTGCAGGCTTTTTTCTTTATAATGGTACCCAACATGACTTACATATTTAAAGGAAAAATTCAAAGCTTTCAAAGGTGAACAGAGCAACTTGGGATATTACAATTCTGTAAGCAATGCAAGACAGATTTCCAAAGAAAATATAAGATCAACCTTCATTTCAAAAGCTGTATGTGAAATTTAGCTCTTTTACAGATTCAGCTGCAAAAGAACATCCCATACTTCCTAAAAATTGGCATCTGGGGAAAAAATTAATGAGATTGTGTTTATCAAATCCAATTTATCTGAGCTATGTTCAAGTACATTGCCTCTTAGATAAGGCAGTTGTCAATGCAGAAGAGTTTGCCACGAACTGTAGATTTCTCATCGACTTCATTAGAACAAGTACACTAGAAATTGAGTGTTTTACATTTGAATAAACCCATTTCTAAAGCAAATCATGACATCTCCTGAGAACTTCAACATCTTAAATCAGAGTTAAACTTGACAGACAAGGCTGCAATCTAAGAAACATTAAAGCTGGGATTTTCAAAAGGCTACTAGTGATTTTAGACTCACATTCATACAGTTTTGCAGAGCTAAGTTTTGGGTACTCCTCCTCCTCTCCCCAAGCCCCATCCCCTAAAAAAAGTAAGCTTTTATTAAAAGCAATGACAGCTACTTCATCCTCAATAACCTGATGCTGTGCTACACCCATGCAGGGCACACAGCATTGTTCAACCTATGCTGGTCACACTCTTCCCCGGCAACAAAATGGAAAAAGGCCTCCAGATGTTTCATAGGCAACACTGAAATCAAATCTGAACCTAATTACGCTGAAACTTGGCAGGAATGTCTTCTACAGCCCAATGAAGGTGAACAAGCTACAGGATTCATGAGGCAGTACAAAGGGAAAAATGAGATAACTTTCCTCCATGATAAAAACATTTGGAACCATTCCTAGAACAGATCACTGCAGTAGAAGCAGCAATATGCACAAGAGGCATTCCCAATCTAGATACTTCTGGTTTTACATATGCTAGACACATGCCAAAAAATCCCAATGCTTAGTTTATCAGTTCCACCCTTTCCAAACCAAAATTTAAATATTAGAAAGACAAAGACTAGTAAAAATCAAAAACTAGTATCAGCAGTGCGGTCACATCATACTTGGTCCTTATGGTTAAACATAACCACTTACTAACAGCATCACCCACACCATGTCATATCAGTACAGCTTCCTTAAGCTTAAGTACTTCCTTAAGTACAGCTTACCTTGCACAAGCCAAAGCAACTAGGGCAGCAGCAGCATTTTCTTTTTGCTTATATGGAATCTGTTGGCCTGAAGCAGAAGTGTCTTCCAGCCAGGAGCACAGCAAAGACTCTATCCCATTAAGACAGTCAGCTGGTTCCTTAGTCAAACTCAAAGGCTGGCAGTCTCGAAGGCAATTCAACAGCACCTCAGCAGTTATGTTACAGAGAGAAGGGTCTGTTCTACTTTGAGACTGAATGAGGGGAAAGACCAACAGAAGCCCCATTCGTGAAGTAAACGGTGCCTGTTCAGGCTGTTGTAACAAGCCTTGTCGCTTGAGCAAGGCCAGAGCTTCTTCATCCCCTGAGCTCTCCCGGTCATGCTGCTCCTCCAAGGCGAGCTGGCGCTGGGCATTCCAGAGTCCACGCAGGGCATTCAGGCGGTATTCCAGCAGCCGAGCATAAGCATTGCTCTGGTTTCCACACACCGACCGCAAGCGCTCAGCCAGCTCCGTCGGGTTCTTGGTCTCAAATGTTAGTATCTGAAAGGAGGGAAAAAATTGGTATTTATATAGGTTTTAATTTTCTTAATGGGAAAAAAAGTAGTAACATATGGGTGTAGTATGATTTCTAGACCAGCTCTCTTCTACAACAGATTGTGGGATATTTTGCTTTAC